>NW_026606065.1:21545000-22905000 GCF_029834395.1 Sorex fumeus | reverse complement strand
GGAGGCTATAAAACACTAGTGTGCACTGAGAACAGAGTCCATCACATTTTAGCGGAGCAGAGCTGCACAGGGGGACTAGCAGATATTTGACTTCTTGGGCACTGGATGGGGTGCAGAGTGGAGGGAGTTGAATTGGCTGCTTGGCTTCTTAACGCAGGTTCTGATGATACCGTGTCCCTGAAGTCACCTGACAGAGTGAATCGCAGACTGCTCTAACCTGAACTCTCCCTTATTGTAGCTTGTACCCATCTGTGAACCTAGGAAACCAGCAGAGTTTAAAAATACAGAGCTAGGAGGTTGGAGCGATAGCACAGCGGGTAGGGCATTTGCCTTGCATGCGGCCAACCCGGATTTGAATCCCACATCCCATATGGTCCCCTGAGCACTGCCAGGAGTAATTCCTGAGTGCAGAACCAGGAGTAACCCCTGAGCATCTCCTGGAGTGACCCCAAAAAGCAAAAAATAAAAATAAAAAATATAGAGCTATTAAGTCTGAGCAAAAAGAAAGAGCCTACAGGTGAGCTGCAAACCTTGTCCAGAACGGCCTTCCTTAGACCTTGGGGCGAGAACTAGAGGCTGAGGGCCACAGAGCAGGATGTACACGGAGCACTGGAGGCTCCACCGGCAGGGGCCGACCTGGTAGCATCTGGGTGTGTAACTTGACTTAGGGAACATGCCCTTGAAGTCCATCCATGACCAGACACTGATTTCTGATTGTCCATCCTCTCTTTGGAGCCCACTTACAATTCGTTTCTCAAGGACACAAGGTTCCCCACTCAGAACTTCTAGTTTTTTTTCTGAGTGCCCAAGAACAGAGAACTGGTAAAAGAAACTTTAGTACACAGGGGCTGGAGTGATAGCACAGCGGGTAGGGCATTTGCCTTGCACGTGGCCAACCTAGGTTCGATTCCCAGTATCCCATATGGTTCCCTGAGCACCGCCAGGAGTGCAGAGCCAGGAGTAACCCCTGTGCATCGCCAGGTATGACCCAAAAAAGAAAAAAAAGAAACTTTAGTACATGTGCACAATGGAATACTATGCAACTATTAGAAAAGCTGAAATCATGATTGATATTTGCACATAAGTGGACCGACATGGAGAGTATCGCACTAAGTGAAATGAGTCAGAGAGAGAGGGACAGACCTAGAAGGAATGCACTCATTTGTGGAATAATTTTAAAGAAACAGAATGGGAGACTAATACCCAAGGATAATAGAGATAAGAGTCAGGAGGATCACTCCACGGCTTGGAAGCCGGCCTCACATGCTGGGGGAAAAGGCAGCTCAGATAGAGAAGGGATCACCAAATAAAGAGTGCTTGGAGGGCCCACTCAGGATGAGAGATACGTGCTGAAAGTAGACTATGGACCAAACATGGTGGTCACTTAGTACCTGTATTGAAAACAATCACACCCAAAAGGAGAGAGAGAGTAAGAGGGAATATGCCTGCCACAGAGGCCCAGGGGTGGGGTGGGGTGGGGTAGGGGATTGAGGTGGTGGGAGGGAGGAATCATTGGTGATGGAGAATAGGCACTGGTGGAGGGATGGGTATTTGATCATTGTATGACAGAAATGTAATCATGAAAGTTTATAAGCCTGTAACTGTATCTTAGGGTGATTCATTAAAAAAAAAAGCTTAAAAATAAAAGAACTTCTAGTTTTTTAAAGCTCATGTGTGAATTCACCTATAATCTGCCTCATTCTAACCTCCATCCTTTGTTCTTGGTTTACCCACACTCACCTTGAATTGGGGGTGTTGGCTTTTCAGGTGGTCAGAGTGACTGTGGTATGTTGCTTCTTAGAGCCTTTTTCCGCGGGTGCTAGTGGACTGCAGGGGTCTGCCAGAGTGTCATTCTCCTCTTGCTTCATCCTATGCTCAAATGAACTGCATTCCACTTCTGAGGCTCCCAGTGAGGCATGATCTAAACACATGCGTGATTCACGCACTCAGTCAGGTGACCAGATCTTTTACTTTAAATTTTCTCCAACACGTACAACTTGCGTGAAAAGTGTCTGGTTTGCAAAAGACTACATTTGTTTCTTCTTAGATTTATTTAATTTAAGTAAATGTAAGTGTTCTTGATGTGAAATTCAGAAGGAACAAAAACACAGTAATTTAATTGGAAGGGATTTGAATTATGGAGATAATAAATCAGATATTTGAATTAAAGTATGATGCAAAAAATTAATCCACAAGGGATACCAGCAGCTACACAGGCCTCTCTTGTGATAGCTCATTCAATTTAAAGATGAAGCATGAAACCAAGAAGCAACAAGCCCTTCCAGAGCACACAATACTAATTTTACATATAATTAGAACTAACAATTTCTTTTCATTTATAGAACATACTCTGATGACCTTTGAGGCTGGTGGCAGGATAGGACATTAGCTTATAATTATGCTTTGATTTGCAATGAAAAATTGAAATGACTATTCCTGTCCAGGCTAAAAAGCAGACTTTCAGAGCTAAATTATGAAGCGTTACTGCCCTCACCTGGCATATAAAAGTATTAAATTTTTAGAAAGAAATCAACAAGAGATCACATTTTTAAAATTACTTGCATGCTAACATGGAGTTCTTCTGCTATGACTTCATGTAAACTATTAATTTAAACTATTTAAACTATTAATTTCATGCAATGTTTATTAAAATCACTTTACAAATATTTCAAAATCTAAACTGTAAGCGAGTAGAGCAAAGAGTGTAGAAAAAATAATAATGACAACAGCATGCATTTTATTTTCAAAGAGTTCTTATACTTGTTTTCTCCCCCCGAGCTCCAACGTTTCCCCCGGGAGGAATTAAATCATTCCATTTTACTTGTTTTGCTTCTCAAGACTGTTGTTGCAGCTCACAATTTATTTTTCAAATGCAATGAGCCCAAGCTTCATTTGCAAGCTTTTGTGATTCAGTTATCCAGAACCAAAAGACAAGTACATTTTTACAGCGCCTCATAACTCATTTAGAGACCTCCTCTATTTCATCTTGTCTTTACAATAAAAACCTTCAATTGAAAGGTGAAATAAAGCACCGATTAGATTTAGTCATGATTTATGACCCACTTAAGCATTGACACCTGCTCCTACTCAGAGGTTCCTTTTCATTCGGGCATTCAGAAGACAAAATTGCATTTATTCTTAGCTTATGGACTTGAGAGATTAGAGTGTGATTGTTGTGCTCTGGTTTATGTCCATGGCCGCACCCAGGGAAACCCAGATGGGGAGTACATGTTTTGGATTTGGGCAGAAAATTTGTCGTCCTTAGTTGTTGCTTTATTTATATATGCCTTCCTGAAACCTCACAATTTTAAGGGCCTATCGTTATGCATGCAAGAGGGTATTCCTGACTGTACACTCGGGTCATTTCATTCATAAGACTCACCTATGCAGTGTAGTAACCAGATCTGAAAACCTTATCCTAACTGCTAAATAACAATCTTATTTCATAGCCCTGAGAGAATTCTCGTGGTGACACATTTATGCAACAAATTCTAGTCAGTCCTCAATCATGGAAGTCCAGGATGAAAATCAATGTTCAGTTTTTGGTTTTGTTTTTCCTTCTTCACTATGCATTGCTGCGAGTGTCCTGCTATTGGTGCACGGTGAGAATCTTAACTAGCTTTTCATCCAGTGGTTGTGTGATTCTAGAAAAGCAGTGCAAGCTAGCCTCAGCCCATGACACAGCTGGCAGAAAATATGCTGGAGTGAACCTAAAAAAACTACCTTCAAGGAACCAGTTGTGGAAATAGTTGTAAAGTAAATACGTTGACATATAAATTTGCAATGGGGATAAACAACTGAAAGAGCAAAGGATTCCTGCGGAGGGTGGGTGACAGGTGGTCCCTGTTCCACACAGGCCAATCAGTGGAGGCAGAAGGAAGCCCCAGTATCTACTTCTTCACAGGTCAGACTCGCTTTTTTAAAAAACAGCATGCTGAAAGTAGACTCTAGACCAAACATGATTGCCATTCAATGCTCCTTTTGCAAACCACAACACCCAAGAGGAGAGAGAACAGTGGGGAATGCCCTGCCACAGAGGCAGGGTGGGATGGGGAAATGGGGGGTGGAAGGGATACTGGGATCTGTGGTGGTGGGAAATGGGCACTGGTGGAGGGATGGGTGTTTGATCATTGTATAATTGAAATACAAGCACAAAATTTGTAAGTCTACAACTGTACCTCATGGTGTCTCACTAATAAAAATTTTTAAAAAATAGCAGACCGATATTACATCTTCATTGAGAAAAAAGTGGCTAATTAAACTATAACCTAAAGCCTTTCCTTCCATTAGAATTTTTCTTTACACTTCTCAGAAGACATATTTAGACAGAGATTTTCAAAATCTTATTTCACCTTTGGGAAAGCATATACATATAATTGTGAACAAAATAAGCTAACTGGATTAATTCTAAAACTGCCCCGTGTTCAGATTTCAGTGAAGAGTCAAGGAGAGCAGAGAGAAGGAGACGTGGAGAGGCCCAAGAGATGAAGTAGTATCGGGGAGTCTGGATGGAGAGATGGGGCGAGGGCGGGGGCGAGAGCGAGAGCAATGCAGAAGAGAGAGGAGCTGTGGGTGGGGGTGGGGGGTGGGGTTGGGAATGTTGGTGAGAATAACCCAGCAAAGCAGGAAGCAGAAGAAGGGCAGGAGAGGGGGTAACTGGAGGCGGTTCATCCCAGAGAAGGTGGTGGGAATATGACCCTGAACCAGGGCATGTGTTGTTCTCTCATAAGAGAAGGAGCCTCCCCCTTCTGTGGAAGGACAGGAAGGAAGTAGGAGCTGAGTTGGGTTTAGCTTTGAGTGCAGAAGGTCACAGAGTTTCTAATGGAAGGTCTCTAATCTCTCCCTGAGATTAAATGCGAAGGCTTCAGTTTAAAATGAGACTATGTGGGAGGTTCCTGGAGGGTAAGCATTGAGAGAAGCTAGCAAATAACCCTGCAAGATCTTTGCATCTTCTTAACAAGCGTTGGTTTGTTTGGCTGTGTTGCATACGTCCCTGAGACTAAGTTTGATCTATCAGCCTACTTGTCTGCTACAGGAAGTAGTTTCTAGATGGATGTCATTTTTCTTGTGCTCATTTGCCCAGGAAAGGCAGGAGAGACACATCAAGGGAGTTAGATAATTGCAAGGAAATAAAGTATAATAATAATAAAAAAAACCGGGCTGCACTTTTGGGGCCTTTGCTATGAGACCAGCTCTGTTTGCATGATTTTTAATATTGGCTCCTGAAACAGTGCTCTATGTTAGGGCAAAGTATCCCAGTATCGCCATGTTATGAATAGGTTGAATGCCTTGTGGAAGGTCACAAGCAACAAGTAGGAATGGGAAGGCTGGAAATAGGGCAGGCAGGATTTGGCCTCTATGTTGGGAATCCATGCATGATGATTCTTCTCACGGCTTAATTTTGTGATTTCAATGAGCTAAGAAAGAGAAGTTTGGTGAATGGAAGGAAAACTGGAGGGCCCAAGAATTTAAGGAAATAATAAGGTTCTTACTACTCATGTGGAGGGTTCTTATTTTTATCTATGTTTAACTAAAAACATATAAAGATACATTTATGCGAAAGGAAAAATTATCCGCTGGGTATCTACTGTGGATAAGGAGAAAAAGCAAGTTGGAGAAAAAGATGGCTAAGAAGTCTCTTTTGTGGAATGACTTCAGACAACAATACCATCAACTTGAACGCTAGTGTAACCATGATTCCTAAACTCTACTCTTTTTTTTAACATCTCAAAGTTCACTAGGAAAATGGACATCCTGTGAGAAGATCATTACAGAAATGAAAGAGCAATAGGTACATCTCAAGATATTTGAAGTGTAGATTAAAGCATTTTTTTTTCAAGACATTCAAGATGGACAAGATTTCTTTTGATTGAGAGTAAGTGGCATAGAAATGACTCTGCACTTCCTGAAGATGGCGGGGCCATCTGTCCAGGTAGAAACGCCAGGTGGAGGGCTGGAGGGCAAAGAGGCGGCTATTGGCTACCCCCTGCTCCTTGCACGGCTTCCTCTGTCAGAGCCAAGACTCCAAACTGTTCTAAATGCTCTTGTTTCAGCATGTGGAAACTCGGATATGGTTTCAATTTTGAGAGGCTAAAAACATATCTTGGTGGGGAATTGGGAGTTGGCTGCATGAAAATAAAGCACAAAGAGAAATCAGGGGTAGAGTTCAGTAAGAGGAAGTAACACACTTGCTGGGTGTAATGGAAGCATGGATGCTTTTTGCTTGGGGCACACACCAGCAGTGCTCAGGACTTCTGGCTCTGTGCTCAGGTTCGCTCCTGGGGTGCTGGAAAACTGTACCTGGTGCCAAGATGGAGCCCAGGTCTGCTGTATTATCTTTCTGGCCCTGAATCAAGGAGAGAGATGAGCTCAGGATGGGGCTGGGGGAGGATGGATTAGAGTGAAAATTTCCGATGGACCGAGGAGGAAGGGAGCAGCGAGGAGGTGGAGGAGGGCTCGAAGATAAGCAGAAGAGCCATCAGGGAAGTTTGAGGTCATGAAAGCAATGCGCCGACACGGTTCAAGAAGTAAGGAGTGAGTGAGAACTGCAGAAAGGTCGAGACAAACAAAGTTAAAAGTGTCTGCTGGATTTATGGACAAGGAAGTCATTGATGATCCCCACTGAGGCACAAGGGCAGAGGGGAGAGTGCAGGGAATGAGGTAGCCCAGGAAGGGACGGAGAAAGACCAAGCAGACATCAACAAATCTCTCAAACGCTTAAAGTGGAGAACGGGACTGTGCCTTAGAGGTCAAGTGTTTATTTTATGCTGCAGGATGAAGAGTTTAAGTTGTGCTTAAAGGAATCAGCATTAAGGAATGAGCTAGAGTGAGACGAAGAGGGTGGAAGGACAGAGATGTCTCTGCAGGTGATGGTCTCTGAGCGTCCTGTGGCGGCTTTTCCAGGTAGTGCTGTTTTCCACGGCCACCAGGGAAATCTGACAGCTGTGATTCGTTTTGAGTGCAAGGATGATCACAGTCACTTGCCGTGGGATAAACAGTCATTTGCCCAAATCAGAGGGCTGGAAAGATAAGGGCAAAGACAGTGTGGTACAATCCCAGTGGAGGCAGGAGGGAGAGAGCCAGGATGCCCACGACAGTGCTGTCTTGGACATCCCAGCTCTCTCTGCTGGGCACTGTGACCACCCCACCCCGCAGCCTCCTGGGATCTTGGTTCTGATCTTCAAATCCTGAGTTAAAACATGGGGAAACTGACATCACACATGAAGCTTGGGGAGTCAAGGGGCTGGAAGGGCATTGCATGATGGTGAGCACTATTTAGGAGCAACAAGGTGATCACAGAACTTCAGCTGACCTAGGAAGCGTCTAAACCCAGAGGCATCCAAGGTGGACATAACCAAACCGGGTCCCGTTCCAATCCCACAGCACCGGCAGTGCTGGTGGGCTCCACGCAGAAGCACAGCAGAGGCCATGGGGTTAGTGGCTGTCCCCTCCCAGCTCTCTTCATGGTCCAGTGCGCCCTCTCCTTTGGCCCCTGGGTGAGAGTGCCTTTAGGTGCTCCTGCACTTCTTGGTGCTCTGGGAGACCAGGGAGCGATTACAGATGCTTTAGGTTCCAAACACAGTTTGGATTCATTTTGTGTTTCAAAAGCTCATCATCAAAGTTCCTAATTTGCAAAGGGTTCCAGGCTTCCTTTCCCTGCCAGCCTGCTGCAGGCTGAGGTTCCAAAGGGAGAGAGAAAGTTTTCTTTTCTCCACCATGTTTCTCTGCGGTCTCTCTGGGCATTTACCCTCCTCATACCAGGAACAGATGCGCTCTTGGGGCAACTTCATTAATTTTCTCTAGCTGTTGTCATCAAGTGTACATTATTAGATTATCTGTCTCATTGTCTCATGTCCTAGCCCTTTAGTATGTTTGTAGCACTGTAGCACTGTCCTCCATTGTTCATCGATTTGCTCCAGCGGGCACCAGTAATGTGAGAAATGTTGTCACTGTGTTTGGCATATCGAATACGCCATGAGGAACTTGCCAGGCTCTGCTGTGTGGGCGGGATACTCTTGGTAGCTTGCCGGCTCTCTGAGAGGGTTGGAGGAATCACACCTGGGTTGGCCGCATGCAAGGCAAATGCCCTACCTACTGTGCTATCACTAGTATCTATGTACATTTGGAAATTTTTATCATCATGATTTCCTTTTGCTTCTCTTTGTTATGATTTTGTTTTATGACAGCTAGGCTTTACAATATAATACCAAATAAAGGTAACTTGAATTCAATAGATTTTATCCACTTTAGGAAAACTTAGTATTTTGCAAAGCTTTATCTAGTGTTCTGAAAGGGCAGGCACAGGTGGCTAGAGTGAAGGATAGTTAGGGGAGTTAGAACTAAAATTGAATTGAAAGATTATGCTAAATTGAAGAAATATGCTTTGACTTGCATTTGCAGTCATAGTTTAGGTATAACTTTCTGGAAGCTGGGATATAATTTTTAAACCTGTGTAGGAAGTATCTAAAATATACTAGAGTCAAAGAAGTGAATAGAAAGATGCCTTTGTATTAAAGTAACATTTTTCATTTCTTAGTGTATTAAAAGGTTTAATAAATTGCTGTGCAATGTTTTGTCACTTATTCTTAATTTAGAAAAAGATTTCTAACTCTCCTATACTTAGTGGAGTTTCTGCCATGACATGAGGATGGTTTTTCCTTTCTACAACAAATACCTGTATTAGCAATCATCAATCTTGTCTTTTACTTGTCCCTTTCTAGAACTTTCTACTGCATCTAATGTCGTTCTTCCAGCTCCCTGACTGTCTGGAATGTATCCACAGTGGAGAGTGGACACTTTGAAGAGGGAATTCATGTGGCAAACTTGTTTAGAAAACAGGATTATCAGATTAATTCTGTTTTAGTGGTTCTTAAGCACTGGTTAGCAAAGTACTGTGAAAATTCTGTTGTGATTCTATCTTAGAGAGCTTAATTAACTCTGGCTTTCACTTATGCCCTGAAAGATAAAATTACTTTTGTATGTCCTTGATATTTTACTATTAGTAGTCTCATTTTGGAATAATAATGATGGTAATTCTGCTAATGATAATGAACATAACTAAACAAATTATTTTAAGCCTTTGAATGTATTGAGCCTATCATAAGCCATGAACCCCATGTATTATTTATATATGCCCACGAAGTAGATAGTACCGTATTATATATTTTGCAAATGAATAAATAGACACAGAGAGATTTAGCTAAATAAAAGAGATAATTTTGCTCCAAAATCAGAAGACTCTACTTATTGCAAAAATTTTCTAAAATCCTGCAGAATGCTTCCCCCAGCATTAGTGAATTTTGATTATTGATTCAAATGTGTTTAAGATGTACTGTTCAGTTTGATATATGTACACATGGTTAATCATTACAAGTAAGCTAATGAGTGCAACTATCACCTTATATTGCAACCATTTTCTTTTTCCTTTTATTGTGTGATGAAAACGCTTTAAGACACCCCCTTTAGAAAATTTCAAGTAAACATCACAGTGTTATTAACTGTAGTTGTATCGCTATAATTAGATCAACTGAATTTGCTTCTTTTGCACAACGGAAACTTAATGCGCATTCATCCCATGTCTATTCTCTCCCACATATAAAAATTTTATTTGCCAAAAACATGATCAATTTTGTTTTGGGGGGCTACTAAAGCTCAAAAGCTGGAAGCCTTTAATCTGTGATGTATTTTATTGCTCTATGAATTAATCACAATTCATGGCCCAAGTTATTCTATGATCGCTGATTTGGCACAGCATAAGGGAGCATGATAGAAGTTTCTGCTAACTTTACAAAGTTCTAACAAATACTTTGTGTTTTATAGTGATTGGCTTTGAAAAGGACAAATTTCTCTTCTTTAGGAGGAGCAATCAAATACATCAATTCCCTAGAGCACTGGACATTTATCAGCTTATTATAGGGTTCTTATTTTATTACTTCTACTTTGTGGTGCACATGTTTCTCATAATAATATCTAGGTTATTTGCTATTTTTGACCTCTAGATCTGATCTATGTGATTCTATTATTTTGAAGTAAAACATTGGAACATTCTGTGTAATAAAGTTTATCATGGTCCCATTGGACTATGTATGTAACACGTAGTAGTAAAGTTGACATAGTTATGAGGTGATACCATGAAAGTTTACCAGTATCTCTGTTAGGGAAGATATAATTGTTTCTGCCTGCTTTATGTAGTTAGTGCACAGAGCATGATCCATTAATATGTCTATTTTTCTTGAATTGGGCTATTACATTTGGAACTATAGCAACAATTAGACTCATTACCTGAAAAAATTCACAGTTGTCCTGATCCAGTTAATCTATTTTCAGTCCATTCAGGATATTTGGAAAAAATGTGTCTATAATTCCCATGTCAGAAAATTTCCGTTTTTCATTGGTGACATTCATTTATACAGTTTCTTTAGGGATGGCGTCTTGAATCAGGTTAACTCTTGATTGCACAGGAGAGTTCTAGGGGCTTCTCCTTATCCTACCTTGGTACAATAACATTACTTAATGACAAGGCACAATGTGAGGAAAGCTTTTCAAATTTTGATCTTCACAGTCAAAATAATCACGGGATGAATTCCCAGACTCAATCCATAGCTGATGGTCTTTGGTTATCAGAGGTAATATGAAACATCACACTCATCAGGATCATGGAGAAATGCCCAACTTAGAACCAATATTTTATAACCTCTCAAAATCTGGATATTTTCTTTTCTCCATCAATTCTAAAAGTTACAGCAAAGGGATGGAGATGTATATAATACAGCATTTATAATAATCATGTTGAAAGTAACTTATTCACGGACATCTGATCTTGCTTTTAACCAGAAAATCTGGATCTGAGCACATTTAATTCTTTCAATTCACTGTGGCGACACAAACTCTCACTGCAGGGATTTCATATCATTTCAAGAAATTTTACAGTTAACCAAATCAATTAACACTTGATCACACCACCCAGTGATGCAATTCCTAGATAGAATAGAAACAAGTCACCAATCGCCCTTTCAAATAAAGGTACTGTGATGAAGACCTTACCCCTGCTTCCATTTCTTTAATTTCATCTCCTGTTTCATGCACGTAAACATTTCCTGGTGACCTGTCACTCAGAATTTATTTCCACTAAACTCAAGATAACATTCAGTGAATCACAACCCTCTCTTCTCCAGATATGCAGCTGTTACAGAGAAGTTACTGAAGATAGCGATCTTCCTCTCACCTCTTCAATGTCTAATACATCAGAAAACTGAGTGTCTGCTGACTTAGTAATGGAGAAGTTAAAATATTTGCTTATAATAACCCACCCCAACATTGTCATTCCCCTAAGTCTTATGATTGGGTTACTTATTTTTCTGCCAGCCGTGGAATTTTAGTCACATTCATTTCAGTCTATCAAATAAACTGGTTCATCCACTTTCAGCTGCTTCCGCCAAGGCAAGAGATTATTAGACTCTCAGTAAAGTTTACCTAAAATAATACATGTGTTCAGTTCTAATATGATTTTGGTCTTGTTTGTCTAGTAGTCTTAGAATCCATTCCTCCTCATATTTGCAACTTTGCAACTTTTTGCCAATATAATTGGGCATGCTTGGACAGTGATTTTTGTTTACAAGTTCCATTTTCTTTTCTGGGAAATATCTTTGGTTTTTAATTGTTATTAGTGAGACACCATGAGGTACAGTTGTAGACTTACAAATTTTTGTGCTTGGGTTTCAATTATACAATGATCAAATACCCATTCCTCCACCAGTGCCCATTTCCCACCACCACGGATCCCAGTATCCCTCCCACCACCCCATCCCCCTCATCCCACTCTGCCTCTGTTCTCTTTCTCCTTTTGTTCTCTCTCTCCTTTTGGGTGTTGTGGTTTGCAAAAGAGGAATTGAGTGGCAATCATGTTTGGTCTATAGTCTACTTTCAGCATGCTTCCATTTTTAAGATAAAAATTTACAATACCACTGAGGATGCTGAAGGATGATTGTGTTTATGAATCTAGAGAAACGAAGGTCAGTGGTGATCCCATGCGACAGAGCAGACTTAGATGAGATTTCACATAGATTTTTAAATAGAGACTGGTCTCCTGCAATAGGTGAGGTAACATGTCTCACGGCCAAGAAACACTCAGAGGATCTGCTGTTCAAAATTCTCACTTTCATCCTCATCCAAAAATCTCAGAGTTTTGCTCCTTTCTAATCCCTTTCCTAGCCTCACTTAAGCTATTTTACAAGACTGTAAAATCAACTTCCTTTGTAAATATACAACCTGAAAAATGTAGTATCTGGTTGAAGTCTTTAGCAAAGCTGCACTGTGGCCATAAAAATATATGACATTTTAAAGCCACCGATTCTCTAGCTATAAATTGAGTTGAGGGTTTAAGCCCTGGCTTCTTTTTTTATTTTAATATCTCTATTGGGTCAGAAATATAAATTCCAGCCTGCATTCCTTGTAGCTATTATGCACACTGTGGTCTTGAGATGTTCTACCTACTTTATATCCAATACCTTTCTTTCAACCAACTCTTCACCCCTATCAACTATAGCTGTGAATATCTATTAATCTATTCATGTAAACAATGGCATATTTAATGTATAAATTAATAAATTTGTGTTAATTTATTTGGTGTGTTCAACTTTAAGTGTTAGGCAGATTTCTTTATGTGAAACATTCTAAAAAATTTGATAAGCTTTGTGCACTGCGGATGAAGAACTTTGTTCCCCAGATAGTGTCTAGTCAATTCCTAGTTGACATGTCTAGATTAAATTCTTGGTATTTCTTCCAGGATTATTTTTCTATTGCCATGCGATAACTTGTTTTAAACGTCACTATTAAAAGTTCTAGTCTCAGGCTTTAGTGGGTAGGAGGCCTGTCTTGCATGTGGCTGACCCGGGTTCAATCCCTGGCACCCAATAAGGTCCCCAAACCCTACCAGAAGTGATCCCTGAGTACAAAACCAGAAGTTAGCATTCAACACCTCCTGGTGTGCCCCCCCCCAAAGAAAACAGAGCAAAGATCTGTAGATTTTTCTTTTCGTGTCTCTGGGTGGGAGCCTAAGCATGGCTTAGCTAGGGTCAGTGTTTTTGCATCTCATAAGGCATCTGTGTTGATGAGAACTGCAGTTCCATCTCTGTCCAGTCAGAGGAAGTTCTTCTTCTGTTCACAGAATTTATTTCCTTGAGATGATGAGATTTTGGCTTCTGTTTCCTGATATTTGCTGCCTAGTGGTTACTGATAGACCCTAGGGACCAACTTAAATCCATTGCCAAGTACATTCCTCAGCATAACCCAACTTTAATGCCCATCTTCAAAGCCAGTATGAGAAAGAAGAACTCACACAAAGCGGTCACTGCTGTTGCATATAACACAATCAAGTAACCACATGCACAAAGTCTGGATTCACCCCCCTTTTTCCATTCAAGACTAGAAACAAATTTCCGAACCACTGCACTCACCAGTCCCTTCAAATATCCCAGCAAAAGGGGCAACCCCAAACAAGGCAACAGGAGACAAGGATTCTATGTGACTACCACAGAAATATTCTTGCCATATCCATTTTTAAAATGAATCTTTGCTTCTATTTGGTCACCATTTAGTAATTAACTTATTAGAGAGAAGTGATTAGATTTATCTACATTGCAGCATTTCAATAGTCAGACAAACCCACTCAGGTATCTATTGTGTCACTGAGCCTTTAAGAGAAGAATCAAATAGAAGTTTCTCTGTTGTGGCAAGCTCAAGAGAATGGCTTTTTGGCTTTCTCTCTCTCTTTTTAATGTCTTTGGCTTTGGCTATGTCCCATTAGCTGTTCTCTAATGTCAAGAAAGTTGCTACTGAATTTCTAGTTGCATGAATATTCTAGGGAGGTATAAAAATGAGGACATGATTCTAGAAGTGGGGCATGGAACTGCCATGGGGATATTTAAACAATGTGAACTTTTATGCACTCAGAAAAAGGGATGTGACAATAGTATATATATATATATACATATATATATATATGTATTTTTTTCCTCTGTGGAAAAGTTTGCTCCCTCTTCAAGTGATGAATAATGGCAGCTATCAATATTCGAGTTAAAATATTTCTAAAAATTATCCATTCTGGTACAGTATGACAGTACCATTTTAAATTCAAGGACAGCTTCTCCCAAGATGTTTTTAAATGATTCTTCTCTGCCAACATTTATTAGCACCCAGGAAATAGAGAACTTAATATTAACCAAACGTAATTGTTAAGGTAGGTCAGGTGCCAAAAGTACATAAAAGTACATACCAAAATCAAGCCAAAATGACTTGAGGTTATGCATGCTTTTGCAATATCTCTATTTTTCTCTCCCCCATTAGTATGGATAATTACTAGTTGATTGAAATTTCAAAGCAGCATTTGTATAAAAAAGCTGCCCAACTCATAACATTCAATAGTGATTGCTTTGTACTCTACTTTGAAAATATCCTCTTAACTAATTTGCTTTATTATCTTTCCAAGATGTGTCCCCTATGATTTGAGTAACCTGGAACAAAGTGGCCCATTTGGCTCAACCTGGTATTTCTTTTGGCTCACACTCTCCATAGCATCACAGTGCAACTGATTTACCTTCAGGGAAGAATCCTGGCTCTGCCAAGATGCACTAACGACACAATCTCTCTTCACGACTGGGTATCTGATTACTCTCCAGGTACAACCAGGAACACAAGAAGATGTTCATTACTTTTTTAGGAATTTTTTTCCTTCTGTACCTGAAACTATTTTTAAAGGGAATTATTGAGCTTTGAGAAAGAAAATAGTTGATGATCCAAAAATCGACACTGAAAGTTGCTTGGCTGGAATATTTCATTTTCTACAAATTATGGCTGGGTTGCTAAAATCGTCATAACAGCACTAATCCACAACCTCTAATTGGTTAAACACCTCTTACGACCCATCTTCTGTTGTCTCATCAGACTTTCCTTTAATTGAATAGTTTGGCTTTAATTAGTTTGCCATTATTACTTTACCTCATGGACATACCATTTTAATACTTCCATTATTTTTGTTAATATGCAAATAAATAGAGAGAAGTACAAATTACAAAAAGAAAGAATGTCATTAATACATTATAAATTGTGAAACTGCACCTGTTATATGTACATACATCAATGTTTTTGTATATATGCAAAGCATATATTATATACATGAATAGGAAAAGAGAAATTCAGAGAGAAAGAAAACTCATTCATTGCCATGCCACAGCTGGACAGAGGTACGTAAGGCAATGATGGAAGTTCAATGAGTGGTCAAATCTCAAATAAAGTAGAATATACGTTACATCTTTTAACCTATTTTCTTTCTTCAGTTTTTATCTCAGTACTCTGACTTATAATAGTGTTAACAGAATATTTCAGGCATATGATGTTACAACATTACACTGGATTGTTTGTGCTCTTCCACCAGTGTCTCTAGAATTTGTCCCACCTTTCCCTTCTCCCCACTACACGCACTTAGAAAACTCAGTTCTGCAGGCTGACTCTGAGTCTCTTACCATTGGTCATTATGCACCACATATGAGAGAGATCATTCTGGATTTGTCTGCCTCACTTCGTCTTTCCTTTTCTTAACATGATGTTCTCAAGTTCTATGAACATAGCAATAAATTGCAATATTTCACCTTTTATTACAGCTGATGGCATAGCAGGTAAGGCGTTTTCCTTGCACGCAGCCGACTGAGTTGGCCCAGGTTCAATTCTTCCCCCCTCTCAGAGAGCCAGGCAAGCTACTAAGAGTATCTCGCCCACACGCCAAAGCCTGGCAAGCTACCCATGACATATTCAATATGCCAAACACAGTAAGTAACAACAAGTCTCACAGTGGAGACATTACTGGGCCCACTTGAGCTAATCGATGAACAATGGGAGGACAGTGCTACAGTGCATTACAGCTGAATATTATTCCACTGTATATATAGACCACATTTGATCCATCCATCTGTTACTGATTATAAATTTGCCTATTGAAAATAGCACTGAAATAAACATAAGAGTATATCTATCTTTACAAATATTAATTTCTGCATCTTCAACCTGGATATGGACACAATACTCAGATTGGAGAAGTTCTCAGACACAATTTCTTCAGTTGGTAGTTCTTCCATCTGTCCTTTCTCTTTCCCAGAAACCCCCTATATTTTGGATATTATTCCTCCTGAACACATTACATTTTCTTCATTTCTTCATTTCTTTTCACTACTTTTCCATCTTCTGTTCTTTATTGTTGATTTCTCTATATTATCTTCAAAATTATTGATTTGTTTTTCAGCTCATATCATTCTGTTGTTGAGGCCTTCTGATGAGTTTTTTAGTTCTTCTATCATGCTGTTCAGCTCAGAGATCTCTGATCACAGTTTTAGACACTCTTTATACATTTCCTTTATTGGAGGTTTCTTTTGTTGTTACTTTACACTGATTCAATAATCCATGATCTCTCTCAAGGTAACAGACTAGGTGGGTGCTAGAGGACCCTTCAAGACTGCTGCCTTCCTCATTAATTTCGGTGGGTTTCTCCACTTCTTAAGCGTGTCTACTATGTAGAGGGGGCCGGGGTGAGGGTCTGGTGTTGAGGTTTACCAACTGCACACAGAGTCTATGATGCTGTGTTTATGTTGAACCCAGTCACCTCTGAGATGCTTCAGTGTTCCCTGAATACAAAGTACCTATTGCCTCATTATGAACTTGTTAATTAGGTCATTGATTTGGGCACTTGACACACCAGTATTCTGCTTCCTTTTTTCTTGAATCAGCTCATTGTGAAGTTATGTGCATGCCTTCCCTGAGATGCAGTTTTCAGTGAGGACACTAGTATATATTTCCTTAGCACCAGTTCTAGTGTTTGCTCTGGCCTCTACCAGGCTTGCTGGGAAGTTCTTTCCCTACTTCCCTCCTGACACAGCAGTGAACCCTGCTGTTAGGACAAGTTTGAGAATCTGTAAGATGCTGGACCAGTCTCATGGCTGGGCCATGCATCAGTAAAGGCTGTCAAAGCTGTGTGTGAATTGCAGCTTTGAGGAGGGAAGATTGTCAAAGCTATGTGTGACGTTGAAGCCTCTGGTTTTCACTGGCTCTGCAGGACTGCTGGAGTCCACGTCTATGATCCCACAGAAATGTCTCTATCCCCTCACCCCCCCATTGCTGCCTCCCTTGTCACCACCGAGCTCGTTAGTTTTTATTGTTTCATTCTTCCCCTTAATTCTGTGTTTAGTCTATTCCAGACTCTCTGAGACTCTCCTGTGAAGATTTAGATAGATGGGTTATAGAACATTGCTCTGTTTTGTGAATATGTATCAAAATGCATTGAAATGCTCTATGTTTTCATTATGTGACAAAATTAATTGATTCCCATGAAAAAGTGTGGGGGAAAAGCTTTATGCAAAATATATCAGGAGTTAAAAAATTAAAACGGGGGGACGGAGCAATAGTACAGCAGGTAGGGCATTTGCGTTGGATGCGGCCCACCCAAGTTCGATCCCTGGCATCCTACATGGTCCCCCAAGCACTGCCAGGAGTAATTCCTAAGTGCAGAGCCAGGAGTAACCCCTGAGCATCGCTGAGTGTGACCCAAAAAGAAAGAAGAAAAAGAAAGCTAAAACTGGGGCTAGGGTGATAGTCTAGTGGGTAGGACATTTGCCTTGCAAGTGACTAACATAGATTCAATTCCTGCACCCCATATGCCTCCCCACTTCCACACTCAGCCAGCCAGAAATAATTCCTGAGTACAGAGCCAGAAGTAACATCTGATCAAGTCCCCATCCCCCCAAAATGTTTAAACATAAGTTAGCTAGAAAATCATAGCAAGATGTAAGAATTTATTCTTCTTGTTCTGTATACATTGACAAGGGTATCATTTTTATCCCCTTGAGTTGGAAGATCAGGCAAGCTTGTCGATACAGATTTTTCTTCCTGTAGTTCACTCTTCCGAAGCTATTTTTTAAGTTATAAATTGCTGCCATAATGCCTCAATTTTGGTCTTATTTTTTGTTATCTTTTCTTGTTTCTTTGTTTTGTTTTATTTTAGACTGCGAGTGGAAGTGATTACTTGTGCTTAGTAGAACCACAACTTCATTTATAAAAAAAAACAGTGCTTTATTATCTAAAATGTAGTTTAAAGACATGAGTTTTGGTCATAGTCACAGATTTTAATAGCCAGTATCAGTAAACCTAAGTAGGATTTTTATGAAATAGTCCATGGAAATGAAATAGTCCATGGAAATGGATCACAACACTTAGGATTCTCTTAGATTTTGTTTTTGTTTTTTTATTTTGCTTTTCGGGTCATGCCCAGCGATGCACAGGGGTTACTCCTGGCTCTGCACTCAGGAATTATTCCTGGTGGTGCTTGGGGGACTATATGGGAAGCAAGGGACCGAACCTGGGTCGGCTGCATGCAAGGCAAATGCCCTACCTGCTATATTATAGCTTCAGCCCCCTTAGATAGATTTTGAAAGTTAAGATTGATTTTGTGTACAAGGCTATCTTCCCAGAATTTGAAATGACATTAACTAATTTTGTTAATGACTATAGACACCATTTAATTGAAATGCATACCTATCCTGAGAATGTCAGAGTTTTTTTTTTAATGTAGAAGTACTGCTATTTATTCAACCACTGATTAGTTGATTGAATTGGGCATGAACTCCACCTTACCTTTTTTTCATAATTTTATTTATTTTTTCTTCTTATATTTATTTATTGAGTCACTGTGGGAAAAGTTACAAAGCTTTCAGGTTCAAGTCTCGGTCATACAATGATCAAACACCTTTCCCTTCACCAGAACTCATTTTTTACCACCAAGAACCCCGATACACCCCACTCCCACCCCTCCCAATCCCTGCGAGGCACATGATTTCCACTTAATTCTTCTCTACACTGATTACATTCATTATTTAGACAAAAGATGCACCATTATTGTTTAGAATTTCCCCCCCCCCAACAATCAGAATTGCTGAAAAGGCATTGTGAAATAATTCATTTTCTATAGCTGGTTACAAGAATCATATAATGTCGCGTGGCCGCTATCGTGGCCGTGCAATTTTGGATTTCTCCAAAGAGCCAGATAATTATGAGATTAGTTTCTGTTCATCTAGTCTTATGGCTGTGCCGGAGAGCCCCTCGTGGGGAGCAACTCGTGACCTCAGTAGGGCATGAAGGACAAGCTGGTACCGTCCCCCTTCCCATGAGACTGCAGTTGCCCCATCACCGCCGGCTCATACCTGGCTTTCCAATAAGCTCTGAGGCGGCAGCCACCTTGTATGTGGTCCAGATGCATTTCTGCCAAAAGCCTCTGGGTTTCGAGATTTGTTTCTGAGACTCTGGGATCATGGCCGTTAATCAGCTTGATCAGGAGGCCTTTTGCAGGCGACAACTTGAGGTCTTGTTGGGATGGGGAGGAAAGGGCCGATTCTACCCCATCTGGTGAGGCCCCATATGTCTCATCACTGCAGGCCAAAACCTGACTGTCCAGTGGCCTCTGGAGGATGGCGGTCACCAGGCCGCCAGGGGGAACAGGCCAAGGCGCGAAATTTATTCCCACCTGGAGTCGCCCAGCTCCGGTAACCTACTGCAGGAACTGGACGCATTTCTGCCAAAAGCCTTTGGGTTCCTAGATTCATTTCTGAGTCTCTGGGATCATGGCCATTAAGCTGTTTGATCAGGAACCAGAGAGGCCTTGCCTCCAATTATATAGCTGAGCCAGAGGTGGTTTGTGGGTGTGTCTCCCGCATACCTAATTTTTGGCCGTTTACTTTCTTGATAAACTTTGCTCCAAGTTTTGGGGTCTGGCCAAAGGCACAGCAGCAATTTTGGGGTATCGGAAAGTCTGACGGTGCCATCAGGCTGCTGATGCATTCGCTTCACAGGTACACAGGTACAGATTGACCTGCTGGCAGCACCATATCCTCTCAGAGTTTTTTTTTAACCCCCTTAAATTTTTATTAGTGAAACACCATGAGGTACAGTTGTAAACTTACAAATTTTTGTGCTTAGGTTTCAGTTATACAGTGATAGACTACCCATCCTCCACCAGTGCCCATTCTCCACCACCACTGATCCCAGTACTCAGAGTTTTTTTTAACAAATTTTATCAAGGTATGAAGAAACAGAAGTGTATGTCTATGGAATAAAAAAAATAAATTATTAAACAGCACAGCGGGTAGGGCGTCTGCCTTGTATGCAGCCGACATGGCCGACCCGAGTTCGATTCCTCCGCCCCTCTCGGAGAGCCCGGCAAGCTACCGAGAGTATTCGATATGCCAGACACAGTAACAACAAAGTCTCCAATGGAGACGTTACTGGGCCCGCTCGAGCAATAAATTGCCAAATATTATAAACTTATAATAGTCTTAAATGTAAAATTTGTAAGTAGGTCAACCATTTAAATTTTTTTCAGGTTATTTTTATGTAAGAAAATATTAAAGTAAAGCAAAACAAAACCAAAATAATCTTAAATGTATTTAAAAGCAGTTTCTATTGAAGTTTGTCTCCTTACCTGCTGTGTTCCTTCATTTCACTTGTAGTTACCGATCAACTGATACTTAAGATAAGACCAAAACTACTTCCTCACTTGTGGAATATAAAGTAACAGAATGGGAGACTAACACCCAAGGATAATAGTGATAAGGTCCAGGAGGATTGCTCCATGGCTTGGAAGCCGGCCTCACATGCTGGGGAAAGGCAGTTGGGATAGAGAAGGGACCACTAAGTTGAATGATACTTGGAAGGTTCACTCAGGACAAAAGATGCATGGTGAAAGTAGACTATGGACCAAACGTGATGGCCATTTACTACTTGAATTGCAAACCATAACATATGATGGCCATTTACTACTTGTATTGAAAACCATAACACCCACAAGGAGAGAGAGAGAGAGAGAGAGAGAGAGAGAGAGAGAGAGAGAGAGAGAGAGAGAGAGAGAGAAAGGGAATTTGCCTGCCACAGAGGCAGGGGGAGGGGGTGATGGATGGGAGTGGCGGGAGGGAGACTGGGAACACTGGTGGTAGAGAATGGACACTGGTGGAAGGATGGATACTCATCATTGTATAACTGAAACGCAATCACAAAAGTTTGTAAGTCTGTAACTGCATCTCAATGTGATGCTTTAAAAAAATAAACAAAAACAAAAACAAACAAACACTGTCTTCCTGTTGTTCATCGATTTGCTGGAGCAGGCCCGGTAACGTCTCCATTGCGAGACTTCTTGTTACTGTGTTTGGCATATTGAATATGAAATGTGTCACAGGTAGCTTTCCAGCCTTTGCCGTGCGGGCAAGATACTCTCGGTAGCTTGCCAGGCTCTCCAAGAGAGGCGGAGGAATCGAACTGGGTTGGCTGAGTCCCTCTCAGAGAGCCCGGCAAGCTACTGAGAGTATACTCAATATGCCAAACACAGTAACAACAAGTCTCAAAATGGAGACGTTACTGGGACCGCTTGAGCAAATCGATGAACAATGGGAGGACAGACTGGTCAAAATAAAAAATAAAAAACAAATACAAAAAAAACAACAATAAAAAAGAACAAGAGTACTTCAAATATCTTGCAAACTCTTGCTCGAGTGTGAAATAATAAATAATTCAGATTTTAATCACAGAGACTCTTTTAAGAAAATTTTCAAATAAGATGTATATTAATAAATGCGCCATTTTATTATCAATATACAATTCTAACACATATACAGCACATATCTGAAATGTTCTTGAAAATAAATGCAGAAAAATCTATTGTATTATTTGAAACACTTGTGGCATTGCTCTACATACTCGCAATCTTTTTTGTTTGATGGGATCACAATACACTCAAGGGTACTGACTATCAAAAAAGGGTGACCTTGTCCTTCAGGGGAAATCCGGTAGTCTTATTCATATTTGGGAATGCTGCTGACATCTAGTGGATTGAGGACAGAGAGAATTTTAGGCATCCACAAGCCTTTACTGGATGAAATAGCGATGCAGAAATTCTGTAGTGTTAAACTGAAAATGAGCTGGGGTGTTGTTCATGTAGCAAGGCTAAGGGTGTCCCCTTCTTTTTGTTTGTTAACCCTTAAGATGGGGGACCACCATTTCTGAAGGATCTGGAATATAAATGTAGAAAGGAAATTTAAAAAAAAAGAATTGTAACTACTAAGGAAGAAAAGGTTATTGAAAAGTCAGCTGGAACATGAAATCAAGAAATATGATGTGAAAATGGATTCATGTTTAGAGGTGGTTAGAAGGTCCCTGGGTTCCAGAATGGCCTCACCCACGTGGGATCTGGTGAGGACATCACCGACTTGATCTGGGTATGTGCTGA
The DNA here is from genome assembly GCF_029834395.1 of Sorex fumeus. NCBI lineage: Eukaryota > Metazoa > Chordata > Mammalia > Eulipotyphla > Soricidae > Sorex > Sorex fumeus. The sequence continues at coordinate 22,882,691 of NW_026606065.1, read as the reverse complement.
AAATAGAGAAAGGACCAAACATGATGGCCTCTCAGTATCCGTATTGCAAACCATAATGCCCATAAGTAGAGAGAGAGTAGGAGGGAAATTGTCTGCCATAGAGGCAGGGAGAGGTGGTAGGATGGGGGGTGGGGGATACTGGGACTATTGGTGGTAAAAAATGTACATGTGGAGGGATGGGAGTTCAATTTGATCATTGTACGACTGAAACTCAAACATGAAAGTTTTGTAACTGTACCTCACAGTGATTCAATTAAATAAATAAATAAATAAAATTAATGAAAAGCAAAAGTATCTAATGGAATAATAAAGGATTGAACAGGAATCCTACTATTATTGAACTGACGAGTAGCTAGTGGGCCACATCTACACTGCTACTCAGAGCTCCTTTTAGATGAACATGTGTTCTCTGTTTGGCTCAGCAGTCCTTAGGGCTGATTGAGTGGGTCTCAGAGACCAGGGGGTCACTTAGCAGACCAAGGAGCAACACTGCAAATCTAAATCCTTGTTATGAAATTATAAACACGCTTACTCCACTGAGTGGAAGCACTCAGCACTGATCCTGTAGACAAACCATGGGTGGAACTGTGTTTCCCAAAAGATATGTTGAAATCCTAACACCTCGTGGTGGTGAAAATGACCTTCTTTGGCCACGGAGTTTTTGTTGGTGTATTCCAGTTATCACGAGGTCCTGATGTTGGTCCTGATTCATCAGACTCTTGTCTCTGAAACAACATGGCGACGGCAGGGGGCACGAGCTCAAAGAAGCGAGAAATAGACCCCTCCACTCTCCAAGGCTGCATTGTAAGAGTTGAACCAACAGTTATATTGCGGTTGAACAACCTCCTGGACTGTGAAAAGACACAGCTGTGTTGTTTTCAACCTTCCAGTCTGTGGTACTAGTATACACTTATTTATATGTACAATCCTTTCCATGGGGTTTTAGGTAGGACTCTCTCCACTGCTGAAAAGCCAAATAATAATAATAATAATAATAATAATAATAATAATAAGAAGAAGAAGAAGAAGAAGAAGAAGAATAGTAAATGTGGATTGACTAGCTGAATCATCTTCCTTTTAAATGCGGCTCTCTGCACATTATTCAGGGTCATACAGCACCATCTTCTGGTCAGGAGCCCTAATTGCTCAACTTGCTGAAAAGATATTTCTCTTGCACGCAAAACAAAACACACACACACACACACACACACACACACACACACACACGCATGCACGCGCGCGCATACATGAGCCTACACTACATTTTACACACAGAAAGTAAGACAAATGACTTTCAAGAACTATGTTGTTAGATTTGGCAGGCAGGGACAACTATAATTCTTATGAAAAGGAATTAAATTAATCTAATGAACACTTTTAAAATACAAAAATAAATGAAATGTCAACCTTGTTTGATAAAGCATTTCACTGAAATGATTCCAAGCTTATTTATTTCTCTAAGAAATAATATTCTGGAAAGTGTGTGAACAGGTGAATTTATCCATAAATATTCACATCTATACATTTTTCATTTATCTTTATCAAGATCTATTCTAGTATCCTTAATTAGTACAATTATTTTCAAAGAAACCAACCAGCTGTTGGTTTGATGTTTATAGTTAGAATATCTCTCTTATGAAATTATGGGGGAAAGAAAAAATAATATGAAAAAATATTTCAGTTACTGATCCATATTTAAGTGAATCGTGGTGTTCTACTTAGTGAAGAGCACCTGTTAGTACCGAGTATCTGTCAGCCAATGCCCCCTTCTTCCCTGAGGCCTGGAGGGAGAATCACTGAGAAACAGCAGAGTGAGAAGTGGGTTTCTTGGAGTATTTCCTGTTTGAACACCCAAGATAGTCAGTATGGTGTTTTCTGAGAAGCAGGCCAATTGATTGCACTTGACCTCTGTGTTGTCATTGTCTCTATGAAATTCTAGGAGCCATTTTCAGGGAGAGGTTGGAAGACCCCGTGTCTCTGCGTTTAGGGGAGGGGACGGGAGTTTTTTTCACAAGGGGCAGCTCGCCTTGAGGAGAGCAGCAAAGCCTGCCATGAAGAGGAAGATGACAAAGAGAAGATTGGATTCAGGGACTGGGAGCGTTTAATATCATTTGATTTGCTAACTCCGAGATGATTATTAACTTAGATTCATGTCCATACAGGAGGGTTCGTATCAGGGGACTCAGATAGGCATTTGAAAGTCTTTTTTTTTAATGTAATACAGACAAAAGTCACAACTGTTGATCCAATTCTAGGGTTGAAATTGATTAAATAACAAAACTCCCATTTAAATATCACTAAGAATAAAAAATGCAATTCTTGGTGTGAAAATTGTTATATCTTATCACAGGGTTGTAAAATCTTATCACAGGGTTGTTAATTCCTTGTCTAAAACTGCATTCAGCTGTTTATTGCTAGTGGAGCCTCTGTGTGACTGCTTTGGTTTGCTGAGCGTGGCTGGCGTCTACACCGCTTTCCCGTGTAATTTGGTGCGCTCCTACTGGGACTTCAGCATTGAGAACTGAGGAGGTGTCACTCCATTGCAGATGCAGCTAAGGGTCCAGAGACTTCAGGATCTCTAGTCTTGACCATCGTTCCCTCTTCACTGAAATAAGAGTTTTACTTAGGGAAATATGAGGAGAAAGAGATATAAAAAAGAACACTGGAAAATGAGCTTCTCCACGGGAGAAAAGCCAAGAACACACATCTCTTTGTCGCAAAATCTTCAGGATGGAGAATGCACCAATTTTCCTGACTTTCTAGTGACTTCCTATTTCACTTTGTTTTGTCTAGATATTTTTGGTCTCTTTTTATTCAGTTGCTCTCCAATTCCATCATGGTAAGCCTAATTCGATCTCTTTTTCACTATTTTGACCAGAAGCAATGATCATTCCTTGCTAATCATATTTTCCTCAGCTTTGAAATGTTTCCTTTTTGTGCTCACTGACCATACCTCCTTGTGAGAGCTGATTCCTTTGTGCAGTGGGATTTTAGAATATTAACGCTAAATATTTCAAACTTCTTACTATAATCTCTGTAGCTATACATCCCTGTCTAAATGCTGCTTTAGCTATGATTATAGCTAATTTTGATATATTGTTTGACATATTTTTACATATTTTAAAATTATTTTTATAAGTTTAAATATTTCTTTGTTTTTGAGTCACCCATTCAGCAATGCTTAGGGATCACTCCTGGCTCTGCACTCAGAAATTACTTACTGGTGGTGCTCAGGGGAACATATATGGTGCCAGGGATCAAACCTGGAGGGATCACGTGCAAGGCAAGTGCCCTACCCACTATACTATTACTCCAGTGGTCTTGGGTTTAAATATTTTCTAAGTAATTTGCATTTTCTGTTCTCTCTCTTCTTCCTCTGTCTCTTTTTCTCTGTCTCTCTCTCTTTCTCTCCATTTCTCTGTCTGTCTCTCTGTCTCTGTCTCTCTCTATCTCTGTTTCTTTCTATTTGGATCACACAGCTGTGGTCAAGGATTACTCCTGGCTCCATATTCAGAGATGACTCTGGAAGGCTTGGGTATCACATGAGACATGAGAGATAGATCCCAGGCCAATCACATCAAGGCAAGCATTTTACCCACTTTACTGTTTCTATTGTACTGTGCTACCAGGAGTATCTCGCCTGCACGGCAAAGCCTGGCAAGCTACCCGTGACTTATTTGATATGCCAAAACACAGTAACAAGTGTCACAATGGAGACATTACTGGGCCTGCTCGAGCAAATCAATGAACAACAGGAGGACAGTGACAGTTACTGTTTCTCCAGCCCTAGCAATACTATTTTCATGAAACTTTTATTATGCTTAACTCCAAAATAAATTTAGAACAAATACATTTCATAAAATAATAGAAGCCCTAAATTAGAAAGATGACGTCCTCCAAATCACATTTATTACATTATATTTATATATATTATATTATCCTGTAGCTTTAGTTAAATTTAAAACATTTTTCATATAAGAACAAGTGATCTGGTTTTCTCTTCTGTGCATTTGATTATGAAATAAGAATTTCAATTTATATAATTGCTTAAGTGTACACTGAAATGGAGAATATTATTAAGTGGAATGTATTGATATTAACCTAGAAAATTAATTTTGACTTGTACACAGCTGTTCAAAATTAGCTGACATTCAATTTAGGGTTTCTTTTTTTTGCATTTCTAGTGAGCTCTTCCTTAATGTGGTAGCTCATAAATAGGCTTGGGATTTTGACAACAGTTCCATTATCATAATTAATACAAATAAATTATAATTTCTGCATATAAAACAAAGCAGATGTTATATGAAACTTAAATTTAGCTAGTTCCCCTAAACTAAGCTAAAACTCAGTATGGTCTACTTAGCCAGAACTTTCTTGTGATCCTTTTGACTCATTACCATTATCTAATTAAGGTAAAGGTAAAGGTAAAGGCCCTCCCGTTGATCGTCGATTTGCTCGAGCGGGCCCAGTAACGTCTCCATTGGAGACTTTGTTGTTACTGTGTCTGGCATATCGAATACTCTCGGTAGCTTGCCGGGCTCTCCGAGAGGGGCGGAGGAATCGAACTCGGGTTGGCCATGTTGGCCACTTGTAAGGCGAACGCCCTACCCGCTGTGCTATCACTCCAGGGCGTTCGCCTTACAAGCGGCCAACATGGCCGACCCGAGTTCGATTCCTCCGCCCCTCTCGGAGAGCCCGGCAAGCTACCGAGAGTATTCGATATGCCAGACACAGTAACAACAAAGTCTCCAATGGAGACGTTACTGGGCCCGCTCGAGCAAATCTAATTAAATGTTAGTTAAATTGTATTTTTATTACCAATTGGTAAAATCAACTATCTAGTGTTCGTGTGCCACAGAATATATATTTTAAGAACCAACCCTCTTGCCTATGTGTTTCTGAAGACTCTGTAAAATACAGTTTTATTTTAAATACTCTGTAAAATAAAAGTTAATTTAAAATTATTTGTTTCTGGACCAGCTAGATAGTACAGTGGATAAGTAGCTTGCCTTCTAAGTGAACCACGTAGGTTCAATTTCCATCACCCCATATGGTCCCCTGAGTCTTCCAGGAGTGACTCCTAAGAACTGAGCCAGGAATAAAACCTGAGTACTGCCAGGTGTGGCCAAAATAAATAAAAATCTATTTTTTCTTGGAGAAAATGAATATTATGAAATCCTAGGAATTTTCTTTGGCATCCCAACATATGGAGATTTCATGGAGAATTTACAGCTTCTCCATGAGTAATGATCCTGCTTACAGGAGGTTGTATAGAGTCTGTGATGAGGGATTATGATGTTTATATGTATCATTACATTTTTGCATCTTAATATACTTCTTTTTGAAGAATAGTAATTTCTCTATCAACTTGAGATAATAAGTTCTACCACTAAATCTTTGTGCACAAAGATCATTTGATTATTTGCCAAGAATGAAGAGTGGAAGCAGGGAAGTCAATTATCCCCAAACCATATGCCTGTAACTGTCAGTTACAATTTGTCAAGCTAGAAGATAAAGTCTATTTTAAAATATGTCATTTCCCCGAACTCTATGATGGTCTATTTTAACAATTGATGTATTTCAAGAATCTGACAACTTTATGATACAGCATACTTAATCAATAGTGAGCCCAAGCCCTCATTCCAGAACCAAAGACTAGAATGGGCAGCTCTTAACCTAAAGCTAGAACACTTTTTAATTTCATTAACTTCATGCACTAAAGACAGGCATGAAAAACAGGAGAGCAAAAAAGCACAGTAGAAATGACATCTGCATCTGTATGTTCATTGCAGTACTGTTTACAGTAGTCAGAATATGGAAACAACCGAGTACCTGAGAACAGATGGCTGGTTAAAGAAACTTTGGTACGTCTACACAATGGAATACTATGCAGCTGTTAGGAGAGATGAAGTCATGAAATTTGTGTATAAGTGGATTGTCATAGAGAGTATCATGCTAAATGAAATGAGTCAGAAAGAGGACAGATATAGAATGACTGCACTCGTTTGTGGAATATAAAATATCATAATATGAGACTAACACCCAAGGACAGTAGAGACAGGACCAGGAAGATTGCTCAACAATTGGGAGCCTGCCTTATTAGCTGGGGAGAAAGCAACTGGGGCAGAGAAGGGATCAAGAAGTCAATGATGGTTGGAGGGATCGCTCGGGATGGGAGAAGTGTGCTGAAAGTAGATAAAGGACCAAATATGATGGTCTTTCGTTATATGTATTGCAGACCATAATGCCCATAAATAGAGAGGGAGTAATAGGAAAACTGTCTTCCATGGAGGCAGGGGGAGGGCTGGGACAGGATGGGATAGGGAAACTGGGGACATTGGTGGCGGAAAATGTGCACTGGTGGAGGGGTGGGTGTTTGATCATTGTATGACTGAAACTCAGTCATGAAAGCTTTGTAACTATAGCTCACGATGATTCGATAAAACAAAACAAAACAAAAAACACTAGAGCCTTTGACCAGACAGTTTTACTGCTTTTATCCCCCATTATTGACAATGGAAAAATCAGCATATTTTATTTTAACTTTATTTAAACACCGTGGTTTACAAAATTGTTCATATATAGTTTGTTTCAGGCATTCAATATTCCAACTTTAATCCACCACCAGAGTGACCTTCACTTCACCATTGTCCTGTTTCCCAAACATCCCCAAGCCTGCTCCTTTGCTTATTTTTAATTATTTAAGATTAAAGTTGAATTTTAAATGATTTCACTGATTAAACCTCTTCCCTATCAAGGACAGCAGAACTATATGAAATGTTCTGTGTTGGGGGAGAAAAGAAGGGACTGTTAATAGAGAAATCATACTGGTGTCTTCTCCAGGTCACCCGGACCTCAGTGAGACTTGTAACTCCTCCAAAATTGTCAGGATAAAAAGTGCCTTTTACTCAGAGTTGATGTACAAACCGTCAATGCGTTATGACAAGTGCCCGACCTTGACAGATGTTGGGAGAAAAGAGTTGTTTCCCCTTAGCATTCTCTGTCCTAAGCAATTGGCCTGACACTGAGCATCACCCAGACCTTTTATTTTTCAAAGCTTTCATCATCGTGATGTTTTGAAAATGGACATGTCTGACCCACACCTCCTTCTCCACTTGGATTGATGCATGAAGAGAAAAATCTAGGCTATATCAGGTAGGCCAGGAAAAAGACAGAAGCTTGAAACTAATTATAGGAGAAACGGAATAAACATTGGATAAGATTATTAAACAGGAAACCAAAAACTTCTGTTCTGCTGTAGAGTTAGGATTTTGGTGTCTACATCTTCCCAACATGCAGTGTAATTATAACTAAGGGTCTTTATCTTGCTGCTGAGACATAATTCCCCTGGGCTGCAGGTTAATATTTCTATATGTGCATGGAGTGTCCCTGGTCCAAAATCTATTTTCCTTTGTGAATTTTTTTGATGAAAGATATATGAGAATAAAAGATTTCTTTGCTTATATTTCTCTTTGCTCTGACTGTCATTCATATTTATAAAATCACCAAGTTCCACTTATTCTACAACCTAATATCTCCTCCAAACCACCCCTTTCTTCTTGCTCATTTGCTGGAAAATTTCCTCAGTCATTAGTTTTCAGCACTGTTCTGTCCCTAACTGCTTTTCTTCCCTTAGACCTGCTTTAGCACTGCTGAGGGAGGCAGCTTGGTGCCTAATATTCGTTATACAGTATTCCTGAAAGCAATTGCTAGTGCCTTTATCTTACTTTGGCAGTCGAAGATGAACTGCAGGGCAGGCTTATTCGAGCAGCCTCTTGCCTTTCCAACCAGATGTTGGGACTCTCTGGCCTTTCTACTTGCTCCCTCTTCTTCCTCTGTTCCTTGACTTCTGTCTTTTCATAGGACCACAAGTTATGTCTTTTTGTTTCTTATTTCATTTTTAATGTGTTCTTTTGACTTCTGCCAGTCAGTGTTTAATGCATCTGGAGTACAATCAGTACATCCAGAGTACTGATTGTGTTCCAGAGTGCATGCAGTGTTCAGTTGCATCTGAGTGTTCATATCTTGTTGCAGTACCATGGTCGGAGACCTTCCTGCACTGATCTAAGAACTCCTGAAAAATCACAAACAATCATTTTGTAACTATTAGAATTCTAGCCTAGTCCCAGAGACATAGAAGCTGCTAAACTAAGGTTTTCCCCCAGAAATTGCAGTCAATTTGTGTCTGTCTTGTATAATCTAATAAACCATTAGATAGGCTTTCCTCTCAAATGAAAAGCATCAGACCTCAGGCACTTCTTTATTTAGATTTTTAGCCTCACTCAGATGTGTTCGGGACTTACTCCTAGCTCAGTTGCTCAGGGGTTGCTATTGGTTGCTTAGGAATCACTCCTGGAGGGGTTTGGGGATCAATATGTAATACCAGGTGTCAAATCCAGGCCAGCTGCATGCAAGGAACATGCTTTCACCCCTGAACTGTCTTTGAGCTCAAGGTACTGATTTAAATTTTGAGGACTTTTGCACCTTCTGAACACATTTTTTTTTTTTGGTTTTGGACCCATTCCTGAAGATGCTCAGGGAATGCCAGAGATCAAGTCCTGGGCTGTGAGTACAAGGTCAGGACCCTACTTGCTGTACTATCATCTGGCCACCCCTCTGGAAACTTCTACAAACTAAATTTAAGCAAAGAAATCTTGAACTAGAGCTATAATCCAATGGATAAGGCACTTGTCCTGCATGGAGCCAACCCAGGTTCAATTCCCAGAATTCTACATGGTCCCCAGAGCACTGCCAGGAGCCATTCCTGAGAACAGAGCCAGGAGTAACCTCTGAGCATCACCGGGTGTGGCCCCCAAACCAAACTAAAACAAATAAAAATGAAACCTATACTGTATTCTCTTTTGATGCAATCACTTTTCTTTTTTTATTACCCAGATAATTATTGATGTTCATCAGGTGGCTTGTAAGGGAAGGAAATCTGCTTCCACACCCTAAACTTGCTCGCTGCCTCAGGGATTCGTCAAGGCTTGGGTGGGACCACCCATTCTTCCTGGGACTAGCCTAATCCTGGGGCCGGATTAATCAATCTCCCTGGGATCACCTAGTCATCCTCCTTGCAGGGGGTTGTGGAGTGGGGGGAGGTGTGGAGGTGGGCATAACACATTTCCACTTTTCTTTTGCAGTGGGGAGACTCTCAGACAGTGCTTCTCCCAGTGACTCTCAGCCTAGAGAGTTTAATGACAGGATCCAAGGAGACAGTGTGTTGCTTCGGCCTTTTTGTGCCAGGGAACCCCAGAGCACAAAAACCAGGTTCCGGATCCATGTGCTGATGGGGGTCACAACCGGCCCCATGCATACCGGCCCCATGCATCACCTGAGTGGTGATATCTCCACCAGCCGACAGTTCCTCTTTGTACTCACCTTTGAGAACCATCAGCGAGGCATAGAGGAATAACTGACTTGCCCAGAAAAAATCAGGTGTGTCTCTTTATTTATGAGTGAAATTGCATGTGGATTTATATGAGCAATCAATGTTTTACAGGGTTTGAAAGTTACCTGTGAATTCACAGGAATAAAATTTCCTAGATGTTTAACTTTTTGTGTGTTTTTGGTTTCAAACCACACCCACACTGATGGCTCTGCACTCCTGGCGCTGCACTCAGGGATCACTCCTGGTGGGGCTCGGAGGACCCTCTTGGGAGCCGGGGGTCAAACCCAGGCTGATCATGTGCCAGGCAAGTGTCCCGCCTACTGTACTATTATTTCAGCTCTACATAGTTTACTTTTAACTGAAACCAAAGTTGCTTGGCATGTTTCCTTTAGTCTTCGTGCTTTCAAAACATAAGAATTTTAGATGCAGTGCTTTTGTAATTGTATCGCTGGCAAAATATTCAGATAAAAATCAAACCAATGCAATTGTTCAAAGATGTCACAAGTGATATCAGAAAGACTTTAGAGATTTCTTGCATAAAACATGTGATCTCAGGCAGTTTAAGAGTCTTCTTTGTACTGCACCTTTGTGCCCTGGGATAAAAGAGCAAGGTGGTTTCTGCTTTTAATTTTGATTGCAATGTTTTATGTCAGGCCAGCACAGTCTACAAGTTATCTCAAGAGTGAAGGACATACTTCAAGTCTTAAGCTTTACTCCAAGGTCTAGAGAATAATCCATACTTTTTGTCTGTGTGTTTGTTTGTGAGTCACTTCCAGCAGTGCTCAAGACTTACTCCTGGCTCTGGCCTCAAGGATCACTACTGGCTGGGTTCTGAGGACCATATGTGGTACTGGAGATCAAATCCAGATCAGCCACGTGCAAGATAAGCCACCCTTATCATATTTATAGAATTTTCAGCAGCTTGATTCACCTTACAAATGTCACTAGATGCTGCTCTACACCCCAGTGGATCTCATCTCTCCTTCTTAAGAGACATGTGCTCACCATCACCCAATGCTCACGTGCTATATTGAAGTTTTTCCAAACATCCTCAAATCTTGGAATCTGGTGAAGATTGTGGTTATTTAAAGTTGTTATTCATTAAGAGAGACAGGCTCATCAAAATAGATGTGACTTTTAAATGAGTGTGCTGGTCAAACTTTAGCAAAAATGTAGGAATTCACCTAACATTATTTGTATGCTCTTGCAGACTAGGTAATTATGTAATTCAAATTTTAAGTGGATATATATGTGTGTCTATATATACATCGATTTGCTCGAGCGGGCCCAGTAACGTCTCCATTGGAGACTTTGTTGTTACTGTGTCTGGCATATCGAATACTCTCCGTAGCTTGCCGGGCTCTCCGAGAGGGGCGGAGGAATCGAACTCGGGTCGGCCATGTTGGCTGCGTGCAAGGCAGACGCCCTACCCGCTGTGCTATCGCTCCAGCCCGGGACATAATTTAATTTTAATTTAACGGTGTCCATAGGAATACAATTCATTCATATATATGCATCCATATGTACATACATATATATAATGCATATATATGTTACTTAAATACCTGCCTGCAGTTCTTGAAAAAGAAGATGCCTCTTGGATTCATTTCCTTGCAGATGGAATGCTCCCAGTTGCTATAGCAGCACTCCTTGTACCTAGAAGGGAGATGCTCCCCATCACTATGGTAACGTCCCTGTACCTAGGAGGCAGTTGCTATAGCAGCACCCCCTGTACCTAGGAGAGAGGTGCTCCCAGTCACTATGGCAACATCCCTGTACCTAGGATGGAGTTGCTATAATAACACTCCCTTTACCTAGGTCCAGAGAGAGTGCTGGCTCAGAGTTACTCTGTGTCACACTGTACAAATGCATCATCTACAGCCCAGGCATTTGGCATATAGATGCCATCCCATCCAGACAGTACCCACCTTTGTTTATTCATTTTTCCTAAAAAAATGATGTTCTCATCCATTCATATTTCTTATCCCTTTCTAGAAAAACCAATTCTTCGCTTCTTCCACCTCCCCTATTCCCTTTTCTTTCTTTCTTTCCTTCTTATCCCTCTCAACTTGCTCCCTACCAGTCTTCCTTTGTTTTAATGGCTTCAGGAGCAAGTTATTGGGTTCTTCATGGTTCCAATTCATTGGTAAAGAACTGAATTCTCTTTGTGGTAATGATGTCACTTCAAAGAGCAACTTTCCCTTACTATATTGTAGGAAAGCAAAACAAAGCAAGATTTTCCCCTCCAGAAAGCATTCAATGTGATAAGCAATGACAGGTAACTGCACTTATATAATTTAACATTGGGTTTCACCATATAAAGAGAGATCATAGACAGGAATTTCAGAATAAAATGCAATGATTTCATAATAAAAATGCAATAATAAACCTGGCTAAATATGTTTTGTATGTGTATGGATTTTATTTGTTTTCAACATGGAGGACAAATATATATTTTTTTATTTTTATAGGGAATCTCCAGCGGTGCTGAAGTTTGGAGACTGCTCCTGTGACACTCTGCCTAGCTGGAGGAGTCTGACGTGCTTGAGGTTCAAGCTCCTAGTACCAAGGATCGAACTCAGGGCCTCGAGCATGGAATTCCTCATTTGGAACTGTCAAAACACCCCTAGGAAAATTGTGTTAACACCATGGTTTATTAGCCAGTATGTAATGGAATCTGCTATGAGGAAATTGTGACAAGATGATGATTAAAGAGCAAGCTCTGCATTTTTTTCTTCCAGAATTAAAATGTGCATGCTGATTAAGTAGAAAAAAATGTAAAAGATCAAAAGATACAGAGAGAATTGCATCCTGGGCATTTCTGGATTTTGCCAGAGTCCATGTCTCTCAGGTCCTTTGACAGACCCCCAAGAAAGGGCCTCACTTCATTGTACTGGTGGAAAATGTCCCAAGGAAGTGGCAGCCTAGTGCCAAGAATAACTCAGCTGAGTGCTGAGTGCATTCTCACATAAGAGGGATACACAGGCCATGGGGAAACAATACTCACGAAATGCCACGCCATTGTATGGTTGACCTCCTTGCTGGAGATGGAGAGCTCGCTCCCTACCCTTATCCCCCGGGCCGACCTCCTCGCGGTGTCTCTGGATGTATAATTAAGTCCTTCTTAACTTCTAACTCTTAACGGTGTCCTGTAGAGAGTTCACTTCTCCTCTCCAAGGCATGGTGATTGCTCTTTGCTGTCTTTCTGCTGCAAATTCAAGCTGAAACACGGGCAAGTGGAACCTCCCAATTTCCTCTTATTTTGATATACTTGAACCAGTTGCAATAAGTGTCAAAGAGTAAACGAACCTTTACTTATTAGTTAAGAGAGCCTGGTTTTTCCTCCAGCCTTAGCTGGGGCAAGAAGAACAGCGAGGAGAGGGACAATGGCCAACACACAGCAGCTGTGACTGGGTCTTAACTTAGGGACCAGGTAAGCCAGAACTAGCCTGTCAGAACCATCCCCATCTGGCCTTGTTAGACTCCCTTATGTTCCCCGCCCTCCTGACCCCACTGATATCTACATTCCACCCCAAGTTGGGCTTTGAAATGTTCCACAAGAATTTAACAGTTGCAGTCATTTAATGCAGCTGATAAGTGCTGGAGAGCTCCCCGCCCACTCATGCCCCAAAAATAGAACCGTATTTCCATAAATTAAATATTCTGTGCTTATGTGTGTATGTGCATATGTGAACGTGTTTCCATTTGCATGAAATAATTTCCAAAAAAAAAATGAACAAAAGCTGGAGAATTTTGCAGTTTTTTGTGTTTTTTTTTTTGTATTTGCGCAGACCATTTTAGGATTTTCAGTCTCAACAGAACACTATTAAACAAATAATCTAGTAAAATATTTGTGCATGTACTGCTAAACAATTCTAGCAATTTTATTAAGCAATACCTTTATTATTTTTTGAATATTCTTAACAGACTGGAACAAAACATTTTTTTTATTTAAAACAAAATATGCATACTGTACGGCATGTTGCAGGATTAAGTATGATGCAGAGATTAAAGATTGTTTGAACAAAAACAAATGCCTGGGGGAATTTCATAGCTATAAAGTCGATAACTAAATTTTGTTCGCTAAGAGGACCTTCCCTATAATTTCCTTCGTCTCCCAGCTACACCATGAAGAAATCTGAAGTGCACTTCCCAAGCGTAGTTAGAGAACAGGAAGGAATGTAAAGTGGTTTTTTTTTTTTTAATTATTTGTTTTGTTTTGTTTGTTTTAAAAACAGCCCTTATTAACTCTTCCTTCCACTGATTCTACTGTAAACTCATAAAAGCCTTTTTAGGTTTTTTTGTTTTTGTTTTTTTAGAAAGCAAATTCATAGACACTCAGCGGGTGAAATGTTCCCGCAAAAAAAGGAAAAAAAAATTCACAAACAATGCAATCCGTCTCCTCTTTTTCCTCAGCTACCTAGAGCACGTTAGTGATAAAGTGTTTGCACTTTAATGGAAATGACTAACCTACTTACTTGTAAAAAATAAAAAGAAAAAGAAAAGAAAAAGGAACTCTTCCTTTGTGATAACTCAGGATTTTGCAGACGCGATGTACCTGGAATCCTTTAGAACCCTATGTTGGGGAGATACTGGGATAAAATCGTATATATTCTGTAGATGCAGGTGCCTGAGCACGGCCACCGGCCCCTCTGGCCGGGGCAGGAGGGGACAGTCTGCAGTGGTGGGCGACCCTCTGTGCCCCCCTGAGACCCCCAGGCCTTGGGGACCAGGCCGGGCGCCCTGGCTCAGGAGTCCTCCTTGCCTTTGATTTTGTTTCCAACATAAAAAACTGCATTCCCGGCCTAAGGACACCTCCGCAGGATGGCACGGGGCCCCCCTGCCCCGCGCCCCCACTACGCAGATGGCAGCGACCAGGGGGGTCGCAGGCTGGGGGTCCCAGTTCGGGGCGGGGAGGTGGGGCGCGGGCCCGGTGCGGCGGAGGGGGCGCAGGAGTGGGCGCGGGAGGGAAATTTTTTTTTTTCATTTTTTTCTTGTTTTCTTTTTTTTGTCTTTTTAAATGTTTTTGTGATTTTTTTGTTGTTGTTGTTGTTTTTTGCTATACCACGAGGTCATAGCAGTCATTCCTCTATTAGCAAGTGACAGGACATGAAGACAGAACTACCAGATGGACACACACAGCGACTAGGGAGCAGGGGGGACCTAAGAGACAGTGAAGGGACGCACTGGCCCTCTGGGAAACCGTCCCCTAAGGGATGTCGCAGCCACAAGTGGGGACCATCCCGCAAAGGATGCTGCATCCAGCTTTCCCAAGGAGTACTGCATCCACAGGTGGGAACCATCCCCCAAGGAACACCACACCCACAGGTGGTGACCATCCCCCAAGGGACTCTGCACCCACAAGTGGGGACCATCCCCTAAGGGATGCTGCGCCCACAGGTGGGTACCATCCTCCAAGGGACTCTGTACCCACAGGTGGGAACCATCCCCCCAAGGGATGCCACACCCAGAGGTGGGGACCATCCCTCAAGGGACGCTGCATCCAGCTTTCCCAAGAAGTACTGCATCCACAGGTGGGAAACCATCTTCCAAGGGATGCTGTATCCACAGGTGCGGCAAGAGACAGAGAAACCCAAACCGAGGGGTGGGGAGGGGGCGCAAAGAAAACCTCCAACAGTAAAACACAGTGTATAAAATGGTGAGAAAGAAGTCACTGGACAGCCTCCAAGGCCATCCAAAGCTGCTTGCGTCCTTGCTTTTGGCATCCAGGCCGCCTTCCCACGTGTCTCCCTCCGGGCGGGGCGAGAAATGCTCAGGAGCACCCGGGGCGGGGCGCGAAGTGCTCCGGGGACCCCCCCCCCCCGCCTCACGCGCGTCCATGTCCGCGCGGGGCGCTCAGTCCTCGTGGCCCGAGCGCTCCTCCAGCGCGCCAATGCCGCCCAGGCTCAGCTGCGTGGTGTTCTGGGTGGCCGAGGCGGTGAGCACTGTGTGCAGGAGCATCAGCACGAGGACGCATAGTCTGAGTCTGCTGGGGCACAGTCTGGTGGCCGCCGAGGCCGGGAGCGAGGTCCGGTGGCACGAGGCGCTGGGCTGGGTGGCGGGTCCCCGCGGAGGCGCGCCGCTGCGCGCTGCTTCTCTCCGGATGTCACAGCATTCTGGTCCATCATTGGTCAGGAAGGTCTCATAGAGCCCTGCGGGAAGGACACAGGGTGGTCAGTAGGGCAGTGGGCAGGGCAGGGGCTCGAGGCCGGGAGGGCGTGCTCAGTGCGCGTCTGCGAGGGTCGCCAGGTGGCCACGCTGGGGGGGCTCTCACACCTGCACTGGCCACCTCCTCCAGGTGTGACTGCTCTGGCCACCGAGTGGGCTCTGGCTTGCCGTGGGCACGGAGGAGGACTTCCCCAGGCCAGAAGGGGAAGGTGGAGTTTGGGGACACGTTGGTGACCAAGGACCTTCAAACATCGTTTGTGATGAGCAGGGAAGGGGTGAATTAATGCCCCGCCCCAAGCAGCAGCCACGGGAGCAGCGCAGCGGAGGGACCGGAGTGTGTCTAGCTGGGCAGTATGTGACCTCCACGGGGAGCACCCGGTACCCCGCTGAGTGATCATGGCCTTAGCACAGCAAATGGAAGACCATTTCCGGCTTCACCATTCGCTAAATCTTCATCTTTTTATTCCCTTTGCTATAGCGTTGATGACTACCCTGAAGCTATCACTGTCATTTGTGGGGGCGGGGCGGGGCAGGGGGTGTTGGACCATTGCAGAAGGTTCTGTTTCCACCTGCCTTTCTCAGCCCACCACACTTCATCACTGCCAGCATCTCTCCCTCCCTCCCTCTCTCTCTCTCTTTCTCTCTCTCTTCCTGTCTCTCTCCATCTTCCTCTGCCCCTTATTCTTTCTCCCCATCTCCCTCCCCCTCTTTTCTCTTACCCCTCCCCTCTCTCCCCTCCCTCTTCCTCTCCCCTTCTCTTCCCCCTCTTTCTCTGTCTTTCCCTCTCTCTCCCTCTCCCCCACTCTCTCCCTCTCTTTCCCTCTCCCTCTCTCCCTCTTTTTCCCTATGTCTCTTCCACCTCT
Source organism: Sorex fumeus (assembly GCF_029834395.1). Taxonomy (NCBI): domain Eukaryota; kingdom Metazoa; phylum Chordata; class Mammalia; order Eulipotyphla; family Soricidae; genus Sorex; species Sorex fumeus. The sequence continues at coordinate 22,866,269 of NW_026606065.1, read as the reverse complement.
CTTCCCCCATCTCCCCCTCACTCCCCCTCTCTCTCTCCTGCCTCTCTCCCTCTCTCCTCTCTTCCTCTCTTTCCTTCTCTCTCCCTCTCTCTCCCAGTTTTTCCCTCTCTCCGGCCTCTCTCTCTTTCCCCCTACCCTTCTCTAGCTCCCCTCCCCACCCCTCCTCTCTCTCCCCCTCCACTTGATTTTTTCAGCATCACATACCTACCTCCTTCCTCTTCTGCTTCCCTCTAAAAACATACATTGCCCTGACTGAAAATCCAGAGGATATCTGAAAAACTTGCAGGGGTGAAAACAATCAACAATGACGTGTTTGCAATCTTTCTAACCTTTTCTCTGGTTCTGTCCTGGATCATGTTTCTGCCTGATTCCATCATCCCTGCTGTATTTTCTTTTCACCTCACTGAAGCATGCTCCCACCAGTGTTGGAATGAAGAGTTTACACAAATTCTACGAAGTTACTGAAGTTACTTTGAAGGTGGGGTCTGGAGGAACCTCACAGTGGGATACAGTAGTTGTGAGAAATGTACCAGGTTATTTTAATGTGGGATACTAGGCAGGGTTGAGCACAGAAAAAGAAATAACTTGAATTTTTGGCTACTGTTCCTAATAGTAGCTACAAATGCGACCTATTGCCTTGACCTAAATGACAATAGACAACTTCTTTCCTTTCCCTGAAGACCTGTTATTCCACCTGCATTTTCTTCCAAGGATTTACTCCATCCAAGCTTCCGTGAACCCTCATCCCACTCCTCCACCTGCTAAAGCCCTTTGTGAAAGTATTCAGAGTAATGATGATTTTTCTCTTTTTCATCACAACTGATCCTTTCAACATAAATTCCCTGACTGTATTTTAACTCGTCATCCCCTATATGTAACAGAATGCCTCAACAAAATATTTAACAAGCATTTATTACATCAAAAAATTCAACTCTATATTTGTTTAATAAAAATAATCTGCTAAATAATAATGTTATACATTTCAATCTTCAGTATCTTTTAAAGAAATGACCAAGATATCCTTATAATGATGCTTACAATATTCATTTCTTCTTAGGCATTCAAAGGTAAACTTCACCTTCGCCTAGATAGAATATGGAGAAAAAACTGAATTAATGAGGTCTGCAGCTCCGGAATTTTATTGTATGATATCTTTTTTTTAATATAAGCTACCTCATGGACAGACTAATCAATTATTTAAGTATACATTTTCCAATATTAAAATTCTACAAAGAAGAGACTTTACAGTTAAAATCATAGGAATAAAAACACTATTCAACACTTTTGATTCTTAATAGTCAAAATAGGTTTTGCAATGTTATTCAAATAAGAAGCACTCCAAATTTGCTCAGTTATCTGCGTGCTGACTTACCACTAAATTCATTTCAGACAGTAGAAGGCTGTACATTCAGGCCAATACGTACTCATCTTTTTTAGACTGATAAAATTAAGACCCGTTCAATTCCCACCCATCTTTTAATAAGAACTTTTATTTATTCAGTTATACATGCATATACATTAAAATAATGCCACTCTATAACACTTATTTTTTAATGTCTAACAGCCCTGTTTGAATTCTTTCTTCTAGGCAAAAGCTTATAGTTCTCATTTTAGTTATTCCTACATTTAGCCCCATTGATGTAAATAAGATTTGTACCTTTCGTGGATTCTCATTTTTAATCATTCCTGGCAGAATCCCCCCATGACAGGCCATTCTTCCCCCCACCCACACTCACATCCTCCCCTCCCCACCCCTCTCCTGCTCCTCCACTTGAGTTACTGTTCATTCATTTTAAGATGCTGCCAAAATAATTAATTCAGACATGTAACAAGCATGAGTTTTCTGTTCCTCTGTCCCTGGTCTTCTTTGAGTTCAAGGTTGACTGCGAGTTCTCTGGATACTTACTAATTCATTTCCCCAAACTGTGCCGGGTCACTCTAGTTGAGTTTCATATTCCATCTGCTTTACCTCCCTAAGCCTTTTACTATGTGTAGTGATTGCGTTGATGCCCATGACCCACATCCAGCCTCAAATCTCTGCAGTTCTCTTGGTGCCTCTGTTCTGTGAGCCCCCACGGACTGTCCTTTCTCACTTGGGTTAACAATCTCCTGTCTTCCAAAGGAAACACTCAGGGAATAAATTTCTAAGATGTTATATAGGCTGCAAAGTGACTTTCCTGCCCCTCCTATTGGCCTCGTGATTAGGCTAAGAACAGCACTGTAGTTTAGAATTCCTTCGGATTTTTTTCAGCATCGGGTCATGAAATCAAATCATGAAACTTTGTGCCTCTTGTCTTCAATTTTTTTAAATACTCTCTCTCCTAGGGTGTGTTTTTTTTTTCCCTTCCTCTCCTCCTTTCTTGATTGCCAAACTATTAAAGAGTATTGGACATGTTGTTACCTACAAAGGAATATCATGAGTGAGCCACACTTGGGCTGGCTTGTCTAAGCTGTTCAGATGGTAAAACATATTTTTCTCCTGTTGCTTGATCAGAATCTCTATAAGCACCAAACATGTGGGCTAAGAGCAGGAAGTCAAATATCTAACAACTGACCTGGAGAAGGAGGCTGGGGACGAGGGCAGAGCGTTCTGGTTCTGCACACACTCACCGTCTCCATTCTGGTCTCCTGGCCACCTCTCCGTGGGATCACAGCCCAACAACTTTCCAACAACATCTCAAAAATGACTGCCTTTTACATAGCCAGCTCTTGCGTCTTTGGTGAAGACTGAAGTTTCTCATTTGGATGAGGGGGTGGCCTGTGGAGGTCTGACTGGGTCTTCAAGATTTCCACTCTATATTTTGCCTCTTCCTCGGACATATCGTTCGCAGTAAACTCCTATACGTGGAGAGGGTTTGGGCATCTTTCCCGCTCTGATTCACCTTTGGCTTATCCTTTCTTAGGTCTCTGCCAATCCTTTGACACCATCAACTTTCGAGTTCGTAAGGGGCTTGGGTGGTATCTTCTTACATATTCCATTTATTTGTGATTGTTTTGCATGTATGGCCTATTTGTTTGCATTTATGGCTAAAAGCAATTTCTCCTCTGTGGAGTGTGCCAGCGAATATTTACTGCTCTTTTCTAACTTCTTCTCAGGCCAGACTCTCCAACTTACAGGGAGAAGGTCATGGTGCATCTTTCCAAACAGACACTTGCTCCTTCAGCTGTGAAGTATATTTGTATGTGAATCTTATCTCAGTGTCCTTTTGAAACTGGCATGAGTTGAAAGAAACATCTTGTCCAAAGCCTCTCCACCCCAGAAGCCAACTACAGCAGGGATCGGGGTCCAAAGGTTAGCATGATTGAATCAGGGTAAATATGAACAGAGACCCCAAATTTAGACAAATCCAACTGCCCTCATACTCTGTAGGTGTCACTCCGAGAGTCCATCCCATCCCACATGCACTTGTCTCTTGAGCATTCTATCTGCAGCCACTAATTCTTTTTTATCCTCTGTCACTGTCACTGTCAAGAACATAATTCCCCAGTGAAAAGAAATGATTCCTCAAACAATTATTTCCTTACACAAATATGTAAGTTATTGAAGCTAGGAAAGAAAAAAAAGCAAACGTTCAAGTTAATGAAATGTGGTTATGATACATTTTGCTTAAAAATGTTTTATTTGCAGTTGCTAATAAATCATTCCTGCTATTTGACCTCCAATAATAATATTATCAACAGTGATGATGATTCTATCGTATAGTAACAGCCTCATATAATACTTTTTGAGAATTATATAATTATATAATTTATTGAATTGAGAATTATATAATTTATATAATTCTTTATATATTATATAAATTATATGATTATTATTTATATTATTAAATTATATTATTATTATATGAATATATAATTTATATAATATATATATCTCCAATAGCACAGTGAGTAGGGTGTTTGCCTTGAACGTGGCCGACCTGGCCAACCCGAGTTCAATTCTTCCACCCCTCTCAGAGAGCCTGGCAAGCTACTGAGAGTATCTCACCCAAACAGCAAAGCCTGGCAAGCTCCTCGTGACGTATTCGATATGGCAAAAACAGTAACAACAAGTCTCACAATGTTACTGGGCCCGCTTGAGCAAATCAATGAACAATGGGAGGACAGTGACAGTGATATATCTCCAAGAGGCATATATATATATATATATATATATGTGTGTGTATATATATATATATATGCCCACACTAGAGGGAACCATCTCTTTTTTCCTGATATCCGTATACATATTTATTATATATATTAGTATCACTGTATCACTGTCATCTCGTTGTTTTCGATTTACTTGAGTGGGCACCAGTAACGTCTCTATTCCTCCCAGAGGCATATATATATATGCCTCTTGGAAAGCCGAGCAAGCTACCAAGAGTATCCCGCCCGTATGGGCAGAGCCTGGCAAGCTCCCCATGGATTCAATATGCCAAAACCAGTAACTATAACAGGTCTGACCTTGAAAGAGCCTCCAATCATTGTTAAAGATGAGTAAGGAGAGGCTGCTAAAATTTCAGGGCTGGAACAAATGGAGATGTTACTGGCAGCCACTCAGGTAAATTGATGAACAGTGGATGACAGTGATAACAGTGATATAGCGATTGAGAACAGAGACTGAAAGGTAGTGAAATCTCATAATATTAACTCTTCCTAGACCAAGTTAAGATCAGAATTTATTTTTAAGAAGACTTTTAAAATATCTGTTTTGATATTTTTCTGTTTTGAATTCAGCTAAGTCATTCAGAGGGAAACATATTCTCACAACTCAGACAATATTCAAATATTATCTAAGGAAAAATTCAAATAGTTGTGAGGAAATTCTCAGACTAAACGTGATGCGATTTCAGCATGATCCTTCATTATCTCAGTTAATTACCATGTCTCCAGTTTCACAGAGAAATAATTCATAAGCATCATGGTTAATGTGGAAGGTTCACAACGCGGATGGTTCGGTTTTTATACTTTGTGAAAAGTTTTTACTTTGTGAAAGCCAAACTCAATATGTAGATAACGTCCATCTAATATGTATATTAAACACCAACACATATTTACTCACGGCAGGTACAATAGTAAGAAAAAAAAGAAAAACCAGATAAAGAAATTGCTTGCCCTGTGAGCTGGGCCTTGCCTCTGCATTACACCTGCTGGAGCGGAGCCTTGATCCCTTCAGCCCTGGTCTGCCATTCATGATGGAGCTGCCCCTCCACCTTCTCTCATGTGCCTTCCCCTCTCCCGGCAGCTGTTGACCACACACATGGCTCTCCTTCTCTTTTCTTCTTTTTCTCTGTATCAAAGCATTGTGATCCGCAAAGGCATTCACAATAAAGATTCAGCACGCAATGTTCCCCACCAACCCCGCTACCAGTGTCAACTCCCCTTCATCTGTGTTACGGGAAAGTTCCCACCACCCTCTCCCGCAAATGCCTCCTTGACAAGGACGTCTGAGCAGTTAGTTGTGGTTTGGGTCTCCTGTTTGCAGTGTTGTTGGCTCTGTGGTGTGTACGCAATATGTAGATAGCACTGCAGCACTGCCCTCCCGTTGTTCATTGATTTGCTCAAGCGGGTACCAGTTACTGTTTTTTTGGCATATCAAATAATGCCACGGGGAGCTTGCCAGGCTCTGTTGTGCGGGTGGGATACTATTGGTAGCTTGCCGGGCTCTCCAAGAGGGATGGAGAAATCGAACCTGGGTCGGCTGCATGCAGGGCAAACGCCCTACCCGCTGTGCTATCCCTCCAGCCCGATATGGCTGGGTGATCTAAGGCGCCAGACTCAATATGTAGATAACGTCCATCTAATATGTATATTAAACACCACTGTTCTCCACCACCCTTGTGTCCAAGACCCCTGGTTCCTGCCTCTGTACCTCTTGTCCACCTCTTCTTATGTTCCACACCGATTTCTATCCTCCCTTAAGCATTTCATTTTTGTAATCTAGGGTCCAGGGTGCTACCCTACATTTGATACTCTCCCTTCCCTTACCCTGCTATTGTGTAGGCTGCAGATAAGCGAGATTATGCAGTTTTTGTTCTCTGGAGTCTCACATTTATCTTTCCTGCTTCTACTGTGCTTCAGTGTCTGGAAAGGAGTGTTTGAACCACCCGTTCACATTACTAGCAGATCCGTTATGCTTGATCTTAATTTCCTAATCTAAAAATACACCCAAACTTGAAAAAAGAAGAAACTACTTTTTTTTAAATCAACCCCATTGTTTTCTATGATTTGTTCTATGGCATACTTAAATGCATGTGTTTTTTGGGATTTGTTAAATGTGTGCTGCTATTAAATCTGCTAGAGCATATCTCTTTAAAAAAATTACACACTTGAGTCTGTATTCTTTTAATTAACAGGAGCACTAAAGAGGAAAGCAACAAAATTCTAGTTCCTTTATTTCCTTATACCTCATCTTTTTTGGCTATCATTGGATATTTAAAGCTGATTTATTGTAAAATTACTCATATTTTGTGTCCTCTGGTAATTGTACATAATAGATGCATATATATATATATATATATATATATGCATTGAGCAGAAACCCTCCAAAGCTACTTGAAATGCAACACAGAAAAATAAGAGCAGGTGGTGAAACGACAATTAAAAAAATTTTAGCCTATTGCATAAAATTTAGCACCCAGAGTACGCCAGGCAACGTGACAAATGAGATGATGGTGCTGTGTGCCATAACGTCCACACTCTGCAAGCCAGTCCAGGCAGGTGGCAAGGCCCGGTGGCCACTAGCTCTCTACATCCCGCTCTTGTGAGATACACAGTGACACAGTTGTTAGTGATTGGGTTTCAGTCAGGAGAGACAAGTACTGGACCAGGTCTTTGTGATGCGCTTGAGAAACTCCTTCAGCACTGCTTTGGTTCTCACTCCCTTCCCCTCCTTTCTGCCTTCACTTTCTTTTGTTTCAACTAAAAAGTGTATATTGGGTGTGGGAAGCTGGCCCTTCAACTGACCAAGGGCCTACGTGCCTGCACTATGTATGGTTATCTTGGCCTACGTGACCCTGAACAAGTGGGTCATGACTTGCGCAAATCTGGTACTCCGTCTGCTCTGACCACAGCCTGTGCATATCCTGAGCTATGTATGGTTATCTAAAAGAAAAAATTTGTCACAGTTAGCCCAAGAATAAGAAGTAACTGACACTGACTAATCAAGCATATGAAACAGGTAGTTTTTGTAACTCTCCTAACCATATATGATATGACCTAGTGATGTAATTGCCTTCGGTGATGTAAGCATAGTTTCCTGCGTCGCAAAGTATATAATACCCCTGCTGCCCTGAATAAAGTCCTGTCCTGTCCTATCCTGTCTGCTCTGTCCTGTTTTCTCTGCATTATGTCTCTTGTGTCTTGTGTTCATTCGGCCGGTCCCTCCCTGCACTACGGACCCTAGGGCCACCTCCACGAGCGGGAGAGTGGTCTGGCGTCCACCCTCACCCCGCAATTGGGTGTGTCCTGGTGCTTCTTTGAAACATTTTTAGCTCTTGGATCCTCCAACCTTTGGGCATGTGCAAGGGTCAGAAGTGTCCTCAGGAGAGTAAAGGGACCTGCAGCAGATGTGTCTGGTTCATTCCTGTGTGTAGGGTCCCACAGTTCTGCCCACCTTCCTCTCAGGCTTCTCAGCTGAGTTCCACTGTCCTGGTTTCCGTGAGCAGAACAGGGCCAAGCAGAGGGCCGGGGGTCTCCTGACTGCTTCAGTCCACAGTGAAGGTGGACTTTGAGTCTTCTCCAAGCTCCCCAAGAGAGCTGACCTCAAGGCTCCTGTCACAAGAACAGTCACACTGGCTGTCCCTGTACCAGAGTCTCTCGAAATCTCAGTGTTACACATTCTAGGTTTGGGTGTGTCACTGAATACACCTCATTTTGCAGTTTTTGTTTCCATGTTGGAAAGATTTAGACTAAAGAATTAGATGGAAAGTTACATTTTGGCTTTGACTTGAAAGACTGTATGAGAAGTCCCCCTCACACTTAATACAGTGGTTTTCTTATCGACAAATGGAGTTGGCCATCTGAGAAATTCTTGGTGTCAAGGATGTCTGAAATTAGTATTTCAATTTAATATCTCTCTGCTTTATTAACTACCATAATGATTTAACATAAAAATAGTCAAGGATTTACTTAGAAATAATGTACAAATATATATAATAATGTCTAGCATACAAACTGTGTTCACAATTTTTAAAATAGATAAAAATAGAAAATAGGTGATTTCTATGTAGCCTGCTAATTTTTAGTATTATTTTATAATTGGGCTTCTAAAACTATGACAAGTGAGAAGTGAATCTAAGATATCTAAGGAAAAAATTCAAATTGTGGATCTGCAGAAAGAATGAAACTTATCAATCTCATTATATTTGTAATTGTATCTCTTTAAAAGAAAAGTCTTATGTAATTAAGATTTACATTTTAAAAGGAATATTTTTTGAAGTGAGTGGCCAGAGATATAAGATCTGAATGACAAATTAAAAGTAGTACCATATTTATATCTAATAAATATTAATGTCGTTTTTACTTTTGTATAGTTGATGAGTTAAAGTTTGGTGAGGGAAAGAATCACTATTCTACTTCATTCTGTTTTCTAAACACTGAACAGCTGATCATCTCCATTTGTTTAATGAGGAAAAGGAAATATGATATAATGTACAAGTTACAAGTTTCTTGTGTATTAAGTGAAAATTTTTATGCACTAAATATCAGATGAGAAAGTACACAGAGGTATTTAAAAAATAAGAATATTATTGTTAAATCCCATCTATTAAATGATAAAATATAACAAAGAAAATTGCAATTAGTAATACTAATAAATACTAATACTAATAAATAGTAATAATACTAATAAATAGTAATACTGACCAAACTCCGTGCAAGGCTGCTTTCACTTGAGGCAACCCAGAGTGGGGTGGGTAGAGCCCTCCCCACCCCAAGGGACCCAGCCCTGGCAGCCGACCTCCACTACCCAACCACTGCCACACTCCAAGCCACTTTCCGGAGCCATGAAGTGGCCACAAGATACAATATAAGACACTTTCTACCCATTTTTCATAATTGCCACACCATATTTGATGGGGTTCAGACAGCAGGCAACAAATTATAGAGAGAAATACATAAATATATGCCTCTTGGAGAGCCAAGCAAGCTACCAAGAATATCCCACCTGCCTGGGCAGAGTCTGGCAAGCTTCCTGTGTCATATTCTATATGCAAAAACCAGTAACGACAACAGGTCTCATTCCCCTGACCCTGAAAGAGCCTCCAATCGTTGGGAAAAGATGAATAAGAAGAGGCTCCTAAAATCCCAGGGCTGGGAGGAATAGAGATGTTACTGGTGCCCACTCAAGTAAATCGACGAACAACGGGATGACAGTGATACAGTGATACTAATATATATATATATACATATACATATATATACTAATATATATATATACATATATATAATATGTATACGGGTATCAGGAAAAAAGAGATAGTTCCCTCTAGTGTGGGCTATTAAATTACCTTATCACAAAAAAGACCATCCAGGACTGAACATTCAGGTTTCTGTGAAAATCAGAAATGACACCAAATGAAATGGAAACTGAAGTCCCATTCATAAGTTGGCACATAAGCGCTATAAATAATACACCCATCCATAAATTCCAGGAGTTACAGATGGAAATGAGTTCGACTTATGAAAATCCTAGAAATCGGTCAGAGAATTTCCCTCACAGATGATTCCTGACACATATCAGGACTTTACTGGAACAACAATGGTCTGAAGCCAGAGACAACTAAATCATCTAAACAGAATCTAACTCACACAACAGTGGCTGTAGCCCAAGAAAACACAGTCTAAACAAAACCTAACTCACACAAAAGTGACTGTAGCCAGAGTGAACACAGTCTAAACAGAACCTTACTCGTACTACTAAACATTGCATTCTACTTTATTTCCCCAAATGTTTCCTGTAAGTTCTTTGGATAATAAAAAAGAAATTCTCAGAAAGCAGAAAAGAAAAATGAGAATATACAGAAAATTTACAGTTCAGTGGCTAAGTCACTTAATTTTCTATCCAATTCCTAATAACGCCTCTGATAGCTATTCTGATGCCTTGTAGGAGAGTCTTGGAGAGAAATTGCGTTCCATGTGGAGAGGTCCCCTATCTCAAGCTAATCAAGCATCAGTGCAGTGCACAACCCAAGGTAGTAGTTCCAGTGGACTTCCCTCCCTCCCTTCCTTCCTTCCTTCCTTCCTTCCTTCCTTCCTTCCTTCCTTCCTTCGTTCCTTCCTCCCTTCCTTCCTTCCTCCCTTCCTTCCTTCCCTCCTCCCTCCCTCCCTCCCTCCCTCCCTCCCTCCCTTCCTTCCTTCCTTCCTTCCTTCCTTCCTTCCTTCCTTCCTTCCTTCCTTCCTTCCTCTGTCTTTCATTCTCTCAGTATTTCCTTCCTTCCTTCCTTCCTTCCTTCCTTCCTTCCTTCCTTCCTTCCTTCCTTCCTTCCTCTGTTTTTCATTCTCTCGGTATTTTCTTCCTTCCTTCCTTCCTTCCTTCCTTCCTTCCTTCCTCCCTCCCTCCCTCCCTCCCTCCCTCCCTCCCTCCCTCCCTCCCTCCCTCCCTCCCTCCCTCCTTTCTTTCTTTCTTTCTTTCTTTCTTTCTTTCTTTCTTTCTTTCTTTCTTTCTTTCTTTCTTTCTTTCTTCCCACACCCAGCAGTGCTCAGGGTTTACTCCCCAGTCTGCATTCAGGAATCACTCCTGGTGAGCCCAGGGGACCATATAGGGTGCCAGGTTTGAACCCAGGTCAGCTGCATGGCTGTGGTTTCTCAAACCTGGAGTTAGAACTGAAGAGATTGTTTTGTTAATGCTTTGCTCCAACAATGTATTTAGAGTAAAAACAACATTTTCCTGATTTTCTCCCTGCTATGCTATCACTCTGGCCTCTCCCCTTCTTTCTGTATTGATAAGTGCTGATTCCCCTGTGGAAAAGACCAAGTAATTGGAGTCAGGAATGCGCAATCTCAATGCCCTTGCTCCTTCACTGGGAGCCCAACACTACTGCAAGGTTCTTTGCCTTTCTGGCTGGTTTGCACTCATGGGCGAAAGAGAATTTAAGGAATTTTCCAAAGTGCATTCCCAACTCCACACATTTGTTAGGTGTGTCTTGGATGTGGAAAATCTGGATCTCTCGAGTGAAGTTTCTATGATTTCTCATTTAGTGCCGGCAAGTTCACCATTGGTTTTATTCACAGCTTTGCCCAAGAGTCTAACTGCAAGACGCTCTATGTGCCTTGTTAAGAACTTTACCTCTTACACTCTATCTATATTTATCCTCTGCTGTTTTCTCCGTGAAATGGCACAGCGGGGCTCACATATTGTAAATCAGCATCACTGTGCAGTAGACTGCCTGCAGTCTTTACTTTTCAATTTGGAAATCCTTGGTAACAAGACTCTGCAAAGGAAATATCCTTGAAAACAGGAAACTATATAAATAATTCTGAGGCTGTGGTTTCTCAAACCTGGAGTTAGAATTGAAGAGACTGTTTTGTTAATGCTTTGCTCCATCGATGTATTTAGAGTAAAAACAACATTTCCTGATTTTCTGTCTAAAAAGAAACCAGACTCTCTGTGTAATCACCAAATTCATAACCAACAATTCCCCCGTCTGTGCACACTCAGACATCCAGGGCACAAGCAATGGCTTCAAGGCATATACGTACTTCATAAATAGATGCTAACTCCAAAAATCTGTTTTCTTTTCACTGAGTTAGGAGGAAATGATTTTCTTAATTTGATGCACCAGTATTTGAAACAGTAAATGTTAACAAAAACAGTTGCAGTTTTAATCAAAATGTTTTTACTCCAAAAAATACCCAAACCCACTTTGTTAATATTCTGATTCTAAAGAAAAACAACTATTCTAGAATAGTGAGCAGATAAGAAAATCTCTATCACTCTATTAGAGTCAATACTAAATGGAACCAAATGAATGTTAACTAGAATGATGTCTCTTTGAATTCACTTCCAGTTGTTTGAGAATTTGAAGTGAGATGTTCACGTGAACATGGAGTAATGTAAGGTGGAAACTGTCAAAATGACTTGACTCTAGCATTGGAGGAGGTTGACATCGTGGCCAGCAAGTGAGGTGTAGAGACAGGAAGGTAGATCCCTGTCAGTAGTATGACATCCAGGAGAATGCAACTGCACTAAAAATAATATTTTAGTGTAGAGGGGAGGGTGCATCCTTGGCTGTGGGCACCTCTGGCTGGATCCCCAACAACACCCATGACCCCAGCAGCTCTGAGTGCAGCCCTGGAAACCCTACACATGGTGAGGTAGCCTGCCGGTCAATCCCAGTCCAGGCCCTGGTGGCACCCTCAGTCCTTTCATTGAAATGAGCCTGTTAAAAATCACCAGAAGGGACCTCCCCTCCTGACCCCTTCCCCACAAAATCAAGCTGAAAGTTGTGTCTTGCATATTTCCGTGGAGGGAGGTTTGGAATTTTTAGTTTCAGAAGCATCATTTCTGTATGCAGAACATTGTTTTCTCTCTTGGTCACCATGCAGGTAGAAAACTGTGATTATGACTCATTTCATCTCCTGGAATCTTGGATTGTTTCCTCTGCTTTTCTTGCCAATTTTTAGCACCTGGGGTGATTGATTTATTGAGGACACAAGACGCTGAAGTTTCAACACAATGAGAGCAATCCAGTAATGGGACTCAATAGTAGAAAATTATCAGGATTTTACACTCAGTCGCAAACGAGTAACCTGGAATATCTGTTCTATGTAGCGACAAAGGATCTATCCTTTCAGTAGCTTGCCTTCTGCCGCAGACTTTCCTCTACCACTCTACGTAGGTATCTCACACTCTGCTTCGATTCTGCTGAGTACATTTAAAGCAGGGAAGGGTAAGAGCACTTTAAACTCCAAAATAGATTTTTGAAGCATATGCCTCTCCCAGAAACAGAGGTATAAATGTCTAGAGATGTTAGGGTTCTATCAGATGGTATTGAGTGTACTTGTCGTGTAACAGGAAGGAAGGAGTTAAAGAAAAGAAAAGAAAGAAAGAAAGAAGAATGGAAAGAAGGAAGAATGGAAGAAGAAAGGAAGTACTCATGCATGCAATTATAATTAGATGATAAGCAGAAATATTAAAGAAACAAAAGGATGAATGTGAAAGCTCAAATGTAAGAACTGGAAAAATAATGAGAAATGTTTTTTCTGATCTCTAGGTTTACCAAGGAGTGTGATATGAACAGGTTAATGTACTGCTGATACGAATCTCTGTTATTACAATTTTTCTGAGTTTTGGGAAATAAATATCAAAAACCTAAAGTTTCTGTGTGCCCTTTAACCTACCGATCCAATACGATGAGTTTGAAGAAATACATCAGAAGTGTAGAGAAATAAATATGCATCTATGTTCAAAGTGGCATTTCATATATAACTTTTAATCCTATTACTGAACCATTTGTCATTTACGTTAGACCTAACTATTACTTAAATGGTGACACATACATACTATGGAAGCCGATTTAATGATGAAAAAGACTACTTGTATAAAATCTTAATTTCCAATTGGTGGAAGACTGATTGTATTTTTTCTGTTTATGTGCACTTACTGTTTTTGAATGACCAAGGATGTATCTCCAGTAGAACTCTGTGAGTGACTATTACATTCTAGGAAAGACACTGGATTTTCAGGAAGGCTGACCACCAGGCTCAGGTTGCACAGGAGCCCTCTCTCTTGGTTAGGTTTGTCTGGCAGTACAGAAAGATCAAGCTCGGAGTTTGGGTTGACACTAGCAGGGACTCACGGACACACATGGGGGTGTCACTGCAAAGGTCACATGGATTTCTTGGGGGTGGGGGTGATGGAGCATCTACCTTGTGGATAGGGGTTCTTTAGTCACAGATGGCCACCGCTGCCTCTGGGAATACCCTCCAGATTGTATATAACCCACAAGGCAGGGGGGTATGTAGCCCCTCCCCATGCAGGGGGAGACCATCTGCCCTCACCAGCCAGGACATTCAGACTGCTCAGGGCAGAGCAATAGAGCCATAGGAATCCAAGTCAGGATAGATGCAGGAATCCCTGAGAACAGTTATGTCTTCCTGCTAGTGTTTCTAAACAGGGAGATCATAGACTGAGGGCTACTGGCAAAGTTGAATAAAGAAAAATAAAGCTTAGGGGGGGAAGGTAGCACCAAAATCAAAGCCAGGGATAGGACTAGAAATATACACATCTGTATCAAATTTCCCAGGCCAGCCTGTCTGTCCATCCATCCACCTATCATCCATCTTATCAACTTCTCTATCTAGCATCCACTATAGTTATCATAGCTATCAACCCTAGCTATTTATCATCGCTCTCTGTCATCTAGCTACCTAATAAAATATCCTGATGTTTATATCTGGATTATTTTTAATTATGTGAAGCAATATCTTCCTTTTTTCAGTTATTTTTTTTATAAGTTTCTGCATCTCCTACCTTGCACATCCTCTTCCCCAGAGAGAGGTAAGAATTTGACCTCATGGTTCATCTTAAGTATGGGTCTGAAAACCTGTGTGTGTATTAAGTACTGAAGTTGGTGGCCAGGCTGCGGGTGGTGATGTGAGGTGGCAATGAGGTGAGGCGGAGCTTAGACGTGGTAGATTCGATCTGCAGCACAGGTCTTCCTCTGTGAGAAATAACCTGCTTGAACCAGGGAAGCGTCATTTCTTGTATTTCCTTTTCACATCTGTAAATTTGTGATACTGAAACTCTCCCTGATTATGTTTCATGGAATAAATGCAGATAAGGTGAATTGTCTCCTTCCCCCTTCTCCATTCTTGAATATGTCCCATATGGTCCCTCCAGGATAGAACTAATTTCTTTGCTTGCTTCTGCTCATGAACATTATTTTTCCCAAGTGCCAAACCATATGGATGAAGCCTCTTCTTATCAGCAGCTTCCTTCACAATGTCTGCTACATAGTGACGGCCACAACTATGTCCAGATAGTCACACCCTGAGCACCGAGCCTGTGACCATCTTATAACATGGCAGGAAGAAATTAATGTGAAAATGGAGTTTATTTGCCTGCCTTCAGAGAGGGTGATGGCGGAATAAGATTAGATGGGAGGACTTGCGCCCTCCTGGCTGACTCTGAACACGGGGGAAAGAAATTCCAACCATGCGGGGACTTCTCCATGTAGGAAACTTCTCTTGGTGAAAGCAAACAAGGAAACAGAAAGTCATTAAAAATAGAGATAACACATGGGCACACCCTTTGGCATCTAGCCCGAGACCACAAAACCATGTATTTGTAGAGACCCAGGTTCACTGCAACCTTATTCACAATAGCCAAGAGTGGGGAAAATGCAAGTTCCCAACAAGAGATGAGTGGATAGAGAAGATGATGTTTTTGTACACCATGAAATAAAATTTAGCTGTAAGAAAAAGTGAAACACCGCCTTCTGATAGTACATGGGTAGAGCCAGAGTGTGTGGTGCTAAGTGCAGTGAGTAAGAAAGAGAGAGAGGGCTCAGTCATGCTGTCCGTGTCAAGAAACAAAGAGAGGAAATCAAGAGACAGTGACCCATGACAGCAAATCCTGGGATCTTGCCAACAGAACTGAGAGCTGAGGGTACCAAAGAGAGGGGCACAAAAAGGAAGTGGGGGACAGTGGTGGAAGGACATTGGCACTTGGGTGGAGGGTGTGGAAATGTAACACTGTAAACCTAAAACCATAATATTAATTCTCTCATTAAACATAATTCCTCAACAGACAATATAAGGAGTAATAAATACAGTAAAAAAAACTTGTTGCTGCAAAAAACCCAGGCTCCCAACCGTCTTGGGGGTCAGGAACCTCATCTTCAATCTGTGCCTCCAGGATACAGAATGTGGGCACCTTGATTTCAGCCTGGTGATGTTACTGCCCACAGTTCAGCCCACAAAACTGGGAGACAGGAAGTTTGTTTCAGCGGTTAAATTTGTGACAACTGGGAAAGCCTCAACAGAAGACAATGCAATGGGTCTTTAGCACGTTTTTGTTGAATGAGTGAAAATTCACAAGAAAATCCTTAAGGGGCAGGGGCTTAGAACACATCGCTTGGGGTCTAGAATATGGGTAGGAAAGACTATAGTCTTATGTATACTTTTTGGTGGGTTCACCCTATTTATCTTAGGACATTTCTCTCTGGCATTACCCAAATTTTTTCAGAGAAAGCAGGAAGGACCTTGACGTTCTGGAGCAGGGCTAATGACGAGAGAGGATGGACTAGGAGGTTCAACATAAACTTCTGATCAAATGGCAGAGAATAGAAGAGCAGGGAATGGAGCAGAGGCAGGACAGGAAGACCATGTCTTGGCTTCTATTCATCTCCACTAGGAAGGCTTCTTTGTTTTCATATTCTTAAACATTCTCATTGGTTACATTTAGTTGTTGATTTATCAGTTTGGACAAATATCAGTCAAGAAAGCACTGGCCCACAAATAATTCCGAGTGGTCACTATGTTCATTCTCGTGAGTTAATCCAGGCCTCGTCAGTTTTCCCGAAGGTTCCAGGGTAGCAGTGCACTGACCCAGCATGAGGCCTATCCCGGGATTTGGCAAGCATCCCCAGTCTCTTCAGCTGCAAAACCTCACGACTTTACAGAGTTTCCCTACTTATCTCCTCGGGTTTGCTTTTGATCGTGCTAATTGATAGAGCTCATGGTTTTTAATAGATGGTGTGTCTGCCATGCTTTTCACATTATGGGAAGAACACTAGGAAGGGACATAGGGCCAGGTGATCTCCTTGTAAAGACTCAGATTTGAAAAGGTGAGATTGCTACAAGTTTCCTTCCAACAGAAGGCTAGAGGTGATTGAAACAAAAATATTCCCACGCTGAAAATAATTTATCAAGAGCACCAAAAGGGGTGTTTGCATTTTGGGGGGATTTTTTTTTGTTTCACTTTTCCCCCCTTCCTTTTGGATAGTCCTTCATTTTTAAAGCAGTTTGAGGGTTGTAGTTAGAATTTCAAACATATCAACACTCACTGGCCTGAAGAGAGAGAGCACAGCAGATAGGGCACTGTCCTTGCTTGTGACTGATCTGGGTTCTATCCTCAGCATCCCCTATGGTTCTTTTTTTTGGGGGGGTCACACCCAGCTATGCTCAGGGCTGACTCCTGGTTCTGCACTCAGGAATCACTCCTCTCCTGGCGGTGCTTGAGGTACCTTATGGGGTGTTGGGAATTAAACCTAGGTAGGCCATGTGCAATGCAAATGCCCTACCAGCTGTACTATCGCTCCAGCCCTCATTATGGTTCTTTGAACCCGTTCAGGAGTGATCCCGGAGTGAAGTGTTGGAAGTAATCCCTGAGCACAGCCAGATTTGTCCCCCAAATTTAAAACAAAAAAATAACCAAAACTATAAAAATTCTACTGGAATTAGAAGTAGAATTTTCCAGTAGGCGGGGGTCACACCCACCACCTGGCCCCCTGGCGCCGTGTAATCCCATCAGCGGCCAAGACTCAGAGACTATAAAATCCAGATCCCGGACGAGAATAGTGCAGTCTCTGCCCCCACGCCTGGGTGTTCCTTCCCGGAGTCCCTTGGAGGGGAGCGGGTTGAGCTTTCCTCCCCGCCCCAACCAGGGCTACGGCAGCCGAAGACCTCCAGGACCAGCCACCACCATGCTGAGACCACTCTCCGCACACATGAAGGTACTGGCAGAGGGACAAAGCCACGCGGGTTCCGGGGCCGAGACCTCCAAGCCTACTCGATTTGGAGTCGAGCATCTTCCACCTAGATCCTCCAAATTCCAGTAGGTGGGGGTCACACCCACCACCTGGCCCCCTGGCGCCGTGTAATCCCATCAGCGGCCAAGACTCAGAGACTATAAAATCCAGATCCCGGAACCGCGCGGCCGCATTCGCGGCCGCGCGACATCTTAGTATCTCATTCCTACTTTGGACAAACTTGCAGGCTATCGAATGTAGCCTGCCTACAGGGCAGAGTCTGGCAAACTCCCCGTGGCCTACCAAATATGCCAAATACCAGTAACAATGATGGATCTCATTCTCCTAAAGGGCCGTGAATATAATCTTAGGGCTAGGATGAAAGAGACGTTACTGGGGCCTGCTCGAGGCAATCGACGATTAACAGGATGATGAAATGAAATGAAAAAATAAAAATTCATTCACTGTAGTTCCTAACACAGAGTTTTCAGACTGAGTCTCAGTTGATCTATTGCTGGACCATGAAAACTCAGACCCAGGACACAGACCAGATTGTTCATCAGTTGGCTTCTAAACTCCTTCCCAAAGAGGTGCACGAGGTATAGGAAAATATCTTTTAATTTATAATTAAAATGTAAAGGTGACTATTTCCATATTACTCTCAAGACATGACCATAACCCTCTGAGTACCCTACCCTGACGTTTCTCTGTGCCTCTATAATGTCATCCTATTGCTTCCTCTGCTGTCATCTTCAAGAGCTTTGGAATCACTTAATCACTTAACTTCCCGTTAGTCATCGATTTGCTCGAGCGGGTGCCAGTAACGTCTCCATTTGTCCCTGTCACGTGCTAGTGTAGCCCAATGGCATCAAGAGCTTTGGAAGGATGATAAAAACAGTCCATCTTCCCCTGAGAGATATATTTTGGAGACATCCTTGCCTAAACTCTGTTCAGAAACCAGATTAGATTGAGCCCTTCATTGCCTCATGCTTGTGGGACCACGAGCCTAAGACCCCCTTTTCAAGTAAATGCCTGTGTGAGAGGCAGGGATAGAGCTTCAGTGCCCGTGCCGGGGAGAGGGAACGGAATTCACCCCAGAATGCCCAGCGTAGGGCCTGGAGAGGCCATCTGTGAGGCAGACTAGTGTCCATTGTGTAGGGCTTTGATGGGGTGTCACTCCTAGTGGAACCGAGTGGTCCTATTCAGGACGCTGGCTGGAACTTCAGATAGCACTGTAGCACTGTCCTCGCATTGTTCATTGATTTGCTCGAGTGGGCCCAGTAATGTCTCCATTGTGTGACTTGTTGTTACTGTTTTTAGCATATCAAATACACCACGGAAATCTTGCCAGGCTCTGCCATGCAGGCGGAGATACTCTCGGTACCTTGCCAGGCTCTGAGAGGGGGAAGGAATCAAACCTGGGTCGGCTGGGTTGGCCGCATGCAAAGCAAATGCCCTACCCACTGTGCTATCGCTCCAGCCCAGAACTTCAGGTAACATGAATTAATCATATATACATGCATATAAATGCATATGCAATGGCATTTCCATATTACAACATATATTGTAATTATATATGTATACATAAATATATTACTTGACTGAGATAATATTGGTTTACAAGAGTGCAAATATTTAGTTATGTTTTAGGGGTGCAACAGGCCTCATCCCACCTGCCACCAAAGCAACAATGCTCATTTACCGAAGTCTCTAAGATGCTTTGATACACCTTCCTCCCTGGGCCGCCTGGCCAGAGAGCAGCGTGTAGATTTGTGGTTCCTTGGCTTCCCCTGACTTTGTTTCTTAACACACACGAGAGGCAAGTCTGCTCAGAGCAGGGGTGGGCGAAGTGAGTTCACACAAAGGCAGAACGGAGCCCTGGGGAGGATGTTCTGAGAGTATCCGCACCCCCTGAGTGAGTCTTCAGTGAGTCCACCCCTGAAGGATGGAGCCTGCGAGCCTGGCACTTCCCTGACTCCAGGAGGATTTGTGCCCCCTCCCATGGCCCTCCTGGATACCCCAAGTCTTTGCCTATCTCTTCCTGGGCTCCCTGAGCTCAGAACACTGGGCCACTGCAGGGTGCTGGGGTGCCGAGAGAGGATTTCCCCTGCTGTGGCTGTTGCCTAGTGCCCCCAACTGTGTCCCAGATGCTGTCAGTGCTGCATTAATTCATGGATAACAGCCCCCAGGACACCGAGGGCTCCCGCTGTGGACATGGAGGCCAAGGGAGAGGGAAAGGGACCTTGAGAGGCGACTGAGGAGGTGGGCTCTGGAGCTCTGTCCCTCTGAGTGAGACCACAGGGACCCTCTCACAGGGAAGACCCAGGAACCCGGGCAGGGGAGCGGGAGCCTTTGGGAGGCCCAATTCCTGGTGAGAAATGAGTCTGCGTGGGGGGTGATGGGGTGAGCCCAGCCTGGAGGGGACACCAGGACACTGCCCTGAGAGCATGAAGAAAGGGCTAGAGAGTGTGACCAGGAGTGTGCAGGGCTAGTGCA
Source organism: Sorex fumeus (assembly GCF_029834395.1). NCBI lineage: Eukaryota > Metazoa > Chordata > Mammalia > Eulipotyphla > Soricidae > Sorex > Sorex fumeus. The sequence goes on along the minus strand of NW_026606065.1, from coordinate 22,846,095 downwards.
TGCCAGGATTCTCAAGAGCAGGAACACTTCACTTCGCTACAGGCACACTGGTCACCAGGCCAGGGCACAGGGGCAGGAAGCAGCATTCTGCTCTGAGATGGGCTTGGAGGCTGCTCTCTGCCGCAACCCTACAAGGCGGGCTGGGACGGGGATGGGGGAGGAGCTGGTTTTCATCATCACTGTATCACTGTCACCCTGTTGTTCATCGATTTCCTCAAGCAGGCACCAGTAATGTCTCCTTCGTCCTAGCCCTGACTGAGATTTTAGAAAGTGCCACATTCGAGGCTCTTTCAGGGTCAGGAGAAGGAGACCCATCATTGTTACTGGTTTTTGGCATATTGAATACACCACGGGGAGTCTTCCAGACTCTGCCATGTGGGCAGGACACTTTTGGTTTCATCATCACTGTCACTGTCACTATCCTCCCGTTGTTCATCGATTTTCTCAAGCGGGCCCAGTAACGTCTCCATCGTGAGATTTCTTGTTACTGTGTTTGGCATATTGAATACGTCATGGGGAGCTTGCCAGGCTTTGCCATGTGGGCGAGATACTCTCGGTAGCTTGCCGGGCTCTCATGCTTTTGAATTTTGTGCATTTATGTGCCCAACCAATTTGAAAATAAGTAAATACACGTGTTTGATTTCAAGGGTATGGGAGCCTTTATTTGGGTCCTAATGATATCCCCTCCTATTTATAAAGCAGTCACTCTTTTGTCCCCTATCTCCCCAGAAACGGAGCTGGCAGTAGTACTGGGAGGGTTTTATACTAGCAGTGGTGCTGTACCAGGTGACAATTCCTCTTCCTCTGCCCAGGTTCCTCCCACTAAACACCCTGTTCTCCCCTCTGCCCCGCCCCCCCCACACCCTCATAGCACAGATCTATTGATCTACTGATCCTATCTCTAACTTTACCCCCACTGCAGAATGTTCATTCCTTCGCTTCTTTACAGTCGCAGCAAAATCAACTGGTGTTGGTCCTTTTCGTTCTAACCCAGTTCACTCAGCTGAGTCTGCTGGTCCCACCCAGTTGTAGCAAATGCCGAGGGCTTGTCCTTCCTCACGGCCGCCACCGGCCACTCCATTCTCTGCCCAAGATGCAGGAGAAGGGGAGTCAACGAGTTCAGGCCATGCCATGCCCGGGGCACTACCGAGAGAAATGGCCATGAGGATGGCTTGGACTCTGTTCTAAGGCTGTTCTTGAGGGCACCCGGGGCTTGCTCCCACAGCCAGTGTCCTCTGGATATGCATTTTGCTCACTTGTCTCTCCGTTTCTTCATTTGCTGCTCTTTGAAGCTTGTGTTTGCTCTTGAACACAGATTTCTTTCCTTCTTCCCCTCACCACATCTTCCTAAGTCTGTCTTATTCAGTAAGATCTATCTCGCTTCACAAATAAATAAATACAGAAGTAAAATAGGACACGTTGGGGGAAACGGGCTGGCTTTCTCCATTCATGGTCTTTACATGAGATCCGACCTGAGTCTTTGTTTTTTTTTCTTTCCAGCTCAGAACAGGGCTCTCCTTCCCCAGATGGTCTCTGCATGAGGAGTTCTGGAAGCTGTGAGAGGCCGGGTGGGGGGTCCCCACCTCAGTAACAGCTGCTCCTCTTGGAGCGGGAATGATTTGTATTTCTTACACAATGTGTATCCCCGAAATCAAAGGGAGAAGCTGGATTTCTGGGACTTTCCTAGCTCACGTCCACAGAGAGAGTCTGAGTCACGGCATAGGTCCTCAGTGAACCCTGCAAAGCTTTTATTTTTCCTCAGACACTGAAATACCTGCAGGGAACATCAGTGAAGGTTTCCAGGACCCTGCACTGAGCAGCAAGTACAGCATCTTTGTGTGCCCAGGTCCCTGGCCCTCTTTTCTTTATTTGAGGTGCATTGGACAACATACATTGGCCAATAAAGGGACAGTATATCCTTGGGGACCGAAAGGCAATGCATCCGATAAGGTGCTGAAACCAATAAGACAGCTGCATGCAGGCAGCCTGTGGCGGCTCTGTTCCCGGTGGGCTCTGGATGGGCAGCCCTTGTGGGGCAGAGACCCTGCTTATCTCTGGCATGGACTCACTTCCGGCTCCTGAAGCTGCCTGCACAGCTAATTCGAGAGACTGAGTCGGAAGCTTTTGACTCTCAAACAGGACCTGCACTCACTGTGAAATGTGCCTGTTTTAGTGACAGCGCCTATAAAGCACGTATGTGAATAGTGTATGTACACGCATGTACACCCATGTTCATAGATGTGATCATGTCTCTGTGTGACAGCACACATACCTGTCTGGGGAAATCTCCCCAGATACCAGGGAAATGTCACAGAAGATGAAAATTATTTGCAAAAATGAGCTGGTTAATTACTTTGCATACTAACTTCATTATGAGTGTATACAAAACTGAGTTTCTAATTTCATATGAATGAGAAATTTTAGAACATCCCCCCACTGTTCTTGGGGGGCTCCCACGGAATATCCAGAAGGCCCAGGGATTCCAGCCTGTCACTCAGGCCAGTTGGTAGCCCTGGTGGGGTTCAGGGTCTCCAAGTGAACATCCTGGTGATGTTTAGGGAACTACATGGTCCTGGTGATGTTCGGGAAACTGCATGGTCCTGGGAAGAGTGCCCAGGTCAGCTATACACAGGGAGCTCCGGAACTGACACCAGCCTCCAGCACCTTGAATAGTGTTTTGAAAAACGTTTGTAATTATTTAATTTGGGGGCCTTACAATACTAATAATGGTTCCTCATGGACTTGATTCCAACACATGTCACTGTGTCCCTCGTCCCTCCTCCAAGGACCCTATCCGCCCCTAACTCCACTGTTTGTATTCTTTTCCTACCTTAGAGTCTTTGTGGTGACTTGCTGTATCTCTATAAGTCCCCCAGAGAAGAGGCATCACTCTGCTAATTCTTTTCCTTTTCTTCTGACTTCACCTAGCATGGGATACTCCTGTTCTACCCATGTTGTTGCAAATGTCATGCTTTTGTTTTTTTCTTAGATCTGCATAGTATTCCATAGTATTCCATTAGTGCTTTCATGTTCTAGGAATCTCATATTATTTTCTGTATAAAGCAGATAATCTCTTCTCTGTTAGAGGTTATACCGAACAATAAGCATCTCACCAGGTCGTCTGAGCCAAAGTATCCAAAAGGTAAGTTTCCAAGTGGAGACGAATCGATGAACTTTCTGTTTTAATCTGTAACCCCTGCATAGCCCTTCTGCAGAGGGGCATGGGGTGGCCATGGTGGTATGTCTGGAGTGCTCAGAGAGGGCAGCACTCTGGCCAGGACATGTCTGGGGCTGAGTGTGACCACTGGACTGAGGTCACCGGGACACACCCTCCCACCCAACTCAATGAGCAAGACACAACACTGCTGAGGGACAGCACAGGAAGTGATTCCACTATCCTCCACTGTTGCTTTTTAAAAAACACATAACCTATTTTTCCATTTCTTTACTTCATTTTGATTCCAGCCACTTCCTCAGATTTCTCCTTGGGGCTTGAATCCTTGAGATTCACATTAAAAGACACCCACGGTGCTGATCTCGTCATTCTTTCTCCAGATTCCCCGTGACTTCCTCCCTGCACGATCTAAAATCTGGAGACACAGTCCCCATGCGGAGGGAGGAAATAGAGACACGGGAAAATTGCTGGAGGAATAGCAGGAAATAGCAGGAAAGGCAACAAGGCGCCCGGTTAGAGCCTCTTTCCACCCACAGTGGCCTTGGTCAGAGCATCTTTGAGGCTACGTCATGGTGCACGAATCTTCATGCACTCCCTCTCTTGTCAAAAATTTGGCTTGGAGCTGTTCTTCCACAACTGCAGAACTTCTTGTGTGCAGAGTGAGACCACAAACAGATCCTCTTTTTTGTACTGAATCACCATGAGATATAGTTACAAAGATTTCATGTTTGAGTTTCAGTCATACAATGATGGAACACCCATCCCTCCACCAGTGCACATCTTTCACCACCAATGTCCCCAGTATCCACCCCCCTCCAACCCTCCTCCTGTCTCTATGGCAATCTCCCCCATATTCTCTCTCTGCTTTGGGGCATCATGGTTTGCAATACAGACTCTGAGAGGCCATCATGTTTGGTCCTTTATCTACTTTTAGCACACATCTCCCATCCCGAACAATCCCTCCAACCATTGTTGACTTAGTGATCCCTTCTCTGTCCCAGTTGCCTTCTCCCCCAGCTAAGGCAGGCTTCCAACATTGGAGCAATATTCCTGGCCCTTGTGTCTACTGTCCTTGAGTGTCAGTCTCATATTATGTTACTTTATATTCCACAAATGAGTCCAGTCCTTCTAGGTCTGTTCCTCTCTTTCATTTCACTTAGCATGGTGCTCTCCATGACCTCCACTTATAAGCAAATTCCATGACTTCATCTCTCCTAACAGCTGCATAGTATTCCATTGTGTAGCCTCAGATCCTTTTTGCTGGCATTTCAGTCCGCAGTAGTGGGGCGTGGCTAGCAGGCAGTGCACACCCCCATCCCTTTAGTGTCAGGCCTAAAGCAGCTGCTGCAGACCCGTAGCTGTCACCTCTTGCACACGACAGGCAGCCTGACACCGAATTCTCCACATGTTTGATCTGCCCTGTCAGGAACCTCCAACAAACCAACTTTTCTTCCTTCCTTGGAAACAATTTCTCTCTGCTCAGTGGAGCCGCCCTGTTGCCATCTCTCCATCCAGAGGGGATGCTCATTGCCATGGTAACCGGCTACTGCATCTGTCAGCATCGGGCTGATTCTCCAGGACAGGTAAGCCCTCAAGAGTTTCTCTAGAGGGTTCTAGAGCAAGTCAGGGGTGGGTGCAGAAGGGAAGCCTGCCTGATTACCTACGTGGCATCCCAGGCTCCAGGGGTGATGTCTCTGCCCCTCACTCAGAGGATGAAGGAGATATCTTGAAAGCAGCAGGAAGTTCCTTGCATGAGCTGAGCTGGGTTGCAGAACCCACGAGACCAAATTAGCCCAGTAACACCCAATGCTCAAAGACAGGGATCAACTGGCAGTACCCGGGAGTTCTTTTCTGATTAGTCCTGCAAATCTGTCCAGAGGTGAGAATTTCTCTCCATCACAGGGTGCCCAAGAGAGCCCACAGCAGGTTCCCTGATGCCCAGATATCTCCATGTGTACGAGAACATGAAGACATTTGGACATCGACACTGCATAGAAACAGGCACATTTTTTGTTGCTGGTTTATTTAAGTGACTGTTGTGTGAGGTTCCCAGAGCAGCGATGAGCACAATCTCACTTTGGAACAAGCATGTTCAGGACCTGGGTCAGTGAGCTACACAGCACTAAAGCTAGTATGTGGACAGCAATTACATAAAACTCCTGTTAGCAAAAACAATTGGGGGGGCGGTTCACACCTGACTGTGCTCACGTCTGGCTCCTGGCTCTGTACTCCTGGCGGTGTCCAGGGATCCAGATGGGATGTTGGGGATTGAACCCGGGTCAGCCGTGTACAAGGCAGGTGCCTCCCCTGCTGCCCAAGCACTCTGGCACCTACTTGGACCGTCTACGGGAGCCAGTGACCCTGGCTGGGATTCGCGACTCAGAAGGGTTGAAACCTTAGACATCAGCGCATGTCTAAGAGGTGCTTAAGTGGAAGGGAGAGAAAGGAGTGCTCAGAGCTATATTTGCAAAGGGCTCCCTGTGGTGACCAGGGAGAGGGCTGAGAGTGTGACAGGGACCCCTGGGACCCACTGGACCCTCGTGGCAGAGCTCCAGTCCTCACGCACGAATGCCCTTTCTGGCTGGGAATTCGAGTCAGTGGAGACTCCCTGGGAATTTTCCAAACTTGACCCTTCTGTCTAAGCTACAGTGAAGAACCCCTCATCATGGACCTATTTGAACAAGAAGGGACTCCATCTACCCCTTCAATACCTGGTGACACATGACCATATTCTCCAGTCGACACAGTGCCAATAAAACCATTTCATAAATGTAGAAAGAGCAGACATGTTCAGAGGAAGCTTTGAACTCAACTTTATGCTGCGTTTCCTTCAGTGAGGCAGCATTCCCATGGGGTGTTATTCCTACTTTCACACTGAAGGTGCTGTTCAAGCCCAGTTCACTGCAAAGTCCTCTGGGAGGTGAGCTGCTAGCACCTGCCTGTCTGTGTCAGAGACAAGTTTCCAAAGATCATGTGGCCAGAGCTGGGGAATGAACAGCATCCAAGTCACTCAGCAGCACTGCCTTAACCAACGGTCCCGGGCTCTCTGGGCTAACATCTTCCAAGAGGTAGATTGGTTTGGTCCCAGACCAGCAGAGTTATCATCATTGACAAGCGATTCGCATCCAGAGAAATATCTTCTCGTTTCATGTGTGGGAACAAAGCTCCAGGGACATCTCAGATGTCAAGTGAGGGGTGCTAGTGGCACAGTTATCAAGTGAGGTGAGACTTGTTCCAGGAAGAAAAGAGGATCAATCTGCAAATTAATACCTTTCTGTCATTTTTTTTTTGCCTATAGAGCTCAGGGTCTAAAACCTTCAGGATTTGCTCTACCAACTTGGCAATACTTACAGCTCAGTAAGCTGCGGGCAGGAGCCCCAGAGTCAGGGGCTAAAGAAGAGCTGTGTTAGGTCCCAGACATTCAAGGGGGAGACTCTTGCAGAAGATCCCAGCACTAATGGCACTTGTCTCTGAACTCAAAAGCAAACTGAGTCACATAGCTAGGATGTGCGGAAGCTGACTCCCTAAAACCACACCCAACTGAGGTGCAAAGTTTTGAGCAAAGAGAGATGCTATTCTGTCTTCAGGGATGCGTTGTCTCTCTAGAGATGTTATTCTATCTTCAGAGATGCGTTCTTTCTTGAGGCATGGTATTCTGTTTTGGGGATGGTATTCTGTCTTCAGGATGGTATTCTGTCTTTGTGATGGTTTTCTGTCTTCTGCTTTCTTGTCGCCGTGAGAGTGGAAGGGGGTGGAAAGGAAACAAGCACTCAAAACCTAGACCTCTGTTTCACACAGGGCCAGAAGCACAGGCAGCAGGAGATGAACACATGTGTACGTGTCTCTTTTCACCTGAGACTTCTGATGTGTCTCCTTCCACTTGAGGCTTCTGTCTACTTTGAAAACCTTAAGAAAAGATTTGTGCTCTTGGAAAAAAGTAAAAAGCAGTAGAGGGAGCTGGAGAAATAATAGTACAGCAGGTAAGGCATTTCCCTTGCATGTAGCTGACCCAGGTATTATACCCAGCACCCCATGTGGTTGCCCGAGTTTGCAAGGAGTGATCCCTGAGCACTGCTAGGTGCCCTGCTAGGCGTTAGCCCTGAGCACTGTCAGGTGTAAGCCCTAAGCACCGCCAGGTGTAAGCTCCGAGAACCGCAGATGTGTCCCCCAAAGGAACATCCAAAGAGCAGTTGACTGGTGAGGGAAGAAGCAAAAATCCAACCTTCCTGCCCAACCCCCGAGTTTGATGGAAATCCTAAAATCATTTCTCACTGACAAAGTCAAGAACTGAAAATTTTATCCTCACGACACGTTTGATAATTTTATGTAAACGTCAAATAAATTGATAGTTTGTGACTGATGAATTTTGACTGAGATTCAAAAAGGGATGTATTGACTTGCTTAATTCCTCTCCTCCCCTCCCTTCCCCTCTCCTACCCCTCACCCTGTCTCCTCCCTTCCCCTCCTCTCCTCTTTTCTTTTTCCTCTGTCTCCACTCTTGCTTTTGCTCTGTCTTTCCACCAGAGAACAGCGACATGACAATGATCCCAGCATCAAATCAGTGTAATAACAGCGATGGGAAAACCGTTCTGCATTCCACAAAGCACTCACTCTCTGATGCCCACTGACTGCTGCCCACTGGCCTACCTGTGCTCCCCTTATCTGGAACCCTCGAGATTTGCAGCAAACAAGTGTGGGGGCTGCAGCTGTGACTGGTCCACTCTTGAGGTGAGCACCACTTCAAGAGCCCATGGGGACACCAGGACAGCTCTCCTCTCTCCGGACCTGCAGCCACAGGCTCTTCCTACCAGCGTGGGCAACGCAGAAATCCTTGCCATGTTCTGAGAGTCCATCGGACGGATCTTAGGAGTGAATGAAGGTGGGCTTCCTACTGGTGGTGTGGCATGTGGAGCAGCGGGCAGAGGGCGGATTGTTAGATAACACCCATGTGTAGGGCCTTTCAAGGGATATCGCAAAGTCTGATCCTATGAAAGGGTTTTCATGTAGTGATTTGGTTTGGGGCCACACCCAGTGATGTTCAGGGCTTATTTCTGGCTCTGTGCTCAGCGATCACTCCTGCCAGGGCCTGGGGACCCTACAGTAGGGTGTTAGGTTTTGAACCGGGGTCAGCCATGTGCAAGGAAAACATCCTACCTGCCTTACCATTGCTCTAGTGCCACTATTTCCATATTTCCTGATACCTCAAATACTGCTTTATCCTTAAAAATTGTAAGTAAAGTAAAGTAAAGGCCCTCCCGTTGATCGTCGATTTGCTCGAGTGGGCCCAGTAACGTCTCCATTGGAGACTTTGTTGTTACTGTGTCTGGCATATCGAATACTCTCGGTAGCTTGCCGGGCTCTCCGAGAGGGGCGGAGGAATCGAACTCGGGTCGGCCATGTTGGCCGCTTGTAAGGCGAACGCCCTACCCGCTGTGCTATCGCTCCAACCCCTTAAAAATTGAAAATGAAATTTTCCAAAACATGAACCAACCACAGAATTTCAAGGGTATGGCATAGTTCTTTCTTTTTGTGATTTTTTTCTTTTGGTTTTTTTGGGTGGTCCCATCCGGCGATGCTCAGGGGTTCCTCCTGGCTCTGCATTCAGGAATCACTCCTGGTGGTGCTCAGAGGACCATATGGGATGCTGGGAATCGAACCCAGCCAGGCTGCGTGCAAGGCAAACACCCTACCTGCTGTGCTATCATCCTGGCCCCTCACAGTTCTTTCTTCCTGAGGCAAAACAATTCAGCCATGGCCTGCCCGCATCTCCGCACAGAAGTGTTCCTGGTTGCCTCCCTTGCCCAAGCATCACTGGTCTACAAACACTCTGCTCTTAAACTCTCCCTCACACCCTGCGCCTCAGTGATATCACGCCCATAAATACCCAGAAGTCGGCTGCTGATACTGGTGCAAGGCCCAGTAGCTGAGAGAAGGAATCCCTGCTAACAGGAACTACCACAGAAGGTCGTACCTGGTCTCAAGAGGGGGCCCCCGGCACACACAGAGATACCCCAGACACTGTTTTGCTTTGTTTGGGGGCCACACTCTGCAGGGCTGTGAGTTCAGGGATCACTTTGGCAGGCCTGGGGGAACCAGATGGGGCCCTGGGCACTGAGGCAGCTGGGCCATGCCCAAGGCGAGCGTGTTACCTGCTGTACTACCTTTCTGGCCCCTTCAAGGTTTTTTTTTTTATGATTTTGATATCTACTGAAATAAAGTTATGTAACAGCTCTCACACAGAAAGGGCTGTATGCATCTGTCTATGATGTGACAAACTGGCCTTATTCCACCCTCTGCTTTTTGGCTACCCAGAGAGAAGGTTGAGCCCGGTGCGGGCAGAGCTGAAGCGAGTCTGTGCCCATTCAGAGTGAGTCTCTCTGGGAGCGCCTGGCCGTGCCCAGAGGTGTGTGAGACAGTGTCACTCTCCAAGTTGCCCGCGGGAGAGGGAGAATAATTTTTTTTCCCCCAAGGCTTCTGAGAAGGAAAGCTTGGAAAACTACCAGCTGGATCTTCAAGGTGACACCAATGGCTGAGTGAGCACCTGCCCGGCGGGGAGGGCGTCCGGGGTGGGGGGGTCACACCTACCTGTGCAGAGGAAGCTGGAGAGGCCCCCGTAGATGACTTCATCGTTGTCAGGCAGTATGAACGGACAGCGCGTCTGAACCTCCAAACAGTATTGCTTGCACGGGATTGTCTTCCTGCAGTTGAACTGGGCGACTTCAAAGTACTGTGAGCAGAGCCAGGCTTTGTAGACGACCTGGAGAGACAGAGGGCGAGAGAGGGAGCGTCAGAGACGGGCAGGGAGACCAGGAGGGCCAGGCTGGGCTGGAAGGACATGCCAGGGTTTTAGGTGGGACCCTCAGGTTACCCTCGTGGCCAGAGAGCACATTTAACGCAGTGCCAACTGCCAGGGACGCAGACGGGCCCAGGAAGCCTGCGCTCCCCAGAAAACCATGCCCAAGCCCTTCAGAATGCAGAGAGGGTTGGAGATCAAACGCATAAGGCTGCAGCCAGACCCCAAGGCTTCCAAAGCCAAAGAAGAGGAAAACACAGATAATGCATTGGGTTGGAGAGGCAGGGATGGGTTACTGCAGGGAAGGGAGCGAGGTCGGCTCTGCTCCCGGCGGCCACGAGGTGGCGCCAAGCGCACGCAGTGCCACCTGGCCGGCGGAGTAGATGCCCCACCCTGCGTGGTCAGCGCGCACCAGTGGGCAGACGCCCCAGCAGGACCACCGCTGCTGGGCCTCGGACGATGTGCATGCATCACGCACGTTTGCTAAGCATCCGTTCGGTTTGATAACTGATTCTGCTGCTTGCCAGGGCGATTTCAAAAAAAAAAATACATACGAATAAATGAAATAAACACTGGGGGGAAAGCCCACACCTCTTGTGAGGTGCAGGAACCAGCTGGCCCTGCTAGCCAGGAAAGCGAAGTTCCCGGCCGCCAGACAGATGGTCACTGCGCATTCATCACCCACACGGAGAGGGGGCGACGCTCCTGACTCCGGGCAGTGCAGTGGGGCCAGGTCCTGCCAGCACGGACCCTCCCGGGCACCAAGAAGAGGTGCCAAGAAGGGCGGGAATAACCATGAGTGTTTGCTCTACACATGAAACACGCGTCCTGTTCTTGGAGAACTCTCAGCACACACGCAGAAGGCATCACACTTGACATGCAAAAGATCATCAGTGACAGGGAGACGTGGGTACCCCAAATGCGAACCTCTATTTTGTAGGTGTTCCCACACTGCCCATTTGGCGGGCATGCCACTTAAACCCAAATAGATTTTTTAAGAAGAATTTGAGAAATCATGGGGAGGTTTCTAAATGAATCTAAGATCAGCACCGAATTATAGAAGACCGGTTCGTGTCCATTTGACATCCGGGAGAAAGTAATGAGCTTTTATTCATAACTCATGTTTATGACTTTGATCAACATGAGACATTCCCGCTGGGGATGGATGGAATAGACGTGAAATTCAGATTAAGATATTTAAAAGTAATTTTATTTGCTGCTATCCAGGGTTCCCAGCGCTAAGAAACTTGATAGGAAAACATACGCGTGATGATTTGTATCCTCATCGCTCTCGGAAGATAAGTATTAACATAAGAGCGTACACTGGAAATTGCAGTAGACAAAAGGTATAATAGTTCAAGGGAGTATTGTTTAAATGACTAAGGAAAATCTTAAAATTCACATGGCGGGGGCTGCTGGGTGTATGTGGTATAAGCCGGGGGTGGTGATGATCAGGAAGAGCCTCCAAGCATCAGTTTTCAAAAGGAAGGAAACTGAAGTGGCTTTGAAACCATCCTTTGGGGTAATAGAATACGTTTTCTAAATGCCATTGACATTTGCATAAAAGACATAATATGTGATGCCTGACATTTGTGATGAAAATCAAAGCATGGTCGTACCTCTTTGGGACTTGCTGGTTTGGATTTTTTTTTTTTTTTGACAACACCAGAGGAAGTGAGTTGACTCTGTGTATGTTTACAGTTCTCACAACAATAAAATCCCACTGAAAGAAAAGTGCCATTCTGTGGTTTTCTGGAGGTTCCTAAAACTAGGCTGAGCAGAGACACATTTTGACTCAGTGACAGAGAGAAATGCTTTGAGCTTGTGAGACCCGGGTTAGGGCTCCAGCACCAACCACACAAAGAGCTTTCATCTGTTAGGGTCTTTGCCAGGGTAGTTCCAGGAGTTTGCAGGCATTTTATGAGCCAAACAGTGCTCTCTTTCTCTCCTCCAGTTTGGTCTTGCACAATTATTCAGATTAAAATGTTTTTCAAACAGCATGTCCCACCCTCTCCTGGGAACCTCTCTCAGGAAAGAATCTCTTCGCTCTCTCTAGCTCACACCCTAAAGTCTCTCAGGATACACACAAACCCTTAAGTCTTCTCAGCACAGTGCCCAGGGGAGGGACTGTTTCAGTTTGGCTCCTGAAATGCTATTTCAGTTTTATGTTTACACCGTTTTTTTTTCCCCACTTAAAACACTACGAAACCATCAAGTCAATTTATACGTTTTAGACAGTGGTTGTCAAGACAGATCCTGATGGGCAGAACCACCCAGTGGGTTCTGAATTCCTACGGGGAGGTACTAGGCTTTCGGCTCTTTATTGCTGCAATGGAAGTTCTTAAGACCCACGTTTTCAGGGTCGTCTTTGGTAATTGAGGGGATTGCCTTATTTTTAGGGAAACTGTGAGGATTAAGACAAGAAGGATGAATAGAAATGTCACGACTAAATGGCATGGCAAAGAACTCCCTTGCCGGGAAAGACAAACGGACATTCAGGACATGGCTGCCCTGGAGTTCTGGGTCCTGTGTGAGCGGTAGGGGTTTGCGCAGAGCGTGATGGCTCTTGTTATCCGGCTGAGGAGAATTTCTGCCCTAGGAATGACTCTGGTGCACTTTGCAGCGTCTCCTGAGGATGTTTCAGGCACCAAAGTCGAGAAAGTTCAATGTTTTATGAGGGCACCGAGCTAAAAGGAACAGGATGATGATTTTTTGAAAGTACTAAAGGATTTTGAACAAAAGCACATGATGAAAAATGAGCATCATTTTTCGTTAAGGACTCCACAGTAAAAGGCGAGTCAGGAACCTTTGCTCTAATGGCTCAGCCTCCCTTCTCCCCGGAGAGCGGCATTAAGGACTCATTTTTCCTAGTGTCACAGAATTGTAGAAAAGATCAGAGGATGCTGAACAATCATTTGTGGAAGGAACAAAAAAAAAACCCTGTCAGGTCTACAGTGACAAATTAATGACTCAAGGGTCTGTCCCCACAACCCCCCGCCCGCCGAAGACTTGTACCTTTTGCTGTCTGAGAGGCAACTGTGTCGGCCAGTTAATGCCGCTCCAACGGGCCTCAGTGGTAGGTCTCTACGACGTGTCCCTGACAAAGGATTCGTGGTCACACAAACATTTTGTCTAAACAACTTCCCAATCACAGAATAAGCAGAAATGATTCTTCAGGCAAAAAGGAAGAGAGTACAGCACTAAAATGAGAATGTGATTTTTACTTAATAGAGGGAGAATGATATCCTCATTTTTGCTTCTAAAGTTGAATTTGCAAGTTTTATTTGTTATTTTTTTCAAAGCTTATTTGTTATTTTTTTTGCAGTGGAATGCTTTGCTTAAAGCATATTTGGAGAACATTTATGAATAAATTAATAGAATTACAAAGAGATTTTAGTAGCCCTGTATGGAATCGAGGTCTCTACCTCTGAATTTGTACTGTGTCCTTTGGCATGCTGGAAGCTGAAACTCATCTCTGAGGACACGGGGAGAGGCAAAGACAAAAAGGGGGGTAGTTAATCTCCTCAGTGGGGCTGAATCCCAGAGCCCAGGAGAAGTGAGAGGGAACAGTTCTAGGACCCGGGGGAATTCTGCCTCTATCACTCTCTGACTCATCTTACACGGACAAATCCCAGACTGTCCCGTCTGGCTGGTCATTTTAGGGCAGAAAGGAGCTGGGCAAGATCAGAGTGGAGATCCTGGGAATATATCCCAGAGAGGGAAAAAAGTATAGTCGAAGTGACATCTACACTTGTTTGTTCATTGCAGCACCCTTTACAATAGCCAGAATCTGGAAAAAACCTGAGTGCCCGAGAACAGATGACTGGTTAAAGAAACTTCGGTACATATACACAATGGAGTTCTATGTAGTTGTTAGAAAAAATGAAGTCATGAAATTTACATACAAGTGGTACTACATGGAAAGTGTCATGCTAAGTGAAATGAGTCAGAAAAAGAGGGACAGACATAAAAAGATTGCTTTCATCTGGGGGACATAAAGTAACAAAATAGGAGATTAATACCCAAGAATAGCCGAGATCAGTACCAGGAGGATTACTGCATGGCTTAGAGGCCAGCTGGGCATGCTAGGGGAAAAGGCAGCTCAGATAGAGAAGGGAGCACCAAATAAAGGGTGTTTGGAGGATCCTCCCAGGATGGGAGAAACATGCTGGAAGTAGACTATAGACCAAACATGATTGCCACTCAATGCCTCTTCTGCAGACCACGACTCCCAAAAGGAGAGAGAAAACAAAAGGGAATGCCCTGCCTTTTGAAGGCAGAGTGGGATGGGGGATGAGGGTGGGAGGGATACTGGGATCCATGGTGATGGAAAATGGGCACTGGTGGAGGGATGGGTATTTGATCATTGTATAATCGAAACCCAAGCACAAAAATTTGTAAGTCTACAACTGTACCTCATGGTGTTTCACTAATAAAAAATTTTAAAAAAACGATCAGAGTGGAGAGAAGTCCAAAAATATATGACTTTGGGACAGTTGTGACAACCCACCGCTTCCTTCAGGAGATGTCTACTCAGCAGCTTCATTCCTTACATACTTGGCTCTGTGCTGGTCTCTCCCTCAAGTCACTTCAGTTCAGAGCTGGACTTGCAGGATGTTCCCTTGTAATTCCATCTAGTGGGGCATAAGATTCCTGCCTGGTCTCTTCTGGATTAATTTATAAAGAGCAGAGTTCCTACCAGTTTATCCTCATTGGCATGAACTGGCTCCTGGGTCTTCTCTGGACTCACCATCACCTGAACCATCACCTTGGGCGAGGGAAAGAGAGGATAGTCCAGTCACTGTGGACTAGTCACCCTCTTTCCCAAGTCTTCATGAACACTGATTTTTATTTCAAAGACAACTTTCAGTGTTCAGTAGAGGTTGGTTTGTATTAATGGTACACCCAAGGGATTTTCAAGGAGGGCTGTCTTTGCTCCCCAGTTATGAGAGTTGGGACAGCACTGAGGCTCTCTGAAAGGCCATGCCTTTTGTTCAAGTGAGGATAAACTGGTAGGAGCTCTGTTATTTAGAAATTAATCCAGAAAATGCGGGATGCTTCCCTTGCCTGTGACCAGCCTGGGTTCAATTCCTGGTACTCCACAAGGTCTCTCGAGCCCTGCCAAGAGTGACCCCTGAGTACAGAGCCAGGAGTAAATTCTGTGCTGCCAGGCATGACCGAAAGAAAGCCAACCTAATCCATCAATCAATCAATCACCCAAACCTGAAAATGCAAATTTTAAGAGCTACATGTGCCCAATGTTTATCTCAGCACCAATCAAAAGAGCCGAGACTTGGAGGCAACTCCAGTATGGCTCAGCAGATGAGTGCCTGAGAATGTGGAATACTGGGGGGAATATAGAGAGATGAAACCCTGTCACTGCAACATACGTAGACCTAAAGATCTAAGCTGAATGAAAGAGTTCAGATGAAAAACAGTTCTCCTATCATTTCACTAATGTGTGGTAAAGACACAAACAAATGAATGAACTGAAACAAAAGCAAAGTTTTGGAGGATCAGAAGAAAATACTGGGAAACAGAAGGGAAGGGTCAAAAAGGAGGTAGAATAATTGGGTATGAGGTGTTGATTTCAGGGTGAAGGATGGAAGTTAAACTTCTGCTGAACACATAGATGTTATAACATCTATGTTATATAATATGCGTAGATGTTTGTAACATTGTGCATTTAAACGTACAATGTTATATACCGCTAATATGTAAACACCCAAATAATCATGCTTAATGGGATTTCTATTATAATATGTGCCGTGTCTCATGACTTAGATTGGATATGTATTTTCTACTTGTCTATGGCTAATCTGGTGGAGGGTTTTCCACCAAAAGCCAAAGTAGGCAAGATGCTCTAACCAAAAATGATGAACAATCAAAAATGTTCTAAGCTGAACATTTTGCTAATAAAAGCCGGGCTTCTATCTTTTAAACACACTTGCTTCCCTCCCCTAAATCTGTCTATGTTTCAGAGGTACAGAGCAGATTTATGTTGCAAATATATCTTAGACTGCCAAAAGAAGTCACGTTGGTTATAATTTTTATTTGTGAGAATAATGTCAGATTTTAAAAATGCTTGTGATCTATTAGAACATTTCTTTTGTTTTTAGAAGGTTTTCCTTCTCCCCAAGTATTGGTAAGGACAGCTCTATTCACACGGACAGCTTGTGTTGGTACATTTTATCAGATCCTTTTCTGTGAATCGTATTCTGAGTTCTGATGTGGGGGGTAAAAATTATTGGTTATGTAAGCAACAGTCTGGTACAGCAGCTCCTCGGGCACACGCACTTTGATGGAGAATGCATGCCCTGGCAACCACGGGCACAGGTGGATGACAAAACACACTTTCACATTCTTGTCTCTGAATATCTCCTTTCACTCTATCAGGATCTGGTGAAAGTGCTTGGCATAGAGGAACTAGAAAATGACGCAGCCAAAGGGAAGCGGGAGGGAAAAGGAAAATTATTTATTTTAAACCCTTTCTAGAGATGTTCTCATTCTCTGCAGAAGCAATTGCAGAGGTTGCAGAGGGAGGACGAGATCCCAGGTCCTCTCTGCCTTCCCTCGGGGCTAATGTTCTGTCTACTGCAGAATAAAGCGCCACTCTCAACCCATTTTCTGTGGGTGACCCCTTTGTGATGTTGCTGTGACTCTTGGTCTATTCCCTGGATCTTAACTCACCTGGCTTTCCCAGGACACACCTAAGCATCACAGCCACACCTGAGCCCCAGGCTCAGCACCTTAAACACAGAGCCACAGAAATGCCAGGCTGGGAGGTGCCTCAGGGCATCTCTTTGCTCTGTTCAGGATCTCACAGCGGATGCAAGAGCTCTCCCAGGTCACAGAAAGCACCACATTCCCCTGAAGGTCAGACCTCTGGTTTCCAATGAGCGTTTTGTGGGGGGCACATTTCTTCAAGTGCTGCCAGTATTTTGATGTCACTCAAGAGCTTTTTCTAAAGTCTCTTGAACTGTTCAGGAATCAGTGAGTTCCTTCTGCAGACTAGGAGCAAACTAGCCCCCAAAGGCTGCAGCAGGACCCTGTGCCATGGGGTTCTGCCAAACACACCGTATGTAAGCCTGGTCCATGTTCACTACCATGAAAGTGTCAGGACTTTCGAAGGCAGCTTTGTAAAGACAGTGGGACACCACAGAGACCGATGTACATCAAAAAGAGCAAGGATAACGAGTGCTGGCATGGATGCGAGGAGAAAGGGACTCTCTTTCCTCATTGTTTGGGGTGCCAATTGGAAAATAATAGGGGCAATTCACACAAAGCTAGACATTGAGCTTCTGAAATAACACTGCAGAAGAAACATCTGAACTCCTGTGTTCACTGTAGCACTATTCACAATAACCAGGATCCGGAAACAACCCAAGTGCCCGAAAACAGACAACTGGATAAAAAAACTATGACACATATATACAATGGAAATGATGCAGCCACCAGAAAAACTGAAGTCATGACATTTGCTTATAAATGGATGGGCATGGAGAATATTATGCTGAGTGAAATTAGTCAGAGAAGAGGGATAGGCATAGAATTACTGCACTCATTTGTGGGATATAAAACAAAACCTAGTAGAAGACTAATATCCAAGGATAGTAGAAACAAGGGCCAAAGAGGGTTGGTCCATGGTTGGAAGCCAGCCACAATACTGGGGGGAAGACAGCATTTGGGATAGAGAAGGGACCACCATGAAAAAGATACTTGTAAATGGATAAGAACTGTGTGCTGAAAGTAGGTAAAGGACCAAACCTCCCAGTACCTGTATTGCAAACCACAATGATCAGAGAGAGAAACAGAGATAGAGAGATAGAGATAAAGAGAGGGAGAGAGAGAGAGAGAGAGAGAGAGAGAGAGAGAGAGAGAGAGAGAGAGAGAATACTGCCTGCCATAGAGATAGGCAGGAAATGGAGGGGTGGCGGGAGGGAAACAGGACAGTGGTGGTAGAAATTGTACACTGGTAAACGGATGTGTGATGGAACATTGTGTGATTGAAACCCAATCATGAAAAACTTTATAACCGTGCATCTCATGGTGACTCAATACAAAATAAATAAATAAAAATAAAAAGACAATGAGAGAGAATACAGTGACAATAAAGCAGGTAGGGCACTTTCCTTGCACACAGCTGACCTGGGTTCAATTTCTGTCATACCATATGGTCCCCAGAGCACTGCCAGGAGTGATTCCTGAGCACAGAGCCAGGAATAATCCATGAACACCCTTAAGTATAGCCCCCCCCAAACAAAAAACCAAAAAGATCCAAAAGAGAAAAAGACAATGAGGAAACATTTGTTAGATTTGCTTTATGCCTACAGAGTTTATAATATCAACAGTGGCTTTGAAACATGAGAGATTATGGGAGATTAGTCTTTTGAAGACATAGAAATAAAATTGGTCTTTAGACACTAATCTGGAACTAATCTTTGTAATATATTCACCAGGAAGCAGAAATAAATAATATGCTAGATATTCTTTATTTTAGGGCTTTTATAGGAATTCATGGGGCCCTTCATAATTAATCAATGAATGATTGCTATTATCCAGAATCTATAATATATTTGATAATACCAATGCACTCAGTAGAACTATAATAACTAACCAATATGTTCAGTAAAATATGCGGATGTATTCATATTCCCCCAAACTAAACATAATAAGACTTACTGAAACTTTCTAAGGTTTAGAAACACACAAAAAGACTTAATGAAAGTGAATGCATATTTATCTTCTAATCTAAATAAAAACACTAAAATATTAAAATATTAAAGTAAATTTAATTGTTTAACAATCCAGTCAACTTTACACAGCTGCATATTTGATAATACTAGAATACAAAAATGCTTTGAGTATGAGCCTGAAATGTTTTCTTTGCATTATTCTCAAGTGTCTCTGCATAGTAGTACAAGGCAGCTATACTACTAATATAAAAGTCACAAAAATTAGCCATTCCAAAGATAATAACCTATTTCTTTAAAGAAGGTATTGCCGATCCTTGGTTGTGTAGAAGTTTTGCATTCTTCATTCTTTCAAGGCATGTGAGTACTTCCCCAACAGAAATCACAGATTTCGTGATCAATATCCAGTACCAATACCTTGCTATCATGATCGCCACTCAACCCTAATGTTTTCTGCCAATGTGGAAGAGGAACAAAACCATGAGAGTGTCCTCTGTAGACTGTTCACGGTAGCGCTTGTTATATGGCTACAGCAGCAGCATTTGACCCAGAGCCCTTGAAATGGGTTATTTCTTCCAAAAACTGTATTGACTGCCAGAAAAGTGCCAGTGATCCCACAATGTGTCACTTTACAAAGCCAGAGAGTCAACTCCTAATTAGCATACAGAGTCAGAGACAGCAGGAGCTGACTGATGTCCAAGAGCACTGGCTTCCAGGGTATCACTCAACTGTCTGCTCCACCAGAATCATCTGCAGAAACCTGGTTGAGGCCTTGACAGTTACAAGTGCTCGAGACCAGGGCAGGAAGAAAGGTTAAAAATTTCATTATAAGGCATTTGCTCTGGCACCTGAAAGGGTGTCTCCAACTGTGCCTGTGCTTCGCATTGGGCAAGCAAATCTCAGCGCATACTTTGAAGCAACCTAAAAACCAAAAATTCCTAATGAGGGCAAGAAACAGTAAAAATATGAGTCTGATACTCAAGGACAGTAGACACAAGAGCCAGGAAGATTGATCCATAATTGGAAGCCTGCCTCATGAGCTGGGGGAGAAGGAAGCTGGGATAGGGAAGGGATCGCTAAGTCAATGATGATTGGAGGGATTGTTCGGGCTGGGAGATGTGTGCTGAAAGTAGATAAAGGACCAAATGTGATGGCCTCTCAGTATCTGTATTGAAAACTATAATGGCCCAAAGTAGAGGGAGAATGGGGGAAATTGTCTGCCATGAAGGCAGGGGAGGGTTGGGATGAGGGGAGCGATACTAAAGACATTGGTGGTGGAAGATGTGCACTGATGTAGGGAAGGGTGTAACATCATTGTATGACTTAAACTCAAACATGAAAGCTTGGTAACTGTATCTCACAATGATTCAATAAAAAAAAGAAAAAAGAATAAAAAACAAAGAAACACAGTAAAGCTAGCTGTGACTTTAATGATGACAGGGGTTCCCACATACAATAGTTGTCGGCAAATCCAAATGGACAAAGCATATGGTGCAGACTTACAAAAATGCATCTAAGTTTATTGTTATTATTATTACCATTATAGTCATCATCATCATTTTAAATTAATGGCATCCATTATCTCTACAGCTTATTTATAAGAGCAAGCAATTGAAGCTGCATAAGTAAATACAATTTGGTATAAGCCATAACGGTGTTGCATTTTACTGGCAATAATAATAAGAAAAGCTACTATTTCTTTTTCTTGGTTGGTTTGGTTTAGTGCAGATATAACAGGTAAAACTTAAACACATAAACATGCTACTAAATTTATTGACATCTGGTGAAATTGAACAAAATCAGAACATTTTCTGGATTTATTAAAGATGTATATTGTTAATAACTCCTTTTTTACATTCTAAAATATTTCACAGACTTTGGGGCGCAAGAGAAGAGAGAAAGACATTTCTTCCTTTTTGTTTCCATGGTTTTCTACTGGGATTAAACAAAATCTATTCCTTTAACCCTAACCTTTAGATCATACTGCTATTAAAAAATAAGAAAACACATATTACTATAATAATATTAAGATATTTCATGCAAAATACAGGAGATTCCCTCATGCACAGTGGCTTCATAATTCAAATTAAAGCAAACAGTTAAGTTGAATGTTTAGACTCCTTGAGTTATTTCCCTAACTATTCCTGAAGATGATGTTAAGTCGAGCAGTGTTGTTTTGGTGACCTTCAGGGGCTGTGTTAAGTGACCTTAGGAAATAGAGAGCCTCTGCTTTTGTCCAGGTGTGCTGTTCAGGCCCTGGAGAAGATTTAGAGAGCTACAACTCAGAGTTTTGAATTCAAGTATGCCCATTGGTCCTTTCAGACCTTTGCAAAGGCCTCTCCCAACACTTCAGAAGCAGAGACAGTCCAGCGCTGGTGGCCAACCCCCCCCCCCCCCCCCCCCCCCCCCCGTCTATCCATCGTCTTACTCTGAACTTGGCAGGTCCTCAGAAAGGTGCTCACAGGACACCATGCTTTGTCTCAGGGACTACAGTCTTCATCTGACTGAGGACTGTCATGAATAGAATCCACACTCACATATATGAAACTTGCTGGGAAGAGCAGGAGGGTCAAGACTGATTCTGAAGAGCTGGGGACCGAGAGGGCACTCTCTCATGTCATGCTCCCAGTGAAGTCTCATGGATAAGTGGAAGTTTGTCCTTCCACTAAAAGCAGCCGACAATCCCAACATTCCTGTGGAATCCCTGCAGGACACTGAGTATCCAGTGCTAAGAATCTCTACTTTCAAAGGCCATTGCATACAAAAATAGTGTTTTATTTTTGAGCATTTATGTGTACATACTAACAATCTAGACTAAAAAGCTAATTGGTAAGAAGTTCACATTTGTGTCCATGTCAGCGCCTTAACATTTCAGTTTGATATTTTTTTACCCGTAGTGTATTTTATTGGGCTAATGTGATAATCTCTGAAACTTTGTCCAGATTAGTTATTTGTATTTGATTCCAAACAATGAAGTTTAAAAATCATTTTGAATCAAAATCAATGATCCCTCTCGAGCAAATCGATGAACAATGGGAGGACAGTGACAGTGACAGTGACAGTTTGGTACTGAGAGTGGTAAAAGAAATACTAAAAAAAATTGGGGGGTCACACTCTGCATTATTATCTCTCTGGTCTCAAGAAATGCATTCTCTAGTACATATGTCCTTCACTAAGTTTGGATGGAGTACCAAGCAAGGCATTGGTTATTAAAGTATCACAGTATAAGCAAGTTTATGTCTAATAAACACATATAATTTATGATTCCTCAAGGTAAAACAAAACTGTCACTGTCCTCCCGTTGTTCATCGATTTGCTCGAGTGGGCCCCGTAACGTTTCCATTTTGAGACTTCTTGTTACTGTGTTTGGCATATTGAATACGTCATGGGTAGCTTGCCAGGCTTTGCCGTGTGAGCAAGATACTCTCAGTAGCTTGCTGGGCTCTCCGCGAGGGCAGAGGAACCGAACCCGGGTGAGCTAGGCTGGCTGTGTGCAAGGCAAACACCCCACCGCTGTGCTATCGCAAAAAGGAAAATTAACAGGACTCTTTCATTTCTTTGGGGGTCACCCCCAGTGGTACTCAGAGTTATTTTTGACTCTGCACTCAGGGATCACCCTGGGGCGCAGGGTGTCGGTGGGGTGCCAGGGAGCAAACCCGGGGCGGCTGCATGCAGGGCCAACACCCTACCTGCTGTTCTATTTCTCTGGCCACAAAATATTTTCATCTCAAAATGTGAGGTTTACGGTAACACTGAGCACTGAAGCTTAGATATTCACCAACTGATAGAGCAGTATCAGGGGAAAGTGACAATTGAGAGCGTAAATTGAATGTATTTAAAATACCTGTTCTGAATTCCAAATATCAAAGTGAATTTATCACTCAACGTTGTTATAAAGAGATATCTGGAACACAAACCTATGAGCCATCACTTATCCCTGCATTCCAAGTTCCAAACTACAAAAAATATGCATACACTTACACACATTGAGACAAACACACAAATACAGACACATATAGACATACAAATACATGTAAACACAGATAAACCTAGAGAAACACAGATACATACACTTAAAACCACATAAGCACAGAGACAGAACTGACATGCAGATACAGCTATTTATAGAAACACAGACATAAGTAGTCGCACATAGACATAGCACACAGATACACATAGACACAGACACACAGATGGAGACACAGGTACATGCAGATATCCAGAAATACATGCTGGCTTTATATTTGGTTGAATTCCATTATCAATGAATAACCACCTTCTCTCGTTTCCCAGGAATTGAGCTATTCCTTATAGGCAAAAACAAATTCCCACCCAGCCTCACTGCATTTTTCCATCCACCCCCACACTTTTTTTTTCCTTAGTGGAACAGAACCTCTAATAGTGTCTAAGAATTCAGTTTCTGCCATGAAGCTTGTTTTCTTGAGGCTCAATGAGCTGAAGAAAAAGTGATTTACCAGATTTTGAGGGGGGCCGACCACATAGCCCAACAGCCTAAAAGGAAAATTCCAGGCCAGAGATGATGAGAGGGCAGCTTCTGACATATCATCAAGTAAATAAATGTGAAAATCCTGGCAAAATAGACTTTGATCTTATTCCCCAACATTTAAGATGCTTCTCATTTTTAAAGCCAGTTTCACTCAAAAAGTATCTTTTACATTTTTTTATTCTAAAGGCAAATAACATTAATTTCATCTTGCTTTGGCATATGCGACAATTTAGAGGGAAATCATTTCCTTTGTGGTGAAAAAATGACCCAGTCTATGTCTTTTGCACAAAGTGTGCTTGTGGGAGAGCCTGAAACAAAAGAACAAAACCCAAGGTGCTGAGGCCGGTCTCTCCAGCCCTCCAGGCCGAGAGATGCTCCGGTCTGCCTCCCGATCTTTTATCATCCCAGCCAGCGGAGTCAGTATCGATTAGAGCCAATAGGTGACTTCAGCTCTGACTTAGACATGTGCTGAGCAAAAGCGAAGATGAAAATCACAAATGTTTTACACTGTGCTGGAGGAGTGGGTAGACCAGTTCTTCTGTTTCTGCTTCTTACTACAAAGTTTTGAGGCGCCGGTCTGCAGCTCCTCGTTTATGGAGGTAGAAAATAAGAAGTAGACCCCTTCTCTCCCTGACCCAGGGCGTGAGCCCAACTGTGAAAGCCAGTGGGGCCACAGCCCAGCCTGGGCAGCTGCCTGCCATAGATTTGTGCGTATCCCACAAAGGTCTTCTTTGCACCCTTTTTGAGATGGGTTGTGATTAGATATTGTTCTTGGGATACATCATTCAGAAGAATTTTTTTCCAGCCAAACAGATTCTAGGAAACAGCCAAGCACCTCAATATACCTCCACTGTAGCACTGCACTGTAGCACTGTCCTCCCGTGTTGTTCATTGATTTCCTCTGGTGGGCATCAGTAACGTCTCCATTGTGAGACTTGTTGTTACTGTTTTTGGCATATCGAATACGCTATGGGGAACTTGCCAGGCTCTGCCACATGGGTGGGATACTCTCAGTAGCTTGCCAGGCTCTCAGAGAGGAACAAAGGAATTGAACCTGGGTTGGCCGCATGCAAGGCAAATGCCCTACCCACTGTGCTATTGCTCCAGTCATCCACAGCAACAAGAAAAATTCTTTTCTGTTTTTGTTTTGTTTGGGGCTATACCAGGCAGTGCTCATGACTTCCTCCTAGATCTGCGGTACTCAGGGACCATAATGGGATGTGAGTGATTGAACCTGAGTTGGCTGCATCCAAGGCAAGCACCACACCTTCTGTACTATCACTCTGGCCCTGCAACAAGAGTATTTCTTCAGGTTGGTTCTTCTGCAGCAATTCACTTTTTATTTCCAACCAGGCCCTGATCCTTCTCTACTAATCTCACATGTTATGCATAGCAATTGTACACTGGGTGGTGTGTAAAGTCGGGACTCTCTGTTCTGTGGTTCTAACTGGCTGTGCATCAGGAAATGTCTGCTTTGGTGCTGTCTGAATTTCTTCTTGGGAAATGGTCTCCAATGTTCTCTATCTACAATGTTCTTGTAGAACACTTAGGTGAATGTATAAAGAGATGCCTATCCTGCACTGTTTCTTAACTTAGGTCAGGTCAGTGAATGGTTAGATGCAAGCTGAGAAAGATTTCTGTCCCAAGGTGTTTAAACCACGGTAATAAAAATGTTTGTCAAACACCATCTATGTAGAAGTCTTCTTAGCAACAAGATGGTGATCATGAATAAATTTCAATTTGGCCAATTTTTCCCCATAATTTCCACTGAAATTCCAGGAAACTTTTCCGTGCATCATTTTCATGATATAATTGAACATTTCACAATCCTAGTGATTCTCATGTCTTGAGTGACAAGTAAGTTCTCTAAAGTTAAAACAGCCCCTGTGTCAGACATGCATGGCAGTACTTCATGATGAGATTGACAATAAAATGGAAGAGAATAAATAATGTGGAAGAACGTGTTCATCAGGTGAGACAAATCCACGGAAAGCTATAAGTCCTCATATGTATGATGTGGTCTATTAAGAAATGTGTTGATCTCTACCAATTAATATATTTGAATTTCATATAATATTAACAGTGCAATATTTTAGAAAGGATAGCATACATATATATTATATATACATATATATATAATTTTTATTTCAAATCAGGTCAAGGTCAAGAGTTATTCTATTACATATTTTATGAAAATTAAGCATAGAATAAGGCTATTAAGACATTGCTAATAGTATGTGTTAGCATAGACCCATATTTCAGATTATTAACTTATATTAACACATAGTTGTAGAGGGAGAATTTAAATAAATATACTCATTCTCCACATTTACTAAGTATCTGTTCTGTGATGACTATAATGAAGATACTCTGGGCAGAGAAGAGTCATCCCCAACCACTCTATATTCTGAGATGAATTAAATAATGATATCAAGGAAGGTGAATCTCAAAGAAGGGCTTCAGCAATTGTAGTGAGCTAGAGCCTACTTGAAGGGTAGATAACAGGACACAGAGAAGTTTCATGGCGCTATGCACCCAACTCCTGAAATTCTATAGAAACAATCTCCTTCTTGCCAAGAGGAATCTAACTCAGTCAACTCAGATCACAAAAGAGTTGTCTGCAACTTAGGAAAACAAGAGAAAGTAGTGCTCAAAGGCACCCCTGTTACCCAAGGTGAGAAGACCAAGTGCGGAGCAAGGAGGAGAGATGGATCCAAGGGCTCAAGTTTTTGGCTGGTCTGCAGGAGCTCCAGCCTCAGTCTCCCCAGCACACATGGTATCTGCCTGGGGGCTCCTTGGTCAGCCTTGGCCCCCAGGTGAGACCATTCCAAAAAGAGACTAGAAGTTAAAGTTTCCATCTCCTTGGGTTGAGAGCAGATTATGACATGCCCTATTTCTCAAGGCCGGAGTGATAGCACAGCGGGTAGGGCGTTTCCCTTGAATGTAGCTGACCTGGGTTTGATTCCTCCACCCTTTCAGAGAGCTCTGCAAGCTACCGAGAGTATTCTGCCCGCACAGCAGAACCTGGTAAGCTCCCTGTGGCATATTCGATATGCCAAAAATAGTCAGTAACAACAAGTCTCACAATGGAGACATTACTGGTGTCTGCTCAAGCAAATCGATGAACTATGGGGGGACAGTACCACAGTGCTACCATTCCCCACACTCTAATGTCATGTCCTATTTCCCTCCAATTTGTGTCCCTAGAGAACATGGTCTTTCGAGCTCTTGGTATTGGCCTTTGGAATCATCTCTGTAAGTTTTGGTTGACGAAGTCTTGGATATTGAAGTCTTTTTTAATTTGTCAAACCCAGTGGTTTACTCCTGGCTCTGCATGCAGGGATCACTTTTGGCAGACATGGGGAGTCACATGTGTGACCAGAGATTGAACCCAGGTCAGCCTCTGGCAAGGCAAGCACTCCACCTGATGTAGGGGAAGAACCCTCCCCAGGAGATGACAGTAAATTTCCTGTGAAGTAATAGCTCTGAAGTTGCAAAGGCCAATCTTGCAGAAAACAGGAACCAAGGCCTGAGAAGACCATCACCAGGTGCCAGCAACATACCCGACCCAGAAGAAGCTGGACCTCCCTCAGACAGAAACTCCATCAGGAACAAAAGGCCAGGAAAGGAATTTCAAAGAAGACCATCACCACTCCCAACCCTACCCCATAGGCAACCTCCTTAGGGATTTTGACCTAGGTAGAAGCCCCTGGTGGGTGTAGGTTGTAGAAACCCTATAAAGGCCACCTTGAACAAAGGAGGGCGCCCATATGCTGCCTGAGCCCGTGTGCCTCTTTGCACCCATGTGGCCGAGAACATGCAGTGCCTGAGCACACATGGTGCCTGCATCTGCCCTCTTGAGATAGGGACTTTCATGTTTTCCTGTCTAATGCTGAGATGAGTGTAGGGGCTCTCTCCGCCCTTAGAGAAGTCCGGGTTCTCTCTTGAGCATATTACTCTCCACTCCCACTTTCTCCCTCCTTCCCTTCAAAACCTCCAAATAAAATCTGTTTTACTTCACTGCTCGTCTACTCCTGAAATTCCCTTTTGCGAGGTGAGACAAGAACCCAGGAACCCTGGGTTGGGTGGCAGAGGCAGATGGGGAGAAAGTGACTGTCTTTCTCCTCCCCACTTCACATAAGTCACCTGTAGGGCCCACCGACATCACCATGTCAAGTTATTTGCACCAGAGAGCAATCTCACAAACAGAAACCATCGTGTACACACACACACACACACACACACACACACACACACATACACACACACGCGCGCACACACACACACACATACACTGAACTATTTGGAAGGAAGTGTAAATCTGGTTGAGAACATTCATACGTTCATTTCTATGTCATTGGGAAAGAATGTGAATGAAGAACTTGATGCATGGAAAGCCAAGCTAATGTCACAGAGTACCAACCAGGATGACAGGGATGCTTCCTTGGACTTTGTGTGGGGGGCTGGGTTTTAGGGCACTCTGAGTACCAACCAGGATGATGGGGATGCTGAATGCGTGGGGGAGGGAGGAGTCTGGGCTTTAGGGGCTTTGCATGATGTCAATCCTGTGATAAAAGGATTGTCGGGCTGGCTCATTTGTCATGCTGGCAGACTCGCACACCTGCTGCATAATTAGGTACTCCAAATCTGTTTGTGTTTTAAAAGTGCTTTATATAACGGTTATTATGCACCCAGGGATGCCTGGGGCTCAGCTGCTAACCTTTTCATCCTGGGGTTCAAGAGAGCAGGGCGAGGTGGCGGGGAGGCAGGGAGCCACGAGGAATGGGGGGAGGACGCCAGCCCCCACGGCCAAAGGCAGCCCTGGACCAGGAACGGTTATATTTTTATCCCTGGTGCTAAATCAATTCCCCTCTCTCCACCCTGACTCGGGGATCAGAGATCATTAAGAACACATTTAAGTGCTTAATTGGGTTTTGAAGGAGGTTTCTCCATTAACATTAATTAAAGTCTCCCTGGGCTCAAGAAAGCTCATTCGCTGGGTTTCCAGGTTCACCTCTCTCCGTTGCTGCCTCAGCAAAACTGCTTTTCTTCCTTTTGATTTCAAACTAAGCCTCTGATGCCGCAAAGGAAGCAAAGCAAAGGAGAACCATTCGTATCTCTCATGGGAGCGTGGGCACCTCCCAGAGAGCGCTCTGCTGGGGGTTCTGCCCTGATGAGGAGGAAACCGGTGTGTGTGGGGGTTCATTCCTGGAGAAGGAAGGCTATGAAGATGAGGAAGATGAGGAAGCGGGGTTGCTTCCTGCTCACTGCCGCGTGGGTCCTGCCACACAGAAGCAGCCCTCCACCGTAGGGATGAAAGGGATGAAACACTACTCACTGTACATTGTTATTTCAGACCTAGGGTCTTTTTTTTTTTTTTAACTGATACGCATTTCTCTAGTTGGGCTATAAAAGTGCCCGAGGTTCACCATGTTCAGCTAAAAATGTTCATTTCATGTGGCTCCAGCTAGTAAACTAGAATTCTAGATTTTACCCAAACAGAAAATATTTTTGACTCAGCAGTGCCTCAGAAGCCTTTGATTTCTCTCTGCTCCATCTCTGTACCCTCTCAAATTCCAAAAGCAGTTTAAAATCATTAATATATAGGAGAAGACATTTGCAATGATTCAGGAAAATGATAAAATGTGACAAAATGTCAATATCTTCATTTGAAGATTTTTTTTGTGCGTATGCGCTCATATTCATTCTTCTGGTCCCTATGCAAAGGAACTAGAAGAAGGACAAAATCAGTCTAATAACTTTATCTTTGGTTTCCTGATGGGGAAAAAACTCCTTAAATATCTTAAGTTGTAGTGATATTGACTTTATTGTGTGTACTTCTCAGTTCTACATATCGTTCTTCAACTTTTCTCTTTTTCTCTTGTTTGAATCCTTAATGTGGACAATATGTAAATATACCACACTTCAACAGTGAAATTCAAACATCCAGATGATGAATATTTCTTGGTTGCCTACTTGGTAGTGTGAAGAAGACAAAGAAGATTTAAAGAAATGAATATAAGGGAGCCAAAGAAAGTTCTAGAGGATCAGAGTTCAAATAGAAAGCCAGATGAGGTAGTGCTTAAAACTGATGCAATATTTCAAAGATTGAAAAGCAAGTGTGATCTCTGGATGACTTGGGGTTCAAGGCTTTGCAGTTTACCAAATTAAAGCTAAGTAACATGAATTTCAAAATGGAAAATGTATCATTTTATATAAATATTTTCCAGATGGGGTAAAGAAGGGCCTTTGGTTGCTAGAGATTGAGCCCAGGGTCTCACACAGCTCTGGACATTGCTCTGTCCCTGAAATCACCAGTGGCCCCAGCCTGCGGCTACTTAATGGTTCATACAGGCAGGGTTAATGCCTCGTGTTGAAGAGGACTAACTGGATGTTTGAAGTTGCATTGATTTTCAGACTAGAAAACAATTGCATATTAAAGTCTTTTTTTTAAAAAAAAAAATAAAAGTCTACTCCAGCACATCTCATTCTGGAATCACCTGGATCTGAAATTCCTAAATTGGGGAATTTCTTTACCTTATAGGAATGAATCATCTCTCTCTCTCTCTCTCTCTCTCTCTTCTCTCTCTCTCTCCTCTCTCTCTCCCCCTCTATCTTTCCCTTTTCCTACCTCTTTCTATCTCTTCCTCTCTCCCTCTCTCTTCTTTCCTCTCTTTCCCTCCCTCTCACTCTCTTTCCCTCCCTTCCTCTCCCTCTGTCTCTCTTTTCCTCCCTCCCTCTCTCTCTTTCTCTCTCTCTCTCACCCTCCCTTCCACCACACCCTCTCTTCTCTCCCCTATCTCTTACTTCCTAAAAAAAATCACGTCACTAAAAAAAATAAGGTTGCACCCCCCCCCCCCCCCCCAGTTTCTCTTTCTTTCTCAGACTACTATGAACATTGGGACTTTCTGGTAGTCTTTCCTAGGACCTTCTCTGAAAAACAACAACAACAACAACAACCCAGATTATAGACTGTGTAAAACTTCCCTTCCTGAAGAGAAAGCCAACATTTGGTGACATGATGCACCCAAACAGACCTGAATATTTCAAAGAGCAATCTGGACCCATAAAATAAAGCACAGAGAGACAAAGAGACAGACAACTGCAAATTAGCACACGTCCTTCAAAAGACTTTTGCATCCTTGGCTGAGGTGACGGCTGCCAACAACATCCCTGGCAACCGAGTTTAGATGTCTCATCTTCTGTCCAGAAGCAGTCTAACGTTTTTTTTAAAGCAGTTTTAATCTACTTCTTTTTGTTTTCTAAAAATAGAGTTCAACATGGCCAGAGGGGAGGGGGTGAGGGTCAAAGAAGTGTGTTGGGCCAAGTCTGAAAGTTAGGGGACTGGCAGCAAACAAGCCTCCAGCAAGTACTTTGATCTAAATTTAAACATTTAAATCAGGTCTGGGGAGAATGGGGAGAGATGTACGTCAGTCCTACAAATCACGGCCATTCCTTCCTGTGCAGTCACCATTTACGTAAGCATCTGGAAATAAAGCCACGGCAATTAAGAGGGAAAGGGCCTGCCCTATTATTCCTGCCCTGGTGCCTGGCTTTGCCACGAGAGGCTGAGCAAATGGACGGTTTGCAGGAGAGGGGCGTCCTGAGCTCCACCAGGCTCTCCCGCTGGGTGTGCTGCCAGCCTCCAGCCGCCAGGAGGCCTCCCGCTCACACGGTTTCTTCAGCACTGCAGAGGCCACAGGGGGACAGTCTTTCTTCCTGCTGAGGGTCTAAGCTGCTCCACCCAGGAAGTCCCTCAAGGGTGGGGCTGCAATCACAAATATCTTTCCTGATTCTTGCAGAGGACCCTTGGCTCAGCTCTTCACAAAGCTTCCCATCGTGATTTGCTGGAATTGCTGTATAGGCCTTAACATTTAGAAAACTCCATTGCTTTGGGGTTTTTTTGTTTGTTTGTTTCTTTGTTTGCTTTAGGGTCCTCAGGGTGTACTCCTGGCTCTGTGCTCAGGGTTCATTTCTGACATGTGGGACCATTTGGGGTGCTGGCAATTGAACCCGGGTCGACATGCAAGGCAAATGCCCTACTCACTGTACTACCCCTCCAGCTCCCACACTTTTGCCGTTTAACAGAGCGTCTCACTTAGCCTGCCCCTTAGACACTGCCCTTCTGACCTGCAGCTGGGTCAGAGAATCCCGGGAGATCAGGCGCCAGTCTACTTTCTGGAAAACTGGTTAATGTGGTGATGAGAAGACCCTTTGCTTCTGACCTCTGGCTCTTGGGAGGGAAGGAGAGAAATTCAGGGCACACGCAGTGGTGCTGGAAGCTTGCTCCTGACTGTGTGCTCAGGGATCACTCCTGAGGGGACATGAGTGACCGTAGGGTGGAACAGGACTGGCCCAGTGCTAGGCAAGCACCTTCCCTCCTCTACTATCTCATTGGCCAGACTGAGCTCTGAATGCACATTTTTGTTCAGATACTATCGATGTTGTAACTAGATTGTTCTGCAGATAACTCCACGCCGCAAATACAACCTTCATCCCTGTTAGTACAGGTGAGTGACACAAGATCCAGGGCTGTTAAGTGCTCGACTGATATCCTATGGGTAGCTGTTGTGAGGACAAGACTGAATTCAAACAGGTGAATTCAAGAACCACGGTTATCTTTGCTGTGATATTTGTTCCTCTTTGTGATAATTTTTCACATTCAGAAAAGTTTTCTAAGCTATTTAGAATGGTCATAAAATCAGTCCATGTAGAGAAAGATAGCTACAGTAATTCTAAAACAAGGTGGCAAAATAAAGAGGGACAGTGTCCTCTATGTCCTTGAGGGTCCTGTTGGGCGGCAGGTTGGCAGAGTCTTGGGAGAAGGTAGGAAGAGAGAAACACCTTCACAAAAGTCAAAGGCGGGACCCAGCACAGACCTCAGAGCAGGACAACATCACATAGGCCATAGCTGGTGGCTCATCTCGTTCTTGGGGATAAAGATCGCAAGTAGAGGCCAAAAATACTGGTTCTTTGCTACAATCCAACCATTTAGGAGAGGGCTAAAGACACAACCCTAACATTTGTCAGTTGGGGCTAATGGTCCTCTCCATACAATGATACATCAAACCTTGAGTTACAAGAACCTTGAGGGTACGTATATGAATCGTCTGCATGGAAAATGGTGCATGCCCTCATCTTGGCAGCTCACAATTGCAGCCAGGATTTGGGAGCAGAAAAAGGCCAAAAATCCCAGTGAGTGTTTTTGCTTAGAGTTCCAGAGGCGTTGTTCTTCCTGGCTCTGCTGCTTGTTACATAAGCAGACCTCTGGCAGGAAGAGCAGAAAAACAATCAATACAAGTTAAATTGAATTCAGTGCCTGAACACACAAGGCCACATAGAGAGACGCACGCTTAGTATAGCACATATACAAAGTGCCTTTTATTCTTGATGAAAATGATTGAATAACGCAGTGGATTGTAATTTCATTCCTTTGTATTAATGTATTTTCTTATGGAAATGTACTTATAGAACCATGGTCTGTAGTTTAGAAACAACTTTTGTATCCAGCTGTATACCCAATAAAAGAATAATTTCTTCTCCATCTCTTTTTTCTTAGAAACCCTTGTCGAGAAATTGTTTTCTCAGAGAATGCACATTTTTTTCAGTCAAGAAAAAAAACCTGCTTATATAAGTATTTCAAAATGCCTTGAGTCCCATAATCATAATGTTATAGAATGTAATTCGTAACTAACTCAAGTAACGAATCGCTTTGAAAAGTGAACACTCTTTCTCAGACCGAGAGACAGTTTAGGGGGCTGAGCACATGCTTTGCATGCAGAAGACCCAGGTTCAAACACAGCAAGGCATTTCATAGTGCTTCAGAAGTGACCCCCAGGCTCAGAACTAGGTAGGAGCCCTAAAGCATCTTCGGAATGGCCAAAAACAAGTTACTACTGGTTCTTAATTAAGTGGAAAAATATATACCGTGACTAAGACTATCTACAGCCTGTTCTAAGAAGTGTGTGGGCTGTAGCTCAGTGGGAGAGCCCCTGCCCTGTATATGCGGGGCACTGAACTCTCTCCCTACATATGTGCAAGAAGCTAGAACCCCAGCCTCTGAGTATGTAATATGAGCATGTTGCATTATTCTACCCTCTTTTCTGCATTGTCATTTGAACGATTACATTACTAAACCCACCATCGAAGGAAAAGAATGGGAGAAAAATCGAGTGTGCTGTCTTTCATTTTCTAGCCGTAGAGACTGACAGTGGATTGGACACTCAGAAGCTCAAGTGAGAAAGCAGACATTTGGGCCCACGATACATTTTATTTTTAATTAAAAAAAAAGTTATGCTGTTGTTTTGTTCCACATTCAGAGGTGCTCAGGGCACTGTGCTCAGGGCTGAGTCCTCCTTGTGCTTGGAGGCTATCGGGGGCGCCAAGGTCGCAGGCACAAAAGCATTTCTAAATGCAGTGGAGATGTTCGCATGTTCCCACCGCGGCCGGCATTACGCTCTGCTCTTTCAAACCCTCTTCATTCCTTCTATTTTGAAAGAAGCAAAGCTGCCTTTGATTCCAGTCAAAGGGAAAATGCCTTGCCCTTGAGTTTTGCCTCCACCCCCCCTTCCCCACCGCCCACTGGAGCCACCTTGGGGCCCTGCATCTTCAGATGCCACCTGCGCGCCACTCAGTGCCAGCACTGACCTGCGCCTCCTTCGAGAGGGGAACAGTGCAGTGAAGAGTTCATGTCCTCTGTGTGAAGGAGGCTGCATTTCTCTAATCATCAGACAGACAGCCCGGGCATGGCCATATGGACATACGACAGAGCTGATGTCCCAAGCTCACCCAGCCAACATCCCCAACGGGGCGTGGACTTGCCAAGGGTGAGGTGACTACCTGCCCCAGGTCCCACCGCTGTGCCCAGGAAGAAGCCTAGGGAGAGACTGGCAATGCTGATCTCCTTGCTTTCAGATCTCCTTGCTTTAAAAAAATGCAAATGCCTCCCGAAGCTCTTATTCTCACCGACTGGTCCATGACATCTCTATTTTGGGTAATTACAATTTGACTGATTGACACCAGAATTCTTCCCTTAGACTTCAGACAGACTGGGTGGCACAATAATTTTGCTGCATGTGCTCCTCTCCGGAATGCGAACGAGCCAGAACGCAGCCCCCTCCCCCTCCCTCGCCCCTTCTTTCATCCTGGGACTCGCACAGCCTCTGAATTCCCGTGTCGCCTGGCTCTGAATCTGGAAGCCTGAAAACCACCACCACATCCACCATTTAGTTGTCACTTTCCTTTTCTGTATAGTTCTCTTCAACTCCTGAAACTGTGTCATGTACCATACAACCACAAATCACTATAATTTATCAGAAATAATACTCGAAACAAACAAACAGAAAAGAAACATTCATTATCCAAGCAAACTATCTCTCTCTCAGTGAAATATTCCCTAAAAGTGGTGAGCAAATTCCTATATACGTAGGAATAATATGGCTCTATTTAAAGCATCATTGCCTTAAGAGCAACATAGAAATGGCCCAATGAGGGGCCACCATTTCCCCAAGTCAATAGCACCCTGTGCAAACTATTTTGTTTCAATGATTCAAAGACATGCCTTTTCAAGAATACCTGACATTCAACAGTTTTTAAAAATTGTGAAAGACACATCTTACTGGTTTCAACCTCACAGAGGTTTACGTTTTCTGTGGTTCAATAAGCACGTAGCATGGGTTTACTACATGGAAAACACTGCTACTCTTGTCCTCATCCCTGTCTTGAAGTCATGTGAAGTTTTCCTTGCCAGTAAGTAGCATGATGTAAAATGAAGCCACTTTATTCTGAAAGGAGGGTCATCTAACATCTTTTCTACCTGAGACTGTTTCCTAAGAGTGTCTGAGAGTCATGGGCAGGAATGCCCATGGACGCATGGGTGCCCTCTGCTCCCTGGTGTGTCTTGAGCTTCCAACATACTCTTGGGTTTCTGCCTGCAGGACCAGGCGAGGAGGTAAGGATAAGGACTAAGCGTGCACACCAGGGCCTGCACTTCTCAGGCTAACAGCAGAGAGTCTCCCTGGTTGATTTTGGGAAAGAGCTTTCACATATTCCAGGAATGCTGATGATAGCCAGTGACTGGTCTCTTCTGCATACTAATGCGTCTACATGTACATGGGTTTATGCATGTGTTTGTATATGTAAGATTGCCTACAAGACCCATAAAAACACAGTGAACAGAGATATCATCTCCAATACAGACTATTACAATCCCCTCTGGGATGGGGTCCTGGACTCAGGTCAGGGACACCTAACACTAGGGAGATATAATTGGCTACAAGGTCCAAGTCACAGGACATGCAGGGATCCAAGGCAATGCAGCACCTGGTGTGCAGGAAAGCACGCTCATCAACTTCAGATGGCCTTAAACCTCATCTTTCTCTTCAAAGTGGACAAAGAGCAAGTTGAATAGCTCTGATTAGCCAGTGAAACTGAAAAATGAGGAAAAAAGGTGTAGGGACTTTGTCTAAAATGAGAAGCTTATATATGTGGTGGTGTGCGGGGAAGTGAGGTGACAGTTCAGATAGGTCCCTTTGGAGCATTGCCAGTCTCAAGGAACTCTCCCGGTCAAGGATGGCTCCTGTGGCCAGTCCACTGGGGAGTGAGACCTGGAAAACTCTCTTGGAATCTCTGGAGCCATTAAAATACAAGTGACCAGGATGCAGCAAGTTCCCAGTTCCCTCATGGAAGGGCTGACTCGTGAGCAGAGCTTGGGAAGGGGAGTAGGAGTCAGTGCGGACAGAAAGGGTTTCCAGGCAGATGGCTCCAGAGGAGAGAGTCATGAAGGAGGCAATTTTGTGTGGGCAGAATAGCGAGCAATTTGCTGTTCTTATAAATTGCAGGGTGGGCGCTGGCTTCCATGAAACCCAACCATCAGAGATGGAAGCAGGGCTGCTAAGCGATTCCAGGAAATGCCGTTGGCCATGTCTTTGAAGATACGCCAAAGGATAACAGAGGGTAGACAGAACGAGGGTGCTTTAGCGAGGTTACCTATCTGCTCGGGAAGGGCAAAATCACAGAAAGAGAGAAGGAAGTAAGGAGCCAGGGCCTACAAGAGAAAGGATGACGGCCTGATGGAGGGATGCGGGAGAGAGACGAAGGCCGGGAGATGGGGTGTTAAACCCACCGTGCCTATGACAAAGTGACTGAAGGTGAAAGACAAAAGGAGAAGGGGGTTTAGCTAGAGTGTCATGTGAGCTCAGGGTCACTGCCACACAGCAGCAAGAAACTGGGCTTCAAAGAATAGGAGTTTGTTTCCTGATGGTTCTGAAGTCTGAAATCAAGGTACAGGCACAGTTCAATCTGTTCTCTTGCCTTCTGCAGCCTCTGCTAGAGTTCTTGCATGTGAAAAAAAAAAAAAAAACCTCTTATTTAGGTGCTGATGATTTTTGGGTGGAGCCCATCCAAAAACTTCAGACTAACTATATTCTAGTCACAAAGACCCATGTCCAAACAAATTCACTTCAAGCTACCCTTTGGTTGCAGGGGGGTGGGGGTGGTGTGCAGGAAGGGAAGACAGATATAGTTAGTCACTAATGAGCATCAAAATTCCAGTTAGAAAATTTTGGTCCTATTTATTGTAAGAGAGTAAAACAACACAGTTAGGGAGAAAGTAGGTCGTCTTTGGCATTATTAGTGAGAACTGGCCATGTTTCTATGTCAGTGTATATTTTTAAGAATTCTGTGATATACATTGGGTGTTTTTTGGTTCTTATGTGGCTTTAAAGTACACTTCATTCAAAGAGAAAGCTCATTGTCTTTCTAAAGATAGGTTTTGCTTCACTCTTTTAGCTGGACTGAATGGAAAGAAGGAGTGTTGGAAGTAATAGCATCATAAGACAAGAACTGTTTCTCTTGAGGGAGAGAGAAATGCTACTTTCCCAAATCGGCCTCCATTGATGGAGCTCCCAGCACAGTCACTTCCCTGAGAAAGAAGGAAATTGAAACACTATCTTGGCTGTGCACACAAGTTAATTAAAAATGAACCAGAGGCTTAGATGTTTGACAAAAATGGATGAAATACTTTGAGGAAAATGTAATCAAGTAGCCTGTGGTAAGACTTCTGTGGTGTTTTCAATGACTTGATTTTCTACAAGTAATAAAAAATAAATAAACAAATGGAATGACATCAACTAGAAAACAAAGAAAGCCCACTAAATGAAAAGCGATTGTATGCAACATATGCGAGAGAGTGCTAATATCACAAATAAATAAAGAATTAGTGAATTTCAACTATCAAAAAAATTACCCTCCTAAAACAGGGAGAAGAGCTTAGCAGAGAGTTCTCAAGAAAAGACATAGAGGAAATGAAGATAGAGAGTAGACACAGACATGGGCACAGACTGAATCAGTCACTAGTGCTGGTTATCAGGAAAATGCAAATCAAAACAACCATGAAAATAATCTAAACCCATGAAACCAGGAAAAAAATGCTGATGGCGTTGTGGTTAAAGAGAAACCCTGGGGTTCAGAGAGAGAGTGCCAGGCTGAAGATGCTTGCCTTGCATGCAGTGACCCTTTGTTTGATCCCTGGCATACCAGCACCTTACAGGAGTAGTGATCCCTGGACACTGAGACAGAAACAGCATCTGAGCACTTTTAAGGGAGTCTCAAACTTCCCCTCAAAGATAAAACCGTTACTCACTGTTGGTTACATTATAAACTGATTTATACTCTGTGGAAAACAGTATGTAAATTTTTCTAAATATTTAAAATAGATATGCCATATGAGCCAGCTATTTCACTTGTAGGTACATATTTAAAGAGCAGAGAAAAACCACTAATTTGCCAAGATGCTAGCACACTCCTCAGTCCTTGCTCTTTGCAGTGCTGCCGACAGCCTCAGAGCTTAGAACAGACCAAGTGCTCAGAGGAGGTCTGGGGGAAGCAGAGATCTTATGCACAACGGAATACAGCAGGAATTTGTGTGTTTTACTTCAAAACAAATTGAAGCTAAATGGGTGATTCTACGACTTAATTTTAAGTCCAAAAGAGAAAGACAAACACAAATGATCTTACTTAGACGTAGAATACAAAGAAATCAATCAAGGAAAGTGCCCACCGACAGTCTTTATAACTGCCCACAGGATTAAGGTTGCCAAAAAAATGTTACAACACAAGGTAGTCAGGAAATAGTAACACTTTGGACTGTTGTTGTAACATTAGACACCTAAAGTAGATAGTTGTTCACATCTTCTAGACCAGTGTTATTTAAATAAAACTTATTTAGTGGCCGGAGAGATAGTGCATCGGGTGAGGTGACTGCCTTGCGCAAGGCTGACTCAGGTTCAATCCCATGACCCTAAGTGTCCCTTCAAGCACCGCTAAGGGTGAACCCAGAATGCAGGGCCAGGCGTAAGCCCCGAGAACTGCTGGGTATGGGCCAAAAATGAAAGAGAAGCCACTGATTTGACTTTTAACTGAAGCTTAAAAATAATCCAAAAAGTAGCAAGATAAATAGTGAGGAGACAATTAATGAATGTTAAATAGATGATGAAGGTCTGTTAACTCCATTCTGACTCTATGGTTCTCCCCAACTTTTCCTGATTCCATTTTTGGTTTTCTCTTAGGCCGCATCGAGATCCAGAAGTTTAGAGTTGGACTAGGCTTGATGCCAGAGAATAGAGAGGCAGAGATATGAGCAGAGTTTTGCCACCGAGAGGTAACCCATTTGTAAATGCATGTGTTTCCTCCCCATGGAAAAGTCAACTCCTCGTCTAATCCAGCCAGACCCAAAGGCAAAGTGCCCAAAACATTCCCCACATTCCTCCTGCTTTCCGATCTATCAGGTTGAAAATCAGCTGACCAGAAAAGTATCACCTTGCTGTCCTGCTGGTCACCTGCCCAGCCCAGCCTCCCAAGCAATGGGAGAAGGTAACAGAGAAGCCAGAACACTTGATGCAAAATCATCAACAGCATTTGTAATATGTGTTGCAATGCCAGTTGGGTGGGATCACAGATGTTCTTTGGATCTGGGCTTAGCCACTTTCAATGCAGACACCGTGTGCCTGCTACCCACCTTCCTTGTGATTTGGTTTCTGCCCCAAATACAAAACTGGATCCCTGGGCACTGGTGGTGGGAGATGTGCTCTGCTGAAGGGACAGGTGTTGGAACATTGAATGACTGAAAGCCAACTATGAATAACTTTGTAACTGTGTATCTCATTGGGATTCAATAAAATAGAAAAAAAGAAACAAAAACAAAAACAAAAATAAAACCAATTGGACTACTGATACTGGGCTGGATTTGTGGTTGTGAGAAATTTAAGAACATTTCTTAAAACCCTCTTGAAGGGCCAGCGCGATAGCATAGCGGGTAGGGCACTTGCCTTGCACACGGTTGACCTGAGTTCAATCCTTCGCATCACATATGGTCCCCCAAGCACCCCCAGGAGTAATTCCTGAGCCCTGAGCACAGAGCCAGGAGTAACCCTGAGCATCGCTGGATGTGATCCAAAAAGAAAAAAAAATCTCCTGGAATCTAATTGTCAACTCTTATTAACAGAAACTTCCTCGATGAAGAAATACAAATGTACCAAAGGCACATAAAAATGCTCTGCATCATTAATTATCAGGGAGATGCGAGTCAAAACAACAATGAAATATATCTCGCACTACAGAGATTGGCACATATCAAAAGGAATAAGAGCAACCAGTATTGGTGTGGTTATTGGGAGAGAAGGACCCTCATTAACTGCTGGTGGGAATGTTGACTGGTCGAGTCTTTCTGTGAAACGATAAAGACATTCCTAAAAAAAATCTAGGAATTGAGATGCCATTTAACCCAGTAATTCCACTTATGAAGGCCCATAAACAAAATGGAGAAAAGACATTTGCACACCTCTGTTCCTTGCAGCACTATCCACAACAGCCCAAATCTGGAAAGAACCCAAGTGTCCAAGAATAAATGACCGGATAAAGCAACTATGGTACATACACATGATGGAACTCACTCAGTCATAGGAGAAGATACAGTCATGCAATTTGCTGCTACACACAGGGCTCTGGAGAGTATCATGTTGAGTGAGGTTAGTCAGGACACAGAATGATCTCTCTCACAGGTGGGACATAAAGAAACATAACTGTGGACTAACGAATACCCAAAGACCACGAGAACTTGTCTTCAGGAGGAAATCTGCCACTTGGGGGTTCTGGGAGAGGACAGAGGGAGGCAAGGTACATGGTGGAAGGAAGTGTTTGATGAGGAGGAGAGCCTTTGATGAAAGTGATAAAGTTCTATATGCAAAACCGTCAGTAATAGTGCCATAAATCACAGTGCAGAAACTTCTATAAAAATAATTGGGACCCGTGGTGGTGGATAATGGGCACTGGTAGAGGGATGGGTGTTTGATCATTGTACAATTGAAACCTAAGCACAAAAATTTGTAAATCTACAACTGTACCTCATGGTGTTTCACTAACAAAAATTTTTTTAAAAATGAAAATGATGGAGAATGGGCACTGGTGAAGGTACTGGATCATTGTATAACTGAAACCCAAGCACAAATATTTGTAAGTCTACAACTGTATCTCATGTTGTTTCACTAACAAAAATTAAAAAATATTGGTAATGCCTGCACATAGATTGGAAGAGCCTGCACAAAGCTGTGATCTCCAGTCACTTCGTATAAACCCGAGTCACTTTCTTACGTTATCATTCTGGTGGCTTCCCTGTGCTATTTCCTGGCTCCCTTGAAAGTGATCACGTGTAGATCCTAAAGGTCCCAGGCCATCAGCAAGACTAGAATGGGAGTCGACCACGCACCCCAGACCCTCTCCCACCTCCCCTCCTCCAGCCTGGCAGGAAGAACCAAGCACAGCATCCAGCAGCCTGCCGGGCAAGGGCAGGAGAATCTGCTTGCCCTGGGAAGGGGAATCTCCCCTTCCCACCAGCACCACCTCCGGCATGGAAAGACCACTGGGTCCGAGGCCATTGGGTGGACAGAACCTTCCCCTACTCACTCCCGAGTTTCCAGTTGGTTCACGTTGGTCTTCAGAGTCTCCCTCCTAGCTCGGACACAGTTCGGCAAAGCAGGAGAATGCTCTTTCAGAAGGACTTTCCCTACTCATGAGAATCAAAGGTATCTTGCCTTTCTCCCCTTCTTCCTCCCTATGCACAGGGGACCTCCCCGTGGCAGCCCTGGAGAGTGTCACTGGCTGTGAAGATACCTCATCCTCTCCTCCCTGTCGTGACCCAGGGGATCTCCCAGCCCCAGCTTTCACACTAAGAAGGCAAAAAGCAAGGAGTGAGAAACACAAATGACAAACATTAAGGACAAGGAGATTGCTTTGAGTAACTTGACAGAATCAAGTGGCAGGGTTGTTGTTTTTTTTGTCCTATTTTTTTTAAACACTGGTAAATTACTTTTCTTTCATAATATTTGATCCGGTTATGAACGCTGTGTTTTGAATTCATCTACATGTATTAGATTAATTGATCAACATTAATTAACACAGCATTCATAAATAATTCAGAGCCATCGCCCTGCACAGGATTCTGAGGTCTGTTTCTCTAAGGATCCCTTTTGCAGTTTGGCACACACCGCAAACAGAACCACCGCGAGCCTTGGTTAGTGGATTCTGTTCCACATTAGATATGAGGATTAGGGAATTCATAGGGACTCATTT
The DNA here is from genome assembly GCF_029834395.1 of Sorex fumeus. Taxonomy (NCBI): domain Eukaryota; kingdom Metazoa; phylum Chordata; class Mammalia; order Eulipotyphla; family Soricidae; genus Sorex; species Sorex fumeus. The sequence continues at coordinate 22,804,303 of NW_026606065.1, read as the reverse complement.
CTCAGGTCAGTACCTAAGTAAACCGAATCTGTTGGACAGATGGACTTTCCACTCTCTTCCTTCTTTTGCTCTCCTGCCAAAAAGGCTAGCGTGCTCAGCTGTCAGGAAGAGAATGAAGAGAGACCAGGAATTCTATCATTCCCAGGAATGCATAAATATTGCTGCCCCTTCCTTCCACCAGCAATAACGGGTTAGGCTAAGTCATCTGCTTCATCCCACATGCCCACTTCTGTTCCAACCCCATAGGACCCGTGGGACACATCACAAGCGGTAGAGTGACCCAGATTTCCGCCCTTCCTGTTTCAGACCAACTCTGTCCTCTTATTCACGAATCACGAATCACGACCATCCTGTTATTCGTCGATTGCCTCGAGCAGGTCCCAGTAACGTCTCCTTCATCCTAGCCCTGAGATTTTTAGGAAAGTACTATATTCAAGGCTCTTTAGGAGAATGAGACCCATTATTGTTACTGGTATTTGGCATATTGGGTACGCCACGGGGAGTTTGCCAGACTCTGCCGTGTGGGCAGGTTACATTCGGTAGCCTGCCAGTTTGTCCAAAGTAGGAATGAGATAATAAGATATAATAATAAGATGTCGCGCAGCCGCAAATGCGACCGCGCAGTTCCGGGAGCTGGTTTTTATAGTCTCTGAGTCTTGGCTGTTGATGGGATTACACGGTGCCAGGGGGCCAGTTGGTGGGTGTGACCCCCGCCTACTGGAATTCGGAGGACCTGGGTGGAGGATGCTCAGCCCCGATCCGAGTAGGCTTGGAGATCTCAGCCCCAGGACCCGCTTGCCTTTGTTCCTCTGCCGGTACCTTCAGGTGTGCAGAGAGTGGTCTCAGCATGGTGGTGGCTGGTCCTAGAGGTCTTTGGCTGTCGGAGCCCTGGTCAGGGCGGGGAGGAAAGCTCAACCCGCTCCCCTCCAAGGGGCCCCGGCGAGGACAGCCAGGAGCGGGGGCGCCCCCGTGTCCTCTTATTATTCCCGTAAATGACACAGGTGGTCTCCTTCAAGACCCCATCTTGCACAGCGTCTGCCCAGCTCTCTGCCATTTTCTTGGGCTTCTCAATGCGAGATTTGCCCCTGTGCTGTCTTAATTTCTTCTAGCAGACTGATCTCTTTTTTTGCATCTTCAACACTCGATGTTCTAGAATGCCCTGTGACCTGGCTCCTCTCTTTCTGCTCCTTAAAATCTTAGTTTCAGTGCCATGTGTCCAGGGAACATCATTGACCCAGAATTGAGGCCAACATAGCCCTACCCTCACACCCATCACTCCTGTCATGGTCCCTGTCGCCTCTGTGGCCCAGGTTGCCAGGTATTTGGGCTAGACCTTCACATACTTGTTTGTCATCAAGTCACAGCTCACATTCTGAACCTGGAAGGGTTGGTCAATCAAGGCTAGGGTGGTCTCTCTTCATTCTCTGCCTGCATCGGATAAGATGGTTGGAAGGTAAGCATTGTCCAGATATTTTTGTTTACAAGTTACTCGAACAGCGGATGGGCTGAACATCCACATGTATGGACAGCTGATGTTGAATGCTTCCTCTCCTTCCAGCCCCACGTTTATACGACCAGGTGACCAAGGGCATTGCACACATCTGTCTGTCTGGAAGGAGATCAGGCATTCTCACTGAGTACAACTCTCTGTTGTGGCTCCAGGGCAGTTGGAGAGAGATAAGGAGCTGTGACATCCCTATATGATTCCACTAGTTTGGGCTCTGAGTCACTCTTTTGCTAGGGAAAGTTTGTATGTGTGAAGGGAATTTCTCAGTGCGCCCCCTTCCTTCTCTCTTCCCCTTGATCCCCCGTGAAGAAAAACACTGGTTAAAGCATAGTGCCAATAGCCTCTCAGTGACAAAAATCTGGTTAGCCTCGAGGGCTTTAAGAAAGTTGTCTCTAGTATTAAACTTGTTCACTTAAAGGCATCTCAAGGACTTTGCAACAATCTCTGTGATAATTTGGTGTCAAAATTTGCTATATAATTTTCCCTCAACAGGAAGTCACTTCAAATACTGCAATGAATTATTCCTCTGTTCATATTGACTCTGCAATGACACTGCAAAACCTCAGTCAGTACACTGTGATGATGTTTATCAAATAAATATTAATTGGAATGCTGATTTTTCTGGAAAGAAGCTTCTTGTAATTTTCTTCTATTCAAAGATGTACATCATCAGGATAGTATGTACTATCTTTCCAAGGGTTTAATAATCATGCCAAATCCATGATTTATTATTTAAACGCTCAATGAGCTTTATCAGAGTCACTCATTGTCTTATAATAACATGTTTGCTTTTTCCCCTAAAAGGTAAGAAAAAGTGAATGCAAATCTTAAGATTATCTGTTTGTTTTTCCTTTGGGTAGGTGTGCTTTTCCCACTGACATGGATTTACTATGTTAATCACCAAACACAGCTATGTTTTGGGGGTTCTTCAAATCTCGAGTCTTATCCTCCTGGCCCCTCTCTTTAATCTGTGAAATTCTCTCTCTATAACTGACTCAGCCAGAGTGCTAGGGGAAAGGAAGAGCCTCTATCTATCCCATTGTCCTATGGAGCAAAAATCCTTAGAGAAAGTATATGGAAAATTAATGAATAAATTATGAAACTATTTTCAAATGTTAAGTAATGGTGGTTAGAGAGTCAAAGTGATATTTCATCACAAACTATCAATTTTGTTTAGTTTTGGTATCTTCTAAGAGTCATGTCTGAGAGAGACAGTTAAGCTTGCTTCTCAACTATGTAATTAAGAGCCTATGACCTTGGTATTTCTATCATGGTAACTGAGCACACATATCATTGTTCTATAATTTAACACTAATTTTAATTTATAAAGCTACCATTAAATACCTGGAAGCAATCCAGTCATCTAATTCTGTGGTACCAGAATTGTATGTATGTGTTAACTTTATCCCGGCATGGGATAACTTTACTCATAATTATGGATTGTGACAATAAATGTCTACTTCTAGAATTAGAAACCTTTTAGGAAGCATCTGTTACATGAAAATACTTATTAATCTGAAATCATTATATTAAAATAAGGTTCTCCATCCATAAGTAGCAAACCATGTATTTGTTAAAAATTTTTTCATTATGTTTCTAGTACAAAGTAAAATTCAGGCAAAAGATTTATTTCATTTGCTTTTTAAAAAAGGTGACTTATTGAAAATGTTTGTACCTGAATATTGACATCTGCATATAGGCCTCCTTGATTTAACATAATATTCATGCATTTCATCAAAAGTAACTCAGATTTCTAAGTCAATAAATCTTTATTTTATTTTATTGCAATGCTGGAAATAGAATCCAGGGTCTCACACAGGCAAGGCATGCATTCCATCACTTAGCCACATCCTTGGTCCCAGTAAAATTTATTTATAAAATATTCTTTACTGTAAAATAAATCTAAGGAGAAATTCAGTGATTTTATGAATCAAATACATTACTTTTGATGCTTTCCCCCCTTTAAAATTTATTTTCCTGGTAATGTTTGCTATAATAGTCTGAAGTCACATCAAATAGAAGTAGAAAAGTGTGTTTATTAATCAAAATAGGATAAATCAAAGTAGGATAAATAGTACTTTCAATACTTTATTTTGGGGTGGGGGTGAGGACTAGGTCATACCCAGCAGTGTTCCAGGTCTTTTTCTGGCTCTTGAACCATGACCCCTTGCTTAGGGAACGATATGTGGTTCCATGGATTAAATTTGGTCTGGCCTCATACAAGACAGTCCTTTCCCCAGAAAGGACTCCTTAAAAGGACTTCAGAATTGTGCCCCTTCAATGTTGGTGTCACCCAGACCCTCTCTGTTTCCTTCTCCCTATTTCTGAGATTTAACTTACGGCATAGTTCTTCCAATCAATAAGTCGGACCTTCAGTTTGAACTGAAGTTTGAGTTCCTATTGGACCCAATATTGTGCTGAAGTCCCTGAAGACAGAAGTCACCCCGAGACTCCCCGACTGCACGGCTTCTCCCCCTGGTGCCTTGGCTGTTTCCATCCACACTTTCCTATCTCTTTCTGCACCACTAGTCACATTCTACTTCTCCACAGCCTGAGCATTTTGTAGTTTCTAGCTCTGAATTTTTAAGGAGTCATTGAAAGACATGCTTGAAGCTGTAAACATGCTTTCTTCTTGCACTTTCAAAAGTAAGCTTTCTTGACAACAAACACCCAACAATCCTTGCCCTCCCCCTGAAGTTTGTCATGGCAAACTTCAGTCCACACCATCTGACTGTGGGTACGTGTAAGTTTTGATTTTGCTAAGTTGAACTTTTGAAAAAAAATATATAAAGAGAACAAAGGAAAGCTATAATCTTGCTTCGACATCAAATAGTTAAGCTTGAAAGTCTATTGGAGAAAGTTAGGAATTTTGGTTCTTTAATTCACATTCACTTTGCCTGTTTTCCCCCTGATCTCCCCCTCCGCCCCACCCCCACACACTGCCCCAAGGTCCTGCAATTTTCTTAAAATACTTGTTTTATTTTTCAAAGGAGGATGAGTGGTCACACAGAATTCCTGTGGCTATAATGTATGATTTTCCAAATGACTGCCCAACTGTATTTACCAATTTAAATTTGTCATTAATGTGTGCTGAATATTACAATAGCTAATCAAAAACCATTTCTTTATTCAAAGGGTTCTGCCAGTCTTTTGTCACTAAAAAATAGGAGGAGTAGACCAGAGTATGTATACATTAAAAATGGGTTGTATTAGCTTTGAAGGAAAAAGCTACTTTGGAAGGTTTTTTTTTTTAATGACAAATTAACAAGCATCTTGTATACTTTGGGGATAGAACAGAGGAACAGGATAAAGCTTCAGTTTTACATTTTTTCCATAATTAAACTAAACAATCAAATGCCAATGTTTTAGATGAAAAAGTACAGTTTGAGGATAATTATATACACTTGTGACATCTTCTGTCTGGGAAACTTTTATTTCCGAATCTGGTGTTTCCATTGTGAGATTTGCTCATAAAGATTTATTTCTATCTGTAAATATTTACTCTGAATGGCAACTAAATATTTCCAACAAATGAATAAGTTCCTCCAGTTTAATTTAATTTTTAATGAGTTTGGCCTTTTTATCTCCTTCAATTATAAGGAAAGGAAAAAGGAAATGGCTGGAAATACTCTTGTGAATCTAGGTTAATGCTACCAAAACATCTTGCTTGAGACTCAGAGTAGCAAAATATCATATAACTCTCTCTTAGAAGCAAGCTTTGCATCTTCAATTCTGACAGGGGCATATTTTAAGACGCAGGAATAAATAGTCCATTTATTTTCAAATTGTATCTAGTGTGATTTATTGAAATAATATTCCTAGAAAGATGGGGTCAAACAAAATCGGCTTCCTTTGCATTATCTTCACAGACAGGGATAATCAATGCTCTTCATAATATGCCCAGCAATGAGTTTTGTTTGCATAAGTGATCAAAGCAAATGAGAAAATAACAATACAATTTGCTTATTTTTAAAAATAAATTCTGATCCAAAAGCAACTTTAAAAATCCTCAGTGAAAAGAAGCTTAATAGGAAAAAATGCCTCAAATAGTCAAAGAGGAAATAATATTCCATACTAAGATCGCAAATTAAATGTGGAGTTGAGTCACACTGACTTGAAAGAGCCCGTGACATCTCCAGGGAGACATGAGGAGATCTGTTATTTTGACTGAAAGAGATTTAATAAACCCAATGGAGGAAACAAAGGGTAATGATGATGAAGTAAGATGAGAATAGAAGAAGAGAAAGAACGAATCTTAAGAAATGACTGAGGGGTTTTGAATTCACAGAAGCAGAAACAACAACAAAAACCTCCAATGGCTGAATCAGACTCCTGGAACATAGGAATTGACTGAATATAAATCGATGTGTCATTATGCAGTGTCTGCAGAGGTCACACCTGGGCATTCTGCTCAACTCTAGCACATGACAGCAGTTCAGTGAAGAGGTGAAAGAACAGCAAGGAGAAGGAGGAATTATCAAGCGACTTGGGGAATATTTACACTGACAGGGGAAGTTTAAGCACCTCAGATGCTAAGGCTCTCTCCCAAGAATATTAAAATTACTCGCAACATCATCACCACTTCACTGCATCTCCAGTGAATGGGGGAGGACATGCATTTAGAAAGGCATAGATTAAAGAGGGCTTGGAGATAGAAAAATGGGGGTGTGGGGGCTGTCTCAAAACAAAAGGTATGGATTAAAGAGGGGAAAGACTCAAGAACTCAATGCTGTCTGGAAAGAAATTTCATGCAAAGCTTTTTACTGTACAATACCCAGGTGCTCTCTCGAGCCAGAATATCACCTCTTTCAAATTAGGCTGCAACCTGTTATTTCCTGCTGCTTCTTGCAGGTTTAGTTATCCAGCTAATTACAGCTTAGTCTTAGGTTTTGTAGACAACCATTGAGATTATACTCTTCACAAGCTTAAATTCTTGCAAAAATTTAACAACTCAACACTTTCAATTTTCTCTGTAGCCTAAGGAAAAGCTAAGCAAAATTTAAGTTCATAAAACCTAATGGCATTATTTAAAGTCACACCATATGATATTACAAGCCACTGGAGAATAAAGCTTTTTAAGTTTACATTAATTAAAATTTAAATTCCATGTTAGTTGTACTAACTTCATTTCAGTTATCAAGAGCTACACAGGTATATATTAGACAGCATAGATAGAAAATATTTCCAACATCACAGAAGGTACTATTGATCTGATATTTCTTAGAGTTTATTAGAATATTTTTACATTATGGAAATAGAATATACAGATTAATGAAGCTTTTTTATTCTCACAATATACGATGCAGAAATAGGAAAATTTTAAGTGCATGGTATTTACTTACATAGAGGTATAGAATTGAAGACATTGAAACAAATATAGTTTGTTTGTTCTGGAGACAACACCTGGCTGTGCTCAGGGCTGAATCCTGGCTCTGTATTCAGGGATCATTCCTAAGGGGGACCAGGGGATCATATGAGGTACCAGGAACTGGGCCTGGGTCAACTGCATGGAACGCAAGCATGCATGCCATGTTATCCCTCTGATCAACTGTCTCTTTAATTACAGTTTTCTAAATCTGTCTGAAACGATGCTTTAAGGTAACAAATATAAAATGGAAACATGCTTTGTTTATGTGAACATCCAGACACAGACTTTTAAAACAAAATATTTTTTTGTAAACAATGACATATCAAAAGTTTAAAGACTTTAGAAAAATCCCTCACAAAATTTTCTGAAGCCATAATCTGTACCTCTTCCTTGAATGATAACCTACACAGACTATATTCTCAAGTGTACAATGCTAGGTAACTACTTAGATTTATTCTGAAAGCAAAACTTATCTTCTGAGAGACTGGAGAGAGAATATCCTGGTTAAGATTTGTGTCTCTTGGGCTGGAGAAATAGCACAGCAGATAGGGCTTACCCAAGTTCAATTCCCACCATCCCATAAGGTCCCCTGAGCATTGCCGGAAGTAATTCCTGAATGCACAGCCAGGAGTAACCCCTGTACATTTCCCTGTGACCCAAAAAAGCAAAAAAAAAAAAAAAAGATGTGTGTCTCACATTCAGTCAAGCCCAGCCGGATATCTAGCCCATGTGATCCCTCCACCATTGACAGCAAATCCTGTCTCTCTGGGGCTAGAGCATCCCCATCCTCCTGTAACGAACCATCCGATTGGCTGAGCATCGCCAAAATCTCTGACAACTGCTGGAGAGGACCCCCAGAATCACCACCCAGGAGCCTAACTCTCAGGCCCTACAGCATGGAAATAGGTGTCTCTTGAGACAATACTGACAATGATATGGCAAGCAGAGAATCTTGTCTTGAGTCCTAGGTTTATGGGAAAGAATAGTTAGGATGATTTATGACAAGGACTTTACAATGAACTAGTTCATTGACAATCATACCTTCACTGGAGAATAGATTCTAGAGAAATGTTTTAAAGTTTAAAGAATTACATCCCAGTGGGTCTCCAGATTTCAGACAAGTAAAATTGTCCAGGAGAATGCTGGAGAAGTGAGTATGTTTCAGTTAGTGCTAGCGAAAATACAACTTTAGGGAATCAAAAATATATTCAGTGAATGACAACAGGCTCTTTATATGAAAAGAGCTCAAATACCAACCTGAGGGGTAGAGATTCAGCCACAAAATGCTTTTTTTTAAATTCAGAAAAGGAAAATTATATTCATCTTAGGGTCTATAATATCCAGGGATCAGAGTCATATATAGGGTCCTTCACTGGCCAACATTATTAAGGGATACTGCACTCTGCTTTTATTTGTATTTGACTGATTTCCTTCCTTCCTTCCTTCCTTCCTTCCTTCCTTCCTTCCTTCCTTCCTTCCTATTTTTTGTCATTAACATTTTCATAAACATATTGTTAAATTGTTTGTCATTATGTTGTCTTTTTTCTATTTTTTTAAAAGTTTTGCTTTGAAATAGTATTTATTAACTTAATCCTAACACTTTTGATTTCCATCTGGGCTAGCTAAATGCATGCAAATTAATAATTTTATAAACAGGCTCTTGCTTTTAAGGGACATTTCTTTCAATATAAATCACTGGTTGTCAACCTTGTGTGTTCATAAGCATCACTTGTTCTAAAATAGAATTCTTCAGCTGCTAACAAAAATCAATTATAAGAGATCCTTTAGGGGTTGATTTGGGGCATGGGTATATTTTTTCAGATTCCTTAGTTAATATACTCTATGATCAGGGTTTGATAGTATGGAGAACTGGAACTCTAAATTAATTTAGTATACAAGGCAGATTATATTCACATGAGTGTGAGTGTGTATATGTATATATTTAGGAGGCATTACATCTGGAAAGATACTACTGAAAAAGTATGTTTACATAATTTAAATTAGTTTCAAAATGTATTTTGCTTTTAACCAAACAAATAAAAATTACATTCATATTAGAAGAACACAAAATAATAACTGTCAGTAATACTAACATTTTAAAATACTTCTATAATTTTCCATGTAGAACCACTTGTATGTAAATTTCATGACTTCATCTTTTCTAATAGCTCATAGTATTCCATTGTGTAGATGTACCAAAGTTTCTTTAATCAGTCATCTGTTCTCAGGCACTTGGGTTTTCTTCCAAATTTTGGCTATTGTGAACAGTGCAGCAATGAACATAGAAGTGCAGATGTCATTTTGACTGTACTTTTTTTCCTCTCTGGGATATATTCCCAGGAATGGTATTGCTGGGTCAAATGGGAGCTCAATTTCTAATTTTTTGAGAATCGCCCATACTGTTTTCCAAAAGGGCTGAACCAGTTGGCGTTCCCACCAGCAGTGAAGGAGGACTCCTTTCTCGCCACATCTGTGCCAACACCGGTTGCTTTTGTTCTTTTGGATGTGGGCCAGTCTCTTTGGTGTGAGATGATATCTCATTGTGGTTTTGATCTGCAGCTCCCTGGTGATTAGTGATGTAGAACATTTTCTCATGTGCCTTTTTGCCATTTGGATTTCTTCTTTGAGAAAGTTTCTGTTCACTTCATCGCTCCATTTATTGATGGAGTTGGATGTTTTCTTCTTATGGGTTCTACATGGAAAATATCATGCTAAGTGAAATGAGCCAGAAAGAGAGGGACAGACATAGAAGGACTGAACTCATCTGGGAGTCGAACACCCAAGAATAGTTGAGATAAGTACCAGGAGGGCTGCTCTATGGTTTGGAAGCCAGCAGCACATGCTGGGGGAGAAAGCAGCTCAGATAGAGAAGGGAACACCAAGTAAAGGATGTTTGGAGGACTCACTCGGGATGCGAGATAGGTGCTGAAAGTAGACGATGAATCGAACAGGATGGCCACTCAATACCTCTATTGCAAACTACAACACCCTAAAGGAAAGAGTGAGCAAAAGGGAATACCCTCCTATGGAGGCGGGGTGGAGTCGGGGGGGATGGTGTGGGGGGTGGAAGGGCTACTGGGATCATTGGTGGTGGAGAATGGGCACTGGTGGAGGGATGGGTACTCGACCACTGTATAACTGAAACTCAAGCATGAAAGTTTGTAAGTCTACAACTGTACCTCATGGTGTTTCACTAATAAAAAATAAAATTAAAAAAATACTTCTATAAAATAAAATGTAGTCAAAAGGGAATGTTAGGAGGAGAATGGATACATTTTACCTCATATAATTTTAGTAGCAGTTTGGATCATCGTAATATTAGACCAGAGAGACTTATATGATAGACATATCATTCATTTCTATTGTCATTAGCATTCTGTAACTTTCGGAAGATAGGAAAATTCAAAGTACATTTTATATTACAAAATGCAAATGTATTTGTGCCACTGAATTTGTTCTCCAATGAGTCATATGGAATTAAGCTCTCATATCTATATGCGACATATGTTGGTATTTGTTCTGCCTACATATTGACCACTTTGTAGGATTTGTGGTGACATTATTCAAAAGAAAACAAACCCCAAAGTGCTGTATATTTAGTTATGCAGATCAGTTCAAGGCAGTCAGCTTACCTTTCTTGAATTGCACTTAGCAAATCTAAGAAGACCAAGGACAAACAATTTATAGTTGATCAGAGAAGAAGCCACACAATGAGATGAATAATACAAGATAGTCTTCTCCATTTCTACCTTAGTCAAAAAAGATATGTATTTGGTAAAATTGCAACAGAAAATTCTGCTTCCACAGAAACTAAATACAGATGAAGCAGTCACATTGGATAGATCAGACTCAACCTGGAGCAACAGCCAGAAGGAAGAGAGCCCACCACTGCATGTGGCCTCTAAGAGAACTCAAAGCTACAGGTAGGGAAGCAACACAGTCTAGCGATGGGAAAGGCAAACAAGGGGGACAGTAGATGTTGGGGGGATATGCTAATTTTTTTTCTATTTTGCTACCAAGATAAACTTTTACTTTCACTGGTGGTCTTAGAGTTCAATTTTGAAAGGCCCAATGTTACTTGTTTATCAAAGTGAGAGGTTTAAATTATGTGAGTATTATTTTCCTGAAGGGGCTGGAGCGGTAGCACAGCGGTAGGGCATTTGCCTTGCACGCAGCCAACATGGCCGACCCAAGTTCGATTCCTCCGCCCCTCTTGGAGAGCCCAGCAAGCTACCGAGAGTATCTCGCCCGCACGGCAGAGCCTGGCAAACTACCCGTGATTTATTCGATATGCCAAACACAGTAACAACAAAATCTCTAATGGAGACGTTACTGGGCCCGCTCAAGCAAATTGATGAACAATGGGAGGACAGTGATTTTCCTGAAATAATTTTCACCCTACTATTATGAAATTTCTTAAATCAGTGCATTCCAAGATGTTGACCTGAGCTATGAGGAGAGTTTGGGTTTTCTGGGGTCACTGGGAGCATCCCATTGTTCCTAGACACATACCCTCAAACCTCTACAACTACAACCCAAATAGGCAAAGGGGCAGGAAGGCAAGAAACTAAGAGAACTCAGAGAGGAGGTAGAGAAAGATGAACTCTGCCTTGGAAGAAGTTCCGGGTGTGGCTTATGGGGTGGAAGCCACGGCACAGAGTGTTTGCAGAACCAGGTCAGCAAGTGGTGCAAGAGAGATTTGGCTCTCCATGGGGAAAAGATCTTTCTGGCTCATCCACGAGATCATTATTGGGTGTCAATCCTGGTGTTGGGTTCAGGCCACGTGGAGCTCTCCAGAGGGAGGCAGTTCCCTGATTGGCTATTTTCTTTGTTTATGTGGAGAGGGAATGGGGCATAGTGGAAACCATTGACTTTTTGGAATCCAATGTCCAAAGGAACAAGCTCCTCTGTTTTATTATAAGCTACTCCTTGAAAGTGAACCGAAAGCCACGTCTACACACAAGAGCAGGAGAGTTTCCAAGGGCCAGTGGTTAGGTGCCACTGTTGTTAGTGTCACCTTCTTGGTGTCTTTGCATTCCTTTCTCAAGACTGCAGCAACACACTTTATAAAAGATACAGTGAACACAAGCATAGGCTTTTGTAGATTCCCCCCAAATTGCCCCTAAAAGATAAAAAGCACATCAGTCACCTGGTACAAGAAAAAATATGATACAGCATATTCTCTTTTTAAATGCTATTTACATTTTAATATTTTCATTCTAAAATCTGTACAAAGGTACAGTTTTATATTTCGCTGTCCTTACTGAATGCAACAAATCATTCTGAAAGACACGTCCATTAGTTTGCAAATTTCTATTATTTGACCTTATTTTTTTCTGAAAAGAAACCTTGTATGAAATATTGGCGATAAGGTCAGATTTCAATCCTGTCTTGGTAAGGTAGGTTTGAAGCCCTGGACACAAGTGGGGCTGGTGTTTCTTTTCCCTCCAATCCCTCCTCTCCTTGTTTGATTATTTTTCTTTCTCGTCGGCTTTCCGAATTATTTGTCTCCATTTATCAAGCTGCAGCTCAGTGAGGGGAGTGCAGGAGCTCGTCTATTTAGCAATAAGTTAGACACCCAGCAGGTTGCAACGAAATCCATTTGCTCATAAATCAAAAGAGACAGTACGTGACGGCCGGCCAGGCCTGCTCCAGATGGCGGGCTCGCCGGCTGGCCCTACAGCTGCTCTGTGCTGTTCTCGGGGCATGCCCAGCGCCAGGCAGAGCGGCCTGCTGTGGCCCACAGGCATCCACCTCCGTCCTGACAGAGGGAGTCCCCGCATGCCGTCTCTCTCTCTACCTCCAAGTTTGTCTTCTCAGCATGTGTGAGGCCTGTTTACCCAATGAAACCAGAATTCATCTCTCTAAACCCAACTCCCAGCATTGCCATATCTACTGAGGAAGCTGCTCCCACCCTTGACTCTAGTCATTTCTTTGTTGTTTTTTTTTTTTTTGTTTGGGGGCCACACCCAGCAGCACTCAGTGCTCAGAGGGACCCTAGGGCAGGCATTGCCTTACCCACAGTGCTATGGCTCTGTCCTTGTCTGGACCATTTCTTTCCAGTTGCCCAAGTCCATCTTGTCCCCCTCTGAGTGTATTCAAGATAATCCTGACCTTTGCACCTGCAGCTTTAGAGCATCTTTTTCCTCTTCAAGTTCTCGGGCCTCTGTCTAAGTTGACACTCCCCTGACACCTCGCCTGTGAAGATTTCCCAGTCCAGAAGTCACTTTGTAAACAGCCTCCTGTCACCGCCATCAGGGTGGATTGGCCTTTCCTTGGTTCCATGAATCTGGCCCACGGGGCTTTATGCTGACAAGGACTTTGATCTAGGGCCTATTGTACTCCCAGTGCTCTGAGGAGTGTGATAGCAGTCTAATCATTAAAGAGTCAAGGGGTTATCTAAGTTATATGCAAAGGAAGTCTCGTAAGAACATGAAGAGCTAGCAATCATTGAATGTTCTTTGTACACAGGAAAAGTCCACAACACAGCACAGGTTCCATTGTTCCAATGAGGGAGAGAAAGTCTTCCCCATCTTGTACAGAAGATATATATATATATATATAATATATATATAGACATAGGCTAATATATAGGCTATATATATAGGCTAATATATATAAGGTAAGGTAAAGGCCCTCCCGTTGATCGTCGATTTGTTCGAGCGGGCCCAGTAACGTCTCCATTGGAGACTTTGTTGTTACTGTGTCTGGCATATCGAATACTCTCGGTAGCTTGCCGGGCTCTCCGAGAGGGGTGGAGGAATCGAACTCGGGTCGGCCATGTTGGCCGCTTGTAAGGCGAACGCCCTACCTGCTGTGCTATCGCTCCAGCCCAATATATATATATATATATATATATATATATATATATATATATATATTGCTCGAGCAAATATATATATATAGCATATATATATATATATATATATATATATATATATATATAAAGCCTTTCCAGGGAATACAATGATGATCCACGACAACAGTTGCATTTTTAAGTCTCTCCACTAAAATCTTTGCTTTATATCTGATCCTGTGCTGAAAAGCATCATGAGAGGATTAAGACCTACTCTGGGAGTTGGGAGTAAGTCTAAGGTGGACATATGGAGGAGTTGGGGGTCACAGGGTGGGAGTCTGGGAATGGGTTGCTCATAGGAGGTCATCAGAAAGGAATTAGTACAAATTCTAGTAGCACAGCTACAAGAGAAAATACTGTAATTTCAAAAGTACTATTCCTGTTTGTTAAAGACTGCCTAAGAGATAGAGATGTGGTTCTTCGGTAAAGCACATATGTTGCATTTATCACAAGATCTGGGTTCTTTGGGATGGAGTGATAGTCCAGTGGGTAAGAAAAGTGCTTTCCAGCCATGTGGCCAACTCGGGTTTGACCCCTGACATCCCATATGGACCTGAGCATGTTAGGAGTGATCCTGAGTGCAGAGCCAGGAACAACCTCTGACACAAAGAAATGAACTGACCCTTTAAATTCCGTAAGGATTGTCATATAATTTATGGTAAATAATTGCATTTAAGGTAAATCATTTAAGGTAAATAATACAATGTGCATGCTAGGAATTTCCCACTGGAGTTCCGCTTCTCAGCACAGAACTTTTTTTTTTCCCCTTTATTTTATTTTATTTTTTTTACAGTTGTAGATTTACAATTTTTTGTGCTTTGGTTTCAATTATACAATGATCAGATACCCATCCCTCCACCAGTGCCCATTTTCCACCACCATGGATAATATCCCTCCCACCCCCATCCCCCCATCCCCCCTGTCTCTGTGGCAGGGCAATGCCCTGTGTTCTCTCTCTCCTTTTGGGTGTTGTGGTCTGCAAAAGAGGCATTGAGTGGCAAACATGTTCAGCCCATAGTCTACTTTCGACATGCATCTCCCCTCCTGGGAGGATCCTCCAAACACCCTTTATTTGGTGTTCCCTTCTCTATCTGAACTGCCCTTTCCTCTAGGATACCCGGCTGGCCTCTAAGTTATGGAGTAATCCTCCTGGTGCTGATCTCAGCTATTCTTGGGTATTAATCTCATACTTTGTTACTTTATATCCCCCAGATGAATGCAATATTTCTATGTCTATCCCTCTCTTTCTGACTCATTTCGCTTAGCATGATACTTTCCATATTGTACCACTTGTATGTAAATTTCATGACTTCATCTTTTCTAACAGCTACATAGTACTCCATTGTGTAGATGTACCAAAGTTTCTTTAACCAGTCTTCTGTTTGTGGGCATTCAGGTTTCTTCCAGTTTCTGGCTATTGTAAAGAGTGCTGCAATGAACAAACAAGTGCAGATGTCACTTCGACTATACATTTTTGCCTCTCTGGGATATATTCCCAGGAGTGGTATTGCTGGGTCAAATGGGAGCTCAATTTCTAATTTTTTGAGAATCGTCCATACTGTTTTCCAGAAGGGCTGAACCAGTGGACATTCCTACCAACAGTTCAGCACAGAACTTTTAACAATATTTATTCCTGAGTTTTACATTGCTAATTCAACTTCCCCAAAGGGTTCAGGGTTTTGGGAAGTTGTTATTTCTGTCTTCATCAACCCAATATTGCAATTCTAGGATTCAGGAGCCTATAGGGGTTATATCAATGCAAGGAAAAACACATATAATTTGTTAATAAGTGCCACAAGACCTATATGATTCTAGTTACTTTTTTTTCTTTTCAAAATTGGTTTATGTAAAAGGTACAATAGACAAATTCAGGATGCATTCAGTTTGTCTCAATTTTACTATTTACAGACATTTCACAAATATTTTTGATTGTCTTCAACCCTCCAGCATGGCCCCACTCCAAGAAAGAGAATTACTTGGAGTGTGTGGAAAATATTTATTCACGGAGGTGCAACTCTGCTTTAAAGCAGAGAAGAGAGGCGACTCTTCCAAAGGTCACATTTTCCCTCTCTGAATGGTGGTGCTTTGGAAGGAAGAATTATTCTTCTATCCTGTATTGCCTCTTTGCTCTTCACCAACAATGTTTTGTCTTTCTTCATTTCCATCAGGAAATATTTTCCATAGTGCTCTCCCCCACATGCCTTTCTTTCCCCCTTAAAGTCTGAATATCTCGTAAGACTGAAATAAATCCTTTTAGCATAGGAGTCAGCATTCACCTCATTAAGCTCTTGTGCTGAGCAGCACCACTGAGCCCTCTCTGAAAAGACAGTGATATCCCCCTCCCTTCTGTGCACTGAGCATCCTCCGGAGTTAGGGGAGGCAGAAATCACAGCTCTCACAGGAACATCTTTACACAAGGGAGCACAGTCGCAAGTGCCCAACACTTCATGTCTTTTCTAGTTCTTGGCATATGCAAAGCCCATTTATTGTGTCAAGAGATGACAAGAGATGGTTATCAGAGAACTGAGGCAGTGATGCTGAAGTTGTGATGAACTGGCTTAATAAATTAAAAAAAAATTCTATTAAATTTTTAAGAATGTCATAAATTAGTTGTCAAAACTTGATATTAAGAATCCCATTATATAAATTTATAATTAAATAATCATATTACATAAATATAATAAATACTTGGAAACACAGCCCACCTTGATAATTTTATCACACTTGTCAATTATTTGTGCTCTTGAGATTATTTACATGAGTGACATTTGGGTATTTTGAGTATTAGGGGTAGGAAATCAGTGATTTCACATTGGTAATTTTATATCACTGAGGGAATTACTTATACCAAAGAAATAACAATATAAAAATTTGATAGGGATGACAGGGATGAATGGAGACATTACTGGTGTCCACTTGAGCAAATCAATGAGCAACAGGATGACAAGGAATACAAGTGATATTGTTCTCTTTATTGTCATCTAATCTTAGAAAGTGAAAATGAGAAAAAAACTGTTAATCAAATTAAACTTTAAGTGCAATATCCAGGTAACTGTCCCTTTGCAAGCAATACAGAAGTTGAGAAAATATCGCCGCAGTCTTCAGAGACGATCAGCCGAGACACAACAGAAACAGTGTCCGTTGTGGCCCTCACAAAGGACTCAAGTTCTAACCCATCACTTGACTGCATCCTTTTCTGATTGTTAATGGAACTAAAAATATCACCCACCTTTCCCGGGTGTTTGCACACTGACTGTCAGAAGCACATAGTTTGACGACATGAGTGCAAAGAGCAGGAGACCTCGTGGAGCCTCAGTTGATTGGACAGAAACGAAAGCACATCTATTGTGGCTGTGCCTGTGGGAGGCAGGTTCCTTCATCAGTGGCATGGGCAGGAGGCAGTGCAGCCATGGGGGTCTTCGATCTGCAGCTGATTTTGACTGCTCAATGCCCAGGGGTTAGCAGAAAATTAGAATTAAGCTTAAAATGTCACTTGACACCCAAGGATAATAGAGACAGGGCCAGGAATATTGCCCCATAATTGGAAGCCTGTCTCATGAGCTGGGGGAGAAGGCAGCTGGGATGGAGACGGGATCACTAAGTCAATGATGGTTGGAGGGATAGTTCGGGATGGGAGATGTGTGCTGAAAGTAGATAAAGGACCAAACATGATGGCCTCTCAGTATCTGTGTTGCAAACGATAATGCCCAAAAGGAGAGAGAGAGGATGGGGGAGATTGTCTGCCATAGAGGCAGGGGAAGGGATGGGAGAGGGAGAGTACTGGGGACACTGGTGGTGGAAGATGTACACTGGTGGAGGGATGGGTGTTCGATCATCGCATGGCTGAAACTCAAACATGAAAGTTTTGTTAGTGTATCTCATGGTGATTCAATAGGGAAAAAAGCTTAAAATGTCTCAAAATGCTCAAAAGGCCGAGTTCTTCAGTAAATGATGGAGAATGTAAACCCAGTCCCTAATATACATGTTGTTTGTTTGCTTATTTCTTTTTTTTGGCCACTGTCCCACTGGGACTCAGGGCTTACTTCTGGTTCTGTGCTCAGGGATCCTCGAAGCAGGGTTTGGGAGAGCCTTTGGGGTATCAGGGATTGAACAGGGTTCCAACGTGTGCAAATCTGAGCCACGAAACTCTCTCCCTGGTCTAACACTCACTTCTGGTTGGGAGAAAGGATTCTTGTGTAAAGTGTGTAAAAGTGAGATGTTAAAAGCTTTCTCCCCACTTTTTCTGGTGATTTAGACTTAATCTCGCCTCAATCTCTGGCAGTCAGGGAGATGGTTATAAAGAGCCTCAGGGCATTATCAAGAGGGATTTTTCTCTTTGATCTTGAGAAATTGCAGCAGAGAACTCTCCATCTGTGAAAAGATCGCTAACCTATTTCCCACCACTTGATGCCCAGAGGTGGCCAGCTAACTGGGCTGACTTCCGTGAAGTCAGAAGCTGGGGCAGAAGCATGAGCTCAGTTCTGTGTGAAGGGCTTGAGAGCTTTAAGGGTCCCTGAAGACTTCTCTTACCAAGGGAGGAGAGAGATGGAGTTCAAAGAAACTCCGGCTTTCCTGGAAGCAGTTAGCAAATCACAGAGCTCCTTTTAAACTTGACTCCTATGGGGTAGCTACTGCAAGCACACCATCAGAGGACTATACATCGAACGGAAACCAACTCTTAGTGTATAAGACCAAATCCAATCCATGCTTACCAGAAGGGGAGGGAGAAGGGAAAGTTAGAATTGAGCTCACAGTAGTGAACTTTATGGAATATGCACACAGGTTGGTTCATGAAGTTGCACTGAAAATGTTATAATGGAAGGTGACTTCAATAAAAAATCAAAGTGAAAAGAAACTCTACTTCTAAGGCCATCAATATGCTATAGAGTCAACAGTTAAACAAGAACACAGTTTATATATATAGCAAATATACAAAGGAGTCTGATTCATGTGAACTAGAGTAGTTTGGAAGTTTAGATTTTTTTTTATTGTTTTTGATCCACATGAAGCAGTGCTTAGCACTCAGGAATAACTCCTGGAGGGGCTCAGCCACAAAAGCGAGCCATGAATAAAACCCATATGGACCGCAACAAGGCAACAGCCTTACTTGCTGTAGTATCTCACCAGCCCAGGAGAAAACTTGTTTCTTTCATGGAAAAGTATACCTTCGTGAAAAAAAAAAAACCTGGAAATATTTTGGTGATAGCAGAGGATTTAGAAAAAGAAATCTGATTTTAGGTAGAATCTATAGAAATTAAATGCTAATTAAGTAGCTTCTATGAACTAAATGTGAACATTATTTTAAATTTCATTCTTCTAGTTATTTGTAATGTTGTGGTTGCTAAACCAGTATTCAGAGCATCGTGAATGTTGTACTAAATTTATGTAGGTTTTACATCACAGAACCCTTCGCTCTTTGCCTCCATAAACATTTGGCATCTAAGGTAAAATGAAATGTTTTATATTCCCTTGTCTTTTTCCTCAAGCTCAGGAGAGAACTAACAGATAGAGTCTGAAGAGAGCAATTAGTTGGAGAGAAGGCCGCATCTCTAAGGGTGAACTTTCACAGGCTAAAAGTAGTCAAGTCTCTTCTCCTGAGTGGTTTCAGGATTAGTTGGGTGATTGAAGAAAAGGCATTTCTTTTCTCCAGCCTACTGGGGTCACAGGGTGAAAATAAAGAAAAAGAAGATAAATTATTTGATTTTAAATATTTCAAATTTAGCACAGCGGGTAGGGTCTTACAAGTGGCCAACATGGCCGACCCGAGTTCGATTCCTCCACCCCTCTCGGAGAGCCCGGCAAGCTACCGAGAGTATTCGATATGCCAGACACAGTAACAACAAAGTCTCCAATGGAGATGTTACTGGGCCCGCTCGAGCAAATCGACGATCAACGGGAGGGCCTTTACCTTTACCTTTACCTCTCAAAATAAACACTACCAGAAGAAAAAAAAATAATTGGAGGATTTCCTATTTCTGATGTTAGTTTTCTATATATAGTGGTCCGAACTTGAAAAAGAATTCATTTTTTTCCCATTTAACACTGTCCTTAGGTCGAGGACTTCGTACAACCTTTAGGGCTAGAGCGATAGCACAGTGGTAGGGTGTTTGCCTTGCACGCAGCCAACATGGTCAACCCAAGTTCGATTCCTCCGCCCCTCTCGGAGAGCTTGGCAAGCTACTGATAGTATCTCACCCGCACGGCAGAGCCTGGCAAGCTCCCCGTGACGTATTCGATATGCCAAACACAGTAATAACAAAGTCTCCAATGGAGACATTACTGGGCCCGCTCGAGCAAATCAATGATCAACGGGAGGGCCTTTACTTTACCTTTACCTTAACACTGTCAGGAGGGGAAAGGAGAGAGACCTAGAGTGTTCTAGGAAGCTAGCAACATTTCTAGCTTCAACAAGCTTGAAAGCATGATTTACATATGAAAACCATCATGCTTTATATGCTGCATAACAATAAAATCTAGTTTTAAGCCTCAGGCAATCAAGAACTTCCCCATTTCATAGTTACTGCTTCATTGCCATTACTTGATAGTCCTGAGGAAGGGAATATTCTCAAAATGAGCTGCAGAAATGAATTAAAGGTGTCAGAATAGGAACAGGGCTAAAAGCTGTGATTTTTCATAGAGATAGTGAGACTGAATTTGCATCTCTGGGTCTGATCTCATAAATTTCCTATCCCAGCTAGAGGTAAAACTTAAAGAGAAGCTGCTCAATTATCTCTCTAGACAATTGGGCCTAAGTGTCCCAAGATCTCCAGCTAGGGAAGCTGTCATTCCGCAACATATCCTGGCAACTAAATTTCACTCTGATTGTTAAAATTTGTTTCTGATGGTAAAAATATAGTTCCTGGTTGCTAAAACGATTGATTGCACATGGGAACTAGTTCTATGAGAGAAGCAGTATGAAGGGTTAAGAGTTAACAGGAACAAAGGGGATACCCTGCCACAGAGGCAAGGTGGGATGGGGGGATGGAGGGTGGGAGGGATACTGGGACCCTTGGTGGTGGTAAATGGGCACTGGTGGAGGGATGGGTGTTTGATCATTGTACAATTGAAACTCAAGCACAAAAATCTGTAAATCTACAACTGTATCTCATGGTGTTTCACTAACAAAAATTTTTTTAAAAAATGTAAATGATGGCGAATGGGCACTGGTGGAAGGATGGGTACTGGATCATTGTATAACTGAAACCCAAGCACAAAAATTTGTGAGTCTACAAGTGTACCTCATGGTGTTTCACTAATAAAAATTAAAACACGATCACAGTCATGGTCCTCCCGTTGTTCATCGATTTTCTCGAGTGGGCCCAGTAATGTTTCCATCGTGAGACTTGTGTTTGGCATATCAAATACATCACGGGTAGCTTGCCAGGCTTTGCCATGCAGGCGAGATACTCTCAGTAGCTTGCCAGACTCTCCGAGAGGGGTGGAGGAATCGAACTTGGGTCGGCCATGTTGGCTGCAAACGCCCTACCCCCTGTGCTATCGCACCAGCCCTAAAAAAAAAATAATAATAAATATTTAAATAAACTTTTAAAGAATGAAAAAAAAAGAGTTAACAGGAACATTCTAGAAGGCTGAGGGCAAACACCATCCTTTCTTGAGGAGTTGTGGTCCCCATCCCTCTTGACACAAGCAAATGTATTCTACATGTCAGGGTTCGAGCTCTGCTAGACTTTTTGAAAACAAGATCAAAATCCTTGATATAGATACAATCTGCTAAACCAGGGAAAACTCAGTGCAATCTAACAAGTTTTGGTTTTCAGCATGCTTGTGGGTTTGTAGGATAATGAGATTCCCCACCATGGCAGTCTGGTTCCGTTACTTTCTTTCTCTGATCAAAAAGCAAAAGCAAAAAAAAAAAAAGCCTCCAAAACAATATGGTCTGAGAGGGGGTTACCTTGAAGACAGCACAGCAGATTAGGATAATGCCTCTCATTGCCTTCCTCTTTTTTCAATCTGAATTTTAAATTAAGGCAACTTGGCCCAACATGTTGTTTGAAATCCCCCGTGGAGGTTGATTTGCTTCAGCAACTAGGGACCGAGAGATCATGGGATTTCAATGACATTGATGTACCTTTTCTCCAAATCTGGCCGGTAAAAAAAAAATAATAACCCACATGAGCTGCACCCCTGAGATCACATTTGGAAAATAGTTTATTTCCACAAGATGAATGCAGCCCAGTTTCCAAATCGCTTCTCGGAGGAAATTCAAGCCATGGTAACTGTAAATTTAAGACAGGAGAACGCTAATACTGAAACAAGAGAACAACCAGAGTGAATGCGCATCAGAAAACTTCGCCTATGCTGGTAAACTGCTCCCTGTGCAGATGCCACAAAGCTGAACAGTGACAGACAGCACCCTGTCCTTCCCTTGATGAAACATCTTTGTGCTCACAATAGGACTCATACGAATTTACTCTGTCCTCTCACCTGTCAACACCACATTCCCCATAGTCCCATCTTTGCTAAGGGTCTCCTGGCCTGGTCACAATCAATGCTCAGAAGTTCACTATGTTTCCAGGGCCACAGTGAGTGGAGCTGACTCCTGGCTCAGTGCTCTCAGGAGTCATTCCCAAAGAATTTCAGAGTGCCATGGAATGTGCTGTCTTGATTCCGAGTCTCCTGCATGCACAGTGCGCACTCCAGCTGTTTGAGAGATATTCCTGGCCCCTCACATGCATTTTATTCCCCAAAGGCGTTAATGTGTGATAGATGCTGTGTACATCAAATGGTGAGAACAATAAAGTTTAGAGCACTTTGAATCTCAAGTGATGGCAGCCACAAGGATTCAATATGGAAGTGCAGCTGGGCAATGGAAGATATCAACTCCATTAACACTCATTTAGTACATTTACATGATAAAAATCACAGGCTCTCATTATAGGATAGTTTATGCCATTTGCTCAACCCAGGAAGGAAGCAACTGCTATGTCAGAATCTGGGGGGCACCTTGATGGTGGAAACCATCACATTAAAATCTCCCCCTTCTAAACTCCTATGCATTTTCTTACTAGTTTACTCTAGTACTGTAACTACACAAGCTAGAAATTTGGGTTGAAATTGTACTGTTCTCTTGACAGTATTCCTGTACTCAGATCTCTGTGGGTTTTCTCTTTCAGAACCTGTGTGCCTTTCCCAAGTAGAAACAATGGCACTCTCTGGTACAACCAAACACTACCCCCCGTGAAGTCAAGAGCCTGGAAACCTAAGTTGAGGATTAGCCATGACCAAGCTTTTTCCTAATAATAATAAGGCTGGAACAGAAGATGGGTGACTTTATTTTTTTAATGTTTTATTTTTAATTTTTATTAGTGAAACACCATGATGTACAGTTGTAGACTTACAAATTTTTGTGCTTGAACTTTAATTATACAATCATCAAATACCCATCCCTCCACCAGTGCCCATTTTTCACCACCACGGGTTCCAGTTTCCCCCCCCCCCCCCCATACCCCCATCCCACCCTGCCTCCGTGGCAGGGCATTCCCTTTTGTTCTCTCTCTCCTTTTGGATGTTGTGGTTTGCAAAAAAGGCATTGAGTGGCAATCCTGTTTGGTCTATAGTCTACTTTCAGCATGCTTCTCCCATCCTGGGAAGATCCTCCCAACACCCTTTATTTGGTGTCCCCTTCTCTATCTGAGCTCTCTTTTCCCCTAGCATGTGTGGCTGGCCTCCAAGCCATGGAGCAAAATTCCTGGTACTAATCTCTGCCACTCTTGGGTGTTAGTCTCCTGTTTTGTAACTTTATGTTCCCCAGATGAATGCAAGAAGATGGGTTACTTTAAATTATGTATATTTCTTAGAGGATTGTTAAAGTAGTTACCTGACAAGGCGAATCCTATTGAACAGTGGTGAGGGAAATTCACATCAGAAATACAAATATGTCAAACACACAGTTCTATTGTCTGGGACTTAGGACATTGTTGACTGACATGCTTGGTGAGACAAAATAGAAATTTCCGTTCCTTTCCTTTCCCTGGCTCTGTCCCTACAAACAAATGTACCTTCTTCTCTCTGGTCTTTCCTGGGACTCTGCCATACACTGCCACCCTGCTCCCATGTGTACATGCTATTGCCCAGAGAGTACTGCACTTTCCTGTCAGATTAAAGCGGACCCTGTATTCTATTTCAGTTCAAAGGTCAGTCAAAAAATTCAATAGTCTGGCCGGAGTGATACTACAGCGGGTAGGGCATTTACCTTGCACACAGCAGACCTGGGTTCAATCCCTGACATCCCATATGGTCCTCCAAGCACCACCAGGGGTAATTCCTGAGTATAGAGCCAGGAGTAACCCCTGAACATCGTTGGGTGTGACCCCCCCCAAAAAAAGATCAGAACTATTGCTCAAATCCTAAAGTAAAGAACTCTCCATTTTCCTAATGTGATGGTGTACAGGATTTGTTATGGGCGTTTTCCTTTCTGGAGGTGATAATTAAAGGAATATGAAAGTTACAGAAGAAACAGGGACAGAGATGATAAGAAAAGAGAGGGCCTCTGTACTCCCTGCTCTCAGAGACTGAAGCACCTTCAACCTTGCAGTAAACAGAGTCAAGATATCCTTTGCTACCTACTACAAAGTTAATAGACATGTTAGAGTAAAGGTAAGCTCAGTTATCGAAGTATCAAAATAGAATTGTCAAGGTACATTTTCTGGGCATAAGAGTTTGCCTCCTTTTTTTGCTTCCTTAATCCAATCAACTACTCTGGCATATAGCTCTCTCTACATTACGTATGCTTTTCCAAAGCACTTTTGGGGTCATTTGTCGACAGCAAGATCACTTATTTCTGAAACCTATATTAATGCATCTAAGAGCTAAACATTATATCAGATTTAATTTATTTTATGCTCACTGCTGCAGACTTAACTTTGCATTTTAAGGGTGTATTATCAAATAAAACAAAATGTATTATTTGTTTATCTCAGTGAGATATGAGACCTAACACCAGATCACATTTATTTGATTTGATATTTTCTTGTCTGCTCACATGGATAGAACTTACACAAAGTAATAAATAAAACTGAGCACACTTCAACCCATTATTATAAAAAATAAAGCAGGCTGTCAGGAGGAACGTCAGAAAACAGCAGATTTTCTTTCGGTCAATGCCCACATAATTCTAAAACAGCAGTCTCTTAAAGTAAATGGTTTCCAAAATGTAGTTGATATAAACATGGAAAATCATTTTCCCCTGAAAAGCCTATTTTTTCACATGCTATAATTCAACCTTATGAGAAGAATAAATGATGCTTATAAAACTTTACTCCGAAGCTCCCTGACAAAGTCAATTCTTCTGACTCACAGATATTTCTAAAACTCTAACATAAAGTCTATAGACTTACGCACATGAGTCACACAGCCCAGGGATCACTCTTACTCTTGGATAAAAAAAAAACACTTTCTAGTGTGTGGGTGACCTCAAAATTTCACAAAAGCCAAGCAAGAAGCTCTGGGGTGATTCCTCAGTGTCTGCATGTGCTGACTGCCAAAGTGAGTGATGGTGCAGAATAAAGAATGCTTCCTCCTCAGTGCTCATGTAATCACCCTGGAAGGTTCTGCGTAAAGGGAGTTGTATGAGAATCAATGATCTTGGGGACTCACCAGGATTCAAAGATAATGAAGGCCAAGGATATTAGGAAACCATTATTGGAAAACTGAGAGGTGACTTCCAAAAATGAATCTTCTCAGTTTAGCAACTAAATGCTACAATTATGTGTGTGGACATACACGCTCCTAACAACCCACAAAATTCAATAACAGTGTACACACATATGCATGAATACATAAGTATGCCCGCAGTATGCATGTGCCTATGAAAACTGATATATATTTAACTATATACATATTATCAAGATCAAAATGGTTATATAGTAATATAATAATATCTATGACTTTGCATATTTCAAAAACCATTTTGATTCATTAAATTTTCTGAGCATGCAGACTCACATATTTTAATGGTGGCTATACTCCATTTGTTTCAGAATGGTCCATTGGATTCATTTCCTTTCATCACTCAACTGTGAAACAGATACTACACCTTTCCATGTACTGAAACAATGAGGAAAGGACATAGTTTCCCCTGATGCTTACTTGATACTCACAGCACTAGCTGGAAAAATCTGGCGAAGTTAGGAACATGCTTTACCATTGTGGAAACATTCAGATTTAATCTGACTCATACAAAGAGTGCATTTGACTGATTCAGATAAAAATTACTCTAAATGAAGTTGTCTTTATTTTTTATTCATGATGGTAAAACCCTGCATGTGTGAGACATGCCACTGTTTTGAATGTTTGAAACTTTATTTTTCATAATGTGACTTAATAAATGTTTCATCAGATTGTCATGAATTAAGTTTTCATCCACTACAGTGATAATTTTCTAATCATTCTTGAGATAATTTTAGATAAATGATTAATTGAAAATTGGTTTACAATCTTTGATTTCTATATCTACATGATTTATTTTCTGCCATGTTTTAAAGATTGAATTAATTTAGCAGGTTAATGTAAGACCCATATATGTGAACCATGTGGATTTTTGACTAAAATGAAATCACTTGAGGATATTTTAAAATAAACTTGTTAGCCAAATTAGATCAAATGAAGAACGAATCACTTCCAAGGAAGGAGACGTAGCAGTATGAGGGATGGGGCATAGGTGGTTCTTTTGGTTTGCTCTTTTCATTCCTAAAGCTAGTGCAAACCATACACACTTTGTCAACCATTGAGCCCATATGCACAAATAACATAGGGTGACATCTTAATTTTTTTTAAATTTTTATTAGTGAGACACCATGAGGTACAGTTGTAGACTTACAAATTTTGTGCTTGGGTTTCAATTATACAATGATCAAATACCCATCCCTCCACCAGTGCCCATTTCCCACCACCACGGATCCCAGTATCCCTCCCACCACCCCATCCACCCCTATCCCACTTTGCCTCTGTGGCAGGGCATTCCCCTTTGTTGTCTCTCTCCTTTTGGGTGTTGTGGTTTGCAAAAGAGGCATTGAGTGGCAATCATCTTTGGTCTATAGTCTACTTTCAGCATGCTACTCCCATCCTGGGAGGATCCTCCCAACACCATTTATTTGGTGCTCCCTTCTCTATCTGAGCTCCCTTTTCCCCTAGCATGTGTGGCTGGCCTCCAAGCCATGGAGCAAAATTCCTGGTACTAATCTCAGCCATTCTTGAGTGTTAGTCTCCTATTTTGTTATTTTATGTTCCCCAGATGAATGCAATCTATGTCTATCCCTCTCTTTCTGACTCATTTCGCTTAACATGATACTTTCCATATAGTACCACTTGTATGTATATTTCATGACTTCATCTTTTCTAACCGCTACATAGTACTCCGTTGTGTAAATGTACCAAAGTTTCTTTAACCAGTCATCTGTCCTCGGGCACTCAGATTTTTCCCATATTCTGGCTATTGTAAAGAGTGTTGCAATGGTGACGTCTTAATTTTAAAATGTTTCTGTAACTATAGAGGTATATGTGATTTTTAAGAGAGCAAAAAATATTCTACAAGCCCTACCCTTAACCCAAATTCTATTCCCACTTCCTACTCTCAAGGAACATCTGTGCCATGTTTGATGCCAACTTTTCTTGGTTTCTTTTTGCATTTATATTTGTATGTGCTAACATGGATACTCAAATATTTTTGCCATTATGATTTCTATATGCTAATAGAATCACATGATAGGTTGTGATTCTATTGTTCAACTTGGTTTTTTCAATTCAAGTTGGCTTATTAATTGATGTGATTATACAATGTTCAGTTTTAATGGCAGCTTGCATGCTTTGTGATTTAATGAACCATTTTCTCATTCCTGGGCATTTAAATAGCTTCTCCTCTTTTAATCTTTCAAACACTGATGCATTAAATATCTTTGCCTACGGTCACACACAGCAAAGCATGGTTCTTGCCAACAGGGTCTGTAGAGTCATCAGATTTCCTGTGCGATGGCCCCATACATGCTCGTTGCAGTTAGGAAACTAAACATATGCTGTCGAAAATGCAGACTCCATACAGAACCACCTCAAGTTATTTCTACATTAAAAGTGATCAGAATTGGGATTGAAATGGAAATAAACCAGGATTTAATTTGTTGATGTAGAAGGAAAAAATGAAAATAATATCAATGCGGTAACTGTTACTGAATTGGATCCCTGTAAAACATCTGAAAGTGAGAAGTTTTCTTCAGAATCAGTTGGAAGCCTAACAGATGAGCAGCAACAAAGAATTGAGAGAAATAAACAACTAGCCTTGGGACGAAGGCAGGCAAAGCTCCTGAGTAATAGTCAGTTCCTCGGAAATGATTCATTACTGACCACACCCTCAGCCCAGTCTGCAAAAGAGGCAGGTGAGGGGCAATAGGAGCTGCAGTCAAGTGGACTTCACGGAGATGCTCTGGACGGTCCCAGGCTGCTATCACCACCACTGCACATGGTGCGAGGGGTCACCTCGCATGAGCGCAGGCCGCAGGGACAATGTTTTCCAGTCCCACTGAGTTCTGGGCATTCCTTAAGATTTGCAGGGCTCTGCATTTTGTTTTCTATTGGTGAAAATCCTTATGTAGTAGAATTTTTTGTTGATACTCATTTAAAATACTTATATCTAAGGGCCAGAACAGTAGTCAAGGCGCCTGCCTTGCACACTGCTGACCAGGGTTCAGTCCCCGCCAGGAATGATCCTGAGCACAGAGCATAGTGGATGCACCCCACAAACAACTGTCACTGTCACTGTCTTCCTTTTCGTTGTTCATGGATTTGCTCGAGAAGGCCCAGTAACATTGTGAGACTTGTTGTTACTGTGTTTGGCATATCAAATATATCACGGGTAGCTTGCCGGGCTTTGCCGTGTGGGCAAGATACTCTCGGTAGCTTGCTGGGCTCTCTGAGAGGGGCAGAGAAATCTATGGTGTACAATATTTTCTCCCATTCCATAGAGGGTCTTTTTATTTTTGCCATGGTTTGTTTTGTAACACAAAAAGTTATTAGTTGATAAAATCCATTCTTCTATTAAATATATGCTATATGGTTGGCAGTTTTCAAAGCACTGGGAAGGACAGATAAATTCAGAGAGATGGTACAGCAGGGAAAGCACTTGCCTTGTACACAGCTGACCTGGGTTCATTCCCCTGAATGCTATCCATATGGTTCGCCAAGCCCTGCCAGAAGTGATCCCTGAGCATAAAATGAGGAGTAAGCCCTGAGCACAGCCACAAACAAAAAAAGACTGTGCATAAAAGAGTTAACTTATTCACTTTAGAAAAGTCTGGTCTATTTATTGTTTGTCGATGCTCATAAAAATGATTAGTAGCTAGATTAGCAATTTCCAGTATGCCATTGATTGCCTCATTTGCATTAACTTGGGTAGAGTTTTAAGATGTAATTTATAGAGAGTATTAAGGTCAATTTAAAAATTAAATAAATAAATACATATCTTTGCCTATAAATTACCCCCTAAAGCATCACCATGAAGCCCCCGTGTCCCTCAACCTCAGAGGATTGTCACCCTGACCTGGACCAATGGCAGAGCTCTGTCAGGAGCTGCCTGCACCTCCCCCTTGCAAGGTGTGGTTTTATTATGGAAACATAAGCACATATATGTATGTATGTTTATGCATGTATGTGTGCAGTGCTGGGGGGGGGGTCAACCCAGGGCTCACATGTGGTAGAGTCTTTCTGTTAAGCTATTTCCATGTCCTATATTAGAGTGAGGTCACTTTTTGGACTAATAATCTTTCATGAACTGTCTATGTTTACTTTTTCCAACTTCTTTTGGAGTTGCTTTTCTTCCCAGATCTGCTGACTTTCTTTATATCTTCCTCATCTGGCCACATTATTGAATGTGGTTAATATTAACGTCAACCTACCTTTTTCTTATTGTTCTCTTTGGGCTCCACTTATTGTGCTCAGGGTACCATCCTGTGCCAGGAACTGAACCGGGGTTTCTTCATACAGATCATATCTTCCAGTCCTTTGGGGCATCTCCCCGACCCAACATAGCTTTTTAAATTTTCTTTAGTTCATATTAAATTTTAAAACAGAAACCAACAACTAGATGCCAATTTTTACTTTAAACAATCATTTTTGATATATTATAGACTATTTTCTAAAGTAAAACATATTTATGGTAATCATCATAATTCCTTTGTTTTGACCATCTGATTATTATCTTGGAAATGTATTTTCACAAAGAAATGATATTGACATATAAGAGACAATTTAAGTATGTCTATGGAAGATTTTCAGTGAATCCACAGTGCAGCTTCAGTGTGGGAAATTATGAACATGAAGAATTGAGACTATTTGGGTGTTCTAAAGTACTGAGAAGACATTATTTCAGATTCTCTCTCACTGATGTTCTCAAGCCTCCTTGATTAAGTTGATTATTACACCTTTTACGGTGTTATAATCTCTTTACCTAAAACCAGCAAATGAGAAGATGAAAGATTGGGAGCACTTAAAAAACAATTCAGCAAAAAGGGTTGGTGACCAGACAAGGGAGCAACAAATCCTAGCAGTGAACTGGAAAAGGTAGCTCGTTCCTGGCTCATTCAACTGCTCCTGTCCATCACTGACAAACATTGTCATCCGTTATTTGGGGGGAGACTTTGCCATGGGTATAAAATATGTATTTTTGCTATTGTTGTCAGTGTTATTTATCCCCCACCCCCCAAATAAAAGCAGTCATGCCACTTTTAATTAAGAAAAGGATGAAAAGTTGTTCGCCATAAGGTGACATAGTGCTTGACGTACATTCCTCCCGGCCAGCAGCCACTGTCTGTATTGCTGACCACAAAGTGTGATGCAGATGCTTTTTTTCTGGTTTATTTTTATTTTATTATTCAATCACCAACATGAGAAAGTTACAAAGTTGTTTATGATTGGGTGTCAGTGTCACAATGTTCCAATACCCTTCCTTTCACCAGTGTGCATTTCCTCTGTTGTACTTTTCCTCTTCTTCTCCCTCCCTTTCTGTCTCTTTCTCTCTCTTTCTATCCCTCTCTATCTCTCTCCCCCTCTCCCTTTCTCCCTCTCTCCTTCTCTCTCTCCCCTCCTTTTCCCCCTCCCTCTCCCTCCCTCTCCCTCCCTCTCTCTCCTCTCTCTCTCCCCTCCTTTTCCCCCTCCCTCTCCCTCCCTCTCTCTCTCCCTCCCTCTCTCTCTTCCTCTCCCTCCCTCTCTCTCTCCCTCTCCCTCCCTCTCCCTCTTTCTCCCTCTATCCCCCTCCCTCTCCCTGTCCCTCTTCTCCCCCTCCCTCTCCCTGTCCCTCTTCTCCCCCTCCCTCTCCCTCTTTCTCTCTCCCTCTCTCCTACCTCTGCCTCTAGCTCCCTCTCTCACTCCTCTCTTTCTCTCTCCCCCTCCCTCTCCCTCTCTCTCTCCCTCCCCACTCTCTTCTGTTGGTCATTATGATTTGCAATACAGATACTGAAAGTTTCTCATGACTCAGTTGTTGTCCGGGGCAATCATTTCCAACCATCCCTGTCATAGTAGACTCCTCTGTTGTAACTACTCTCCATCGCTGTGGCAAGTTTCCAACCATTGGCCAGTCCTCCTGGCCCATGAATCTACTGTCCTTGGGTATGAGTCTCCTACTATGCTTTTTATGTCCCACAGATGCGTGCGGGCATTGATATCTTCTCCTTGAGCTCCTTCTCTCATTGCTCCAGACCCTGTGCCTTGGCTGAGACTTTCTCCTGTGGAAGGATTTGATGATCATGACTTTTTATATCTGTGTTTCTTTTCCCAGCCATGACTGTGGAAGGGAAATGCCCCAGGGAATGCAGATAGGGAGAGAAAAGCCCCATTGCAATGCCTTTTTTTTTTTTTTTTGCTTTTTGGGATACACCTGGCAATGCACAGGGGTTACTCCTGGCTCTGCACTCAGGAGTTACTCCTGGCAGTGCTCTGGGAACCATATGGGATGCTGCGAATCGAACCCGGGTTGGCCGCATGCAAGGCAAACGCCCTACCCGCTGTGCTATCTCTCCAGCCCCTGCAATGCAGTTATGTCTATCCAGAAACACAGGCAACAAGAGCCAGGACTATGCATAAAACAAGCGGTGAGAATCCCTAACAAATCCCCTTCTGGTTGCTTAGTGAATGTTAGCACATTGACTTTTTCTTCAGGAAGGATTCTTCCACCTTGGTCACATTCCAAACACGATCTCAGAGAGAGTCCAGTCTGCGAGTTTGGCTCTTTTACTCGGACAAGCTGTGGATAGTTCAACCCACCAGGTTTATAGGGTCTAAGACCTTATTATCCTGAGCCATGGAATTCATGAACTCAGGCTCCACCCAGCTCTGTCCTGCCTCACTGAACACAAGGGGTAGTGTAAGTCCACAAGTCAGGGGCCACCCCATTGTCTGTATCTCCCACCCGAGCCTTCCACTACCTTAGTTTGATTCTTCTGCTTTCCCTCAGAATCCATCAGCTTTACTTTTTGAATATTTGCTTTGATGCAAGTGATGTGACAGAAATGGAAAATTAAGAGATCGACACAGAGCTTATAGTCCAGTGGATACTAAATGAAAGCTGACAATAAGATGCGGCCTTGCAAAGTGATACCAGCAGTACAAATTGACAAAGAAGGGAATGAAATAAAGGGAAAAGCCCTGGGAATTGACAGGTGCTGAAGAAGAGGAGGTGGTGGTGGTGGGTGAGGCAGGCATAGCTATAAAGAGATCACATGAGAGGTTCTTGTGGCAACAGAACTACATTTTGTCTGTAGTGGTGTCTAGAGATTCAAGATATATACAAATAGCACACACTGTTGAGTACAAGCAAGTCTAAAGAAACAAAATTGATTCACTGCATCTTCATTATATTGTGTTCATGACATTATAGCTTAGTATTGCAAACTAATTCTATACAAAAAATATGGGTAAAGGGCACATGGGATTTCTCTTATTTCTGTTACAATCGCATGTCAACCTAGAATGATCTCGACAAGAAAGTTCAATTTAAAAACTGGTAAATAAGCTTCTTAAAGAAGTTACTCTTTTTAGACCCCCAAATCTTCTCTTTCTTTTTTTTTTAAAAAAAGTTTCTCTAAAGGTAATTAGTTTTATAGAAAAGAATGCGATGAAATGAGTATTTTTCTGTGATTGGAGACTGAATTAGGTTGGATTAGAAATGGGGATAGGGTGAATGTGTGAGACTGTGTTCCAAGTGATGGCATTATGGCATGAGAAAAAAATGGGCTTGGAACATCATTAAGAATGAAAGAACTGCATTTGATAATTGATGGGATAATGTCCTTCTTACTGAGTGGCCATCAATGTTATAAACTCGAGCCAAGAAATACTTGGGAGAAGCAGGGTGGAGGGGTCAGACAGTAAAATTGGTTTTGGAAAGACTTGGAGGTGAATATGTTGATTTTTTAAATAGATTTCTGCAGACTGGTTTGACTGTATTTTAATTTATGTAAATTGAGGCATCTTCCAGGAGCTGGAGAGAGAGTATAGAGGGTAGGACACTTGCTTTGTAGACAGTTAACCCAGGTTCAATCCTGGCATTCCATATGGTTCCCTGAATGCAGAGCCCTGAGTACTGCCTGGTGAGGCAAAACAAACTTACAAACAAACAATAAATGAAGAAAAGAAAGGAAGAAAGAAAGAAGGAAGGAAGGAAGGAAGGAAGGAAGGAAGGAAGGAAAGAAAATCAGTTCTAGCTTTTGAATCACAATCTGACACATTGATATATGTATTAAGAATATCTGCTGCTCTTTTCCACTCTATAGAACTCTGCAGATAATAAAACATCCCTTAGAAATACAGGAACAAACAGAATTTTGCTTTCATCAGGGACTAGGGTCAGAGGAAAAGGGAACTTCTACTGAGAAAGGGGTAGAGGAATGGTGATTCTACTGCTGATTCTAATTTTAAATAAATGAATTGTTTCTGAAAATATCTAATTGTGAATGATGTATGATCCTTGAAAGATACTGATGATACGATGCCATAAAATTTTAAAAGTTCCTTTTCTGGGTATAATCAAGCTTTTTCAGAATACTAAAATTTTAATTTCTTTCATCTCAATTTTTGATTGTTCTTTCAACTGAATTATTAATATTTTCCAGGAATAATTTCACGAAGGTCAATTTTATTGCAATTTCACTTCTTGGGGGAAATCCATGTACTATATACCATGACATAGCATGTTAATTTATCAAGCGAGGCTAAAACCCAGAAATATTAAGCACTTTAATATTTATAAGAAATAATGCATGTATTTTCATAAAGGTTCACCAAAGCTATCATCCCTATTTTATAAGCTATAAAATAAATAGAATACATTACTAATCACATACATACAATTAGACATTTTGGGTGACTTATTGACATGGCTCCTATCTGCCATTTTTGTGATCTCTGGCTGGTGTGACACTTACTGAGCACCCTCAGGTATTCTCACCTTTACTCTGTCCCTTTTCTGCTGATGGTATTTCAACCCCTGACTCATGCATCCACCTATGAAGAACCAGTTCCTCCAGTTCATTTGGGGTCCAAGTTAGGTAATATTTCCAGTCTCCAGTCTAAACTAACTCATCACATCCAATTGATTAAATTTATTGTAATCTCAATAGTTCTGTTAAGAGTTAAACAATCATTTATCTACCTATCTACCAACTATTATCTTGCTGTATTTATGTATCTCTTTATTATTTATTTGCCTACCTATCCATAATTCATCAATCAAATTATATAAATGTATTTTCCTTATGAAAACACATACATATCTTTTGATCATCATCGTATCTTTTGGCATAGTACAGTACTGATATGCAAAAGATGAACAATTATTTATTGAACAGATGAGTGACTTCCAATTAAAAGTTTTTCTAGATAGAGAAGGGAGCACCAAATAAAGGATGTTTGGAGGATCCTCCCAGGAGGGGAGATGCATATCGAAAGTAGACTATGGACTGAACATGTTTGCCACTCAATGCCTCTTTTGCAGACCACAACACCCAAAAGGAGAGAGAGAACACAGGGGATTGCCCTGCCACAGAGGGAGGGGGGATGGGGGGATGGGGGTGGGAGGGATATTATCCATGGTGGTGGAAAATGGGCACTGGTGGAGGGATGGGTATCTGATCATTGTATAATTAAAACCAAAGCACAAAAAATTGTAAATCTACAACTTTAAAAAAAATAAAATAAAATAAAGGGGAAAAAAAAAATAAAAAAAAAATAAAAACTCTCAAAAAAAAAAAAAAGTTTTTCTATCACTGTCGCTGTCCTCCCATTGCTCATCAATCTGCTTGAGCGGGCCCAGTAACGTCTCCATCATGAGAATTTTTGTTACTGTTTTTGGCATATCGAGTACATTACGGTAGCTTGCCAGGCTTTGCTGGGCAGGCGAGATACTCTCGGTAGCTTGCCGGGCTCTCCAAGAGGGGCAGAGGAATCAAACCCGGCTCGGTCGATTTTCAATTTAAATATTGAATTTCAAGTCTTAGTGTAATTTTAACTTTAAAACTTAAATTATTTAGATCCAATAACTTATTTATGATATGGAAGTGAAGGACATATGAATGAAAAACTGACGATTTAGTTCAGTTAAATGTCCTCATAAGCATGGTCTCCAGGTAAGAAATTTGAGATGCATATAAGAACAGAGGAGTTTGAAGGGTGACTCAGGGCCCCCTGACCACCACTGGGAAGTTGTCTCCATAATGGATGAATAAATGAATGAATTACCTCCATAAATGACTAAATGAGCAAGTGGGAAAATGGAGAGAAGCAGAGATACCATCTGTTAACAAACACACACACACACACACACAGACACACACAAAATTGGGATTTTTTTTCAACAACCTCCCTGAGTTTAGAAGACACACACACTTTTGATGAGACATAGCTGGCTGATGCCTGTTTGAGAACCCGTGAGCGGAACAGCAGAGAAACTCTCATTTTGCAAGGTCCAAACCTTAGGAGCTGTGAGATGATGGCACAGGGGAGCTACTTTCAACTAAGTTTGTGTCATTTGGGAGTCAGCCATTGAAAGATAGATGCTGCCCCTGCCCACCGCACCCCCCGCCCTGGGGTCCTCTACCAGGAATTCTTCAGGTGCAAATATTGGCTGCCGCTATGCCCATGCCTTGATTTACTCCAAGTGGTTCTCAAATTCTTTCCCCTATTTTACTGCCAGTGGAATGCAATGAAAAAGCATGTTATGATATATGTGACTGTTGAGATACAGACTAAACCCCTGCAATAACAGCATATCGCGATATATGTGATGGTTGAGAGACAGGCTAACCCCCTGCAATAAAAGCATATTGTGATAGACGAGATTGGCTTGTGTCA
This sequence comes from Sorex fumeus, assembly GCF_029834395.1. Lineage (NCBI taxonomy): Eukaryota > Metazoa > Chordata > Mammalia > Eulipotyphla > Soricidae > Sorex > Sorex fumeus. The sequence goes on along the minus strand of NW_026606065.1, from coordinate 22,768,225 downwards.
TCAGTGAAATCTCTCAACCCAAGTCGGGGTTGGTGCTTTGGAGACTTAAACCTGTGTTTTCTATTTTTCCCTAAAGTTTAACTATGGTTTCACTCTTACACAGAATGTTATACTAGTGAATTTATATATTTTTATATAAATATATAAATTTATATAGCCTGGAGGGTAGTTTTGGGGGAAAGAACCTAAGTCGAAGTGCTGAGAGTGACCCCAGAGCACAGAGCCAGGAGTAACCTGAGCACCATCGGGTGTGGTCCCCTAAAATAAAAGAAAAGAATAGCTGCCGACAGCCACCTGTGCCCACCCTGGCACACAGAGCACGTGACAAAGTGTTGCTTTCACCACATACGTGACAGCATAACCTGCTCTCTGCTTCCTCTCTGGATATCTGCAGCAGTTCGAGTGGGAGAAATTTCTAACTCTAAGTCAGGTAGTTGGGCTGGAGCAATAGCACAGAGGGTAGCATGTTTGCCTTGCATGTGGCTGACCTGGCTAACCCGGGTTTGATTCTCCTGCCCCTCTCAGAGAGCCCGGAAAGCTACCGAGACTATCTCGCCTGCACAGCAAAGCCTGGCAAGCTCCCCATGATGTGTTCAATATGCCCAAAACAGTAACAACAAGCCTCACAATGGAGAGGTTACTGGTGCCCACTCGAGCAAATCGATGAACAAAGAGAGGACAGTGCTACAGTGCAAGTCAGATAGTTGTAGGGCAGACTCTGTACAGTATAACAAAACAAAGACCAGAGTGACCTCTCCAAGAAGCCTTTATTCTGGTCCAAGTACTTTTCTATCCATGTTCTGCTTCATGGAAAGCAAGTGAAGTCTTTAGAGCACAGAGCGGTATGAGGCTTATCCTGGGTTGGGGAGGCTTTGGGATTACCAGGAGCACCAAGCAGGGAGGAGCATATTAGATGGTCGCAAAGTGAGCTGAATTGATGAAACTTTTATCAGATTGACAGGCAAAAATTAGAAAAGAAAAAAAAAAGATATTTTTTTCTTCTGCAAAGAGAAATGGTTCAATAAATATAGCATTTTATACAGGGTGGAAAAGAGAAGATTCAAAGATGTGTTTTTCATGAACCCAAATGGATCACCGCAAAATTCCCTATTTAGTGAGAAATTTTTGATGTGTGCAAGGGATTAATGATTAAGAAAAGCACAGATTTTCAAAACCTGTACAAAAAATAATTTATTTACTTTGAAAGAGTAAATGCCTGTAAATTCTCTTTGGAGTCTTTTTATTCACTTTTCGGTGGCCACAATTTTATAAACAGGTACATAATTTTATAATAAAAATACAAGATCATTTGTTTATATGTTTTCCCAACTTTCTAACAATGTAATATAAATTGTTGCTCAAAAGTAGGATTTAAATCAAGAGAGTTGGATTGTAGACAAATTAAAAGGGCCGAGGCATGTCCCCAGCCTGACTCATTTCTCTGCTACCGCATAGGATCCGCCAAGCACTGCCATGGGTCACTCCTGAGCACCAAGCTATGAATATCCCCCCAATACGACCAGGTGTATCCCCCAAACCTAAATAAATAATGTTGAATGTAATTTATCTATCTCTCCCATCTCTGAAGTGATAAACATATTTCTATCCCCATGAAATTAAAATCACAGTTACTGATTCTGCATGAATGAGATTGAACACAGACATCCAACATGAATTGAGCCAAACTTTCATACCTATAAGGACCCACATTTAGTTGTTAGATAATCTGCTTTGCATCACCCTAAAATTAATCCCAAAGTTTAAGGCTTAAAATAGCAAAGTTTTAATCTCAGAATTTACAGGCTTCAGAACTCTGACCATGGCCTAGAAATAGCTGGTGGTCTTGTGGTCTAGGACTGTCAGGTAAAATGAAGATTAAATTCCAGAGTCAGAGAAATAAACAGTAATTCCTTGGCATGTCTCAAATGTATAAAGTTATGCTTAAAGATAACTATGTTTAATTGAGATTTACCAGGGTTTTAAGTTTTCATTTGTTAAACCCAAACACACATTGCATACTGATGCAGTTAGGGGTTAGCCAGGTCTGCAGAAACTGGAGACCATGAAAGAACTGCATGTGATCACACTCCTGTCAACATTCACCTGGAAGGCTTCAGGCTTCAGGGTCTGGTTGTTCCGAGTGCAACTGAACCCAGGAGCTCAGTTATTCCCCAGACTGTGCAATCCTCCCTCAGAACTTTCCTCAGTTTCCGTCCTGTTACAGAGGATGTGTGTTGTGTGTGTGTGTGTGGGGGGGGGGGGTAGGGAGAGAGAGAGGTAGGGAGGGAGAGAGGGAGGGAGAGAGAGGACAGACAGACAGACAGAGACAGAGAGAGAGGAGGGAGGGAGGGAGGGAGGGAGGGAGGGAGGGAGGGAGGGAGGGAGGAAAAAAGAGAGGGAGAAAGAAAGAAAGAAAGAAAGAAAGAAAGAAAGAAAGAAAGAAAGAAAGAAAGAGAGGGAGGGAGAGAGAGGGAGAGAGAACAGGAGGGAGAGAGAGAGGGAGAGAAAGAGTAAAAGAAAGAGAGAGGGAGTGAGATGCAGGCAGAGATAGAGACAGACCTACTGCTAACTCAGTTTGCATTTTCAGGCCCAGGGAATCAGCTTTGTGTCCGGAGTGCATGTGTCATAAGTGCAGGGACCTTACTTTGATGGAGGCTCCCTAGAGATCTTCTGTGGTAGCCCTAGCGCCTCTGAGGGGTTTGCTTCACCGCACTGCACCACCAGGCGGAACAATGAACTGTCTAGTGGAGTCCAGGGGCAGCTTGAGTCCTGGGGCAGTGCTTGGGAAGACTCTTCCTCCAAAAAAAAAGTAAATAAATAAATAAAACGTATTTTAATGCTTCATTATATTCACCTGATATGTATCTGTTTTAGTGACCTTACCAAATAAATGTTCATCAAAACCAAAGAGGAAAATCTGAAACAATGTTCCTCACGAAATATTTTTAAATTAAATTATCTTCCTTCAAAACAAATTTTGAAAGATGTAGAGCTCTACATTTACATCCTCATCTCTCACGGAGTTCCAGGAAATTATTTGAGATTTCTGACAATTATTTTCATCAACTGTTATTGAGAAATAGGCATAATGGGTAGCAACCAGAAAGCTTCCCATTTTAGATTTGTAAAATTTAAATTTACAGTTCATTTCCCTTCATGTCTCTGAAGTGTTTTGTGTGCTGCAGTTAACAAAGATTCTGACTGTCCAGGTCTTCTTTGAACACAACTGTGATTCTGGCTATTAACAAAGCTCTAATTTTAGTTAATAGATACAACACAACTTTGAATGACTTAACGGGCTCTACACTTAGCTTTTCTTCTGTTTGATCCTACCAAGAAATGATGAATAATATGTTCATTTCTACTCTAGGCCATTTACTTAGAAATCTCAATTAGCCAGAAGGGGAACTTTCTATTACTTTCCTTGCTAAAAATTTACCTTTATTTGGGACCAGAGAGATAATACAGCAGAAAAAATATTTGCTTTGCATTAGGTGATGCAGATTTAAACACTAGCACCACAACACAGGGTCTCCTGAGCCCTCCAGGAGTGACCTCTGAGCACAGAGCCAGGAGTAAGGCCTGAGCACAACAGGGTGTGGTTCCCAACAAAAGATTTATGTTTTATGTTTTATTTATGTTTTAGGAGCAATAGCACAGTGGTAGGGCATTTGTCTTGCACACAGTTGGCCGGGCCAACCCCGGTACGATTCCTCTGCCCCTCTCGGAGAGCACGGCAAGCTACTGAGAGTATCTCGCCCGCATGGCAAAGCCTGGCAAGTTCCTCATGATGTATTCTATATGGCAAAAACATTAACAACAAGTCTCACAGTGGAGATGTTACTGGGCCCGCTCGAAAAAATCAAGGAACAACGGGAGGACAGTGCTACAGTGCTACAGTGCTTAGGTAACCTATAGGCTATCTTAGTATTGGAGAGCTACCAACAGTGTCTAAATTTGGACCTTGACTGTCAAGTTCTTTGTTAGCACCACCCTGCTTGAAATCACTCTTTCTACTTGGAGGTTTCAAAGCTTTTACTGTTTATCACTATTACAAGGATTTTTATTGTGGGAGCAATTATATGTGTAAATGCTACATCTCACTTACAGAGCCAACTGTATGAAATGTAGTCATCTTTGTCAGAATTTTTTTAAAAATTTTGCACTTAAGAGTGTGACTTTGGGGTTTCAGTCAGCTGGCCAGGAGAGTCGCCTGTTTAACCAGGAAGAAGCTGCTGACTAATTAATAAAGAGAAGCTTTGGTTAATTAAGTTTCCATTGAATAATAGAAGGCAGGATCGTTGTTTTGTTTTGGGACCACACCCAGTGGTGTTCAGGGCTTACTCAGGGATGTCTGACTCTGTACTTGGGGGTGACTCCCGTGTGCTCTAGGGACCATATGGGGTTCTGGGGATGAAACTCAGGAGGGCCAAGGCAAGACAAGTGCCCTTCCCACAGGACTACAGCACAATCAGAAGGAAGCTTATAGCTCCAGGATCTTTGTTTTATGCCAAACTTTTCTTAATATAAAATTGATTCAAACTATTTCCAGCACAGCTTTGTTTGAAATAAATGAAGAAACTTAAAAGATGCGATACTCTGAATTGCCTTTAGTAGAAAAATTGCCCAGTCACATGAAAAGTGTTACTAACATGACAGATTTAGAGAAAATATATAACTTTAACAGCTAACTTTAACATTCAGACCAGAAGAGAAATATTTAAATTAGAGCAAATAAAAGGCAAAGAAGACATTTCAAGTTGTCCGTGGTTCTATTTTCGGTTTGATGATGCTGAAAAACCAAAAGCAAGAAATGTTCACTGATGCAGAGGGGAGATTTCAGATGAGATCTGGAGCATTCAGGCTGGGATGGCCATAGACAAGGGAGGAGGTGCACAGGGGGACAGTAACTGCATGTGGGACTGGTGCTGACAAGGAAACCCTCCAGGCCTGTGAGAAGCAGTCTAATCTCTTGCCCAGCATTCATCTTAGCAGTTTATAACCTCTCCTCCTGGGACTTGTAACTGAATTGTACATTCATGTTGTTGTAACATCAGTTCCCTCCAATAAATCAGACTGCAATTACAAACAAGTGAAGTCAGTCCTAACCAGAACCTCTCCACTATTGGCCAGGACTTTTTAGATCTGAACTTTCGATTACAATTCATCATTGTTATCTCTGAAACAAAACCAACAGACTTGTCCTCTGTACAGACCGTACGGTCATATGAGCTGGTATGACCCTTAGTAGATTAAATCAGCAAAGTGCAGTGTTTCTGGGCTCTTAACTGGGGTAATATCTACCTGACACTGTTGATTCGAGCAACTCAACATAAACTCTAGGTTGTCACAATCAATGCCAAGATTCTAGCCCAGACGAGTCTTTTGAGGCCGAGCTCACACCATGTGGCAAATAACGGAGTGAATAGTAGCAAATACTGAGTTTTTATAGGCTGTTTCCATGAGGTTCTGCCTTAGGTCATTTAAGTAAGATATATCATACTTTTACCTAAAGAGGCTTGGATGGGGGCTATGATAGAGATAATGAATTCTATGTCTAAGTAGAAGAGATAGAATCAGTGAACTTGTGGGATAATCGGGTACCTGGCAATGTACACAGCCTCGGAGATGGCCCACAGGGACCCCAACCTCTTGGTCTTCACATTCTTAGGTGTTCTTTCTCACCTGGCAAAAACGACCTGTTAAATCAACAAGCCACTGCAGTACGTGTGACAGTGTGGCTTCTTCAGCCCCTTCCAGATCTCTCGCTGGGAAGAGACACAAGCTGATCTTCGTGGATGCAAATAAGGAGGCACTGAGGCCTCCTCCAGCAGCCGCTAAGCTGCCAACCACACACGTGGAACCTCTCACGGAGGCCAGGCCTTCTCAATGGTTCTGTGGCTCACGTAAGTCCTAAGTCTGTGCTGTACAGGTAAACTGCAAAATTCTGACACAAAATTTGTGTTACGAAGAAAATGTTGATTGTTTATGCCAATAATGTTGAGGAAATTATCTAAGAACTCTCTATTGAAGGTAAAACAGGTATCAACTTATTATTGTAGGAAAAAATATCCTTGACTATTAATTAGAATGCTGCCTCAAAGATTAGACTGAGGTTGTCTATAGTGCAGAGTGAAAGTGCTCTAATGAGTTAAAAAAAATTACCTAATGCTGGGAGAAACTTATTTAAAGCACACTAGCACTTTGAGATTATGATTATAAAGTTGCCTTGGGAAAATGAGTTATTTTTTTCACTTACATTAGCTGACTAACAGACATGTGTTGTGTACCTTGCGAATAAAGACAGGGCTGAATACTCACTGGAGATATACATATTTATGAACAAAATTAACTTACATATGTGTAAATAGACATATGCTCAGGTAACAACAGAAAAATGCCAGAGCCATTAGCTCAAAATCCATATACTTTCTCACAAAACATTGAAAATTAGCAGAATAACATATCCAGAACCCTGGAGAGTCAATGTGGAGAATAATCATTTGAATAGAAAGGAAGGGGAAAAAAAGAAGAAAGAAAGAGAGAAAGAAAGAAAGAGAATAAAGAAAGGAAGGAAGAAAGGAAAGAAAGAAAATAAAGGAAGAGAGAGAAAGTGAGAGTAAGAGAAGGAAAAATAAAGAATGAGAGGAAGGGAGGTAATAAGGAAGGAATAGAAAGAAAGAAAGAAAGAAAGAAAGAAAGAAAGAAAGAAAGGAAGGAGAGAAGAAGAGGGGGAAAGGAAGGAAGGAAGGAAGGAGTAGAAAAAAGAGGGAGAAAGAGGAAGAGAGAGATAGGGAGAGAGGGAGGGAGAGAGAGGGAGAGACAGAAGGAGAGGGAGAGAGGAAGAGAGGGATAGAGAGAGAGAAAGAGAAAAGGGGAGAGAAGGAGAGAGAGGGAGAAAGAGGGAAAGAGAAAGAGGGAGAGAAAGGGAGAGAAAGGAGGGAGAGAGGGAGAGAGGGAGGAGAGAGAGCTAGGTAGCATTGTCCATAACCTCCTCTTCTCCCTTTTTGACCTGGAGGCAGTAGCTGCTGAAGACAGGAGCCTGGTGCTTGGTTTCTACAGAAGCAGAGCTGACCTTGCTTATAAATGATTGTGTCAATCTATCCCAACCTGTTGGGGGTCTTTAGCCTTTAGGACTAAGGAGGCATGCACATCTCTGCTGTCCCAGCACAGATAACGCTTCAGATGGAAGGTGTGTGAGAGCTGTTTGATAAGTTTTATTGTCAGGCCAGTGAAAACCCTGTGGCAGCTGCAAAGGTTATGATTGAGAAGTCTGAGTACAGAGTAGGCCTAGTGTTGAGGAGACTGTGACTTCGAGAAACTAGGGCACTCCAAGTCATCTCTGCAGGCAGGGACACAGAGGAAACTCGACATAAGCCCAAGGAAAGCAACTTGCCCTAGAAGTACCAGAGAAAACCGGAAGCTTTGCCCTGAAACCAAGAGAGAGGGGAGCAGACCTGAGCATTCCCCTACTGTCCCCGCCCCTAGGCTACATGCAAGCTGCTTCTTCCTGTCAAAATCACCGGAAGAGCCCATGGCTTTCTGGTGACCCAAGGTGTGAATCAAGATTCAGGTGAGAAACACCCAAGACCACAGAGAACTGAGGGTGCTGGGGGCGGGGCCAGACAGAAAAACATCCAAAGAAAGCTTTCCTTGGAAAGAGAATTTTATCTGAAGACAAGAACCCCAAAGTCCATCTGATTCTATATAACTACAAGTCAGTTTAGCAAACAAAGGAGAGAGAAAGCAAAGAGGATTCCCGCTGCTGAGGCCCAGAGGGAGGGGCATGAACTTCCTCTGACTGCAGCCTTGCCATGGGCTGGGCAGGTCTGCAGAGCCCAGTGGGGGCGCACAGGGAGCAAGGGAAGGAAAGCAGGGCCGGGAGACCCGACGCGTCTGGACCCCAGGCCCTCCATGGCGTCCACTCATCACTGCCCGCATGACCGTCTGGGGTCAGTTTTCTCTGCCCAGTGGTTACAGCTGAACCCGACCTTATTTGAGATACTGAATATCAGACCACAAATCCAAACGCGGTTCTTTATTGCCTATGATTACGAACTGTTAGAAAAACCACTCACTGCTAAGAGTACTAATAATTAAAAAAAACCGGACAAATAATAATAACCATTGATCAAAAAGTTATTCCAGCGGGGTGGGAGGGATCCTGGGACCCGTGGTGGTGGAAAACGGGCACTGGTGGAGGGATGGGTGTTTGATCATTGTACAATTGAAACCCAAGCACAAAAAATTGTAAATCTACAACTGTACCTCATGGTGTTCACTAATAAAAATTAAAAAAAAATTAAGTAATCATAAAAAAAAGTTATTCCAATTCCCAAATATGTTGTGAGTATGCAGCATGTGTCAGACTCTCTCCTAAGCATTTTCCAAAGTGTTCTAACTCACTGAGTCTTCAGCGATGCCTTAGGCGAGGGTGGGGGTGAGCTGTCATGATCTCGCTCCTTAAGACTCGGGAGTTAAGACCAGCACTCAGAGCCAAAGGGTGACAGCAGGGATCCGAGAAGGGACAGCTGAGGTCTCTCTGCTCCCACAGGTGAAGGCCCCTACCTTCTCATCTGTGAGCCCAAGTTCTCTGAAAAGCAGGTGGTGTAATGGGGAGGGAAGGGGGTTTTCAGCAGAGCTTTTTCCTCAGCATCTAGCACTGGGGCGCTTAGGGTGATGGCCCCAGTGCAGCCTCTCACAGACATCTCAGTCCCACACCAGACTGCAGGAAGTGTGCGGTGGGCAGAGGCCCTGATCAGAAACCAGGTCCCATCTTAATTTTTTTTGGGGGGGTCACACCTGGTGATGCACAAGGGTTACTCTTGGCTCTGCACTCAGGAATTACTCCTGGAGGAGCTCGGGGGACCATATGGGATGCTAGGAATTGAACCCGGGTCAGCTGTGTGCAAGGCAAACATCCTACCCACTGTGCTATCACTCCAGCCCCAGGTCCCATCTTTCTCCCCCCCACCCAGGGAGACAACATCTGAATTCTTCTCGAATAACCAAGAGGTTCTATATGACTTGAAGCTTCATTCAAATCAGCAGAGGAGAAAGGAGCAGGGGAGAGATGTAAAGAGTATGAAAGAAAGAGAAGGACAAGGAGCAGGGAGGAGGAAGAGGAGGAATGGAAGAGAGAGGAGGAAGGAGTAGAGAAAGAGGAAAACAGAGAGGCAGAGGCAGGTGAGGGGAACGGAATGGAAAAGGAGAGAAGGAACTGCATAGGGAAGGGAATGGGGAGGAGAGAAGGGGAAAGAGAAGGAAGAGAAGGAACTGCATAAAGAAGGGATGGGGAGGAGGGTGAGGAGGGAAAAGAGAAGGAAAGCCAAAGAGGGAAGACAAAAATGGGGTTAGGAGAGGGAGCACAGCATCTGCTTTTCATTTTTTCTAAATAGGAGTGTTGGATTACTTTTATTTTGAACTGACACTGATTTTTTAAATCAAATTTTAATTTGTAATTTTAAAACCAAACCCAAGGGGTGTGACATTTATCTTCATCTGTCAAAAATCTGATTATTAAAAGAATCGCTGTTTTAAAGGTTTCTCAAAAGTACTGCAGAAACTCCTGGCTGTCTTAGTTCTTTTATAATGAGTTTATGTTTTGAACTGCCAGTGGATGTGTTAAAACTGAAGTGAACTAAATTCCTTTAAAATTACAGGCCTAAATTCCCTTTAAAAGATTTGCCAAGATATATTTTGGAAATTGTCGAGCAAGATATAGTGAACTTCAAAACATTGGAAAAAAGAAAGAAAGAAGCATTGCCAAATTGGCTCCATTTCAAATTTTATATAGGTTTTCTTATCTAACTTAATAACACACAAATTAATGAAAAACAAAAAAATTGCAAAATATCATCAAATTAATAACAGTTCCCCAATTTGTATTTTCCTTGCCATAAATCACTGCCAAGTGAGAACTTGTGAAGCATCCAAGTGCATTTTCAGTTGTAATCCTCTATAAAGTTTATTTTTTTAATTGCCTTAGAATAACAGAAGAATGATGAAAAGATACGCTAAGCTAGAGCCATTGAAATAACTATAAATTGGTTTCTGCCTTGTTTTTGTGGGGCTACTGTTTAAAACAAGCTCTAACGACTGCTCACCAGGAGAACCAAGAATCTCTGATTAACATACTTGCTTTGGGACCATGGTTAGGAATGGGGAGAGCTTTTCTAACTTGGGAAATTAATGTTGCCCACCACTTCCAAAAAATAAACACACAAAATCATCCAAGCTTCTAGTTGGTTTCTGCCATGGGGAGAACCTTTGAAAGAAAGTATCTCACTTTAACTTTAACAGTACAAGCAGTGAGGGTCATATATATATTGATATATATATATGATATATATGATATATATATGATATTGATATATATATATATATCACTCTTGGATGACTATTCATTAAGGGATGACTCTGCACGTGACTAGCATTCAAACCTGTGCAAAATAATTCTAGGTCCTTTCATGGGCCATACAAGATGATCAGATCAGAGTGAAGGCAAGGATAATCTTAGTGCCTGGAAGGGCTGATCCAACTGAAAAGCCAGCCATGACTTAAAGGGTCTGCAAGTAAGTTTCTAGAAGGTCAATTCCTTGCAGTTAAAGTTCTGCTCTATGTGAAGTCAAACCTCACACAGACATCACCTCGTACAGAGTGTGGTCTGAGATTTACATAAGGCACAAGGACCGGGGTGCGAGTGGGGGTAAGTGCCAAAAATTAATACAACAGTGTTGTTAGTTATCATTGGAATCTGCATGGATCAAAGTAATACTTTTTCCACTGATGGATTTAGCTGTAATAGAGAAAATTGCAGTTCCTGCATTTCACCGTTTCTACCAAGAGTGACTTTCAGTGCATATCTCCTTCCACTCTCTGATCAGTATTAGTTTTCCTCTTTCTCACTAAGAGGGAGACTCTGTGTGGGGGAAGGATTATGACTTTTTTCTTGTCTGTACCTCTAGGGAAGGAATTAGTAACCAGAAAGGGGTGTTTGCTGGTGATTGTAGGAAGTGCCGTGGGTTAGTTCCACATAGCAGGAGACTCACTAAATTCTTGCACATTTTAATCTCCTTTCTAGTTTCAGCGCCCTCTCTAAATTGGGGAGCAACAAGAAAAGTTCTAGAAAAGGATGACAGGATATCAAAGGACACGGAGGAGAAAGTGATTTCACAAGGCAGCTAGAGTCAGAGGTATGGAGGTAAAGTCTGAAAGCAAGTCAGCCAAGGAGATAGATAATTCAAAGAAGAGTTGAACCCATTTACTGCATAATACTCTCCTTTGATAATCAGACTCATTTTTATATTTTAATAACATTGGAAGTTATTTAACAGATAGCAACATGAAACAGACTTAATGGATTTTTTATTGAATAGATCACAGCCTACACTAGCAACCTTGTCTTTTAATTTTAATTTTCCAGGGTTAAATAAAGTAGTAAATGCATCATCTGTGTACATCACAGTTTGAGATTTATTAAAATTTACATTTTGTGTTTCTTTTTAAATGTATAATTTTTTAAGGATGTTATATAATATTAGCCTTTTGTGGGCGGGGAAGGAGGAGAAGGTAAGATAGACCTAGAGGTTCTCAGGGCTTCCTTCTGCCTCTGTGCTCAGGGATCACTCCTAGGGAGGCCCTGTACCATATGGGGTGCCAGGGATTGAACTGGGGTCAAAAGAGTGCAAGGTAAAAGTGCCTTAATCCCTGTACTATCATTTCAGCCCCTGAAAGTCAATCTTAAATATTTTTTTAAATTTTTTGTTAGTGAAACACCATGAGGTACAGTTGTAGACTTACAACTTTTGTGCTTGGGTTTCAATTATACAATGATCAAATACCCATCCCTCCACCAGTGCCCATTTTCCACCATCACGAATCCCAGTATCCGTACTACATGGAAAGTATCATGCTAAGCGAAATCAATTTTAAAATTTTTATGTATACACACATATATGGGGCTGGAGTGATAGCACAGCGGTAGGGCGTTTGTCTTGCATGTGGCCAACTTGGCCCACCTGAGTTTGATTCCTCTGCCCCTCTCAGAGAGCCAGGCAAGCTACCAAGAGTATCTTGCCCACACGGCAAAGCTTGGCAAGCTACCCATGACGTATTCGATATGCCAAACACAGTAACAACAAGTCTCACAACGGAGATGTTACTGGGCCCGCTCGAGCAAATTGATGAATAATGGGAGGACAGTGCAGAACAGTGCAGATCACAGTCTATGGATGTCACTGGCACATACATTAAGAGTAAAATGAGAAGCAGGCAACATTGATAAGTATCTCCATACATCCACACCCATCAAATGCTGTTACCCAATTCTGTGAGGCATTCTTAAACAAATACAGGGAGAAGCCACCTGTTCTGCAGTAAAATATGTCCCCAAATCTTTGCTATATTTATATGCTAAAGCTTGAGCAAATTAGAATAGATTATGTTTGGCTTGTAATGAGTCAAGAAACACATAAAGGGCAAGAGAGCTTCTTTATTGTGCTGAGTGTCTGCTTGGCATGTGGGAGTCCTAGATCCTATCCTGGTGCTTCATGATCCCCCCAAACATTGCATAGATCTTGGATTTGTTCCCAAGCACCTCCCCAAACCAAAATATACATATAAAAACTACACAAATAGTACTGAGCTTTTCCATAGACTATTTATTCAGCATTCTCACATATCTATAGTACAATTCTCAAAACCAGGCAATCAACTTTGATATACTATTCAAATCAATTTTGGAAGCTTTTGTTTTTTTGTTTGTTTGTGGCTTTACACTTCACTGTAAAGATGTTTACCTCCTAATCATCTTTTATCTGCTCTAAGGATCTCGCACTGGATTTAGTTATTGTCACTCTTATTTTCCTAAATCTGCGATGGATTTCATTTTGTTTATACCATTGTTGATTGTTCAATGGGTTGTTCTGTAGACTATCACTTGGGTTTTGTCTGCTATATCCTCTGCTTATACGGAGGATATAGCATAGATATAGCATATGTCTGGAAAGCAAAGGGAAGGTTTTGAGCCTCCTGTGCTTTCCTTGTTACTATCCTGGAATCAGCCTTTTCTGCTGAAAAACCATCGTTCCTATTCTTAGAGATTAAGAAAAATTTCTAAGAAGGACTACAGCTAAGAACCGGAAACCGAGCCAGTGAGATATCACAGTAGTGAGAAATTACAATGCTTACCATGTGTGTGCCCAACTCAATCCCTGGCACCCAGCATGGTCCCATGAGCCAGCCAGGAGTGTGATCTCTGAGCAGAGCAAGGAGTAAGGCCAGAGCAGTGCTGGGTGTGGCCCTCACCAAAAAACTAAACAAATAAAAGAACTGGGAACCTAAAACGTACATTAAAGACAAGTCATTTACCAAGACACTGTAAAACAAATCAGCTCTTCACCACACTGAATTTTGAGTTAACAGTAATGTGATGCGTAGTAATGGGTATTGTACTTGCTTGATTTGAGTAGTGAGAATTTTATTTTAAATTCTAATTTTAATTTCAATTTTAAAGGTAATTATATGGTGAAAAATCTCATACTCAAGCTAGAAGGTACAGTGGGCTGGTCAGACAAACAAATAGAGTCTCCTAGTTTCACTGGGCCAGCAAAGATTTCAGGGGGAAATGATTTCTTTCTATGTATAATGGACTTTAGAAAAATATACAGTATGTGTAAGTTTGTGCAGGGAAGAGAACCGACTAAATACCCTCTGATGCAAATTGTCAAATGGGGCCACTTTAGCCCTTTTCTTATCTCTTTACCCCTTGACCTCTTGCACTTGATTTTATCTTAAGAATAGAAAATACAATTTTATTGTTCAATTTTTACTATAAGCTAAAATTATATGGATTTTGGGGGGTGTCAAGGCTCTTACTCCTGGTTTGTATCGCGGGTCTCCTTCTCAGGTCTTCGTGGAACCATTTTCAGTGGCAGGGTTTGAACCAGGAACACTTGCATGCAAGGAGAGGACTTTACCCCCTGTACTATTTCCCTGGCCGCTATTTGGATATTTTTAAACAGTTGCCATTTTCTTACTGATGCATCATGGGATGAAATGTGAATTAGCCACCTCTAAATGACAATGGAAAACAATACAATTGCCAGACTAGCTTATTAACATGACAAATACTTGTGATAGCTTACTTTCTACTGTCACTGTCACTGTCCCCCTGTTATTCATGGATTTGCTGGAGTGGGGCCCAGTAACATTGTGAGACTTGTTGTTACTGTGTTTAGCATATCAAGTACGTCATGGGTAGCTTGCTAGGCTTTGCCATGTGGGCGAGATACTCTCACTAGCTTGCTGGGCTCTCCGAGAGGGTGGAGGAATTCAACTCTGGTCGACTGCATGCAAGGCAAACGCCTTACTCACTGTGCTATTTCTCCAGCCCAGGTTTAAATTATAATCTATGCGCTGATGAGGAAGCGGAAAGAACTGTTCCAGTGTCATCTATTACAACAGAGCCCCCAAAGCTAGGAGAATATCTGGCACCGTGAAGACCCAGGTTTGAGTGAAACACCGACATTCATATTCTGTAATGTCTTTGTGACACATCCTTGCTCTGCCGGGTTAGACTACACATTGTGGCCACAGCAGCCTTCAAGAGTCTGTGATTTTTCTGTTGTTTTGTTCTTTTTTAAAAAATTATATAAGGTATTTTTGTCAGGTGTTTCAAAGATGATAAGCCGAGGGTTATTCTGAGTTACTTGTCCTAATCCCTGTGCTCACTTGTCTGGTTCTTGAAGTTACTGCTTTATCTCACTTCTCACCTGTTCTACAACATCCCCTAAATTTGACTAAACAAAACAGAGGGTCACCGAGAAGAAAGATGAAAAGAATTAAAAGAGGAAAAATTAAATATACTTTAGGCAATAACTTCCAATCCAGTTGGAAACAGAACAAACATGAAAAAAAAAAAGGTACCACATGACATCAGAAATTGCACGGAGTAGTTCCTTCTCCCAAAAAGGTCCCCAGAAAGGCAGAATACAGATAAAAGGGCATGTTTTCTTTTGGATTTACCTCTGATATGACTTATGTGAATTTTAAAGGGTCCCTTATCTTCCTCTGCACATTTTCCCTCTTTGAAAGTGAAAGTGAAAGTGAAAGTAATATGGGAGGCTTATTTTCATGAATTCATCACCATGCATCCACAATGCATTATTAATTCTTGGGATGAAGTTATCTCCTACACCTTATTTTCATAGAATTTTTGTTCTCGAGTTCATTTTTGAACTAACCCTTCTAGTTTGTTTGGTGTTGAGGCTTTACCTGGCGGTTGTCAGGGCTCTCTACTGGCTCTGTGGTCACAGATTCCTCCTGGTTGTGCTCAGGGAACCAGACGGGGATTGACATCAAATTAGCCACACGCAAGACAAACTACCTACCTGCTCCAGCCCCTGAACTAACTTTTCCTGAGCCACCATATCTTTTAAGCTATTCTTACTTAATTTGCAGTATAAACAAACAGGATTACAAACAAAAGGGGAAAAAAGCCACAGTGAAGAACAAGTAGAAAAGTCAGGAGTAAAATCAACTGATAGTATTAGAGACCTACCATGGAGGTAAAGATCCAAGCTTCCCAAATCTTAGAGGATACAATATAGATTAGAGGCACTTTTATTTAAAAGTACCTTTCCCCATAAAGGCCCCCAAACTCTATTCAGAAAAGACATTTGCAACTCCTATGTTCAGTGCAGCATCCAATATCTGGTACCCCAAATCTGAAAACAGCCAAGTTCTAAAAACATTTGACTGGATACGGTACGCATACTAGTCAGCTTTTCAAAAAGATGAAATTATGCAATTTGCTGCTATCTGGATGGACGTGTAGAGAATCATGTCGAGTGAAGTTAGTCAGGAGGAGAGGAACACAGGATGATCCTCCAATAAATGGGACATAAAGAAAGAACTCAGGGCAAGAACAGATATCCAAAGGCAAAAGAAACTGAGAACTGAAATCCAATCATGAACAACTTTGTAATGGTTGATCTCATAGTGATTCAACAAAAAATGTTACAAAAACTGAGAATTGGTCTTTAGTACAAAACTTGTCATGGAATAGGAGGGAGATAAGATAGAAAGGACAGGGGATACTAAGGCAATGGTGAGGAAAGTGGACACTGGTGGACAGTGTAATGTGGGAGTTAGTTATTCATGAAACACTCTCTGTAATGGTGCCTAAATCATGGTGCCTAAGTACATTTTTAAAAAAATAAATAAAATAAAAATATCCTTCTTGTCAATGTTTGACTTGCACTTTTGCTGAGCTATAAACAGTGAAGTAGCAGTGGACAATTATTGGCAGAAGTACTTCTTTGGATTGGTTTTGACCCAAATTTGACCACAGTTTTCCATTCTCATTATGTTTGTTTAAATAAGTGGGGTTTATATAAAATTTCCAAGCCTTGACAACAATCACAATTTCCTTTTTCTCCATTTTTCTTTTTTTTTGCTTATTACTGCTGCTAGTTAAGTCCTCACAGTAGGAATGGAGTAAACTGCAAGTCCTTTGTCTCACATTTTCTTAATGACCAGTGATACCAGGTCAGTGTTTCTTTGATATGCTAGAGGCCATTTGTATAACTGCATTGGAGACAAGTCTAGTCAAGAATGCTAGGGACCTGTGTTGCTTATTTTATTACTGAGTTGTAAGAGTTTTATCATAGTAAATATTAAATTCATACAGAACTTGATAAACTCTCATAACTCAAAGTGAAAAGAGAAAACCTATCAAGTGGCAAACATGTTTCATATATTTTTCTATTAATATGTTGTACGTTTTAAATCTACTCCTTGTTTTGGGGGACACTTGGCAGTACTCAGTGTCTAGTTCCAAACTGGTGCTTGGGTGCCACTTCTGTCAGTTTGGGTACATGTGCAGTACAGCGAGGATTGAACCCAAGCCTTGTGCATGCAAAACACGTGCTACAGCCCTTTGTGACATCTCTCCAATCCCCTGCTGGTCTTTAATGCTCTATCTGAAAGTACATGGCTAAGAACTAAAAGCGTTAGTGTATTTCTGCCACCAATGTAATTATCTAGAGTTCTCCTTTTCTTTGTAGCTATGTTCTTATCAGTATGGATGTAGCACCAAAATGGTCTGACATTTTTTAAACGAAATTTTGCAAGTTCTTAAAAGCTACAGTAGTCGGGGATTCAATATAATCCCTATTTGAGTTATTACAAACTCGGAAGTAATGCAGTTTGCTTTTCTCAAGGTCTTCATTTCTGCCGCCCAATTACATAATCCATTACCACAGTAAGCCTTTCTTGATATTCAAAATTCATGACGGATTAACTGTTCTCTTGCACAAGTCTGTTTCCTCATGAACAATTGACAGGGGGAAAAGGCGACTACTCAAAAGTAAAGCAGGTGTGTCTCGTCTCGTCCTTAGCAGACAGTGGTCGCCCCCCCCCCCCCCTTAGGTGGCAGGCAAATAATAAACTAGGACAAACAACTGAATAGGACCAATTGATTTTCCAACTATATTCGAATTTCTTTTCTGATTTTATTTTCTGTGGTCAGTATTCCTATTTTCTTTTAAGAATTAATCAAAATAAATAAAAGCAAAACCTAATAGGATAGACAATCAGAGCAGAATTATAAGTTCTTATGCACATATGCATTTTTTCCAAATCATCTCATGAATGATGATTCAGGGGAAATAAGAACAGGCAGTTGTGAGTAAAAGCCCACTCTGGTGGCACTGTGTCTGTGTGGGCTCTGGAGTCCCAACTTCTTCCCATCAGACAGACGAAGTTGCTACCATGGGGCTCTCAGTGAGTGTTTGGTATGAAGTTTGGAAACCGCAAATTCCAGTACTTTTATGTTTGTGCTCATCTAATCAGTGATCCTTGAATCGAGGAGTGGCTTGTGAAAAGAGCTATGTGCGGGGCCCTGCATAGCCAGTGGAGTCTCCAGGAACACACTTCCAGGAACTTTTCCTATTAAGGATGTTGGACACGTATTCACTTAACTGATGGTGACATAACCCTTAAGGTTAACAAAGAAAATATGAAAATGCCCAATTTATGATTGAAGAACTAAAGCACGGGCATTCTGACACACTCGATGGTGTATTTAAGCCATGGATCCAATATTTGGATTGCTATTTTCTCATTCTGAGTCTATGTTCCTTAAGAACCATGAATAATAATTACACTTAAACACAGGAGGAAAATCCAATTAAAATAGACAGAGGGAGGGAGAAAGAAGAACCGCGACTTGTTAGTAAGCTAACAGGACCTGTGTCACCGAGATGGCAGGATAAGAATGTCAACTGTCCAGGGAAGGTCAAAGGCTGCTCCCCTTGGCAGTCCTATGCAAATGTTCTTTCTTATTTATCACTACTCTTATCATTCTGTGAGTGTAACAAAGACCATTAGGTACTCATGAGCACAGGCAAACTCTTGGAAAATAGATGTAGAAGTCTTCCAAGGTCTTATGGGGCCCTCTTCTGAATATGAAATATTCAGAATTCAGATGATGGGCACCGTCATTCAATGGAATGCACTCAGTAGTCTGCAAACAAATGGTTGAATAAAATCAATAATTCCACTGAATCCTATGCTCATTCCTCTGAGGCATAACTTTATATTCACCAATTGACTGGTCATGAATCAATAAATCTTACTACCTCTTCCTGCTGAATTAAAAATAGTTTTTGTATCTACCTTTGCTTTATGGACCAGAATAGGAAGCATAAGGATGGTTATTTATTTACTGCCTTTATATTAATTATTTTAAGTAAAACAATGCAAATGAAACATAAAATCACATTTATCAGGTCCTTATCTAGAATGAATTTCACAGTGCTAATTTTCTGGTACAAAAATGAAATTCAAATGATGTTTCTCTATGAGTTAACGGGATTTCTTTTTAAAAATGCCATCACCAAGCACAAAAATTTGTAAGTCTACAACTGTACCTCATGGTGTTTCACTAACAAAACTTTTTTAAAAAATGCCATCATTATATACAGATTCTTTATTTATCCAAATAATGGCTCTATTGATTCAAATTATATTTTTTTTTGTCAAAGTTTTGGTGCATTCTATGTCTTGAAGAATCACCTGCATCAATCTGAGATATGTTCTTTTGTCTCTCTCCCCTTTGGAGAAACCTGCGGTCTCTCCTGAACACACACTCTCTCTTTCTCCTCTCTTGCTGTCTTCTCTATCTCTCCTTATTTCTCCTATATAAAAATATTTTACTTTAAAAAGTTAAAAAGTTTCAAAGTCTGTAAGCCCAACCCCTGTTATGATTTAGATGTTTTCATGAGAGAACAAAACTTTAGTCTATGGAAAATTTACAGCTGTGACATAGTGAGACTGGGAAGGAGCCTGGAATATGCACAGCATCACAGATTGCCACAAAAAGCCTGTGATGGAAGTTCATTTTATACAATAATGAAAATAAAACAAATACTCCTGTGATTAGGAGGAGGTGCATGGATAAATATACTACAGACTTCATGTGGAGCAAAAATAATTCAGGTGCACTGTGTATCTCTTTACCTCTGCAGTTACTTTTATAATTTTTACAATTTATTTATTTATTTATTTATTTATTTTTATTTAGTTACCATGAAAGTACAAAGGTACTTAGATCGGGCTTTGGGCATACATTGTTTCTTTACAATAAATGAAAATAAAACCCCACCCCAAAATGGGGGGGCGTGAAGAAGGTGACAGTGTGGAGGACAGATGAAGGAGGAATATATGAAATCAACCTGGCCATATGCTCAAAAGTATTGTAATTGGGTGTTGTATGAATGGGCATTGATGAATTTTGAAAATTTATTTTGCAGACGTTAAACATTTTAATGTGAATTTTAAATATTAAATTTCAAACAAACTTTCTCAAAGAAGATATAGAAACGACACACATCTGACCGAACTCTGCAGAAGAGAGATGAGTTTTGGAAGAGAACATATGTGCTGTGGGAGCCAGGGCGCAGGCAGGTATGTCACTTTGTCAGTGTAGCCCTGCTGAGAAGCAGACGTTTCAATGTTTGTCGCTTTCTACTCTAAGCCTCGAACACTTAAAACAATCAAGTGACAGTGTAGAGATGGGGGAGGTGACAGTGTGGAGGGTGAATGAAGGAGAAAGATGTAAAATCAGTCTGGCCAAACACTTAGAAGTATTGTAATTGGGAGATGGGTGAAAGGGGATTCACAAATTTTGAAAAATTAATTTGCACATGCTAAAAATTTTAATATAAATTTCAAAATGTTAAAATTCAAACATTTTAATATTAAATTTCAAAATGGTGCTTATTTTATAAAATATTGATAATTATAAAATAATGATGACCTATGCATCTCATTAAAACAAAATCAAATTATGAACTTTTAAAAACTGCCTAATACTTTGACTACTCCCAAGTGTGACCCCCAAAGGGTAGCTTCTTAGCACTGTTGGGTGTGGCCCCCAAACATAAGTAAAAATAAGTAAAAATTACTTCTGCCCCCGCGCCTGGGTGTTCCTTCCCGGGGCCCCTTGGAGGGGAGCGGGTTGAGCTTTCCTCCCCGCCCCGACCAGGGCTCCGGCAGCCGAAGACCTCCAGGACCAGCCACCACCATGCTGAGACCACTCTCCGCACACATGAAGGTACTGGCAGAGGGACAAAGCCACGCGGGTTCCGGGGCCGAGACCTCCAAGCCTACTCGGATTGGAGTCGAGCATCTTCCACCCAGATCCTCCAAATTCCAGTAGGCGGGGGTCACACCCACCACCTGGCCCCCTGGCGCCGTGTAATCCCATCAGCGGCCAAGACTCAGAGACTATAAAATCCAGATCCCGGACGAGAACAGTGCAGTCTTCTGCCCCCGCGCCTGGGTGTTCCTTCCCGGGGCCCCTTGGAGGGGAGCGGATTGAGCTTTCCTCCCCGCCCCGACCAGGGCTCCGGCAGCCGAAAAATTACTTGTGTCAGTAAAATACCTCAACAGGCTGAGCACCTGCTCTGCATACAGGAGAACTCGGCTGGGTCCCCAGTGCAACCTGTTCCCAACACTGCCAGAAGTTACCCCCCAGCACAGAGCTGGGGTGGTGTCTGTGCTTTGACTCTGGCCTCCAAACCAAACAACTAAGTTTTTTTGGCTGGAGCGATAGCACAGCGGTAGGGCGTTTGCCTTGTGCACAGCCAGCCTGGCCGAGCCGGGTTCGATTCCTCTGCCCTTCTCGTAGAGCCCGGCAAGCTACTGAGAGTATCTCGCCCACAAGGCAAAGCCTGGCAAGCTACCCGTGACGTATTCGATATGCCAAACACAGTGACAATAAGTCTCAAAATGGAGATGTTATTGGGCCTGCTCGAGCAAATTGATGAACAACGGGAGGACAGTATTTGTTTTTTGTTTGTTTTGAAATTAAGACAAACCATACCCACAGCAATAACCTTTGTACAACCTCTCAAACTGATATAAGGTCAACATTGGATCATGAGGCTATAAACTCATATTTCAAATATAGTCTCTATGTCCTATCTGTAGAATTCTTGTGGAATTACAAGCATGGAATTAAAGTCAAATCTGACTACTATGGTGCGAAGTTGTGTTTATTTGTGAAGGTTGAATAATTTTTCTATTGCTTAGGATCAAAGATGATTTGGGGGCCAGAGAGGTGGTGCAGTGGGGAACATGCTTGCCTTGCACACAACTAATGCTGGTACTATCCCCAGCATCTTATATGGTCCCCAAAATCCTGCCAGGTGTGATCCCTGAGTACAGAGCCAGGACTTAGCCCTGAACACTACAGGATGTGGCCTAAAATACAAACAAAAAAAAACAAAGATGACTTGGTAAATGATGTGAAGTTATAAATTAATAGTTACTTTAATTGGCATAATGCATGCCTGTTACGAGATCAGGCAGCTCCCAGCTGTCATGCTTAATCTAACGCAGCATCAGGAGGAGTTGAAGAGCATCAGAATCTCAATAGCCCAGACTGTACTCTATAAAAGCAGAAACCCTTGGGGTCAACCAAAATCTCAGGAGTTGTGGAAGTTCCCTGGACCACCCCAATATGCAAGATCTTACATCAGTTTTGTTGTTTGGGGGTGCTTTTCCTCTTGGGAACAAGAAATTGTTTAATTTTCTCTTGTATTTCTACACGATTATAATCCATATTAAGAAGACACATGTGACTTAGGACAGGCATAAACAAAAGAGAGAAAATGAAGGGTTGGGGTTTAAATGGTTTTGCCAGGCGACATCCCAGGATAGCAGACCCTGAAATGGGTAGGGGCTACTCACTGAACTCACTGAAGGGAAAAGAATGTATTCTGGTCAGCCTGACTCTTTAAAAGTGTATCTTCATGATTTTTTTAGTAAATTAAGAAATGGAGATTGAATGGTAGTCATTCAATTTATTGGGAGAAAAATGTATCAGGTAAATGTACTATGTCGTGAGTTCTACTGTTTCTTCTTATCCTATTTAGTCGGTCCACGCTTAGGAAACATTTAAGAAAAACAGTATTCTTTAACACAGATGCCATGGCTTTATGATCAACTTCAAAAAGATCTCATGAGACACTTAAAGAGAGAATCTGCACATTTTGTAAATATTTTTAGTGAACAAAAAACTTGCTATGATGAATGATCTGGGTAATTACTTAGAAATGATAAATTGTACTGCAATCTATAATGCAATTTATGACCATCATTAATGACTTTATGATTATCTTCTTGGGAGCTATTAATAATATGAAATATGCTTAACTTTGCAGCCACAGTAAAATGGGGGTGTGTCTGAGGGAGGAGGCACAGAGTACTTATGCACTAATTACATTGTATTCATTTTTTCAAATTTTTTTTTTATTAGTGAGACATCATGAGGCACAGTTGCAGACTTACAAATTTTTGTGCTTGGGTTTCAATTATACAATGATCAAATACCCATCCCTCCACCAGTGCCCATTCTCCACCAGCACCGATCCCAGTATCCCTCCCACCCCCATCCCCCCTATCCCACACTGCCTCTGTGGCAGGGCATTCCCTTTTGTTCTCTCTCTCTTATTGGGTGTTGTGGTTTGCAAAAGAGGCAATGGGTGACAATCATGTTTGGTCTATAGTCTACTTTCAGCATGTATTTCTATTTTTTAACCAGAAAATCACTGTGAAGTTCAACAAATTTATGTTGCTTTTATTCTTTTTTCATTTCTATATAGCTCTCATGTATTTTATTTCCTTAATGAAATAAAATATCATACTCAAAATAATCAAAAAGCAACAAAAGTATTTCTATAAAGATCTTTTTTTTTCTTTTTGGGTCATACTTGGCGATGCTCAGGGGTTAGTCCTGGCTTTGCACTCAGGAATCACTCCTGGCGGTGCTCATATGGGATGCTGGGAATCGAACCCAGGTCAACCGCGTGGAAGGCAAACGCCCTACCGCTGTGCTATCGCTCCAGCCCCCTTTAAAGATATTATGTAATCGTCACTGTGATTTATAAAGATGCCCTATAACTTGTTAAAAATTCATTAGAATTGGAATGTTAAATTAAAACAAATAAGAAATAAACGCCCAGTCAACTAATAACTGAAAATTATTCCAACCTCAATGCTTCTCAAAAAAATCTGTGTGCTATCTTTCACTCTGCAAAAGTCACAAAAGTAAATAAATATGTCTGAGCACAAACTAGAGTTTTGATGAACTAGAGAAGTGAGTGCCAGTTTCCATTCTCTCCTGGAAAGTGATTTGCAGTATATACTAGCGATTTTCTAAGACACACTGATACCTTTGACCAGCTTATCTTACTTTTGGAGTCTCTTCTAAATATGAATAAAATTCAGATTCAAATATAAATAAAATATATTTACCAATGGACTTATCTCAGAATTACTATTTAAAATGTGATACCATGGAATGGGGTAGGGGCAGGCATAATCCTCTCTCTCTTCTCTCTAAGTCCCCAATCACTTTGGAGGTAAATTCTGCCTTATCTGCCTACTTAAAATTTTTCTACTATTTTTGCCAGGAGCTGAATTTATTTGACTTCTAATTCGCTTAAGAACATTTGGACTATAAATCACATGCATTATGTCTGCCTGGGAAACCATCTTTCATAAGAGCACCCTTTCAGCAGAACTGTGCCTATTTAATTCTCCTCTTAACTCAGCACGGCGCTTGTGACTCTGAGGACATGATCTGATTCATTTTCATATCTGCCAGAAATCTTGGAGTTTTATCATAAGGTTTATGAGAGAATAAACAATGCCATCATGAAAAAAAAAGGAATGCATATCCTTGGTGAAACACTGTCTTCGTAAGAAGCAGAGGTTAAGAACAGTGATTTTCAAAATGAACTGATGCTTGTAATTTTAATCTCATATTTTTGGCTTCCAGAGTTCTCTGCCACATGAATTACATGCAGAGAAATATTCCTGCTTCTACATGCCAAAAGGATCATTATTGTGCTCTGCTTCACAAAATTGGGAGGAGAATCTTAGCACAAATAAGATGCAGACATTGATGGAAGAAAGCAGAGTTTACCTGTCTCAGGAAATGTGAGTTAGTGTTTGATGTGTGCCAACACTCATATGAGCCCTGAGCCCATAGTAGGAAGAGGAGAGAGGAAGGCAAATCTGAAGAAGCAATGCCTGTTGAAGCCAGGCTTCTTAAACTCAATGTAGTTGCTGGTGCTTGTAGAAGTAATTAGTCCATATTAACTTGATGAGTCCCAAATCTGAGCCGCAGTGAACATTCTGCTCACCAAGGCATTGACTGTCGTAGAGTTGAAAAGGTAACATCTTCCTCCGTAAAACCCACTGACAAGGGCTGGGAAGATAGTTCAAAGTGCTGAAACATTATTCGCTTCACAAGCAGGGTCCCCAAGTTTGATCCCCAGCTCGCTCCACATGATTACCCCCATACCCCCCACCACCAAATACACTGGCAGGAGTTAGCCCTGATTACTGTCAGATGTGGGCCAAGCAAACAACACAACACACACTGCCTACTTAGTGTATTGAGTTGTGAGGTTCAATAGCGGCCCCAAATGCATTGTAGAAGAGTGATTGTCTCTTAGAATTACAAGCACAGGAAAGAAGATTCCTCTAAAGCAAACACCCATAGCCAGTGTTTCTGCATTTTAAGAGCTGATGTTCCAGATGTCAGTTCCATATGGCACTGTGCTCTAACTCCAGCAAGGTTGTATACAAATGCAGGTGCGTGTGTGTGTGTGTGTGTGTGTGTGTGTCTTGTTTATCTTGCTTGACTTTTAATGTCTTGATACTTCAAGTATCAAGATGTGATTTCTCCTCAAACATTGAAACTTGCACCAGAGCTGTGATGAAAGACAGGTCGACTAACCTGAAAAATAAAGCTGAAAGGAAAACAATAAAAGCTCTGCGTTTCCTTTTATATTAAATTATGTAACAACATCAACCAACTTGTCATGAAACATGATGGAATCATCTGCGATTATTAAGGACTACATGAGAGTGAGAAATTAGAAAATGCGGTGTAAGTGGAAGGGAGGTATCAATCTGCTCAGAGACAGCTCAGAGGCGCAGACGCCCTGCGTGATGTCACATCTCATTTCTTTCTATGAAACCAGGCAGCTGTTCGGCAGCTCCTCTCTCCTGTCTGCACTGTTTGTGTTAGTTTTCTTCCAAGCACTTCATCTACCATCTCAGTGAAAAACAAGAAACTGCAAGAGATGTCTGGGAATGATGCTGACTCCCATGCCTCCTCCCAATGCGCCTTTGAAAGATAAACATGTTTACCATCCTAGCTTACTCTGTTAATTGAAACCCTGTTTTAATTTTTTTAAAAAATCTGAAAAAATAAGCCTGATGTTGTTTCTTTAGTTTGAAAATTGTCAAATCTAAGGACTTCTATTTATCTCAGAATCTATAAACTTTCTAATGATTAAAAAATAACCCTATTTGATATTCTTGGGTTATTGGTTCAGAAGTGAGGATGGTAGCTAAATAAAAATTGTAAAAGAATCAAATGGAAAATTTGTAGCTTTAACATGGTGAAATCGGGGGGCTGTAAAAACTGTTTTCTGCACTTAGAAATTCTAGGGACGAGCTCCGGGAGGTGGCTGGGAGAAACTCCAGTTCCCTGTGAATGGGAGACTGGGGAAAGTCAGAGTCGCCACTGATAAGTGCAAAGTCAGTCCGCAGAACAGCGACAGCAACTGGCCTTAGCTTCCGCGATGGACACAGAAAACTCTGCCCCTCCAGACCCCCCACCCACACACAGCAAATGACTACGCTGTCAGCTTTTTCTCAACTTGCTCATCCAAATAATAGTGGGGGTGCAGAGTATCACGAATAGGTGAGGAAAACTCTTTACTTCGAAAAGAAAAACCCTAAAGGCCAAAACTTGAGAAGTTCTAGCACAGTACAAAGAGCAGAAGAAAATGCCAATACCATAAAAATTACATCTTTCTAGGACTTAAAGAAAAAAAACACAAAACCTACATTTATGACATATGCACTAAACATTATGCACAGAAACAGGAGAAGGGAGACAGCTTAGAAACTTAAAATATTGCAGCTAAATGATAAAGTGTCCCCAGGACAGGCCTCTGGGAATTTGGCCAGAGGCTTCTACATGGGTTTTGCAGGCTGGAGTCTATTCTGACCATCATGTGGTCCCAGCAGCCTCTGGAAGGACCTTCGAGTAGTGATGCTCACCCCAAAACAAAGGAACAAAAGTATCAATGCAATGCTAAAAGGACAAAATAAAGAAATATCCCCAAATAACAAAGAAGGAAAAGAGCACAAGCAAGGGACACACAAGGGCAGGATGACAACTGATATGAAGCAATATTTCTGGTTATAATCAACCCCAATGTCTGAAACATCAATAACTAGAAACAAGAATTTTGTTGGAAAGTTACGTAATCATATGTTCCAGGTGTAAAAGCATCAACTTTCCTATTAATGAGCCACTGTCACCACCCAAATTAATTTTAAAGAACTCTAGAGCCATGAAAAGAAAATAAAAAAAGCTACAATCTCAAATCTTCGAGTACCCATATTTTACTGAGTCTGCCCATTTTTTTACATAACTCTAAAATCTCCCTACCTTCTCCGCAGCCCCACAGTCATTATCCCCGAAGGTCCGGGATGATGGGATGATTCCCGGGGCAGAGCCCCCCTTCTCTGATTGCATTTTAATTAGACTCAGGCCTCCAGCTGACCTCCTGAAATCCACTTTCCACCTGATGGTCTGAATAATCTTCTATAAATGCAAATTCTTTCATCTCCTCTTTGCCTCAGGATAATGTACTAATTCCTTAATGAGACTCAGCAGGATGTGCTCTTACTTAGCACTTTTTAGTTTATTTTGCACCAATCTCCAAACACACACCCTTCTCTTCGACTTACACGCTCATCTGCATTCTCCAGAAAGACCCACATCTCTTGGGCCTGGCTGTGTGACCATTTCCCCTCTGCTTTCCCTGGATACAAGACTTAACCGACAAGGACCACCCCTTGTTGCTGCACCCACACTTCCTGCAAGGACCTCAGCCTCAGTGCCATTCTGCCATTGTCTTTCTCCCCACCTTGGATAGAGACCTGCTCTGCTCTCAGTGCTCTCAGTTGAGTCTGTTGGTTAGGTGTTGCTTTGTAGATCCCATGGGACTACCAACCACCCCGGAAAGAACCCCTATTTTTCTGTTAACATCTCCAGAGTGAATCCCAATTCAACAACACTTAGCAAACTTTCAAAAAACAGTAGCTGAATGAAGAATCAAGACAAATTAAAATAAAAAGCAGACGCAATTCCAATCACAGAATCAGAGCATTGCAACTGCCTCCCAGTGGCATGCAGCAGGGACGCTGAAATGCGCCCAAGGCCACCTCATTCTGTCAGGGCAATGTCCACCTTGGCCGCCCTGGAGGTGGGCACTCTAGGACCTGCTCCCCAGACGTTATTTAGACCCTACAGTGAGAATTTGCCTCCTCCCTCCTTGAGTTCAACTTGAATAGCACTTCTAAAAATAAGACCTTTTACTGCAGTTCGGATCTTTGCTCTATACCCTTTAGAGGTCTTGTGTCGAATCAGAAAATGTGAAGGAATTCAGGGACTGTCCTTTTTATTTGTGTGGACGCTCTGGAACAGGTTGGTCACGTGTTTTCTGAAAGGCATTCGGGTAATAGAACTGAGGTTACTGGGGTGAGGGGTGGGCAGTGGGGGCGGGGCATGAGGTTCCATGGGGTAGGGGTGGTTCACTATCTTGAGCAGAACTGTCAATCACATGAAAAAGAACGCATGCCAGATGTATGCCCGTCAGCACTGCTCCTCCGGGCCAGGGTCCTGCGCATCTGCCCGCCTCATCCTTCCTTTCCCCATGAATCCAGTCCGTTCAAACTGTTCACTGAGCATTTTTCCCTGTTGGTTGCTTGTATGTTGCCCTCTGCCCGTCTTGAAAAGCTTCCTATAAGAGAACCTTGGCTCTATCTTTTGGCCAGACATTAGGAAGTAAAGCATCACAGGCAATTTCATACCAGCATGGAGCCAACTCAATTTCCAATGCACTTTATTTTTTTCAGATTACCTTTAAATAGTGTTTTCTATTTTAGAATGGGATCTGATTCTTCCAGATCTTCCAAAGTTATACAAAGCAGGTCTTTTCTGTGTTCAGCTTGAGTCTCTATTTTTGATCAGTATTTTTTGTTGGCTTATTTGTCTTTTAAAGTCTACAGCATCTTTCTTAGCTTAAAATCACTTTTTGCCTTTGACTATTTCCTCCCAAACTAGTACAACTAAGCCCATTCTCTACAAATAAATAAATAAATGCCACTTAAGCAAAAAGGGCATAATCTCAAGATAGAAAGTCATAGTTTTCTGCTTTGAAAATACATTTTCATTCAGGTGATTTTTTTTTATTAATAGTCTCATTTTCTATCATCTGTTACCAAAAATTGGAATCTAAGTCTTCAAATTGATTCATCATTGTAATTCTTACAAGAAGGAATAGTGGGCAACAGGGGACCATTTACAAAATTAAACATCTTCGTACCTTTTAATTTATATAAATGTAAGTAAAATGTATTTTTCTAGGAAGATAAAACATAGATTGCTGCTTTGTAGATATGGAATTTGTGTCACATAAGTGATATTAATTCTTATTTTGTAATCATAATACATAGTTTTCTATCTAAAATGTTATTATCTATGACAAAGCCTATGCAGCAAAACAAAAATTAACTGAAATGCGGTTAGTTAGAGAGAAGCCAAATGTCTAGGAAACAATATATTTATTTTTTAGAGTTAGCCCATAGTTGTGTGAAATGGTCATTCAGAGAGGAAAATTTGCCTATTTAATTCTATATTTTAGTGAATTTCTCATAAAATATTATTAAGGTATGTATATGGCATAAATATTATTAAGGTATGTATATGGCTCCATTTCTACTTTTTTGACAAAACTAAAGATACCCATAAGGGAATTAGTTTTTATTCATTTGTCTACTATTAGTCTATTTGTCTACTATTATTAATAGTATTTATATGCATACATATATATTTAAAAATTTCTGAAAATTTTCTTTTTGTTCAAAATTAATCTAGCCTACAACTCATTTATTAAAAACATAACATTGAATATCAGTTTGAAAAAAATATAAATATATCTGCAAATAGGTTGGCTTTCTAATGTCATTTAACCTGTACCAATATTAATAATATATACTGCCACCAATTTACAAATATAAAATCACTGAACATATTAAACATCCTATTTGCTTAATTGGGAACAGAAGAATGCATACGAGACTGTTAGATGAAATGTTAGAATGAACACACTTTTATGATATAGTAATAGAAAAATAATGAATGTATTTTAGACCATTAATCAACAATTATATTTAGTTACAATCTCTATACCATAGTGATAACCTAAGGTAACTGAGATAAATTATATAAAGAAATATCAGATAAAATCTTATATGAAATTATGGAGTGCAAAACTTTTCAAAGAATATAATTTCATAGTTTTTCAAAGTAAAAGCAGAAAAGGTAGCAAAAGAGTACAATTGAGCATTAAAGTTTAATTTTGGAATGAAATGTTTAGAAGGCAAATAAAATCCAATAATATATAGAAATGACATAAAGATCAGTGACTAAGGCAAATAAAATCCAATAATATATAGAAATTACATAAAGATCAGTGACTCAGATTTCAGTAGTTTTCAGCAAGTAAATTTTATGCGAGATCTGTGGGTATGATGAAGGGATGAAGACCAAGCATCATAAGAACATCAGAAAAAGAAAGGAAACATGCAAACTTTCTTCTATTAATGTTCACGATTTCATTAGGAAAGTATTCACATATTCACATACTAAGGAATTATTTTTAATGAGTTTTCTGACAAAACATGTGAATCAAATCAACATCAATTAGCACAAAACAAATTTTGGGACTATTTCACCATATTATTATGAGGTGCAAAACTTCCATTTTAAAGAAGTAAGATGTGAGATTCATCTTCATAATTTTTTCCCTGTAGAGTTAGTCATTGCTTCACCAGGATTCTTTAAGTTGTTGAGTTGTTGAAGATAAACAAGTTGCCTAAACTGTATTTTTTGTTTGATATTGAGTCATAGCTTGGCTACAACTTTAAAAAAAGAAACAACTAAAAACTATCTCTGCAGAGAGAAGTGGCATTTATAAAATGTTGATTTCCAATAGGAATTTATATTTCTGTATATTAAATAAAAAGGAGTTTTATACATATATACTTATAATATGTATAAGTATGTATAATTTGAAAAGGAAGGGGATTGATGGGAATTCTTTGAAAAGGAAGAGGAGTAATGGGAAGTCGCATTTATTGTTGTGAGAGTAAAAACTGGAACAACCTCTTCTAGTGCAATTTGAAAATCTGTGTAAAAATTTTAAGTGCTCATACTGACTTATAACTGCTGATCATTCCCCAAATGATGCTTCTTCCACAGAGACGAGAGACTATGCATGATGATGCTGATGACCCAGAGTTTCTACAGAAAAACTGTAGTGAGAACCAAATGGTTCATCAAGGGAGAATTGCCAAAAAAGAGCCAATAAAATAATAATTTAAGAGGATCATATCTGCATACCATATATATGTAACAATATCCTTGAATTACTGTTAATTTTTGGACTGGAGTGATAGCACAGCGGGTAGGGCAACCTGGGTTCAGTTCCTCCGTCCCTCTCAGACAGCTCAGCAAGCTACCGAGAGTATCCCGTCCATACAGCAGAGTCTAGCAAGCTCCCTGTGGTGTATTTGATATGTCAAAAACAGTAAGTGACAAGTCTCACAATGGAGACATTACTGGTGCCCACTGGAGCAAATGGATGAATGATGGGAGGACAGTGCTACAGTGCAGACTGTTAATTTCAAAAGTGAGATAAAGTATGTATATGCAGAATTGCTTCTATCTGCAGATATATATATATATTTAGAAATTGATGCCTAGTTCCAAAACATAGACCCACTTTATTGATATTCCAACATAGACCTATATTTGTCTAGAATAAGAGCAAAGCAACATGTCCCAGGGTGCTAAATTTACTAAATCGCCCCATTCCTCACGACTTTATAAGATGCTTGACAACAGAGAATATTGATAAGTATTGACTAAAGATGGGGAGTGCTGAGAGAGAAGACGAGGCCATTGGTAGGCAGACCACTTAGAAACAGACTCAGCAACCAACAGCACATGGGTTAGGTGTGAAATGGTGTGTCAGGGTGGAATATCAAGCCAATGGGCAGCGCAGAGAACTATGGTGATGGATGTTTATATTATAGGAATACCCTACCAGAGCACAAAGTTTGAATTCTAGACAAGGTCAGAGGTAGAGAGATTAATAAAGTGACCATTGAAGTAATTCATGCAATGGAATGATTGACCATTGAAGTAATTCATGCAATGGAATGATAAGAGCCTGAAACAAGACACAGTCGCCAGGGTGAAGAGAATCAAGAAGACACTGAAGAAGCATACTTGATAAAAATTGACATTTAGGTAGAAGAAAGCATTATTCCTATAGGTAAAGTGGGGGATAAAAAGATCTTAAAACAGGTCAGGCTCTTGCCTTATGTGGGACTTAACTGGACATCATCCCCAGCAACCTAGATAGCCCCCTTCCTCTGCTCCAGACACCACCAAGTAAACCCTGAGCACCGCTGGGTGTAGCCCAAGCCCCCCTCCCAAACAGAAAAGAATAAACTAAAAAAGAAATAAACTAAAAAAGATGAGAACGCTATTCAGGTCTCCCAAAGAAGAATAGAAAGAACTATGCTTGGAATATCACGTTTCACTCAAATGAGAGAAAGAATCCGGAGTTCTGACATCCGTCGACGATCAAGAATCAGGGACGCTGTCTCGTTTGCCAAGGTGTCAAAAATCAGATGGGCTGGTCACGTAATGAGATTTAAACACGACCGCTGGACTAGAGCTGTTACCGACTGGATTCCACGGGATGTCAAAAGACCGCGTGGCCGCCCACCTTCCAGATGGTCAGACTTCTTCGTCAAGATCATGAACGATCGGTTTGAGGCCCTTCATGTTCCTGGAGCGAACAGATGCCATTGGGCTACACTAACACGTGACAGGGACAAATGGAGACGTTACTGGCGCCCGCTCGAGCAAATCGACGACTAACGGGAAGTTAAGTGATTAAGAAGTGAAAAAAGAAATATTGATTAAAACCCTTTTAGAAGACAGGGTCTAATACCACCCTCTTCATTACACAGACAAGTACATTGCAAGACTGTTTAGACTTAATCTGTCCAAGGTCATGCAATCAGTGAAGTGTGGGCCTGGAATTACAAACTAAGGTAGTCTGAGACTGCTGTGTGTATAATAAGCACTACCCTCTCTTCCCCACATAACCCCTAATGATCACATACTAGTCAGGTGATATCAGGATTCCGATGTGTTGGATGGATGAAAAGAACTGGCACTAACTTGATATGGAGAATTGAGAGGACATTAGATAAATGTAAGACCAAGGGGCCAAGTTAAAAGGGCTGAATTTGAAGTTACCCCTGTCATCCAAGTTGAAACATTTAGCAGGACCTTAGACAAGACAGAAAGGCTCCAGTTATGAAATACATGCCTCATTGGTAAATCTCTGTTAGATTATGATAATATTGGCATAGAAATGGTTAAGGAAAATTTCTGCAGAGGACACCGGAGTCTTGGGCCTCTGATGTACATGCTTCTTTTGGAATACCTGACAATACCTGACAATAAACAGGCATTAACTGGCAAGAAGAAACAGACATTTTTAATCCATAAAATATCTGAAATCTACAGAGTAAAGTGGGAAAGTTACTCCCCAGGAGCCTTTTCTTAGAAAGTTTTTTTTTTTAATTTCTTCTCATCCACCACAGAAAAACCTAAATAAAACCCACCAAGCCAACACATCTACCTTTCCCTGACATACTCATTACTAGTCAGAAAAACTACATTTGCAAAACTTTGAGTCATTTTTCTATTTCTCCACATCTATTCCTGAGTGACAGACAATGAGGCTTAGGGGGAAAAAATAAAACCAGAAATAAAACACTGGTGGTGTGGGGTCATTGGTGGAGCAAGCCAGGCTGAAGAGCAAATCCGGAGACATTCAGAAACTTGCGACAAGCCGTTCATTATTAATAAATAAATGCATCACACTGTAATTATCAGACTTCCCTTTAGTAAAGAATTCTGGCTTAGTGAATATTTACCAAGTTCTAGGCCCATGGAACATGATGGACAAAATGACAAGCTTATTGGTGCTTTTATTGATTGCACATTGTAATCTGATTACCCAAGGTTAGGCAGTCTTATTGCACATGCTCTATTAATTTCAACTCATGACATTTTCTTAATAGGAACTATTATGCCTTGACAATATTTCTAATTATATTTATTAATAATAATTTGTACAACTTTATGGTCTAAGAATGTCACTTGGAGATATTTACAAATCATTATACAATGAATTTTAAAATGACTAGCAAAAGATAAAGTGGATGGAGCAATTCTAGAGGACTTGTATTCAAAAAGATGGAAAATGTTTTTATTTTTGTTGAAATTGTAGTCATTTTACATTTTTCATGAGAATTAAACATGTAGGACTTTAAATTTGAAAAGTGGTTTCTGAGATAAATTGATGATTTGAAGGGAACAATCTAGCTTAAAAAAATCATCAGAACAAGCCATTTTATTTTTCTGAATATTGAGACAAAAATGAGAAAATTAAAAGGGATTGATAATGAAAATTAATCATTTTCCCTGTAGTTTGCACAATTTTCACTGCTAGAATAACTTCTTGAACTCCACTGGAAGCATTAAATTTGCTTTCTGAGATGAAGAAAAAGCTACACTTAGCAAGTCTGTTCCAAGCATTTAAACACTGATTTCAGGAATAATTAGTGAGATGACTTTTTTGAGGATCTCATTTGCCAACCTTTTCTCTCTGAAAAAGCAGCCCATGCCATTATGAAACAACTTTAAATAATAAGACAACTGTCTTTTTTTTATAGAACTGAACCAGTAATTTCTGTGGGTTGTTCATGTGCTTCATCTTGTACCACAAAGATCATTCATAATTTCTTCCAAACACTTTTTTTACTGATACTTACAACAATCAATGATTGTAAAAACCATCCCTTTAAATAAACCAGAGTTTAGGATAGTATCCTGGGCAAAATAGTTTAAGTCTTATTGGGCATACAAATTTGCACCCAGGAAAGCCCGGGAAAGAGAACAATAGCGGAGGGCATGCAAACATTTTCTTGCCATCCTGGCAATTTACAATTATATCTCAAAAATTCTGCTATCAAATTCATTCATCATATACAAGATTTTTATTTAAACATTTTTCTTTTTATCCATACAAAATTTCTTGAGAACCATTTTAATTTTTCTACCTTGTGGATCAACACAATTTCAGATTTGAATTTATGAGGTTTCTTCTAAAGCATTTGACCTTTGAGTTAATATTTTGGTTATAAAAATTCAAGTTCTTCCTTTCTTTAAATAAAAACTCCCTTAAACAGCATTTAGTTCTTCTATGCATGTTCAAGAACATATTTCTGTAAGAAAAACTCTAAAGCCTAAGAAAGCAACTTATGCTAGATAATAATATTGCATAAAGATTTAAATTTAGGTTAACCAAACCGCTCCCCTTTTTTATATCCCAACGTCAATTTTGGTATGTATGCATGGCTCTGTGGGTCTGTTGATACTTATGTGCACATTTATAATAAATGCACATCATGCAGTGTGATAGAATAGTTACCAAATTTTCCTGAGATAGTTTCCATTATAATAGTTCATATTACTTTGAATAAAATGGTTATTCAAAGTGGATGAATGAATGTAATGTTTGAAAGGGAGAAGCCAAGCACCCCTTCGCCCCAGTGTAGGGAGGAGGACAGAAGAGGCAAGAATGGAGGAGGGGTGGGAAGAACAGAAGGGAAGTACGGTCTGGGATGGGTGTGGGGGTGGGAGTGGCAGGTCTTGGCGGGATTCGAGTCCGTTGTGAGTGTAAAGGGAGGTGTAGATCAATATCTAACCAGAATCAACAACATTGAAGTCATGAGACCCAAACTTTAACAACCAAGCTTTTTAAAAAGCCTGTCAAGATACTGGCTGAAGAGTGGGGTCAGGGTGGGGAATTGAGAACACTGCTTGGAGGAGGTGACCATCGAGGGTGAGATGGTCCTGGGACACCGCGTGTCTAAAACCCAGCCGTGGACAATCTTGGAAATCATGATGCTTTAATAAAATTTTTTAAAAGGAAATTGTTATTTGTGGCAGAAAAATTTTATCTCTATGCTTCAGAAAAGAACAGTCAGGCTAAAATATCTACTGTCAAATAATTCCAGGTATATTAGTCAGTTCCACACAGACTGTTTCTGCTCTGATATTAATGCACCTGGGATGCATCCCTTATTCAGGTTAGCCATCTTAGATGATTAATGCCTACTGTCACAAAATGGACTTGACAGAGCAACAAAATCCATTCAGAGATGACTACTGCAATCCCCTCTGTCCTGCCAGAGAAGTGAGCTCAATTAAATGCTCCCTTGAAATTATCAGTGACTTCTTTAAGAATATGAAAGAACTCTCTTAAAACATGACTCTATTTTTTATGTTCTAAAATTGTTCACGGTAAGTATTATTATATAATTTGGAAAACATAAAGTGCATTAATGATATAAAACAGTGTAATATTGATGAGTGAAAGCAAAAGATAAAATGATCAAGTAACGTGAGGTAATTGCATGCATAATAATAAGTTCCCTTTAATAAGTAAAATATACATATTACCTATGTATATTTTTACCTATTTATTAATCCTCTGAAAAACTGAGAAATTCTATAGCCCCTAATAAATCAAATAAAATGAATTCATGGAAAGTAATGATGGGGCAATATCTGTTTATTTTGAAACTGGAGCAGAAAATGGGTTAGAAGTTAATTTCCTTAATTTAACTTCTAACAGTTTTTCTCTATTTCTTATTAGTTTCTAAGAAAATCTTATTTCTCATCAACTCAATTCATTAGCATCAGTTATCAGAAAAAGAAAATAGGGACTGGGGAAATGGCTTAGTGGAAGAGAGCATGGCTGGCTTGTGTACAAAAGAAAAGGAGAGGAGAGAAGGAGAGAGGAGGGGAGGGGAGGCGAGGGGAGGGGAGGAGAGGGGAAGGGAGGGGAGGGGAGGGGAGGGGAGGGGAGGAGAGGGGAGGGGAGGACAGGAGAGGAGAGGAGAGGAGAGGAGAGGAGAGGAGAGGAGGAGAGAAAGAGAAAAGAGAGGAAGAAAAGAAGGAATAAGGAAGGAAAGAATAAGAAAGGAATGATGATTAAAGAGAGAAAGAAGGAAGGAGGGTAAGATGGAAGGGAGGGAAGGAGGGAGGATGGAAGGGAAAAAAGGAAGGAGAGAAAAAATGAAAGAGAAGGAAGGAAAGAGGGAAGGAAGGGAGGGAGAAAGAAAGAAAGGAGAAAATATGCAAATTCTTAAACAACTTTACAAAAATATGTGGCGAAATAATTTTTAAAGGCTGAATACCTAATAGCAAAACCTAAAGTTTGGGATTTTAGCCTTATCCAAAGTAACTGAAGAGTTGGGCTAATAAATAGAAATTATTTGTGTAGGTTAATGCTGCTTACCCGAGTACAGATTGACTTCTAATTTCTTTGACATAAACAAGGTGGTCCATGTATAGCTGATCTGACCATGGCCCCCCTCCTTACCCCTGACCTCTGGGAATACTGACCAAAAGGCACTGATTCATTTTTATGAGCCACTAATATTTCCCATGTGATCATGCCAAAATATCGACAGATGTTGCTTCCATTAATT
The DNA here is from genome assembly GCF_029834395.1 of Sorex fumeus. Taxonomy (NCBI): domain Eukaryota; kingdom Metazoa; phylum Chordata; class Mammalia; order Eulipotyphla; family Soricidae; genus Sorex; species Sorex fumeus. The sequence continues at coordinate 22,730,908 of NW_026606065.1, read as the reverse complement.
CTTTATACAAATCTATTTCTCTCTTAGAAACAGAAAGTGAAATGTGGGTTAAACAACAGGTCCATGCTCAAGAAATGGAGAAGTTTGCCCCAGGATCTTTGTGGCACATCACACTAAAAAAAAGCAATAGAATATAGTTTGGAGGGGGGTATTTTTCTATTAAGTGGGCTGAGAAGATTTGTGGACTAACTCTAGAATAATCCATCATAAACAAACTAGAAAAAAAACACAGCAAATCTGGAACGGTTTGGTCGGGGGTGGTGTTCATCAAGAGGCTCTTAGCCCGGCTCCCTTATGGGGGCCTGGTGAGGCTTTCATCAGAAGATTCACTCACATGATCCAATCGGAACAGCAGAACCCTCCATGGAAACAAGGGCTTAGCTGAGCTAACAGACCAGATGGGTCCACTTTCTTTATACCATCTTGCTAATAAATATTTGTTTTTAGAGAGAAAATTTATTCCACTGTAACCGTCTCCCTGGTAGCAAAGCTGCAGGAAAGTAGGCCTGTACTGGCGTTTCTTTACATGAGGAGATAATCACATCTGTCCAAGGTGGAAACGTAGGCCTGATGATGAGGATTCTCTTGGTCCCTCACCAACACTGCTGCTTATAGAGGAGAAAGTTTGGGGGATATCTTTCTGGTCAGTTCAAAGCTCTGCTAACTGGACTTGTTCATGAGAAATCATTTTTTAAGAGAAAAATGCAATATGAATGAGATCACTATGTCCAAACTCTTTCACTGAGTAATATTCTTATAGGATGTCCTTCATATATTTAAATGCACCCTTTCCTATAAACCAGGTTTTTTGGTATAATTACCACTTAATCAAATGTCAGGGAGTGTCCTAGATATGATAATAGATCGATCTGAATAATTTATGGTTGATGAAACATGGTTAATTAATGCTTTTGAAAGTCTCACTGACTTTCACCTCAAATGAATCTTTTGATGAGTGGACAATTGGCTTTCTCTTTACATACTATTATAACAACAGCACTCAAGTGGCTTATCCCTCCTTACAGAATAATTAGGCATAGCACCTATCAGATATAAAGGGTATCATGACTTGCTCGAAAGTGTCTGTATAGGTGACACGATGCACTCCTCTGTCCCAGTCATTCCTCTGGTTGGTGTGATACCCCAAGCAACTCCTGGGCATCCATCAGTTCTTAGCACATGTAGTTTTTTTTATTTCCCTAAATCCTTGCATTCATTTTTTCTTTTTAACTTCAACTCTTGCTTCCTTCCTTTGTTTCAGTTTCTGTTTCTCTCCTTACTCCCTTTTACACACACACACACACACACAAACACATGCACACACACACATGCACGCGTGCACATACATAATCAATTTTCAGTAACTTCTCCCTGTTATATACTATTAGCAACTTGTAATTTTCCTTCCTAGTTAGTCTTGCTCTACTCTCCAATCCTGAAGTGCTTGAAACAAACTTTCCTCATACCTTCTTAAATTGGTCTCCAGTAATTACCTAATTTTCTCTACTAAACCTCAAGAGTCCAAACTGAGATCAAATCTCTCACACAAAGTGTCTAAAACTCTTTCCAGGAACGGTTTTGACAACCCTTTGGTTTCTCTGCCTGCCTCTCCTGATTCCACAGATAAGCAAGTGTCTGGAGCAAGAAAATCTATTTCTAAATGAACAGCATAATGCCTCATAAATCTTTTTACCCATGTCCTGGAAAAACAATTTTCTAGTTTCATTTTAAAAGGCAAGAAATAGAGGGATAAAATTTCAATCTACAGCCTAAGCTGCTACATTCTCAGTAGGGAGCAAATGACATAGCTTTTAGATTTCTAGGGATCTCTCTCAGATATTTACCTCTTTTGCAGAATTTCACACTAACTCAATTCCTTATAAGTCAAAAAGTTTCAGAACATCATGTCTACAAATGTTACTGGGTTAACATATGTCTAAAAATGTTAACTAAGTTCCAAATTACAAATTTATAATAAAAGAATTTTCACCAGTTCAAAATGGTGGAACTTATTGAGAGATATATATTGGTAGAGTCATTGGATATATAATACCCAAGACTATAAATAAACATTTAAGCTATTTTACTAAATTACTATTTTCAATACCAAGTTCATTAGCAACAGAATGAGCATTTTGGAATTTAGACAATGACAATTTTAAAGTGAAATTGGGGCAGATATTAAAGCTTGCTCTGATAAAAGAATGTTCAGCGCAAATAAGTTTGAAACCTCACAAAATGATGCAGTGACTGAGTATTCAAATGACATAAAATAGAACATCTCACTCAACCGAATACAACCTGATATCAAGTGTTCAGGAAAAGTGCTTACCTATGCCTGCACTTGCCAAACTAGCCCAACTGACAAAAATCTGTAGCTAATTCCCATTAAAAACCTGGTCGGGTTCTTTAATCTTCATTTTTGAGAGAAAGAACTATTCCCAAGCTCTACTGTTTAATTTCACCTTTTGAAATTCAGATCACCACTTGCCTCCTCTCCCCTTCCATCCCAGCTTTATTCAGGAGCTTGCATTTGGGTACTGCCCCAGGTTCTGAGTGCATCCCTCCATATTCTTGTATGGCAGCACTTCCTTGTCTGAGTGATGGTGTTGGGGTGTTAAACAGTCTCTGGGAGACAATCTGTGTGATGCTGGGTACACGCTGAGGTACCTTGAGTTCTTCTAGAAAGACACAAGGGCCTTGTTCCCCCTCCTTCGGGATCCACTCACAAGTCACTGGAGGCTCTTCACTAGAACCTACCCTGGCTGTCACCAACCTTGGAACCCCACCCTCCAAGAAATGTTTTCCTTAAATGCTCTGGAATAGGCTACTTTGCTCCTGCAGCCTGAACTGGTGAGCGACAAAGTCCTGGGACCTGGACAAGGGAAGTGGTGGCAGAAGGCTTGGGAGATGGGAATTCAGGGCAGGAAGCGTGGACAGAACCTTGGAGGCTCAAGCTCCCCTGGGGAGGGCTGAGAAGGACCTGCAGTCAGCTGGGAAGCAGCCACCGCCATCAGAGCAGTGTCCCAAACAGGGAGCTTCACACCCATCCCAGACACGCACGTTTCCCAGGACTGGAGCAGAGAGGAGCTGAAGTCAGAGACTTTATGACCTTGATGGTAAAGGCACAAGCAACTACACAGTCACGCTGTTGCCATGATACCTGTGTTTACCATCTATGTATACTGATATGATGCCTCAATTTTAACTACAATCTATTTAGATGAAACAAGAAGACTGTAGGAAATGAGACCCTGAAGCTACTTAATTTTATTTACTTATTTATTTATTTAATGTGAGCATCCTCCACCCAGATCCTCCAAATTCCAGTAGGCGGGGGTCACACCCACCAACTGGCCCCCTGGCACCATGTAATCCCATCAACGGCCAAGACTCAGAGACTATAAAACCCAGCTCCTGGAAGGGAACAGCGCAGAGTCTCCTGCCCCTGCACCTGGCTGTCCTCGCCAGGGTCCCTTGGAGGGGAGCGAGTTGAGTTCTCCTCCCCGCCCTGACCAGGCCTCCGGCAGTCAAAGACCTCCAGAACCAGCCACCACCATGCTGAGACCACTCTCCACACGCATGAAGGTACCGGCAGAGGAACAAAGGCGTGCAGGTCCTGGGACTGAGATCTCCCAGCCTGCTCGGACCGGGGCTGAGCATCCTCCACCCAGATCCTCCAAATTCCAGTAGGCAGGGGTCACACCCACCAACTGGCCCCCTGGCGCCCTGTAATCCCATCAATGGCCAAGACTCAGAGACTATAAAACCCAGCTCCCGGAAGCGAATGTGGCCGCACGACATCTTATTATCTCATTCCTACTTTGGACAAAATGGCAGGCTACTGAATGTAACCTGCCCACACAGCAGAGTCTGGCAAACTCCCCGTGGCATACCCAATATGCCAAATACCAGTAACAATGATGGGTCTCATTCTCCTAACTCTGAAAGAGCCTTGAATATGGCACTTTTTAAAAAAAATCTCAGGGCTAGGATGAAAGAGACATTACTGGGGCCTGCTCGAGGCAATTGACGATTAACAGGATGGTCGTAATCGTGATTTATTTATTTATTTGTTTATTTAAAATTTTTTTCTTGCTTTTTGGGTCACATCCAGCTATGCACAAGGGTCACTCCTGGCTCATGCACTCAGGAATTATTCCTGGCAGTGCTCGGGGGACCCCATGGGATGCTGGGAATCGAACCCGGGTCAGCTGGGTGCAAGGCAAAAGCCCTACCCGCTGTGCTATCGCTCCAGCCCCACTTAATTTCCTTTAGATTCTCAACTGGGTTGAAAGATCAAGCAAGTCAACTATGAGAAGGAGGTTCTGTAGAGCCCCGAATGAGAGGCTCTATAATGAAAAGCACAGCTTGGAATATTCTAGCACACAGTATATTGAGCTTCCACTCTCCTCTCTCACTGATCTCTCAAAGCCAGAATTACAGCTTGAGGCTTTTTCACAGACTCTAGTCCTGGGCAATTTTTCAAACCACGGGGCTGCATCACCATGGTTACTGAGGGGTACTGGGATAAATGTGCTTCCAGCAATAATTGTTTCATATTTGTGTATAAACAGCTGAACTGCATCTTTCAGTTTCAAATGGGATCAGTCTAAATTCAAACTCTGTCATGAAGAACATCCTAGAATGCTCCAAACAAGAATAAAAATGAGTATCTGTGCTAACAAAATTCTCTAAAATGCCCAGAAACCTTTGCATTAACTCATCCCCTTTGTATCATCTTTTTATGTTACTTCTACATCTAGCTCTTCTCTGTGTCTAGGGTGAACTTTTTTTTTAAAAAAAACTGTCTATGATTCATATAATAAAACACAAAAATTCAAAGTAGATCAGAACACAGAAAAAATAAGTGACAATTGCAATGTACCTAGAATAGAAAGGAAAAAAAGAACCACAGTAAAAAGAAGACATGATAGTTGTAAAATTGTAAAGTGTTTTCCTAAAGTGTTTCAAATGAACATTTTACTATTGAAATCAACATTAGTAATGACAACTGGGAAATTGAGATTTTATAATATTCAGCAAAGGCATCTGCATGTCAATCTTATATTTTCTGGCAATTAGGATATTTTTTTAAATATTTTTTTGGCCACAGCTAATAGTGTTCAGGGCTCTCTCCTGGCTCTGAACTCAGGGATCACTCCTGGCTGCTCAGGGAATATAGAGGGTGCTGGGGATAGATCCCAGGTAGGCGGCATGCAAGGCAAATACCCTGCCTGCTATACAACTGCTCCAGGACGAGTCAGAGAAATTTTCATCTTAACCCCCTCACCTCTATCTTTCTTAGTAATATATTTGCATACGTTGGACACTAGTTCAATTGTAGTAAAGAGTGAGAAGCAGTTGTTCATAATAACGTAAATGACAAGAGGTAGAAAGGCAAAAGTCTGGCAGCACAGTTAATGTTTGCCACATGCAAGCAATTACTGCCTCTTCTAAGAGCCTTGAGGATCTCAATCTGAACCCCACATCCGCCGTGGGGAGACTGAAAGGTTTGTGGCTACAGCAGAGATCCTTGGAATACTGACAGCCTTCTTTCCCAACAGTTTCCTGGGCTTCTTTGCATTTCATCCTAATACCACAACTTTTAAAGAATCATTCATTAGAACAGGAAGCAATTTTTACATAATAGATATAATTTGCTTTCAACTGAAAATTAGAGGAAATTACTGTGCATATTTTAAAGATTCAGGAAGGGTCAAATATTTAGAAGAGAAATCAAAATGTTTATAAATGTTTTCATAAATGATTTCAATTTCATTAACTTTCAGGGCGAAAGAGCCCATTTGAAAATACATCACAAAAACCAATGAAAAGACAAGGGCAAAACTCGTAAATGATCGTGTATCTTGTTCTTTACAGAGGGGATATATTGTAAAACGCTACCTTGGCAAAGACAATTACCATTTACAATTACCAGTAAAATTAAATTAAATTTTAATAAAAGAATGATTCCTCAACGACAGTACCAGTGTTCCAGTCCTGGAAGGGGACCTTTACAAATTATCTCTTTGGTACATATAATAACCCGTGTTTGGATATTAAAGCGGCAATAAATATTTTATTTCCAATTTTTTTTAACTTATTGGCTTCCTAGCAACTTTGGAATGACCCTTCCCGTCTCATACAAATGGCCTGGTTTGCAGAAGGGACAAAAACATTCAAACACGGTGCCACCTGGCAGACAGTTCAAGAATTCAAACACTAAAGGGAATTAAATCAAAATTGTTTAAACAGTGAAAACATTGCCGAAGATCAGCAGGAGAAGATGGACACCACCTGGGGGCATCTTTCTCCAACTGTGACAGATGGTCACTCTCGGACCACACACAGAGGCGCAAACTGGCATTCATCTTCTGTGCTCTGGGCTGAATCACCAGCTCACAAAACCACACTTCTCAGTCCTGGTCACACTCAATAAAAGCTACCAAGTGAACTTACTTCTCCAAAACTCACTGCATTCCCATCGGCAGCCAAAGATAATTTGGAAGCAATTAAAGACGAATACGACTCTATGTGAAAGCTTTTAAACAGTGAAAGCCAGACAGCAGAGGGTGTGTGTGTTGCTCTTTGTGGCGTGTGGACAAAGACGCCCTGATATCTGCAAAGCCCACTTCGTCTCCCTTTCATCAGCTTATCAGGGACACAATACATCTACCATGTGTCTGCTCCCGAGCACTTATGTAACAGCTAATGCTGAGTCACTAGCAGTGACCTCGAGCTCATCAGCGTTCTGGTGAGTGCCTGAATGAAGCCACTTACTGCATATGTTTTCCCTGGAAGGAGCATCTCAGCCTTCAGGGGCAGAAACAGTAGCACCCCGTCAGCCTGAGAAATCACCAGTAAATGGCACACAAAAGGCAAACGATGTGGTTCCGAAGGACCATGGGAGAAATCCTTGGGCACTGTTCTTCCAGAAGTTGAAATGGAATGACAAATATTGTCTTGTGTGACCTGTGTGACAGTGAAGGGGAGTGTGGCCAGTGGGAGCCTCAGACTTTCAGACCTCTGAACAAGTACCTGGATACTCCTGAGAACACAAATGATAAATTCTCAAATATAGAACTAAAGAACAATGGAGATCAGAGGATTTTGAAAAATGGTGTCAAATATGCAAATACTTGGGTTAAGGGTGAAACTGACACCATGACAGAAGGAAGAAATGAAAAAAAATCAGGTAGGACTCAGGTTCAGTTAATGGAACTGGAGTAGTTTCAGTTTTCCAGAAATCAAACAATGCATAACCAACCAGCCTGACCCCACCTGGAATGTTCCTGGACCCAGCAAATGGGCTCAATCAATCGCAATGTGCCAGTAACTGCAGAGAATGGAACCATAAATTCTTACTATTTACAGTAAACTATTGTTTAACTGTTGCCTGACCACTTTTCCCATAGTGCTTGCTTGACTCTGAGCCCTATATAAATCGCTTGTGACCTGGAGTTGGGGTCCTGGTAAAGATTCCACTGTGTTGGATGAGACTTGCACCCAAACTTGAGCTAGCAATCAAGTTCCTTGGCTCTTGCATTATCCTGTGTGGAACTGGTCTCTCCATAACTGGGCACACCACTTGAGACACTGTAACAAACAAACACATACTTGGGGCTGGCCAGATAGTAGGGTGGGTCAATCATTTGCTTTGTGTGTAGCTGAGCTGGTTTCAGCCTTTAGCAGCATTAATATTTCCTTGAGTCCCCACCAGGAGTGATTCTGAGCACAGTAAGGACCAAGCATCATTGTGTCTAGGCCCCAAACCAAAATAATGATATAAAATATTGTAATTGCACACTCAGGGACAAGATGCTGATATACAAGCAGATAGTGGTTGGAATTAAAGGGAGAGGGGTGATGATTTGTCACTGCCTTTCCAAGATGGCAGTGAAGACTTCCAGCTGAAGAAGGGACAACTCCTGGGGTTTGATTTGGGTTGCATTTTCCTTGCTATTCAAGAACTTAGTGTATTCTGCAAGTTTCAGAATTCCTTTTTTGCTGATGAATAATTCAGAGAAAAGGCTGTGTCTTTCTGTGTATTTATTTTCTTTCAAGTTTTCCTTAAATAAAGGGGATGTATCATGTTCATTGATGTCACTGTTTCATTCATGAAGCAGTGTTGAGAAATGAAGAACTGCCTAGCGAATTTTAAAATCCACATTTTAAAGTAAACTGAACATTAATTAAATTTTCTTTTTATATTGTGATTATTTCTCATGAACATTGTCTTCGTGAGATTCAGCTGCAGTCCGACCTTTCCACACTCACTGTCGAAGTCGGTCAGCATTTGTGCTTCTTGGCTAATGTTTGGCGTTATTAGTACAATGTCATTAGTGAAGTGGAGGTGGTATAGTTGCAGACCGTCTATCTTCCTTCCCATTCCAGTTGTCGCATGACGTTCTCGAGGGTGGCACTGAAGACTTTCTGTAAAATAGTATCACCCTTCCAAACCTCTCTCTTGATGTTGATGATCACTTCCTTGTAGAATGGTGATATCCTGGTAGTGAATCCATAATACAGCTCACAGAGGATCCTGATGTATTGAGTTTGAAAGCACTGTTTGGTTAGGGCTTCAATGACTGCTTCAGTCTCAACAGAATCAAAGGCCTTCTTTAAATCAATGAACATTAGACAGAGTGGCATCTTGAACTCCAAAAACCCTCAATGAGCTTGGTTACCATGTGGATATGGTCGATTGGGCTGAATCCTTTTCGGAACCCGGCTTGCTTGCATGGTTGTCTTTCATCTAGTGTTCTGCCAATCCTATTCAGTATGACTCTAGTGAATAAAAGACAACAGGCAGATCGGACGATAGTTGCCAGTGTCATGGATGTCTCCCTTCTTGTACAGCAGAATGGTCCTGCTGGTTTTCTATTGGGATGGAACCTTGCATTCAGATGGGTAGCGTGTGAAGAGCCGAGTCAGTGTATCAATGAGTACTGATAGCAGATTCTTCAGGTGTTCGGGTCTGACCTTGTCTGGGCTGGGTGCTGTTCACTTCTTTACCGACAAAATGGCATGTTGGATTTCGGAAGGGAGAACGTTGGGAATGACATATCCATCCTGCGGAATTTGGTATGTGGGCAAGTGGACATGGCTATCGAAGAGATCTGAGTAGAAGCCATGGATATTCTTCTCCATTGCCCTTCTGGAAGATGTGATAGATCCATTAGGATGTCGGAGGGCAGTCATCTTGGTCTTGTAGTTGGCAAAGGACAGGTGGGCATTGTGAATTCTTTTCCTGGCTTCTGCCGCATTGGCCAGCACTGTTGTTCTTCTCTCTTTAAGGTCTTCCTTTATTGCTTCTCTGCACTGCTTGGCAAGCTCGGACATTGGCTTGTGATTGTCTGAGGCTTGTGCCCAGCCACATTGGTTAATGAGCACAAGAGTTTTTGAAGACAGGCGTCTTTTTGTGGCTTTCTCTCCTTCAGCGTTCCTCGCACAGTCATGGAGGTGCTGAACCAGTCGATTGTACTTCCCATGTTGCTGCAATAGTGCCAAAGAGCTCCCAGTTGGTGGTCGTTCTGGGAGTTCTCTTCTTAAACTTTGCAGCCCTTTATCCCTGGTCCGTGAAGTAGAATTTTGTACAAAGAAGAAGGTGGTCCGATCTCATTTGGAATTTTAGGACAACAGCAACATTGGTCAGGTAAAACCATTGACTCAATGGAACGAACATCTCTGAATGCAGCAATTGTGTACCTAAGTTGAGAACTCAACATAACAAATGACCTGGCACCTGAATTGTGCAGGAGAAAGAGAGCAGCTTGGAATGCCTTCAAGAGCACCGAAGAAATAGCTAAGAGGACAAAGAACATCTGGCTCCGGGAACATCTCTTTGACTCCATCATTCTTCCTGCATTAACATATGCCTCAAAGACCTGGGCCCTATGAAAACTTGACAAGAACACTATTTGGGTCTCCCAAAGAGTAATCAAAAGAGCTATTCTTAGAGTATCATGCTTTACTCAAGTGAGAGAAGGAATCCAGAGTTCTGGCCTCCGGTGATGGTCGAGAATCAGGGATGCTGTCTCGTTTGCCAAGGCATCAAAAATCAGATGGGCTGGATATGTAATGAGATTTGGAGACAACTGCTGGAATAGAACCATTACCGACTGGATTCAAATGACGTCAAAAGATCACATGGCCGCCCACCTACGAGATGGTCATACTTCTTCGTCAATACCCTGAACAATCGGTTTGAGGCTCTTTGTGTTCCTGGAGTGAGCAGACGCCATTGGGCTACACTAGCACTCAACAGGGATGAATGGAGACATTACTGGTACCCGTTCGAGCAAATCGATGAGTAATGGGATGTCAAGTGATCAAGTGAAGTGATGATATTGTAATTAATGTGAAGACAAGAAAGAATTGAAAATCAGTTTTCAACTTCTTTTTCGTTTCTTTTTTGAAACACAGTACACTAACAGCCTCAGATTCCCATCAAGGGAAATTACTGTTACTGCAAACAGAAACCTTAGCATTAGTGGAGTTTGGGTACACTCCTTACTGAATCTGACTGTCCGGTTGGTCTTTCAGTTGAGAACATCTGGTAAAAGGTAATGATTGAGTGGGATGCTTCACCTTGGGCCTCACTTTTGCATTGGAAACCTTTCTCCTCATAAACTATCTGCCAGATAAGCTCAGTTTTACTGGAATATTTCTCTCCATCCCTTGATTTACATATTTTCCTGAATGATGATGTCTCTTCCCTTAGTGAAATAATGAAGGTGTTCACCGGAGGTAAGGTCATTTGGGGGTGGGGGTGAAGGGAGGGTTGGGCCACACAAAACAGCATCCAGGGACCACTCTCTGTGCTCAGAGATCCTAGGAACCAGAGATTTGAACCACAGTTGGCTGCCGAAGGGATAAGCACCTTGTTTGTTGTGTTACCCTCTGGTCCTTCTCACCTTTAAACGTGAGAGCAGAGAAAACCACATTTAAAATGTGCCATGTTGCAATCCTTTCTGGAAACAAAGCTTTTCATTTACATTTAGGGCTTTGTGCATCCGTGAATTTTTTGAAAGGCCCTTTCCTCATATTGACAGTCAGTACCTTTCTTCTCTGTTTGTGGAGAGGTGGGGAGAACACAGCCTCAGCACAGCAGGGCAGGAAAAAATGCCAGGTTTGTTGACAGTGCTATTGTCAAGGCCTCAGTTTTGTGTTGTCTTGCTTTGAAAGGTACAGTGAAAGAAGCACACCAGGTTCAGGCCAAATGGGTGATGAAGGCTTAAGTTATGGTGCATCTTGGGGCTGCTGTCCTGTTGGGGGCTCAGAAATTCTGAGAGTCATTGTCCGACATGAGAAAGAGGAAGGACACCTGGAGGACATTTGTCTTACCTTCTTTTTAAACATCCTCCAGGGCAGAGTCCAGACAAGTCTAGACCCACAGAGTTAGAGAGTACACACATACACACACACACACACACACAGACACGCACACACACACAGACTCGCACACACGAACACATGCATGCACACATGTACACACGCACACATATGCACACATGTACATGCATGCACACATACACACGTACACACATGCACACATATGCACACGCACACACATACAGACATGCTTGCACACACAGACACACACATGCACATACAGGCACACACACATACAGACACACACACATGCACATACACGTGCACACACACACGCATGCACATGGCTGCATTGTCTTATGTTAGAGAGAGAAAGCGATATAGGGAAGACAGGAGCTAAGTGACTCCCATGAGCTCACCATGAATTTCCCAGGAGTTAAACTTAGTGTCTCAGGCCCATGACAAGATGACAACACTAAGTTCCTCGGGACTTCACCTTAAATAAGACCTGAGAACTTTTCTCTGGTCTGTCACTAAAACCACAGCTCGCACCTGTCCTTTTGCCACTGTGCCGTAACTAAACCCAGCTCAGCATTCTGGAGCTGTCTCCGGCCTTCACCAAGTGCTGAGGAAATGCTTGGTGGAGGCTCCTTTTAAGTCTCCCGAAGTCGTGGCTACGGGCTTGCTTTAATCCACAATTGAACATTGCCTCCTAATTTTCCACCACTTTACAAGTAATTTTAAAATCCCACCCGTGAGGCAGGTTTGTGACTTCTTCAAGGCAATCTCAAAATCTAAATTCATTTAGAAAAATAATTGATTGTATTTTTTAACCTCAAGTCAGTTGTGTTCATTTATTTTTAATCCTCCAGGCTAACTCTAAAGCATGGGTTTGGACTTCATTAATAAAGATGTAACTTCAAAAATTTAACTAGCTCCATTTTTCAGTTTTGTAAATTGCATCTTCCCTAAATATTAGCTAATAGGTTTTTTTTCATTTTCAGAAAATACATTTTTCAATTAACCCTGGAAGGGGGTTGGTAGATAACTCAGGGGTAATGGGATACTGGATGCCCCAAAGGGTCTTTCTGATGTCTTCTTCATCTTGTAAAAATAGTATCATATAAGCATTTATAATCTAAGAATAAGTCTGTGAGCACAGAAATGGTACGGAGAAGACAAGTTGAAAGAAATTAGCTAAGGGCTGGGGAGAAAACTCCAAAGGTTGGGACTCTGATATGTATGAACGTCCCGGGTTGAATCCTCAGCACCACATGGTCCCCGGAGCATGAAGCCAGAAGCAAGCACGGACCCCTGAGCACCATCGAAAACAGTAATATCCAATGAAAACCAACAACCTACCATACCTCACTCTCCTCTTTGTATTAATGCGCTTGAACATTCATCTCACTGTATAAAAAGCAAGCAAAGGCCATTATCAACAGTAGCAGTCTATTATCTGATTGCTGCTATGAAGCTATTCTGTAAATAATCCATGGCTAAACTGGCTTATATATTTTTAAACAGTTTAACTTGAAAAATTTCCAATTCATTGTGCTTCCTTTACCCCTAGTCTTTATTTTATTAGTTTGTTTGGGGCACTCCTGGCAGTGCTTAGGGGCGGCTACTAGCTCTGTGCTCAGGGATGTCTCCCGGTGCTCAGGAAATCATGTGTGATGCCCAGGTTAGCCTCAGGCAAGGCAAAAGACTTATCTGCTGTACTTTCTCTCCAGTCCCTTCCACTAATATACAACAGCATCAAGATACAACTTTTGAAGTGGCAGTTCCACTCACTAATAAACGCATTATGTAAAATAATTAACTAAAGTGAAAGCAACCAATGTCATTAGGATTTTATCCTAAACATAATGTCATCTTGAAAATAAAGCATTTCCATTTGTCAAGTATGAGAAAGTGCTTGAAGAAAATGGTCTGCAGTGAGGGGCAGGACTCCTATCATAGCGCAGCCTATACCATGGGTGATGGAACTTTCTGGATGCTCAAGTGTTTATTTGAGTTGACCAGAAAGTTTCTTGGAATGGCCCTTTATTATGGCACGTACTGAGAAACCTATCTCATGTCTCAATAAAATACACAAACTCATAAACATGTTAATCCTGTAACTGTATCAACAGATTCTTTGTAACAGAATAAAAGGCTATTATTTGAAGATTAAAATGATCTATTATTTCTATTATTATTTCTTATCTATTATTTCTTGGAGACTGGGCCCACTCGAGCAAATCGATGAACAACGGGAGGACTGTGATGATGATGATGATCTATTATTTCTAGGTTATTATTTGAAAATAAAAATGTTCTTCTATCTCTGGATAAGATCTGAGTGCTTAAAGGAGGTAAAGTGATATGCATGATACCCTTTCAATAAGAGTATTGCAAACCACAGTGCTTAAAAGGAAAAAAAGGAAAAGTCAGGGGAGTGCCTGCCATAGAGGCAGACTTAGGGGTAGGGACTAATGGAAAATGTACGCTTGGTGAAGGGTTGGGATTTGGAACATTGGATGATTGAAACTCAATCAGAAAGAACTTTGTAACCGCTTATCTCAAGGTGAGTTAATTAAAAAGAAAAAGAAAGAAATGCTATGCTCATTTATATTACCTTCAAAGGTAAACATTTATGTCTTTTAAATTTAGGCTGTATCTTTCAAGTACTGAGGAGTTTGAAATGTATTTTGATGTATCTTCACTAATTGCAGAAATATTTTGATGTATATTTCCTGGATGCAGTTAAATGTTGATAACAGGAGGGGAACTTTGCTTTCGCACCATACCCAGCACCTTATTTCAGTGTCCATGTTCTTTCCTTCCCCAGATTCCTGGAATATTCTTTGAATATATTTTTAGAGCTATTTCCTCTATGAGAAAGTCAAGAGGTACAGCTGAAGATTGCCATCAGTGAGACCCAGGGGTCATCCTGACAGGAGCAATGATTGGCTATATTTTGAAGACTTACCAGATTTCTCCTTTTTCTTTTTATCCATTTTTGGTTTTGAGGCCATACCCTATGGTGCTCAGGACTTATTCTTGGCTCTGAGTCCAGGGATCATGATTTTATCCCAAGCATTAGATCATCTTGAAAATAAAAGATTTCCATTTGTCAAGGATGGAGTTTAACAGACCATATGAGGTGCCAGGAATTGAACCTCGGTTAGCCATGTAGGAAGAAAGAATCTCTTCTGATGCACTAACTCTCTGACTCATTTTTCTAAACCCCAATATTTTGAACTATGCATTAAATAATACTTCTATGAGTAGGTGATTGATCATATTAAAAATTAATACAATATACCATCCTGTTATGCACATAAGTAAAACTTAAACATTTGTGATAGCTTTATTTGATAGTGATTGACTCATCCAACATGTAACACAAATTTTGATGTACTAATATGCACAAAATATTAATATATACAGAGTACCACATTTCATCCATTAAAATATGTAAGTTTTACAGTTTGACATCCCTGAGATGAGACTTTTCTTAGTTATAACAATTTCTGAAAAATCAAAAAAATACAGTTTGATATTTGTCTGTTTACTATTTGTTGAATTTGAGATATATTTTTGTGTTGAACCCTGAAATATTTAGTGGATTTGGGGACCTAATTTTTGTGATCTCCCCATTGGGTAAGAATTCCTTTCTATAAGAGATTGTTTTGTATGGTTGACATTTTGGCAGTGAGTTGGCAGAAGAAACTGGATGTGGTAAAACTGACTTTCTAATTGGCAACTCTGCAAACTTAACAAAGCATTTTCTGCGTTCTTTGTTGTTGCTAAAATATCATAACAATATTTTCTTAAAAAAATCACTGAACCTCATCATTATGACATATCAGCTAGAGCTGGATTGTCGATTATGACTGTTGGCTTTCTTCATATATGCATGTCTTTAACTATTGGCCTAACCTGTCTGAGCTTTGATTTTCCCATTAGAGTGATGTAATAATTGGAAACAATTCCTCATGGGCATGTAGTGAGGATTTCTAAGATTTGTAAAGCTCTTATAAAAGTGTCTGTCACCTATTACATGCTAATTAAGATTAACTGCTAATATCATTTTCTGATACATGGTGAGGGGTTTTGTTTGTTTGTTATTTTTGTTTGTTTTTGCCCATCCCCTGGCTCTGTGCTCAGAAATCACTCCTGGCAGGTTCTGAGTTCCATATGGGATGCTGGTGATTGAACCCAGGTTGGCCACAAGCACGGAAAGTCCCCAACCCACTGTACTATCACTCTTGCCCCAAACATGGTAAGGTTTAATGCGAGAGTTTGTTCAGGAATATTTGATACTATGCAGGGTTGGTTCCATGGAATTTTGATCTTTCTTTAAGATGCTTGCACAAAATAGAGTTACATCTAAATTAATACCTTATCTAGTAACCATAATGAAATTAATTACCCATCTACTTCACATCACAATTTTATCTCATTACTCTTCTTTGTATGTTTTGGCTTAAAGATATATGTATTGGACTTATTTAATATGATAAATACCCCCAAGAGGCACCCAGAATGAAAGCAAAGAGGATAACTTGTTATGCAAAGACATTTACCTCCTTTGACAGAGCTTGTCAAATTTTAAAGAGCATGAAGTCACCAGGAATGTTTGTCAAAATATAGATTCTTGCTCCAAGCCATTCTTATTTGGTAAAATAGACAGGGTGCTGGAAATCTAAGTTTTTACCAAAATCTCAGATGATATCTCTCTCTCTTTTGCTCTCTCTCTGAGGAGTGCTGGCCCAGGACTTATCTCACCCCAAATATTAGAATCTACAATGGATGTAGTACCCACTGATACCAACTCTGGGGAACCAGAGAGTCTAACTATGCAGAAAAAGCCATTATCATGGGTTTATTTTTTTCTCAAGTTAAGATTTTCTGTACTTGCCTCTACTGACAGGTCCTTTCTTAGGCAAGGCAGATATTTATTTTAAAAAATGAAAGAAATTCCTTTTCCTCTCCTTTGGAACTTGATGTGTCCTCTAGTCAGAATATATTGTTTTTGCCCATTTTCCACTTATGGAATCAATAAAATTGATTACTCTTTGGAAAGGTCTGCACATGGACATGTGTGTGAATACAGACAGATTTCATGCATGTGCTTCCCTAGAGTTTCTCCCTGAAATCAGAAAATGAAAACCCAGGCTGTAGAGATAGTTCAGAGGGTAGGGCACTGGCCTTGCACAGAGCCAACCCCAGTTGGATCTTGACATCACCTCCAGTGGTCCCTCTTGAAGGACCTTTTTGGAGAACTTCTTGAGCACAAAGCCAAGAGTAAGTCCTGAGCACTTCAGGATGTGGCCCAATGTCCCTCACCCTTGCCCTCCACAATGGCAAGTAAAGCTTTTCCCATACAATTCAACATATTCACTCTATATTCTCTATAAAATTCAAATTTTTTTTGGCTTTTTGTGTCACACTCAGTGGTACTTAGGGGTTACTCCTGGATCACGCATTCAGGAATTACTCCTGATGGTGCTTTGTGGACCATATAGAATGCTGGGAATCGAACCTGGGTCGGCTGCGTGCAAGACAAAAGCCGCCCTACCCACTGTACTACTGCTATAGCCCCTAAAATTCAAATTTTTAATTCAAGGATAATTTTGTAAAATTTCCTGCTCTTGGGAAATCCCATCCCCTTTTTTGAGATGGGACTACCCTGAACAGAGCAGGGGCCTGGGGGGAGGAAGGTGTCTCTGTCTTCATGACCCCCACCCCTCAGGCCCACCCTGAGACTCCCTGGCTCACTTGTGAGCTGCCATCCTCCACCTGC
The DNA here is from genome assembly GCF_029834395.1 of Sorex fumeus. Lineage (NCBI taxonomy): Eukaryota > Metazoa > Chordata > Mammalia > Eulipotyphla > Soricidae > Sorex > Sorex fumeus. Next base: position 22,713,777 of record NW_026606065.1, on the reverse strand, counting down.
TTCCATTAGTCTTTCCGTTATGTTTTATTAAGCTGAAAGAGACATGCGAGAGGCAGAGAGCGTTTGGGGGAGGCCCTCTTGGTGCTTCCTGGCTAGGTAAGCAGCTCACCATGCTGACTGAGCCCCTGAGAGCTGGCTGCTGTGCCATCAGCAGAACCGGTCACTTCCCGCTGGCCACGGGAAGCCCGCAGCACATCTGTTTTCAATTTCATTTGGTTTCCAGGTTCAGAGCACTTTCTTTGTACTCCTGATTTATTTCCCCACAAATTCAATTTTAATGAAGTCTGTTGTTTTAGACAATGGACTGCCTGCAAGGCCTGGACAAGCCACAATCACAATCCTGCTGCCAAGGGAAGAGAGCTGGGGGTTGGGGGGTTGTTCTGTGGATGTCTAGGTTATTTACAAAATGAAAGCTGCTTGGAAAGATTTAGAGAAAACCCTGCTCCTTCCCTATTTTTCCTTCTAATTATATCTCCTTCCCTGAGGTACCCACACTTACCTTCCTCACTGCCCATGTGCTGGGTGACAGCAGAGTTTTTTATGATACGCTTGGTGTTAAGAATAAGAGACAGAGACTGTATCAACGACAAAATAGAAAATGCCTTTTGACTGAGAAAGTAATTCTCAGAATCCTACCTGATTATTTGCAGGGGAAACAAGTATGAAAGACTATTTTTTATTTTTGCTGTACTTAAAAATATACAATGGAGTAGCAGGGCTGGTAAATCATGTTAGCGTATACTGATTGACCTAAATGTGGCATATATGTGTGAGTGTATCATATACATAATTTATAGACAAAATATACACATTATATCTAAAGATGTGTAGAGAGAGCAAGCAGAAGAGATGAGAGACAAGCAGACTAATTAATTTGACATACTATATAATTCTCACTCCAATTCACAAGCTTTATTTTATAGAAATAATACCATTTCTCTCATTTTTCAGTTATATTCATATAGTTTGTAGTTATCCTTATATAGAGTAAGTACTCAAAGAGTAATATATATTTTTAAAATATTAATGATTGGATAGGGCTGGAGCCATAGCAGGTAGGGCGTTTGTCTTGCAAGCGAACAACATGACCGACTCGAGTTCGATTCCTCCACCCCTCTTGGAGAGCCCGACAAGCTACCAAGAGTATCTTGCCTGCACTGCAAAGCCTTGCAAGCTACCTGTGATGTATTTGATATGCCAAACACAGTAACAATTGTCACAATGGAGACGTTACTGGGCCCGCTCGAGCAAAATCGATGAACAATGGGAGGACAATGACAATGATTGGATATATAACTAGAAATGTATATCTATAAATAAAACAACCAGTTAACTATATAGAAAGCCCAACAAAAATTAGTTTATCAACTGTTACATATTGTGAAATTATAGATTCACATGACATTTGCCAAAATAGTCTATTTATTATCCATGTGCAGTTGAAAACAATAGAATAAAGATTTATGATCTATAAGTATCTATTTTCAATAGAATATTGATATTCATTTGGAAATTAAAAAATACTCTCAAATAACCAAAGAAGAAAATTAATTTATTAATTTATTTATTTATAGTTACTTGGACCACACCTGGTGGTGCTCTGAGCTGACTCCTGGCTCTGTACTCAGGGGTCACTCCTGGCAAGTTCAGGGGGACCACCATCTGGGATGCCAAGGGCTAAACCATGGTCAGCCACATGCAAGGCAAGTGCCTTACCCTCTGTACTATCTCTCTGGCCCCATAAAGAAGACAATTTTAAAACAGAAAATATCTTGATATAAATTAAAGTTTAACTGTATATATACCTTACTGTATTAAATAAGGCTAAGAAGAATTTTAGGAAGAAATTTATGGTAATAAATAATTATATTTAAAAGACAACACCGTATCAATCCAATGAGCCAATTTTATGATATAAAGTAGGAAAAAGAACACAAATGAGCCCTAAAGTTAGCAAGAGAATAAAATAAAGATTAGGGTAGAAATTAGAAAAATAGGAAATTTTAAAAAAGGAAAACCATCAAAACTATTTTTTAAATGAACAACAAAGTTGATAACCTCTTCACTTAATTAATTGAGCTTTACTGAAAAGGTTTAAATAGCTAAAATAATAATTTAAATAAGAGAAAGTACAACTGATGGTGTAGAAATAGAAAGGATTATAAGAGTACTGTGAATAATTATATCCCAACAAGTCAAATAAACTAGAATAAATGAATAAGTTAATAGACACATACAAATTGCTTAAGCTAAATTATGAAGAATTGTGAATAAATCTAAACAGATCTATAAGTAGTAAGAAAATTGAATAAGTAATGAAGAATTTCTCCCAAAAGAATAGCCCAGGGCTAGATGGTGTCACTGGAGAATTCTATCAAATATTTAAAGAAAAGTTAACATCAATCCTTTTCAAACTCATTAAAAATATTGGAGAAGAAATAACACTGATAACTCATTTATTTAAAATAAATAAAAACATGCACCGCATTAATAAAATTTTTAAAAATTACATTATCCTCTCAGTTGGTGGGGAAAATCTCTTGAGAAAAATCAAACAACATCCCATAACAAATCTCTCAACAAGCTATAAAAGGAAGAAAACTACTTTATGTAAAAAATATCATAGATTAAAGTAACACAATTAATATCATACTCAATCATAAATAGTGAAAACTTTTTCCCCCAACATTAGGAATAAATCACGAATGTCTAGTGTCACCATTTCTATTCAACATGCTACTATACTGCACTGTACTGAACTGTCCTCCCTTGTTCATCGATTTGCTCGAGCGGGCACCATCTCACCATTGTGAGACTTGTTGTTACTGTTTTTGGCATATCGAATACACCATGGGGAGCTTGCCAGGCTCTGCCATGCGGGTGGGATACTCTCAGGCCGGGCTCTCCAAGAGGGACGGAGGAATCGAACCCAGGTTTGCCACATGCAAGGCTAACACCCTACCCTCTGTGCTATCGCTCCAGCCCAACATAGTACTAGAAGACTCTAAAAGAGTAAAGTGACAGGAAAATAGAGATGGAAGTCACCCAAATCAGAGGAGGAAGTAAAATGACCTCTTCTCACACATGAGGTGATCTATATATAGAAAAACCTAAAGTTTTCACACACACAGTATTTCAGAATTAGTAAAGAACTCAGTAATATCAGAACTCAAAATCAAAACTTATACACTAGCAATGAAGAATTTGAAAAGAAAAGTTAAGTATTGGATGCTAATTCACAATAGCATCCAAACTTGATTAAAGCAGGGGCAGGATGACAGGATAGCAAGTGGGGTGCTTGTCTTGCATGCAGCTGACGTGAGTTAGATCTTTGGCACTCTGTATGGTCCTCTAAGCCCACCAAGAGTGATGCCTGAATGCAGAGTCAGGGGTAAGCCTTGAGCAACTCCTGTTGTGAAACACCCAAAAATTAAAAGAAAGGTGTCACTGTCACTGTCCTCCCAATGTTCATCGATTTGCTTGAGCGGGCCCAGTAACGTCTCAATTGTGAGACTTGTTGTTACTGTGTTTGGCATATCGAATACGTCACAGGTAGCTTGCCAGGCTTTGCTGTGTGAGCGAGATACTCTAAGTAGCTTGTGGGGCTCTCCGAGAATATTTAAGGCAAATATTGGGGTTGGCAGGGGACAGGTAAATTATAAAGGTACAACTGTCAGACTGAAAACAGAAAACCAATTTCTAAAGAATAAAATAAGACATAAGTGGAAAGACATTTCATGTTCAGTGATTAAAAGAATGATGTCCATAGTACTCAATAAACAGTTTCATAACATCTATTTTCAAAAATCCCAAGATGCTTTTTTCAGAAATAGAGAAAACATCTTCAAAGTAATACAGAATCTTAAAGAACTACAAATAATCAAAACAACCTTGAGAAAGAACAAAGCTTTTGATTTCAGATATTATAAGTCTACAATAATTAAAACAGTATAAAATTTGACATCAATGCAGACATATGCCCCACAAGAATAGAATTGAAACCCACAAATAAGTCTGCATGAATATGGTCAAAAGAATTTCAACAAGAGTGCCTAGAACCCAAGTGAGGAAAAGGAGGGTATCTTCAAGAGCGTGGGAGAAATTAGATATTTGTGTGCAATGTAATAAAAATAAACTCTTTCTTACACCACATATAAAATTTATTTCAGAATGTATCAATGACATAATACGATGAAACTATAAAACTGCTAGAGAAAAAACATAGGAAAATGATCTTGGAATTAAAGTGGGTGATGATTTCTTAGATATGACAACAAAAGCACAGGCAACAAAAAGACAAATTGGAGTATGTCAAACATCAGAGCTTCAGTGTGGCAAAGGAAACAATCAACAGTGAAAAGTCAATCTATAGAATATGAGAAAATATTTTAAAAAATATTTTAAGAATGGTAGCATGCAAAATATACAAATATATAGCACTTAATAAAAAGTAAGTATCGCAAATTTTAAAATAGAGTAAGGACTTGAAATGACAACAAAGGTAATAAAATCGCCAGCAAAATTATAAAAAAAAAAAGCTCTACATGATTAATCAGCAGGGAAAAACTTACTGAAACCATAATGAGATATCACTTCATATCTGTTAGGGTGACTATTTACAAAAACACAAGAACAGAAACAAATGTTGGCAAGGATGTGGTAGACTATTGGTAATCTACCACTAAAGTGGTGGGGAGGGTCCTTACACTAGCCACAGCAGCACTTCTGTTTGATCATGTGATGCTGTGTGTGTGGGATCGAATATCTACTCAGAAGAACTGCAAGAGGATCTTGCAGAGATATTTTCACATGTGTGTCTGTTGCAGCTTTTTCACAGCACATAAGACGTGGAAGGCACCTCACATATATTGATGGATAAATGTATAAAATGTGACACAAACACATGATGGAATGTGTGTCTATTTACATTTAAGAAAGAAAAGAGTTCTGCCATATGCTACAGCAGGGATGAAATTGAAGATACTCTGCTAGATGAAATACGCCAATTATAAATGGCAAACACTGCATAATCCCACTCCTACATTTTATGAAGCAACCACAGTCACAGAAAAAGAAAGTACAATAGCAGTCACCAGGATCTTTGGGATGAGGGAGAGAGGAAGATTGATCTCAACAAACATGGCATGTCATTCATTCAAAGGCGAAGAAGTTCTAAAGATCTATCAAGCAATAATGTGTGTATGAATAACATTAGGACACACTTGGTAAGTGGGCTTGGTGATTTTTTTTTCATGATAAGAGATAGTCCTCATAATGAAAAACTTCAGATTAAATAACTCCCATGAGATAGAATAACCCAGAGAGACCCAGGCTTATTCCCTGAGTGAGTAATTAGCCATTGTCCACAGTCTTTCCATGGTGAATGATGTCTTCTAAGCTGAATCCCTAGGGGTCGGTTATGATGGTGGTACACTTGCAGCAAAAAATAATTTCAACCTGAAAGATAGAAACTTACAAGTGTTTCTAACAAAGACTAAGCCAACTAGATCTTAACAAAATCAGATCTTAACAAGAAAACAAAACTTTTGCAGATTTTGGAGGTTGAAACTTCAACACTTTTTGTGTGTATAAGAGAGAGAGACATGATTCAATCCATAACAACTGGTTATAAAAGTTAAATGAGAATTTATATTTATAAGAGGCTTAGGCAGAAATTTTCCATCTGTTTTTGCTAAATAAAATACAGTAAAATGTATACAGTAGGCAGGCTCTTAGTGTTTACAACCGAAATGGAAATTTTCAATGCTAGTGCTATTTTTGTCAAGATCTTTAAATGCTTAGAGAAAAAGCAAACCATATATATAAAAGTAGTTGTCAGCAACGTGTTATATACAAACATACTTAACAATACCTAATGCTAAATGCTCTTCTCTGCCACTGTTGATCTTTAGGAATGAACTCTGGTTTTTGCAAAGGTTAAGGACCTGATGAAGTCTGAGAAAAGATGCAATCAACTTTTGTATTGTAAATGATAACATTTGAAATAAATACCTATTGCTCTGACTTCTAAGAATTTGGGGAAGAAAAGTCATGATTGTTACCAGTGGGGTCATTCAAACGAAATGAAAGCTCAAGAGTTCAGGGTATTCGAAATAAATTAAAAAATAATAATAAAAATAAATAAATAAAAAATTTTTAAAAAAGAAGTAGATAATTTTATTACATGCTTTTCAACTAAGGGCCCATACCTGTTATCTTTTATTTGGAAAAAATATATTAAATGTAGGCTGAACTTCATTAGTTTTAAGGAATCATAAAGTGAAATTTTTCTTTTTTGGGGGGGTGAAATGAGGTTTATGCAAAGTCCACTATGGACCTACAAAGGCATATTCCTACTGTTCTGTCGGTGCCTTCTCTCCAAGCCTCAAGCTGATGACCTTGATCTCAGACTTTGAGGCTGCTAAGTGGTTTATTTCTCCTCTGCCTTATCTATTTGTAGAGTCACCACCATAATCCAATGGTGGATACCAGATGCTGCCTGTTATTCAGGTGGTCTCCAAGATCCGAGCCCCCTTACATTGCCATCTTTCTTCTGCCTGTTGAACTGAGCATCACTTGGTACCTGCAGACCCAAGCAGGTCTAATCTCTCCTACTCTCTGGCAGAGCAAACTCACCACCCATGTTTACAGTGATGAAACAAGGTGTGCAAAATCATCTGTGTAATTATTACAAACCGGTGAAAACTTGCCTTACCCAGCTACAACAAAATCGACTTTGAAATGCCATCATGGTTTTTTTCCCAGCAACTCTGAAGCCCAGTTAAGTGGCAATGAACATTCTGTGTCCCACCCCGAATGGATCAGCCTGGCCTGATTTCTGGGACTTGGCTTAATAACACAGAGTGTAAATAGAAAAGTCTGTGTTTGAGTCAAACTGAAAGAAAGACTTTCTAATTACTAACCATACCTCTATAAGTGGCTGCAAATATTGTACTTACACTAATAACAACGTATAAACTTCAACTTCAACATGTTCCCATGATAGGAGTTAATTGTTGGTTGTCTGTGAAATGTTCCGAGCTTTTCAGATGCATGGTGGTTATGACGCAAATGCCTCTCCTCTCTCTCCACCAGGCTGAGTGAGGGGACCACTTGGGTACCTCAGGGCAGAAGAAGGAAACGCAAGCCTGATCCTCATGATTTGAAGGGCACACACCTGCAGCCTTCCTGACAACCATTTCATATCTTGGTTATTCTATGGGATACACTTCATGACTGAGAAACGATTCCCCATGGTTTTAGACATTCTTGAAGTAATTTAAAATAAATGACTTTGGGAGGTCATTTATTTTATTTACTTCCCTGGAAGACACAATAGGTCTTCTCAATATTTGATTGGTTTACTGATTTTCCCGGAGCATCTCAAGGGAAAATTAACAGTAATTATACATATGTACCTTATAGATTGAACAACTTAAGTCATGTAAATGATTAAAAACATGCTCTTAAAGAAATATCTTATAGGTATATTTAAAAAGTAAATTTATATAGCAAGCGCAGTGGCTTGTCTTGCACAGATGGTTGACCTGGTTCTCTTCCCAAGCCCCTCTAGGAATGATTCCTGAGCACAGAGCCAGGAGTAAGCCTGAGTACCTCTGGCTGTGGCCTGGACCCCCTCACCCCCAAAGTAAATGCATACAGAAGTAAATGTAACAGATATCAATAAACTTGCCAAATATTTTCCTCAGAGTCAAAATATTTTAATAAATATCCTTTTCTTGATTATTAATGATGAGTTTGCACTTAATCTTTTCAGAGTGAGTAGACATGTAACATTTTAACAATGTTTTTCTCTGAAAATATAGATAAAACAGAAGTCTTTTTAATTTATGTGGATAAAAAACAGAGAGGTTCCTAGTCATCTCTTCATGATTCCGTTTTTCTTACTGCACCTCTTCTGTCTCAGAAACCCTGTCTTAACGTAGTAGAGAGCAGATGGAGATCCCACCCATTCTTCAAAAGCATTTTCCTGTTCTCTGTTGAGAGGGATAACAAGTGATGTAGTATAAATAGCCGCTGGAATATCACATATCAAGTATGCTGGATATTGGCCATCACACAGACCATAACACGTGTAGGACATCCAGATCCATACATGTTCAGCAGGAACCCTGAGCATGCTCCCATCCACCTGGTTCCATTTCCTCCTTTCTGGTACAGGCCTTTGCTGGTGTTTCAAAGAGGAGTTGCTTCTCTCTTTGTCCTCTTCCTATGTTCTTGTCTTTGCTGAGCTCCTGGTGGTTCACTAAACAGGCTCCTCCCACTCATCCCTGGGGCCCTGTGGATTCTGGCTACAAACTACTAAAGCCTCTTGATGAATAAAGTAGTTCTCAGTGCCCTGGGTGGTCCCAGGGGGAAGGTCGAGGTTCCATGAAGGAGGAGGGAAGAAATGAAGTAGGTTCATCTATCTCCTTCCCGCCAAATACCCAGAAGGTATTTGAGCTCTGTGAGATTTGAGCTCAGGGGCATGACCTCGGTGAATCTTCTCTATTTTTCAAGTTTTAAAAATTTTTGATATTTTCCATTGAGATAATGGTTGGTTTTCAAGAGTATAATTGCTCATATATTTTAGAAGCTCAGTGTTACCATGTCATGCCAGCCATCAACTGCCCAGAGCTCACTGGACCTTTTCAGTCCACTCCAAACCCCCTGGTAATTAATATTATATGTATAATTTTTATATTTTATTTATTTATATCTAGAATAAAAGGTAAAGGTAAAAGGTAAAGGCCCTCCCGTTGCTCGTCGATTTGCTCGAGCGGGCCCAGTAACGTCTCCATTGGAGACTTTGTTGTTACTGTGTCTGGCATATCGAATACTCTCGGTAGCTTGCCAGGCTCTCCGAGAGGGGCGGAGGACTCGAACTCCGGTCGCCCTTGTTGGCCGCTTGTAAGGCGAATGCCCTACCCGCTGTGCTATATTTCACAATGTGGCAAAATAAAGGTAGATATAGTATTCACTGGGTAGTGGAGGTCGGCTGCCGGGGCTGGGTACCTTGTGGTGGGGAAGGCTCTCCTCCATCCCCCTCTGGGTCGTCCAGAGTGAAAAGCAGCCAACTTCTACTACTCAACCACCACCACACTCCAGGCCACTTTCAGGACACTTGGGCCGAGCCTCATGCAGGAATGAAGTCCCCAGCTGACCGGGGAGCAGAGGTCCTCCCCCCAGTTTCTGGTGACCCAGGGGTCACACCCATAAGTCACACCCTGCTGGCACCAGATAATCTCCTCATCTGCCACCGTCCAGAACCTACATCTGCTCCTCCCAGAGAGGAGTATTAAAAATGAGGCCCCCATAACCATGCCACCGAACTCCACACCAGGCTATTTTCAGTAGGGACACCCCAGAGATGGGTGAGCAAGAGTCCTCCCCACCGCCAGGGACCCAGCCCTGGCAGTCAACCTCCACTACCCAACTACTGCCACACTTCAGGACGCTTTCCAGACCATGTGGCCGACGCAAGATAAGACATTTCCTACCCATTTTTCATGATTACCACATCTTGTTTGATAGAGTTATCTACCTCTTGGAGAGCTCCACAAGCTACTGAGAGTATCCCGTATCCCGCCGGTACAGGTAGAGCCTGGTAAACTCCCCGTGGCATATTTGATATGCCCAAACCGGTAACTATAACAGGTCTAATTCCCCTGAACCTGAAAGAGCCTCCAATCATTGGGAAAGACAAGTAAGGAAAGGCTGCTAAAATCTCAGGGCTGAAACAAATAGAGACAAAACTGGCACCCGCTCGAATAAAACGGGATGACAGTAAGACAGTCATTATTTACTAACAGTAAACAAGCCTAAGTGTAGAGTGATATTTTTAAGTAGATGTTCCTATTAAAAATTTCTTTATATAATAAAACTCTCAGTCTTGTGGGGAAATTAATCATAAGGATATTTGGTGACTAATTTAAAGGTAGTATATTACTTTAATGAGTTAGGAAAATAGCACCTCATAAAAGAACCAAATTGCAAGTTAATCATCTTTTCATTCGTATCAAAGACAGAGCAATCAGTAAAGCCAAGTGGACATTAAATTTTAGCTTTATGCCAAGTTCTACAGAATTATGACATCAAATGCTTATTTTTAAATACAATATAACTAATAACGAAAATATTACACACTAGAAAAATAAATGCTAATTTAATATTCTACAGCTAATAAACAATGAAAGAATGCAAACTCATTATTTTGCCATAAAACAAAGAGGCTATGCATTTATTTGATTATCTATGAATACATATTCCATATCCTTTGCCTTGCATACACTTTCCTAAGAAAAAATAATTCTAACACATATTATCCCAATGGGCTGGAACAATAGCAGAGCGAGTAGGGCGTTTGCCTTGAAAGCGGCCAATATGACTGACCCGAGTTCAATTCCTCTGTCCCTATAGGAGAGCCCAGCAAGCTACCAAGAGTATCTTGCCCGCACGGCAAAGCCTGGCAAGCTACCTGTGACGTATTCGATATGCCAAACACAGTAACAATTGTCACAATGGAGACATTACTAGGTCTGCTCAAGCAAATCCATGAACTACGAGAAGACAGTGACAGTGACAGTTATCTCAACAGTTTTCCTTCTTCCTGACTGATTTCTTTGTAGAAGCACTGTTCTGGGTGATCATCATTTCTTTTCTGTAGGAAAGTGCATCTTTAATTATCTGGGATGAGGACTTAGACCAGACTAGCAGGTTTTAGAGAACTGAGGTGGAGCCTCAGAAATAACAGAGATGCCATGGTAGCTGGAAAATACAGAAAAAACAGAGAGGCAAGGCCCAAGCCAATCAGATGCCCTGAGTGACCACAGACCAGCAGACAGGACTTGACGTCTGCCTGTCTCCTCTGTGGCTGGCACAGACAGTGCCCCAGAGCAACACTTTCCTTTGGATGACTTTCTTTAAGAATTTATGAAGAAATTGTGAAAGGTCTGGCCATGATGGATACTGTGTTTGAGACTGGAAGGAGCTAAAGACATTGCCACCGATGTCACAATAAAAGTGGAGCCAGGCAACTAACTTCCACAGAGCTTTCCTCTGGCACAATGATAGAAAAGAATCACCCACATGGGCTTTTCATCTTAGAGTGCCATTGTATGATGCTGCAATTTCACCTCAAAGAACACGAAAGCACTAATAGTCAAAGATATGTGCAGGGTCGGAGAGAGAGTACAGCAGGCAGGGGGCTGGCCCTGCACGCAGCCAACCCACGCTCCAAGCCTGGTACCACACCTGGTCCCCTCAGCATTGCCAGGAATGATTCCTGAGCACAAAGAAAGGAGCAAAGCCTGAGCCACACTGGGTGTGGTCCTAAAACCATTATATGTATGTACACACACACACACACACACACACACACACACACTGTACACGTGCAAAAACAGTACTCAGCTGTTAGGGGAAAATTTGCCATTTGAGACAATATGGAAGAAATTGGTAGGGGTGATGCTAAATGACATATGTTTGAATGACAAAGAGAAATAGCTTTGGTGTGATATGGGGGAAAAGAACCCTCACCTACCTCTCGGCTGGTGGGAATGTTGACTTGTCCAACCTGTTTGTAAAACAATATGAACTCTTCTCAAAAAACTAGGAATTGAGTTTCCATATGAGTCAACAATTCCACTCTGGGTATCTACTCCAAGGGTCCAAACACTCACCTTAGAAAAGACATTCGCAGGGAGCTGGAGCAGGTAGGGCATTTACCTTGCACGCAGCTGACCTGGGTTCTACTCCCAGCATCTCATATAGTCCCCCGAGTACCGCCAAAAGTAATTCATGAGTGCAGAGCCAGTAGTAACCCCTGAGCATTGCCAGGTGTGACCCAAAAAGAAAAAAAAAGACATCTGCACTCCTAAATTCACTGCAGCACCATTCACAATAGGCAAAATCTGGAGACAGTCCAAGAGCCGAAGACCAGAAGGGTAGATAAAGAAACTGTGGTACATATTCACAATAAAATACTATCTGGCTATAAGAAAAGATAAAGTTATGGAATTACTCTGGGCTTACCAGAGGCAAAGGAGTCAGGGAAGGTATATTGGGACAATGGTGGAGGGAAATGGATATTGCGGGCAAGGGGTTGTGCTGGAATCATTCATGTATAAAATTCTACTAATAACAAACAGTCTAGAAACCGTGGTTCTCCCCACAAAATATATAAATACCAGATGAGCTTACATTTATGTTTATTGAAAGAGGTTAAAAAAAAAACAAAACAGAAAATAACTCAAAGCAAATTGTTGCTTTCTGATGTAGACCTGAGGTTCTCAGAGATGGAATAGGTTAGGAGAAATGAAAGGGGTAGGGGTAGGATGTCCAGCGCTGAGTAATATCGGTATCTTGGTGGTGGGTGGGTGCAGTGATATGCATTGAGGGGCTGTGATCCTACACCCTTCAACAACCCGAAAACGCGCAGTGTTGTAAATAGTGGGTCTTTCGTAAAAGCAAATCAACAAAAACAAACATCACTGATGCACCCTTCCCAGGAAAAGAAAGGAAGTAAGTTTCTTCTGCTCAAGAAACTTACTTGGGCAGAAGACAGAGACCTACCCACTTGCGAGAGCTCCTCAGAACACATAGTAGGTTTTAAGTTTGGAACTGTGGAGATAAGTTAAGAAACACATTATCTGGTAACTGCAAACTCCAGAGAAAATGGGTCGGAGCTTTGCAGTGTGGCAGTGTCAGGTCAGTCAGGACTTTCCACCCTGCCACTGTGGGGGTTGCAGACAAGCTTCGAGAAGGAAGGACTTTGAGGAATGAGCTCGAAGTGTCCCATGCTCTGAAGCCACTGTCAAGGAAAGGCTCTCTGTGAGCTTGCACCCAGGCCAACTCAGCTCGATGTTCAAGTTTATGTTCATATCTGCAATTAGAGATTTTAGGCAGGGGTAGATTTCATGATAATATAAACTCTATCACTCCACAGGGATGCTCAGTTAATTAACTTTTCAAAATGTCAAGGATCTGCAACAAAACAAGAAATTGGATCTCAAGTGAGCTGAGAGGCAACGATTCTTCTAGATCACTGTCTACCTACTGTATGGTAAAATTGTCTGGAAAGCAAGACTACAATTTAGGTTGACTTTATCACTCCAAAATTAATGAAATCTATGTATCCCATTTTTCTAGAACAGTTTTTTATGTAACCTGCTGGTTTGTCTTCTCCACATATAAAGCATATAAAGCTATAATTTGGAAAGGAAATAAAACTGCTCCAAATTTATACGTTAGCCCTTCTGAGCAAAGCATCAGAAATCAATGGCATCTTATTCAATGCCAGTGAAACTGAATAGTCAATAATAGCTCACACTGGTCTTTTTAAAATTACACAAATTACCAAAAAAAGTGAATGAAAGTCTTGTTAAAATAAATTTAACCTTTGTTAAAATACATCTCTCTTGCTAGTGACAGGGGTGAGGGAATTGTTCGGTGGTCAAACTAAATAGGGCCATTCAGATTCAAAGTCAATGAGAGACATCTGTTCACCTTTGCCTCTTTTGAAAACTAAATCCCTTTCATGCAAAATACACCACTGGGGTCTTTCTACTGAGAGAAGCCAACTGATGTAATAAACATTAGGTGGATACCACAGTTCCCTATTCAGATGCACAGTGAGAGATAAGAAGATGAATTCCTGGTCAGACATCAAATCAAGAAAGTACTCCTGCTTCCTTGATAAGAAAAATACAATGTAGAAGCAGAGATATGTAAAAATAAAAAATGCTATGCAGGTCTGCAGTGAGACAGAGAGATTACTTCTGGGTATCTGCCATGGAAAATGTCAGAGAGGAAGTTCCTTTGAAGTACTGAAGCTGCAGAGGAAGACACTTCGAATCCACGGCCCTGTGTCTTCCTCGCTTTCCTCACGCCTACAAACATAAATGTTACCACAAAGGCTGAAACCTAATCTGGAGATAATGGCAAACAATTCCCAATCTTTCTCACAGAGAGAGAGGAAGTAACATATGGCATATATTAGAGAACTTGCTGTAATAGATTATTTCTTGAGGATGATAAAAAATAAATCTCAGCATGCAGTTTACCAGTACTTTAGGGCTACCATGATGGTCTCTAAGGCTCATTATATTGTAAAAAAAAAAAAGATCAAATTCAATTAGAAAAGGAGTCTAGGAGATCATTTGCACCTTTGACATTGTTTGGGGGTTGCTTTTTTTTGTTTTTGTTTTTTTGTTTTTGGCTACACCTGGGTGGCTCCTGACTGTGCTCAGGGATCACCCCTGGCTTATGGGGTACCCTATGTGGCTTCAAGGACAAAAATGAATTGGCTGAATGCTAGGCAACTACAGTAACACTTGTATTATCTCTCAACCCCAATCATTAGCACTTTTTAGAAAATAAGCTCTTGGAATACACAAGTAAGAAAACAGAATATATATATTATATATAGTATATATTGTATACTTGTACACACATAACATTTCATGTGTCTCATAGGCACAAGTGCACAAATTTCTGTGTATATTTATACATGTGCATATCTTTCTCTTATTTTATATCCCTAATATTAGATGATGTTATTTGATCAAATTTATCAATATTTTAAAAATAATCAATACATGCATGCATAGAAATGTTCACGCACATGTATACACATATATGTATCTATATATGTATGTATGACGATGATGGTGATGAGTGCAGCTTACTGTGCAGACAATTTAGATTTGATTCCTGGCTTCATCATTTACTTTTGGTTTCCTTCAAAAATTTGCACAGCTTCCTTGAACTTTTATTTTCCCAACTGGTAAAAAATAGAATAATGGTAATAATGACCAAGGTATTTGTGATTCCATGAGCTAAAGACAAAAATGATTCTACAACGTGTGGCACTTAGTTGCTGGGAAACAGACACCCCTCCCCCATCCTGCAATATTCTTAAGCCCAGGGATACCCGTGAGGTCATGTCAAGCACACTCCAAGAGATACATAGGAAACTAATTAATTTGCTTGGTACATTAGACTTCATTGTCTAAGGGAGGCCTGAAGAAAAAATAATTCCCAGAAGCATGTATTTTTTTTTATAATAGCCAAAGGAACAAAGAGTTGGAAATGAAAACTACAATGTATTCTGCCACCGCCAGGAGAATAAAGCATATGTGTGGCCCCTGCATCACTGCACACAATCTATTATGCAAGCAAATTCAGTCAACATCCCAGAAGTGGCAACTCTGCTAATGTACAGGCTTGAAAACGATGGCAATGTGCATAATTGAAATGTTGGTGCTGACAAGTAACATGAATTTTCTTTTTTCTATTTACGTACAGGTTTTCTGGGGGGCTAGTGCCAAAATAAAGGAGCCACCGGAGAGGCTGTTCACATTCCAGCCACTTTTTAGCAGCATTTCTATTCCCAGAGTAGAAACTTCTGCATCACTGTTTTAATCCCTGTGTTTGAAAAGTTATTTTTCACTTATTTATTTTTGTTTTCTTGGGCTGTGTTCAGGGCTTACTCCAGACTCTGCACTCGGGGGTAATTGCTGGGAGCCCAAGGGATGGGGTGCTGGGCATATGTGGTGCCAAGGACTGAGCCCTGTGGATTGTTTGCCAGGTAAGTGCCCTCTCCACTGTACTATTGCTCCAGCCTCTAATTTCTGTTTTTTTTTTCTTTTTGGGTCACACCTGGTGATGCAAAGGGGTTACTCCTGGCTCAAGTACTCAGGAATTACTCCTGGTGGTGCTCGGGGGACCCTATAGGATGCTGAGAACCAAACCCAGGTCGGCCATGTGGAAGGCAAATGCCCTACCCACTGTGCTATCACTCCAGTCCCAAAATTTCTATTTTAAAAAGCTGTTAACAGTCCTATTTATGATGGGAAAGCCTGAAGAACCCTGCCGAATGTCTAATCTCACCTTTTCTACTCCACACCACTCCTGCAGCCAGAATCTGTTGCACGGAACTCTCCTCATCATCGTTCTCTCCTTAGAATTCATGTGCCCACTTTCCCCAGATCAAATGTTTTCACTGTCTCTCCAAGTCCCTTCTCTTGGCAGGGGCTGGGGGAGCAGAGTTTCTCCCTGGATATTCATGGTGACTATCTCCTACTTCAGTTATTCCACTGATCTGCTACATATCGCTGACCAATGGGCTCTTTCAGGGTTTCCTACCTGATCCTAAGTCTAAGTTAGAGGATGAGTTGACCTTCTCCTCCTCAGGGCTTCGCATGCATCATTTGCGTGGAGGGGAAATAAGGCGACCTAGAATGACTGCTAGGGTATCTTTATTTATTTACTTACTTTACTTATTTATTTATTTATTTATTTATTTTTAAATTTTTATTAGTGAGACACCATGAGGTACAGTTGTAGACTTACACATTTTTGTGCTTGGGTTTCAGTTATACAGTGATCAAATACCCATCCCTCCACCAGTGCCCATTCTCCACCACCACCAGTCCCAGTATCCCTCCCACCCCCCATCTCCCCATCCCACCCTACCTCTGTGGCAGGGCATTCCATTTTGTTATCTCTAAAAGTGACCATCAGTGAATAAAATTTTGAAGTCCAAATCCCTAAAAAGTATTTTTTTCCCTTTCTCTCTCCCTTCCTCCCTCTCTTCTCTCTTCATCTATCCCCAAACTTCCTTCCTTTATCCGGAATAACAATATTACTCTGCTTTGGGGCCCAAGTTCAAAGTGGTGCTGAGTCGAGTGTGTGTCATTTTAATCACTTTCTAAGTGGGGCTGAAATCAAAGGACCCTTAAGGGCCCCAAAGCTCCGTGGTTAGTCTCCCTCGAGCAGCTTCTAGTTCCTGGACAGCAGTGGCAGGGAAGATGAGGCAAGCTACCCTGATCGTAATTTGTTCATTTGCACTTTAATGAATAAATTAGTATGCTGTATCAGTTCTGCTCCACTGTCATGATAAAACTTGTATTTATATAACCTGTAATCATTTTCAATATGGGCACAGGGGAGAAATTGATTTTCAAAGTTGACGCGCACAATCGTGGCTGTGCTACTGCATAGATGTGAGAATTTGCAAATGGCTTGTAGCAACATGAGAGAGATAAGTTAAAATTAAATGCATGGCACTAGAGATAATTACTTTGATGATGGCTGCTATGGCACTAATAAAGAGACAATAAAAGTAGGTACTTGTATGCATTCATAAGTCAACAAATAACATTGGAAGACAGAAAATAAATCAGAGACAAAGTTTGTATAAGTTTTCTAGTTATTTATGATGTACTGGAGGTTAAACTTGATTCAATGACAATACAGTCCCCACTATGGTGCTCAGATCCCAAAGGAATCCAGGCCCCAAATAGTCTTTACTCTTCACTTTCATATCCAAAACCCACTGGAATTTTCAAATCCTTTTGGAACTAAACTGTTAATGAGATATCTCACCCTTTTGGTGGAGTTGTTATTTGCCAAGTGCAACTCAGCTTGTTTATTTCATTACAAAAAATTAAAACATATAAAACCAAAAGAAGATCAATAAATCTCACATAAATCACTCAACTTCACCTTGTACCTGATCACATTCCCTCTCTATCCCCACCCAATACCGACACTGAGTTATTTTGAAATAAATGCTAGACAATATAATATTATTTGTAAAAACATATTTAGATGTATTTTAAAAGCATAACTTCAGCATCAATATTATCATTCCAAAAATAAATTAATAATGAAATAAATTCATTTAGTCTGTTCAAATAAAAATGCAGAAATCAGCTTCCTTCCTTCCTTCCTTCCTTCCTTCCTTCCTTCCTTCCTTCCTTCCTTCCTTTCCTTCTTTCTCTCTTTCTTTCTTCTTGTGATTCTAACTCAGTGCTTGGATGTCACACCTGGTTCAGTGCTTGAGGTCATGGTGGTGCAGGTGGCTTAATATGGCACCCCAACATGCAAATCATGTGCTATGCCCCTTGAGTGCTCTCCCTGAACTTTTAAAGTATTTTCTAATCTTAAAAGTTACTATTTTCTAAACCTCATCCTTCCTTTCCTCTCTTTCTGTTACAAATTTTTGGGTTTATCAATCATGCCACTTTTTTTCTATAGAGTTTCCTTAAGTTTCGATTCGCTGCATTCATGATGTTGTTTTGTACATTTGGTGTCACATTACCTGTTAGTTGAGAGTTAGTCCCAGAGATTTGTTGAGCTCCAAGTTCCATATTTTCTCCAAGTCAAATCTTAGGTATATATATGTGTCGACATTCATTTGCAGATCACAAGTGAATCAATCAATGATCAAGAACCAAGCTTTCTGACCCACATCCCACAGTTACCACCATGAAAACTCATCCATTGGCCTTGTTTTATAGATTCATGACTAAATCTTCAAGGAGAGTGAAATCAAATTGCTAAAATTCAAGGGTCTCTCAGCTAAGCATTCTGGGCCTCTCCCAGGAGGGAAGTGGGCTGAGTCCCTGTCCTGTTAAAGCCGAGGCAGTTCTGCCCACCCCTCATCTACAGCCAGTGGACCAACTCTACTGCTTTATGACTAATATCTGCAGACACCAAACTAATAACAATTCCAGGTACACTGGTCTTCAGGCTGAGATCCCTGGGGTCTTCTCAGAGTGGAGACAGACAGCCTCCCCTCCACCCTCACTTCCAGAAGTCCTGGCAGCCACACCCACATCTACAGACACTGCCAGGTCAATTCATTGGCTCAGTTCTGCAGATCTCGGAGTTTCTGGAGCATGCAACCACATATGCTACCTTACAGCATCTCCAAATTCCACAATACTGACATCCCAGGAGGAGCACACCAACTTCGATGGGAAGATAACACAGGATCCAATTATGTTCAATAAATATAAAACAATAGCACAGAAAGCTCCACTAGCAACAAAATAGCTTTGTAAACCTTTAGACAAGGATTTAGCAACCATATAGTGGGTAGAACAATTTTCACAAGTGTTTTAAACTTAAGTTTTTTTTTGATAATTTCACTAGCCATTTAACTGTAATAAGCAAAAGGAAAGAAATTATTTTGTGCCTGTTATGGGGCAAGGTTGAGGGTATTGGGGAAAGTAGGGACAATCATGGAGGAAAGGCCAGACTGCTGTTGGAATTGGTGTTGGAGCACTGCCCTTAACAACTGTATTAAGAGCAACTTTTTGAAGCACAATTTTTAAATAAAACAAAAATAAGTATAAAGATCCATGTTTTCTTTGTTTAGCCTGTTATTATCATTAGCAGGTACTCAGATACATTTAATGCAATATTTAACTACATGGATCTTATGTAAAAGTAGGCTGGAGGAATGTAGAAAATGCCAATGAGGACAAGTGACATTTGATGAAGACTTTGAAGCCTTCTGGAGGAAACTGCAGGAACAAGAACATGGAATGAACAAGAAAATGACTGACTCAGGAAATTGCTAGTAGCAGGAAGTTGGAAATTTCACATTGTTTTCCAGGGAGAGTTAAAGATCAGAGACATCTACATAAAGAGAGTATTGGAGTCATGCATGTGGAAAAGACCATTTGAGGTGAAAGCACAACGGGGGGGGGGGGGGGAAGAAACAGGCAGGAAAGACTCTGAATTCTAGGTTCTGGTAGACAAAGATGAGTCAGGGGGTAAAGAGACTGGCTGAAGATAGGAATATATGGATAAAAAAAAAACTAGCTCTGTAGCACTGTCCTTCCGTTGTCCATCATTTTGCTTGAGTGGGCACCAGTAATGTCTCCATTGTGAGACTTGTTACCATTTTAGGCATATTAAATGTGCCACAGGAAGCTTGCCAGGCTCTGCCATGCCGTGGGATACTCTCAGTAGCTTGCCGGGCTCTCAGAGAGGGACGGAGGTATTGAACCCAGATCATCCGCATACAAGACAAATGCCCTACCTGCTGTGCTATCACTGCAGCCCCCCACCCAAAAAAAATAGAATGGAAAAAAGAACAGGCAAATCACAAAAAGTAAAGGGGGAAATATTGAAATCAGAGGGCGATGCAGTGGGAGATAATTTCATATAGAGGCAGAAATAAAGTCAAAAGAAAGGACGACTTGCTGTGAATCTTCAGTTCTGGTTGCAACCTTTTAACCACCAAATAATGTGCACATCTTCAATTCCCCATTTATAAGTTAGCCAATGTGTGAGATGTGACTGCATATTCACTGCAAATGGATCATTGCACACTCCAGAAATGAAGCCTTGGGCCCAGAGAGATAGTTCAGCAGAGTAGAATTCCTGTCTTGCCCACAGACTACCTGGATTCAATTCTATGGCCCCCCATTTTGTCTCCCAAGCCTCACCAGGCATCATACCTGAGAACAGCTGCATGTGGTCACAGAACAAACATTCAGGGGCCTGGGAGAGCTCATGTATTACAAGCAGGAGACCTGGGAGCACCACATGGTACCTGAGCACTCCAGGAGCACCCAGAGCACTGATGCAGGAGCAAACCCAGAGCACTGACCCAGGAGTAGCCCCTGAGCACTACTGGGTGTATCCTCAAAGCAAATATATATATATATATATATATATATATAATTTTAGAATAACAGATGAATTCAGAACACACAATCTATAACAAACTGCAGGCAAATGCATGGAGAGCTTGCGGTGGGTTGTATTTGTGGGCAGATCAAGAGGGGAGAGTTGAGTTAAATCTGTTCAAATAAAAAATGAACAAAGACCAGACTTGAAAACCGTCTCAGCAGACAACACCTCCTCAGGCACATAAATAGCCCAGTGCAGCCGTTCTATGAGCTCAGTACAGCCAGACCCATCTCTCCTCTACTATTTCCCTGGAAAACAGCCGCTAAACTTGCAGAAGCTGACATGAGGCGAGCTTTGATGAACTCCATGTCCTCTAAGAAATTTCCAGTCCTGCAGCCAGGCCCTGTGAAGAGTAAGCCATCCCTGCTCTCTCGTTAAGTAATCTGCTTTGTAATACTACACTCTGAAGTTTCAGCTCACTTAATTTAGGCACTCCTGGCTTCCAGACTGTTCTCCTGGTAAGTACGTAGCAAGTAATTCTCTATCAAGGACCATGTAGGGGTTTCATGAGCATGTTCATGGTCTACGACTGACCTTTATCAAGGCCCAGTGCAAGTGTGTGGGTCCACATAGAAGGGAATGCTCTCAGGACTAGAGGCATAGTTTAGTACTCTGCACTTCCAGATTTGTGCATATCAGTCTCTGTTCTTACCAACCCTTAGTTTTTGCTTCTTGGAGGACATGTGTAAGAGATTTTTTCCATTTTATATTATCCAGTTCTGTCCATGTTATATACTCAAATTCAATCCTCCAGTTCCATAAATTCTCTTAGTGCTCACAAGGCAAGAGTATTGGTCTGTGCTCTTTCTCAGAGTGTCCAGAGATGCCAGGACCCTCTGTTTTAGGACAGGATGCACGGGTCACCACAAGGATCCAAGATAGCATGGATTTTCTACCATAGTGTAAGAAAAGAACGGATGGTTTAGGCAAGAGGAGTCAACGTTTCCCTCCTACGTCATCTCACAGAAGTCAAGGACCTTCTCATGAAGTAGAGACAGTGGTAGACAAAGCCTGGGGCCCACAGTTACAAACTCTTTCCTAAGAGGCCAGCAGCCTGACCCCCAGTGATGGCGGTTGGACTCTGAGGGGGTAAGTTTCATCATGCAGCTATCTGTCTCCATTGGTGAGGGTTTTTCCCATCCTATCTCTGCCATGATAGGTCTTGGGGGCCAGTTGAATGGTCTCTTGGAAATGCTCACCAACACCTATTATGAGGGATATGGTTTAACTGGGAAAGGGACACGACCATGTTTGGAAATTAATGGAAAACTCAGCCACAAAAATCTTTCCTACTAATCTGGTGGCCAATACTGTGTCAGTGCTGAGGACAATTGTTGGGTCTGGCTGGTGGCTTTGTTTTCCTCCAGAGTTCCATCTGCACTCTCCTTGCTCTGAACTTTGTTGCTTGCCAGAATACCTCTCAGGCAGGGACCCAACCACTGCGTGAACTTCAGGACTTTCTAGAGCTTTTGTCCTGGGAGCATGAGGCAACCAACTGTGGAGAAGCAAGAAAGAACTGTAGGAACGTGGCAATCACTTGATGGTCTTAACGCAGTTCTGATGGTGCCTCTGGAGGGAAGAATAGCTTGGAAAAACTGTGTCCCCCACTGCCAGGACAACGTGACTACAGAGTAATATTCTTAACCTATATTTGTGAGTGGAGTCAGATAGTAAACCAACTATTTAAATCCAAGCAGAGAAATTTTCTTATAGAGTATTGCTAAATTGTGATCAGAACAATGGTACTGTGAGTAGGGTGTTTGCCTTGCATGCAGCCAATCCAGGTTCAATCTCTGGCATCCCATCTGATTCCCTGAGCCCTGCCAGAACTAATCCCTGAACTCAGGAGTAATCCCTATGCATCCCCTGATTGTGGCCCCCAAATAAAAATAAATAACAACAACAACAACAAACCCTCATAAAATATCACTAACTCAATAATTCATCTGAGTTGAAGGTTCATGTCACTTATATACTGACTCCAAAGCGCTTAGAGTCTATGTACTTAAATGAATACTTAATAAATATATATTTAACTAAATGTATAGTTATATATTTTTTCTGCTCTTAGTCACTCAGCATTGCTAGTTCCCCCAACTTGGGGGATCCCCCAGCCATGGATCTGTTGTTCTGCATCTCTTTGCATGCTGAAGGCTATTTATTTTGATGGAGAGAGCAAAACCATTTTCAGCTTCTGCAGGGGTTACCTACCAGAAAGACGGCTGGGGGAAGTCAATTCAGGAAGATGTTCACTAACACTGCTGTTTCCAGGAAATCTAGATTCAGCTCTCCAGAAGACTGAAGCTGAAAGGACAATGTGATCTGTGATTCCAATCCAAAGGCAAAGGTAGATTTTACAGAAGGTATTACTCATTCTGTGAATCCCAACACTTGAAGGGAAAATTATGATCATTTCTCTTTTTTCTCTCTTCTCCTTTTCCTCTAGTCTGTGCTCACAAGTTCTCTAATGAAAATTGTGCCCTGAACCTAAAATCAGAAAGGCTTGCATTTATGGAAGGAGGCCAAGTCTAATGGACATGCAGTGGAATATGAAGTCATTATTCAGACCCACTTACCTCTGAGGCAAGAAAGTCTCACCACAGGTAGCCATTATTTCCCCTTTGCTTCCTTCAGTCCTAATACACTATCAGTGCTACTAACATGCTCCAAACCTTCTACCTATCCAGACTTTTGCTTCGGAAGAAAGATTCTGCTGAGCTCCAGAAGATCCCAAATAACAACGAGTTTACCATGGCAGAAGTATGTGCCTTTGTCAATTAACTGTATATCCATCTCAAATCCAGACCAGGGAAAAGCCCAGGTCTTTCTCCTTTGTTGATTGATCGCTTGTCTCCGCAGACATCTAATTCATCTAACACGCAGGCATCTAACCACTCAGAAGCATCTAATTCCTCTCTGAGCCTGCAGCAAGGAGGAAATGCAGAAATACTTATCAACCTGAATACAGTTCCTAGCAGCTGGACACAGAGCTTATCTCCTTCTATCACTATGGCCAGAACTTTGATCGTGGGGACAAAGTTATTATTTGGAGATGCCAGAACCAGGGATTATTTTGAACCAGGAACTATTATAGGGGAAAAAGAAGTAATGGGGCCTATTATAGCAAGGATAAAAGTGCAAAGACAAGAGGTGTGTGTGTCTGGGGGGGGGGGGGCGGGGAGTAAAAACAGGGAAGGATGCTGGTCATACATGTTCTGACTTGGTGGTGAGAAAGTAATTCTAGAAAGGTTTCCAGTGACATAGACACTTGCATGACAAACCTCCAGAGACCCACCAGGGCTGCTCTATGATCCTACCGAGCCATGGTAGTCCCAGCAAAAGACTGACATGGAAGTCATTTCAGAATCCCCCAGCCCCTGACCTTTTCTAGGAGAGACGGTGGAGGAGTTCAAAGGCACCCCTGGTTTCCTGTCTGGCTCTACTAGCCACTAACCATGGTTCTGTTGAAAGGCTCCCTCTTAGGATAAGAAAAGAAAGCTTGGGCAGGAAATTTTGTTTGTTTGTTTGTTTTGTTCTTTTGCTTTTTGAGTCACACCTGGCGGTGCACAAGGGTTACTCCTGGCTCATGCACTCAGGAATTACTCCTGACGGTGCTCAGGGGACCGTAGGGCATGCTGGGAATTGAACCCAAGTTGGCCATGTGCATGAAAAACTCCCTGCCCACTGTGGTATTGCTTCAGTCTCAGGTGGGAATTCTTGACACAGGTGCTCTGAAGTTTGTTCCACTGTCGCCAGGATGAGACCCCATACCAGATCTGTGGCTTCTTTGTGAGCCTCGTGGGCTTCTGGAACAGACTGCCCGAACATCCCCTGAAGCCACACCATGTGGGAGAGGCTTGTGCACAGGAGGGAAACTGCCTCGCCCTTCCTCATGGTTCCTTTTACCACCTGGTGCAGAGCCATCAAGAATCTCATTCTGATGTCCGTTACCATGCAGAGAGGCAAGAGGGAAAATACCTGGGACAGAGTCCTAGATGCATGTTGGGACAGGCTCTCTGCTAAAACCAGCATGGGGTTCAGGGCCTTTCATGTGGCCCTGTGACAAAGGGTCATCTGTCCAACTAGCCTCCATCTGTGTTCACTGCTCGGCTCTGTTTTCTGTCCCCCTCCCTTTTTTGGTGCTCCTGAGCAGCGGAGAGGGGGACTCTCAACTCTGTTGACCGTGACGCTCACACACTTTGGTTATTCCACAAGAACTGCCACTAGAATTGCCACAATGATGCTTCTGGGATGGGACAGTGGGTGGTGTGGGCATGGATGGGGGTGCCGAGACAGGTCCCCTGCCACTGAGCTATTCCCTTCGGGCCCTGAATAACATTTATTGTATTTATTTTACTTTGTGGTGAGAGGGGTGGGTGCTTGGAGGGTCACACTCAGGAGTGCTCAGAAGCTACATCTGGCTTTATTCAGAGGACTGATGCCTGGTGACATCTGGGAAATCCGGCAGTGACAGCAATCAAGCCAGAGGCAAACATACCTTTGCAAGAGTGAGTTTTCTGGAATTATCCTCTTATCCTCCAGCCTTCTTACATTTTCTTCAAGGGGGCAGGTATGGGGGGTGGTATCTTTTGAAGGCCTTATCTTAGATTTCCATTCACCTTTGTCCTCTGAGGGGTGCTGATTGATGAAGCATTTGAACAGGAAGTGTAGAAAATGTGCACACTTTCACTTAGTGCGAGGCACAATTATCAATAGTCAGGGTTTTCTGGCCTCAAACTTGGAAAACGCTATTCCCTTGCATCTAGGTCAACAGGGTTTAATCTCCTGTCATCACGTTTGCCAAACTGAGAAGTGGCCTGACTGCCACAGGAGGCTTCAGCCATGCTTTATGATGAGGCAGTCAATGTCCCTTGTACTCATTTCTACCAGCTCCGGGCCTCACAGCCCTCTGAGCTATCTGTCTGCATCATACATGCTGCTTTTTTTTCCATTTTTTATAATTTTATTTATTAAATCACCGTGAGACCAGTTACAAAGATTTAGGATTTAAGTCTCCATCATACAATGAAACACCCATACCTTCACTAGTGCCCATTCTCCACCCCCCCAAAACCCCAATATACCCCCATCTCGGACCCTCCCATTAACTTTGGGGCAGATGATTTTCACATAACACTCTCTCTACTTTGATTACATTCAATATTTTGACACCAAGCCCACCATTATTATTTGGGATTTTACCCCAACACTCAGATCTGCTGAAAAGGCAACCATAGTCAATTTGTTTTCTATTGTTGATTATGAATAACATATGATGTTGCATGGCTGCAGTAGTGGCTGCACTATTTTGAAATTCTGAAATTTAAACAATTAAATCTGGAAGGATTTCTGCCAAAACCTGCTGGGTTTCAAGATTTGTTTCTGAGTCTCTTGGATCATGAGCATTAAGCAGCTTGATCAGGAGCCTGAAAGGCCGTTTGTGGTCGGCAACTCGGGGTCTTGCTGGGACAGGGAGGAAAGGGCTTGCTCCAACCCCATCCCATGAGGCCCTGCGTGTCTCATCACTGAGGGCCCAAACCTGACTGTCCAACAGCCTCTGGAGGATGGTGGCCACTGAGCCACTTAGGAGGAGCAGGCGGAGGGACAGCACCCTTTCCCCCCAGAATGGACCAGGAACAGTAACCTACTGTGGGTTCCGGATGCATTTCTGCCCAAAGCCACTGGGTTCCATGATTTGTTTCTGAGTATCTCAATCATGGCCATTAAACTGCTTGATCAGGAGCCAGAGAGGCCGTTCATGGGCGGTGACCTGGGGTCTCATTGGGGTAGGGGGGAAGGGTTGGCTCCACCCCCATCCTGTGAGGCCCCATGTGTCTCATCACTGTGGGCCCAAACCTGACTAGTGGCCTCTGGAAGATGGAAGCCACCAGGCCGCCAAGGGGTAAAGGCCAAGGCATGAAACCTATTCCCACCTGGGGTGTCCAAGCACCAATAACCTATTGCAGGGACTGGACACATTTCTGTCAAAAGCCACTGGGTTTCAAGATTTGTTTCTGAGTCTCTGGGATCATGGCCGTTAAGCAGTTCGATCAGGAACCAGAGAGGCCATGTCTCCAATTATATAGCTGAGCTGGAGGTGGTTTTTGGGTGTGTCTCCCACGTACCTACCTTTTGGCTGTTTACTTTCTTGGTAAATTTTGCCCCAAGTTTTTGGGGTATGGCCAAAGGCACAGCAGCAATTTTGGGGTATCTGAAGTCTGAAGACGCCATTAGGCTGCTGATGCACTCACCTCACAGGTACAGATTGACCTGCTGGTGGCACCATACCCCCAACATGCTGCTTTTTGAGAAAGTAAATAGAATAAATTCTGTTGCATAGTGGATAGTGTAAAGATAAATGTTTATTCTTGTGACTTCTTTTATGCAATGTACTAAAATAAATTAAAGGTGCTTGGCATGTTTCTTCACACTATTTCAAGGATCTTGTCAAAGATGATCTGGGGAAAAACCTAGGAAGATGGTAGCTGGAATCTTATTATAAATGCCTAGTTCATTTATACAATAAACAAAAGGCAAAACAACACAAACAAGTTACCGTGAATACTTATTTTTATGAGTTCAGATTAGCAAAAGTTGTCCAGCAGGAGAAGATATGATGATGAAAATCTGGATAGAACTTATTGTTCTGAAACACACATGCTTTACTTTTAGAAAGGTAAGTGTCTATGAGTTGGAGGCATGAGAGGTATAAATCTATGATCTCTACAGAGAATAAAAGCTCCAGTTTCATTTTTCTGCCTATTAAACTGTAGTGCTGGGGGAGGAGAGTAATTGTGCAAAGGCCTGTCTGGAAGCCTGGACTGAGTAATCTGCACCCGGCATGAGGCACCTACCGGGAATGAATCAGCACAAGCTGATGGCATGCTTCCTCCTCCCCAAAATAGTCTGTTTCTGACTTCACTCGGGAAGAAACTCCCGTTTCCTGAGTTTCCAAGGAGAAGGCAAACTTACTCTTGCCAAGCTCCATGTATTCTCCTGTGTTCTCCAAATGAGGAATCTCATCCAACGTACAAAGGCCTCATCAGAGCATGAGGCACAGGCATTGCGTCAAACTCTCCTGGGCGACCATGAGCAAGTTGATGGTGCACAGACACTAATAAGATAGAACCTGACTACTCTGTGCAGCGGGGAAGCATTTAAGTCTTCTGCTACTCATCCATGAAAGGACTCAGTTCCTCCTTGCCCACCATTCCAAACTAGGCTTTGACTTGAAACCTGATCATAGCAGAATGTACTGGAAAGCAAACAGCAAGGTAACACTTGAGAGAGACTATTTTCAGCCTTCATTCTTCGGGTCTGAGTTTCACCACAACAAATCTAGGGGAAAGTTATTCAGTAAGAATTTTGAGACAAAATCAAGAGAAAAAAAATGGTCCGAGTAAAAAGCATCAAAGGGGGTGGTTCCATAGATTAAATTAATTTCATGAGTGTCCTTGAACTTTCATGAAAAAATTTATTAACCAGAACAAAGGATTTGTTTTGACAAATCTGTCACTTTGAAATGAATAGTCATGATGGTGGGCTGTAATTTTACACAGGCCTTCCTTGTTATCTGACTTATTTCCTTGTAATAGTAGTGATCCTGAAAACTGATTTAAAACAGTTAGTGTTTAAACTGACAATCAGGAAGAAATAGTGAAACAGGTGCTTAAGCGAAGGCTCAGGAGCACTTGGCACTTGGGTTGCATAGAACCTACCCTAGTTTGATTCCTGACATAACACAGTTTCCCAGGAACTGCTGGGAATTACCCCTGAATACAGCACTGGGGAGTTTCCAGGCATCACTGGTGTGGCCCACCCCACAAAAATGAGAAGTGGCAGGAGATAAAGCTTATAGAAATAGACAAAGAAAACCTGGCATTTCATGCATAAAATCCTTACTAAGTGATAGAAACCATTAAATATATATCTTGAAATAAAATTTTAATTAAATTTATCCAGAGCTATCTTGCCCCAGCATCCTATGTGGCTCAAAAATAGCCTTGCAAGAGGCCCCTAAGATGATTCTTAAAGCCTCAAATTCTGTGACTCTGCATTTGTTCCTTGAGTTCGACATGTACTTGAGTGAACTTTTAAGTTCAGCCAAGTTCAATGGAGGCCTAAACTGTTAATGCAGTCACAGAGTAGCAAGATGTTAGAAGAATAAATCATTACAGATAAACTAAAGTCTCTGTTTCTTTCCATGTTTATATGCTTCGAATCCCTTCTGATAGCAATAGTGTGGCATGTGCATGTGATTTAAAGGGCCTTGAAACGTCCTTTCCATCAAATCCTTCTCTGTCAGAGTCTTCATGGTGGCACTTTCCATTTTAGACACATTTCGGAGTGAGACATGCAATGCCTCTATTGAAACAATAATAGCTTGTCAGGAACATGTGATATGTCAGCCACAAATGTCCCCAGAAAACTTAAATATATACTGTTATTTGCATAACCATATCATTTTTTGTCTCCTATTCCCCAGCTATATTTTTGAGTGTCTATTGGTCAAAAGGTGCTATATTTATCTCTCAACTAATTCTTCTCTTTCAGAAATGTGACTTTTTTTCAGTATCAGGGCACACCTGGCGGTGCTCAGAAAATGCTCCCAATTTTGTGCTTGGGAGTTTCTTCAGGCAGTACTCAGGGGGACACGTGGTGCCAGGGGAATGACCTCAACCGTTACAGTCCAGGAATTTGAGATTTTGCAGAAAAGAAACACTTGATGACATCAGAACATTAAACTAAATCATATGACAGATAAAAAAAAGATACATGAAATAAGACGCAAATTGAGACTAATGGAGTAAGTCACTGGTGGGCCTTTCTATAAGGTAAATTATTAGAAAACAATCCAGACGCTAGAAGTTATGTACACATATGTGAAACATACATCTATGAAGTTTAATCAAGTTCCTTATGAATAATGAATGTAACAGTAGTGTTTTCCGGTATAGAGCGTTGATCTGGAAGAGCACTCTAGAGATGGAATGTGCCAGACTTGGGAGATTTGCTGGAATCCAGTTTTCTGGTAGATGGCCGGTAAATAGATGTTTTTATTTTTACTATGAGTAAATATGCAGAGACAATATTATTATAGACAATACTATTATTATCATTAATAGTATTTTTGTGTTATACTATGTGTATTTTATTAAAGTTTCTGTTTGCCTTTTGAGTATTGTTTGCAAATGTGACTTTTGTTCGCACGTATAAATTCATCCATTGCTTTCTATATCTTTATTAGATTGTGTCAAGTGCATAGCTCAAGCCCCATTAATCTGGCAGCAGAGGTTTTGAGCAATGCAGCATTCCTCACATGGATTCCTGGTGCTGAAGCTACCAAGAACCCCCTCCCCCCAAATTTGTATTTAAATGTGTTCAGTTCAACCTTTCCCAAATATAAGTGACCATAATCTCATTAACCCATTGAGGTAGGCCTCCAATTCCTGATATAAATATTTTATTGTACATCTATAGACCAAATCATCAGAATTGGTTCCTCACCTGTCCATCCTGAGTTTTGGATATTATAATGCTGTTATTCAATCTCCCTCTGGCTTGTAAACTAGGGATAAGATAAAAGCTGTTTGTTCATTTGGGGTCTGACAGAACTGAAAGGGCGTTTAAGGGAGTACAGGTGAGTAGCAGCCTGGAACTAGCAAGCACGGCTTCTCTGCACACAGCTCAGGGGCCACAGGAAGAGGACACGGGGAGCTTCCTTCTGATTAAACAGGAGATGCTGCTGACCTTGAGAGGGAAAGAAGGCAGAGACAGACGGCATGCAATGGGATGGATGTGAGTGAATGAACTGCATTCCAGTGCTTAAGTGTCTCTACACGAAAGGCTGTTAGTCACTTAATAAAGATGGCAAAGTCTATTAATTAAAAAAAGAAAAAGAAAGTTAATTAAATTGATACAGTAAAAGAGATTTCATGAGAGCTCAGAGCCCACAGCTTCATTTGCAAGAGCTTGCAGCTTCTCCAGTGTCCGAAGGAGGGGATCTCAGAGGGATCATCGCTCACAGTCGGGGGGTGGGGGAGGGATTGTTCTCAAGCCAAAGGAAAGAGGGGTGAGGATTCCCACGCTACCTCCTCCCACTGTCTTCCTCCTCACACCTTACCAGCTTTTCTCCACATCTACCTGGTCTTTCAAACAACCACAAGAGGGCAACCCTATCATTTTATTTTTTCCATCAGAAATACTTAAAAAATAATTTTAAAAAATTTATTAGCTACACAAAAGCACTAAGATTCAACATATAAAGCCCAAGGAAAATCTATCTGAGAATGATGGAAGGTTAACAGTATCTGTCAACACAACCTACCACATTTACAATAAACTTCTGTTTACTTAAACACAATTTAAGTAAACAATAGACAGCACTTAATGATCAACATACTTCTTAAATTAAGATAAATTAGCATAACTTTACAATATACTTCGTAAAACATCCTCCTCTTTTTTTTTCTTTTTGCTTTTTGGGTCACACCTGGCGTTGCACAGGGGTTACTCCTGGTTCTACTCTGAGGAATTACTCCTGGCAGTGCTCAGGGGACCATATGGGATGCTGGGAATCAAACCCGGGTCAGCTGCATGCAAGGCAAACGCCCTACCCGCTGTGCTATCGCTTCAGCCCCAAACATCCTCCTCTTAGCTTGAAATGCATCTAGAAAGTTTTCTTTCCAGTGACAATTATTGTCACAGTTAAAGATTGAGTTATCTGATCTCTCTACTTCTTGGCTTACTTTCCAAATTATTTGATACTTAGATCAAATGTATATTTCCAAGCCCATCACTGGCTCCTGTTTCTTTCTTGCTTCTGTATCCCACCATCCTTAGTAGCCCTGACTAGTTCCCAACCACCAAGCCATCACGTCCTGGCTTTGTCTCTGGCCATGGTGTCTCCGCAGCATATTCCAATCAAGAACTTGGAATTATTTTCCAGAGGCTTTGCTTTAAACATGTGATTTCAAAGTATATATTCCCCACCTCATCATCACTCTTTAGAAAGTCATATAAAAGCTTCACCTGGTACTTCGTATTTGAGGAAGCCAACAAAACCAAAAATTCTTTTAGTATTTCTCTTGTCTTCTCAAAAAGTACTTATGGTAAATGCTCTGAAACATTTGAGCCAATATAACTGGGGAGATAGTAAGTGGTGAGGGCACTTGCTCTGCCTGTGGGAAACTCGGCCTGGAGCTCTATCACCACAGCATGGTCCCTAAATCCTCCCAGGAATAATCCCTGAGTGCAGACTTCAGAATAAGCCCTGAACACCACTGGGTGTGGTTCCCCCAACGAAAACAAACCAAACATCATTTATAAAGAGTCAATTATTCCACATAAAAGCATGCAGAATATGAGCAAAAAAAAAAACTTCATCTCTGCACATTGTATAATTCACTTATTTACTCCTTCATGTTAGTATTTTCTATCATTGATTGAGAAAGAAATGATAGTGATCTGTTCAAACTATTTAAGCTTAAATTTGAATTTTTAAATCATTTTGCTCGAGCGGGCCCAGTAATGTCTCCATTGGAGACTTTGTTGTTACTGTGTCTGGCATATCGAATACTCTCAGTAACTCTCGGTAGCTTGCCGGGCTCTCCGAGAGGGGCGGAGGAATCGAACTCTGGTCGGCCATGTTGGCTGCGTGCAAGGCGAACGCCCTACCCGCTGTGCTATCGCTCCAGCCCATTTTGTTGTTGTTGTTGTTGTTGTTGTTGTTGTTGTTGTTGTTGTTTGGGGACCATGCCTGACAGTATTCAGGGATTACTCCTGGCTCTGTGCTCAGAGATTACTCCAGATGGACTCGGGAAGTCTTATGGAGAGCTGGAGATCAACCTTGGGTTTTCCATGAGCAAAGCAGACACCCTCCCTGCTGTACTAACTCTCTGGCCTCTCATTTAATATTTTCATATTTGATTTTGATAACATAAGAACATTAGAAAAAGACTAGAACAAAATAGCACTGTTAGAGAAATGATTGACATGAACCTTAATACTCTTGATGATAATAATCAAAGAAAGAAAAGAATGCTCTAGAGAGACTGGAGAGACAGCACATGGGTAATACACTCCTTTCTTGCAGGCAATTATCTAGGGTTTGACTCCCAGTATCCTATATGGGGGCCCACTTGAGCCAGGAGTGATGTTTGAGTACAAAACCAGGAGTGAGTCCTGAGCACAGCCAGGTGTGGCACAAAAAACAGGAAGAAAAAACCTCAGAATACTTTAGATCAGCGCTTAGGGTCTTTCCTGAGGCCATTTTTATTTTATTTTGTTTTTTCACTCATGAGCCCTTTTTGTCCAAGAAATGCGCCAGTACAAGTGCTGCCAAAAGTACCATGGATTCAAGATGAATTTTTATTTCTTTAATAATTAATTTTTGGTCATTGCTCATTCAGAACCATTTGACTGTCGCCGATTTGTTTGCGACTCCCTCCTGCAGTCACGGAACCCCCGGGTTGCCACTCAATGCTAAAGGAGCAGCGCATTACTCTGGATAATGACCAGAAAGAATGTTCCCAGCAGGTCAGCAGTGGAATGGGGACAGAGGAAGTGACTGTGTCCCCAGAGGGCCCCCTTCTGCTGCCCCCACTCTCCTGCAGACCCAGCTTGACCAGACAGAAGAGCCTTTACTTTTCTGATCAGACTCGGATTTGATTTTATTATTGTTTTTTCATGAAGGAGTAGTATGTAGCACTGTCCTCCTATTGTTTACTGATTTGCTTGAGCGGGCACCAGTAACATCTCACAACAAATTGTGAGACTTGTTGTTGTTGTTTTTGGCATACTGAATAAGTCATGCATAGCTTGCTAGGCTTTGATGGGCAGGTGAGAAACTCTCAGTAGCTTGCCGGGCTCTCCGAGAGGGGTGGAGGAATCGAACCTACGTTGGCCATGTGCAAGGCAAACGCCTTACCCGCTGTGCTATCACTCCAGCCTTAATGAAGGAGTACTGCTATTTATTCAGCTGGTAGAATTGGGTGTGAACTCTACCTCACTATTTTTTTAATTGAATATCCATAAGATAGACCATTACAGGGGCTAGAGTAATAGCACAGCGGGTAGGGCATTTGCCTTGCATGCAGCTGACCCGGGTTCAATTCCCAGCATTCCATATGGTCCCCCGAGCACTGCCAGGAGTAATTCCTGATTGCATGAGCCAGGAGTAACCCCTGTGCATCGCTGGGTGTGACCCCCCCCAAAAAAAGAGAGACCATTACAAAGCTGTTCATAATTGGACTTCAGTCATACAATGATCCAGCATCCATCCTTCCACCAGTGCACATTTCCCACCACCAATGTCCCCACCATCTCCCCACCCCTCAACTCCCACCCCAAGCCCCCCTCTATGGGAGACTTCTTGCACTCTCTCTCCTTCTCCTTCTGTGCATTATGGTTTGCAATATAGGTGCTAAGAGGTTATGGTATTTGTTCAGTGCATTCAGTATTTTTATCAGGATGGTCAGGCTGGAACAGCTTTTCAACTCAGTGGCCGCTTTGGGGTGTGGAGGTGACTTCCAACAAGCTTCCGGAAGTACAGAGAGGTGGGGGGAGGTAGCCCACGCTCAGATTTTAGAGTGTGAGATCCTGTCAGTGCCACCCCCACTCTGTCTGCTCAGCCCGGAGCCCCATGCCTGGAGGTGAAGGTGATGCACATCTGAGGGACCCTAGCCAGGTCTCTGCTGAGTGAACTCAGCAAAGAACTGCTCACTCCTGACCTGTGACTCCCCGCGCACTGAAGGGGTCCCTATATCTCTGGTGAGCACTGCGGTGACTGGGAAGACTCAGAACCCTAGACTTGTGCCCAGTATTTCCAACATTCCTCACTCCAGTCTGTAGGTGGGTGAACTGGAAATACAGCAAAATGCAGCAATACCTAAAATTGATCTTACTAAGACCCAGGAATATGGACTCAGAGAGAAAGCAAAATGATTAAGGCACTTGTTCTGTACACATACAACTCCAGTTCTATCCCGGGCACTTCATGTGGTCCCTATCACACTGCCAGTAGTAATCTGAAGCACAGAGACAGGAGCCTGGGGCACTACTGAGTGTGGCCCGCCAAACAATTAAATGTGGGTATAGGAAGGCTAGATTTTTTAAATGAAATACAATGAATTTCACAAAAAGTTAAAATGCTTTTATCCTAGTAGCATTTTGAGCAAAATAATACTCCCCATCATGGGTTGATAAGTGAAAACATATCCTAATTGTTTCATAAAATGATAATTGCCAGGTAACCCACAGAGCCATTTTTCTTGAAAAGCATTATTTTATCTCTATAGAACAGCTTGAATGTGTTCTATAGAGATATTGAATGCTAGAAATTATTTCAAATGAAATCAGAAGGTTCCATTTCTTATGTAGCTAAAAAACAAAAAATCATTTATGTTCTGTTCAGTGATAACCCAGAAATAACCATAGTAGTAGGCTGTTAATTATAGCTTCTCTAATCGCCAAGGAAACGGCCCCAAACAAATTGCGATGACTTTAAATGTCCTAGTCCCAACCTGGGCTAATTTTGTTATTGCTATAGTAACCCTCCATTAAGGTCTAGAGTTTTGGTCTCCACAAGGTGGAGAGGATAATGTACTTCCCGCATGTTTCCAAGCCTAGATGCACTGCAGCGTCTAGGGCCAACTCTGAGCAGCGCTGGTGGGAGAGTGAAGTTGGGGGAGGGAAAACAAGGGAAGTATGAGATAGAGCAGCTGCACTTGGGACACCACCAAGAGGTCTGGCACCTCCCCTGAACTGCTCAGCACCAGTGCAGACTGGCATCTGCTCTCAGGACACAAAAGACACATCCTTGGCCCTTTGGAAGAAGCCTCATACCTTCCTGGATATAAAAGGCGCCTCTGTAGCCCTTTGAAAGAAGCCTCTAGCACAGCGGGTAGGGCGTCTGCCTTGCACGCAGCCAACATGGCCGACCCGAGTTCGATTCCTCTGCCCCTCTCGGAGAGCCCGGCAAGCTACCAAGAGTATTCGATATGCCAGACACAGTAACAACAAAGTCTCCAAAGGAGACGTTACTGGGCCCGCTCGAGCAAATCGACGATCAACGGGAGGGCCTTTACCTTTACCTTATTGAATCACCATGAGATAGTTTCAATTTTTCATGTTTGGGTTATAATCACACAATGATCAATGATCACAAACCCATCCCTCCACCAATGCACATTCCACACCAACAATATCCCCGGTGTACCCCCCTTTCCCACCCTCCCACTGCCTCCATGGCAGACAATATTCCCCATACTCTCTCTCTTCTTTTGGGCATTTTGGTTTGCAATACAGACTCTGAGAGGTTATCATGTTTGGTCCTTTATCTACTTTTAGATAGCACTCATCTCCCATCCCGACCAATTCCTCCAACCATCTTTTTCCTAGTGATTCCTTCTCTATTCCAACTGCCTTCTCCCCTTTGCTCATGAGGCAGGCTTCCAGCTATGGAGCGATCTTCGTGTATCTACTATCCTTAAGTATCACCCTCATGTTATGTTGTTTTATACTCCACAAATGAGTGTAGTTCTTCTGTGTCTGTCCCTCTCTTTCTGATTCATTTCACTTAGCATGATTCTCTCCATGTCTATCCATTTATAAGCGAAGTTCATGACTTCATCTGTACTGACAACTGCATAGTATTCCGTTGTGTAGATATACCAAAGTTTCTTTAACCAGTCATCTGTTCTAGGGCACTTGGGTTGTTTCCAGATTTTGGCTATTGTGAACAGTGAAGCCTCACCCTTCCTCACCACCTCACCTCCTTGAAGCTCCCCTGATTAACTCTTCCCCAGCTCCAGTGGTTTGTTATTCAACACTACTCGGAACTAATCAAGCTTCAGACAAGCAATGTGCCTTAAGAAGACCCATCTCAGAATACACGT
This sequence comes from Sorex fumeus, assembly GCF_029834395.1. NCBI lineage: Eukaryota > Metazoa > Chordata > Mammalia > Eulipotyphla > Soricidae > Sorex > Sorex fumeus. The sequence continues at coordinate 22,677,388 of NW_026606065.1, read as the reverse complement.
CTATTTTGAAGGAGCTGATGGACTGTGCAGATCCCCTGGGTGCAATGCTCAGGGCTGAATCAGTAAATCAGTGGAACCAGACAGAGGCAGAGCCCTGAGCTAAAGGCCCAGGCTAATCTATGAATTTCTTAGAGACTCCTTTGAAATTTCAAGCCAACAAAATTATGCCGGCACAAAGATAATTTTTTAATGGAAGATATGGCCTCTTTTTCTCTACAATACTGAGAAAGTAATATTCTTTTATAGTCATAATGTTGGTACATTCAGTACTAATTTGTTATGCCTTCATTTGTGGAATGTCTGAGTCATTAACTGGATATACCAACTAAAATAACAATTTTGAAAAAGCATTAGTATGTTGAATGTTCCTAGCCCAGCCACAGAAATCAACATTGTCGAAAAGTCCAAAGTTTCAAGATTCTTACTTTCCTTTTTTTTTTTTTGCACATTTGAATAACTAGGTTTCTTTCATTTTTACCAAAGAAATGCAAAAATTTCCTAGAGTCATTTATATCAGGTGCTTACAGAAATAAGAAGATACAAAATACATAGATTTTTCCCAAGAGAAAAAATATGATATGAGAACAGAGTAAGGATGGGTGGGACTTGCAGGCCTGAACTACCTGACATGGGTGGAATTTTTGTAGCAGAAAGACACCAAGCATTAACTGAAGCTGTGCAGGGTCATCCAATCCTGTTCCCTCACGCCCCTTTCCGCGTGAAAGACATGGGCTGTTATTTCCAGGAGGGAGTATTTTCCAGAAACTGGCAAAGAAAACAGAGAATCCTCCATTTCCGAGGAAAAACAGGAAAGGATTATATCATAAGCTGGAGATTCAAATGTGGATCGGTACGTTTTGATAGGATTTGTCTGCTCTCATTTCCCACATATTAATTTTTTAAATGATATGATAGAGGTAAATCAGACTTGAAGGAAAAAACGAAGAAGAGAAGTGAAGGAAATTGAAACCCAGTCTTTCTCCTGCAGGCCAGGTCTGGAGAAGTGATAGACACTGAGAAGCTCTGAATTTTTCAGGGGATATCTGAAAGCAAGGGGTCGGCAGGGAGGTCTCAAGTGCCCTTATCCAGAAGCTACAAGGAGGCTGCTGACCCAGAGCGGTTTTATGGTACATAGGTTCATGTCACATTTATGTCCCTAAGCCTCTTCACGTTTGACTGCCCTTGGTCCCCAACCTTGAACCCTCTCCCAGTCTTCATTACTACATTGTTGGTGGCACTTCCAATGTCACCTTGATTTCTACTAATGGGTGTAGTTTTTCCTCAACTATTCTTGTTTTTTAAGGTAGAGCCAATGTTACCCTAGTTCAAATCATTTCCATCTCTTGCCTTTTTAATAGAGACCCCCTTCCTCGATTCCCAGTATCCACAGTATTCAATGTAGAGTATTTTCTTCCCCAAGGAGGCTGAATCACCTGAACAGCCTGAATCCACATTATGAGGCCATGTTGCATGGCATCCCAGACTCCAGCGAGCCTCCATTGCCTTCAGAATTTTGGGCAGCCTCCTTGTCCCAGAACTACACGCTGTGAGAGTCTAAACCTTTCCTGACTCGCCCCCGTCATCTGCAGCATCTCTTCCTCTGGGTTCTTGGGTTCCTTCTGGGTTCTTGGGTCCTTCTGGGTTCCTCTTGGCTCTCAAATATCCCAACTTACCAATCTCTTCTTCAAGGCCATGTTAGGTGCTTGCCTTTTTTCAACATCTCAAATTATTATTATTATTATTATTATTATTATTATTTTGCTTTTTGAGTCACACCCAGTGATGCTCAGGGATTACACCTGGCTCTGCACTCAGGAGTTATTCCTGGCAGTGTTCAGGGGATCATATGGGATACTGGGAATCGAACCCAGGTCGGCCGTGTGCAAGGCAAATGCCCTACCCGCTGTGCTATTGTTCCAGCCCCAACACCTCAAATTATTTTTATATTTAGAAGCTTATGCAAATTCATTTCATCAGAGTCCTTTCTGACCACTTAAAAGGGCATTGCCCTACTCACATCTAATTTCTTACCCAGTTGGATTTCATCATTCCGATCAATCTTTCAAAGTACTTTGGATATTTATATTTTTAATTATGTAATAGGAGACTTTTAGGTAATCAGAGGTTAAAAAAACAACTCTACTAAAAGAATTACACAATGATTATAATTTTAAGATAAGTTAAAATATTTAATAAACAAAACTATATTAACATTTGAATGCATAAACTAATTTGGCTTGAAGAAGGGCTAACTTATGAAATTAGCAAACACTAATTCTTCATACTACTCGATGCCACTAAAATAAATCCATGGAACAGCATTAACACTGTTCTTTTCTGTAATTTGTAATCAGTGCCTTAGCCATAGCACAGCGGTAGGGCGTTTGCCTCGCACACAGCCAGCCCAGCCAAGCCTGGTTTGATTCCTCTGTCCCTCTCGGAGAGCTCAGCAAGCTACCGAGAGTATCTCGCCTGCACGGCAAAGCCTGGCAAGCTCCCCGTGATGTATTCAATATGCCAAACACAGTAACAACGAGTCTCAAAATGGAGACGTTACTGGGCCCACTTGAGCAAACAGATGAGCAACAGAAGGACAGTGCAGACAGTGCCTTTTCATCTCATGTTCCTGAAAACATTAGCTAATGACATCAGGAATAAGATCAGGCAGACTTGTGGCTCAGCCCTGAGAACTGGCCTGCAAGTGAGAATCTCTGGGTTAGATCCCAGGTACTAAGGTAAAAACAAAAGAAGTAAAGAGGTGCCCGAGAGATAGTACAGCATATGTGGCGGTTGCTTTGCACACATCTGACCCAAGTACATTGCTTGGTACCAAATATGATCCGCAGGGCACTGCTTGCTGTGATTCTGAATGCAGAACCAGAGGTAAGCCCTGAGCACCACTGGGTGTAGCTCAAATACTAAACAAAACAAAACAAACAAAAGAAACAGGAAAGATCGGAAGTATGGTATCCTAGGTACTGTCCAGAATTGTTATGTGTGGCTATTTCTCTAAAGCTCCTTCAGGCTAAATGTTTATAGAAAAATGAATCTGACTGTGGATTTGAAATGTGATATACGTTAATAGGGATTTCATTGAAGACATCCAATGTCCATCAAAGTAATGTGATCATATCTTAGTAGATCTGAAAGAGAGTTCTGTAAGGCATCTGTCTACCTGGTAGTTTATATGCAATGACTTAAAAGAAAATATCATATACGAATCATTGTATTAATAGCCTGGTACAGAAATAGTGTTTTGGGTGAATAGTCTTTTAACAGCTTCTTATAACAGAATACTACTGAATAGCAAGAGAGATGTATGTCCAAAGTTGTGCAGGTGAGAAGTCCAAGACCACAGCAGAGCGTATGGTGTCTGGACATTGGAGACTGTCTTGTCACCAGGCCCTCTCCTGGCAGTGTTTATGCCATTGATCACTGATGTCCCCTTGGTGGCAGCTGCACTATCACCATTTCTCAAAGGCCTTCCTTAGCCTCTCTTCCCCTGGCAGGTTAGATGTTAGCCTGGAAATCAGTGCTGGGTGGAACTACTGAGTCATAGCAGCTATTAGTACTATGGAACATCTAACCCTACCTTCTTTAATGTGTTTTGCTTTTCAATGTTTTATACTATTGATTCTGAAATAGTGTTGGAATTACATTAATTGCACATGCAGTGCGCAGAATTCCATCTAGACTTCACCCAACCTCTCGTAACAATAAAATAACCAATGTTATCACAACATAAACATCAGAAATAAGAAGTTCATATAGGCCCAAAACCGCTAACAAACTACAATATCCTCCCCCACCCCCCAGTGTCCTTGTGATGTCAGGAGTGAATGCAAGACCTTGGGTTGTTTCACAAATGATTTTATGTCCTGCAGATTGTGGGCATCCACTGTCTTTCTTTGTCCCATGAACTTCCGAGCAGTGGTCACTTGCTTTATAGAATGGCCCCATTTTCCAGGGGTCACATAGCATAAAGTCGTGCAAATGTTGAGTCTCATTTTCCTGTCAGCTTGAAGCTTCTCTCCATTCACAATACCCCAGCCTTGGGCTGGTGTCAGCTGTTCTGTAGGGGGTATGCAGGGTGTGAGCTGTTAGCAGAGAACCAAGATGGCCAATGAGAAGTTACTACAAGATGCTTAGGGATGGTGGTTCAGAAACTCCCTGCCATTGCCCCCTCCCCCCCCGCCACCCAGGACTTAGGTTTGGGAGGGCACGCTGAGCTCTTGGCAGAGCCCACATTGTTTAAAAACTACAACTTAGTGTCTGGACCCATTGTGAGCATTTCATGACTTCCTTGTCAGTAAGGATTCCTTCAGCAAAAATCTGCAAGGTGTCTATAGGGCAGAAAATGACTTGACCCCCAAAATAAGGATCAACTAATTACTGAGGGTGTTGTATGATCCCTGCTATTTAACACAGGACTTTAGGAATAATGGCAAAAATAATTGTGTAGTACTTTTCTTCTGAATACAATGCCCTTGCTTTCATTAATGTGCAATTGACCTAGTCAAATTTTGCCTAATAATAGTTCCTATTCTGATTTCACCTCATTTGCCAAGGAAAACTCCATTTGGTGGTGTTCTACTAACCTGTTTAGAACTTGACATGCTAATTCGCTTTACATAAAAATCAAACTGTGCACATATTCATTCCATCTATTTACTGTTTAAGATTAATTTTCTTGGGGGCTGGAGCCATAGTACAGGGTAGAGTGTATGTCATACATATGGACAACCCCAATCTGCTCCCTGACACCATGTATGGCCAAATGTGCACTCGAAAAGAAAAACCTGAGAGCAAAGCAAGGAGTAAACCCTGAGCATTGCTAGATGTGGCACCTCCCCAAACCAGATTCATTTACTTTGGATTTCTTGTATCTATGCTCAAACTATCAAACTTTGAAATTCATCATTCTCAAAAATTCAAATGGTTTATTTTGAAAAATAAGCCTTTGAAAAATTAAGAAGCAATTATCAAAGTTGCCAGTGAACTCTTCACCTAACTTGAAGTCAAATTAGTTAAATCCCTTTCAATTCACTGCCTTAATGTAAATAGGCAATATTTTCCTACAAATTGTATTTAAAATTAATTTAAAAACTAAAAGCTTTGCATTAAATCAAGTGCAAGTACTGCTGCTGTACCGCAGATGTCCAAGTGTCCCTATGGAAGGTGAGGATTGACCTCTAGTCTACTTCTCAGAGTCTGGTAAGTTAGCATCAAAGCTTTTAAATAATTGCTACATTTTCAAAGAAGCAAGTTAATGTTTGGAAATTTTATTTGGAGAGAGAACAATTTGGTGTCATATGTAGCTTCCCCTATAATTTATACCCTTTTTATAGTGACTAAAATAAAATCATAAGTTCTCTAATTCAAAGTACATAGTAATAATTAAATGAGCAAAAGCAAACAAGGCACATATTTCTTAATAAGACAGAGATAATGTACTTTGTTGGGTAAGTATTCTCTACTGATTGTTTTAATTACCTTGCCTCCCTTGAAGTAAATAAGTTGTTTTGGAAGGATCATAGATGAGGCTAAGACAATTTTGTCTTATTCTATATGACACAAAAATTAAAAGAAAGTAAATAAATTAGTAAAGAATCTTCTATGGACAGTATGCTAAGTTATGGATTTTCCCAAGGATTTCACCTTCTGGACTGACAGACAGGCTGCCTGGGTTTGTTTCTCAATCCTGTACTCTGCCACGGGGATTGAGGCAAATACTTTATACGTGATACATCTGCTACCATTTGTAGAAAGCAGATGACAACAACCATTCCCCCTTGTATGTCTACAGGAACCCAATGATGTAATCACAGTGAAGCTGTTAGCACAGTTATGGCACACATCAAGAGGTAAAGAAATGTTAGCTTTTACCCCCATCATTAGTGTTCTTAAAATTTCTCAGGAAATATAGAAGTTTTCATGCTCAACTGAAATAAAAATAAAGATCTATGACTTCTCCTTTTCTAAATAAGGAGTTTCCGTGTTTAATGCAAAAGAAGTCTATGATAAAGAGAAACAAATTCTGTTCTGTTTCTTGGAAATTATTGGGACTGAAAGTATGTAACACAACAGGTTTCATGCAACTTGAAGAGCATGTTTTGTATTGTTCAGTGTTTGGAATATTCATCTGCCAATAATTAGACTATAGTGTTAGAAGAACTAATTTCATGTTCCAACATTTTTGGTTCATTTATTGAAAGTGCTATTTCATTCATAGCCTATTTAAAAAAACGTTTTCACTCATTAATGATATTTAAGTTGAACAGAAAGGACCTTTCTTGAGTGCAAACACAGAATTAGAGTAGAAAGAAAACTTTTTGGCACATAAATGGTCTGTTAGTTCATAAGTTCAAAATCAAAACCCATGTGCCAAATGGGCAGCAATCTGATGAGGGAAGGGGCCTTAAATCTTATGAAATCCAGACATTTCCGATGTTAGGTAGGAAGTACAGAAAACTCTCCCTTCAGTGACATATGCCACAACTTTTATAAACACACTGAGCTGACCTTCAGGGTAAACAACAAGGATGAATTCAAAATAGATTTTCTTCAAAATCATGTCCATGTAATTTCCAAGTGAGTCACAAACTAGCATCCAAAGTAGTATATTAATAGACTTATAGACTCCTTGACTGGCCCCCATAAGACAAATTGATACTGATATTAATGTCCATCCAATTCTCCTTTCTTCAGAAAAATGACTGCAGGAGGGCTTAGTTTTGTGGGCAATAGACAAACTCTCTCTCTACTGGGCCTTTTCGGAACTGTTTTCATTAGAAAACACCTTCCTTGCTTCATCCCAGTGTCACAAAGTATCACAAAATCGAGCCTCTCAGTGATCACAGAATGGGATTGTCAGTTCTGGAGTCTGAAAGTCCAGTCTCAGGTCATGGGAGTGTTGGGGTTCTGGTGGGAGATCTTTCCCCTGTGAATAGCTGTCTTCTCATGGTTCCCACAAAACCACAGAAGGGACCAGGATATTATTTTTGGCAAACATCAAATCTCCCTAGGAGCTATCACCACCCAAAGGCTCCTCCCCCAAATATCATTCTGTTGGAGATAGCCCGTAACAGGAGAATGTGAAGAAACTGCACATTTAGTTCCTAACACTGGAACTCTTCCTTCATTGCTATGCCAATGAATCATCCTCTGCTTTACCAATCCCCATGTCTTACTTACTTGATTTTCAGGTAGGAGTTCTTGCCCTTCCCCCACTAATTACATGTGCAATCCTTGACAACCATCTGAATTCTCTTACACGGTCAGCTAGCTTCTTGATCTCTGAACTTGGGTGTTTAAGGCAGCTTTGATGATATGGTCACCAACGTTTCACTGAATGCTTCCTGAAGTCACCTGAAACATTCCCTGACAGAGATCTCCATGCCTGAAAAGGGGCATGGGATGCCCTGCAGGGAACTGAGGGATCAAAGGAAAGTCAATTGAGGCAATACATGATACAGGAAATGGCAAAGAAAAAAGCTACCTTTCAAATCAAAGTGACACATTTGAAAGCCAAGTGCAAACAAGCTCTTTCCACAGGCTGCCTGAGCACAGACCAGAGGACACTGAAGTTACAGCCTTAATCCCATCCTGCCCAGCTCCAAAGAACAATCACCTGTACCAACACCTCAGAGCTGCTTCCAAGAAAGAGGACAATGACTGAAAGACTTATCACTGGGTTGAGAGAATGAAATCTGTCACAAAGGGCAGCCTAGCCCTTTAATTTGGGGAAATCTGATGTAAATGAAGTTATTCTTTGGAATTGAACCACATGTGAACTTTTAGACATTCCAAGGAGCTGTGTCATTCCTCAAATGAAACGATGTCTCTCTTCCATAACCAGATGTGTTGAATTTGACCCAGGGACTCTGTCCCCACATCTCTGTCTCAGTACCGACCCAGAGGCAAGCAGAGTGATAGATGCCTCACGACCTCCCACGGCTCAGGTCCCAGAAGAGCCCAACTTGTCTTTGTACCTCTAACAGGTTATGCTTGGTCCCAGCTGATCAGGCTTGCTCCTGGCCAGGGGAAGGGAATGCACTCTGCCAGCATAAAAGGTCGTTTCCTCGGAACTGACTAATGTAAGTTTCTGCTCAGCTCCAGGACAGAAGCTGAGCTTCTTCCCTGCAAACGTGATCGCCTTTCACAATCAGTTCTGATCTGGGAGGGGATTTTATATAACTGCGTGCCATGAAAGGCCAAGCTTCCCCCAAAGTGACAGCAGAATTACAGGCTCAGAAAGGTGCCAACTCTGCAGTGTGCACTTAACAATCTGGTAGGTGGCAGCTTCCATTCTGCAATCGGCTAAAATCCATGTCTCTGCACTGAAGGAAAACAACAAAGTCATCCTTCCGCACGACCAGATCAGAGAGGTCTCAGTGTCCCTAACTACTTGCAGTGGGCTGGTCTCCTGAGAAGCCGCCTCTCCCTTTCTTTTGCTATGGCTTCACTGGCACTCATTATAAATGCCACCCCCTTTTCTTTTCTCCCTCCATGTCTAAGGTAAAGCCTTCAACAAATTCTAGCCTTGGCGTTGCCTCCCCACTGTTAATGCCTCTGGTTTACCAGCAGTAGCAATCCCTACTCCTTGAAATAAACAGACAGCTGATCTTTGGGCTAAGCAGTAAAGCAGCAGAAGCAGAAGCAATATTCCAAGAACCATTCTCTTATGCTGCTCCAACCTTTGTGACAGAGAACACTTGAAATATACTCTAACCAGATTTTCCCCGGCTCTGATCGCATGCAAAATGAAAGCCATCATGTATATTTCATGTCTATTAACAGGGTACTGTACCAAGATGCAGAAGCTTAGATATGTCCAGTTTTCAAAAGCTGTATGTGAAAGGCTCTATTTAGAAACACTCTGAAAACTATATAACAGGGAACCAAGAAGCTCCGCTTCTGCATAAATCTGTGCTATGGCCTTAAACAGCTGTTCATCTTAGTACTTTTCAAATACTTGAGATATTGGAAGGACCCTGTAATCTGGGAAAGGAAAGATTCCTGAATAAATAAGGCCCCAGTGCAAAGAAAATCAGGAATAGACTAATAAAAGTTTGTATAGCCTCAGGGAGAAGTGTTTCCCTGGACAGAGAAACTTTCTTTTTTTTCTTCTCAAATACTGTTCATCAATCATTTCACTCCTGTGGATAAGTACTGGTTATGGATTGGAGTTTGAAGGTCACTGTTCTAAATGAAGGGATCCAGTGGGATATGGTAAGTATACTGCTTCTACATGTTATGGGAGAAAGCAACACACTGCTCAGAGCTTACAAACCACTGTCAACTGCAATCTATAGTGTTAGTTAGTGGTAGTTAGAACATCCCAAGAGAACTGAGAGAACATCACAATTCTGATGATTTATTTGTGCAGTGAGAAATGCAAAAATATTCTCTACATCCCATTAAGCACACATGTCATGTTTTCAATTCTCTACAACCGTACGTGTTTTCAAAGCATCACATGTCTTACATCACATACAGGAGTATTGGCATAAGGCAATTTTCAGTGTCAGAGACCTGTGGGAAGAGCTGAGTCTGACCACTTGGGGACACCCATGTTGGCCTTACACTTGATGCTGAAGGACACGCTGCCACATCAGGCAGGTGGGACCACAAACTTGGATTCACTATCTCACATCTCACAGGTACTGCTCCCAAGTACTGGTCCCATCCCAGTACATGATGCTGGGCTCTGTTTCATCCCACTTGCCCCCGAAAGAAGTTGCAGCCTAGCCATAGTTCCTGTACCTGGAATATGGACTTTTTTGCTGGTGGGTGATCAGGTTAAAATGAGATCATTAGAAAAGGCTAATGTAGTATGGTTGGTGTACTTACAAAAAAGGGGAAATTGGGACAAGAATTTGGATGTGTGAAGAGAAGACCATAGGAGACACAGGGAGAGAAAGTGTTTATGAACTATGGTGGGAGGCCCAGTATGGGTCACTGCTCAATGCTTCAAAGGTACCAGTCATACTGAGCGATGCTTGAGGGGAACTTTGAGCTTCCAGAAGAGACGGATAATACATCTCTGTTGGTGTGGTCACCCAGACTGGGGCTTTTTTAAAAAAAATTTTATTAGTGAATCACTATGAGGTACAGTTACAGACTTAAAACTTTTGTGCTTTCATTACAGTCATACAATGATTGATTACCCATCACTCCATCAGTGCCCATTCTCCATTACCAATGTTCCCAGTATCCTTCCCACCACCCCCACCCCTTCCCACCCACCCACCCCACCCCACCCCAACTCTGTGGCAGGGCATTCCCTTTGTTATCTCTGTCCTTTTGGGTTTTGTGGTTTGCAATAGAGGTATTAAGTGGCCATCATGTTCAATTTACAGTCTACTTTCAGCTCACATATTCCATCCCAAGCAGGTCCTCCTGGCACCCTTAACTTGGTGGTCCCTTTTCTATCTGAGCAGCCTTCTCCCCCAGCATGTGAGGCTGGCTTCTATGCTGTGGAGTAATCTTCCTGGTCCTTATCTCTACTATTCTTAGGTGTTAGTCTCACATTCTGTTACTTTATATTCCACAAATGAGAGCAATCTTTCTATGTCTATCTCTCTCTTTCTGACTCATTTCACTTTACACAATACTTCCCATGTTGATCCACCTATATGCAAATTTCATGACTATCTTTCTAACAGCTGCATAATATTCCATTGTGTGGATGTACCAAAGTTTCTTTAACCAAGACTGGGAGATTTTTTAAGGGCATCTCCAGTACCTAACACATATTTTCTAGCTGATGGAACTGCTTATCACTTTGGTTTGCTATTTCCACCACACTCCCACCAACCCAGATTCTGTCTGTTCTGCTTATGCTCCATCTATTTCCATAACTACTTCACCCTGTACCACGCATTCTGTACTTTACAATGAAGCCTTCCCAAATGAATTCATTATTTCAAGATTTATGACGGTTCTGTGTAATTTGATGAGGCACTGTGGCTAAAGATCAAAGAAAATTTTCATTTTTCTTAAGCAAGAGCTCAGGAGCTTGATTATTACTTAAATATCATTTCTAAAGTATGCCTTGTCATGTGTTTTGACTTGAAAATAGGACTGCTATGTTGTTATTTTGCTAATCCTATCCACTCCTCACACTTCTCTGCCAAGTTAATGACTGACCCAGTTTGGCAGTCAACAGAAACAACCTGTTAAAAGATCTAAAATAACTCTTGCTTTTACTAGAATCTCTGGTTGGCAATAGAGAGCATGTAACTTTCTTAATTTCTGAATCACTTATTCTTGAAGCACTAGCAAAAAGTTAGAGATTGCAACCCCCTCCCCTGAACACACACACACACACACACACACACACACACACACTATCACTGTCACTGTCCTCCCGTTGTTCATCGATTTGCTCTAGTGGGTACCAGTGATGTCTCCATTGTGAGACTTGTTGTTATGTTTTTGGCTTATCAAATATGCCATGGGGAGCTTGCCAGGCTCTACCATGCTGGCAGGGTACTCTTGGTAGCTTGCCAGGTCTCCAAGAGGGATGGTTAAGGCGATGGACCACTAATCCATTGTGTTTTGCATGCATGGGTTTGAATCCCATCCTTGTCGGTTTCTAGCTGGTCTGTGTTATACACACACTATAGCAATAATAAATCAAAAATAGTATTTCTAAGTGAAAGGGGCAATAATTGACATGAGCAAAAGCTGAATCTTCATCAGTGGCTACCAAAGAGACACTGTGGGCAAAGCTGTAATTTCCCAAATAAGAGTAGAGAGACACAGAAAATACACATCCTCAGATTTTACAGGAGAACATCAGTCACACAGATATGGATTTCATTAAACTATCAGAGCAAGAAAACCATTTGTCAAACCATTGCCCTTACGTACCTAAAAAGAACAGTCCCAGCAGAAGTAGTGGTCTGGCAGGAAAATAAAAAATCAAGGAGAAGCAATACCACTCCTGGGAATATATCCCAGAGAGGCAAAAATGTATAGTCAAAGTGACATCTGCACTTGTTTGTTCATTGCAGCACTCTTTACAATAGCCAGAAACTGGAAGAAACCTGAATGCCCAAGAACAGATGACTGGTTAAAGAAACTTTGGTACATCTACACAATGGAGTACTATGTAGCTGTTAGAAAAGATGAAGTCATGAAATTTACATACAAGTGGTACAATATGGAAAGTATCATGCTAAGCGAAATGAGTCAGAAAGAGAGGGATAGACATAGAAAGATTGCATTCATCTGGGGGATATAAAGTAACAAAGTATGAGATTAATACCCAAGAATAGCTGAGATCAGCACCAGGAGGATTACTCCATAACTTAGAGGCCAGCCGGGTATCCTAGAGGAAAGGGCTATTCAGATAGAGAAGGGAGCACCAAATAAAGGATGTTTGGAGGATCCTCCCAGGAGGGGAGATGCATGTCGAAAGTAGACTATGGACTGAACATGTTTGCCACTCAATGCCTCTTTTGCAGACCACAACACCCAAAAGGAGAGAGAGAACACAGGGGATTTCCCTGCCACAGAGACGGGGGGGGGGGGGGGATGGGGGGATGGGGATAGGGGGATATTATCCATGGTGGTGGAAAATGGGCACTGGTGGAGGGATGGGTATCTGATCATTGTATAATTGAAACCCAAGCACAAAAAATTGTAAATCTACAACTGTAAAAAAAAAAAAAGAAAGAAACAAAAAAAAAGGCAGAAACAGAGAAGAAAAAAAATCAAGGAGAGAAAAAAAGAACAGAGAAGTAATATTAGGGGCGGAGACAGAGGAGAATGGAAGCCACACTTGACATTGCTTGCTGAGTCCATGTGTGTAGATGCATATATATATATATGCACAAGATGTATCTACAGAGCTATCTAGTTCAGCATTCAATAAGACTAGAATGTATCATACTTTGCTCCGAGACCAAAATGTGGAAGAAGGAACATGAAAGCTGATAAACCCAAGATCCAGAGCCCCAGTGCCCTGCCCACTAGCTCTGTTGGGTGGGACCCTCTTTTACAGGGGTTTCAACACTCTCCTAAGCCAAGCCATGGTGCAGGCTTGGGAATTAAGTCCCAGACCAGTGTAATAAACTGTCCTTCAAATCCCACTTGAAATTCAGACTGCTCCCTGCCTATCAGGGGCTTTGTGTGTCTTCCTTTCCCTCCTTTGTTCCTGCTCATCTAGCAGCCTCATATTGAAGAGTAAAGTGTATAGAATATAGCTCCTTCTTTCATGTGATGCTTTGTTGGAAGCTTCCAAGACTCTCCCCCTACCAGTCAGTCCCTGGAGATTCCCGGCTCCGGGAGAGAGCTTGTCAATGCCAAAAGAGTACAGGTGACTTCCCATCCCATGCACCTGGAAATACTTCCGGTTTCTGTACATTCAGTCTTTGCATTTTCAGCCTCTCCGTCAGAAGGGAAAGCAAGTCATGCTTTCTGTCACCTGTGAATGTTCTATCTTAACACCCGTGCATCCTTTTATGCAGCTCTAATATTTACAGGATTCATATAAGAAAAGCCAGCCCTCCCCCGCTGAGTTGTTCTCAACTTTGCTTTTAGAAATGGTTCAGCAATCTCAGGACTGTGATTTCCAGTGGCAAAAGGGACACAGTGGTGTCTCCATGGTTCTACGTGCACGCAGTCCACATTTTCAGATTGGAAGGCGGCATCTACTGCCTGGGTCTTGGCAGCATCTTAACATCCTGTTTAGCATCTTAACATCCTGTTTAGCAGGCTTGCAAGGAGCAGATCCAGCCAGAGTGGGCAGATGGCGAGTCTCACAGGAGACAGGGACAGGAGAGGTGAGTGAAGACAGTACCGAGACAGTTGTTTATCTATTTTTGGTTCGTTTGCTTTTTTATTGTTGGCCCATTCATTGTGGGTCTTGGTTCAGGGGTCACTCCTAGTGGTAATAAGATGACCGTGCAGTGCTGAAATAAAAGTTAGCATTGGCTGCATTCAAGGTGAGCACCTTAACACCTAGACTATTTCTCTGGCTTAAGTGTGGCTTGTGTGTGTGTGTGTGTGTGTGTGTGTGTGTGTGAAAGTATAGCCAACAATAGGGGTGAGGGGAAAGAGTTTGGGGGGGAAGGTAAGACAGAGACAGAGACACACAGAGACAGAGAAGACAGAGACAGAAACAGAGAACATGCCCTACAAAAAAATAAATCTGCTGCTGGATTTCAACTTGCCAAAGAGATTCAAGATATGTACCAGTATTGTAACTATCATGAAGGCACTAATTAAGAAAGAACATTCCCTTACTTTATATCTTATTCAATTTTTGAAAATTAAAGAATATTTAAAAATATCTTTGCTATGACAGAAGAGGGAGGTGCAGGAGATTCACACCGCAGTATTTCAAATCATTTAGTTCTTGAGCCTCACAGCAATTTGCCCAGATGTTGTAATATATTTTTAAAATGAAACCATGGTTGACAGAGGCAATGGGTCTCTCGAGGTCCTCATTATGAACTTAGATGGAGGAACCTGTGTGATTGGAAGCAAATGTCCTGACTCTCTAAGTCTCCTTCCTTATGGGAATGGGGATGAAACTCAACTTTCAGTAACCTTCTAACTCTCCCAATGAGAGATAAGAATGAGACCTTTAAAATTCAAGTTCTCACCCAAAAAGGAGAGAGAGAACAAAAGGGAATGCCCCACCACAGAGGCGGGGTGGGGAGAGTAGGATGGCGGTGGCAGGAGGGGTACTGGGATTATTGGTGGTAGAGAATGGGTACTGGTGGAGGGATGGGTACTTGATCATTGTGTGACTGGAATGCAAACATGAAAGTTTATAACTCTGTAATCATACCTCACGGTGATCCACTAATCACTGTCCACTGTCCTCACGTTGTTCATCGATTTGCTCGAGCGGGCCCAGTAATGTCTCCATTGTGACACTTTGTTACTGTGTTTGGCATATTGAATACAACACGGTTAGCTTGCCAGGCTTTGACATGCGGGCGAGATACTCTCGGTAGCTTGCCGGGCTCTCCGAGAGGGGCGGAGGAATTGAACTTGGATCAGCCATGTTGGCTGTGTACAAGGCAAACGCCCTACCCGCTGTGCTATCGCTCCAGGCTGGAGTGATCAACTAACAAAAAATTAAAAATAAAAATAAAATATGGAAAAAAATAAAATTCAAGTTCTCCACAATGAGGATTATGTTTAAGTCAGCCAGAAAATGATTAAGATAATGGCAATCGAGTAAGAGTTCTCTGCTATTATCAGAGAAGTCAACCAAGAAGAATTCCAGACAAATCATTGTTTTGGCATATTTAACACAAAGCCTCTTTTTCATATACCCATGCTCATTGTAATGCAAAGTTGGTAGAAAAAAATAGAAAATATTTCTCCATCTAGAAATTTGGATACAATAGGTGACAAATAAATGAAGATATTTTACTAAAACAATTAAAATGCAAATATTGCATAATGAAAGTAGGGGTTTAAAAAGGCCCTCCCGTTGATCATTGATTTGCTCAAGCGGGCCCAGTAACGTCTCCATTGGAGACTTTGTTGTTACTGTGTTTGGCATATCCAATACGTCACGGGGAGCTTGCCAGGCTCTGCTGTGCTGGTGAGATACTCTCGGTACCTTGCCGGGCTCTCCGAGAGGGGTGGAGGAATCGAACTTGGGTCGGCCATGTTGGCTGTGTGCAAGGCAAATGCCCTTCCGCTGTGAAAGTAGGGGTTTAGAGCTAAGAAATTGTATTAAATGATAAGAAAATGATTACAGCATGAATTCTAGGTATGCACTAGATACTGTATGCTATGTAGTATGTGACAACAAAGAGACTTGCTGGATTTGTACTAAGCACTACAGCAAATTGTATCATCTGTTTCCTTATTAGCAGTCAACTTAATAAATTATTATTTCAGCGGATGTTATGTAAAGGCATTAATTAAAAAATAGTTACCTCCATTTTTCTAGAATTCACTAGTTAAGTAATCTGGTAAAATGATACTAGAAAATATTTCTATAACTCCGAGACTTCAACAGAAGTGAATAGCTAATGTGTTTGAGAACACCCCAGTAACCTAAAACCACTGAGTTTTTAATTTTGTGTGTGTGTTAAAACTTCCTTTGTAAATGTGTATGTGCTATATGTACTATTAGCAGATATTTTGGTATTCAAACTGGAGAACCTTCAAGAGTGCAAGGGCAAATCAAACACTGTTAATTGGAGCCATCAGAGGTCCAGGGCTTCCCAGCCTACCTGGTTGCCATGTCCACATAATACATCTGAATACCAGGTATCAATTTTGGTAATAGGGCAGAGACTTCATCTCACTGTAAAAGCATTTCTTTAAGAATATGTTTTTGATATATGAATCTGCAATACCAAGTCTTGGCACCTACCCCTCAAACATTAAACCATTTGTTTGAAAGGATTTGTGCATAGCTATGTGTAGGATAACACTGTTTTGTCCTTCCTGCATAGCCTCAGGTAGTTTAGGTTTATTGGGTTGTTCCCATCACAGTGCTCCCATTCCTCTGTGTTTATTTGTAACTTTCTTTGTGCTCTGTTGACTTGTAAATATTGTTTTTCTCTTCTTCTTAAGTCCTTTGCATAGTTTATTCAGAGCAATGTCAGAGCAATGTCCTTTTGTAAGAAGACATGCTTTTGTAATGTGACTCTCAGTAATATTTCCCTCCTGGGCATCTGTTTGAACTCGGGTCGGCCATGTTGGCTGCTTATAAGGCGAACGCCCTACACACTTTTTCTTTCTGAAGGTGGGCCCAATACCTGGAACCACCGTGCATGGTTCTGCTTTCATTGTCATTTCTGCCACACTGGCTCTGTTATAGAAGCCGTCTCGGTGGGAAATCTCAAGGACAGACAGCCACAAAGTTCACTGGGCTGGTCTTGAGTTTCACAGCACATATGATCCATGCACTCTATTTCATTCCTTAGGTCCTTGTATTTTCCTTTTTTCCTCTCTGAAAATCTTCTAGAGATTGTTCAGGACTTTGAGTGCTGCCTGACTCTGATTTTTCTACTATGGGAGCTTGACGAGCACTGTGGGATGACTTGAAAACTCACTACACTCTCTTGCATTTAAGCTGTGCTCACTCACTGCATCTCATTGTGTCCACATAGACTTAGACCAACTCAAATTTAGACTTTTCATTCACTGTTCATTAACTATACATACATAGATCAGCCAGGAAAAAAAAGAATATTATTCCCAGGTGGTGTTATGTCATTGGAAGTTATCACCCAGGACTCCACTCTCCACGGGTCTGAGCTATCCCCCAGTCTGCCCAAGTTTCTGTCTTATTTAAAATCTCAGTTTTAACATTTCACTTCTTATACTTTTGTTTTTAGAGCTCTCCAGAGGGGTGGCATTAGGTTCATCCCTTTGCTTCACATTTGCCAAGTAAAAGATCCTATTAGAGTTTCCACTTTTAGTAACCCAATCCCTGGGCTATTTAACTACTGGTCATGGAGAAGAAGTAAAACAAAAAAGATACTTTGATGTTTAATACTAATATGCCTTTATAGAGAGAGAATATTCCAACATCCTAAAAATAAAGCCAGGATTGGCAGATGAGGGTTATGATATCAGAGGTGGCTGGCCAGAAAAGTGGTTAACACTGGAGAGGCTGATGTGCTGTTGCATAACTGAGTTTGTGAGCCTGTGGCAGATGAACCTGCACTGACTGGTATTTATTTCTCTCCCTCCTCCAGATTGATAATGTTCCAGAAGAGGAGAAATAATAGGTAATTTGTATTGTACCCTGTGTGTGCTTTCAAGAAGAGAGCTTGGAATTTTTTTTTCTGTAAAGTGCATGGTAAAGATTGAAATCCCCACCTTAAAATATCTCGTTTTGAGAGAGAAATGCAGAATATAGCTCCTTGCAACAATAATGTGTAAAATTAATGAAATATTTTGGCAATTAAATAAACATAAAACAATTAAAGTTGATAAGATTCAGATATCTCTGGCATATTTGAAGACCATGGAATAGGGAGAGTTCTACTCAGGACATGGAAGCCTAAATGATGGTATTTGTGATGAATTCTTTCATTTAACAAATCCAGAGCAATCCCAAACAACATAGAATCCCTGAGTGACATGAAGGATAGTGATAAGGATATATCTGCCTTCCCACAGCTACTTCCTGAAGTAGAGAGGAAGTATTGTAAATAACTATTCTTACGATTACTCTTGTGTGGGATAAATCACTATTACAGCAAATTCAATTAAGCAGAAATTCATCGTTTGCTTTATTTGTGGATGCTCTCAACGCAAATAATAGCCACATTATTGACAATAAGCAAGCTTCATTGATTAATACAGAGTAAATAACTTGATAGCAATGAATCTTCATATCTGGCATTTCCATCAAGTACTACAGTCTGCAAGTTGGTATTAACTGCAGATGTGTGTTAGATGTACAGAAAAATGAACTGGGGCTAGGGCAATAGAGCAGGGGTCAGGGTGTCTGCCCTGCATCAGCAAATTATGAGTTGAGTCTCTGATACCACTTGCTCCTCCTCCTACCCCCAAGGTTTCCCTGATGCCCCCATCCCACCCTAGTGCCCTGTATCTGATCACTTAGTTATCTTGCCTCAATAACTGAATATCACCAATGTGAACTCCATCCAAACAACCCTTAGAGAGCACTGCTGGGAAATCCCAACACTGAGAAAGAACTGATGGTCAAGGAAACATCCTCAGCACCCCTCCAACATCCAGAGATGGGAAGAGCAAGTCACTGTTTGGCACTTGGAATGTTCATTTTCCCTCCATTGGCCCTGAGCATGGCTGGACTCAGTGGGCAGGCAGCAGAGTGACCCTCTGGTGGTGGAAATTCTCAGATTTAGGCCGCTGACCATTCCAGGAAGCACAGTTTCCAACCCAGACACCTATAAACACAGCAGACATACCTGGTTCACACAACATACCACACACTTGTAGCTGTTGACCGTCAAAGAAAAGACATAGAAGATCAAACAAAGTTCCAAAAATAGCTGTCTGGCATTTGGATTCAGCACACAAGGGGCTTGCCTCAAATGCGGCTGACCCTGGAATTATCCCCAGCACCATATAAGGCACCTGAGTCCCGTGAGGAGTGATTCTTGAGCACAGAGCCAGGAGTAAGCCCTGAGTTAGTGCCAGGTGTGGCCCAACCTCCACAAGAAATGGCTTATAATGTTTATCTTTAAACATGGTATATAATTTACATAAATCCTTACATGAAGTAGATCTAAGTGCTCACTTTATGGATCTATACACAACATGCAAATACATATGTACACATGTGTATGTGTAAGTTTATGTGTGTGAATACATAGATGTGAATTCTTATGTGAAAGTACAAGTGTGAAAATTTGAGTGCATATGTGATTACAGGATTTTGCATGCAGATATTTATATAAATGCAGATGCCCACAGATGTATGTATGTTTACACATATGCATGTGTATTCCTGCATGCACATGTTCATGTATACAAATATAGTCACTTGTGTGTATGTGAAGTGCAGTTGCATGTGTGTATATGTGTGATACAGACGTGCACATTTGTGTAGAGTGAATGCATAAGCACCTATATATGAGTGGAAATACAGGCATGCATGTGTGTATGTGCACATATGTAAATGCAGGTGTGTGCCTGTATGCATATATGTGGGTCTACGTAAGTGCATGTGCAGCTTCCTACGAATATACACACTCTGGCCTACATGGAAGAACACGCACAATGCATCAAGTGCTCCGTATTCTTCATTCACCTTACATGCACGCCCCCATGCAGCTCTGACAAGAGAAAACACGCAGGCATCATCCGGCTAAGAGAGCAGAAAAGAGGCCCCAACCCCCGCTGCTTCCTGGGGCCACCTCAGACCCCAGCCCCAGCTCTGGGAGGACCACCCAACAGCTCTGCCTAAGGAAAAGGATTAACGCAAATGCCCTGGCCTCCCACTTTCTGGAAGAATCCAGATGTACTCCACACCTCCAGAAACATCCCCCGTTTAAAGAGAGCAGGAAGACGGGATCTTGGAATAGGTCACAAGACACATAATTCCCAGCCTCACTTCTACTAAAGTGTGTGTGCCATGCATGCTTGCTCTCTTTCTTTACAAAGATGTCATGAAAAAGTCAAAACAGAAACAAAAATTGAAAGCAGAAAAGAACAGTAAGTCAGGTGCCGATCACGGGATGATCAATTCCCTCTGGTGGCCCTGATGCTAATGTGAGTTACTTACGGAAAACAACACGTCAACTAAGGCCATTGCATAATGCTGCGCTTTCAAAAAGCCACGATGTTTATTTTAAATGATTTTATAAGACCAGAATGCACAATAAAATGACACCAGAAGTAAACTTTCGATGTCAAATATGACATTCACTTAATGCCATTTTTATGTTTTACCTTTATCTTAGAATTGCATACTGTGACTCATGCATATAATTGTTTAATAAATGATTCACAAATCATCTAATTTTCTTGCTTTTCAAACTTAATTAAGCCCATTAACATATATGAAGCTAGTCTATTATCAATTTGTTATGCAAATTGAGGCATGGATTATTCAATAGGGTAGCTAAATTTTTTCAAAACAGTAAACAATTTATTTGGGGGTTATTTTTTCCTTCATAATTATGCTTACTTTAACTAAAATTTATGACAAATTTGCATTCATAATAAATAGCAACAAAGAAGAGAGAGCTTTAAGCTTTGCTTTTTTTGTGAGCTACTCTAATACTTCGCCGTGCGAAGGCAAAAGCATCTAGGAGACTTGTTAAACTATCGATTGCTGGGGCCAGAGAGAGAGGACAGCAGGGAGGGCACTTGACTTGAACAAGGCCAACTAGTTTAATCTCCGCATCAAGCATCATCAGGAGTGATTCCTGAGCGCAGAACCAGGAGTAAGCCTTGAGCAACGCAGAGTACGATCCCAAACCAAAATTAGTTGATTAATTAATTAAATTCGGATTGCTGTCTTCCTGACTTAGCAGCTCTGGGTAGAAGATTGAGAAACATCTTTCTTTCTGAGAAGTTTCTGGTTGATATCCATGCTGTTTCTTTGGAGAATTAGTTTTAGGTGAAGGATATATATGAAAGCTCACATCACTCAACTTTTCACAACATGTTAGTGATGTCCCAAAGAATGTCTTAATGGCTCCTGCCCAAATAAAACAATCTTCACACTGTTTCCCCTATAAATACTATTTCTGTAGCATTTTCAGCGGTTTTCCATAAGAGACAAAACAAAAGATATCATTTCAGCTGTGTTTTGGGACAGGGATTGGAACTTGGGATGGAAACATCCTAAATATGGTGGTGGAATTGGTGTTTGAGTATTAAATGTGATAAATATTGTGAACTACCTTATAAAATAAAAAAAAATTTAAAAAGATAGGTTCATTGAATGCTGATATGGAACCTCAGAGGGGATTTACAATGTAAATTTCAGCACCTGCACAGCTGGTCATATGCTTGGCTTGCCCTTGATAGACAACTAGTAAATGTATAGGGTTCTCCAAGCACAATTGGGAATGACCTTGAGCAAAGAGCCAAGGGCAAGCCCTGAGCACTGCCAGGGATGGCCCCCAAATTAAAAACCAAACCAGAACAAAACCCACCACCGGTATCACCATGTTTCAGACTGAAAACTGAAATAGTGAAACTGGCCCTTTGAACACCACTGTTTTGCAAAACAATATGATCCAGGTAAAAACGCAAAGCAAAGCAATTAGTTTTTTCAATACTCTATTTTAATTTTAACCAATTAAAAAATAGAGTAAATGCTTTTGGAAATTAATTGTTAATATGTAAATATATGTCATTGTTGTTCTTTTTAATTTTAACCCACTAAAATTGTGATTAGGGTTACTTTATGAAAAATTAACTGGAGGTAAGATTTTTAACACTTCAACTTTGAAGCTACTTCTTAAAATTTTCCAACTATATTAACAGTTGAACTCTTGAAAAGAGAACAGTCAAATCTGTTATATTAGTTCAAAAAAAATGAAAATTTTTAATCAAAAGGTTTAATGAATAGTACATCAGAGTTTGGGGGTACTTAATGATTTTAGTCCTTGAAAGCAAACTTTGTAAAAAAAATTAGAACTAGGCAACTTTTTGTTCTATTTTGTATTAATTTCAGACTCAGACATAAGCAGCAGAAATAATAAGAGATTCCTTTTATCCTTGCCACAGTTCCCCAAATGCTAACTACAGTGAGGTTATGAAAAGCAGGGTCTAGCATTTCTGCAACATTATTAACAAGCTACCATACTTTTTCTTTTCAAGTAGAGGCAAATCTTAATAAAAGTAAAGACGTACAAGATCAAATTAGCCTAAATAAGTAAATATGGTAGGAGTGCAATGTTCAAGACTTAATTCTTTATTTCTGGGAAATAAGAGAGTATTGTTGAAATATCTTCTTCTAGGAAGATGCTTCTGAAAGAAATTCTATTTTGGGGTATATACGTTTCTAATCTATACCAGAAATGATATGACATTTGAAAAGCGTATAGGTCTGAATCATCTAAAATATTTAAAATAACAAAAAACCAAAAATTACTAGTTATGCTTTCTCACAAAAACATTTTTCATAGTGTATGATTTGAGCATTGTGTATGAGCAAAAACTGCTCAAGTGATGTTTGAGTGCTGCCTGGATTCAAATTATTTATTCATTTAAATATGAGCTAAATTATATTTAATATACATAATTTTCCCTGAGTTTTCTAGATGCTTCAACTATAAATATACTTTCATCAATTAGAAATAGTAGACTGTAGTTGGAGTTAATTTAATGTGCTGATAATTTTCAAATTCTGTGAACATTAAACAGAAAAGCTGGTATAGGCAGTCTTGATGAAGACTGTATTCAAATATACATAGAAAGAAAAGCCACATTTTAAAAGAAATTTTCAGTAAAATATCAGTAGCACATCTTACTCTAGACACAAAACAGGGGACAAATGTGACCTACATATTAATCAAAGGCATGTCAAGATGTATCAAAAGTACTTACCTGTATGTCTATTTAATATTCAAATCAATATTTAAATTTTTAATTAATTGAATTATAAAAAATCAATGTAATGTTTGGAGTTTTTTTTAAATGTGCATGAACTGTTACTTTTAATTTTGATAGGAATTTTATTTTAGTAACCTTTGTATATAATTTTTGCATAGTTCTCTTAGACAAATACTATATTAAGAACAATTTGGTAAATAAATTTATATTGCATATTTCCAACTTTCTGTTTTCTTCTCAAAATCATCTACAATTGAGTAATAAATTATTTGGTGATAAAATTTCACCATGCCTCTAATTTTTCTAAAATTTTTTTTATCTGTTTTATCTTCTTTCAGCACTCTTGAGAAAAAAAAGAAAGCAAATATAAATTTGCTTTAATTAACTTGCCTTAACACTTAACTTTACTTTGGTATTTAACGACTGTTGATATTTATTTTTGTAACAACAATATCAAGCAAGCCTTGACATCTGACTCTTTCCAAAAGTAATTGGCTAGTCATTTTAGATAAGACCTCCACAGATAATCATTTTTTTTTAGTAAAATTACTTAGAAGGCCAATGAACTCAACCCCCCTGAGATGGGGCCCTAGAGTTCTGCTAGTCAAAGTAGCACCAATTGTATGTCCATTCTGCTGTGGCCACATGTCTGTTCTTGTTGAACCTGAGGACCATGATGATAGAAGGATGGAAGTTGCATCTTCAGCTGCCCATTAGCAACTATGCTGCCTCTACTGAAATAAAACGCAAACTGTCTTTATCACAACACGTACTGAAGACAAATTAAAGAAAATTATTATTTTGTCAATTGGTTTCTGTATGACGTTCTTTTCTTCGGAGTTGCTCATTTCCATGTCAAAAGAAAATATATTGTGCATCTCAAAAATAAACAATTTTTCAATTATCCTCACCCCACTGAAATAAATGTTGCTTTCAAAGATGAAGAGGAACTTTTCCCACCACCTGTGGTAGCTGCCAATCAGTTCCTGGAGTGGAGACTCTCACTGCAATCTCGAATTTTGAGAGTCAGACCCAACCCATGCCCCTTGAGGTTAACTGGGGATTTACCACACTTTGATGTTTTAACTTGCTGTTAAGTATATTGGCTAACGGAAGTCTTTGTTCTGAACTCCAGATGCATAGCCAGTTCACAAGCATCAGTTTTTACAGAAAGGTATTTTAATCATCACACCTGTTGAGGGGAGACACTGAAATGTGTCTCAAAGAATTTCCTTCCTGATATTCATAATGTTATGCATGGATTTGCCCTGATTCTGATTCAGCTGAGTGATGAAGTGATGGGTGTCTCTTACACGTGTTTACACCTCTGCTGGATGGCTCTCCCGAGCTGGTTTTGGTGAGGTCAGTACCCACACTCTAGAGGATATATATATATACATATATTGTTTTATGCCACTAACTTTGGGGTAACACAGCAGTGGATAGCCGATACAACCATTGATACCACACCTTGGTTTCCTTTGTGTTATACAAAAGCATCTCTAAAATCAACAGTGCTTTAAGCTAGGAAGATGGCAGCTGAGGAAGCCTTTGTCTCCACATACATTTTTATTGAGCCTTTAGATAAAGTGAGGAATGTAGGGGTTGAAGTCAGGAGTAGGGATCCTGGTGTTTATGCAGATGTTTAACCTCTTAGCCTCAACTTCCCCACATCTGAATGGGTCTTTGCTTTTCTTTCCTTCAAAGGGTCATCCAACTCCAACATGATATGTGTGAGCTGGAATTACCACTGTGGAAATTCTAGGGAAAACCTTATAATCAACCATTCGGGGTTCTTCCTCTTGCTGGCTACTCTCTGCCACACCAGCTCATCCCTTTGTTTCTGAACCCAAGATTCAACATGTGCTGCGGGAAGGCAATTACTCAAGAGACAAGGTTTGGCGAGCCCAGGTGCTGCTTGTACCCAGATGGCCGAACACTCGTGTCGCCTGCATCTCCCCTCATGAGAGGTGGATTTTCATGCTTTCATATCTAAATGTTGGGATGGGTGTAGGGGTTCTCTCCACCCTTGGAGAAGCCCGGGTTCTCTCTTGAGCACATTACTTTCTATTCTCTCCACTTTCTCTTCTCTCCCCTTCAAAAAACCTCCAAATAAAATATGTTTCTCTTCAGACAAAAATAAATAAATAAAAGAAAGATAAGAATTGATGTAAACAACAGCAACCTGAGGAAATGGTGTACTCCTTGGCCCCTAAAATCTATGTTCTTCCCAGTTTGGGGATGGAGGGCAGATGGGAAAGTAAGTTAGAAGAAATTTATGATAGTGGAAGGGAAGAAAGGAGTTCTGACTCTATGCAATCTAGGCTGGCATAGTGACTAAGGAATTCTGGGGAATGACTGTTCTTTACAAAACATTGAGAAGACATGATCAAACAGCATCTATCTCCAGGGTCTGCATGAAAACTGTCACTTTTTTTTTTTCAAAAGGTCTGGGAAGATAATGTTTTTCTGCCATCTCTAACCAAACCTAGTTTAATAGTAAACATATAAGAAATGAGAACCTCTTGTAGGGTAGAGAGACAGCAAAGAGGAAGGGGATGAGAGGTGATAACCAGCAGTTGTATGAGGAACATGCCCGAGTGTTTGGGGTCCCTCCCTTTCAGTACTACCTGTGGACTAGCTAGTCTATCTCAGGGCCTGGGAGGTTGCCCGCGGCCAGGCTGATGGGACCAACAGCTAAAGGTCAGCCAATGTTGCTTCTTACTCCGTGGATGGGCTTCTTGCCACGGGCCCGGATGCTAAGTTCGATCAGACTCCAAATGTGCTTCTCACTTTTTCTATTGCCCCTGTCCTGGTGTCTCATCAGTGACCACCATGCTTATTGTTTGGATGAAGAGAGGGATAATGGTGGGAGTGATCCAGATAATCTTTCTAATTTCTTATCAACTATTACTAGTCATTTATTATTTGTGCCTGGTTTCTGACTTCTCCAAGTGACTGGTTATGCTGAGAAAGTCTGTTTGCACTGGTGGGGTCTGAATAAAGATGGCTCTGCAGACCAACCTGGCCTGGAAGTGATCAGAGACCCAGGGTCCTCTATTACTCTGTTTATTTGGTCTTGAAAATGCATAATTTAGCATTTCCAGTGTATTTTGAAAATGAAAATTCATTTATTGTAGCTTAGATGACATGCTTCATGTAATCCTCAAGTTAGTTTGTAAAATCAGTCCTGCAGAGTAAGGCAAAGTGGTTGCTAAGTTTTAACAAGTGCTGAGGCCTGGGGGAGACTCTAAACCAGAGCTCAACAATAATACTTCCTCCTCAAGGAACATGCCATTGGAAATGGAAGTCCCATGCCTTTGTAGCGCTGCTTTTTCCTATCAAGTTCTTTTTACTTCACATAACATAAATCTGATACATTTTGGGGTTTTTTTTTGGGGGGGAGTAGGAAAGTTAAACCTGGTGATGCTCAAGGGTTCCTCCTGGCTCTGCATTCAGGGATCACTCCTGGCAGTGCTCGGAGGACCATAGGGGATGCCAGGGGTTGAACTCAGGTCAGCTGCATTCAGAGCAAACACCCTACCTGTTGTATTATGGGTCCAGTCCAACAATCTAGTAGTTTATTAAAGTGTTCATAAAACTGCTTTGGTCCATGAAAATAAACCCAGAGGAAGAGTGTTAATGCTTAAGTTTTCAAATAATTGGTTACTATGAAATAAAAGGTAATATTTTTTATATTTGTATTTTTCATACATCATGGTATAGTCAATAAAACACTTTAAAAGACACTTTTTAAAAAATTGTTTTACAGGTCTTTCTAAAAGTCAACAGATAAGAATCTGGCTGTATCACTGGAGTAATTTTAAATTTTACCTTAAGTCAGTGGAGACAATCTTAAATTTCACCTTGAATTCCCTTCAAGTGACGGATGTCATGTACTTTTTCTACTGAGAAACAACAGTAAAATTTTGGGAAATAAACCAAAAAAAATATGCCATTCATCATATGCATATATAATGCTTTATAGTACCAATATTATATGTACATATAATGATTGGTAAAATTTTTAATATAATACACATATATAGTGGTGAAGTAACAACTGACAAATTTTAAAGTTAAAATTGACACGCTAGAAGTCAATGATGAAGCCTAAACATTTCATTTTTTTAAATAGAGTGAAATTGTAACAAATAGGCAGTATTTCAGTGCCAAGTAACACCCAGGGTTAACAGAGATGACACCTGGAAGTCAGCATTTCATTGTCCCTGTGTATATTCCAAGCATAGTATGAAATTAATCTTCTGGATTCATACAAATTAACAAACTTCATTGGTCAGGGTCATAATCGGGAGACGAGCAAACCTACACCAACAGTCTGAGGCCTTTATCTGAAATTGCATTCTCAAAGACAGGGTGAGGCCAAGGCTGGGCTGGAGACACTGAGATCAAATCTCTCTCTCAATCTCTCTCAGGTTCTTTCAAAGAGCCTTGCCCCCAGCGGCCTTGCAGGGGAAAAAAGGATGACACTTAACATCTGTTCAGCCACTAAAGCTGGTATGTCGGACTCTGGACTCTAGGTGGAGACACAGAGATGGGATGATGCTGCAAGAGTCTCTAGATGGGAAAGCCATAATTCAAATCACCACGTGTCAAATTCCCCCTGCAAGAAGGAAAGAAAAGGTAGGAAGAAGGTAGGAAAATGAAGGCCAACTGGGAAACCTGCCCGTGACAGTCGGGAGACAGCATGCTGGAGACTTACTGCGTGGGTTCCCCTGGGAGGGGGGGGGAAGTTTATCCTCAAGGAGTGTGGAAGTTGGCAGGAACTCTGTGCACTCCATGACCTCAGTCGGGTGACTTGGCAGCTTCAGGAGCTGCAGAGACTCTTATGGTAGAAAACTGGACCTAGGTGGGGGGCACGAGGTAGACGTAGCTTTGCGAATTGTCTCATTTACTAATCAGAGCAATCAATGACTTTGGTTTTCGTGTCTTATACGTATGTATGTGGAAGCCAAGAGTGAGAGGTGAAGCTGCTTAGAAAATAAATTTCAGGCCCTGATCAGATGACACCCCTTAGTATGAATTATTCAAATACCACGCCTCTAGGGAAGGGCAATCCTTCCCATAACTTCTCCTACTATGTATCACTCTCTTAGTGTCTGTCCGAGCTCATCCTAGCTCAGGATGTGAGCCGAGACCCAGCTGGGGACATCTGTTTCATGGCAGTGGGCACAGGGATGGGGGCAGGGCACGGGCCTCTAACCAATTTGACAACTGATTCAAAACCCGAGGCTCCATTTACACTCTACAACTACATTCCACAGTGAGAGACGGTGAGATGCGGCTGAGAGCTGCATTGTCTAGAGTCTAAGTAAAACATTTCGCCACACACTCTGGTGCCACGCAAGGAAACAGGACACGGTTACAGTCAAGTTTTTCTGCATAGCTCAGGAGTCAGATCTGTGTATCCATCCTTCAGCATAGGGCAAGGTGGTCAGCACAGCTAAGCCATAGACTGAGTGGACAATAGTCAGCCCATCACATCTCCTGGTGTTTAGACAGATGAGTATCTCCCAGGCACCCCAAGAACTTGATGCCACAAAGTTTTCACCTTTAACTGGCCCAGCATCCTGTGGACATTGCTGTTGCTTTGAACTAATTTAACAAATTGGCACATAAATTAACACAGACCCTCATCACAGTACATGCCTTTGCTCAGAGCAAGCCTGAACTTGGCCCAGGAACCACTTCCATGCAATCTGTGACACACACAGCAATCAGACATCCTATCCCAAAGCCAGAGGAAGCTTGAAAACATTCCTCTGACCTCTGTTTCTCTGACTCAGAAGATTCCAGTGCCCAAGGCAAGCTGATCGTGGTCCCAGACTCCATCTCCAGACCCAGCTTTGCTGCTCACGGTTCCGTTGCTTTGCTCTAGGCTTACTGTTTGCTTTCTCCTCACACACCACGCACCCTCCTGCCTCCCTCTTTCTGATTGTTCTCTCCCCCCAGCTTCATTAAACTTCTATGAGGACCTGTCTTATTCACAACTATTTGAAGGACAATATTACCCTACTCCCGGAAGTGCGCGGGCGCATTCGCAGCCGCGTGACATCTTATTATCTCATTCTTACTTTGGACAACCTGGGAGGCTACTGAATGTAATCTGCCCACATGGCAGAGTCTGGCAAATTCCCGATAGCATACCCAATAAGCCAAATACCAGTAACAATGATGGGTCTCATTCTCCTGACCCTGAAAAAATCTTGAATATAGCACTTTTTAAAATCTCAGGGCTAGGACAAAGGAGACGTTACTGGGGCCTACTCGAGGCAATCGACAAACAACAGGATGATTGTGATTGTGATTACCCTACTCAACTTTTCACTTTTTTCTTTGTTTTGTGGTTCCACTGGCTCTGTGCTCAGGCAGGGCCCAGAGGACCATACAGGGCACTGGGAATAGAACCCAGATCAACCATGTTCCATCAGGAGCCTGCCCACACTCAACACCAATTTCTCAGCCCCCAATACTTTTATCTTTTTTAATTACTTCACCCCATTTCCTGTGCACATTCATGCCTAATATAATGAGTGGTTTTACTTTATTTGCCTGTTATGTCTCCACCCCTTAGAATGTCAACCCTTTCATAAAAGAACTTTGATTCTCTCTGATCAAAAAGAACTTTTGATCAAAAAGAACTGATCAGAAAGAACTTTCGAGCTCTGTTTTGCCCCAGTGTCTGAAACAGCACACATGATTTCAGCAGCTCTTTCTGGAGCCTTGGCTTCATCCCAGTTCAGCCCTATCTGACTCCTAGTCTGAAATCTCCACCTGTGTAGCTGCTTCATAAACTAAGAAGCTCAGACACAAATTGACACTGATGGAAAATAATGATGAGAGGCAATTTATAATTAGAGTTGAACATATTTAATAAGAAACGGAGAGAAGAAGAAAGAAATAGAAGGGCCTGAAATATTCGATGTTGACTTCAGAGAGAAAGAGGAATGGGAATCACACCTGAGCTCTGGACAGAAATGAGAAATTTCTGAGTGAGGAGTGAGGGCTGATAAGAGTCCAGCAATTTCCATTTCTACCTAGCAGCCGATATAATACTCAAGAAATGCTACCTTTACTAGCATGTATGGCAAAAAAGCATCGTGAACTATGCAGTCTTTCTGGTTTCTTTCTCATCTCCATTATCAACAGTGCTCTTTATGCCAAGATACAAGAACAGAACAAAAAGGTAAACTTGAACAAATCTATGTAAAAGAATCAGTTGACAAATAAGACCCTAGCTGAAACTTAAAGAAGAGATCTGCCAAGCCAAGAATTACACAAGCCAAGGATTCAGTGCTAGGGGGGACGTTTGTTAGGAACTGGGATTTTCCGCTAGGGTTTGGAGCTTTCGAAAAAGAATCAAGAATCAACACACACACACACACACACACACACACACACACACACTAATTAAATCTTTTTTTTAAAACTGCTATTTTATTTTCTGGGTATAAAATTAGGGGATGAGCATTGTCTCAGAAGAGACAATCAACTCTCTGTGGTACTTAGACAACCCATATTTTGTGTCAATCATTTCCAGGGTTCAACTTAAATTGGGCTCCATATTTCATATTCAAAATGAGAAGAGTAAAAACGACATAGGGAAAATGATAGCAAATCTGAATATATTCCAAAATTTATCTGTACAGACATAAAACTTCAACATCTGCTTAAAATAGTTTCTCTGGGAAAACTTTAACGTACCCCAGCCAAAAGGATACCACAGTTTTCATATTTCCAATAATAGCTACATTTGGAGGAAGAAAATGGTCAAGAGAATCTAAGCCACAACAATACAAATTCTTGCCACCCAATTTGGAAGGACACATTTTTAGAATATGGAGGCAATATTTTCACAGTGAAATTATAGCTGAATTTTAGGACCCTAGCAGTAGTTTGACTTTAGTGTCATGAAGCAAAAAGTGCTTGGAATGAATGTGAAGTTCAAGAAGATATTAGGACACTTAGTTTTACTCATCTGGGGAATATTTTTTTCCTTCCCGCCTATAGGCTGAAGGTAAGACATAAACTCTGAATTTGTTCTGAAATCATGGACTTTGCATTCAGACATTTAGTAACTGAGCTCTTACAGGCAGGTATCTGACTGGTAAGGAAAGGGTCACTGGCACTTCCTTGTAGCAAGACAGGTGGTACTCGATAGATGATGAAAAGAATGGTAAGAAACACCAAGAAGAGCAGGATTAGGGGACACCAAGGAACAGAATAAGGACTGTTTTGACTGATCACTTGAAGTAAGCTCTGAGTAATACCAGAGCTGCCTAAAACTCTGCACCTTGCATTTAGAGGGCGTAGGCAATGGGAAAAAATTCCCAGAGGAAATTGCTCGAAAAGGCTGAAAGCAGCTTAGCAGGCAGAATGGGACATTCTGGACGGAAAGGACAGTCTGAGAGAAGGTCGAGATCAAAAGAATCCAATTCTTAGAGTATCAGATCACCCTGCAAACTTGGGGCATGATATGAGGGTGAAGAGAGCAGAGCCAGAGTCTAGGCTAGGACGTCTGGCAAAGCCCTGCCTCTTTTCCAATGATCTCCGGGACAATGGATAGCCACAAGCACCCGGAGGCTCACCCTTCACAAAACCCAACAAAACCCACAGATTATTAGAATCTGCTCAACTCACAACTTCACAGCTAAATGAGCTGTGACTCCAAGTGAAAGTGACAGAAGCACCAGAAGGTCCAGATTTCTACCCACTTAAATGATCGTTTCCCAGATGGACCTCAGTTTTCTCAGAAATAGCAGCAGTAATAAAGAAGAACACTTAGATTTATTTATATCAGGCGCCATGCTAGACACATCCCCCAAATCACCCCGTTTGATCTTTCACATGATGGGATGGATCATATTCTTTTATCTGCATTTAGTGAATCAGGAAGTCAAATATTAATACTATAAAAATTGCTTCAATTAAAAACAAGCAAACAAAGTAAATGACCATCCTGGTGTGGCGTTGTCTGCAGAGCAGCTGTTGTCGCTAGGGCGAATGTCTCATGGATCGTTCCAGCGGCAACATTGAGTCATGGCTGCAGCAGGGGTGCTGGAAAGCTCGAGGCAGTGAGGCAGCATCTCACCAATGCCATATGCCTTCCCACAGGATGATGACTGGATACGGCCTGCCATGATGTGTCCCCTGCAGCGGCCAGTCACCGTTGCTGAGCTCAAGTTGCATTTCAACTATTTCACATATCACTGTCACATCATGGTAGGGTTACAACAGGACAGGTGACAACCGTACTGTCACACCCTGCCTCGGGAACAAAACCTTCACATCAAGGCAATGAGGACTGGACCATGAACGCACTGAGTTGCACTGCATGGTGCTGGTCTGGCTTCCAGTTGTAGTGTTCTAAGATAGCATTTTGCATAATTTTGTCCTTTCAAAAGGGAAGATATCAGTCACTATGCTACTTAAATTTGCAAAATATTTCATTTTAATAACAACACATATGTATATATGTCTCTATATATATCCTTATTTTCCAGTCATCCCCTTTCCTCCTCATTTTCTCCTTAGGGAAATTCTGTGAAGAGAATTTTCCATTGTTTGTGGTCGTTAAAGGTTCTGTGAGATATTTGGAAAGTTTATCTGAAATTATTGAATATATTAATAGAATTCTTCCTGCCAAAAGGAGGAACACCATTTCCAAAACTAGCCAGAAGGGAACATAATGTAAGAAAAGAATGGATCCAGTTTCCTACCTGCCAAATTGAAAAGTAGCCTTTGGTTTTTATGGGACATACTCAACATTTATTATTGCACAATTTATGTTTATATGTAACAGCCTAGCTCAGCAAATGGTTCTCAATCGATAAACTTGAAAAGAATAATTGTCACCTGAGCCTAAGTGCAAGTTATTTGCAGTGATAAAAAGGTGAACTTTTCACGGTCTTGAGTTATATGCTGAGCATAAGAAACAAAATCTATCCATTTCAATCTCACCATTAACGGGACTTATTTGCATATCACGGCCAAAGGCTTAGAGGGAAATGGCAAAAGCACGCCAGTTAGTTTGCTCAAATTATTTATGTATGATTTTTAAAGTATATTACAAACAAGAAAGATTGAATTGTCAAGACTAAGAAATGTAAGGAAAATTACAAGATGAAATCATGAAAATTTGATCGGTTTAATTTTCTGTTAGTGAACCCTTTGTATTTACTAATTTTTCTGTGCTGAGTCATTTCTTTTTTCATCATCTATTGAGAATAAGGGTTAAGAATATAAAAACATTGTCAAGTATATTGGAAGAACTTTCCCCTTAAGTCTCACAATGGATATGTTACTGATACCCACTTGAGTAAATTGATGAACAATGGGAGGACAGCGCTACAGTGCTTTATAAATTGGAATTTTTATACAGAAATGTTTTAAATGTTTTATTATGAAAATTTTATATTTTCAACACTATTCACTGAAATATTATTTTCCTGTGACTTATGTCAAAAAGTTTGGCTAAAAATACTTTTAGAAATGCATTCATGCATATGTCTTTATCTTATATCTTTTTTGTCTTTTATGGTACTTTTTTTTAGTATTTTTCAAATTTAAAATCTGTTAAAATTGCAGGGCTGGGATGAATGGAGACATTACTGGCGCCCGGTTAAGCAAGTTGATGAACAGCGGGATGACAGTGTTACAGTGCAGTGCATGAATGTGGTAAAATGTCTGAAGTCTAATAGAAACTTTCACAGACATCCTGGGTTGAGCTACCCACTCTCTGCCTGGGGACCTAGACCTGACTGGCATTGGCGCTAAGATGCTTGTAGATTTGCTTCTGTTTTTATTTCATTATTATGGTAGCGACAGAATTGGTTCATGGGGAGCTCCTCCTGACCCAGACACTTGGGGGTTGCTTGTCTTGCTCCTCCGGGACCCGTGTGGTACAAGGAATCAAATGGGAATCTGCAAAAATTGTCCCCAAATTGGTAAGTTCTGTGGTAAAAGAAAAAGACTTAAAAGAGATTTGGAAGGAAATCTAAAATTTTTCATGGAGACACTGAAATTTTTAGTAGGATAGCAATAACAAAATAACAACAACAACAACAAAACCCAAAGAACCCACCAAACAAACAAGCCCCGATGGAGTATATCCATGATGTATATCTAGTTAAGAAAAATTTACATAAGAAATATAATAAATTCACTGAATAAACCCAAGCAGATCATATTCATTTGAAGGCCACACTATGAGATCAATTATTCTTACAGAACTACTATGAAGAGAATTTGAAAATGATCTAATTTTATTTATAAAAATAAAAAATAAAATAAAAAATAAAAATTCTGGGCTGGAGCTATAGCACAGGGGGTAAGGCATTCGCCCTGCACACAGCCAACACAGTCGACCCGAGTTCAATTCCTCTGCCCCTCTCGGAGAACCCGGCAAGCTACCGAGAGTATTTTGCCCACACGGCAAAGCCTGGCAAGCTCCCCGTGACGTATTCAATATACCAAACATGATAACAACAAGGTCTCACAATGGAGATGTTACTGGGCCCACTCGAGAAAATCGATGAACAATGGGAGGACAGTGACAGTTACAGTGACTAATTTTATTATCTATTGGAAACTGTTGAAACTACCCCATCCAATTAGAATCATTGCCCAGCAATTTGGTAAACTTGGGCAATGGGGTCTCCCCCAGTCAGCTTTTGTTAAATGGATTTCAGAGCATTCAGTTGGACAATTGTTCAGTTTCCTCCCTTCCCATCCTTTCAGCCATCATTTGGTGACACATTTCCAAGTGTGAGAGCAAAGGCTTGATTCTCCCTGTTTAAAGGGGGAAAAATAAAGAAGTAGGCAAAAGATTTCTCTTGTTTTCTCGGAGGATGTACCTTAGGAAAATGTGCCACTGTAAGCACTTTCTCACCTCCTAAAATTGGCGTGATGCTTTCTGAGCCTGGAGGGGTCTTTCATGGGCTCTCGCCTGGCTGAGTTTCTTCAGAACCCAGAGCCCCTTCTTTGTAATGTGCACATCACAGGTGAGCACACCTGCCTCAGGGGCTGTGGGGGAGGGAAGCTGCTGGACATTCAGGGTCACTGGCTCCTAGTTGCAAGGCCACCTCTGCCATAAGGATATGGGAGATGGCTTTCCCTGTGGAAGAAGCCAGTTACCTATTATGGATGGTCCCCCAACTACCAGCTTGCTGGAGGATTAACTGGATGAGACCAGACAGCTGCACAGTGCTTGAGGAGTAGGGCTGGCGAGCACAAAGCTTCAGACTCCAGCAGTGCCAGAGTAGGGGACCACGCAGGACCAGGGGTCAAAGCACATGTCCAGTCCCTGAAATGACCTCCCTGACTCCCAAGCTCTTGTTTGTATTTAGTTATGTCTGCGGGTAACTATCTACTAACATCTAGATATTTTTTCAATTTATTTTTATACAGTTGTTCACAATAATATATTACATTTAATATTCCAGCACCAATCCCACTACCATTATACCTTCCTACCACCATATTTCATACATTTCCACCCCCATCCCCAAAGCAGGACCTAAATAATGTATTTTGTATTGCTTGTTATGAATGATCTGCTAAAAATGATCCCAAAAAGTTTCCTTAGAGGAAAGTGTGTGGAGATTGTTATATCTCACCCTTCAGCCATTAAGCCCTTGGATAAGAGATTACCAACATGTTGTTAAAGGTTGAGCCTTGTGTGCACATATATATATATATACATATAATATATATATTCTCTTAGATATTGGTTGCCTTCTATTTTACACCCCAGACACTCTACACCACTGATGTATCAAGAGTAGCACACCACACCTACATTTTTAACTAAATTCTCCTCATGCTTGACTATAAATATGTACACCAAATTTTAATTATACATGTATCATTTTAGGGGTTAATTCTTAGAAGTTTAATCACAAATATTCAAAAATAGTCTAGATTTCTATTTTGATTAATACTTTTTTAAACCTCTGTCCAATAGTTTACAAGTAATTGTGTCAGAATTTTAGCATTTATAAAGGTAAAATTGAAACTTTTGTTGACAGACAAAAATCAATGCCTGATGTTTAATTCAAAGTAAAAATATGGTTTATAATTTGATCTTTTCAAAATAAATTTTGTAGGAATTTTATTTATAAGTATGGCAATATTGTAAAGAAATGTCTATATAAAATAAATTTTAAATAATTTTTATTTTAAATGTCTAATTTTAAAACATGATATACTATTCACACAATAAATGCTAAATAAAGACAAAGTTAGCTGGTTTTACTCCAAATTTGCATAGAGAAAACATTCTGACAGTTGACAGAATGGGAAAGGATATTCACCAACTACACATTTGATAAGGAGTTAATTTCAAGGATATACAAAGTACTGGTTGAACTCCACAAAAAGAAAACATTCAACTCCATCAAAAAATGGGGAGATGAAACTTTCACAAAGAAGAAATCCGAATGGCTAAAAGGCGCATGAGAAAATGCTCCACATCATTAATCATCAGAGAGATGCAGATCAAAACCACAATGAGATATCACTTCACACCACAGAGACTGGCCCATATCCATAAGAACAAAAGCAACAGGTGCTGGCTCGGATGTGGTGAGAAAGGGACACTCCTTCACTGTTGGTGGGAATGCTGACTGGTTCAGCCCTTTTGGAAAACAGTATGGACGATTCTCAAAAAATTAGCAATTGAGCTCCCATTTGATCCAGCAATACCACTCCTGGGAATACATCCCAGAGAGGCAAAAAAGTATAGTCGAAGTGACATCTGCAATTGTCTGTTTATCGCAGCACTCTTTACAATAGCCAGAATCTGGAAAAAACCTAAGTGTCCGAGAACAGATGACTGGTTAAAGAAACTTTGGTACATTTACACAATGGAGTATTATGTAGCTGTTAGAAAAGACGAAGTCACGAAATTTACATGCAAGTGGTACTACATGGAAAGTATCTTGTTAAGTGAAATGACTCAGAAAGAAAGGGATAGACATAGAAAGATTGCATTCATCTGGGTAACATAAAGTAACAAAATAGGAGACTAACACCCAAGAATGGCCGAGATTAGTACCAGGAATTTTACTCCATGGCTTGGAGGCCAACCACACATACTAGGAGAAAAGGGAGCTCAGATAAAGAAGGGAACACCAAATAAAGGTATTGGGAGAATCTTCCCAGGTTGGGAGAAGCATGCGTAAAGTAGACTATAGACCAAACATGATTGTCACTCAATGTTTCTTTTGCAAACCACAACACCCAAAAGGAGAGAGAGAACAGAGGGGAATGCCCTGCCACAGAGACAGGATGGGATAGGGGGATGGGGGGGCGGGAGGGAGACTGGGATCCGTGGTGGTGGGAAATGGGCACTGTTGGAGGGATGGGTATTTGATCATTGTATAATTGAAACCCAAGCACAAAAATGTGTAAGTCTGCAACTGTACCTCATGATGTCTCACTATTAAAAAAATTTTTAATAAAAATAAAGAAAACATGTCTGAAATTCTCTCTGCCCAGTTCATATCCTATTTTCATCAACAACCCTCTTAACTTTCTATTATTCTGAAGGTGAGGCACCACCAAGGTAAAATAATTTTTAAAAGATTAAGAAAATCATACATGAAGATAATGATAATGTATTCATTATTTTATTGGACTTTATGTCTATTTACAAATGTCCAACACCTGAAGGGAAAAAAATTTAAATTCTGTGCAAAATAAAATTTCCAAGCCACTCAACTTGGAAACAGCAGCACATACTGTACTCAGAGATGCAACAGATTCAGAAATCATGGTGGGCGGTTACTGGTGGGCTTTCCTTCACATGAATCTTGCTAACAACATAGCAGATTTCATTACCCTGGGGGTGGGAGGTGGGGGGAATCAGACGCAGACCCTTCACACTCTCTAAAGCAACAGAAAAACAATGTGTTTTTGAAATATCACTGAAATGAAATCTTATTGCCATCACTGGTATTGCACTGTAACTATGTGGGCATTTATTTTATTCATTTCTTTTAAAATTTCATACCCACTATCGTAAACTAAGTTCCCAGGTGTATGCGAATAGTGAAAAGCAGACAGCATGTGGTTTTTATTTGATTGACAGGTGAGCAAAAGGAGGACAGAGAATGTACATGATTTATGCCCAGTTGCAAAGCCAGTGTGCGTTTGGAAACTTGCATGGAAAACACACGAGCTTTGAAATGGTAACCTCAGCTCATGATGCTTCAGTTTCTCTCTCCTTTGCCAAGGGAGGAGAAAGAAAGTCTGCTGCATTGAGGATCATGTATGAGAGTTTCCTAAAGATGATCCCAAGTTACGTGTCCAATCTGCCTGGAATCTTCCTACATTTCCCATTTCCTTGCCAGAGCTCTCCAACTTCCTACTGTAGCACTGTAGCACTGAATTCCCAC
The DNA here is from genome assembly GCF_029834395.1 of Sorex fumeus. Lineage (NCBI taxonomy): Eukaryota > Metazoa > Chordata > Mammalia > Eulipotyphla > Soricidae > Sorex > Sorex fumeus. The sequence continues at coordinate 22,638,971 of NW_026606065.1, read as the reverse complement.
TGTTCAAGGATTTGCTAGAGCGGGCACCAGTAGCATCTCCATTGTGAGACTTGTTGTTACTATTTTTAGCCTATGGATATGCCATGGGGAGTTTGCCAGGCTCTGCCGTGCAGACAGGATACTCATGGTAGCTTGTCGGGCTCTCTGAGAGGTACAGAGGGATCGAACCTGGATTGGCTGCATGCAAGGCAAATGCCCTACCCACTATGTTATCGCTCACGGGCACTTAAACTCCCCTGTATTGGTTAGATCCATCCAAGTCCTCCTGAAGCTAAAGTCTGACTCCCCAGTCTCTGTTGCCACTGCTTTGACTTGTACTCTCTCCTCCCTCCCTCATACATGTGCTAGGTGCCACTGCGTCCTGTTCCATGAGTCTTCATTCCCTGCATTGTTGTATCTCAACCTGGCCCCAATGGGGGAGCTTCCTTCACAGCCAGATGGCTTCCATCATGCCATGCTCTCCTCAGTGCCTTCCAATGAATACCACACTTTGTTCTATTTATCCCCCTCTATTTCAGCTCTTCACTCCAGGTAGCTCATTCTCATATAATATACAATTATTCCCTAGGACTAAGCTGAAAGCCTTTTTAAATAAATAGCTCCACACAACACCCTAAATCATCCTTGTGTTTACCCCTGTGTGTCTGTATATTCAAATTTTAATTTCTAAGTGAATTATTTTCCTATTAGGGATTAATCTTGGTTGAGCCCCATATACCACCCATATCATACTCCCCAAATGTATCTCAGACTCTACAAAAGGCTTGTCCTAAAAGGTCTTTCATCTTCATCTAATGCACTTAACTTTGCTAGGTAGGAACATATATAGAGCATCAGTTCACTGATCTGAACTACTAGCATATTAATCATATATGCATGATAACTTTAATAACTGATTTTAAAAGTTATGTTATCTGAAATTTGGGTTTGTGTTTTCCTGGCTCAACTTGAATGTCCATTAAGGAGTGAATACTGACTGTGAATACTGGGTTAGTAGTATGGGTAGAACCCCGGTATTTCTTCCCAGCATTCCTTGTCTTCCTCATAGACAAACCCACCTGAGCACACCCATTTTTGTCTGCCTGGTGGAACTTTTGAAATGATTGTGTGTCCAAGAGCATCTCACATTCTTTTTCATACTTACTACCAGGAAAACCCACTCACTCTTGAGCTGTTTTTGAATTCATGAGTCATAGAAACTGTCAGGTAATATTCATGTACCAAGTACACTGGGTAAGATGATAAGATCATTACAGCATAATTAAAATACATGCAATATCATTGAAATAAAATTACTTACATGTATACTCTTACATCTATAAAAATGGTCTAATATTAGAATTCTTAACTGTTTCCTAAAGAACTGTTTCATGGACATTAAATTATATCTTCTACAGTCTATTGTAGAGAATAAAAGAAAAGGTGTGACACTCGGGATAAAGATTAGTATAATAACTTCTGATATCCTCAAATGTATAAAAATAATATAATTACAATAGAAGAGCCATTGGCTTTCAAATGTGGGTTTAATTGGTCCAATACACAAAAGCAAAATGCAGTCTCAAATGCAGAACTACATTTATTCTAAGTAGATTTTATTTTCTTTGTGAAGCTTATGGTTCTCTCTAATTTTGTTTTATAGATTTCTATATTATCCATTTAAGTTATTTTATATTAAATTAGTGAAATAAAAACTTGTATTTCTTTTAAAGTCATATTGTATTAAAAACTGCTAAAATTTTGAAATTATAGTTCAAAAGAAAACTACTCAAACATAACATCAGTTATGAAGTAGTCATCTGATAGCCTGTATACCCTATCCCTCTAAATCCTCCACTTTTATTTAAAATTAATTGGTTTTCTGCATGTAGTTCATGATTCGTGTAATGTTGCTATAAAGCTGATTCTTACACTTACAGAAAAAGAAATGCAAATGTTTTCTAAGAAGTAATATAAGTGAGAACAAATGGAACTGGCTCTTGCAGGAGGCAGCAGATTTTGTATTGTAGAAACTTTCAGACATAGACTGGCAGATTGCTGAGTAAGGAGGCGGCGGCTGAGAACACAAATTTATGAAGAGATCCCCTCCAACTCTGAGAACTCTGCTTATAATGAAGTATATGAGAGAGAGAGTGATACAGAGAGAGAGAGAGAGAGAGAGAGAGAGAGAGAGAGAAGGCTTGGGTAGGGGGGAGTTGGAAGGGGAGGATAAGTTGGGACATTGGTGCTGGGTAATTACACTGGTGCAGTGTAATTGGATGTTGGAACACTGAATGATTGAAACACAATGACGAACAGCTTTGTAATGCTCTGTCTCACAGTGATTCTATAAATATATTATTTAAATATATATATATAATTTAAGCAACATCAAAACAAAAGGTATACTCACTTTTATATTTATTTCAGGGCAATGACTTTAGTGCCCTGAAGCATTTCTTCCAAAGTACTCAAGTAAGACTAAAAGAAGAAAATTTATAAAGTACTGTAAGCATTTAATGTATCAACATCACTGTCACTGTCACTGTCTTCCCATTGTTCAATGATTTGTTCGAGCGGGCCCAGAAACGTCTCCATCGAGAGACTTGTTACTGTGTTTGGCATATTGAATATGTCATGGGATATAAATTAATATTTATAAAAATTTATGTTGTGATTTTAATAAATATCACTTATAAAATATTTTATGAATAAATTATGAAAAATATTATATTAGTAAATGGAAAGAAATCATTATCAAAGTGTATTTTTGATTTGCACAGTTGCTAAAACTGTAGAGCTTTAGCTATTATTTGCAGGTGCAATTGCTCTTTAGTTACTCCTAAAAATATCTACAAAAATTCAGAAATCATTTGCTCTGGAATGATGGAAGAATACTTTAACTACACCTGGTAGGCAAAACGGGCCTCAATTACACTTGCAAAACTGAAAAAAAAAAGTAATGAAATGGAAGTGGGTTTGAGGTTACGCTCTAAATAGACATTTGGCTTCTTATTTTTATATCCACTTTCAGTTGCGCTTAAAACACTCTAGTTATAGAATTCAATTTCCATCTCCCCCAAAGAGAATTAAAAGATGAATACCATTTCAAATTATTATTGCTTCCAATTGCATGCACATTCGTATAATCAGGAAAGGTAATAAAGATTTTTTTTTCAATTTAGTAAAGAAAAGTAAATGCAACCATTGAACTGCTTTAAAACCACACTTGTTTTTTTTAGAGGGGTTTCCTAATATAGTTTTACTTTCCCCAAATTGCTAACCTGACATTATATAAAACATCTTCCTTATTTTCTTGAGGAAAATTATTTAAATGGTAATTACTGTTACTGTTACTGTGTTTGGCATATGAATACTCTCGATAGCTTGCCAGGTTCTCCGAGAGGGGCAGAGGAATTGAACCTGGGTCGGCCATGTTGGCCGCTTGTAAGGCGAACGCCCTACCACTGTGCTATCGCTCCAGCCCTTATATATAAGAAAATGTTTTAAAAATTAGTTTTAAAGTTTTTATTGTGAAGGTATGTTTGATCTTGAGTTGATAAAATTAGATTCCTGGAGACTTATGTGCATTTGGGATGATTCCTAGAGAAATTACATAGGCCGGCGAGAAAAGAAGGAGGATCCTGGAAAAGAGATGAATTTGATGACGAAAATGAGAGTGAATCTGGGATGGAAAGAGAACACATAGGTAAAGCACATGCCTTGAAAGTGGCTGGCCCCAATTTGATCCCTTGCCAACACATGGTGCCCCAAGTGTTTCTGGGTGCAGAGCATCCCTGGGTATGGTCCTGACTTCCCCCTAACACCTCAGAGCCCAAGAAATGTCACATTCCCAGGCCCTTCCATTCAGCAGCTGGTCAGGCTGTCTGAAAATCCTCAGTGTGGCCACCAGGCTTCCTAAGCTCAGTTCAGAAGAGACAGACCTAGTTCCCTTCCAAGAATTCCCTCCCCCCCCAAAAAAAAAACAGATGTTTTGACCTTTTGTTGTTCTTGTGTCTTTGAGCATGCCATTCCAATCCCTCCATTGGCCTTTCTCATTGTTTCTGTTATAAATAATAGGAACTGTCTAAAATACCTTTATTGAAAGGTAGGGAAAAGGTCACAATGGGTAGTGATTTGCAGGGGAGGGGTTCCAAATCCCCCCAACAGTCAGTGTGCAAGTACCTTGAAATATGGAAGAAGACAAGGATTATTCCAAGACGCCCACCCCAAGACTCTACTGCGAGAGTGGAAATGTGAATCTTGATTTCACATCCCTTCATGGTGAGAAATCTCAAGCAGTAGATTCTCAGAGCTCTGCTAATTTAGAATCTTCCTAAGTACAGATTTGCTCTGCATTTTCTTGGGTTCTTTTTCATTTATGTCTCAATTCTCATTGAAAAGGAGATTTTTAATTGCTTCAATATGTGTTACTTGCCAGATAGTCATAGTTTTCTATTTGTTTACTGGGGATATGCTGTGCTATTTAGGGATGGAAAATAGCTCCTTAGTAATATAGGGCATTGTAACTCTGACTCAGAAAACAGTAAATTATAAATGAGAGATAAAACAAAATGTGCCGAGTTCATCTTATTTCATTCCATGAACGTAAAAGCCAGAAAGAGCGACGTGAGGGTATTCTACTGTTCTTCTAGCAATATCACCATGGGTTCTATGACCTTGATTGCTGCCTCCAACGCAGGGGTTGGTTGGGTGGCTCAGCAATGCCCTATCATTACATCACACACTTTTCTACTTTTCTGAAACACTGAAAACATGTTCTAGGATGGCTAGTTTTTAGCCTAACTTTTTAAAAAATTTTTATTAGTGAAACACTATGAGGTACAGTTGTAGACATACAAATTTTTGTGCTTGGGTTTCAGTTATACAATGATCAAATACTCATCCCTCCACTAGTGCCCATTTTCCACCACCACGGGTCCCAGTATCCTTCCCCAGAGAGGCAAAAAAGTATAGTCGAAGTGACATCTGCACTGGTTTGTTCATTGCAGCACTCTTTACAATAGCCAGAATCTGGAAAAAACCTGAGTGCCCAAGAACAGATGACTGGTTAAAGAAACTTTGGTACATTTACACAATGGAGTACTATGTAGCTGTTAGAAAAGATGAAGTCATGAAATTTACATACAAGTGGTACTACATGGAAAGTATCATGGTAAGCGAAATGAGTCAGAAAGAGGGGGACGAGCATAGAAAGATTACATTCATCTGGGGAACATAAAGTAGCCTAACATATTTTTAGAAGCTTCACAAATTATGTTTTCTGCAGATGATGCTAAAGGTGCCATCGGTGGCCTTTGGCGACCTCTGCCATTTCCTGAAGGTCATTTTCTGTGTTTTCTTTTCTTATTGCCTCTTGAGTTTTACCGTGAGATAGATCTCACCTATTCTATACATCACTGCTCATGGGAAGGACCATTGCCCCCATTAAGCATGACGCTCATCATCACAGATATAAAACACTGGCCAAATTCCTCTCCATATACAGCTGTACCAGACACATTTATTGTTCCATCCACCCCATTACGAGTTTCTAGTCTATACTGATAAAATTGATATAGTAGGCCAAAGAGCTAAGATAGGAATTAAGGAGTTTGCATGCGGCCAATCTGGATCAATACCTGACACTGAATGGCCCCAAGATCACAGAGTGTGGAGTAATCTCCAAGTACAGTTGGGTACAACCCCCAAACTCAACCACCACAAAATAATATGTAAATATGCTAATTTCTAACTGTTGTTATGGTTTTGCCTTCAGTATAGGATTATGATTTTTCTCTTTTTTGTTGGGAGGGTTATGGCCTGCGCAGTTGAAAGGATATTCCCATCTCTGTGCTCAGAAATTGCTCCTGGTGCTCAAGGGACCATGTGGTGTTTGAAATAGAACTGGGTCTGCCATATGCAGGGTGAACACCTTCACTTCTGTACTATTCCCCCAGCCCAGAACATAAATATGATCATGAGCTTAAAACAACACATCCTCCACTGCCCATACTCTACTTTGAAATGAATCAAAGGGCTACTTCACGCTATGCTACTTTAGTATCTCATGAAATGGGGCTCTTAATCTACCGCATGAATACTGATAGCATATTTAGCATATCAGTGGGGCCTAGTAGGGAATATCTTAAAAACTCTGCATGATTTTGTCCCTACTGCACAATGAGGCAAGGGTGTTAAGCAGAGTGATGGCTGCCACCAATGGCCATTTCTGAATCCCCAGACCTGAGATTGTATCATCTTACCTGGTGAAAGGGACTTGGAAGATAGACAGAGTTAGGGCTCTTGGGAGAGGGGTGAGTCTGGACTCTCTACACAACCCCTCAGAATCACAAGGGCCCTCTGAGAGAGGTGAAGAGAGTGGTGATAGAAGCTGGGTCAGCGTGAAAGTGAGTGCTGGAAAGTGACCAAGAAAGAAGAAACAAGGGCAGTCTCTCGGCACCATGGGAAGAAGAGAAGCAACTTCTGTTTCTGCAGCGGGAAAATGCTACTGACATCTTGCTGTTAACCCAGAAAAGTCTGTTTTCGTTTTTGACCTGCAGAACTATTGACAAGAAAGTTCGGTTGTTCTTAAGGCACTGCACAGAGAGTGACATATTACAGAGAGGCCACAAGAAAGTAACCCAGGCCTGGGGGGGGGGGCACCGTCTGATGTCAGGGTATGAATTCTTGGATCCCCCGGCATATTGTACCATACCCCGACTTGATACACAAGACGCATTTGGAACAGGCAGGGGACTGCTGGCTTTGCAAGTGGACCCTGAGTTCAGCAATGTTGAATAACATGTAGGAACAGAATTTGAAACAGAACCCTGAAGTCTTAGAAGCCCCAACTGCAGTGTGTGGGAAGGTGAGTCAGACTTAGCAAAGGGGCTTTCTGAGGGTGTTGCTTGCTCAACCCTTCAGCCTGGGCTGTTGAAAAATATCGCAGCTCTCCTGGGAACGAGAGACGAGGGGCTGTGTTCAAAACAATCAAACCTTCTCACAAATGGCAAATATTATCCCCCAAAAGGAAAAAGACAACTTAAAAAAAAAGTATATTTTTCTTTATTTTCTTTCTACAGGACAGCAAAGGGAAACATGAGAGAAAAAAAATGTGCAAATAAATTTTACATTAAGGTTTCCCGGTATATCTCTATGACTATTGGTTTTTACTGAAAACCCTGTAATGTGCCTGTATTAAATACTTTCAGCTCATGTGGACAATAAACTAAATCTTGGAGCCTAATAATATTCCTAACTTTGATACGACTCTGGGAAGGCAATAAATTATTATGATGATTTTGGTGGAGACATATGGATAATTCTGTGTGTCTGCCAAAAAGCTGTAGAATCACTTAATATGCTGAGCATAAATCTTCAAATTATTTATTTGCACCATTTTTATTACTATGGTGCAAGATTATATTACATGCTTGAGAGCACTTGTTTTAGAAATTCTAAAAGGTAAAGGTAAAGGTAAAGGCCCTCCCATTGATCGTCGATTTGCTCGAGCGGGCCCAGTAACGTCTCCACTGGAGACTTTGTTGTTACTGTGTTTGGCATATCGAATACTCTCGGTAGCTCGCCAGGCTAAGAGCAATTATTTTTACTTTTAGAACATTTCTCAATTTGGCTTTGCATACAGTCTCATCAGAGAGGTCCAGCATCTGCCTTTGGGGCCAGCAGAGAAGAGTGGCCTTGTCTCCCTCCGTCTCTCTGGACAACTCATGTCTGTACATTTCATGTCTGGTGATGCTGGTTTGCACCACATGGTCAGTGTGATGTATTCCAAATATTTTTCCTCTCTGGTTTAGATTTTCTCTTTCTTAATTGATAAAATTTTCATAAAAGAATCTTAGAAATTATGCCAATGTATCTTCTCTTTGCCCATTCTATTGTGAGAGTAGATTTAGCATACATTAACTTCCTGTAATAAGTATTACTTGAGTGTTTGCTGAATGTCAGTTTTCTGTATCCCTCATCCCTACTGTACTTAGCACTTAGTGGTTACTGTAATGAGAAAGGCACAACTATTCATATCTTTAGAAGTTCTGTCATGATGTCGTGAGGCAAGACAATGAGGAGATTGGCATTTCTTCTTTCAAAATTTTAAGTTTAGATATTGAAGAGAAGTCTGACATCATTTATAAGGGATTATCACAGTCATTATGACTGTTTGTTCAAGCCGTTTAGTTTTATTATGTCAAGATATATACTACCTGGAGTATAAGAATACACACTTCTTTGAAGTTGAAATCATAAAACACAAACTTCTGGGTAATGGAATAAATAGTAAGAGAACTATAGCAGCATCAGTTGCTACAAATAGTAAACTCTTAAATTATCCTTCAAATCGATCAATTTCAGATGGAAGAGAAAAGAGACAAAGGTGGCAAAAAAGTAGGCAGAATTTTATATATATATAAATATGTATATATGTATATATAAGTATATATGTATTATGCATAAAGTGACATCTTCGTTCATTTGAATTGAATTGGACACATAAAGCAAAAACCAATGGGTTCTGTGCTCACTTTGGTTTCTTAGATCTGAGGCTGAGAGGCAGATGGGAAGGGATTTCCTTCTCAGATCCAATTACAGAGCTGCTTCCTTGGAGCTATATAACAAGATCTGCTCATAATCTGGCTGAGAGCTCTGTTCAGGAATACAAATTCTCCATCTAAACACGATTAAGAATTGACAAAGACAGACAGAGAGAGAGAGAGATGATCTCTAAAATTCAGCATCCTAAAGATATATTTCAAACTTCAATTTTTAAAAAATGCATGAATTCCGTTTGAAATATTTGGTTTGATTTCTAGGAGGAAAAACCCAACCTAGGGAGAAAGACACCCATATTTTCTAAAACGGAATGAATTGGCAAAACAGACTAATCAGAGAAGAAACAGTTGAGGTACAGTTCTTGAAAAGGGGGAGTTTGAGTTGGTCTGCTAAGGAGAGATTTAGGAGTGTTATAATAAATGGCTGCCTCTAGCTAGCTACACCTTTTCAATAAGTGAAACACTGAATAATGTTATGAGTATGCACAATTGTACATAAAGTTTTATAGTATAATATATACTGCACATTAGAGTAAGTAACTTCAGGCTGGAAGAGGCCATCAGCTATATGGTAACAATTGGTAACATTCTAAGACCAGATGAACTAGTTTTCTACAAATACAATTTTCTTAAATTGCCTGAGCCACATTTTCTTAACTGATTACAGACTTAGTTTCAAGGCAATTTTCCCTATCCCATCCCAAATTAGTTTGCAGTTAGAGTTACAAATCATGGGAAAGAAATCAAAGAGATAATTAGTTCTCCTCTGGCCTAGAAGAACATTTCCCATTAGTTAAAAATGGCTTGTTTGTTCATGACAAGAAGCACTGCTATCATTGATCATATGCCATTCAAATTTTTTAAAAAATAGAGCTGTAGAATTAAAATTCGAGAAGTAAAAGGAGCTTTCCATAGAGATCATTTTCCATTTAATGTAAAAGGTTAAAAAAGACTTCCAAGTACTCTGCTGAAAGAAACAACTGCAACTCAAAAAACTCACCAGTGGTCAGTCTGACAGCTGACAGGAAGAGAGACACCAGCTCTGCAGGGCGCCAAGCAAACGTGTCCACTTGCAAGTGATAAGACACTAGATGTGAGTCAAAGCAGTTTCCACTGAGTGAAGAAAAAGAAATCACAACACCAAGAAGAGATCAAGAACACTCCCCTGGTAAAATACTGAAATGCGAAGTAATCTGGAACATTCGTCTTCCTGATTGCAGCATTCTTGTACTATGTCATTTTCTAAATAAGGGGTCCTGTTCAGGTGCCCTGTCATGGCACTCTGTCTTGAGTTGAAGTGATATTGCTGCATTGTGAAGGCATGAACTCCAGTGCCCCAGCTTCTATACTTTGTAGAAATTGTGCTAATTCACTGTGGATTGAGGTGAATTGTTCACATCTATCCTTTCCCTCTTCTTTAGGAAGGAGAAAACTTAGGAGAAAGGCGCTCCTCTCTCTTCCCTATGCATAAAGTACCTTCACCATGGCGAAGATGGAATTTACTTGAGCTAGAGTTGCAGAAGGAAATTATCTCACTCAAAGGAGTTCTGTTTGTTAGAGTTCTGATTGTTAGGGTTCTGTTTGGTAGGGTTCCTGTTTGTTAGACTTCCATTTGTTCTAGTTCTGTTTGTTAGGGTTCTATTTGTTAGAGTTTTGTTAGGGTTCTGATTGGTAAGGTTCTGATTGTTAGGGTTCTGTGTCTTAGGGTTCTGTGTGTTAGGATTATGATTGTTAGGGTTCGGATTGTTAGGGTTCTGTCTTAGGGTTCTGTGTGTTAGGATTCTGTGTTTTAGGGTTCCTTGTATTAGAGTTCTGATTTTTAGGGTTCTAATTGTTACGGTTCTGTTTGTTAGGTTTCTGTTTGTTAGGATTCTTATTTTTAGGGTTCTAAATGTTAGGGTTTTGTTTGTTAGGGTTCTGTTTGTTACAATTCTGGTTGTTAGGGTTCTGATTGTTAGGGTTCTGTTTGGTAGGGTTCCTGTTTGTTAGACTTCCATTTGTTCCAGTTCTTTTTGTTAGGGTTCTGTTTATTAGGGTTCTGTTTGTTTGAGTTTTGATAGGGTTCTGATTGGTAAGGTTCTGATTGTTAGGGTTCTGATTGTTAGGTTTCTATGTCTTAGGGTTCTGTGTTTTAGGGTTCCTTGTATTAGAGTTCTGATTTTTAGGGTTCTAATTGTTAGGGTTCTGTTTCTCAGGTTTCTGTTTGTTAGGGTTCTAAATATTAGGGTTTTGTTTGTTAGGGTTCTGTATGTTGCAATTCTGTTTGTTAGGGTTCTGATTGTTAGGATTCTCAGTGCATCCTGCTCGCTCTGACCTCCCTCATCTTCCTGCCAGTTGGCACAGGAGTGCCAAAATATTTTTCATTTTCCCAAAAATATACACTAGGACCAAAGATTATTACCCACCATGAGTATCTCTGGGTCAAACTCACTGGATTATATCTCAAGAAATCAGGATCTAATGTTTGAGAAATGGCAGTGGGGAGCTAGAATCTAGCTTAAAAAGAAAATGTATGGATTGATCTCTGGCTGACAATATTCTGGAAAGTTCAGGACAACAGTTTCACAGATTTCTGTATAAATGAACTCACGGCAGTTCTGATCAATTCCAGTGCCAACCCTTCTCTGAAGCCCTTACCTCCGTCCCTTCTTGGCCCTTCATTCTTCATCCTGTTCTTTACAACACATAGGAGGGATATTTGCCCTGATGCGTTCATTCACATTCTTTTCAACATGAAAACTTGTACATGTGTGCATGCACGTAAAATGCATGCAAGGATCGAAGCTCTGAGCAGCACTGGAGCCAGTCTGGCATCCAAGGGGTGCTCTCCGTAGCCAGCCAGCTGCCCGAGGGCTTCGCTTTGCTGTGTCTTCTCAGCTACACCGCCTGGAAGCATGTTGAGAGATGCCTGCAGCATGAATTGGACCTCTCAAAATTTGCCTTAAACTTTCTGATTTACTGCACTTAGCACAATTTCCCCCAGTTACATCCAGGCAAAAGGCAGGGAAATATTCTACTTTATTTTTGAGCTTAGTCCTTTATTACAAATCATCTCAAAAGAAGGAATAAATTTTCAAGACACATTTTTCCATTTTGAAAAAGCATAGATGGTTATAATAAATCCTTATTTAGCTTGATCTACGTTTTCTTAGCAACTGCAGTTCTGCCAGAAATCACATAATATGAAAACAGGGACTTAAACAATGTCATTTTGTTCCATGTCAGGCTGGACCTTTTCTTCTTTCTCTGCCTAAGCAGTACAACGTAACAACCTAGGTTATTTGCAAACCATTCTCCCAAAATATTTGTAAGAGTTTAGGAGATAGCTGGTCAAAAATAATTTAGTAGAGGTCCTTGCAGGCTGAGTGTCCTCAGGAGGATGGTCACTGTATCCTCAGAGCGGGTTGCACAGGTACAGAGCCAGCAGCTTTGAGCTCCCCATCAGCCTCACAACTCGACAGTCTGGAAGTGCTGAGGTTGCAGGTGCTTCTGGGTGTACTTCGAGCTGTTTTCCTGCAGACACCTGGCGCCTGTTCTATAATGGGGTTTACCTGGCAGTAGTAGGCAGGCACAGAGTTTAACATTTCCTCTAGAAGAGAAGACCGACATCAGAGCGTTTCCCAAGAGTTCTGGCTCAGAAACGAAACACCAGAGCTGCAGGTATCTCTCAACATGCTTCCAGGCAGTGGAGCTGGAAGATACGGCAAGAGCACAGCCCTGGCTGGCTACAGAAAGCGGCCCTTGGACATCAGGCTGGCTTCAGTGCTGCTCAGAGCTCCGATCCTTGCATTTTACGTGCATGCACGCGTGCACAAGTTTGCTCTGCCTTTTCTGGGTGATAAGCCTCCTACTCTCCACAATGTCATCTGCAAATTATATGTTGATTAAAAGACTTTTTCCCCATTTATTAAATGATTGCATTTCATTTTAACTTGCTGACAAATCTAGTGGTTTCAAGATATGGTTTCAAGACCATAGCAATGGTCCCAGTCATTTTCTACCTCAGGACAACTGCAAAAGCACACCAGCTGCTCTTCTTGCGCAAGACGCATGATAGCATGGGTTTTCACAGGGGCAATGGGCTGGCACCTGAGTCACAATGCCACTGGGTCGGAGATGTTCACATCCTCACAATGGAACTGAAGGAGGAGTGAGAAAGAGTAGGGCGGGTGGTGGGAGAAACATGAAGGGAACCAGAGAGGAGAAAGTAATCCCAAGAGAGCAAGAAACGAAGGAAGACAATGGGAGGATGGAGGCAAAAAGACAGAGAAAAGAGAGAATGGAGAGAATTGCCAAGAGCTTCACCTGTGGAGCACGGGACTTGGCTGCTCCTTCATCCCCGAGGTCTAGTCTCCCTCTGATCCCTCCAGGGCCACTGCTGAGATCACCCCAAACAGCAGGCTTCGTATTATAAAAGGCTATACATTGTTGATACTAATCAGTTGTATCTAATCAATGTATCGCCTTTTAAAATATGAAACCTACTCTTTGTGGTGATCTCAGCCTGACCCTGGGGTGATCAGAGGGAGACTAGGCTTGGTGCGGAGGTGGTACCTGCTGGGTGTGAGGGCGGTTCCCTGCTGGCTGCCGTGGTGCCAGGGGAGGACGTCATGGTGGTCGTTGGACTTCCCTGGGAAATCTGAGGACCTTTAGGACCCTGGGCAATAGCATTTCCTGCTCTCTCTGCACTTACTCTGAGCCTCCTGTGATCCTAACTGGACTCACAATAAGGCCCTTTGTAGGTCCAGAGACAACCATCTTTCAGCAAATCGAGAGGGAATTCATAAAGAGTCATTGATAATGAAAGTCAAAATCCTGACTTCCGAGTTGCCCCTGAGAAGTCACCTCATCAGCCAGGTGACAGCATGCCCTGGTAGGTGGCAGCTGGGAGAAAGGATGTGTTTGAGCAAGAACAAAGCTGTTAATGAGGGTGGGGCTGTGGGTGGCACTAGCGGAGGGACCCTGATGCATCCTCAGCCAGAGCCCAGCTCCGATGCAAGGGACTGACATCTTCGATGCTTCACTTAACTCCTCTGGTGTCAGCTTCCTGTGTGTTCAGGAGGATGACCTACTCCCCAGGGATGTCAGAGAGACCGAGTGATCAGATATTTATAAATCCCAGGAATTAACTCTGAGCCCTGCTCTACCAGAGTGACAGTGTTTTTGCTGCTATTCTTATCCTGAGGCTACTGTTTATTTCCGAATTTGGCTAGCTTCGGGTGGACACTGCCAATGTTTCTTCTGTGATTCATTTTACCAAGTTTCCTGGATGACCAATCTTTCTTCTAATTAACACTTCATCTTTTTAAAATATGCCAGTATTTCTATTTGGTAAAAATAAAGTGTTATTGGCCTAGGAGGCATCTTATAAAGGCAGTTTTACAACTCTCTGCTCTGACTAATTAGATGTCTGCCGCTGTTATTTGTGCTTTAACTGCTGCTGGAGAGCACTGTCTCCAGGGCCCCAGAGGGGAGGCAGGAGGAGCTCGCCATGGATTTTACAGCCATTCTGGGTTCAGGCTTGATCTGAGGAAATCTGCATTCCCCTTTTCCTGATGTTTAATTTTTGTTGAGCTTATTCTTCTTTGCATACTTTTGCTTCCAACGAAGCATCAGGTATTTTTTCTCCTATTTAATTGTCGGGATTTCATGAAATACGTATTTGAAGTAGGAATCCATCAATAACCGACATATTGAAAACCACTGATAAAGAGTATGTTACTAGAATGTATACATATATGTGTATGGAATGGTATAGGATGTGTGGTCCTGCCATGATAAAAATGGGCCAAAACTCTCTGGATCAGCCTATTCTATAGCTCTGCTTAGATGATAATATATAACCCACCAAGAAATCCTGGAAGATACATGATATGAGACACGGGTCACCAGATCGAGGGGTAATACACTTTGCCTTGCATGTCACCTGTTATACAACAAACATCATGGAAAATGAGGAAGACAGAGGCCAGAGAGCAGACTTGACCTCACCGCAGGACAGACACCAGCCCAGTCCTCTGTGAATCACTCACTGTAACCCTAGCCTGTGACAGACTTACAGAAGCACCTCAAGGCTCTATATTAGCACGCAGCCCACTGGGTGTGGAAGCAGGAAGAAGATGAATACAGAAACATATTTTTTCCCATTTCTCACTGCCGTGAAATATCCTCATCCATGATATCCAATTCCATTTCCTTCTTTCAGAGGACTCGAAGGAATTGGCTGCCAACTCCTGCAGTTTCCTGTCTGCAGAGGCCCCTGGACTCTAGCACATCTCTTTTCTACTCCTGCCTCAACCACTTCTCCACTGACCTTCATCAGCTCTTGACTAAGGGATCCCCATGTCTCTTGGAAATCTTCCACTAATTCTTTAGTTTAAAATAAATTTGACCAGGCAGATTTGTGGTTTAATATGGAATCTTCCCAGAGCTCTTCTAGCCACTGTGTGATAGTTCTAAAACACAGTTTTGCTTTTTGCACATGGAAAATTTAATTCTATTTTCAAGTTTCTATGGGGACTAGATAATATATATGTATGTATGTTTGTATGTTTGTGTGTGTGTGTGTGAGAGAGAGAGAGAGAGAGAGTATTCTAATATGTATCCAATGAAGGCCACTTAATGATACTATCTATATTCTAAAGAAAATAAAAAATAAGTAAAAATCCAATCTTTTAGGTCAATGGGATTTCAAACAGTCTATTTCATTTCACACCTTGGATGTGTTTTAGTGTCTGTCACCTGAGAGGCAGCCTCAGGGGAAAATGTAATTTCATATCTGCCTTTCCTTCCCGCCAGGGGCCTCAGGAAGAGTCAGGCGTGCCCTCAAGGGCAGCTCTGAGATGCAGCCCAGAGCAAGCTCTCCCAGGACACAGCCTGACAATGACCCATCCTGGGCCTGATACACTCTATAGACATCAAAAAAAAAAAGTCTAGAAGCTACTCAATGGACATAAATGAGTCATGATCCAGGAAAATCATATAATTAAAGGGGAACATCTGTTCATGAGCATATCATCAACCACAGCATCTCAACGAAGGAGAGGTGTTTCTTCACGAAAATAAATAACTCTGAATGGAGGCATCTACATTTTATTTTGGTTGTGTGCTATCATGGACACAAGATATAGGCCTGAAAATTAATTTTCTGAAAGCTATTCTTGTGAATATATGCTTACATTTTTATTTTTATATTTGGTCTGGAAAAAATTGCTATAATCTCAGTGTAATTTTGATTAAACACAGTCATGAATGGTAGATATTTAGAAACTGTTTTTAAGTAAGTACTCAGTAGGCTTATTCTGCAAAATTCATTAAAAATTCCTAAAGAAATATTTGGAAATGACATTTAACTAGTTTATACATGTGCTTATTTTAGCATGTTTAACATGCTCTCAGCAGTCCTTCTGGACATTTATTTAAATTTGTATCTTGTAAATTTTATTAGTGACATTATGTATTTCATTTTTCCTATTTATTTTTGCTATATCCCTATGAAATGATTCTTTCCTTACTTTTAGGCCTTCCAGGAATAATTTCCCCAAGTTTTCCTTGAATATACTCACATGCCTTGATTTGTGTCAAAGAAAAAACTGATTACAAAATCAGAATTGGTTTCACAGAAAAAGAAAACGTCTCTTACTAAATACTTTAGTGGAAATATACAGCTTGTCATGCTAAGATATAAACATCTGCTTGACATCTTTCTTTGGATTATTTTAACTATATTTTTTGCATTGACAATATATTTTTCATAAGTATTTTGATTACTTAGAAAAAATAGTATCTAAATAGGATAGTGTCTGATTTGGTTATCTTATCCTTAATAGGATTAAATAAATTGAGCAATTTATTTATACTGACCAAAAGAATTCAGACTCTGTCAGCTTTTCTCAAGACTAGAGGAATGACTATTATCAATCCAGAAAGCAGGAGTCACCTTAATATTCTAAGTGTTCAGTGAAATTCATTCCATTCATGAAATAAGAAAGTCGAAAATATCTTTTAATGAAAGAAAATTACCAAGTTCTAGAAAACAAGTCCTCAAATAAATGTACAGGATTATAAAACTTCTCACCTATTTTTATGGGCTCTAACAGAACTATGTTTTGATTATTGCATTTGTATGGATTAGCCCATCTTGCAAAAGCAATCTGTTTTCTTTTCTTTTATCTTTGTCTTTTCTTTTCAAGTTGTCTCTGCACTCAGGAATCACTCCTGCTTAGGGCACCATATAGGATGCTGGGAATTGACCCAAGTCAGCCACGTGAAGGCAAATGCCTCACCTGCTGTCCTATTGCCCCAGCAATCTATTTTCTTACTAAATCTCTTTCTGAGACCAGGATAATGCTGTGCTTTGAAAGTTCTTTAGTGAAGACAAATGTCACTTTAGAAATACTTGGATTTTTTTCAAAAACTAGAAATTGAGCTTCCATATGATTTCACAATACCACTTCTGGGAATATATCCCGAGGATGCAAAAAAGCACAGTAGAAATGACACTTGTACATACATATATGTTCATTGCAGCACTGTTCACAATAGCCAAAATCTGGAAACAACCCAAGTGCCCTAGAACAAATGACTGGTTAAAGAAACATTGGTATATCTACACAGTGGAATACTATGCAGCTGCCAGGAGAGATGAAGTCATGAACTTTGCATATAAATGGATAGACATGGAGAGTATCAGGCTAAGGGAAATGAGTCAGAAAGAGAGGGACAGACATAGAAGGACTGCACTAATTTGTGGAGTATAAAACAACATTACATGAGACTGACACCTAAGGATAGTAGATACACGGGACAGAAAGATTGCTCCATAGCTGGAAGCCTGCCTCATGAGCAAAGGGGAGAAGGCAGCTGGAATAGAGAAGGGATTACTAAGAAAATGATGGCTTGAGGAACCGGTCAAGATGGGAGACGTGAGCAGAAAGTAGATAAAGGACCAAACATGATAACCTCTCAGTGTTCGTATTGCAAACCATAATGCCCCAAAGTAGAGAAAGAGTATGGGGAATATTGTCTGCCATAGAGGCAGTGGGAGGGTGGGAAAAGTGGGGTTTACCAGGAATATTGTTGGTGGGGAATGTGCACTGGTGAAGGGATGGGTGTTTGATCATTTGTGATTATAACCCAAACATGACAGCTTGTAACTATCTCACAGTGATTCAATAAAATAAAAAAATCAAAATAAAAAAATAATAATTTTTTTAAAAATTAAAAAATAAAAATAAATACTTGGGTTTTTGCTGTGTATTAGGGAGAAATTCAAATATCTGAAGAAGATATAATGAAGAATGGGTCTCTAGTTACCATTAAATATCAGACATGGGCCTCTGTTAGGCTGTTTTTTTTTTTCTTGTCTATCCTTGCACACGCACCGTGTAGAGGTGATTCCCCAGAAGTTCCCGGGAACCCAGAGGCCAGTCCTGGTCAGAACAGTAGACAGGAGGCCCAGGGCTCGGGTCTGAGGGTTCAGTGCTATGACCTCACTCCTGCTCTGCAGAGTTGAAGGCCACCAACACTGTCCCCAGGAATGCTTGTGGCCCCGGAACACAGAGAGGGGCGCTAAGGCATGCCAGGCCTGTGTCCAGGGCTTACGCTCTGCCTTAGCTCCTATGTTTACTTTCCAAGCTGATATTTCAAAAAATTCTAGATTCACAGCAAGCTAGAAAAGCAAACCTTTCAGAGGCTGCCTGCACATCACTTCATTGCAGAAAACAACCAGGAAGAAAATATGGTATACCCAAGGAAACATTGGAGTTTAACCATTTTGCAAATGTCTGTATGTGTGTGTCTGGGTACCCTATTATTATTATTATTATTATTATTATTATCATTATTTTTTTTTGCTTTTTGGGTCACAACTGGTGATGCACAGGGGTTACTCCTGGCTCATGCACTCAGAAATTATTCCTGGCAGTGCTCAGGGGACCATATGAAATATGAAATGCTGAGAATTGAAGCCGGGTCGAACGCATGCAAGGCACACCCCCTACCCACTGTGCCATTGCTCCAGCCTCCACCTCCCCTATTTAAAAACCTGATTTATTTCATAAAATCAACTCAGCTTTCAATATAAACTCTTTCATTACCACTTGTTGTAGCTCTTCATCACCACAGCCGTCTGCACCCACCAGAGTCCGCAGCCCCTGGAAACCAGCTCTCTGCTCCTCAAGCTACAAATCTGCCGTTTCATGCATGTTATGAATATAGAGTCGGAGAGTAAGTTGCCACTGCCGCCTTTTCATCACGCCTCTGAGACTCCCCCACACAGGCAGGCACATCCTGGCACGCTGCTCTGCGTCCTTAGGAGTGGTCCCTCCTGGTACGGGTCCGTCACTACTCAACCCTGAACTCACTGGAGGGGACGTGTGACGCATCCAGTTTGGAGGCTAATTATGCTGAGCTGAAAAATTAATGTTTAATTTGAGGAACTTCAGCCAATTCCTCTGTGATTTAATCTTCAATTGAATTCCTTATGATTTTATTTTCTAAACCCATGCCGCATTGATATTCGCATGGAGTGAGGGTTCTTCCTGGAAAATCCCGTATGCTTTTCTATTTATTCATACTTTGTGTTATTATTTCCTTACCATGAAGAACTGGTTACACATTTCTTATTAGATCATAATTTATGCCCAAGGGAGACATTGAGAAAAAAATAAGTAAAAGTAAGGAGAAACAATAACAACCACAAAAAGTAAAAAATCCCACACACCTGAAATCTCATTTTTAAGCAACAGCCCCATCAACACTCACGTCACACACACACACACACACACACAGACACACACACTCACACATGCACATCTTCACAAAATTGAAGTCATAGAGTAGGTATTTTGTTTTCTGCTTTAAAAAAAGTCATGATTTTCTTCTGCTCTTTAAAATACTCTTCATCCTCCTCAGTCCAGGCATCATCCAAAGGTTTGCCTATGCTGATTTCCTCCCCATAAAGTCCTTCCATAGCCCTTGACCCTCCAGCATACTCCCTGCCCCCTTCAATTTCTACAAAATGAATCTCAGCCCTACATGGTACATCACTGGCCATATCTCTGACACTCTCTCCTTCTCTCTCTCTCTCTCTCTCGCTCTCTCTCTCTCTCTCGCTCTCTCTCTCACACACACACACACACACCACAAATGTATTAAAGATATCATTTTGGATTTTTTACCAATGGTGCCTTCTCCTTCAAATGCTTTCACCTTAGGAAGGAAGGATCCTCAGTATTCAAAATGTCCATTTCATGGAGTGGACACAGAGTCGCTCCCTTGGACAGGCACCTTGGATCATACCCTAGATACCCATGCAATGTTGGCCTTGCCACGAAGGGCAATGAAGAGATAGGAAATATTAACATGGTGCCCGGAAGGGATGGCATCCGAGATGAAACACATCCTGAGCAGCGGCCACATGCTAAGCATGGGCGTGGATGTGCAGGTTCACCGGAGTCAATCTACAACGTCTACAAAATGCATCTACAACGTCTACACACTGCACTCCGCCTTCCTCCCACATTTCAGGAGACAGGCCTTTAGAAATGCATAACAGCACCATGCTGGTATAGATGCCACTCCAGAAACTGATTTTGAAAGTACCTGGAAGTGGTGCAATTATCTTCCATGGATTAGGCCCAGGATAAGAACGACACCATCATGACATCACTGAGGCTTGGGATGGTGCTTTCCTCCAGCCCACGTGATGCGAGTGTGGATGGGCTTATTTGGACTGTCTGGGAATGTGAGGTTGCTGTCTGCAGGCCAGAGCTGAGAGCAGAGTTGCCACTCAGGTGCTGCGGGCAGGGCCAGGGAATATGGAATGGGATCCAGGCCTCTGTGAGAGAGCTCCTTATTATCTGAACCTGCAACAACACCTGCTATTCTAGGAGGACTAAGGACAGAGGCACTCAGCAGGACTGAGAACCCATCAGTGGTGCCATGAACGCATAGTCTATTTGGAGGCCAAGGAGATGAAGGCTTATGGGACCAACGGATGGCAAAGCAAGAATATGGGTCAGACGAGACAACCAGTAAAATATGACAGTGGAAGCAGATATTGTATTCAAATCCTGAAAAGGTAAGGGGCAAGGGCATTGAACAAAATTTTTGTTGTAGAAGTGAGATAAGAGGAATTTGCAACTTCACTTTATACTCATGAGATTGGGTTCATGGGAGTGAAATGATCAATCTGGCGCTGCAGCTCTGAAGAGGGCCTGGTGTGGGAATGGCAGGGAAGGTGTCAGTACCCACAGCCCACCTGCAGGGGGCTCTTCATGGATGCGGGACTCAGGTCTCCAGGCTCCAAGTCCAGTTCCCTGTATTATTACCCCTCTGGGAGTCCCCCTGGGCAGAATTATCTTACAGGGAAGGAGACAAACATGGGACGTCTGTTCTACCTCTCTGAAATCACATTTAAAAAAAAAAAAACTCACACGATAGCCATGCCTCACATTTGCACATTTTTTGGGGGGAGGAGGAATCTGAACCTGTGATTATGGAGCAAGATTATGGAGCAAGATCCAGTGATTCTTAGCCCCCGCCCCCAGAGAGAGAGGGGGGAGGGTGAGAGTCTTACCCGCCTCCAGCCTTGGCAGCTGACCTCCACAACCCAAACACCGCCATGCTCCAGGCCACTTTCCACACACTTGGGCCAAGCCTCACATATGAATGAACATATTCCTGGCTTTCGCGGCCACACAACACATCGTAAGACACTCTCTATCCATTTTCCATAATTACCACACCATATTTGATGGGGTTCAGACAGTGGACAAAAAAATCATAGAGGGAAATATATATATATATATACACACATATATATGCCTATATACATATTTCCACACATATATACCAAAGCTCACATCACCCAAACTTTAACAATATATTAATGATATCCTATAGAATGTCTTAATGGCTCCTGCCAAAATAGAACAATCTTCACATTGTTTTCTAGACGGACACTTTTTTTTGTATGCATGTTCAGCAGTTCTTCATAAGACAATTCAAAATATATTCTTTCATTTGTGTTTTGGAACAGGGATTGGGGCTTGGGATAGAAACATCCTAAATTTGGGGGCGGAAAGGTATAATGGTGGTGGGATTGGTGCTTGAATATTAAATGTAATCAAATATTGTGAAGCACCTCATAAAATAAAAAAATTAAAAAATAGAAAGATTCAGTGATTTTGCCTTTCCCAGAGATCATGGAGCTGGAAGCGTGAGCATGGAAACCCTTCAGATGAACTGCTTCTGCTGAACTGAAGTGAAGGTGCTTCAAATCTTTACATGATTTCCTAGAATTTCCCCCCAATTTTAGTTCTGAATCATCATCCATTGTTACTGGGACCTTCTCCCACATCCTCTGTGGACGCAGCTCCCAGACCAGGGGCTGAGAAGCATTGACTAGGTAAATTTTTCATCAAGAGAGCAAATAAATAAATAAAAAGTCCATTACTTGTACTTAATCCATTTGTACTTTCATGGAAAAATATCTTGTGTTGTTTACCTCCATTTACCTCCAGAAGGACATCTTGGTTACTTTCTAGTTTTGAGATTTGTGTATAGAATTTCTATCAATACTCCTCCAAGCGATGTTCATATGGATATAAATTTACAAGTCATTTGGGCAAAGAGCCAGAACTATTATGTGTGTTAAGGCAAATCTGGGTGGGGAGCTGGAGGACCCCCTCACTGACCTGGCAGTGGACTTCTATGTCAGAGGGTGGAGAGTAGCCTGGACTTTCTCCTGACCCCATAGTCTGGTAATTCACACCTAGGACACAAGATATTGTTTCATGAAAGTGCAGCAACACAAAAGAAAATGACTGACAATACTCAGAATGAATGCACTATTTCCTAAATGGATGCTACAGAGAACTGTATTGTTCCATTTTCATATTTCATTTCTACTGACATGATTTTCTGCCGAACTAAAAATGTCATTGCTTTGAACTAGTAAGAGGCACCCAAATAATATCGTATCACATCTAAAGGAGCTACTCAGCCCATTTTGATCTAATAAAATATTTAGAAATTCTAAACAATATTCCCTGGCTGTGTGTCAGGCTTTTTTTTGCTATTTAGTGTACAAATAGGGATGTTCTTTCTACCTTTGGGATTTCACAGCAGGATTTTTATCTTCTGTGATTATAAGTCAAGTCTGGTAAACTCTTTGACCTACTTTTGTAGATTTCATACTGGTTGTATTTCTGAAAAACGCAATAGAATCTTCTTGTGCTCAATTATTTGACTCTAGGAATAAGTCTATATGGATTAAATGTAAAATCTATTTTAGTGTTGATCTTTTCAATGAATCATCATTACGTTAAAATCACAATCAGATTAGCACAAGAATATTATATCTTAAGAGATAAGATTCAATAGATGCGATTTTTGCAAAAATGTCATAGAAAGATGGTTAGATATATTCCCTGTGATAGATTTTCTCTGTATTTTTTTAAGTAATATAAATAGAAGTCTATTTAATTCAGGAGTTCAAAAAGATAACACCCTCATGGCACCTGCTGATGCGACAGACGAAAATCAGTAGAGGAAAGGAGATAACATGGAGAAAAATTCAATGGCCAAATGTTTGGAAAGGGTGTTTCCTTTCTGTTTGCTTTCTTTGTTGTTGCTGTTTTTTTTTTTGTTTGGCGGCCACACACAGCAGTACTCTGGGTTTACTTCTGGGTCTGTGTTTAGGGATCATGCCTAGTGGTGCTCAGGCGGCCATATGGGGGCCTGGGGATTGCACATGCGTCGACAGCTTGCAAGGCAAGTACCTTACCTTCTGTTTCATCTCTCTGGTTCCCAGGGTATTTTTTTTTTTACTTTTCCCCCTTAAAATTTGGTAAGTCCTACTTTAAGGCTATAGATGTTTTCCTTCCCATATTTTATGCTAAGATTAAAGGTAAAGCCTTTCCATGAGAAAGTGATACAATAAAAATAGGCAAAGAATATCTATAGTGCATGGTGCATGCAAAGTATTTGATCCAAATTCCTTATTTTGCTGGTGAGGAATCCAAAATTTGCAAGATGAGGTTGTCTGGCCTATTGCCATCATGTCCTATAAATCGTCATTATCCTTCAGAACATGAGTTCTCCTGAAACCTGGGGAAATCACTGAAGGGAATCTGGAGAAGGTGGGAGAATATTTTTGTTTCCATTCAGAACTATCACTTGTCATTGTCACTGTCACTGTCCTCCCGTTGTTCATCGATTTGCTCTAGTGGGCCCAGTAACGTCTCCATTGTGACACTTGTTACTGTGTTTGGCATATCAAATATGTCTCGGGGAGCTTGCCAGGCTTTGCTGTGCAGGCGATATACTCTCGGTAGCTTGCTGGCTCTCCAAGAGGGGCGGAAGAATCAAACTCAGGTCGGCCCCATTGGCCACTTGCAAGGCAAACGACCTACCCGCAGTGCTATGGCCCCAGCCCTTCAGAACTATAATTCACAATAATCTAAATTGTGATATAATTTTTGTTGAGTGAATTTGCATCTAGAAAAGACTGTGAAAGTTCAAGCATGTCTAGTAGGCAGGAGAGAAGGCAATATTCTACTCTAACTTCAAAAACTAACTAGCCTGAAATCTTCCTATTTAGATCCTCAGAGGATGACACTTAATATTTCATTTGCTAAACTGCTAACTGTCTTTACAAGCTAACATCAAATACAAGTACATGCATGTTTTTGAATACAAAACTATTTACTTATTAAATCTAAATGGCCAATTGACAAAAACAAGCACAGATGTGAGCAGAAATCTAAGATAATCTTTTAAGCTAAAGCTCTAACATGTGTTTGTGTTAGGAAATCCCAACAAATGAACACTTTCCAAGTATGTTTTTATGCCTTTGTTTATTTATTTATTTTTTGGCAACCACTGTTGGAATTTACTCCTCCACTTGTATAATTGCAAACTACAGTATTCTTAGAAGGCACTTCCAAACAAACACAGATGCTGTTTCCACTGCTCCTCTTTATTTTCAGTGGTTAATTCTTCTTCTTTTTTTATTGTTCAGTCCACACTGTTTAAATGACAAATACTCTGTGCAGTAGCTGTGGTTCCCTAAGCTAAGCCTCTCACTGATCTCAAAAGCAAAGCAGCAGGAAGAAAATAATACAGAGGAAAACATTCCACACTTATGTCCTTCTTCATTTGTTTTTGTGGTTAAAAAAAAAAGCTCATGATTTCATAGCACTACTAAAAGACAAAGAGGAAGGTAATGAGAGGTTTAGACAACAAAAGACCCTGTTAACAATGGACAAACCATCCAAAGAGACACCTCACCCAGGAATATGCTGATGGAAAATGTGCCACATTATTTCAAAAACAGACCTTTCCTTCATAGCATAGAGCTGATAAGCAATAGATTAATAAAAGGTTTTAAAGTAAAACAGAAACATAAATCAAAGGCAGGATAGGGAGGAAGGGAGGGAGGGAGGGAGGAAGGGAGGAAGGAAGGAAGGAAGGAGGGAAGAAGGAAGGAAGGAAGGAGGGAAGGAGGGAAGAAGGAAGGAAGGAAGGAAGGAAGGAAGGAAGGAAGGAAGGAAGGAAGGAAGGAAGGAAGGGAGGGAGGGAGGGAGGGAGGGAGGGAGGGAGGGAAGGAGGGAGGGAGGGAGGGAGGGAGGAAGGGAGGAAGGAAGGAAGGAGGGAAGGAGGGAAGAAGGAAGGAAGGAAGGAAGGAAGGAAGGAAGGAAGGAAGGAAGGAAGGGAGGAAGGAAGGAAGGAGGGAAGGAGGGAAGAAGGAAGGAAGGAAGGAAGGAAGGAAGGAAGGAAGGAAGGAAGGAAGGGAGGGAGGGAAGGAGGGAGGGAAGGAGGGAGGGAGGGAGGGAGGGAGGGAAGGAGGGAGGGAAGGAGGGAGGGAGGGAAGCAGGGAGGGAGGGAGGGGGAGGGAGGGAGGGAGGAAGATGAAAAGGAGGGAAGGAGAGAGGGAAGGAAGGAGGGAAGGAGGAGGGAGGGAGGGAGAGAGGGAAGGAGTGAGATAGAGAGGGAAGGAGGGAGGGATGAAGGAAAGAAGAAAAGAAAGGAGAGGGAGAGGAAAAAGCTATTTTGTTAACAAGTAGTGATCAGCTCCCTAATTGAAGGGTCCATGGGTAAGCAAATGGATTTGTCCCTCAAACCCTGGAACAGGAAAGGCTCTGTCAGAGACGGAAGCAGGGTCTCCTCCACAGTACCCAGCTGGTCCTCACTCTCAAAGTCCACTTGAAGAAACAAGTTCTCTGAGACACAGGGGCCCAGAAGACTCTTCCCAACTGGGGCAAATGACATGAGAATCCTGTCTCAGAACACCCTTTATAGACCAATCTCTCTCTCTCCCCCTCTCTCTCTATCTCTCTCTCCTCTGTCTCCCTCTGTCTCCCTCTGTCTCTACCTCTTTCTCCCTCTGTCTCCCTCTCCCTCTCTCCATCTCTCTCTCCCTCTTTCTCTCTCTCCCCCCATCTCTCTCTGTCTCTCTCTCTCTGTCTCTCTCTCTCTCTCTCTCTCTCTCCCCGTCTTCATTTCCTGACATCTTCTCTGTACATGTGAACCAAAGTCTTGCATTTTGGAGCCAAACCAAATGTTTAATTAAACAGTGAAATGAATATTCCTTTATATCTCACATCTTTCATCTCAACCCCAAAGAGACAAGAGTGGGAGGTGATGGGAGGATCAATGAACAGTCAGAAGCCTGGACATCTCTGGGGATTTGCAGCCTCCACATCATCCCCCAGTGGCATTGCCATGCCCCCCCACCCCAAGCCAGACTCCGACAGGGCTCCTTCCAGCCCAGCGTTCATGGGAGCTGAGCGAGCAGGTGATGGGCTCTTTACATAACTCCCAATTACTTTCCTAATTTAACACATCTTCAAAACTCCCAGTCTTGGCACCTACCTCTAAGATTATGAACTGTCATTCGGGGTATTATTTTGTACTCAGCCCCAATATGCCTACTTTTTCTAGGCTTTTTATTCTAGGGGAAAAATGTTCCCTAGCACCCAATTCCATTTCTGCAAAAAGTACACAGAATTCCATGGTTAAACAAGGTGTGGGGCTGCTGGTACTTAACGAGTCTCGTAATAGTTCTGAAACTGGTGGGGCATATTGAGGGCTAAAACTTTAAAAATTAGAGTTGTGTGCAGTATCGTACATGCCAGGCTGGGGAAAATGACTGGAACAACTTAACACAGATTTGGTTTTAAATGAGATTTGGCTGCTTTTTTTTTTCAATGTATACTGTTCAAGGGAAACTTACTCAAAAATATTTTTCTTTAACAGTTTCTTTACCCAAATATCCAATTTCTGCCATTAAAATGCAAGGGACTGGTGTTGAAAAAGCGTGTGCCTAAAACTCACTATCAAAACCTTTGTTAACCACAATTCTTTAATTAAATGAAAAAATTTTTAAAAAATGGCTAATGCAAGACCAGGGGTTGAGAAATAGTACAATAGTTAGAGCCCATGCCTTACATGGGGCAGACACTGTGTGATACCCAATACCTTATGTGGTCCCTTGAGCCAACCAGAACTGATTCCTGAGCACAGAGCCAGGAGTAAGCTCTGCATACCACTTGGTGTGGGCAATCAAAATACAAACAAGAAAAATAATACAAGTTTATCTTCACAAAGGCAGCATTTCATAATCCAGGATATTAGCAGAAACATGGGACTCTGAGATCACCTTCACCATCATACTAGTTTAGGAAAAGGAAGTTGCTGACACAATACCTCTTCTAATATTAAATGTGGGACTAAAGCCACCTGTACAAAACAGAATATAAAATCATCTATACTGTCTAGATTTCAGCTGACCATCTATAAAACACAAATCCAGAGGATGCTTTTGTTAAAAGGACATTAACACAGAAATTTAAAGATTAATAAAGACCCAATGCTATGGATTAGGCCCCAGGATGTCAGATCAGAATAAATATCTTATGGATATAATCTTCATTCCTTTAAAAATTAAATCTAACCAAATTACTTTTGAGAAAAATTATAGTTTTATGATGGTTAGAAAAGAAATATGTATCATGGTTGTGCTTGTATCAATCAAGCCCATTGCTGACATAAAGCAGTTAAAATTGAATGAAAGCATGTGAGAATCTGTATAAATATTCACATGCAATGTCATGTATTGGTCAGATGAATAAAACAAGATTTAGGAGACACTTTGAAAAAGATTCCTTCCTCTCTTTAGATGATTTAGATGCGGATACATAACTCTACACTACTTTTAGCTACACTTTCTTGGACAAGGGAGCAAAGTTTTTAAACATGTTGGGTTTTTATTATCAACTCTTATTTAAAATCTGAACTACAGGGACCAGAGTTATAGTACAGTGTATAGGGCACTTGCCTTGCATGTGACCTCATCCAGATTCAATTCCCAGAAACCTATACAGTCTCCTGAGCCTGCTAGGAGTGATCTCTGAGCACAGAGCCAGGAGTAAGCCCTGAGCATCACCGGATGTATCCCCCAAACAAAACAAAAACTGATTAACATGTCTAGGGCAGGTAATAACCAAACATAGTCACCTGTAATTGCTATTATACAAAAAAAGAATGTCATTTTAAGAGGACCCAGTTGGTAGGTGATGGATGATATCCCTGAGGAGAAGGGGCAGAGACCAGGCGTAGGTGAGGCAGGGGTCACACACTGAACCCTGGGTCCTTAGGAAAATCATGTGGAATATGTGTTTTGAGAAGTTGCACCAATGTTTAAGTGAATGCAATACAAATTTTAAATGACTAGACAGGGAATATTTAGGAAGTCATTCTTTAGAAATATTCCTATACCTATATGGGTATATTTATGTACTAAATTATACCCCACTCCACTCCGGAAATTCAGATATTGATATTTTAAACACAAATATTGTTGAAGGTGAGGCTTTGGAAAGGAATTTGCTTTAGATGAGGTTACAAGGAGGAGGTCTTCATTGGAGATCTTTTAAGAAGTGACCTGAGCGTGTATTTTGTATTTTCTTCCTTCCTTCCTTCCTTCCTTCCTTCCTTCCTTCCTTCCTTCCTTCCTTCCTTTCTTTCCTTCCTCCCTCCCTCCCTCCCTCCGTCCCTCCCTCCTTCCCTCCCTTCCTTCCTTCCTTTCTTTCTCTGTTTGTCTGTGTCTCTATCTCTGTCTCTCTGTTGCAAACATGGATGATAGGCTTCACCAGAAACCAAATATATGCATCCTAATTTCCAGAACTTTGAGATGTGTTTCTTAGTATTATTAGTAGTAGGTTTTTAGACCACAATTCTGATCTGTGCTCAAGGATTGTTCTTGTGCTCAGGTGACCAGATGGCATGCCTGGGATTGAACTCAGCTTGGCTGTTTGCATGAAAAGTGCCCACTATACTATCATTCTGGCCCTAAGATGTTTATTATACATGACACCAATTTTAGTCTTTTACTATATAGCAATCCAATCTAAGAGTGTAGCACTGTAGCACTGCCCTCCCATTGTTCATCGAGTTGCTCAAGTGGGCCCAGTAATGTCTCTTTTGTGAAACTTGCTGTTACTGTGTTTGGCATATCGAATATGTCACAGGGAGCTTGCCAGGCTTTGCCATGCAGGCAAGATACTCTCGGTAGCTTGCCGGACTCTCTGAGAGGAGCGGAGGAATCGAATCCTGCTAGGCCTGGCTGGCTGCGCGCAAGGCAAACGCCCTACCACTGTGTACAGAAATGGACACTGGAGACAAGGTACAGAAATGGTTACTGGAGCATTTATTGCAAATCTAAGGAATGTGAAAATGCAATGATTTAAGGTTAATGGTTAAATGAATTACTCTACATGCGACCATGGAGCCTAAGGTAGACACGGGGCAGAGCGAAATTATTCTGGATGAGCAGAGACTGGGAATACCCATGACCTATTTCTGATTCAAGTAAGATTTCCTCTCATGTGAGGGGCAAGCTTCATTTCATAGTGTACATATTTTCCTATCCATCAAGACTCCGCAGAATGCATACACTGATTATGAGTATGTGGTGGGAATTATGTGCATGGGAAGCCATCAACAGTATTGTAAACCACTCAACATCAATTACAAACAAACAAAATTTAAAAATAAAACAAGATGAAAATTAAGTTTATGACTGAGCAGTGTAATTCATATAGCTGAGAAACCATTTGTGGGACGAGAGAGCTAAGACAGGGATGGGTCTCCTATCTCTCATCCAGCTGACTCCAACTCAATCCCAGGCCCCAAGTGGTCCTCCAAGCACTTCCACTGTGGCCTGGACATTCCCTAGCATGATCAAGGAAGCCAGGGGAATCTCAGTACGGCAGGGGAGAAGCAGAAACACTTCCTGTAACCCTTTTCAGAATCAATGGGGGGAGGTGGGATCTTGGGACCTCTTCATGACCTTCTTGTGAGAATCTTCAAAAACAATCATTTGTTTAAAAACCCTGTTCTTGAGGGGAATGCCCTGCCACAGAGACAGGGTGGGATGGGGGGGATGGGGGGAGAGGGATACTGGGATCCATGGTTGTGGAAAATGGGCACTGGTGGAGGGATGGGTATTTGATCATTGTATAATCAAAACCCAAGCACAAAAATTTGTAAGTCTACAACTGTACCTCATGGTGTTTCACTAATAAAATTTTTTTTTAAAAACCCTGTTCTTCTGCAACAGATGTATGTGCCATATCTGCTTTAAGCCATTCTTACCCAAACTCAGTCCGACTTCTTGGTAAAGGCAGAGCTAAACCAGGCACCTGTCAGTGCAATGGGAAGGGGATTACTAAGAATAAATAAGCACACGCTGTCATGGGAGAAATAATTAGGAGGGGGACATGACTTAGGAAATGGGGGTGAGAGAGGAGAGTCAGCAGCAGTGAGAGGAGGGATAAGGGGCTGCAACCAGCATTGCGATTCACCCTCCACACGTCATCTGGGGAGTTTGGAGGCAGTTGTATGTGCACACACACGTTTGCAAGTTATTCTAGTGATTAAATGCCTGATGTTCTTAACAATGAGTCAATTGGAGATTCTTAGGAAACTGAGAATTTACTCTTCAAATCATTGCCCTTGAAGTTCTAAATAATAAACTAATGAAAATAAGCGTAATTATACCCTAATTTTATTTTAGAGCCTGCTAAAGATGTTCTAAAGGAAATGATTGTATCTCTCAGCTCAATGAAATGGACACAATTAAATCAGAAAATAATGGAGCTTGGGGGAGAAAGGATTTCCTCATAGGAGCGCTTTATTGAGAGTTGTTCAGCCAATATTATGTGGAAACTCACTTAGAAACATAGCCAAGTCGTTCACAAGTGCAAAAATAAAACTCCCCTTGGATTCTTCTGAATTAGCAAAGGAAACTTAGAAATGCTGAAGAACTGAGGAACTCAAATGACCAGTGCTGTCTAAGTACCTGTCCAGCAAGCCTCTCTGGCTGCCCCTCAAATAGGGGTTCTGCATTTGCTCACATCACAATCGGGGAAGTGAGTCCAGACCCGTCCATTAGTGGTTTATGGAGCAACAGACTGTCATTCCAAGAACAAGACTCGTAGGATTGATGCAGTTCTTCTGGAGACTGCCCCCTGGAAGCATGACGCTTGCTCTGCCTCACAGACAGGAGGGTTTAACAGTCTCTTGGTGACTGGGCGGAACATTCATGCACACAAATGACAGGTCTTGAGCTCAATTCTGAAACATGAAGCACTTATCAAAGAGTGATGCTAGTGAAATAAGCCAGAGTGAGGACAGAAACCACACGATCTCATTCATCTTTGGTATAGAGACAGACAAAATAAAGGAATGGGCAGTACTGAAGGATGAGAAAACTTTGGATTACAAAGGTGAGATTACCAAGCAATAAGGGAGTGCAGGTGGGAAATGAAGAGGTGTTTATGAGCGATATAAGGATATTGGTAGACAATATTGGGTACTTTGATGTTAAACATTAACATTATTATAAACACTGTAGCACTGTAACATTGTCCTCCCATTGTTCATCGATTTGCTTGAGCAGGCCCAGTAACGTCTCCATTGTGAGACTTGTTGTTACTGTTTTTGGCATATCAAATATGACACAGGGAGCTTGTCAGGCTTTACCGTGTGGGTGAGATACTCTCGGTAGCTTGCTGGGCTCTCCAAGAGGGGCAGAGGAATCGAACTTGGGTTGGCCTTGTCTGTCACATGCAAGGCAAACGCCCTACCACTGTGCAATCTCTCCAGCCCATTATTATAACGTGTTATGTAAACTACAGTTTTTTTAAAGACAGAGTGCTTGCAAATTAAGCTACTCTGAATAACAAGCAATGTGCTAAGAGAGTGTAAAGTTAAGAAATAATTTCAGAAGATCTGATTTCAGGGCTGGGATTGTGGCTAAAAATGGTCAAGTCCTTGCCTTGAACATGTGAGCTCCAGGAATTCATTCCCAGCAGCATATTAACCCCTAAAAATCATTTTTAAAAAACAACAATGTCTGGGGCAGGAATAATATTAGTCGGTAGAGCACTTGCCTTGCACACAGCTGACACTGATTCTACACCTGAGAACCACCAGGAGTGACCCCTGAGCACAAAGCCAGGAATCAGCCCTGAGAACTGCCATGTGTACCACCCCTCCTCAAAAAAGGTTTTTAAAAAAATACCCAGCGCGGGGGTATGGTGCCGCCAGCAGGTCAATCTATACCTGTAAGGTGAGTGCATCAACAGCTTGATGGAGCCTTCAGACTTCCAGATACCCCAAAATCGCTGTTGTGCCTTTGGCTAGAGCCCAAAAACTTGGGGCAAAGTTTACCAAGAAATTAAACGGCCAAAAGTTAGGTATGTGGGAGACACACCCACAAAGCAACTCCGGCTCAGCTGGTTCCTGATCCAACTACTTAAAGGCCATGATCCCAGAGACTCAAAAACAAATCTCAAAATCCAACGGCTTTTCGCAGAAATGCGTCCAGTTCCTGCAGTAGGTTACTGGCACTGGGCACCCCAGGTGGGAATAGGTTTCGTGCCTTTGCCTGTTCCACCTGGCGTCCCGGCAGCCTCCATCCTCCATAGGACACTGGACAATCAGGTTTGGTCCCACAGTGATGGACACACAGGGCCTCATGAGATGGGGGTGGAGCTGGCCCTTTCCTCCCTATCCCAACAAGACCCCGAGTCACCACCCACAAACAGCCTCTGTGACCCCTGATCAAGCTGCTTAACAGCCATGATCCAAGAGACTCAGGAACAAATCTCAGAACCCAGAAGGTTTTGGCAGAAATTCCTCCAGATTTAATTGTTAACATTTTGGAATTTCAAAAGCGCGTGACCACTACTGCAGCCACACAACATCACATGTTATTCATAACTGGCAATAGAAAACAAATTGTCTATGGTTGCCTTTTCAGCAGATCTGAGTGTTGGGGTAAAATCCCAAATAATAATGATGGGTCTGGTTTCAAAATATTGAATGCAATCAAAGTTGAAAGAGAGTGATGTGGAAATCATCTGTCCCACATGTAGTAGGAGGGTGTGGGATGGGGGTATACTGGGGTTTTGGGGGGTGGAGGACAGGCACAGGTGAAGGTACGGGTGCTTCATTGCTTGATCGAGACTTAAACCTAAAAGCTTTGAAACTGCTCTCATAGTGATTCAATAAATAAAATTATAAAAAAATTTTTAAAAAACAAAGTAAGGTGGAGTTCATTCCCAACTAAATCAGCTAATCAATGGCTGAATAAATAGCAGTACTCCAACATAAAAAAAAAATACCTAGTGTCTGATTTCCTTCAACAATCAAGCAAACATCTGACCACACCCAACATCAATTATCTAAGTTAAGATTAAAAAGATTAAATTACATTCAATTCAAGTTTGGCTGCCAACCTATAGAATCTTGCCTGGATAATGAATAATAAGAATTCCAATGTTTTAAGAACTTAATTGTTAAATTTTAAATTGATGACTTTTCTGAAGGACTTTTCTGAAACTATGAATAGTGGATTCATTTGACACTTGTACAATAAACTAGTCAAAACAGCTAGACTTTCACAGAGCAGTGAACTAAGTATAGAAACTTTCAGCTACTTTTCCAGCTACTTTATTAGTTTGTCTTTGAATTATGCCTCATGTCAGCATGTAGAGTTAGGTTTTTACGTCTGCTCTAATGGAGCAATGATCACAAATTTATACAAAAATCTCTGAATGGCCTCATCTGGTAAAAATTCTCTGGCAGCAGAAACAACCACTGAGGGGCTTCCACTGGGCCAATTAAAACAAGTGCTCCTGTAATGAGCCAAGAGGTATTTAGAAACTCAGGGATCAATTAATTTGTATGTCAACAAACAACATAGGAGAGTAACTAGAGTATTTCAATGGACAGCTAGTCCCTTAAAAACGCAACCCTACTAAAATGACATTAAAAGTATTCTGACGTGTCCTCAAGAGTTCACTCATTTTATGACCAGTTGTGGAAACTGAGTCAAGGAAAGAAGTCAACTTCTTCCTCTATTCCAATTTCTCAAAAAAGAACAGTGCTGTTGGCTGTTCAATGACCTCTGACCTCCTCTGGTTTCATCTCCAGCTTTCCACACCAGTATGGCTTCTCACTTGTGCTGGTGAACACATCCTCAGGAAGGGAAGGCTGTAACCAGCTAAATAGCATCATTTTTTTTCTTTAGGAAGATTTCCCCACAAGAGAGTATCCCCACGGCCTCCCTTCTCTTATCAAAAACCTGTTTATTTTTACATGCTTCCTTTCAAGACCCTCACCTCTGTGGACCCGCTTCTTGAAGTAAATATTAAGACTCTTTCTTTTGGTTTTGTTTTGGGACCACACCCAGCGGCGTTCTACTAGCTCTGCACTCAGGAATAAGGGGACCATATGGGATGCCAGGGATTGAATCTTAGCTGGCTACTTTCAAAGAAAGTAAGTGGCTTACCCACTCTACTCTCTCTCCAGCCCCAGTGATTTTTTTACTTAGACCTTAACACCCCCCCAAAAAACATTAAAACCTAATTAGTTATGCAATAAGATAGAGTTGTGAATCCAAAATTGGAAGGTACATGTATTGCAAATATTTTTTTTACAAATACAACATAATATACCAAGAAAGACAAAGCTTCTATACATAAAAATATGTGATAATATTTGCCATTACTTGTGGAATATTTCAAAAGTGATAAGCATCACTAAAAGTCCTCTGGCATATAAATATATTAGAAAGTTGAATACTAAAATATGTATTTAAACAAACTGTTTGTTCATTGCATAATTGAAATCCAAGCACAAAAATTTGTAAGTCTACAACTGTACCTCATGGTGTCTCACTAACAAAAATTTAAAAAATAAATAAAAATAAAAAAATAAAAAAATAAAAAAATAAAATCTGAGTGTAAAACACACATGCACACAAAAATAAAAATATGCTGCTTTGCTTGTAAAAGCATATATAAAAATAATAAAATATTGGGTCTTAAGAAATAAATTTGTCTCTGATCCTATAGTGAAATCCCTTCTGACATTCACAAAAGTTACATTTCAAAAATTTCTCTCGAGCTTCATCCAGGAAATACCCAGGCAGCCCAGAGAATTAGAAAGCCTTTGCCTCACAGTCAATTTTGTACTGACACGAATTTGAGCAACACAAAGCCGCTGTCTCTCGGGGCTGACATCAGGAAGAGAGGCCAGTCAAGCTGGTCCATTAAACCAGCTCGAAACCAATAACCCACACGGTCTGCTGCCTCACTTCCTCTTTCCATGCCCACATTCTCTAGTTTTTCAAAACTTTCCAGATATGTGACTCTCTGAGCTGGCAATGCTGAATCTCAGGATATATCATTATAATCAATATTGGAATTGCAAAGACCTCAAAACTCTTGACACTGTAACTCTTAGCCGTTCATGAATGATGTGGCTTTATAAAATCTGTTTTGTTTTGATTCTGTAGTCCTATTAATGAAATGCTAATACTTATATCTCCTGTATTTTGAAACATTACCATTACTCTAAGGAGACCCATTATACAATAGCACTTTGCAGAGGACCATTTGTCACAGGCTCATAATCTATGTTACCTGACTGTTTAATTGTGACTTTATGCTCTCCAGTGATGGGAGACGATAGTTTACATTCTAAAGTGAATTAAAGCACAAGATGAAGTTATAAGCAAGATATACTTCAGCCAAATGAATAAAAGTGGAAATACTAATGCTTCCTTTCTAAACACATCACTAACAACAGAATTTCAAAGGTGAAATTCTACTCCTAAGGCTTGATTCTATAGGAAAACAGTATTTTAGAGCCACAGAATGTTATGAATTTGACTGGTAACTTTTCTTGTAAGTAAACATAGATTTAATGTTTCAATAACTCCTGTGCAAGTTAATACTGTGCAAGGAAAAAATCATTTTCCCAAATGCACAGCTAGTATTTCCATTCAAATTTCTTCCCCCACCTTCATAAAAAGTGTTGCAACACCAAGTACGAGTTTTAAACTGAGAAAGATGATATATCAAAGGAATTTTTATACTTCTGGAAATCAGGGAAATATATATATATACATATATATACTCATTCTAAAGAGTACAATTTTTGTAAAGACCTAAGCATACTAATGACTGGAGGAGATTGGATTATACATAAGATGAAGACATCAGCTCGAGGTATCCTTGGGTTACTGGAAATGAACTTCTTTACCAATGTTCTTGTTGTCATTATTTCATGTTCAGGGGAGATGGGTGAGGCTCAGAGAGGTTAAGCAGTGGGTCCAACCACACAGAGTTTGTGACAAAAAGAAGAAGCAGAACCCTATGCTCATTTCAGAGACCCTTTTTAAGAGCACAAAATTAAGTGTACTCATTCGCTTAATCTTTCATTTGTCAACTCATCCATTTGCTAAGTCACTTAATAGCTAAATACTTCTAACATACCTGTCTTATCGTATGTTGACTCCAGTAAAATTTGCTCTTCAAAAAAATTCCAAATTGCTAACATATCATAGCTCATTTGGTTCTCTGTAGACTAGCTAAGAATGTTTATTTGAAAGGTGTATTGTACTTTCTTAAATAACTAAATACGATATGAAATGAGGTAAACTTTAGAGATCTGAGTTTTCACTGAATAAGATCACTATTAAATCTTTCATTTAAACAAAACATACTAAAGACATTTCCACAGATTACCACATGAAAATCTATTAGAGCATTTATAAATATCCTGGAACAAACAAGATAAAAACCTCTTTGGTTATCTGGTACTAAAGTAACCCATTGATGTTACTGAGAAGTTCAAGTGTTGCATGTTATTTGTGACCATCCAAAAAGGGCCCAAGGAAGTACCTGGTTCTTTGAGACTGAAGATTTTTCTCTTTCATTAATTTACATTTTCACAGCTCTGACACACCTAACCACTAGGTGGATTTGGCAGCCTTTGGTTAGCACAGTTAAATGGCAATTGCATTAGAATGTCATTGAGATCAAGAGAAACCACGGAAGGGAAGGTGGCATTCAATCCATGCATGCTTGAGTGGGTTTCACCTAATGAGACTTCTCTCCAGGAATGAAAATTGCCCAGGCCTGAAATTTCTAATCAGTGCAAGATGGTCTCAAAACAGCTTGCTGCAAGTTTATCTTTATCACAATGGTGCACCTAAAATCATTTACTATTCTAAAAGTCTCTCTTGTTTTTTTTTTTGAATTGTTACCCCCCCCCAAAGTGATATTTTCTATTCCAATAAAATAGGTGATTTCCCTATGAAAGTGAAAGTACTGACCTAACCATTGTTTATGTTGCTTGTAGTCAAAGAATGTAATCAAATATATTTAACTTGACCTCTTAACTTTATAATTCAGTTAAACTCAATGTAGTCTATACCCATATTGCTCTGAATAATGCAACCCTAAAACTCATAGACAGTCATGACACAATGTGACATCAGATTAAACAATCTATTTAAGTCCCTATTAGGTAAGAGGCAGCACTTTAGGAGGAGCAGAGATGAAAATGTCAGACTTCCTGCTAAGAGCATCCAGGAAAGCATTATGAGTGAACTTCCAAGGGAAAGCTAGTGTGTGATATTCAGAGACATAAAGGAAAGACTGAGTAAGTCTAATTAATACCATGAACCATGCTTCTCAGAAAGGTGCAATTTGATAAGGTTTTGGAAGAGCAGGAACTTTCAGAGAAGTCTTCTGCTCTGTAAGACAGTGTTTTCTTTTTAAGTGGTTTTATCTGATAGTCATGGAAATACCAAGAAGATGTAAAAGTTCAAGGTGTTTCCTTGAACCCCACAGGAAGTCTTCAGTTACCCACGTTCCTGCCAGCTGCATGAAATTGATCATTCTAATTATCAATTAAAATTAAAATTACCTGGCATCTAATTTTAAATGTCAGGTTGGCTAGTGCCCAGATATTTGGCCAAACATCCACTTTGGTATTTCCATGAAGGTATTAGTTATAAGATGTTAACATTCCAATGAGTAGACTTTGAGCAAAGTAGTGGATGCAGTGCAATGTGATAAACCTCATCTAAACAACTGAATTTCTGGAGACAACTCTGAGCTTCCATCTAAGGGATGGGAATCCTCCCAATACATTGCACTGGAACTGAAGGTTAAGTCGTCACGGGTCTCCACTTGGACAGCCAGTTCAGCAGAATTTGAACTTGTCATGATCTCATGAGAGAATTCCTTCAAATCTCTCTAGATAGATAGATAGATAGATAGATAGATAGATAGATAGATCTATAGATACAAGTATAGGTTATAAAGAGATTGAGATGAATGAGATAGTTTCTTCAAATCTTTCTCTGTAGATGCAAATAGCTATTGCTACAAATATAGATAATATAGATTATATAGATATATATACACCTAAATGATTAGATATAGACATATAAGAAACATGGTATTTAAAGCATCATGATGCATGCAAACTATACTTTAAATGACTTTTCAGCAAGGGTTTTGGAAGTGGCCTGTAATTCCTGCCCCAGGAAGGCAGCTCTCTAAGGGCTGATGAGCCTGAGGACTGGGTGTCTGAGTTGCAGCCCTGGAGACACGAGGAGGAGCTCCGAGCCAGAAGGAGCAGAGCCCAGGCTGCTCGCTCCAGGAATTCAAGCTTGTAAGTTTCTGTCCCCCCCCCCCCACCGCCTTCCCAATTAGCCTTCTATCCCCCACAGACTCAGCTCCAAGTGACTTAGCCTAGAGAAACCTTCCTTGATTCCACACTGAGCAGAGCATGGAGGACGTCCCTGAGGGACTGTGCAAGCTCTCAGTGGTGGGGAGTGTTGCTGTTGCACACGTAGGGGTGGATATTCCCATGTCTGTCCCCCTCCACACACCGAGCCCGGGCAGCTGGGCATTCCATGCCATGTGACCATGTGTGCTGTCTTTACTCAGTGGACATCACACCTGCTTAGAGCAAGCTGAGCCCAGAACCTCAGGGAACATGAGAAAATGGCTCAGCCAACATGATGCATACTTAAAACCAATTTAAGAAAATTCATTCCAAGCCCATTCGACTTCCCCAAATGTTTAATTTCTAAGACAACTTTGTTCATCGTATCTTAACATTTTGTAAATGTAGTCATGTAAATGAAACCAATAGCATGTCATGTTTAATTGCCTGTGTTTTATCCCCCTTGCCTGATAATGGATATTATGTTTGATTTGATAGGATGCAATGTATATTTGGTTTTCACCTAATCATATTGCTACCTCGAACATTTAGAAATCTGGTTTATTGAAGCAACAAAAGCAGCAATTATAAAGAATTGCTTCTTAGTTTATCCACAAATATAAGAAGACAAAAACAGACCAGATTTTTTTCAGACCAGAAAATGATTAAAGCTATGCAATTTATGTTAAAAGAGCTCTTACCAATGATTTCCATATTAGATGAGAATTCTTTTCCCATAGGAGGAACTTGGAATCTAATTGTTAAACTCCTACATTTATGACATTGCAATATTATCCCATTTAAAAAGGATACCAGTTTGATGGTTCATTAAAAGATACGAATAAAAACTCTTTAAGTTTTACAAGGGAATATCTTTAAGACAGCAATATCTGAAGACAGATCCATGGCTCTGGGTACCAAAACTCAGATTACCGAGCAGAGTAAAGGGATGTGTGGGAGGAAAAAAAGAGATGGGCTAGAAGTAATAGAAAGATATTGCTAAAGGGTATGGAGCCCTCGGCAGGAAACAGGTTACAGTAGCTGTCAGTCAAGACTATTGTAAACAGGCTATGTTAGCAACAGAAAATAGTTTTATAGAATCTACATTTTGAAAGCTTGGTTCTTTAAACAATACAGACTACTTCCACACATATTCTGTGACCACAGAAACACATAGGAGTATAGAAAATATAAGATAATAAAAACCATTCTAACAAAAAGTTACTATTTTACTATGATAACTATAGCTTTATGTTACTCTTGTTTTCCCAACCACCTCAAAATTTTGGAACTGAAAGTCTTTATTCACAGATCCCTAACAGGTAAATGAAATGCCAACATCAAATGCAAATTTCCTCACTCAAAAATCCCATCAATTACACAGTGTTCAAGGTCAAAATCAAGGAAAACTCCATCACTCATTATAGTTCGCTGACAGTAAAATGATGATTGAGATGAAGAAATGTGTTCAGTGCCCTTGCGTATCAAAGTACAACTAACAAAAAAAGAGGGGTATTTTTTGCATATTCTATGCTTAATAGAATTGAATGAATTCTGGGTCCATTTGTGACTTTCTGACTTTATAAACGCTTTCTGGAAAATTACTTTAGGGAATGGTCACATTTCCCATCACAAAAAAAAAACCCACATTATGTGCCTGAAAGTCAAATTATTCTCCAGTAGTTTGAAATCCCCACAAGACCAGGAGAACCTGTTTGTTAATTTGTTGTGGGGGAGCGGCACTCTGTGCTCTGGATTGAGATCTTCTTGACCTCCCCTGAAACCCGCACCACAGTTCTCTTGCTGAGGTTCAGTGAACAACAGGCAAGGTTCACCTGGGATTCTCACTAAGCACCTTGGGATTCCATGTGCTAGACAGACAATGGTGATTGAGGGAATGACCCACCCAGGAGTGTCTGTAACCCCCTGGGATCTCTTTAATGTCTCAGATGCAGGAGCCAGGGAAGGTGAGGGGTGTAAAGCAGCTCATGACCCCCTGATGTTTGTGAACTGTTCTAAGGGGTGAACCAAGCCCTGGGAACAGCTCTCTCTTGGAAGCAGCAGAAGGCAAGAGTTATTTCCCCTTTCCCAGCCTCCCAGACCTCTAAGTAGAGCCAAGTGGGAGAGGCAGTGCCGGTCACCGCCGTCAGGATCCATTTCTCCCTGGCAAGGTCCTTGGCAAGAGGACTAATGCCCGGGGTTTCCTTAGGTTACTTCCAGTGATCAAAGCCCTTGGCCACTGAACCACGACAGAATTTCAAGTTCTGCTTGCGTGTGTTCCCTCTCGGGATGTGCACACCTCCTAAAGTCTCTCGAAGCCACACTGAACTAGAAAAAGCTCTTAGTGCTGCTCAACTTCCACACTTCAGAACTACAAGAAAAGGCTGAGGAAGTGGAAGTCCATGGCTGATTGCTACCTCTGCCTCCCGGAGGCTCGGACAGTTGTGCTGTGTGTACCTGCACTCCTCCTGGCCAGGAAGCCAGAGCATTTTCCTGCTGTCTCTCTCCCCGATTGCCAATTAGGAAAAATTAATTAGTCACTTTACTGGCACTTGCGCTGAAATGGCAGCAAAACGCACTTCCCAGATGCCTTGAGTTTCCTTCAGGTTTCGCGGTGTCCTCAAGCTGCAGACCTCTGGGGCGCCGACAGGCCGCTTGCTAGGAAAGGCACGGTCCCAATTCCACAGTGGTCACTGCGGGGCTGGCAGCTGCAAGATTGTCATGCACCAGGGTCTCCCTGTCCTCCACGCTCACCCCGAATTTCCCCATAGGCCTCTCCCTGACACAGATTCAGGCATGGAAGCAGGACTTGAAGTGGCTGACTAGCTTAGGCATGGACATAGGTGGGCCTGGGCTCTGATTCCTCAGGTCTAGCAAGACATGGCTACCTGGCCAAGACAGAAGAAACAACTGTTCTCACAGGAACACAATCGCATCTATTCACGTCTGCTTCCAAATACTTTCTGTGTTGACCTGAAACTTAACAGAAGTCCAAATCTTTGGGGATTTTTGTTTGTGGGTTTTAATTTTTCTTATTCTCACTGCTCAGGCCCCAGAATACCGTATTGGCATATGCCCATGATGTCCCTTCCTCATCACTTCTGGTTGATAACACCCCGGTAATTATCTGTGAGAGAGCAAGGTCACCCTGAAGAAGCCCATGCTGCCTTCCTTTAGGCGCTCTCATAACAGTCAAGAGTTTTTATAAACTCAGGAAATGAGCTTACCGAATCCTCAACAATTCGATTTATCTCTAGACACTGCACATGTCAAGCATAAAGTTGAGAGACCCAAAACTTGATCCAATTTGAGCTGTTTCTGTTCCCTCTAAGCCCAAAGCACACACACGTGCAGCCGCCACGGATTGTTTCAGAACCAACTGGGTCACACCAACCCTCTCTCTAGGTTTTGGTGCCACACAGAGCAATAATCTGGGTCCATCTGCAAAACACTGGCAAAAAAAAAAATCATGTCTTAGTTGTTGGCCCACAGATGATGGGTGGCAGAAATAGAAGGGTGTTATTAAGGGGAAGATCTGT
Source organism: Sorex fumeus (assembly GCF_029834395.1). Taxonomy (NCBI): domain Eukaryota; kingdom Metazoa; phylum Chordata; class Mammalia; order Eulipotyphla; family Soricidae; genus Sorex; species Sorex fumeus. Next base: position 22,596,781 of record NW_026606065.1, on the reverse strand, counting down.
CAGAAAGCAGGGCCGAGGAAAGAAACATTTTTAACGGCCCAGAATTTGTAGTGATCAGGATCTTCCCAGATATTTTAACCAGGCCACAGAGACTAGAGAAAGGCTGGGTGGGGGTGGGGTAGGAGGAGGATTCTGGGGAGCAGACATCCTCGACTTCCGAGATGCCTGCTTATGTGGCATCCCATAAGCATTTCACTGACACACTCCTTTCACAGGGATGACCAACAGGACCCTGAACCACCCCCCCCCACACACCTCCTCCTTCCTATTGGAATTTTCCTTGGGGGCGGGAAGTGGGTCCAAAGCCACGAGTGCTGTATATTCCTTCCCCCCAACCCCTTATCATTTCAAACTATTTCAGCTCAGGTCTTTGAATATCCAAGTTAGTCCAATTTTTAATCATACCTAGAGCAATTTGATTTTTGAAAGATAAAAAATATCTTTAATATATTCTTTATGAAAACAAACCTGTAATTTGTACCTATAAGAATTATGTATCTTTGTTTTATTTACTTGGGGTAAGGAGCTTGGGCCATACTGTTCTGGGTTCCCCCTAGTTCTGTGTTCAAGACTCACTCCTGATGGTGCTCGGGGACTATTTTCAGTGCTGGGAAAAGACTTGTACCCTTGTACTATCTCTTTGGCCTTGAAACAAATTTTAAAATGAACCGACCCAATTTTGCAGATGAATGCTGTCTATCCATAAAGTGTAAAATAACGGAGCTAGAGAACATATATCCAGCAAGCGCAGGGATTCCATCCATGGGCCTCGGTGAACTCCCAAAGCTGAGACCAGATCACCGTGAGATTGCTCCTGAGGACAACCTTGACTGAACCCTTCTCCAATTCCTGTACCCCAAAACTGTGTGTGATACAAAAAAGGCTCATATTCAAATGCACAGAGTTTTGTTCTAGAAGAAGATAGTTCATGCTGGGTGAGGGTCTGGGCAGGTGGGAAGGAGAGGCAGAGTCATTGCAATACACCCACCCACAGAGATAGGACTTGGGAAATAAGGTACTGGGGAGCGGGTATTTCTACTTCTTTGGTTGGTGAATATATTGTTGAAATGTACTTAAAATAAACACAAGAGCTTCATGATAAAACGAGGGATTTATGAGCATCCTGGGGACACTTTCAACAATGAGAGAACTGTTTCATTTATTCGGCACATTCAAGCCCCATGATAGACATGTTGTGTTAGAAAGGTTTATTTACATGATGATAAATTCTGTGAAATTTTTCCCAACCCCCAAGTTGCTGTATTGCTTTTATAGTATGTTAACAGGGATGGGATGTTCAGGGAACCGCACAGGTTTAGAGATGTGAAAGAGTTATGTATTCAGCACATAGAATCAATGACACCAAAACTCCAACAACCGAACCTAAAAATGTTCCTGTCGAGGGGTCAGGCTGGGGGCAGTGTGTGGTAGGAGGGAACCCAGGGACACTGGCGGAGAAAACTTGACTGATGGTGGGACTGGAACATCGTATGCCCAAGACTCAATCATAAATAACTTGTGAAATCACAGTGCCTTCCTAAAAAATATATAATTAGTTAATTAAAAATGTTTCCATGTGAAAAAATGGGAAAACAATTTAAAATACGGTAGTTCTTAATAAAAGCTGGAGCTTACATAAAATCAACTTATACAGAAATCGACTTGAGGTTTACTCTTCAAGTTTATTATATGGAAACATATTGCAACCTCACAAAGGCTAATGATTATATAATGACTTGAGAGACTAATGAAAACATCCATCATTGCACTGAATTCCTATGCACACTGCAAAGAAAGCACTCAGTGCTGAGCAGACACTGCGGTTTTCCGAAAGGACCAGGAGGCCCCCACCAGGATGCACCTTCATCCTCAGCCTCACGGTCAGGTTATAAACACACAGCACTCGCTGGCAGAGAGGTGCAAAGAGAACTCCAGGAACTGAAGCTGGGGAACTTGGGGGCCCAAACTGAGGCTGGGAAACCATGCTACATGATTCCTTGCACAGTGGGCACCGAGCAGGGGGTGCTATGTGCAGTGAAGGGGGCAAGTTCAGGCCATTTTTAAAGGCTTGAATTGTGTCTGTACTTCCTTCTCTAGGGTCACATGCAAAAGACTTTGTCAGTTATAAAGAATGACAGGTACTACAAGAAAATTCTCCAGGCGATGAACTTGAGCTCCAAGAGCCAAAATGAAAAGTGACTGGTATTCACAGAGGACGAGTGATTTCCAGAAGAATCCAGAATTCACAGCTTGGAGCTGGACCTGGGTGCTCTGCCAAGACAATGAATAGGGTCTTCCTCCTAGGATTAGGGTCAAAGAGATCCTTAATCTATGCCCCCATATGTGCCCAGTGAGGTAGGATAGCTCTTGTCTGCTATCCCGAAAATATTTATTCAACGGAACATATTATTTCAGAAGGCAGCAATAATAACTGAAATCTGGACTTATTCAAATGACCACTCAGTGATGACCACTCATCCATCTCACCTGTTGCTGCTTCCTCCATCTTCCATGTCTTGTTTAATGGGCTGCCCACAGTCTATTCCCATCCACCTCCTGAACACTGGCTCCTTCTTTCTTTGAAACACTGTCTTAGAAAACTCCAAAGTGTCTTAGAGTTTCAGTGCATGCAACAAATTATAGCAAATATAATTTGGTAATTATTTGGCAGGGGAGTTGAGGGGGGGGATTCAAAATAAAAACTGAAGACAGAGAGAAGTCCTGGTGGAGGAAAGGGTGGGCCTGTTGTTTTAAATAATACTCACTGCAATTGCTCCTTTTGCTGTTGTCACATTGTGGCTGTGGGAACAGGGGTCCTGTCAAGCCACAGTGGCAGCTGCACTTGTATATCCATCTCATTTTTCCAGGCCTCTCTTAAATTTGCTCTGACTCAGAGGATGGATGATGTCGGAAACAGTCACAGATGGATGGTCTAGAAACTCATCATCTACTCTGGCCTCACCGTTCTTTCGGGGCCTCTGCCTGCACCACTATCTCCCCAGGTTTCTCAGCACCTGAAGCCTCACTTCCTGGGTCAACACCTGCTCTCCTGCTCAGAGCCTGCACTGCCCTCCTCCACGTGCCCCCCTGCCCTGGCAGTGGGCTTCCCAGTCCAGGATCTCTTACCAGCTCCATCCACAGGGGGGATGCTTTCTTAAGATACTCAGGGAAGAAAGGAAAAGATCACTGCATGGAATTCTGCTAATGGGTGACCTTCAACAATGGATATTTCTGTAGTTATTAAGATTCAAAGCTGGTTCAATCAAAACTTCGGGAAAAAAATTTTGAAAGGACGAAATTTTATTTTCTTTGACAGTAAAACATCTGCAACAAAAAAAAGAGGCAGCTGCTGAGATGACTTCACAGGGATATTAATATGTAGAATAATTATGAAAAATGAAGCAATCTGTTATTAGGAATGAGTGTGACTGAACTGAGGTTTTTCAGTAGATTTTATGTAACAGAAGATAATCCAGCATTTTATTGTCTTTAAAATTGTTCAAGGTGCGCTCATAACCATTATTTTGTTCTTGTGTGTTTTTCCTGTCATAATGGCCTTGTTACATAAAAATTTTATGATCCTTATACTTTTACATATAAGAAAAATAAAAGTCATAGGGCTATAAAGTATTTTCTAATTTGTGACTTTCTATTGTCAGACAAGGTAAGAATGTCAACGAAGGGATCATTAAGGAAGGAATTTCTTAGCTGGGAATATCTGCACCTTGAAGATAATGATGCAAAGTCAAATTTAATTTGAGCCTTTTACCTCCATTTTGTAGAGAGTCTTAGAGGTAGACACATCAGGCTGTATCAGGCCAAGCTCCCAGACTCTAGGGCTTATTTCAAGTCTCAGTGTTGAAAGTACATGATATTGTTTTTTACATGGGGCTGATATATTTAATCCACTGGCAAATGCCATCAAGAATGTTTAGAAAGAGTTAAGCATACGTATTCTGAGGAGTTGGGGGAAAAAATAAAACAAAAACATCAAAGGAAGCTGGGCTGTGTGAGAGCATTATTGGTTGGTCTTGGTATTGGTTAGGCAATTACACTTGTCTCTAAAGAAGTCATGCTTGTGCGTGGTTAAAAGCACGGACATGAAACTTAATATCTAGAAACATATTAAAAAGATATAAAAGGTATGTATAGTCCAAGGAATATTCAAAGAAGGCCAACACTGTCCCTTCCCACAGTTAAACATACGAACAAAGGCAGGCAAAATACCTAGTTTCTGTCTGTCGTCAGAGGAACTATTGATTCTGTGGTTGGGGTAGAGGCAGTAGACAACAACAATATAGGCAAACAGCTTTGGACCACTGCTTGCATAGGCAACACCAGTTACAAGCGACGTGGTGTAAAAGAGAGTGTTGTTTTATGCTTAACTTCCGTGTTCTTAAGCTTCCTTCTCTGGTAGATATTCACAATAAGATAAGCTACTGGCAATATTCATAGTTTCCATTTACATAATGTTTGAATTTTAGCAGCAAGCAAGGACATCAATTAAAGGAACAAATGCCTCTGTAAAATTACACACTGTTAGCAGACCTCTTCCCACTTCTAACAATCAAGATGTAAGAAGATTTAGGCTGATCCTGAGACCTGCATTCCTCAAGGGAGAGCTGTGGCCCTCTTAAAACTTTTGGAGCAGGGGCACTTTTGAAGCACGGTGCTGTGGCCTCTCCTTTCTGGGACCCATTGCTGGTTTGTAGGTCATGCAGGTTGACTGGCAGCAGAGGCTGGTGGGCCAAGCTCAGCTCATTCTCTGCCTCATCAGTCTGAGTACTGTCTCTCCAGTGAAACTTAGGTGTGAGTCGGGGCTGTCTGGGTTGTCTCTAGCTGACTCTGTCAAATCTCCCCAACAATCACATTTTCTGTAATATATACAGCTATACAGTCTAGCCAAAATATCCCAATATCTTTGACCTAAAAAAAAAAAACCCGAAGTTTTACATAAAGACTTTCATGATAAAAAAATAGACCAAAAATCATTCACTTCTTATGCCTTATTCCAATGCAAGCTGGAAACAGTCTTCTAGTTCCAAAAGGGCAGCGAACCGACCAGAAAAGCAGATTCTATTCAGAACCACTGCACTTCCAGCTCTAAATAAAACACGAGCCTTGTTCATAATCTCATAGGTGACATTCGCTTTATTTCTCTGTGTTACTCAAGCTTTCCACTGGAAGTTTTAAACGTGAGTCAGTTGCCTTGAAAAATGCAGAAGCATTTAATGGATCCTGAGTTCAAAGCTGTGGAAGGAGGTGGCATCCATAGGTAGAGAGAGGGCTTTTTACTGTGGTCAGTCATGCACAGACGTGGCAATGATGACCTCCTGTAAGACTAGATTTCCAGAGTATAAGCAGAAGAATGCCCTTCCCTCTTTATGGAATGTGCTAAGATATTCATAGGTGAGTCTCCCAATCCTTAGGTACCTCGAAATGCATTAAAACAGATGCAAATGTGCCTCCCAAACTTGACCACCTCAAAGAGGCCAGAAGATGATGAGCCCCCCAATTACCAAATGTAATGTGATGAAAACTCAAAGCAAAGCAACCAAATGACAGAGCAGGAAAGATGGCTCAGTGGGTTAGAGGGCGAGTTGGCATGGAGAAGCCCCAGGTTTGCTTCTTAGGACCACGTGGCCTTACAAACAGTGTTAAGGGCAGACCCAAATACCACCAGACATGAGCTAAAACTGAACAAAACAAAAGGACATTTTTGTAACAAAGTGATCAAGAAGTTTATGTACTCATAAAATTCTTTTTTGTTTTATTTGCTTTTTGGGTCATACCTGGTGATGCACAGGGGTTATTCCTGGCTCTACACTCAGGAAATACTCCTGGTGATATTCAGGGGACCATACGGGATGCTGGGAATTGAACCTGCGTTGGCTATGTGCAAGGCAAACGTCCTACCCGCTGTGCTATCACTCTAGCCCCGCGCATGAAATTTTTATGCTACATATATATGCATATGTGCTATCAGAAAAAGTACAAACTAAAGTTAAAGTCTGTCCAATTGATTTACTCTAATTGTTAGCTGGAAACCTACTTTGATATCACAAGTCACATAACCCTTACACCGTAAAAGCACATTTTTTGAGATAGGGCTATTTCACTTGCATTGACACCAATATGCCTGGGTGTTTAAAGATGCTATCCATCTAGACTTGGACAGCTGGTCTGATGAATCTGGAGGTGCGAAGGACTGAACTGACAAACAACCAGACTCCCAAAATAAGCCTGGGGGTACAGAGAATGATGGGCAGATTTTGTAAGTGGGAATGAATTTCTAAATTCTAGTCTAAACCTTGCTGTTCAGGGTTCCTGTGCAAAACACAACATCTCATGTTCCAACGCTTTTGTTGAGAGGATGTCCCTTAGTCACATGTAAGAATCTGCCCTCTATGTCTATGGGGATCATTAGAGCAGAACAGAGACTCAATCTGAAAGTTTGGTTTAACCCAATTCAATTCTACCATAATATGAAAGGAAAGAAGCCCACCCCAAGGTCTTCTGAGAAGCATTACTGGAAGAAAAATCCACAGAGGCTTATCCTACTATGACATGTCACTGTCTTTTTATTTTCATAAAAATCAAGTCCAATATAAATTGTCATATTTTTATGTATTTTCCATTCTTGAAAGTTCAGAGAGTATAATATAGTACAGTGAATTTTAAAAATCCAATAGAGTTCAACAAAAAGTTGAAATAAATTTCTGTGCCAACAATCAAAGGATTGTTACAAAGATATTTGAATTTTATCACACATGCTCGATTAATTAGTACTACTATTTAATCACCACTGATACCTTGTCCTGTAATATTATTTAAACAATAACATTAATAACATAATTGCAAGAAGAATGTAGTACTGAGTAATGTTATTTCAAAGAGGCACCATGATTCATAATTTTATTGAGGCTGTAACACAGGTGCTGATTTATTGAATCCAGGCAATGCTCTCATTTTCTGATTCTCCGGCAGGATATATAGTGGGTGGTCTCATCTCTCCCCGTTTTATAAATATTTGACCTGCCCCTGTCACCATGCATACTTTCCATATATGTGAATTTGGAATGACAGCAAATAATAATTCATCAGTCAAGGTTTTTACAAACAAAGCACTCAGAATGAATAATCCACACAGTGCTTCGGCTATACCTCTCCTAGCATCTTATGGGTTTTTGGGATTTGTGTGCAGGTGGCTATAACTAGTCACATAAGTAGGGGGCTTTAATGATTATTAAATCTGCCCTCCCTGCATCTTAAGCTTAAATAGCAGAACGCAACTAAGCCACAAATCATCCAATATGTAACATGCAAGAAAATAAAAAGTAATGGAAACTTCATCCATTTTCTAATTATCATGATTTTTGTGTATTTCATAGTCAACAGAATTTTTACCCTTGAAGAAATGAATAAAACTGTGGAAGATGAAACAGCCTCCTTTGACTGCCTTCCTGTTTCGACCACTTCTACGAGATCTGGGATGTTGATGAATTTAAAAAAAAAATCTAAGACAAATCCTGTATATAACCTATTTGTGGGCTGGAGCGGTAGCACAGCGGGTAGGGCGTTTGCCTTGCACGCAGCCAACATGGCCAACCTGAGTTCAATTTCTCCGCCCCTTTCGGAGAGCCCAGCAAGCTACTGAGAGGATCTCGCCCACACGGCAGAGCCTGGCAAGCTCCCTGTGAGGTATTCCAAACACAGCAACAAGTCTCACAATGTTACTGGGCCCACTTGAGCAAATCTGTGAACAACAGGAGGACCGTGACTGTGAACTTATCTGTAAATTACAGAGAAGAATGGAGGAAGTTTTGTCTAGGGGTGAACTCATTCTGATGCCAAAAGAAAGGAGAAAACAGTATTCATGTGGTAAAAGGATTCAGGAAGATAAAATATGTCAGGCTGTAGTAGAAAGCTCAAGGAGAGATTTCTATTGTTGGACCTATGACAGAAGGGCTATCGGAGAAGAATTTGATGGGCTTTCTAGAGAACTGTGGAAGAAGAGAAACAATTTATGTTGGGGAAAATTGAAGAAAAAGCCCCAGAGATGCTTACTTTCTGATCACTGTTAAAAATGGCTTGGGTTCCTAAAAGTCAATTGAATTTGGGCAGTGAATTTTCGAAGGGTAAGCGAGTTTTGTATAGAAGAGATATAGGAAGATGATGACGGATGTTCCCAGGGTAAGATTTATGGCTCCAATTTTAAGAAAAGAAAATGTTGGAAAGAAGACATTAGGAGAGCAATGTGGAACTGAAAAGTCATTTCAGACTAAGAGAAACCTTGTAAAGAGACCAGCTCAATGAAGAAGGGAAAGAAGATGAATAAATAGAGACACATTAGCAGAGCACTGAGCAGAATTCAATTCCTATTTTGGTGGCTGGTATTATTTCGTAAGGAATTCAAGTGCTTCAAAAGACAGTAAAATAGAACACATAAGAATCGCTATGCAGGAAGAGGCAATAAGGGATTACTTCGGGTCATTTTGACAAAATTCCTTTGGTCCACCAAGATCATAAGTGTCAACATCACTGTAAACACAGTACCGTGACTCACGGATGCTCCTCCTAGATAGGAGTATGAAAGGAGGCTCCCAGAACCACCCTACTGGACTCTGCATCAGGCTGTGGGGCAGGTGAGAGCCTTCCTCACCCCAAGGGACCCAGCTCTGGCAGCCGACCTCCACTGCCTAACCACCGCCACGCTCCAGGCCTCTTTACGGACCATTATAAAACACTTCTTACCCATTTATGCCTCTTGAAGAGCCCGGCAAGCTACTGAGAGTATCCCGCCCACATGGGCAGAGCCTGGCAAGCTCCCCGTGGCATTATCGGTATGTCAAATACAGTAACAACAATAGGTCTCTTTCCCCTGGCCCTGAAAGAGCCTCCAATCATTGGGAAAAGACAAGTAAGAAGAACTGCTAAAAATCTCAGGGCTGGGAGGAATAGAGATGTTTCTGGCACCCGTTCCAGTAATTCGACAATCAATGGGATAACAGTGATACAGTGAAAAATAAATAAAGGTTTACAAATATTCAGAAGAACCTTCAGTACAGCTTTCCATTCAGAACTGAAGGAGAATGTCGTGTTGTAGAAAGACATGTCCTGAACTTCTAAATTAACATTTCATTCTGTAAACAAGAACATCGTTACAGACCAACACAGTTGTGTATGCACACAGAAACCCCTCCCTTGCAAGTGTAACAAGGTGTGTGCACACATAGACATGTGCCCACATGTCTGTCCCCACATAGACATGCTTATATGCCACTCTAATACTACTCTAAAAACATCTTAGTAGAGAAAAAAATCAACACACTTGTGGATAAAACTGAAGTGATGGCTGATTTTTAACTGTTTTTCTTATGTTAGTAAATTAATGCCCAAAGGAAAATATGAGTCTTAATTATGTCACATAAAATATACTAATGCAGGCTACTCAAAGAACAGCTTCCTAAATACTGGAAATAGATTTTTCTCAAATATTTTGACAATTACAAATCTACATAATCCACACACTATTGGAATTAATTCTCTGTTTTATATCAAATGTTACAAAAATATTTCCGAAACAGAGAAAATTCTTTTGCCGTTGGAAAGATATACTCCATTTGTAATCTTGACTGGGTCCTAATTCACACTATTTTAACAATGTGTGACTTTTACAGTACTATTTTAAAAACTGAGGCCATAGTAAAGGATACTGAACTCTATTGCGCAGAGAATCAAAACTGGATTGTTTCTTTGGGCCTCGATTTGTCTTCCCCTCTTAATCTTGAATTTACACTGTCCTCTGTACTTACTCTAAATGCCTTTCAGCATGAATTCGTGTTTTCCTCAAGAAATAGTTGGACGCTTGCCACAAGTGTGTGTGTTGGGGAAGGGGGGGAGGGCGTGGCAGGCAGTTAGGAGAGAGAAGCGACCACTATGACTATAATAGTTGGAAATGAATGATCACTCAGGACAAGAACTGGGTGCTGAAAGGAGGTAAAAGGATATAAGTGATGACCTTTAAGTACCTGTATTGCAAACCATAATGCCAAAAAGAAAGAGAGAGAGAGAGAGAGGGAGGGAGAGAGAGAGAGAGAGAAAGAAATCTGCCTGTCATAGAGGCAGGTGGAGAGGGGACAGGGGCAGAAAGGGGACAAAAGGGAAACTGGGGGCACTGGTGAAGGACTGGATGCTGGAAAAAAATAATAATCAGACTTGGGGAATTTACCTTTGAGCAACACCACCAAGGACAATTTTTATTTACCACTTTCAAATAATACGCTGATAGACAATGCTATTGTTTCTCTGAGGCAACTCATTATCTTTAAAACTCATCCTAACAGTGCATCTTAAAGGTCAGATATAAAAGTAGCATCAGAATCATCTCTGCCATCAAAACATGTCACACGCGGTGTCTAGGTCACCGGCATCACTATCCACACCAGGGCTGGTGGGGGTCACGTCTATCAGCAAAGGAGCTGAGATTCATCCATTTCACACTTGCTAAATACACACTGGACACGGCACAAACAAAAAACTTCACATTACTTAATTTTTACTGTTTATTTTATTTTTGCTTTTTGGGTCACAGCCAGCGATGCTCAGGGGTTACTCCTGGCTCTGCACTCAGGAATTACTCCTGGCGGTGCTTGGAAGACCATATGGGGTGCCAGGGATCTAACCCAGGTCAGCCACATACAAGGCAAATGCCCTACCTGCCGTGCTATCGCTCTAGCCTCTACTGTTTATTTTAAAGAGATGCTTTAAATGTCTTATTTTTTTTTGTCTACCAGAGCCTTGTCTTTCATTCTCCACCACTTCATTAAATATTTTTTTTGTGGGTGTGTAATTTCAATGTCTTATCTCTGATCTCCTCATGAAGATGCCCGCTTAGAGCTAAGCGCTGAAACAGCAAATATTTGGCCCAAGCCACTCAATCAAGTGAAGTGTTTTAAGGGAAGCTCCATTTTCAGAATGTCAAACATACCAGGTAGATGTGATTGTGTGTGTTTACTGAGCCAATGTCCTCATTCAATTTTAAGCACAGGTGTGTGAATTATTGAAACTGGGCACCAAGGAGATCAGGTCCCTCCACGCATTAAGGAGGAGACAATGAAATTGTGACTTAGTAGGAAATAAGAGAGAAGAGATTTTTTTTTCATTGTTCCATCCTCTGATTTGAGGAACTCCAGTTAATGTGGATGAATCCTTCTGATTTATAGCAGGCAACGATTAAGAATTTATCTACCCGACTGAAAAAAAAAGGGGGAACTTCTGAAGGGCACAGCATCATTTTTCCCCAGGAACAAAACGCAAAGGGAGTTTGGCTTGAGGCTCAGTTTTGGGTCATGTCCTGAGAACGCTGTCAACTTCAAAGGGCTGAACAAATGTTTCTGCCATTGCAGATTACATGTGACCTAGAACAAGACAAGCTGTTAAGAGCCAAACTGTTAGCAGAGCAATCCGGGTCCACTAATGACTACCAGCTTCACTACAGAAATAAGTACAATAAATCTGCTCTCTTGAAAAAAAATTGATCTATATATGATATGAATGTTGGGATCAGAGAGATAGCACAGGGGGTATGGTATTAGTCTTGCATGTGGCCAATTGTATTCAATTCCCAGCATCCTATATGGTATCCGGAACACTGCCAGGGGTAATTCTGAGTGGAGAAGCAAGAGTAAATCCTGAGCACCACCAGGTATGGCCCCCAAACAAACAAAATTATATAGGTAATTTTTATGAAAATACGAAATAAACACATGAAAATACTTTACACTAATAGTGAGAATTAGCAATACATTTGCTCGAGTGGGCCCAGTAACGTCTCCATTGGAGTCTTTGTTGTTACTGTGTCTGGCATATCGAATACGTCACGGGGATTTTGCCAGGCTCTGCCATGCGGGCGAGATACTCTCGGTAGCAATACATAGTACACACCAGCCAACTTTATTGTCAAGGCCTTTAAAAGATGATCAATACTCCCTGTGTACCCTCCATCCTCTAGCAAATAACAATCTAATTTTGCCTTGCTCTGTGCTAAGTCTCTTGGAAGATCTTTATTCAAAGAGACACATTGTCCAGTTTGGTTGTAATTAATTTAGTAGCCTCTCCCTCTGTTGCTGCTTTTGTGGAACATGACCTTCTAAGAGCTTTCAGAAAGTGCAGCTAAATGAATATCGGCATCATTGAATGAGTCTTCAAGCTCTCTCTTCAAATCATGACCACATAGTTCACTAGCTGGTCTGTTTCTGTACTCAGCTCACATCTAAGTAAGTCCTAATAAAAATGGTATTGTTTCACCCAAACAAATCCCCAAAGGAGAACTGCTTCAGGCACACATCTGCATTAGGACCATCCCCACAAAGACTGGCATGCAGTTCCCCTGAGCCTGCCAGCTCCTGCTCAGGTGCTCCTGCAGGGCTGTTGTTAGCCTGGAACATCACTGCAGGGCCCAGAGCCCTCTTTGTGCTGTGTTCAATCCCCTCCTGAGCTTGCTTGACACCAGGTTTAGAACTGAAATTGGATGCAAATGGTTTGGGGAAAAAGAAGCTTCCTCTAGGTTTCCTGCCTTGGTTTTGAGTCTTCTACCGCAGCCAAATCATTCATGTACGCACCCATTTCCTGGACCTGCATGATATTAATGCCAACACTGTTTGTGACTTAAAGCCCAGGGTTCTCCAAACTAATATTAAAGGCCCCTCCAATATCAAGTCTTAACTGTGTGTTCGGGATTTGTCCTGTGCAGCACCCACGTCCTGAGACATGCTTTGTCATTGAGTCCAAAGAGCTTTTCACTCCGCCTTTCTCCCCAGGCTGACTCCTGCTCTGCTGCCAGCCCCACCTCTTCTCAATGTCCCTCTCCAGTTAGTCTGTACCCTTGGAGCAAATTCCTCTTGAGAAAAACTACTCTGAACACTTCTACCTTCCTCCCTCACATTGGTTTACCAAACACATCCGTGGCAAGGCTGGCCCTTTGCTGGGCCCTGTGTTGGGCCGTGGGAATGCATCATTGAGCAAACCAGATCTCAGTCCTGTGTGCCCTGGAACAGAGAGCAGAAGGCATGCAATGTCCTGAAGGCAGCTGAACGAACTAGTGTAAGGGCAAAACTGACGCCATGACAGTCCGCAGAAATCAGCAAAATCAGCCAGGCCTGAGGTTCAGTTCCTGGCACTGAAACTATCTCAGTTTCCCAGCAATGGAACAATGTGTAACTGGCCGAACTGAACCCACCTGGGAGAGTTCCTGGTCCCAGCAAATAGGCTCAATCAATCACTAGGCCCTTGGTCAAAATGGCCCAGAAATTGTCTTTTGTTAACCCTAAAAGAATGAGTAGCTTATGCAACCATAAACTGTTACTGGAAACTATTGTTTAACTATTGCCTGATGACTGTGACCCTAGACACTTGCCAAAACAACTTCGTTTGGTAACTAGGAAAGGTTTTTTCTGAAAAAAACAAGGCATGCACTGCTTATATAACCAAACCCTATATAAACTGCTTACACTTGAAGGTTGGGGTCGCTATCAAGAGACCACTCTGTGGGTGAGATGGTTGACTCCAGTGTACTGGAGTAAAATTCCACTGCTTTTGCATTATCGTGTCTGTGTCTCTGTCTGTCCCGCCACTCAGGAACCCATAGTCCCGGGTTTAACACTAGGAAGGAGGGAGATGTGGAGACTTAGATTTAGAAGGGCAGAAGGACCCTGTGCAGATGGTTATAAGGAAGAAAGAGATGCTTGTGGGAGGGCAACATGGTGCAAGTCAAAGGAAGAATCACTGTCACTGTCCTCGCGTTGTTCATCGAATTGCTTGAGCGGACCCAGTAACATCTCTATTGTGACAATAGTTACTGTGTTTGGCATATTGAATACATCACGGGTAGCTTGCCAGGCTTTGTCATGTGGGCGAGATACTCTCGATAGCTTGCCAGGCTCTCTGAGAGGGGCGGAGGAATCAAACTTGGGTCAGCCATGTTGGCCGCTTGCAAGGCAAATGCCTTACCCACTGTGCTATCGCTCCAGCCTAAAAGGAAGAATGTTCTGGGAGGAAAGGGCATTTTTCTGTTCCCCTGGGCAGGGAGAGGCACTGGGTCAGGCACTGGACTTTGCCTGGCTCTGCTAAATCGAGTTCTCCCTGGAAAATGTATCTCACTTGCTTATTCTGGTGTATTTTGCTCTCTTGTTTTCTTTCTCTTGTTTTCTTGTTTTCTTTCTCTCTTGAGCGAGGGTTCCTTTCCTTCTCTACCCCAACTCCTTGAACCTTTCTAAGTTCCCGTCAATAAAAACTATCTTACTTTCTTTTTTATAAAGGAGCAGTGTGGGGAGGAAGGTGAAGAGGGTGTAAAGGGGGTGACAGAGTCTGAGTCCCTGGAGAAGAGGTGGCTCCAGTGTGGTGCAGGGGACTCTCAGGAGAGGTCAGAGGTCACAGAGGACTCTGGGCAGTGTCCAGATGAGAGAGAGCTGCCAGGAGGAAGGGAAGAACTGGCCTAATGCATGAGAAGGAAGGGTGTAATTGTTCTAATGGACTGAATTGCAGGTGGGAGCAAAAAAAAAATAAGGTAACACAGATGTCCCTGGTGAGCCCTGGACAAGAAGGTCAACACTGATTGGAAAAGCTGGGTTTGTGTGCTGTCAAGATGGTGCATAGGAACTGAGTCTTTCTCTAGCAGATCACTTGGACATTGCCATGAGGGATTTCGAGTGCATGGTCAGTGGTTCCATGAGTCTCAATTTCCAGAGGTGGGAAACACATTTGGGAGTTACTAACTTCTATACATGCATATCATTAAGAGTTTTTTTTTTAAATTCTCAATATCTTAATTATTCATGGAGGAATAGGTGTCTTTATCACATCAAAACAACTTACTAGAGAAAGAATGGGCTGAAGTGATAGCACAGCGGGTAGGGCGTTTGCCTGGCAAGCCACTGGCCTAGCTGGCCGAGCCTGTTTGATTCCTCCTCCACTCTCTGAGAGCCCGGCAGGCTACCAAGAGTATGTTTCCCACACGGCAAAGCCTGGCAAGCTACCCGTGATGTATTCAATATGCCAAACAAAGTAACAACAAGTCTCACAATGAATGGAGACATTACTGGGCCTGCTCTGGTAATTTGATGAACAATGGGATGACAGTGATACAGTGATAATACAAACATTTTCTTGGTAGTGGTTGAATATTAAAAAATTATTATTCTTAAAAGCCAAGACAGTCTTGATTTTGCTTTCTGTCTCTTCGTATTTCCTACCTTGGAAACCTCATATGGATGGAATAATAGAATATATGATATTTATCAATAAACTATAAATCTATCAAAATACTGGTTTATTTATTGTAAAAGGGATCTAACAACATGATTCCTTATGTTTGTTCTGCACATAAATTCTTTTCAGTTATCCATTTATCTTTTGATGAATTAAGGTAAAGGTAAAGGCCCTCCCGTTGATCATCGATTTGCTCGAGCGGGCCCAGTAACGTCTCCATTGGAGACTTTGTTGTTACTGTGTTTGGCATATGGAATACTCTCAGTAGCTTGCCGGGCTCTCCGAGAGGGGCGGAGGAATCGAACTTGGGTCGGCCATGTTGGCCGCTTGTAAGGCGAACGCCCTACCGCTATGCTATCGCTCCAGCCCCTTAATTGGGCAATTTCCATATTTTCACTATTGTAAGGCTGCTATGAAAATCCATTCACAATTTTTTTTTTGAGTGGACATAGTATGTTTTCATTGCTCCTGAGAGTGTAATTAGGAACATGATTGCCACATAATGGCATCTTTTACAAATCTATTTTTAAACTATTATGTGATTAGTGACTAAATTCGTCAGAAAAATCATCTTTAATTGAAAATAGGAAAGAGTAAGAATATAGAATTTCTGGAAAATAACTAAAGTTAGAGAGATTGAGCGATTCTTCATGGAGTACAGCTAACGAATCATGTGCTCATCAACAAACCTTGACTGCATGCTTGTGAAAATTCTAAGCTACTTTCCAGAGAGGAAATCATTATACAGATTGGAATAGATGTTCATATGAAGATGACCTAGTTTAAGTATCTTATTAAGGATTTTGCTAGTCAGTAAGTTCTAGGGTAATTAAAAGCGTTTAATGAGGAAAACAGCAGCAAAAGTTAGGAGGAAGGTAAACATTCTTCAAGTGTACATACATGTTTTGGTTAACGTAGAATATAGGATATTTGCCTATGACTGACTTCCAAGGAGATGAATGCATCTTTATTTTCCTGGTTTCTTTAGTAACTGAAGAAAATAGTGCATGATAAACAAGCAATTGAGATGATTCAGGGTGAATGGCTCTGCTCCTGAATGTTTAAAACTCTTAAGTTTCCACCTTTTAAATTTTTAAAGTGACTCAATGTGGCCTAGTTTCCAGGCTCTATAAAAAAGGCAGGAGCAAACGCACTCCATGTAGAATGCTTCCTAGTGGCTGAAGCTCATTGTCCAAGGCTGGGAAAGTTGCGTAAAATTGAAACTTTTGGTTCTAGCTACCTAAATGGTCTTATTCTCTTGCTAATGGGAAACTTAAAACCATAATGCCCTGCTAAGCTGCTATATTCAATAAGCTGTAAGGAATAATTAGTACTAACATAAAAAAGATCACTGAAAGTCTAGATGAAAATCTAAACTGTACAAAAGAAAAAATAGGTGAGATTTGACAACTGGGAGACCAGAAATTACTCCACTCTCTGGATGCTCTGGGGTGAACTGCCCATGGCCTTGTAGAAGTTCCTCCTGGTACCTCTCCCCACCACCCCCTCCCAAGTTCCACCTTCCCCCCAAAATGGACTAGACTTATTGATTTTAAAAATAGTAAAAAAATGCACTTTCCTATCCTGCTTTAAAATGTAACTGTTATAACTTCTGACAACTGACTATATTCACAGGGATGTTTAGCTCAGTTATAAGCATGGAATAATTAGTTAACATTAACGGATGTATAAAACCTTAGAAATATTGACTTTGCTCTTATTTTAACTTGTATCATTCATATTTTTGTATTTCTGAGTTTGGTCAAAAATCCCTTACTTAAATAGGTAACTTAAGAAAAAAACTATAGGGAAAATAATATAAAGAGATTATAGTTATATTGGGCTGGAGCGATAGCACAGTGGTAGGGCGTTTGCCTTGCAAGCGGCCAACATGGCTGACCCGAGTTTGATTCCTCCGCCCCTCTCAGAGAGCCAGGCAAGCTACCGAGAGTATCTCACCAGCACAGCAAAGCCTGGCAAGCTACCTGTGACATATTTGATATGCCAAACACAGTAACAAGTCTCACTATGGAGATGTTACTGGGCCCGCTCGAGCAAATCGATGAACAATGGGAGGACAGTCACAGTGATAGTTATATTAATTATATCAATGTGGCATACTACTAAGTATTTTATATATAATGATATATATAAGTAATGCAATAGGACAAAACAATACCTATAACATTGCTAACAAAAGGGAAGACTTTTATTAAAAGACAGCTGTCTGCTTGGCTGGGAAGCAGGTGTGAATCTTCAGCATCCTACATCATTTGTATTTTGCATTATATTTTCATCTGCAATGGGGCGGGAGAGGGGGTACGGAATTGCTTTTGAAAAATCAACTCTAAAATGCCTGGTGGGCATTTGGGCTTCACCTTCCCCTCAAACTCCCCTGGTTTTCCATTAGTAAGTTTCTTATAAGCAGCAACATAAATAAACATCTGAAGGAAAATCCCTGCTGTGTATGGTCCAGGAGAGACACGCCCCCCTCCTAACCTATGCAAAGTCAGAAAGAAAAAGCCAGCCCATCACTCTCATGGAGTAGAGCTGGGGAGGCGGGGATTCCTCTACTGTTGAAAAACAAGCAAGCCAGCAAAAAGGGCGTGGCTAACAGGACACTTTCAAGGAGGGTTAGCTTAAAACTGGTCTTTGGGAAATTTATCATTGTTAAATTGAAACTTGCTGTGAACCTAAGTCTAAATCACCATCAATTATTATCAGATACACTGACTGGCTCAACTCTTCACATGCTATCTGTCTGAATGCAAGGTTCATTTAGTGGAAAACCAGCAGTTCTGTACTACTGTACAAGAAGGGAGACATCCACGACATTGGCAACTATCACCCAATCTGCCTATTGTCTGTTGTCTACAAGCTGTTCACTTTAGTCATCCTGAATAGGATTGGCAGAACACTAGATGAAACCACCATATGAGCAAGCTGGGTTCCAAAAAGGATTCAGCATGATCGACCATATCCACATGATAACCGAGCTCATTGAGGTTTCTCAGGAGTTCAAGATGCTGCTGTCTAACGTTCATTGATTTAAAAAAGGTCTTTGATTCTGTTGAGACTGAAGTGGTCATGGAAGCCCTAGCCAAACAGGGTGTTCAAACTCAATATATCAGGGTCCTCCATGAGCTATATTGCAGGTTCACTACCAGGATCTCACCATTCTACAAGGAACTGATTATCCATGTCAAGAGAGGGGTTCGGCAGGGTAGTACCATTTCACCGAAACTCTTCAGTGCCACCCTCGAGAATATCATGGGACGACTGGAATAGGAAGAAATGGGAGTGAAGATAGACGGTCGGCAACTACACCACCTCTGTTTTGCTGATGATATTGTTCTAATAACACCAAACATTAGTCAAGGGGCACAAATGCTGGCCGACTTCCATCGTGAGTGTGGAAAGGTCGGACTACAGCTGAATCTCACAAAGACAATGTTTATGAGAAACAGTTTCGTTCCTGACGTTCCATTCGCTCTCAACAGAACAAACATCTCCGAATGCAACAGTTATGTGTACCTAGGTCGAGAAGTCAATATGACAAATGACCTGGCACCTGAGTTGCGCAGGAGGAAGAGAGCAGCTTGGAATGCCTTCAAGAGCATCAAAGAAATTTCTAAGAGGACAAAGAACCTCCAGTTCCAGGCACATCTCTTTAATTCCAATGTTATTCCTGCATTAACATACGCCACAGAAGCCTACAAAAACAGGATGAGAACACTATTCGGGTTTCCTGAAGAGGAATCAAAAGAGCTATGCTTGGAGTATCACACTTCACTCAAATGAGAGAAAGAATCAGGAGTTCCGACCTCCATCAATGATCAAGAATTAGGGACGCTATCTTGTCTGCCATGGGTTGAAAATAAGATGGTTTGGACACATAATGAGATATGGAGATGACCACTGGACTAGAGCCATTACCGACTGGATTCTACGGGATATCAAAAGATCGTGTGGCTGCCTACCTATGAGATAGTCAAACTTCTTCATCAAGACCCTGAATGATCAGTTTGAGTCTCTTCATGTTCCTAGAACAAGCAGACGCCATTGGGCTACACTAGCACCCAACAAGGATGAATGGAGATGTTACTGGTGCCCGCTCGAGCAAATCGAGGAGTAATGGGATGTCAAGTGATCAAGTGATCAGGTGATGTGACTATTAAATTACATTTTATAATATGACATTCATGTTAGAATTTCAATTGCATATGATTTTTATTTTTTAAATCAGATGTTCTGTTTCAAACAGAAATTGGTTGAAAATGTAGAAATTTATCTTCTGGATTTTTCCCTTAGTTTTAAATTAATGTTAATAGCAATATATATATATATGAATGTATATAACTGACAGTTCTCTGTAATATCATAAACATATGTACGCAGCATGCTAGAGATTTTGGAGACTCTTATTCAATTTTTATTAGATTGAATTAACTACTGTTTTTTCACTACCTAAATCTGTAACTTCAGGAAATTTAAATGACAATTAAGAAGCAAATTAAAATTTAGGGAACATCTGTCTAAGCTAACTTTAGCAGTCGAACCTTCACAACAAAGATTTTTAACTGAAAAGGATTGATAAGAAATAAATCTATAATTGATGCATGAAGATTAGAAAAATAGATCCTGATCCTTCTTTGTTGGAATTTTCACACTTCAAAGACCAAAAGCTTGTGAGGATGTCCCTGGGCCCAAACTTCTCCCCTTGAGGCCTCTTTCATACTTTGTCTTCCGATAGTTCAGATGCCAACATCTTATTTGATGCAGATTTGTTTTCATATTTCAGCCACTATCAAATGCGATGGGAAAATAAAGTATTAAGATGTGGACTGATAACATGAAGTCAGGATTGGTGTCATAAGGTTTCTTTGCTCCACTGTATACAAAACAGGGCTCCAAAGAGATGCTTCTCTGATATGCCTAAAGGAACAATTGGTTTAACTTAAAATTAAGCTTAAAATTAAGCTCTTGTCTGGTCAGCATAAAATCCATCACAAAGGAGTCCGAGAGATCACAGTGGGAGAGGCTCTTGTTTTGCATATGGCCGACCCCAATTTCTTTCCATCCCTGGCAACCTGAGGATAACCAGGAGTGATCCCTGAGCATAGAGCCAGGAGTAGTAAGACCTGCGCACAGCCAGGTTTGACACCCACTCCCAGCAACCTTCCCTGCCCCCTCAAAAAGAAGTCCACCATAAGATAAAACAATGCATAACACCTAAAAAAATGCCAATGGGATCGTGATGGTGCAGGTGCTGGTTTAATGACAACATGTATAGTGACTGCTGCCTGAACACTGTCTCTGGCATCCTGTTCTCCTTAATTCCAAGGAGAGAACCAGCATCTACAATTCTGATGGGCAGAAGAGTTTTCCTCTCAGTGACCCTGCAGCTGAATGTTTCTTTCATTGCTTTTGCGTGGAAAATCAAGGTAAACCTCACAACAGAGGTGGATAGTGATTTATGTGTTGGAGGTTTCCAAGGCTTAAATGGAATAGAAAGGCATATTACCCAATACAGAATATTTGACAGACACTGTTAACAACTTACTTTGAGTCAGTCTTCCCTATAATCTGGCAGCATCAGTACTTTGGGGTCTAATTTATAGGTAGCAAAAGAGTTGAGAAAGAAAAAAGTCAGTCCTCATATCTAAGAAACCAAGCAGACTAGCAATAAACCCATGCAGAGCACAGGTGACGGGACAGGGCTCTCCTGAAACCAGGGCTTGTGCCTCTGTAATGCCTCGGTGTCTCTCTTACCTTCCCCTCTCTCCTTCTACAGGAGATTTACGAAGATCTCAAACCACAGAGTCTGCACCCACACCTGGGTCCTGCTGCCCAACAGCCCCCAGAGCAAAGCTGCTCTTTCCAATCCCTCCTGACCCCCATCAGCAAGTTCATTCAGCACTTCTCTGCCAAGACTAGCCTGCGTGCTCCCATTGAGTGCTCTCCCTGGCTGTGGAGTGAGCAAGCAACAATCCATCGTGCCTGGCTACAGGTATGTTTCATTACTGGCCAAACTCAAGGGTCTGCATCAATGATTAATATTTTAATTCGCAGAAGGAAGTCTCAACTCCTTGTATTGCAAGCACTTTTATGAGACACAGTGCCAAGGATGAGACTGGCCCCTACCTCAGAATCTAGGGCATGCAAGTACAATCCTAAGAAACTCATGTATAGATGCATTGGTAATAATAATTATGTTCCAATAATGCCACAAATGTCCCAAAGCTGACAACTAGGAGCCCAATGACTAGATAACCCATCTAACAGTGATCACAGTAGCAGGGATGGTGTGGGGCTAGTTAATTCTTTTCGTGACCATACACATAACTCAGAGAAGCATTTTATTCTATTTTACAGATGGAGAAATTAAGGTACCTAGGAGTTAAGTGGAAATTAAGGTACCTAGGATTTAAGGTCTGAAGCAGCTGGTCACTGAATGAGCCAAGATTCCAATCTTAGAACAGACAATAGTCTTACTTAACTACTTAGAGTATTACTAGATTTGACTTGAGACAATCTTTTATTTAGTAGAATAATATAGTCATTTTATAAATAAGAAAGTGTTCATCCAAATTTTTATGAAATTATTTATCTCTTCACCTGCATCTGATATCCTTTTTGTTGAGTATTTTTATTTGTTTTTGGGCTCATTTGGCAGTGCTTGGGGTTCCTTCTACCTCTGTGCTTGGGGTCACTCCTAGCAGGCTCCCAAACTATAGAATGTGCCAGGATCAATCCTGTGGGAGCCACTGTAAGGAAAGTCCCTACCCTGCTGGACTATCTTTCTAACCCAGGGAATAGTTTTTGAATTTTGAAAAGTTATCAGCCAAAGCATAGCCCTTTGGTCTAAGGGGTGACTAATTTGGTTTTGTTCAATGACCTGAGAGTCAAATGTTAAACGATATATACATGCCTTTGTAACAGTACTTAAAGTCATTTCTCTTTCTCTCTGGGAAGGTATGGATCTGAACCACATGCCACATTCTTTTCCAAAGACCTTTGAGAGAAAGCTTATATACTGTGCAAGTTATAAAGTCAAAGACAAAACTTAGGACACAGATTCCACTTAAATAAAAGTAAGATAAATTTTCCTGCATGCGGATTATTTGGGAAAGATCTCTGCCTTTCATGTGAAATAAAGAGAAATACACTGATTTTACTTATCAATACATAAAATTGATTGCCTCTGTTTTTTCTCACAGGGTTGAATCAATGCTCTAGGTCATCGAGTATGTAAACAATCAAACACATATTTGAAGTCTGGCCTGTCAGTGTAAAGCCCGGGTCTCGCCTCTCATCTGCTTGGTTCAATGATGGATGAAAGACTTGGGATAAGACATAATCCTGGGTTGAGTGGCCAATGTGCACAGATCAGACCTCTGTGTACAAAATGGGTATACTTATTACCAGTTTTAGGATGGGAAAATACCTGACTTCAGGTACATAGGTCAGGTGCCTGGCAGCTGTGTGACCTCAAGCAGTCCGTTTAACTTCTCTGAGCAACAGTTTACAAACTATGACAACCTGCCCCTCTCAAGGGAAGCTTTCCTGATGCTACGGTCGCCATCAAAATAGTTCATCATGAGAAAGTTGGATTCAAATCATTGAGGGATCAAACTGAGATGGGCTCTATGCAAAAGAAGTCTTTAAGCTCTGTATGACAACCCCAGCCCCTAGTTACACCTCCTTGCCTAAGAAACAGACAGACCCATGACCATAGACACTTCAGGGCCTGCTGTGTTTTGATTTTGAATGAAGATTTGCTCATTGGCATTCAGGAACACTTAACCATTGCCAATTTTCCCAGGGCCCCCACATTGAGTTATGAGTGCCTCATTTGGAACTGTGAGGGTATAGGCCATGCCAAGTTGCTGCCGAGACTCCAGTTTTCTCACCATCAACCTCATTTCCCTTCTCCAGAGCCTTGGGTTCGAGCTGAGTTTTGCTTTATTTAATGTGTCTGTTCAATTTTCCTATTGGCCACACACCTCTGCAATCTTCTCATCGTTGCAAGAGGAACCTGGGTGTATAGCACCCTGGGACCAAACCCTGAGAGTCTCTTGTGATTCCTCACTGCCTAAGACCCCATTCCCCACCCAGGGCTGGGCCCATGATGCAGAGACAGCGCCTGCTGTTGGTGCCCTTCTCACTTGCTCTCGTGATGACCCTATTCTACTCACTTCTCAAGACAGATTTCGTGAATGAAATAGTGCAGACCTTAGCAGCCAGAAGAAGAGGCAGCTTTGTTGATTTGGAAGGAAATTGAATCTCAAAGGTGAAAAGGCAGGAGCATCAATTTGCCCTCACAAAGAGGAGATGATCTCAAGTAATTTGGACAAGAGGGGAGGCTGGGGGAGGGCCGCCACTCATTTCCCTTGATCCGCAAGCAAGAGACACTGCATCCAGTTTTCTACATTGAGGGAGAAAATGATGGCAATGAGCAGAACCTGGGATTACCACTTCAGAAGTGGAGCAAGATAGAACAAGAACAGAAAAACCATGCCCCAGCACATCAATGTGTCCTGAGAGGCCTCCAGTTCTCTGTCTAACCCACTCCCCTTCGTGGCACTGCACTCAGGAAGGAGCTCTAGCTCATGACCCCGAGAGAGATTTCCTGTTGTCCTGGCTCAGGCCTGGACTGAGCAGATGCTCTTCTTCAACCTGACAGACATTAACCGTTCCCTGTTTTTCCCTGTTTCACAACTATCAACTGTTCCCTTATACCCTTTTGGTCCTGTGTGGAATAGTTTAAGCCTGGAGTGGTTGCAACCAGTTAGGAAGAACATTTTTCTGTGTGGTAGGTGTCTCTTCCACTTCCCTGCTATAGAGCCCTGCAGGCAGATGTGCTTTGTACAGTCCTACGGCACTTAGAATCACACACCCCCGGGGCTCTAGCTCATGCCCCACCCAGGATGGCTTTTCCTAAACATTTGGAGCAATTCCTACCATGTTGCCCCCAACAGAGGCACATTTGTATTTTGTAAATTTACAGAATAAGCATCATGTTTCAACATTTCTGAATCTTCTCTAAACTTTGGAGAACCCTAGACGGAACAAATAAAGTCATCACCACTCTGAAATTCATGAGTGAAGAGGGGTGGGGGGGATGTGCAGCCTGGGTCACAGTGAAATTTACAAACACTCCTAATTTACAAATAATTCCTCCTTTGCTTCAATTTTTAGTAAAATTGTGCGTGTGTGTATATGTGTGTGTATGTATGTGTTTCTGGATTTCTCCTTCCACTGGTTTTTGATGAGCAAAACTAAATCCTATTTATCAACTACCTTTCGTAGATTAAAAGTATAATTGAGGGGCTGGAGTGACTATAATTGAGGGGCTGGAGTGACTCCTGGGCATCACCTCCAGTCCCCTGAGAATCACCAGGAGTGATCCCTGAGCATTGTCAGGTGGGACCAAAACAGCTGCCCTCCAAAAAGCATAACTGAAAACAAGGTCAATTTTTAAAATATAAACCATAAAACATAATTGGAGACCTAATGTAAAAGGAACATAAGGAAGAAAGTACTGGCAAAGTTGGCAAGGCCCAGCCCTGGATCATTTCCTATTTCACATTAATGATGATTTTTTTATTTAGAAAGTAAAGAAAATTATCATTTGTTTTGCTTTGAATGGGAAATATATCCATGCCCGGTCAGGCCTGACCCTGGGTTCTGTGCTCAGAAATCACTCCTGTCAGTGCTGAGAGAACCATACAAGGTGCCAGGGATTGAACCAGTTTGGATCCAAAATGTAGGGTTCAAAAAGTAGTTTTTCGTATAGCTGAGTAAAATACAGGCAGGAAAAACCCTGCAGAGAATAATAAAGATGAATTAAAGTGGAGGATACTTGATACACTGGAATAAGATATATAAGGTTAGCATAAAGTAAAAAATAAAATCATTTTGCCATAGATGAAGAAAATACTTGCTTTATTTCCCCTTCGATTAAAAAAACGTAGTTTTTATTATTAATTTCTAAGCTCATGCACTATCAGAATTTGCTTGAAATTGTAGATTTATTTCCTTTGGGTACTGCCCAACAACATGCTGATTTTCAGAAGGTGTAAACTAAATGAATTGGAGAACATTTCAACCTCATGGTGACAATTTGCAGTGAAGCCACAGATATGAGGAAGTCAGAGAGACTCACGACAGGAGCCCAGGTAGGCCTGGAATGTCCAGCGGACACTAAGGCCAGGGTCACTCCCAGGGAAATAAGTTAGGAGAGGCTTGAAAGTAAAACAGAGAAGCAAATACACAAGAGCATTGGAAGAAAGGAGGCAGCAGGATTCAGTGTGCGTCTTCCCTGGAACTCTGCTTGTTATCTGGGAAGAATCACTAGGCTGTGGCTTACCACCTATGTCTAAGACCAGTCACAGGCTACTGGTAGAGTGGCGTCTGATGCCACATGGGGTTCAGATCAGAATTTTAGATTTGAGACTATGAAGGATGTAGGGAAACTTCTCTGCTCAGGCAATTCCAATTTCCTGGGAGTTACTTAACAGTTGCATTGCAGGCCAGGCGGAGGTAAAGATGGGTGCCTTTCATGAGACCTTATCAGGACACGAGGAAGGAAAGAGCTTTGCGATGAGCACTCACCAAGGCGTGGGACCCCCAAAAGCAGTGTCACCAGAAGTTACAGCTCACTGGACTGTGTTAAGGGAATACTGGTCCCTAGGCTGATGGCTCTGGGGGCCTATGAGGAAGATCACAGCATCCAAGCTGTGGCCTCCCAATCCAAACTGGAAAATAATGGGGGAAAATCTTATTCGCATAAGGAGGTAGAAAGCTAGGCCCTCCAAAATTCCATTAACCAATGATAAACTAACTCTCTGAGTTCACATCTTACTGCTGAATGCTGTCATTAAAATTTTTTCAGAATCCAAGTTCTTTCAAAAGAAGTTCTGAGAAAATGACAAGTTGGAGAAATTGAGGAACAAGAACTCAAGCTCACCATGTCAAAACCTAGAGGAAAGAGGTGAATAAATGTGGACAAAGGCAGTGATTCTCATGCGATAAACAACTGTATTTTGAGCAATGGACAGGATAGAGTGGACATATACAATGATTTACAAGGATACAAGCACAATTTTTTCATAATAGTACACATGTTACTTGAATTAAAAAAATACCTGAATGAACACATCTTCTGTCAACCCATTCCAATAAAGTCTTTCTATTTAATTTTTTATTTTGTTTTAGAGTCACACCCAGCAGTGTGCTCAGGGCTTAGGACTGGCTCTTCCCTCCTTGGGATCACTCACTACTGGTGGACTCAGTGGACCATGCAGAGTGCTGGGAATCGAACTCGGGTCAGTCACATGCAAGACAAGTGCCCTCCCCATTGTACTACTGCTACAATCCAAATGGTGGCATCTTAACATTGAGCTCAGAGGAGTGAACACTTTGCATGGAAGTTGGTGATACCAGACAAAGAAGGAGAAAATGAGGTTATTTCAATTATCTAGGGGAAGAGAACAGAGTAAGAACATTGAGCAAGGAATGGCCTTTGGAGTTTGCTTCTCCCAATGGATGTTAAACTGAGTTGCTCTGGAGAGCAGCAAGTGGGGCCAGGAGCAGTGCACATAATACCCAGTGAGATTCTCAGGGGCAGCACAGAGAAGTTCATGGATCTCGGAATCCCAGTGTCCAAGTCCTTGAAGACCAACCCACAAAAAGGGTCATTATACACAGAGGCACCCCATCACTTGAGACTCACCATGACGTGGCTGGCACCAGGACTGGTCAGTCATGTGCCATCCGAGGAGAGAGCTTGCATACCCAGGCTCTTTAAAAGAGCTTTCAAGTCTGTACATCAGAGGACATGGGGCTTCATCACTAAAAATCAGAGGAATTTGAAGGGTGCCCGTTTGAGGGAACCAATAACTTTCTATTTAAATTTCTTCTGCACATGAAATACTCAGAATAATCAGAAAATACTTTTTCTGATTATTGAAATAATAACTAATGAAGCCAAATAAAATCAGTATAAAAAGAAACAACAATAATATAGCCTCATGTTTTCATTCAATAATATAATATGGGTCTATCTTTTAGCCCTATATAAAAATCCACAATGTAGATATACTTAGAGTCATATGTAAAAGCCTAGTAAGGGTCACACAAGTGCATAATACAGTTTTCATATTTCTTTAAGTGATTTAGGCAATGCCTAACTGATAGATTGATTCTTGATGTCTTTGCAATAATCAGTCTGATTGTACATCTTTGTCTACCTTTCAAAAATTATTCCAAAAGATTATAGGCCACATCAAGGAAATTTGGGGTAACCATGCTTCATTCCAAAATTTTAATTACTTAATTTTTGCCAGTAATACAAGATAATTACTCGTTTAGTCACTGTATCTACTACAGAAAGTGTAAGGGCACGGATAAGTAGAGTTGAGGAAACCAGGGGCTGTCTGTGTTTTAGTAAAGGATCAAGGGCACAAAATATAGGTCTGGAAGATATTTGTAAAGGTAAAGGTAAAGGTAAAGGTAAAGGCCCTCCCGTTGATCATCGATTTGCTCGAGCAGGCCCAGTAACGTCTCCATTGGAGATTTTGTTGTTACTGTGTCTCGCATATCGAATACTCTTGGTAGCTTGCCAGGCTCTCCGAGAGGGGTGGAGGAATAGAACTCGGGTCGGCCATGTTGGCTGCGTGTAAGGCGAACGCCCTAACCGCTGTGCTATCGCTCCGTATGAGGATTAATTAGAAGAAGAAATGACAAGCAATGGCTTCTGTTTTTTTCTTTCAAAGAAAAATGAGATGAGACAAAATTGCTCAATCTCAATTTCTGTCTTACCCAAAGGTCAGCATTTAGAGGGCAGCAGAAAGAGAAGCTACACAGAAAAAGTTATAATGGAAGTTCTGCAAATTAGCAAGAAAATAAGAGTGTGCTATAACAGAAGGCAAGGTTGATGATTTTTTTTAGAACACCACATAATAATAATTAGCACTTGAATCATGCTGTGTCCCACAGTCTCAAAGCACACTGCAGGCAAACCATTTGAATTTTAGAACACTAGGGGCATAGAGAGAGTAATTCAGGAAAACTTGGACAAAACAGAAATAAGATGAATGGCAGCAACGTTTACTCAACCTTGGTAATTTCAGGAGCGCCAAACCTTGGCTTAAGGAAGGAAATGTTGACTCTCCTCTAATTACTGTCTATATAATATTTACTCATTCTCCGCATCAGATGATTTCCAGAGTCATTGCTCAGCAGCTGCAGTTAAAAAGCTGTGAATTTAAACATTTCAGTCTAACAGCTGAGGAACTGGTTCTCAAAAAACAAAAATCCCCTGGAGATGTGGCTCGGCGCCAAGCTTTACCAGCGCACCCCCCACCTCTGACTCCAATCCACAGGGGGCTCCCAGGAGAGTAACCTGGAGAGGAGTCAGTCAATCCTGCCCGTTTCCAGAAGCTAGCCCAACTTACTTTTCAGAACAGCTTATCATTTCAATGAACATGTAATTGACTGGTTTTTATTAGCAGAGTTCTGTGATTGCAATAGACATGGAAAGTCCAGTAGCAACAGCCGCCAAGTAGACACGTCCTGCCTTCTCAGCTCGCTTCCTCACTCTGCACCAGAGAAACTCTATTCTGGATTTTTCTTTTCTTAGCATTGTACCTTTCAAGACACTTTTGCATCCTGTGGTTCATCTGTGACGTCGCATGGACCATCACGTCACTGCTTTTCATTTCCGAGTAGTCGAGTAGTCATCTTCTTTGGAAAGGTACCAGAGTTTGTAGTTCCTGGCTTAGAAACAATGATTTGTTTCCAACTCTGGATTATTATGAGCAGGTTATCTGTGAACATTTCCATAACAAGACTTCCTGTGAACATGCGTTTGCATGTTTCATCTGGTGAAATACAGGAGTCATTTTACAAGTGTAGATTTAATTCTTGGAGAAACATAAACTTTTCTAGAGCATTCTATTGCTTTGTCCTCGCATGCACTATTTTGCCTCTGCAATGTGCAAAATGTGCAAAAGAGCTATTTTTCATAGTACTCAACTCTGCCAACCTATACACATCGACACGCAGGTATATGCGTTTGAATGTGCATTTCCAGTCAGAAGTGGTTTCCTCCATGGCTTGAATTTATGCTGCCATGACAATAATGGCCTGGGACATCCTTTCCAGTGGTCCTTACTCCCCAGAGCTCCTCTTTTGTGACCTGTCCAGTCTGGCCTTTCTTGCATTTTTAAAATTGGGTTGTTGCGGTTGTGTTGCTTTTCACTGCTACTGGTTTGCTTCTGATAAAAGCTCTACATTGCAAATACCACGCTTCACTCCCATATCAATTCTGTTTTTATACTCACTGACAGTATAAAGGCCCTCCCGTTGATCGTCGATTTGCTCGAGCGGGCCCAGTAACGTCTCCATTGGAGACTTTGTTGTTACTGTGTCTGGCATATCGAATACTCTCGGTAGCTTGCCGGGCTCTCCGAGAGGGGCGGAGGAATCGAACTCGGTCGGCCATATTGTCCACTTGCAAGGCAAACGCCTTACCCACTGTGCTAAAATGTTTTAATTTTCATTCATCTTTATCATGCCGGGCTGGAGCAATAGCACAGCGGGTAGGGCTTCTGCCTTGCACGCGGCCAACATGGCCGACCCAAGTTCGATTCCTCCGCCCCTCTCGGAGAGCCCGGCAAGCTACCGAGAGTATTCGATATGCCAGACACAGTAACAACAAAGTCTCCAATGGAGACGTTACTGGGCCCGCTCGAGCAAATCGACGATCAACGGGAGGGCCTTATCATGCTATTTTCATTTACTTTTATTTCTAGACCTATTTATTCTGTTTTTTTTTCCTCAGTGATTATCTATGCCTTCTGATAAAGTGAAGTATGACATTAGGTAATTTGCCCTCCTAGTGATACCTACACCAATGTTTCTGAGATGCTCTCTTCTGTGTGTATTATCTCCTGAAAGTTCTTCCTGGCAGCAACTAATGGGCTGTTGTAGGATGACATTGCTTTGTCCTTCCTCCACAAGGAGCTTAGGTTTATCTAGTTACACCCATCACGGTGCTCCTGAGGCATTTCCATTCCATTGTGTTTATCTGTAAACATTCTTCCTTATGCTCTCCTCCCCAACCAGTTAATCAGCTTTCCCCCTAATCAGACTCTGTTAATTTGTAAGGTTAGATTCCTCAGAAATCTATGATTTTATATGTATGAGTGAAATATTGCCTTTCTCCTCTCCTTATGCCTTATGACCAGTTTACTTTAAAGCAATGCCCTTTTTGTAGAGATACAGGAAGATCGTTAACATTATGCTTTGTAACTTAGGATTTGATTGGCTTTGAATATTATTCACTCCCGGGCATCTGCTTTCTTGACTTAAGCCTCAGTTGCCCTTAGTTCCTAACACCCCAAAAGCAGGGTCCCGACGAGGAACTGAATGGACCCAGGGCAAGCGGTGAGCTACCCTGGCATCGAAATGGGCCAGGCCAAAGTGCCACGATTCTTAACTATAAGTTAAGAGTTTGATCATAGACAAATGCTGTCATGATCCAAAAGTAATGACGAGACTAGGATCCTGCTAGGGGTGGGAAAGACTATCTGGCCTGAGCACTGAGATTGAGATGAGATGGCCCTAGGAGAGCAATTCTATAAGTTTAAGATATTTCTTACTGTATCCATACAAAATGATTTATATTATATATGCTTGTCGGACAAGGAGAGGAGAAACACACCATGGGATTCCGCTCTAGGGTGGGTTGTCCTGCTGAGCTAGGATCTGTCCTATGAGAGGCTTTCCCTGAGGGAAAGAATTCTACGCCTATTGATTGTGACGGCACCTATATGTAATTGTTATCCCAGTCCCTCATCCAGAGGGATATAATGAAACTGTAGAATGGGCAAGGGAGGCAGAGGCAGAGAAGGGAGACTGGTGTGATTGGAATAAACTGCAACTAAGACCAACCTGGCCCTTGTTCTTTCCCTTGCCTGCCCATTGCCATCAACCTCCCTGGGGTGAGGGAAGCTGCGTGAGACTACCGAACGCAGGCGGTGGGAGAGATAGAGTCATGGTGCTGAGCTGTGCCCCCTTTTTTGAGTTTACACAGGCTGTTTTCTATTTTTTTATGTCTTAACTCCACTTCAGTTGATTCTTTGATGCTATCTGCATTTTCCTTAGTAGAAAAAATGGGCAGTCCTGATCTGGGGTGGTTATTGTTATAAGAAATAATTTAATATGCATCATTCATTTTCATACATCATAGTAAGCCTGACAAATTTTGAGGATTAACTTGCACCTTAACTATAAATAAGATTATTGTAGTAGGACGAACAGTGAAAATCATATTGTTTAGCAAGGAGCTCTGAAAAGAGTGATAGGAAGTGCTTCAAAGATGGTACCAGCATAAGGATATGATTTAAAGGTCTGACCAAAAGAAGAGAATTCGGAATGACAGGCCTGGGATTTGCGGTAGGAAATTCATACCTTTTTGTTTAGAGGATATCAAACTTGAGTCATTCAGAATCAATGGATATCTATCAGGCCTTGAAGACCTTTTCTGACTAAGAAATAAAATCTATTGCTGAGAAAATATGAGTCAAGAAAACACTTTCTGACATGAAATACTTTGGAAAATGATTGGGTTATTTTTTTTTTTTTTTTGACTAAACAGCAACACAACATTAAATTGAGAACAAGCACAATTGAACCTAGCTAAGACTCAAAGGATCTGATCACGATCCACAGAGACACTTGAGAAAAACACTAAGTGTTTTTGACTGCGTGACTTGGCTAAGCCATGATGCTGGCGATGTGTCTTTATATATTTCTAATTAACCCCAGTGAAACCTCCTTTTCTATCATGTTCACTGGTAAATAAAAAGGTATCAAGTAGGACTGTGACCTCGGGGCAGGGAGGACCCTGGCAGCCGCTCATTACTGCTGGCCTTGGGGATGATTTTGCTACAGAGAAGGATGAAGAGATCTGCACTGATAAACCTTCAGGCTGAGCTCCATTCTGTCCTGATAAATTGTTAGCATTTGAAAAAGGTCAGAGGCCACTGTTGTGGAAACATGAACAAGAGGTTCAGCTGGTCCTAGGGAAAAGAATGTTCCAGAGCTTGGGCAGAAAAGTGCCCCTGATTCAAAATTCAGAGTGAAGATTTAGAGGCATTGTGACTGGAACTTCACTCAGGTATGTTCTATGCAGTCTCACCTGGGCACACACATATGTGTGTTCATGTTTTTCAGGGATGATAATTGCCTAATATTTGGCCTCAATTAGAAAAATGGGCAGTATTAACCTGCGGGAATGTTTCTTCTTCAAAAGAAATGCTTTCAGATTTCAAACTATCTTGCTTCCTAGGGGGAAAAGAGAAATAAGGGACAGTTTTAAGTGAGTGGGGTCCTGACTAATGGAAGGAATTCCCACTAATTTAAAAATATAAGTACATGTATGGGGCTGGAGTGATAGCACAGCAGGTACGGCATTTGCCTTGCACACAGTCAACCCGGGTTAGATTCCCAGCATCCCATATGGTCCCCTGAGCACCACCAGGAGTAATTCCTGAGTGAAGAGACAGGAGTAACCCCTGTGCATTGCCGAGTGTGACCCAAAAAGCAAAATATATATATATGTATATATATGCATATATATGTACATGTAAACAGAATTTTTTAAAATACTGACAAATGGCATCATAAAACAGCTCAAGTATTCTCTGAAATTAATCTAGATAATAACATATTTTTTATGTTGATAATAGCAATTAAAATAATATCAACATGTTTTACTGATAGAAAAAAAGTTACTGCGAATAATGGGGCCAATTCGCTCATCTACACAGTAAAGCAAAACAAAAATTGGCATTTATGTCATAATAAAAACTTTAAACTCATACATACAGTCAAGGAAAAAAATATATAAATAGATCCTAGCAGTGTGACATATCGGTTACTTACAATCTTTGACAGAGTAACATTTTTTATTCATTTTAAAAAACACCCCACAAATTTACTACCTTGAACCTTAGTCCTTTTGTGACCTTAAGAAATGCTCGGAATCTGGGAAGACCAAGACTCCAGCAGCCTCCGGACTGAAGGCTCAGTTCCCCCAGGCATCCATCTGCCTGTGAGCAAAGTGGGGGTAAGTTAGGGTCCAAACGAAAAGCGAGTTAGACCCTCAAAAGATCCTGCCCAACGGCAGAGCAGAGCGATAACACAGTTAGAAGCGTGACTCAGGACTTCCAGGGAAGACACGGCTGACACTCTTCGCAACACGGGTGTGATTTATGTGAGAGCAAAGGATGAAGCCCCTCAGACAGGCGCTTCTTCAGGATGACCCCTGAGAGTATTTCTGCTGAAGGTTGATGCTGCAACCCTTTGCTTTGGAGGATGAAAAACAGCTAACTACACTCATACAGGGAAATAAGTATTTCTAAGTAACACATAAACTATGAATGTTTTACTAATTATGCTAGTAAAATTTCAGAAATCATATGGAAAGCAGCATACATGTTGACATGCAGAAAGGTTTCTGTCCAAAGACCATTCCTTTCTTGTATTGCATTTTTCAGTGAAGAGAGTTCAGTTGTTCAAAACTTCTGTAACAGAGAGCCCATTCTTTGCACTCGTATTAATAACTCCTGAGATAATAAGTGGAGCTGCTGAATGGTAAAGGTAAAAAGGTAAAGGCCCTCCCGTTGATCATCGATTTGCGCGAGCGGGCCCAGTAACGTCTCCATTGGAGACTTTGTTGTTACTGTGTTTGGCATATCGAATGCGTCACGGGGAGCTTGCCAGGCTCTGCCGTGCGGGCGAGATACTCTCGGTAGCTTGCCGGGCTCTCCGAGAGGGGCGGAGGAATCAAACTCGGGTTGGCCATGTTGGCCGCTTGTAAGGCAAACGCCCTACCAGCTGTGCTATCGTTCAGATTATGCACATGTATGTGTTCACACATACACATATATTTGTACATATGCATATATATACACATGTATATATACACACACATGTATAGACACATAGTTGTACACATCCTATACAGATGTATCCCTCTGAGGAAGAGTCCTCTCTTAGTGACCATCATCAATGTTCTCATTCATCTCAATTCAATATCAAAACAAGATGTTCTTTCCGAATGGATTTACATGAACACATCTATTCCTTTCTCTTCAGATCTTTTTGGGAACCTGAGTGATAGTACAGTGTGGAGTTGCACAAGGCCAACTAAGTTTGACCCCTGAAATCCCACATGGTCTCCCAAGCCCCTCCAGGAGAGAATCCTGAGCTCAGAGCCAGGAGTAAGTCCTGAGCACAATGTGGAGTGGTCTGAAAACAATAGAAAACAAAAGATCTATCTATTCATATGTCTCCATTGTTTTGTTTGTTCATCTTGCTGTGAATTTGACAGATAGATATAATATATGTATACATATATACACATATTACAGATAATCACTCTGGGTTCTTATATGTTGATTTTATGCTTCTTTGAAAACATAAAACATTTTGTACTTTGTAAAACCTGTTATTCTCCCTTGAAAAGTTTAATACCTTTATACTTATAGAATATTTATATATATGTTTTCTTTTTGGGTCACACCTGGTGATTCACAGGGGTTACTCCTGGCTCTACACTCAGGAATTACTCCTGGTGGTGCTCAGAGGACCATATGGGATGCTGAGAATCGAACCTGGGTCAGCTGTGTGCAAGGCAAATGCCCTACCCGCTGTGCTATCACTCCAGCTCCTAGAATATTTATAATTTTTCAACTGTATATTCATATATTTAAAAATATAAAATATAAATATTCTAGGGGCTGTAACAATAGCACAGCAGTAGGGCATTTGCCTTGCACGTGGCCGGCTGGACCGACCTAGGTTCAATTCCTCTGCCCCTCTCAGAGAGCTCGGCAAGCTACTGAGAGTATCTCACCCACACGGCAAGCTAACCATGACATATTCGATATGCCAAACACAGTAACAACAAGTCTTACAATGGAGACATTACTGGGTCTGCTCAAGCAAAATTGATGAACAACAGGAGGACAGTGCTATAACAGTGCTATTCATATATTATTTCCTAAGTGCCCAAAGCATCATTTTTTTCATAATTAAGTTTTTAGTATAACTGATTATTATATAGATGTAACTTGTTTTTCTTTGTTATTTAAGGTTATCTATTTTAAAAATGGTCTATTTCCTAAGAAATTTATAAGCCACCTCATTATACATTAAAATATTTCAAGTATTTTCCTCCAAATAAAGTGTCTTGTTAGTAATACAAGAACAAATTGAAGTCGAAGTGTAGAATGAGAAAAGGAACTGAAATTGAAAAACAGCAGGTCAAGGATAAATCATTTTTTAAAAACTGCATTATATCCTTTGGAAACATTGTGAAACCACCCAGTTTGGCACTTTTCCTTATTCAATGAAATGTCAACAGGTCCTTAAATAATCCAACAAATTTCATTTCCTCCAAGTGAGTTGCTATTATAGTTGATGATGATGAAGATGAAGATGGTGAGGTGTAGTCACACCTGGCCATGCTCAGGACTTACTCCTGGTTCTATGCTTAGGGATCACTCCTCATGGTACTCAGGGGGTCACCTGTAAAATTGGAAAATGAACCCAGAACAGCAGCATATAAGTCAAGTGTCCTGCCCTCTGTACTGTTGCTTTGGCCTCTATTAAACTTACTCCCATGGTAAGTATAAACCTTTCTAGTACTTTCTCTTTGTTACATTTTTCTTGAAGTGCCCATTCCAGTGGCAATTACATTCTCATCAATAAACATGAAATTTATTAAACATTGAGAGATCTGAGTACGTGCAACAGCAGGTATTTTGTGTATCCTGAACTCACACCTCTTAAACAATTGGAAAGCTAATCGAAACATATTACACAAAGTTCTCCAAACCCATCTCTTCTGATGTGCTGTCTAAAGCATCGAACTATCTATTCCCCCAAACGGTAGCGTTAGCGCCATCTTCTTGAACTATTGCCTGTAATCCTTGAGGTCTTGGGGAGCAGATACACAGAGAGGAATAAGCCCACACTGTTTCCTGCAGTACTTGTCTGGATTCTATATGTCTCAGTCATGGCATGGCTGTCTGCCCACGGGCATTTGTGATTACATTCAAGTAAATAATGCAATTTGCAATTTAACTATGTAGAATTAATACACCAATGTGAAATAATGTAAAATACTCTTTTAAAAACAGACTTTTGGTGAGAAGTGGGGGTGCAGGGTCAAAGTGTAGGAATTAAGGCACATGACCTGCATGTAGCCAACCCTGATTTCTTTCCCCGTACCACCTGGTCTCAGGGCATCTCCCTGGGTCCATGCCAGGAAGTTCCCCAGAGCCACCTAGAGTTCTCATGGAGTGGTTCCCAGCAGAGTACCATGGCCCAGGTAACCTCTACTCTGCACGGCTGGGCAGCATGGGTTCCCCAGCTCTCCCATCTGAGCCAAGAGTCACCGGACGGAATCTGCTCTTTGCATTAGCAAAAAGAAATGATACAATTTAGGCTCCCAGATTTTTCCTCCTGGGAGCAAAACCGGAATCCGTGCCACTTTATGTGGCCTCTCCCTTGCTCAGCCCCCCACCACCCACCCAAGTTTGGTCAATGACAAATACTTGATGGCCCAGATCATCCTCATACTTCACCATCACAAGAAGAGAGTGTCTTCATGCAAACATGTTTATGTGCTAAGCACCAAAGACAAGAACATGGATGAGAATTTTATAGCCACTGTTCGGAGGGTCCATGGTCTCAGTTCCCAAAGCACCTGTTACTCCTGCCGAGGTCTAAGAGCACAGCCGGGAGCCACGGCATAGTTTGAATCCACCAAGAGGCTCTCTGGCCGACCTGTCATTCAGGAACCAAGGTTTGCTTTACTGCTGCGGGAGCTGAGTCTTCACTTCCCTGTGTCCTGGAAAAGCACATCACACCACCCCCTCAGTGTCCCCTCACTCAAGTCTGTGCTGGAGGACATTAATGCCTCTGTTGTGAAGGCAGCTGGCACCAACACACAGACACTTAGTGTGGGAAGAACCAGTCATCCCAGGCACCCGCCCCAGTGAAATCACCTCTGCTCAGCCTTGTCTTTTACCTATAACTTCAAACTTATTGAATCAAAAATAGTCCCAAACTTAAAAGAGAAAGAAAAAAAAACACATTCCCCTGAAATTAAAAAAGATTAAGACCTTATGCAGACTTAAAAGTAAATGTAATAAAAAAAAATGTAGGAGTGTGGTCCACAGAAGAAGCACATTTCTTTCTCTCCAACTCTCTCCCTCTCTCTTCCTTTCTCTCTCTCTCCTCCTCTCTCCCTCTATCTCTCTCCCTCCCTCTCCCTTTCTCTCTCCCTCTCTCCTCCCAAACTCTCTCACTCTCCCTCCTCTCTCCCTCTCTCTCCCTCCCACTCTTTTTCCCTCTCCCTCTCTTTCTCTCTCCCTCTTTCCCTCCCTCTTCCTCTCCCTCCCTCCCTTTCTCTCCCTCTCTCTTCCTCTGTCTCTCTCTCTCTTTCTCTCTCTGTTTCTCTGTCTCTTTCTCTCTACACTCTCTCAAGAGCCTCGGTTATTTAAATGTCTTGAGTTTGGACTAAAGCTACTTCTTCTCTGTTTAAATGTTTCTCCTTTGGATCTAGAAAATGAAGGCAGGAAAGGACATTTCTGCAGACCCAGACATTTGGAATTAATAACCCGAAGCTGTAACCGAGTGATGACCCCACCCACGGGCCACTGAGCTGAGGCAGCCCCGTCAGGAGCGAAGCCCTACCAGGCACCGCATGGGACCGCATCGGCTTTGAGAAAACAATCAGGCCTTCCTTCAAGAGGCACATCATGGTCTTGGCTTTTCATTCTTTGACAGTGGAATAATTAATTTCAATAAATTTGTAAGGTTATTAAAAGCTTTGGATTCGGCGAAGAAAGTCAGAAGCATAAATCTTGCTTTTCATTTTTTGTTTATTACAAGTGGCTGTCAGGGTTGTTTTTAATTTATTTAATATTCCTGTTAATAACAAGTCTAATTAAGAAATCCATTAAAGTCTGTGAAGTTAATTTAACAAGGGGAAATCCTAATGGAGTGTTATTAGAATTGTCTTTATGAAAAGAATGACACAGACTTTCATCGATTCTTAATCAGAATGTCCTCTCCCCAAAGGACTTTATGCATTCGGGGGTTTTTTTTTTTTTTTGGTAACTTTTTTACAAAATTTCAAAAGTGTATTTCAAAACACTTTTTATCTGTTGCATCTTTCACCTGGTAAGTTGCTCCCAGATATTAGTGGTCACTATGCTGGCAGAAGTTTAGAAACTAGATGCTGTTTATTTATAAAACGTTTTAGATACAGAAGATGTAATTATTTCATCCATAATGAATTCAGCATCTTAAAATTCAGTAGCTAGAAGTCACTGTGGAAATTGACACACTGTGGAGCTTTCAATCAATTGCATAGTACAAAAGCAAATCATCCACTTTTCCAAAAGGTCTGTCTGACTCCTACCGCCCAGTCAACATGCATACCCACATATACAATACTCATTTTAGGAAATCAAGAAGACAACTTCAGGATACCTGGTATTACCTTTTGAACAAGATTAGAGAAATGAGAATTTCAAATGTTATTTATGTAAAAGTATACCAAAGATGGGGTTAAATCAAAAACTCAGGGCCAGTCTCTTTAGGCTAGTCATATTTAACAGTATTTATTACATGTAATATATTCCCAGCCTCCGCAAAGGATTTGAAGTTATATCCTTTTTCCATAGCAGGGCTCTCACAAGGAACATGAGTGCATGTAAAATTCCATCTTTGTAACACTGAGGATAATGTGATTCACATCTTCCTACAGAAACCAGAGCTCCCCCCAGAACCTGACAGAGAACGAGCAGGGCAAGGCTGCGGGTTCGCCCGAAGAACCATAAAGCTTTTAGAAACTGCCTCTGGTTATTACTGCATGGAGTAGGAGCCCTTCAAATTATCACTGGGCTAACAAACAAACTGTGGTTATCTGCTTTAGTTTTCTTCTTCTTTTGTTGGCTTTAAAAACATTTTCAGAAAAGATTCACTGCCCTCAAACAATCCTTAAAATTATGCCATCATTTAGAACTTAAGAAAAACAGTCTTTTTAAGTTCCTACAATTGAATTGTGCGGACCCAACCCAAAGATCTAGGTGATCAGAGAATATGTGCTTTAGAGTCTTAACTGGGCTGGGACCTCAGCTTTCAGCTATTTTGCTGTGGGCATGGAATCACAACCACATCTAAATATACATGTTATGTTGCCTTGAACATGGAAACATTCATTATGAATCAACAAGTATTCCAAATAATGTAAATTTGCTTGAAAATCTATTCTATGATTAGCACCATAGAGACTTCTGTGTGCTTTGTACTATTGCAGAATATCAATGTGTTTTTTGTTATGGTGATTGAGTCCACATGTCTCATCCATCTCTCCTTGTTTCTAGACAAAGGAGGATGTAGTTTAGTTATTTGAACAAACATTCTTAGAAGTCAATACTTTTTGTAAAAAATGAAAATTCAGGGATTCTCTCCTGCCCTATGAGGTGCACGAGTGGACAAAATAGTCGGGAAAGGGCAAGTACTCACACTGAAAGAACATGACAAATAATTAGCCTACATCTGCTTTCTTTCCCAATGGAAGTATGCCTAGAGTTCGGATGGAGAAGTACATTGAGTGGGATTGATTCTCTTTTTTTGAGTGAAAAATTAAAATGAGTGAATACTAACAATAAGCGCAATTTACTCATTAATTTCTGTTTTCACAAGCTAACCAACAGTAGCCACTTCCTTTGTTCATGTGCTAGACCAGAATTTTATAAATTTTATGGGACTATAAATCATAATTTATTATGATTTATTTAAATAACAACTACCTCATATCAAGAACACATAAATGCGAGTGTAATTGATTACCACTACAGCTTACTTGTGGGGGAAACAGCCTAAACCATAGAGCTATTTTATATTAAGAGACAGAATCCAATCAGACACAAGAGTTTAATTCTTCCATCTGCCTATTACTCAAACTACCCACCACCCAAAAAATATATATATATATATGAGAGGTTTCATATATATATTTGACCCAAAAAGAATTTTAGAATTGCAGAGAAAATTAAAAATCATGGCAATATAGTAGTACCTAAAATATTAAAACATCATTATGGGTAAGAAAATATTTTATTGTCAACAAGTATGGCCTTGTGTCTTACTCTGTTTGCAGTAGTAGGCAGTGTTTCTAGTCGGAAATAAAAACGGAAAAGTCCATGTAAAAATGAAATATCCTCATAGTCAAATGTGCAGAATGTATCTTTCCCCAAGATTTACATCATTCAAGTTCAGATGCACGAGAATAAACTAGAAGCACATCAAGGTAAATGACAAAAAAACATTTCAAACAAAGCGTCATCAACTAGCCAATATAAAGTTAGGGACTGACACATGCTTTGAGCTAAGTAGCCTAGAATCTTTACATAGAAGCTGTGAGGCATCTGGATTGAAAAGCATTTTGACTTTACAAAATCCTTAGTTAGAAAAGCCCAGCACTTGCTCTGTTATTTTAATGGGCCTTATTATGCCCAGTTCAGAGTGCTTTGCTTCCAGTGAGCCTGGCGGCCCATGAGAATAGATGTCATAACTAGCCAACGTGAAGGAAAACAACAATTTTCTTCAAAATTTTCCATACAATAAACAAAAATGTCTCAAAGGCAAAATAGAAGCATGAGTGATTTCTGAAGTCTGGATTCCAGTTTTGTCAAAGTCATTCTGTGGCTAAACTTAGACCCGTCTGGAGTCCAGCGATGTATATTTTGGGTGAACTGACCAGAAAATCACCAGGAGGTCCCAGCTGCCTGCAAAGATTCCCATCCTCTACTTTCCTAACAGGCTGCCTGGAGAAATTTCTCTTTTCTCAGAGTCGAGAAGGAGCATATTGTTGACACAAACCATTAACGAGCTTATCCATGAGCTCGAAGCTGATTTTTTTTTCAATTGAAGAGTCCAAACGAGAGTTCCTTTAGGAAAATGAGTGAGCATCCTCTCACACCAGCCCCCATGTGGGAAGCCAGAGAAAACTGGGAGTAAACTCACCGTTCCCTGTGAGAGACAGACAGGGGACAATGGCCAGGCCCCCCACAAACAACAAATGTGCAATGGCTGCTCTAAGGAGCAAAATGCTCTAAGGAGAAAAATGCTCCAGTAATACTTTTTGCATGTTGAATTGTGTCTCTTGCCCAAAATATGACCATGCCCTACACCCCCACTCGTATACCCATACAGATGTTTGGAAATTTTCTAAAATTTGTTTTGAAATAGGATGTAGTCATGCTAAGATGCCCACATTGAGGTGGGACCTCACCCATGGGACAGGCTTTCCAAAGCAGAGAAGAAACTCAGGGGGGGTCTGCACAAAAGGAAGAGGAAGCAGGAAACAGTCATCTCTAAAGCAGAGAATCCCCCATGCCAGGAGGTTCCGGAAAGTGGGAGAGATAAGGCGCAGATTCTTCCTGAGAGTCTCTGCAGGAAGAGGTGGTGTGCATACGCCACCTGGATTCCGGGGGGGATACACACTGCATCAGTTTGTGGTCTACCACTGCAATAGCCCCAGGGCACGAAGGATGATGGCAGAGTGTGGCAGGATGCCTAGCCCGGAGCAGGGGCAGAAGGAGGGCAAAAAAGACATCTCTGAAGGAGTAAAGTTGGAGCCAGACATCAGAGGAAGGAGAAGGTCCAGGGTAGACTCTGGGGAAGAGAAGGATGCGTTTCCAGTAGGGCTCAGCACAGTCAGCTGGCCCCCGGGCAGGGAGACACAGGATGCACTCCAACTGAAGGGAGGCGGAAAGAATTTAGCAGAGACAATGCAGTGTGGGGGCTGAGACGATGGCAGGGTCAGCTCCTACTGCCCTCCTGGGCCAAGCCAGAAAAGAAGCGTAGGCTCATGACTAAGCACGATCCAGACTGTATATATAACCCTCATCTACCATGAGTTCTGAAAGCCTGGAGCAAATCATCTCTACACACAAATATCCCTAAGAACCTGACTGCCTCTAGTATCATGGCTTCTGATAGCAAAACATTTTTCTGGGAAGGTGGATGTTGCAGTTTTTTACATGCTTTTGTTCAGCAAATGAAAAACACTTTCTTTGCTCGGAAGTGTCCGTGTTCTTGTAGCCATATGAGAACACTGCCTGGAGACCTCCTCTCCCCAAAGCTGCCAAAAGACCAGCAGCGTTTGTGAATTCCCACTGGGT
This sequence comes from Sorex fumeus, assembly GCF_029834395.1. Lineage (NCBI taxonomy): Eukaryota > Metazoa > Chordata > Mammalia > Eulipotyphla > Soricidae > Sorex > Sorex fumeus. The sequence continues at coordinate 22,554,233 of NW_026606065.1, read as the reverse complement.
TCTGGTAGTTTGGGGCTGTTGTGGTTTACCCAGCCCTGCCAGCCTTTGGCAAAGAGGAGCGTTTGCTCCTTGAACTAAAGTCTCTGAACAGATACCCACCAAGTTCATCCTCAAGGTAAGAGGAATCAGTGAGAACTAAATCCAGACACATTGTTTTTCCGTCTTGCTTGGGATTGCCTGGCAAATCTCTTCGTATTTCTCCTTAATTGACCTCCTGGGAGATCACTGTTGAGAAGTTATCGGCCTGAATTATTTCGTTTTAAACTAGAATCGGCACTCCTCAATACTGCGTTCGCTTGTAACTTCGTGTTCTATATTGACCTTTTTATTTGCGCTTCCAGGGGACAAAAGAGCTTTCCTGCAACCTCAAGCATGGCAAGCACAAATCAATAACACAGCACTGTAAGGCAAGTTTAATTATCGTATTGTTGTTTCTCTATTACTCGGCCTCTTCTTACTTGTTTTCTTTGACCTAGCGATGTAGCCTCATTATTCCTAAATAAAATCCCGACGATCATTATGAAACCTAAAAAAATAGGTACGCAATCCCCACTGGTGTAGCAGATAAAATTACCTTTACTAGAGAATAGACATTTTTCATGCATATTAATACTATAGTTTTAAAATCTAGGGATGATATTTAATATAGAATTAAACATAAATGAATGCATGAAAATAAACACATATAAAGATGAGACTCTATATCTTTATATAAAAAGAGTTATGCATCTATCCAATTCTTATAATTATGTAGCTTTACATAATCAAGCAGTCTGACATACAGTGCTCAGTTTGGTTGAGTAATTAATGTTAATAGTTGCCATATTTTATATAGGAAAGAAATGTAGTAAAAGATTTTTCAAAAAAAAAAAACACTGTCGTGTTTGATTTCCCAGATCATTCTGAAATAGCAGCTTGTGTCAGTCATGATGTCCCGGATAATCTTAAAATCATCATTTGTAAGTGGTGGATATTAACATCTACCTCATGGTTTTTCTAAATAAAATTAAGTGATAAAATGCTTAAAGACCTCTGTTCAGTGTCCGATACTTGGAGAGTTTGGTTGTCACAATGTCTAAATAAGCTTGCAATGTTAATTTTATTTTCATGACACGGAGAAAGGTGTGTGCATAATAATATGGAATGTACTGTTTATGTGCCTGGGGTAACAGAGTGATAAAATCATTGTTCTGTTCTAGTTGTTTCCCTAAGACAAATCTTCGCTTAAAACATAAAGCAGAAATATTGAATTCTGTTATGGATTCCCCAACCCTTCATTTTATAATATGTACGTTATTTCAAAAATTATTTTCAATTATTTTGGAATTCAAAAGTCTGTATAACAGACAACACGCATGGGTTATCAAATAGAAACTATCTGTGGGTTATTTTTTTAGTAGCTGTTGAACTGTAAGCTAACCAATGACAAATGTGTTTACCCTTGCCAGGTACTAATTAAAGTACCTGACATAAATTTGCCCTTGATCAATCTTCATTTCAGCTATTAGTGACCCCGTTTTACAGTAAGGCAGGTATGATGTGATTTGCCCATGTAACTCATTGTAAGTGACAAGGCTAGCTTCAAAATGCAAGTCATGTGCTGGCAAGATTGTACAGAGGGTAGGGCACTTGCTTTGCACACAGCTGACCTGGCTTCTATCCACAGCCCCCCACCTGGTCCCCCAAGCACGCAGGAGTGATCCCTGAGCACAGAGTCTGTAAGAAGCCCTGAGCACTACCGGGCATGTCTCCTCCCTTCAAATCAAAACAACAACAATAAAAAAACTTAGGCGAGTGTTTCTAATGCCCAGGCTTCCGAGGCCCACATAGTATCCCTACTGAAAGAGCTCTAAACATGAAACACTGGGAACCACACAGGGAAATTTCTTGTAGAGCTAACACATAGTTTAGCCAAGTGGTAAATGTACACTTGTATGGAATAGAAAAACAAAAAGAACAGAACACCTGGTCGTTTAAAAGCAAGAAGGCCTATATTAAGACTCATGGGTGGTAACGCAATTAAGAGCTCAAGAAAAGAAGCAATATTTAGGTGGCCAAGAAAGAAAAAAAGAAAAAAAACTTAGTCACATTTAACAAAGTACTGAGATCAAGATTTCAGTGAAATTCTCATTGGAAATGCTACTGACCAGAAAGGAGTCAAAAGACTTCATGAAGTAAATGACAGGTCCCACTCCCAGCTGAATGAGAGTGGAGCAGAAACCTCCAGTTTAAGGCACTTGCCTTGAGTGTGGCCAATCCCAGTTCAACCCTAGCACCACATATGGTCCACTGAGCACCACCAGATGGCCCATGAGCACAGAGCGAGGATCATCCCCTGAGCACTGCAGGGGATGACCCAAACCCCAACCCTCCACAACACACACACACACACACACACACAGAGAGATCAGCAGCATAGGTTCTGAATAGCACAAGACATAAACAGCCTCATCATGCATATTGTTTTTTCCTAAACACAATGTTGGGATCCAATTTTACAGATATCAAAGCAACAAAAAAACAAAATAAACCAAAAAAGTAAACAAACCCCAAACCCAAACAAAACAAACACCACTCTACTGCTAAATTTCAACATATAGCTACAAGGGACATTCAAGGGACTGGAATATGTGTATTCATAAAGAATATGCTTGCCTGGCCTAAAGAAAGACAACGTTTTACAAGATATTAAAGATTTGCATTAAATAATTTAAGGTTTCAGATTGCATTTTAATTGTATTTAGAATATGCTTATAGAGTAGCTAGCATTTGTGAGAATTAAAATATGCACAATTTACCAGGGACTTATTTCTACTTGTATAATATGGAACTCTGATGCATCATATTATTAGAGTTTAGAGTGTACAATGCTTTCAATAAATTTCACTTAAATACTCAGAATTGTTTTCCAGAAAATCAATGAATTAAAACTAGTTTGTGTTCCCCATTTTATTGCTTATGAGTTAGAGGCTCAGTTCTCAAAAAACATAAATAGATGACTCTTCAACAGCTCCAATATTTAGCAAATGAAAAATATGGTTAAGGGAAAAGGACAGGAATGTTTTTGAGAAAATTCTACCAATGTTTTTTAAAGATAGGGTGTGTTTCTGGTCTATAAAACTAGGAATTCAAAAAGGTAAAGGTAAAGGTAAAGGCCCTCCCACTGATCGTCGATTTGCTTGAGCGGGCCCAGTAACGTCTCCATTGGAGACTTTGTTGTTACTGTGTCTGGCATATCGAATACTCTCGGTAGCTTGCCGGGCTCTCCGAGAGGGGTGGAGGAATCGAACTTGGGTCAGTCATGTTGGCAGCTTGGAAGGCAAACGCCCTACCCGCTGTGCTATCGCTCCAGCCCCAGGAATTCAAAACATAGGTAAAATTCCATGGAACTATTTTATAACCTACAAGAAATCCTATTGTATAGAGAAGGGACCACTAAGTGAAAGATGGGATGGGAGATGCATGCTGAAAGTAGACTATGGACAAAACAAGATGAACGTTTACTACCTGTTACCCAAACCATAATACCCAAAAGGAGAGAGAGAGAGAGTAAAAGGGAGTGTGCCTTCCACAGAGGTGGGGGAGCAGGGGAATGGGGTGGTGGTGGAAGGAGGGATACTGGGAACACAGATCGTGGAGAATGGGCACTAGTAGAGGAATGGGTACTCCATCATTGTATGACTGAAATATAATCATGAAAGTTTGTAAGTCTGTAACTGTACCTCAGGTGATTCATTAAAATATATATACGTATATATAAAAATCCCATTGTATCACATGCAATTCATATTTCAAATAAACCAGAAAAGAGCATTGTGCTCTGTTGCTCTGGGTTCCCACCAATGATGCTGTCCCCTGAAACTCACAACTCAGATGCCCCGCAGGGCGAATGTATCTGAAGTGGCACTGTACTAGATCTTTAAGTATATGTTTTAAGGTAATAGCCATAGGGCAATTATTATGTTCCAAGAATGATGAGATACATTTTTATAGGCACAGTCTAATCTCAAAAATAAAAACCTGGCAATTGCCTCTGATGTCAACGTTAGCGTTTGCTCTAGATTTTTACTCATCACTGGAGTGCCTAATGAATGGTGTTAATTGATAATTATCATAATTCACAAACAGACAGTACATTAAAAACTGTACTTTTCCATGGCATCAGAAGAGGGTGAAATTTATCTAGAAATTATGATAATTGTCTGGAAGGTCCTGGCTGAATTATGTCAATAAAATGTCGCCCATCAAAATTCACTGATTTATCTGACATTTAAATGGAAATGAATGAGTTCATTAAGCGTCATTAACTTATACATACTTATTGGCACACTTAGAGCCAACAATAAGTCACTGAGGTTTGGCCAATTAGAGGCCTTCCCACCTCCCTTTCCTTCCGACAGCAGAGTCCGAGGCTAGGGGAGGGGGTCTCCCCGTGCCCGGCTGTTCTGGCTGTCCATGCGGCATATCCTGCACACCCCAGCTGGCCAAGAACTCCTACCCGCATCAAGAGTGCTCCCCAACTGACAGCCAAGGAATAAGAGATGGCCTCGGCATGCCTGTTGCAGCCTCAGTTCCCCTCTGAGAGGAAGGCCTCTCCCGTGAGGCCATGCGGTGGGCATGTCCAGCGGCGGGCACTACCCTGACCTGCATTCCGGAGCAGAGTTCAGGAGCAGAGCCCGGCTGGGCCTGAAGGTGCAGCTGAGTGAGGCCTGAGCATGGTGTCGGTAGTACAGCCCACTGGTCAAGTACAGCCCACTGGTCAAGGACAGAAGACATGGTCAAATTCCACCTATTTATGTTCTTGGCCAGAGCCCGCCCAAGGTGAATCTCAACCACCCTTTTGGTTGAGATTTTGTGCAATATGAGGCAGAGACTCGGCCGCTTCAGAGAGGCTGAAGGGCCAGAGTGATGGCCCAGCTGGGACACATCTGCCTTCCGTCCTCGGCATCCCATATGGTCCCCGAAGCTCTTCCAGGAGTAACTTCTGGGTGAGGAGCCAGGAGTAATGCCTGAATATCACTGGGTGTGGCCCTTCACTGTAGCACTGTAGCACTGTCCTCCCTCCCGTTGTTCATCGATTTGCTCAAGCTGGCACCAGTAATGTGTCCATTGCGAGACTTGTTGTTACTGTGTTTGGCATATTGAATCGGACAGGGGAAGCATGCCAGACTCTGCGTGCAGGCGGGATACTCTTGCTGGGCTCTCTGAGAGGGATGGAGGAATCGAATCCAGGTGGGCTACATGCAAGGTAAACGCCCTACCCACTATGCTACCGCTCTAGCCCGTGTCTCACCCAAAACAACAAAATAGAGTGAGTGAAGAAAGTCACCCCAATGCTGACTAGTTGTGCAAAGAACACAGCTTATGGGGTATCTAGAGAAGCGCTGAGAATGCACTGGTGCTCATCTCTGCAGGAAGGGACCCAGGAGGTCTAGCTCTTGGCCAAATGACAAGGCCCACATAGCAGCCCTGGGGTGAGGGGTGGCGGCAGTCCTGACCATGGGCTATGATCTGGGAGCAAAGGGGAGCTGCCAGAGGCAGCCAGATCCCCCCTCCACCACCATCATGGCCCATTACCTCTGTACGCTTTGGGGCCTGACATCCCCTTCTTTTCTGGAAGCCTCTGAGCACGGCTCCCCAGCCACGGTGCTGCCAACCGCTCAGCAATGTGTTTCTGCGCGCGCTGCTGCCCCAGCTGCCACCGTGGCATAATGATCAATATTGTCATTCCTCAGTGGAGAAAGGGCCTCCCCTCTGCAGAATGCACAATCAGCAGCGGCTCCAGAGACGGAGGCTGGAGTGCTGACGGGAGAGTGTGGGGAATGCTCAAGCAGGGAGCACTCAGAGGCGTGCAGGCAGCCGGAACGCCACCACCCAAGAGGCCCGAGTCCAGCGCCCAAGCAAGGCTGATTTACAGGCATGGAGAACAGAGGGAGAGGAGCAGGCTTTTCCCAGCGAACCTAAGGGAGTTTCGGCTCAGGTTGACTGCCAGGGGCACACACCTGAGCCTTATATAATGCTATAGCACATTGGTACTCCAATTAAACAAACAAACAAAAAAAAAGAGACAAGGTTGAGTTGTAAAACAATCGCTTTAATTTGAGTGATTAGTGCAGCTCTCTAATTATTCCAGTTGGCAACAACCAAAATAATCCAATCGATCATTTAGCGGGCTGTTTAATTATACTGTGATTCACAGTCCCTCACCATCAGAATAGGGCTCTGGAACAGGATAATACAAATTTCTTCATGCAAATTATCATTCAAAGTTTGTTTTGTAAGAGGAGGAAAATGTTTAATTGTGGTAAAACAAATTTAGGGAGCTCTCTAGACACCCAAATTCACTTTGGATAACAATCATTAACTTTTCTCTGTTTGTTCATATTAATTTGTGCCTCATTCATCAGGTAGCCTCCCCAAGAGTAATGAAAAGTGATTATGATTAATTAGGGGAACTGTTTAACTATGAAACACTATAGGCTATATAGAAGAAACATAGAAGAAATTCAGATTTGCTCCCTGCAAGTTTCTATGGCTATATAAAAATTAGCAGCTAGCAAAAGGTTATCAGTGTCATATAGGCAGATCTTGGATTTATTAAAGAAAAAATACGAAACTCAGAATTACCTGCCTCACAAATTTTCAAGTGTTCAGTATCAGCAACTCTAGGCGCAATATTAATAGTGGATTTCTTGAACGTTGTAATTATGCAAGACTAAAACTTTCCGTCATTGAACTGTAAGGATAAAACTGACACCATGAGAGATGGAAGAAATCAGCAAAATCAGCTAGGCCTCAGGTTGAGTTATAGGAACTAAAACAGTTTGTTTCCCATCAAGGAAACAATGTGTAACTAGCCAACCTGAGACCCCTGGAAAGTTCTTGAGCTCAGCAAGTGGGCAAAGGGGCTCAATCAATCCCAATATGCCAGAAACCATAGAGATATACCCAGCAACCATAAGCCTATCCAAGTCCAACACACACCCCAGACACTAGCTGAAACACCTTGTTTAGTAGCTAAGTCAGATTTTTCTGAAACAATAAGGCATGCACTGCTTACCTAACCAAACCCTATATAAACTGCTTGCACTTGAAGGCCGGGGTCGCTATCAAGAGACCACTCTGTGAGTGTGATGGTTGACCCCAGTATATTGGAATAAAACTCCTACTGCTTTTGCATTATCATGCTCATGTCTCTGTCCGTCCTGCTGCTTGGGAACCTGTAGTCCCGGGCTTAACAGGACAGCCTTCCCCAGCTCTCTATCCAGAGCATTTATATCTCTGAGTCTGAGCAATGAGGAAGTGGCCTCGGTGCAGCCCCCTGGGCTGGGCCCACCGTCCTCACCCCTGAAAGCAGCGTCTCCTCTCTGGGCATCCAGGCTGCAGCAGCCGAGTCTATTCCTATGCTCAAGCTGGTGAGAGGCTCCAGTTCACACGACTGCACTTCCCTTCTCCAGTTCTTCACCCACCCAGGCATAATCTGGTGGCCCCTGTCTCAGTGGCTGTGAGTAACGTGTGGTGGGTGCAGGGTGTGGCTCTCTCCTCCAGGCCTGTTGCAGTTCCTCTGGTTTGTACCCAGGTTAGGGACTGGCATCATATGTGTGCTGGAGCTTCAGTCTTATGGGGCAGTTCCTGTCGTCTCAACTGGTGGCCATTCCCTTGAGCGCCTATGTAGATTTCTTTGAATGTTGAGGGGAAAATGACGTGTTGGGAATATTATTTAAATCAAACCACTATGTTGCATGTATGTCCCATTATGCACAAAAGAAAAGGGGGGGAGAGAGAAGGAAAGAAAAACAGGGGTGTGAGAGAGAGAGGGAGAGGGAGAGCAGGAGAGAGAGGAGGGGTAGAGGAAGAGAGACAGAGACAGAGAGAGACAGAGACAGAGAAGAAAGTGTCATCGAGGCAGGCTGAGTAGCGTGATGAGAGGGAAACTGGGGACACTGGTGATGGACAACTTTGTACTGCTGAAGGGATGAGTGTTGGAACACTGTGACTGAAACCCAATCATGAACAACTTTGTAACTTTTTATCTCATGGCAATTCAACAACAACAAAAAAGTTAAAAATTACTACCTCAATGTTTCCTAAACTTACTGGGATTAAGAATATTTTTCAATGAGTTCTTCATAAATATTTCTTTTTAATATTTCCAAACTTTAGCTAAATAAAATTGTACTTCAATTTAGTCTACTTTTAGCCTTCTTCTTCAACCAAATCACTTTATATCTGAGATTTGTAGCAACCTCCTGTCGGTTAATGACGGGGCGTAGAGGAAGAGACTGGGAACTATTACAGTGTGAGAGCAGTAAACGTGCTTTAAGGTTCCTTCAACAATGTGCCCACTACTCCTGTTTTGCATATTCATGAGGAAGTCTTAGGCAGTAATATCTGGGTAAGAATTAATTTTCCTTTTTTCCCTTTTACACTAAAAGTCAAGATGAAACTATACTGAAGTCATGTGCAGTTCTATTGTTTTGGGTGCCCAGGGTTTATTCCTGGCTCTGCTCTCAGGGCTCATTCCAGACAGGGCAGTGGGAACTTACGGGGTGGGGGTTGACGCCAGGTCAGCTGCATGCAAGGCAAGTGACCCACCTCCTGTCCCATCTCTCCGGGCCTCCTGTCTTTCAGAATTTCCTCTGTTTCTGTCTTTGCATAAGAATGATTAAAAGTGATCATGAATAGTTGCAGGAAGGTTACTTGAATGTTCAGAAATGCTGGCTTTAGGAAAAATTGAAAATGACTTAAGGAACTAGATTTCAAAATGTTATACCTCGGTAGAGAAGAAAGAGAAAGGAGATGAGGAGGGAGAGAAGGAGGAGGAAGAAGGGAAGAAGGGGTGGGCAGGGAGACAAGTCACCCACCCCAGAGGAGCTGTCATTCACTCTTAAACTCATCGGCATACTGATCATTCTCAGACTCAGAAAGGCCATATGTGCTGCTAGAGTCTAATGTACAATGGTTTCCCTTCTCAAAAGCAGTGAACTGATTTAATTCCAATTTTAAATGTTGCAAAATAAAAGTAGTATCAGTTTTCTCATTGATTGCCAGACTTGATTCTGAGCAGGAACTGTTGCTTGTGTTGTCTGGTTTTGAAGACCCTCTGCTCATTGGTTCATTTACCTACTCAACTAAATTGAGTGCTGACTGCACCTTGGAAGTGTCTGGAGCGCAGGTTTCTGCAGAAAAATGAACCACCATGAAAACATCTCGGTCTCTGCTGCATCCTTATCAAACTCCTCTGGAGGATAGTGAAGCCTCACTTCATAGAGCCAAAACAAACTCAGAAAAAGATGGAAACTGAGGGCGGGATGTTGGAGGAGGCACGGAAAAGATTTCTGTGCTGCAGATGGGGGAGGAAGGGCTCCTGGCTCTCTCCCACACCCTTGTAAGTATTCTGTGTGTCTTGACCCCAGTTGTCTCTCCTGCTATGAAGCTTAGATGCAACGCCCTCACTCTGCCTTCTATGTGATAACCTCAATCACCCCTCCCCTTCTCAAGTTCAGTGAGACATATTTTATTTTTCCCTAAACCTGACACCTTTTAATATTTTTTGTCAAAACGCAGTCTCTTGATTTGTTGTGTTTATTTTACTAAAAATAAAATAACTTATTTGACACATTTTGATTACCTTTAATAATACATTATTATTTGTTTTACCAATCTTTGTCAAAATTAAGCTATTTTTGTTCTTTTCAATCACAAAGAAAGCTTTTTGAAATCAGGCTCATGGGCCAGTTATCCCTTTTGTCAAATAGGGACATTAAATAGCTTAATTAATTAATTAATTAAACCAATAAAAGTCATCAAAGTATGCTGTGACCCAACTACCATTTTTTTCCAGTTATTCCTTTAACCAAAACACAAACTCACTGGAGAGATGAAAATCTTCACAAATAAATTCCTAAGGACTAAAAAACTGAAGACTTTTCTGAGGGCACTCTGAGTCACATAGGCAAACACTATAGTCTGTAGTCTGTATTTTTTAAAAGTTTTTATTAGTGAGACATCATGAGGTACAGTTGTAGACTTACAAATTTTTGTGCTTGGGTTTCAGTTATGCAATGATCAAATACCCATCCCTCCACCAGTGCCCATTTTCCACCACCACGGATCCCAGTATCGCTCCCACCCCCCACCCCCCCATCCCACTCTGCCTCTGTGGCAGGACATTCCCTTTTGCTCTCTCTCTCCTTTTGGGTGTTGTGGTTTGCAAAAGAGGCAATGGGTGACAATCATGTTTGTTCTATAGTCTACTTTCAGCATTTCTTAAATGCTATTTTTTTCTTATGAACACAAAGGAGATCTATCTGGAGCTGAAATTCTTGCCAACAGAGGGAAGAACCTTGACACATTAAATGTCCTCATTTTGGCCCTTGATTCTCCTCACTCCAAACACCATCATATTCATGATCAGCGATCCTGGCCAGTATCACCATCAGTCATTAAGCTGCAGGACAGACGTCTCAATCAGGTACATTATCACCATAGAATTGAATTTCCTCTCTCTTCCATGAGTTAAAAAAAGACAATGCACATTAAGGCTTAATTCTACCTACAACGCACAGTAGTTTCCTTATTTTTTTAGATTTTATTTTAGGTACTGTGATTTAAAATATTGATAATGACAGTTCCATGCAAAACTCCTCTAATATCAGCCTCTCGACCAGTGTCAGCAACCCTTCACCATCCCAGTGTCCCCAGATAAGGGAGCTCATTCTCTGTAATCCTCTCTGCCTATCTTCACTCAGCACAATACTGTTCCCATTCATCTATATAGCCATACATTGCACTATTTTGTCTTTTCTTAGAGTTGAGTAGTATTCCATGGTGTTTCTTTATCCATTTGTCTGATCTTGGACACTGGGCTGTTTCTAGAGTCTAGCTATTGCGAATAGAGCCACAATATCACTTCTGCACACTCAAAGGACCATATTCAGTGCCGTGGATGGAACCCGGTCAGCCACACGCAAAGCACCCTATCTGGTGTACTATCACCTCAACCCTTCATTTTTTTTCCCTGAATTTATACATTTTCCCCATCTGGCAGACATGCACAGCAACAGAAAATTGTGACTGATGACAGCAAATGTTTCTTTCTTTTTTAAATTTTTATTACTGAAACCCATAAGGTACAGTTGTAGACTTACAAATTTTTGTGCTTGAGTTTCAGTTATACAATGATCGAGTACCCATCCCTCCACCAGTGCTCATTCTCCACCACCAATGATCCCAGTATCCCTCCCATTCCCCCATCCCCCCATCCCATTCAGCCTCTGTGGCAGGGCATTCCCTTTTGTTATCATTCTCTTTTAGGGTGCTGAGGTTTGCAAAAGAGGCATTGAGTGACAATCATGTTCGGTCTATAGTCTACTTTCAGCAGGCATCTCCCATCCTTGGAGGATCCTCCCAACACCCTTTACTTGGTTTTCCCTTCTCTATCTGAGCTGCCTTCTCCCCTAGCATGTGCAGCTGGCCTTCAAGCCATGGAGTAAACCTCCTGGTACTTATCTCGACTATTCTTGGATTGTTAGTCTCCTACTTTGTTACTTTATATTTTGCAGATGAGTGCAATCTTTCTGTCTGTCCCTCTCTTTCTGACTCATTTCACTTAGCATGATACTTTCCATGTAGTACCATTCGTATGTAAATTTCATGATTTCATCTTTTCTAACAACTGCATAGTACTCCATCGTATAGATGTACCAAAGTTTCTTTAGCCAGTCATCTGTTCTCAGGCACTCGTTTTTTGTTCAAGATTTGGGCTATTGTGAACAGTGTAGCAATGAACACAGAAGTACAGATGTCATTTCGACTATACTGTTTTGCCTCTCCAGGATATATTCCAAGAAGTGGTATTTCTGGGTCAAATGGGAGCTCAATTTCTAATTTTTTGAAAATCCTCCATACTGTTTTCCAAAAGGGGTGAACCAGTCGGCATTCCTACCAGTAGTGAAGGAGAGTCCCTTTCTCGCCACATCCGCACCAACACCAGTTGCTTTTGTTCTTTTGGATGTGGGGACAGCAAACATTTCTAACTGGCCAAAGACCTAGAGAAACGGGGTCAGGAAAAAGGGGTTCAGGATGGCTCCAACCATCTGCAGACTGAGGATGCTATGCCCCACCCGGGTCCTTCCACTGTGGGTCCTTCCACATCCTGCTGAGAAGCAGACCAGGCAGCCAGTGCTATCACTCTCACTGCTACTGAAAGAATGGGGAATGAGTTCTCCTCCAGGAATTATTTTGGTTTCTTAGAAGCTGCACTGCACTTTTTTTTTGAGAAGGAGAAAAACACGTTGAGAGAAGGGCACACCTGGCAGTGCTCAGGGCTTACTCCTGGCAGTGCTCAGGTACCATATGTAGTACCAGAGATGGAACCTGGGTGCAACCACATGGAAGGCAAATACCCTATACAATGCATTCTCAGTCTGGCCTCAGGGGAAAAAGAAAATTTTGTAGAACAATAAAGTATAACTAGTTTTCCTTAGGCCAAGAGACTAAGAGACCCCACTGGAATACCCTTTCTACCTTCCATACTATGAAAGGAAAAGCAAGCCCAAAAAGAAATGCTTCTGTTTGAGAAGTAGAAGAGAAGCCTTGCTTCTAATTTTCTTCATTTTTAAAGATTATATTTTCTCAACAGTGTCTGCTGTCCACATGTGCTGAATGTGGGCAGCAATCGTCGTTATTTGGTCATGTGGTGGGATGGGTCCTCGCCATCATGGTGACTCCTGATTGAAAGGCTGAAATAGTGGGAGAGTTGAGGAGATCTGAACCCCAGCCTGAGCCCCTGGGAATATTCAGGTCACTGGCACAATAACGCTGAGGGTTTTCCAGGAAATTTTTCAAGAAAAAAAAATTATTGGAAGAACTGCTAACGTCGATGAGGAGATCAAGTGTGAGGAAGTATTCACATCCAGATATTACAGAAAAGTAGTAGCCAGTCTGTGACTAAGGCTGGGTCTTTTCTTTCCGTGGACAGCACTCTTGTATGATAAATGATCTCAAAGTATAGGTACCCTCTATTTCTTGAGAGAAGCGTTAGTATGGCACATAAATAAATGATGAAAACCAATTATGCTGTCACAGTAGGAGCTTAGCCACACCATTTCCTCTACTTACCACCAGTTTGAAGTACGAGAAGCTGAACTTCGTCTTGGGAAGGTGCAGGTGGGACACTGCATCCAGGTAGAGGAAATACACCCCCGGGGATAAGAGCAGAAGCAGAGGAGAAACTGTCACGAGCACACAACAGGCACTGTGGAAGAAGCTTTGGGAGAGAAGCTTCTCTGAGAAGCCCTGAGCTTGCTCAGCGTAAATAGGGCAGGCAGGGAATGCAGATAAAGGAAATAACACTCCTTTCACTGCTCATGACTTTCACCTGGTGAAAATGGCACAACTTAACGCAGCTAACTAATACGCAAAGAATACAATAAAATTTGTGGCAGAAATAAGTCCCTAGGACCGTGTCCTTCCTTCAAAGTAGGGACACTGTAGACACGACTGAATGGATGAATACTCTACAGCTTTAAGAGCGAACACATCAGGCAATTTTCCATGCCGTGGAAGGAACTAGGGAGAGGGTATCATGCCAGGTGAAGTCAGTCGGAAGGCAAGGGAGCCGTTCGGAATGATCTCCCTCCTAGGTTGCATTCAAAGATGCAGAGCAAGGTGGCATTAGCAGGCCAGAGGAAACACAGTGAGAGAAACTGAGTTTGTATGTGGGGGTGGGCACTAGTATCCTTGGGGGAGGGAGGTGGGTACACTGGTAATGGTGTGTTGTTGGAATGATGTACAGGAAACCACTGATAGCCATACTCCAAATCACAGAACCTCAATCAATATAAATCACTGTATCACTGTCATCCTGTTGGTCATCAATTGCCTCGAGCAGGCCCCAGTAATGTCTCCTTCGTCCTAGCCCTGAGATTTTAAAAAGTGCCACATTTGAGGCTCTTTCAGGATCAGGAGAATGAGACCCATCATTGTTACTGGTTTTTGGCATATTGAATATGCCACGGGGAGTTTGCCAGACTCTGCCATGCAGACAGGATACTTTTGGTAGCCTGCCAGTTTCTCCAGAGTAAGATCTAGATAATAAGATATCGTGCGGCTGCACGCTTCCGGGAGCAGGGTTTTATAGTCTCTGGGTCTTAGCCATTGATGGAATTACACGGCGCCAGGGGAAGTTGGTGGGTGTAACGCCTGGAAGATGGGGGATCTGGGTGGAGGAGGCCCCAGTCCCAATCCAAGCAGGCTTGGAGATCTATGCCCCGGGTCAATATAAATAAATATTTTTTTTTTAAAAAAAGAAGGTAAATACATGAAAACCTGTCAGTGTCTGTACTGAAAAGCACAATGCCCAGAAAGAAAGAGAGAGAAAGAGAGAGAGGGAGAGAGAGAGAGAGAGAGAGAGAGAGAGAGAGAGAAAGAGAGAGAGAGAGAAGTGCCTACCATAGAGGCAGGCTGGGGCTGGGATGTAGCAGGAAGGAAACTAGGAACACCCTTGGTAGAAACATACACCGGTGAAAGGTAGGGTATTGGAACATTGTTTGACTGAGACCCAATCATGAACAACCTTGAAAATGTGTATATCAATTGACTAAAATATTTTTTTTTAAAAAGGGGTGAGCACATTCCTGGGAGCTCCACCTCCATGGGACACATCAGACCCAGTATTATTAAGCAGCAGGCTGAAAGAAGCCCAGCAAGGAAGGTCCTTTCACCTAAGTAAGATAAGGACCGAGGGAAGCCTGCTTTGTTTTCCCCCAAACTGATGCATCTGAATCAAATCAAATCTCATCCACAGACCTAAAAATGATGCCTAACAGATGAGCAGAAAATCAGAGCTGTGGAAGCGACACCATTCAGCCTTTCAAGCTCCAGGACCCGGGAGAAGTCACTGCTCTGTATCGCCAGCCGCTGATGGGATTCACATGCGCCTGGAACCATGGATCTCCACGATGCAGAAAGAGCACAGGGGGTGGGGTGTGTGTCTGATGGCCAGATGATCGGAGTTTGATCCCCAGAACCACGTGGATCCCACAGCATCATCCAGGGGACCTCTGATTCTGAACAATAAGACATCATTGGTCTGAGTCTTGACTGGAGAGGTCCTCGGCACGGACTGGGGGTGTCTTCCTTGACAAGAAGAAAACGTCTCTGTCACCTGTGGCCTGATGGGTGGCTAGGCCACTGCTCTTGGCTTGCCACATGTGGACAGACTCTGGCTGTGAAGAGACCAGCTCCCACACAGAGTAGCTTACTAATTCAGAGTTTCTGAGCCAGCCCAGAATTTGGGAAATAAACTACATTATCACATGTGTTGCAGTGAACACCCGCCCCCGATGTCAGAGCTACCTGGTGGAATGATGCACTTCTTTCATTTCATGTGAAATTATGACATAAAGGTGCAAAGATGATTCCATGCAAAAGGCAACTGTACTTGAGACAGCAATGTGTGTTTATTCCTAGAGAGCCCTGTACCCTGCCCACGATGCCCAGCATCTTTGAAGATGTACTGTCCTGTGCAGTGGCAAGAAATCGGAACACAGCCTCCCCATTTGGGTCACTGGCAGAAACACCAGTTGTTAGGTAATTTCATTATAAAACCATTTCCTGCTACTGAAAGGCTTGAAATAATATTTCTTTGTGTAATTATAATTCAATTTGGTTTATCCATCCGGGGCCAAATAAAAAGCATAAATTAATCCACTATGAATATGTCAGACAGATAACCACTTTAGAATACAAGAGAATTAAATGTTACTTGTAAATACATCATAACTTTATAAAAGCCCCTTCGCCAGGATCTCTAAGCATCAGTTGTACTCCTCTCATCTGACCCTTCCTTGTGTGGCACACCGGCATTTAGAAAGGCTGCCAGTGCTCGGCACACTTTGAACATAGTCTAGGGAACAACTGGAGAGATGGCCCAGGATGAACATGCCTCTGGCAGAAGTCATAAGACTTCCTCCAGCTCCCCAACCTCTCAGATGGAAACACATAATCCCTGTACCTCAGGATCCTTTGGTTTCCAAGGTTTTAGAAATATAGGCGGAAACACAAAACAGCCGTGCATGTATGACTGTGTGTGTACTAGTGCACACAAGACAGAGACCACGCTATCAACACTTGCCATACCGCCTCAGATAGAGGATTCCCCTCAAGAGAAGTATTTGCCAATCACCCAGGAAGTTCCCGCTCTTAGAGCAAACACCCACTCACTCCTGCCAACAGGGACCGATTCTCTGAGGTGGACCTTTCTGAATTGACCCTTATTCCTCATGCTAGTCCTCAGGGGAGGACTCAGCCAGTTTCTGGGATCTGCACACGAAGCCTTCGAACTTGGGTGTCTGGAGGCTGCCTCTTTGCATGGTCATCACAAAAGCACCAGCTGAGCTTGGGTAACACTGAACATTGGAGGTTGCTGAGGCCAGTTGCTCTGGGGTATCTCGTTTCCTCTACCCAAGTCTGTCCCATGACTGGGCATGATGCCATAGTTAAGGTGATAAGACCACCCTCCACACCCTTTTACTCATGGCCAGGGCAGCCTGTTCACTCTAAGAACTCTCTTGCGGAGCCCAAAAGCAGAGACACTCTTACTTCTCTCTTGACCATTCAGGACAGGTCACTGCAAGAATCCCCCTGTGTTCCGTACTTCAAGGTACATGACAAATGCACACAGAGAGCAGGACTGTGTACAGAAACACACGTACAATATTGGCTTCGTGTTGATACAGACAATAAAACATAAATTCACAGACCTTTAAAACATTTTTTTTCCACTCCTTGGATTTTGTTTTACCCCTAAAACATGGGCACTGGTGGAGGGATGGGTATTTGATCATTGTATAATTGAAACCCAAGCACAAAAATTTGTAAGTCTACAACTGTACCTCATGGTGTCTCACTGATAACAATAAAAAATAAGTAAATAAATAAATAAATAAATTAAACCATGTGCAGATGAGGGAAGAACATGCAGATAATGCTTGAGAGAGAAATAGCACAGGAACATGTGCATGGTTTGAAGGGGTTTGAAGTGGGTAAGCACAGAGAAGAATTCAGAGATGGGCAGAAGATGAAGAACATGGAGCAGGGAATGGCAACGAAGAAGCAGAATAGGAGAGAAAGGAAGAAAGAAAAAAAAACAAAGGCATACTATCGAGATTAAGCTTAAAAAAGATGTTTGTAATAGAAGAAAGGAAAAACCAGAGGTTGTCAAAGGAGACAGAACAACACCTCAAAACAAGGAGCTATTAAAAGGCAGTGGCTTAATACAGCTTTAGGAATCTGATTAGCAAAACATGTCAAAAGGAAGCCGTGAAGACACTAAGACGAAACAGAACGCAATGAATCCCTCCTTAGAACAAGCTGAAGAGGCGGCACAAAGGAAGTTTGGAAAGAAAATATTTCTGAAGTTGTAAAACCTCCGTGTAGGCTAAAATCTGCCACAGACATGACTCAAGCAATTAATTATTCTCAGTATTTTCTCACCTGTGAAACCAGTCATCCTGGGCTCAGTCAAAATCACACACGTGTCCATGTACATATCGGGATTTTCCCCATGTGATTTCTAACTCTTAAATTTCCCTCCTTCCTCTCCCCTTCCCTCTTTTCTCTGAGCAGTGCTCAGAACTTGCCCTAGCTCTGTGCTCAGGGATCACTCCTGGTGTTGCTTAGGGGCCATATGTGGTACCAGAGGTGGAACTGGGTCAGCTACGGCCAGGCAGGCACCCTACCTGTATAATATCTCTCTGTCCCAAGACTTCCATTTCTTTCCAGACACTTAGAGGAAACTATTTCAAATATTTAAATTCGCCTTCAAAAACTTTTTTCCCCCTCAGTCTTAATAATAACCTATGATGAGAGTCTCACTCTTCAGGTAAAGGAAAATTGTATTTTTTTCAGAGAGTAAAAGATTGTATTTATATCCTAACATATATGAATAGTAATTTCCTTCCATCTAGGCCAAAACAGACTTTCAGATTTTTAAAAGGAGAGTTTCCAATTGACAGAAGGATTTTTCTCAGCACCATGAAACTGAGAAAATAGTCTGTTCTCACCTAAAGTCAATAATTGCTTTCAAAACGGACACCCGATTCACACCAGGACAGGGAGGGGCTTATGAAACATAGCACCAAAGAGATTCACGGTTTTCCAGGCCAGCGGAAGGCTGAGAGGAGCATATTCTCCTGCAACTGAGATGAGCTTCCCCAAGTCCTCACCAGGCAGGTCTGCGCCAGAGCACAGAGAGACAAGAATCGCCTCTGTCCCAGAAACTGAGGTGACAAGTCTCTGAGTCTGGGTGGCTGGACGCAGAGCCCACACAGGGAATTTACCTGCTGGCTGCAGAGCTGGACCTAATAACCAGGGGTTCCTATGGCGGGCAGCTCTGGGTGTCTGCAGCCAGGTAGAGGGTTTGCATCTGGAGGTCAGTGGTGAAGCACGTCAGGAAGAACAGACACTGTCCCCTCCAGGACTCACTGTTCAGTGTGGAGTGAGCTAGCAGGGGTTCCTCTGGCCCCTGCCCTGCGTGAGACTCAGTAAGCTTTTCACCTAAAACAACTCCTGTGTTTTCATGAATTTGTGCCCAGCCCAGAAGGTGCCCCCAGACACATCCCTTTCCTGTATCCATCCCTGCACATTTCCACTGTGGCCTTTTTCCACTTGCATTTATTCCAAGAGTTCTCTTGGTCCATTCTCACAATCCCAGAGTCTGCATGTTTCATACGATTTCTGACTGAATAACTCACCATCAAGAAATTTAAAGGTCACCTGTGTGGACAGAAGACTTGGGGCATGTGTGAGCTGTGTCTGGTTCCCAAAGCAGGAACTTGGAGAGAAACCTCGGTCTCTGGGCTTCACACCACATGCCAGGCTGGAAGCAAATAGGTAAAGGGTCCCGGAGGGTGGGGGACAAGATGTACTTAGTAAAATAGTAGTAGCATAAACTTAAGTCTGGATTTCCTAATCCTGAAATAGCCTGAAGGCATGAAGACTATATCTCTTTGACATGCAAAGCCTGAGTTCTTGGGGGGAAGAGAAACTGAGGTACACCTTAGTTCTACTATGAAAACTTCTTGGACTTTATCAGAAAAGTTCCTATAAATATTTTATTTCTTGGAAAATAACTGTAAGTAGCATTGAGTTCTAGAATTCTATTTCTATTTGTTCTTTGTAAATATAGGGATATGTGATTATTTTTTACAACTTTGTATCTTGTGACTCCTCCCACCTTTGAAACTGCTTGTTTATTCTAGATTTTCTTGTCATATTACTTAGTGCTTTGTACTTTTTTGTTATAAATGGATATTGATTTTTGTCAAGTACATGCTATACATAAATTAAATGGTTAATGTTTTCCCATTTAATATTTTTTAATGTTTTAGATCAAAAACTTTTATTCAATTTAATTATGATGGTTTAGGTCACATGATTACAAGAATGTTAACTTTTTGTTTCTATTTTTTTTTATTAGTGAAACACCATGAGGTACAGTTATAGACTTAAAAATTTTGTGTTTGGCCAAATAAAGGGTGTTTCGAGGATCCTCCCAGGAGGGGAGATGCATGTCAAAAGTGGACTATGGACTGAACATGTTTGCCACTCAATGCCTCTTTTGCAGACCACAACACCCAAAAGGAGAGAGAGAACACAGGGGATTGCCCTGCCACAGAGGCAGGGGGGGATGGGGGGATGGGGGTGGGGGGGATATTATCCATGGTGGTGGAAAATGGGCACTGGTGGAGGGATGGGTATCTGATCATTGTATAATCAAACCCAAGCACAAAAAATTGTAAATCTACAACTGTACCTCATGGTGTTTCACTAATAAAAAAAAATTTAAAAAAAATTTTGTGTTTGGTTATTGTATAACTGCTGGAGTGATAGCACAGTGGTAGGGCATTTGCCTTGCACGCAGCCAACATGGCCGACCCGAGTTCGATTCCTCCGCCCCTCTCGGAGAGCCTGGCAAGCTACCAAGAGTATCTTGCCCTCGCCCGCACGGCAGAGCCTGGCAAGCTCCCCGTGATGTATTCGATATGCCAGACACAGTAACAACAAATTCTCCAATGGAGACGTTACTGGGCCTGCTCGAGCAAATCGATGATCAACGGGAGGGCCTTTACTTTACTTTACTTTTTATTGTATAACTGAAACCATTTAATATTTTTGACAGAGATAGTTACACAGTGTGTTTTTAAAATGAAACCAGCTTGAAACACCTGGAATAAATAAACCCTACTTAAACTGGAGTTTTTAAAGAATTTTAGTTTTCTTGGACTCTGGGATTTTAGTTTTAAAAGAACCCAAACATACTTGGAATATATTTTTAATTACCATCTGATATATTTCACAGAGACAATATTGAATAACTTTAAATTAATTAATGGAGACTTTTGGGCTGGAGTGTTAGCACAGCGGTAGGGCATTTGCCTTGCGTGCAGCCAGCCTGACTGAGCCGGGTTCGATTCCTCCACCTCTCCCGGAGAGCCCGGCAAACTACCGAGAGTATCTCACCCACATGGCAAAGCCTGGCAAGCTACCCGTGACGTATTCAATATGCCAAACACAGTAACAACAAGTCTCAGAATAGAGACGTTACTGAGCCCACTCAAGCAAATCGATGAACAACGGGAGGACAGTGACAATGGAGACTTTTAATACAACCATATTTATTATATTTTTGTATATTTTGTATATTTAAAGTTAATATAAACAACTGTCTTGAAGTTTTGTAGAAATTTAGAAATAGAGATACTGCAAGTATACTTATTAATAAAAAAATGATAGAGAACCTCAGAATTCTTAAGTGAGATTTTTATACTTTAGTTCTTAGGAATTGCTATGGCAACACAACTCTAAAATTACAGTTAACAGAGAAGGGAAAACATTATTTGGCACTTTAGCCAACATCAATGTGTAAAAAACGAGTGAGCACAGACTTGAAAAAAAATTTTCGAGTACTCCAAATCATTGATTTGCATAAGCAGTATTGTAAAATATGTGCTTGGCATATTACAAAGAATTCTCAATGCTTCTAAGGTGTCCAACAGCTTTCTCCTAAAATGTTGTACATCTACAATTCACTCTAGTGGCCATTCATAAAGAATGGAATGGACAATATCTTACACAATCACTTAAAATAGACAGCTAAAATTGTAAATCTGCAAACAATTCCCCATGACCTTCCTGCATTCCTGTTAGAATTGCACTTCTGCAGACAATTCTCCATGGCCTTCTTGCATTTCTGCTGTCTTGTCAAGAGGCTCTGCTCTGCTTCTGCTCTGAGCTTTGTTTAGTGGAGCCCCGAAAAAGCTGGTAAAAGCTCCGGTCAGTCACAGAGCTAAGCAGGCATGCAACAACAATCTTCCCATTGTTCAAGGTCTCCCTCAGCTCCGGGTTTCCCTGCTGAAATGCAGTGTTGCTGGAGGAAAGGTTTCTCCCGCTCCTCTCTGTGGGGCCTGATAGCAACTGGGGTTCCATAACTGACCCCGAGTGACCAGGGTTTGGCTGACAGCTCGGCTGCTGTGGGAATCCCCGAGATTCTCACCCAGCCATCTGGCATCTACCACACTATAGGAATAGATTCTAAGTTGGAAAACTGAGTTAAAGATTAGGCTGCTTATAACTCATGGCAAATACTTTCATGAGTTCTCTGTTGCTGATTAAACTAATTCACAAATAAACGCCTTTATGGGATGTCCCATGATATGATTTCAGTCACTAGAACAAGATAATTTTCCAAGATGGCATCTCTCTGTATGGGAACCTATCTTATCACTCATTTGGTTTGTACTGTATCTCTTTGAAAAATACCAGGAATGTTTTCTTCTTCTAAAGCATATGTCAAATCAGGTTACTCTCCTTTTCAAAGCAGGACAATGACTTCCCAGTGCGATTCACAGAACACCCCCAGGCTGCAACACCCTTGGGAATTTTCTCTCCTCACAGTCATCACTGGAGTCATATTCTGTGACACTCCCTTCCATACCTCAATCCTGCTTTCCTCTAGAAGACACTCTCTAACTTTCTCTGCCTCTTTGTCTGCTGTTGTTCCACACTTGACCACAGCAAGAAGCAGACCACAGATGAAATGCTACTATCACACCACAGGCTTACGGGATGACAAGGAGACAGAATACTTTTATTACCTTCCCGTTTTGGTTCTTCTCCTATTATCAGCATTTCTTATTTTGTGCACATTTCATTTGACGGTATGACCCAAATTTGAGTTTCCTTATCATTGTCATCAAGCCATGGTCTAGAGCATTAGAAATAATGCTATAATTAGAAATAATTAGAAATAACTGGGGTACCCAGGATCCTGCAGTTTTTTAGAATATAATTGGAGGAGGGGCAGAGAACTGGCTCAGCGGGTTGAACTCATGCTTCGCATGTCAGAGTCTGGGTTTTGTCGCCAGCACTGCACTGACCAAACACTTTCAGGTGTGTGCCCAAATCATACAGCAGGGCGTGGCCCCTGGCATCACTGCCTGTAGCTTTACTCCAAAGAATACACAGTAATAGCATATTTTTGGGAATTTGGGCCAAGATCTTCTTGCCCAGATGGACCTCCTATTGTCAATATCTTCTGTTAAAAGCCATCAGTGCCCAAACAAGCTTGTAACCTGGTGCAGAAACAAGACACATTTCTAGTCTAGGAAATGTCATCAGCACTTATGCCAAGGTCACCTCAGGAGTCTTGGCCAGAAAACATGTAGTCAGCATACTTCCTTCCTGATGTCTGCAACATTGATGCCACACCTCGAGCTTCCACACCAATGCAGTGCTTTTGAGGAAGGTGTTTCTTGTTAGGATGACAGGCCACGAAAACAGAAGACATTTACAAACTTAGATAGATATGTTACTTTCATTGCTGAGAAAATTTCAGACTGTCTTTCTCTAGACTTACCAACTCACACAAGAGAGAAGCACATTTAGGTTTCATGGAAGCCTGTGTTGTTCTTTAGTTAGTTTAGTGCATTAATTTGTTACACTAAATGATACTGTGCTTAAAGGATTTTGATCAAATCCACAAAAGTAACAGTGAAGCATCCCTTTTTAGGACTCATCATTCTGTCTTCTCCCCTACATTTTTTGTCTATTTGTGATCATCAATGACATCATGGATGCTTCCTCTGTGTCTGTTCCTCCCCTTCTCATCCCAACTTGCACTGAAACTCCCTGAGGATAGCTCTTAACAGCAGGTCTTATCCCAGCACTCAATATGTATATTTTGATTATATGATTAAGCCAATCAGTCACTGAATTTCTATAGAGAATCATGTGCCACAAACAAATGTTTACCAGACTTGCTGGATGTTGAGACTATTCTTTACTAGAATCTCTTACTAGAAACCATACTTAGCCTTTTCATATGAAAGTAAGTTCATTGATAGAATTTAGTGACTTATGACTAGCATGCAGTATAGCTCTATTGTCCTTTGTTCATCGATTTGTTCGAGCAGGCATCAGTAATGTCTCCATTGTGAGACTTGTTACTATTTTTGGCATATCGAGTATGCCATGGGGGAGCTTGCCAGGCTCTGCCATGTAGGCGGGATATTCTCGGTATCTTGCCAGGCTCTCAGGGGTCTGCTGCATGCAAGGCAAACTCCCTACCCACTGTGCTATTATATATTTTATAAGAGCCTAATATAATAAACTCCAGGGGCTATTATTTTGCAGGTCAGGAACTGAATTAGTAGTTTAAAATTTTTCAAAGCATTGAAAATTCTTCAGATTCAATTTGTATAAATGGGCATTCTTGGACTAGAAGAATAGTATAGTGGTTAGGGCATCATACCCCATATGACCCCTGAGCATCACCTGGAGTGATCCCTGAGTGCAGAGCCAGGAGTCAGCCTTGAGAACAGCCCCCAAACAGAAACAAAAAATATACATAGTCATTCTCTTACAATGTTGTTATCGTGAAATACAAATAAAAATTTATACCAAGAGCTCAACAGATCTAGAGTAGGGCATGTCCTGGCAGCTTCTCTCCAGGGAAGCGAACTAACAATAATTACTCTTACACTTGAAGTACCTTTGCATTTATACTTTATGAGCATTGTCTTCTGCTGATAAAACTCCTGGTGCATGTCATAAAGATCATTTAAACTTATAAAGGGGTTCATTCTTTCTGCTGTTTTAGAAGAAATAAAAACTTACCAAGAGCTTAACAGGTCTAGAGTAGGGCATGTCCTGGCAGCTAAGTATTTAATAATACCTATATGTACAAGACCTACCATGAAATTATATTTTTATTAGCAATATAAATTATTTGGATGTAGAACAGAATATTATTTGCAACAAGATAGAGTATTATTTGCAACTTTAGAGTTTGGTGATTTTTTTTTCAGATTAACAAAATTAGTAGAACTCTGGGCACAGGAGGCGGAGAGAAAAATCTTACATTTAAACAATCACTGAGGTTAACTGGCACTGTGCAATCCTTTTGCACTTTAGAATCATGTGATTTCAAGAGTTAGGGGGAGAAACCCAAAGCTGACATGGTCAGGAATGAAACAGGATCAGTTCCAGTTTAGAACGGCTTTGCATGTCCACGGCACCGCATCACAAGCTCCCTTCCATTATATAAGCAGGTTCAAAAGAAGTTTTCTGATGCTCAGCCTGGTTCTTGAATAAGAAAGAAAAGTCTCCAAAGAATCCTAAAAACAGCAGCTTCACGAGTTCAGGAGCACAACTGATGAGGCTAAGAAATGGTAAGCACGGCTTATATTTCTTCATATTAATGGTTCACATGGGGCCATTGTTTCTCCTGGACACATTATGTTTCCTTAACCCCCCCATTTGCATGCTCCAGAACCCCTCGTTTTTTTCCCTTTCCTTAGGTTAAAGATGAACATCTAACTGCTTCTTCCTGATATCTACTTGTTCCAACTTGAGTTTGAAATAAAACACAGTCTGGCTGTAAAACAAATTATATGTGAGTGTGTTTAGAAAGGTGTTCATCAGATAGGTGTGTTTGTGTGTATAGATGCATATAAACATGGGTGGTTTAATATATTGAGTATCTCGTGTCTTCTAATCAAGAGCAGGGCCATAAAATAAAAATCTAAACAGTGGCAGGACACAGGATGAGACTTGATTAAGTGGTCTGTCCTACCATAATTAGGAAATGAGAACACAACACACTTTCCTCTTCAACCCTTAACCATGAAAGAGAATCTCTTGAAGTGTCTTTTCTTTCCGAAGGGTCCAAAATGATTCAGCTCTTGTTAGACCACATTTAAATGCACTAAAAAGTTCCATTTCAGGGCTAACCTTGAAGTAGTAATTTGTCCACACTGGTTAATATCCTTCTTTCCTGGGTCTTAAATTCTCAATAGTGGAATAAATTTTCACTCAAAGGAGAGAACATTTCTCTTTCTCTATTCTCCTGAGAAGGCTTTTTCTGAAATGAATTTTAAGTTTTCTACGGGTCAGATATTCTAAAAGTGAGGTGGGGAAACAAAGTTAAATTACATTGCCCACCATGAGGAATTTCTATTTCAAGAAGAGGCTACTAATACAAAAAAGAAAAGCAAGGAAAAAAAGACAAAAATCAGGCATGATCACTAACCACAGAACTGCAAATACCAGGGAGGAGGAGCTGGGGGCGTCCAGCGAGCGATTGTAGGGGGCCATTGGCACTTTGGTGTGAAAATATACTCTGAAGAGTTTCAAAATTGCTTCCCTAAAATCTAAAGTTATAAAAATGAACATCACAAGTGAATCTGAATTTAAATGTAAAAAATCTCATATGGGATTAGAGATAGTACAGGAGGTGAAGCACTTGCCTTGCACACAGCCACCCTAGTTTCCTTCCCAGTATCACCCATGATCCTGCAGCATGTCCAGGACTAGACACTAAGCACAGAGGGGGGAGTAGCCCCTGAGTACCACCAAGTATTGCTCAACCCCTCCAAATTACCATGCAACACGAAATGCTCTAGTAAAATTATTTTTTAAAAAATTCTTGTACATGAATCATGTCTACATAAATTCATTTTCTGGTTAATTCAATAAAGATATTAAGAAAAGATATGACTCTTACAGTATGCCAGAGAGCAGGGCTGATGCAGTGGCAAGTATTGTCTGATCTGCATTAAATAGGACACAAGGCAGTGAGTTTGCAAGCACTAAAGAACAGATAATAAAAGCCCTCGTCTTCCAAGGTTTCCCTTTGTCAAAATCTGCTGTGGATGAGTGTCTCCACGAGAGCGTGTACAAGGTAGTCAGCCCTTTGGGAACTGGAGTTATGTGAACATTCTTTATGTAAGTGAGAGGTTAAGCAAAGTTTTTTGTAAATAAAAGGTCTTACCCATCATCTAAACAACTCTTGTTTATCTTCAGTGTGAGAAGTTGGGGCAGGTAAATCATGCTGGCCCAAAGGTGCGATGGCCTTGATTGAAAATCCTCTCCAGACCCTAGACTATTTGAACCTTCAAACTGTCTTAATCTTATCATTCTTTACTGCATGACCAAAGGTGGTTCACTGTCAAGCACAAGATCCATTTAAGAATGGGGAACAGTAAATAAAAGGAGCAATTCCAGGCAGGAACATGCAAATCTAAATCCACAAGATTTGTTTCCATCCATTGACTAAAATTTGAACACAGAGCCTGGAGAGATAGTACGGTGTGTAGGGCACTTGCTTTGCACACAGTGGAATCAGATTCAATCCCCTGGAATCCCATATAGTTCCCTGAGCACCGAATAGGAGTAACTGCAAATGCAGAGCCAGAAGTGTGCCCCAAGCACCACCCAGGGTGTGACCCCAAAAACAAAGAAATAGTAGAACTTAGTCTTAGAGTGGGTCTTAGTTTCTTCTTACCCAGCTCTACAAACTACAATGGGCTGGAGTATTAGCACAGCGAGTAAGGCATTTGCCTTGCAAGCATCCAATATGGCCCACCCAAGTTCGATTCCTCTGCCCCTCTTGGAGAGCCCGGCAAGCTACAGAGAGTATCTCGCCCACACAGCAAAGCCTGGCAAGCTCCCCGTGGCGTATTGGATATGCCAAAAACAGTAACAACAAGTCTCACAATGGAGATGTTACTGGGTCCACTCGAGCAAATCAATGAATAACGGGAGGACTGTGACAAACAACAATGAAAATGAATATGCATTTAGTGGGGAAAAATGAGCAGCTTCAATATATCAAACTATTAAAGTCACAAAATTGAAATCTAGGCAATCTTTAGTCTGGGGAATACATATGCATAATTCTTTTGCAGTATTAAGGGATGTTTCATATTAATCATTTTGTCTTATCACCTTTATGATTCAAATACAAATCACAAAATCACACAAATCATCCTGTTATTCGTCGATTGCCTCGAGCAGGCCCCAGTAACGTCTCCTTCATCCTAGCCCTGAGATTATATTCAAGGCTCTTTAGGAGAATGAGACCCATCATTGTTACTGGTATTTGGCATATTGGGTATACCACGGGGAGTTTGCCAGACTCTGCCATGTGGGCAGGCTACATTCGGTAACCTGCCAAATGATTCAAATAAATAACTAGAATTCTGTCTCTATTGAAAGCTCTTCTCTTTAGATGATCAGATCAATTTTTTTTCTTTGCCACATTTGATCTCCCAAAACTACCTGTGACAACTGGTATTGTAAAAACCGACTCTTGAATGCCTCCCATCACAAACTCTCACTCCTGAATATTGTGTGACCTCAAATCTCTTCAAATTCACCTCCCAACTCTCTACTTCCTTCCATCTTTGACTTGGGCTTTTGTCTTTATCCTTGTGTGTCTCGTTAAAAGAAGTTTGTCTTTTAGAATGAATATCATTTTCCATTTTTCATCAAATATTCCTTTTGATTCTTTGCTTCTTTAGAAAGGAAATACAAGTAGCTGGAAATGAAGCTCAGTAATAGATGACAGTCTTACATGTGTGATGGACCACCGAACACTCCACAGAAAGAAGAACAACGAGGAGGAGACAGAGAAGGACAAGGGAAGAGGGGGAAGAGGAGGATGAGAAGAGAAAGAAAAGAAGAGAGAAGAGGAGGAAAAGAGGAGGAAAAAAATGAACATTTTGAATCTTTGTTGTAAACACATCTCCTGGTATTTCATAAAGACCTAAACTCCCATAGGTCTGAGCAGAGTTGAAGCTCTTTCCTTTACAGGTTTGACTTTCTTCTCAGGTTTTTCATTCTTTGGTCACCAAACTTAGGATCTGAGTCTCTGACTCTTAGAGTTCAATGTGTTGACATGTTCCACCATTTTTTCTTTGGAGTCACTTACTCAACCAGTCAACGTGTATCTCTTTTGGTTTCTACTACTCCTTGTTTGCTAGCTAGTTTCTCTGTTGTTCTTCATGTCTGGCTCAGTGAAAGTTCTCATTTTGGACTCATCTCTCCATCCTTCAGTGGAGTAATTTTCCATCCTTCCCTGCAAAGCTTTTAGTCATTAAGTATGCTGTCCTCTCTGAGGCTTAGTTGAATGAAACACAGACTTTGAAGTCCGTCCTCTGCCTTCCTGAGTGACCTCTTTTACAATAATCTCAGGCAAGGCAAATATTCCAACATTAAATTCATACATACGCATTGCCCTGATGCTGTCAATAAAAGGAAACCATTAGATTACATATAAATCAGAGCATTATCTCATTGTGACATGGATAATATTTATGTGTATGCTTTTGTATTCCAAAATTCATAGCACAATGAGCTCTCTTTGTATACATGCCAAAGATTTTAAAAAATGGCTAATTATGTAAGTAGTACCTAAATTCTGGGAGATGAAATCATATGTATAGATATTCAGATTCTCATTATTAAGAATCACTGGTTGTCATTTTATTTCATTTATTAAACAGGCTGCTCCATTTTAGAACATTTAAGTGCCTCAAGACAAAAACTGGCCTCCTTTTGGAATTTTCTTCTCTTCCCCCTTTTTCACTTCTAATCCATAAGTCAGTTTTTATGACTTTCTTTTTTGGCTCTGTTTTAATGACTGTCCCTTTGATTCAAACCATCTTTAAATTTAACCTGAAAAACTACAGAAATCGATTTGTTTGCCACTGAACTTCTATTCTGGGTCCCTTGATCTATATCCTCTATATAATACTCACTCCGTATTTTACCCTTTTCTCTATGTAATAATATGCTGCAATAACACCCACCCTGGTTTCTGCAGGAGAACTTCTGCATCGTTCTGTTAATTTTCCTGGCTACCTCTGCTGCACTCTGGGTAGACAGAATCGGTTACTCTCCACCCCCATGCTTCTGCAGGCCGTCAGCAGCCTCCCCATCCATCCAGAGCTCTCTGTTTCATGAACTTCTTCCTTTTTCTTCGGAGTTCTTTTCACCTTCTCATGCCACCCTGCTGCTGATTTATTCAGTGTTTATGTGTCTTTCCACAAGAATATTCCTCAAGAAAATAAAGGATTTTTCTTGCTTGTCGCACTATGTTTTGAGCCTGGCACTGGGCCGAGAGTACCCAAGGCCATCCATCAAGACTTGCCTCATGCATCAGACCACCCCGGGTTTGCAGGGAGAAACAGAAACTCAGAGGGAGCCCATTTAACGCATAGATTCTTCTCCTCTTTCTGCGTGGTGATTAAACATTTTAACAACCTTAAGAAAGGGCATCAGCTTTTGACTGGGGGATACAGCAGCTTGGTGAAGATTCAAGAGTCAGAGAAAAAGCCACTGAGGAATGCAAGGAAAGAAAGCTGCACTATAACAACAAAAGAAAAACTGCCCTTCACAGAAGCCGTCGGAGGAGGAGCCAAGGAAAGCATCCACCAAGGCAGAGACCGAATAAAAACGGTCAGAACCAGGGAAAACTAGATAAGGGCAAAGCAAAAGGCTCTGGCAGTAAACACCAAGACTGGAAAATGATGTTTTTAAAGAAAAATAGAATGACTTTTTTTGTTTGTTTGTTTGCATTGTGTGTTGCTGAGAAGCCTTTTGATTAGCCTATGGCAAACTAACCACTAATTCAGAGTGTCATTTGTCAAAGACTGGGTTTGACAAATTACTGTGTTGTTTCTTCTTGGTACTGCTGGAATGTGGGCATGAGATACACTTTTCAAACATGATAAAATTACCCCATTCAGATCACGCCCCAAGAAGAAACAGAATCGAGCTTTGAGACTTGACCGTAGATTCCCTTTTTTGTGTAGTGGGGAGGTGAGGCACACTAAGCAGTGCTCAAGACATACTCCTGGCTCTGTGCTCAGTGATCGCTCCTGGTGGACTCAGGAGACATATGGGGTGCTGGGGTCGAACCGGGGTTAGCTGCATGTCAGGCAAATGCCTTACCCACTGTGCTATCACTCCAGTTTCTCCTCTGCGCCCCCTCCCCCAGCTCATTCTTTTCAATTACCTACTTATCATTTATCTTATGTATGCCTCAAAAATTTAATGTTATGTTTATAAGTGATGACTACAGTGAAGCAATCACAGGAACTAAATAAACTTTTAAGACCAATGGTCATGTTAATTTCACTAAAAACAAACATATAATCCTTGTGCAGTATAAGAAAATTGTGTGCTAAGAGAAAACTTGGATAAACAAGGGAAAAATCTTTCCAGTTGACTCGGAGCTGAGTTTCCTTATGACAAAAATAAAGGCATATTCCAATAAATGTGTAGGTGACAGATCTAGCTCGGCAAGGATGGGCTGGAGGGTTCTGGATGTCCCCTCCTAAGCCCCTTGCATCTCTCTACCCTAGAACCAGTGCCCAATCTCATCAGTTCCCCACGAACAGCCTCCTATACTTGGTGATTCTGCTTTCAGTTATGGTCTTACATAATCTCATAACAATGATAGCTGCTTTCGTTACTAAAGATTTCTTCTCCTAGCAATCAGTCTCATCTCACACCCCTTTGGGCATCATGGGGACATGACTCATGGCTGTGGAGTGACAGGTTTTCTTCCACCAAGTTCTGCATTGCCCCCAAAGTCTTCTTTGCTGTAACTTGCTCAGCATAACAGTGGGGCCAGGGATCAGTCATCCCTATTACATGTTGGAGGTGTTCTCCCAAGAATGGCTCAAGTTAAGGTCAGGGGCCAATCTCAGCAATATCCAGACGATAGCATCCACGGTTCTGCGCTTGAATCTGACAGTGCTGGGGGCACCTGTGAAACTCTGGCAGTGACTGAGGGGACCATGACTTGCTGGGGGTCTAACCAGGACCCTTGAGCACACAAAGCATATCACCCCAAATCCTGCGTTATCTCCCCTGCCCTCCACACACATGAAAAAATACGCTAAAGGAGTTCATTTTGTGACTAGCTTATGTTTAAAATATTAAAATAACAGCACAAACACCTAGAGTCAAAGATTTATCTTCTCTACCTGGCATTGAGAACACACACAAAGTAAGTGCTAAGAACAAAGTATACTGGTCCCGAGAAGCCGTGGGTTCTAATCCATGTCCAGGCATACCTCATGCAAAAACACTCACCTCTAGAGAAAGGCAAGCATGACTTCCTGGAGGAAATGCAACACGCTGGAGGAAATGGAACATGCTTATGGTTTGGTTAGTCTGCATTTTCAGAGACACGAGAAAGATTTCACCAACAGGGAGCATCTAAATGTAGTCTCAGAGACAGAGAGCATTCAGTCCACAAAGGGCTAAGGATCAAGACAAATAAGGGAATGTCAACTATCCCACATGGGGAAGGAACAGCTGAAGTCAGAGCAGGAAATAAGTGTAACAGGTTACTTCGGAGGGGGTGGAGGGGGGATTCTAGGAAACAGTTTCAATTAAAACCTGTGCATATACTTTGCTCATTTGAGGGGCTAGGACAATACTGCAGCAGGTAAGGGACTTGCCTGTACTTTGCTGACACAATTTCCATTCCCGGCATCCCATAAGGTCCCCTGAGCACTATCAGAAGTAATTACTGAGTACAGAGCCAGGAGTAACCCCTGAGCATTGCCAGCTGTAACCCAAAAACACAAACAAAAAATTTGCTTTCAGCATGCATCTCCTATCCTGGGAGGATCCTCCCAACACTCTTTATTTGGTGCTCCCTTCTCTATCTGAACTGCCCTTACCCCTTGAGTGTGTGGCTGGCCTCCAAGCCATGGAATAAACCTCCTGGCACTTATCTCGGCTATTCTTGGGTGTTAGTCTCCTATTTTGTTACTTTATGTTCCCAGATGAACGCAATCATTCTATGTTTGTCCCTCTCTTTCTGACTCATTTCGCTTAGCATGATACTTTCCATATAGTGCCACTTGTATGTAAATTTCATGACTTCATCTTTTCTAACAGCTACATAGTACTCCATTGTGTATGATTGCCACTCAATTCCTCTTTTGCAAACCACAGCACCCAAAAGGAGAGAACAAAAGGGAATGCCCTGCCACAGAGGCAGGGTGGGATTGGGGGGATAGGGGGTGGGAGGGATACTGGGATTAGTGGTGGTGGAGAATGGGGACTGGTGGAGGGATGGGTGCTTGATCATTGTAACTCAATCATTGTAACTGAAACCCAAGCACAAAAATTTATAAGTCTACAACTGTACCTCATGGTGTTTCACTAATAAAAATTTAAAAAATAAATAAATAAACCTTTGAATCAGGTCAAAAAAATTTGCTAATTTTCTTATCTTTTAATCTAGGGGAAAAAACTTAAGGTAAATTTGAAGTTACACTTATAAAATATGCTTTTACATGAAAACAGACACGAGACTCAAACACAGAATGACATTCATATGTAATGACAAAACATTCTAAGGATAAGTCTTTAATGATAATTTTCCTTTCTTAATTGAAAAAAAAATGTACAAAGCGGGTAACCCGAAATGGTCATCTGTCCCCTGTTCCGGCACTGTCAGATCCAAGCAAAGAACCAGCATCTTGAATGTGTCTACGCTTCACCTCTTTAACTAAATCATCTCATTAGAATAAAAATTAAGAATTTGACAGATACACATACAAGTACTCTATATATTTATAAAATGAAGTGTAATTTTGTAACACTTGCTTCTATTTCTGCGTCATAAATATTTTATGACTTTTGGTTGTGTGGCCCGTGAGGATGAAAAATACTGAGATTCATTAAGCTGAAATGAATCATTCATTGAAAACTGGCCCCCTTTGCCCTGAGGAGGCGGGAGGCTAAGTCCCAGTCCTGCCCCAGCCCCACAGCCAGGCAGCAGCCATGCCAAGGGCTCACAAAGCTGCTTCACGAATATCCTCCACAGAGAAGTCAAATTCTGAATAATTTCAAATACTCAATACACAGGCAGAGGACGCAGGGATCTTCTCGGAACAATATTAAACAAACTCTGCTAGTCTGTGCAAATGCTGTTGATTGTTTTCCAAAAGAGACTTGGTTCTTAATCTGATATGATGGGCAAACATTTTGGGAGGTGCTGAATTTTCTGCAAATCAGGTACAGAATACTGCACGTATTCCATTTGCAGCAGTGCAGATAGATGACTTTTGCCCAACTACTAGAGGAACTTGTTCTAGAGTTACAATCCAATTGTTCTACTGCAAATGTGACCTCCACTGGCCATAATATGGCATTTTCCAGCTCTCCATGTTTTTCTCCTGCTCCTTTTATCCCCCACTGTGAAGAGGTATACTCTATCTGACCCTAATAATGAAAATAATTTCCCCCAGTCTTCCATTGCTTTTCTTAAGGGGTGCTCAAGAAGCAGGTCTGCATTCATATAGTACATCCTAAATGGTTCCACATGCGTAAACATATACTTATGCTTTTAGTTTAAAAAATCAAAAATGTCAATGATATCGCTAACATTTAAATTTTGTTATACAAAGTGACTACGCCTTCCCATCCACCAAAAGACCAAATATGTTTTATAGCCTTCTTATAACAGTGTTTTAATATAAATAATTTCTTCCCATTAAAGATTCTGGCATGGCAAAACACAAATATATTTAAAAAACCTGGAGCGATAGCACAGCGGTAGGGCGTTTGTCTTGCACGAAGCCAATATGGCTGACCCAAGTTCAATTCCTCAGCCCCTCTCAGAGAGCCCGGCAAGCTACCGAGAGTATTCCGCCCACACGGCAAAGCCTGGCAAGCTCCCCGTGACGTATTCGATATGCCAAACACAGTAACAAGGGAGTCTCCAATGGAGGCATTACTGGGCCCGCTCGAGCAAATCGATGAACAACAGGAGGACTGTGCTTAACTATTAAAAAACCAAAAATTGTTTTAAACACTCAATAATAAATGCATTTTCAAACTAAAAAAAATCCTCTACTTCCTATTTCTAAGAGAAATGCATGTATTTTCTTGAATTAATGACATAAGGATAAGAGTCAGCCAAATGAACAAAAGATTAATATGTATTTTATTCATGAGAAAATAAAATATACAGCAGTGCAACTGAAGGCATTTACAGGAACCCCAAGTGGGAATGTCAGATTATCTAAAGATGCTACTTAAAAGCAAAGCATGTACAAAGTATAATCACTGAAAATACCTAATGTGCATCTGGTTAAGGAAACGCACTATTTTCCTTATACATCTTGGATTTAAAGAACTCGTCCCTTCTGCCCTCATTTATCAATGGATACGTGTAGCTCAGCATCATAAATTAAAGCTCAAAGAAGTAGTGATCAATATGTCAAATACGGACAAGGTGGAAGACACTTTAAATTATTGCTTCTGTGGGAATGTCAAGTGTCAAAATAGTTCTAAAACTCCAGTTTTGCAGTAAATAATATTAAGCAAACAGGGATGTTAACTGGACTGTCAGAGACTTCATCCTGTCTGTACTTGGAGCTCCCGCTAAATGGAGAGGCTCATTTGTGAGAGCAGGGAAGTCTCCAGTAAATGTTTACAAACGCTGGTACATCAAGACCATGGTCAGGGAGGGGATGCTCAAGGCTCATTTGGAGACCCCACACACACATACACACACACTCATGCATTGCTGATATTGCTTTAGTATTATCATTTTCTGTTGCAGCTGGCACTCCTACCGAATCTCAGATGATCATACCTTTGTGGATCTAATTATTATTTTGAGGTAACACTGGTTTACATGATTGCATAAGCTTAAGGCTCAAACTATCACATATCAAATGCCTTGATATTTTAGGTTCTAGATTCCTAAAATATATGGAAATAATTTTTCCTCGAACTGGTTCTTCTGGGGAAAACAATGAAACAAATCATAGAAAAGTAAAGCTGTAGACTTACAGACATGAAGACTCTAACACACACTGTAATGCTGTCCTCCCGTTGTTCATCGATTTACTCGAGCGGACCCAGTAATGTCTCCATCATGAGACTTGTTACTGTGTTTGGCATATTGAATACATCATGGGTAGCTTGCCAGGCTTTGCTGTGCAGGCGAGATACTCTCGGTAGCTTGCTGGGCTCTCCGAGAGGGATGGAGGAAATCAAATCCGGCTCAGCCAGCGGGCTGTGCGCAAGACAAATGCCCTACCGCTGTGCTATCGCTCCAATATAAAATATTTTGTGCCTGCTAAAAAGGCAGGCTTGGGGGAATGTGGAAAACTAGGGGTATAATGGTGGAGGGAAGGTCACCGAGGTGGTGGGTTTGGTGATGAGCACTGAATGAAGAATGAATTGAAATTCTGACTTATTTCGACTGAAGACTTAACTCTTCTATGAGATTAAGGCTTGCATTTCTTTTTAAAGTAGATTCTCAATTGCTCATAGTTTAAACTAATCAGGTCAAAAATGCCACCACTTTCCCCCTAAAAACAGACTCAAAATAGACGTTACAAATTGCTATAACCTTGGGGGCTGGAGCGATAGCACAGCGGGTAGGGTGTCTGCCTTGCACGCAGCTGACCCGGGTTCCATTCCCAGCATTCCATATGGTCCCCCGAGCACCACCAGGAGTAATTCCTGAGTGCATGAACCAGGAATAACCCCTGTGCATCGCCAAGTGTGACCCAAAAAAGCAAAAAAAAAAAAAGGAAGAAATTGCTATAACCAAAGTCTGAACCATCAAGGACACCTCCACCGGCATGTAATGGCAGAACTGACCAAACAAGAAATACTGGAGTTGTTGGGGCTCACCGATTGAAGGACGCAACTAAATTCACATGAAAAGCAAGCTTTTCCCTCTAGATAGGGTCAGACAATTTTCCCACAGTAGCATAAAAGTTTTTATCATATTTCTGAAGATCCAGCAAGGCAGGGGACAAAACACTTGCAATTTCTTTACTGAAAGACTTGGAGAAAATTCCAGGATGAGCTTGGAGCCAGCTTCTAGTCATTTCTGCAGACCTGCTTGACAGTTGCTCTGCTGGGATAAGTTACCAGTCACTGCCCAGCACCTCCTGACCAGCTTCCTGATACTCTCCACCTGGCCCACAGCCTTGCCATCGACCCTTCCCTGCCAGTCAGGAAGCGAACAAGCCATGTTCTTTCTGCTTATTTTCTCTGCCGTGACCACCCACCACCCTCATCACACACTTTGCTTCTTCATTAATGCAACCATTCGTTTCATGAAATGATTTCAACTCGGGAAAACACCCAATTCCTTTCACTTCACACAAAGAGTGCTCTGCCTTGCTGTCGAGCATATGTTCAGTGCTGGAACACTGGAGACGGGTTTCAAGTCTTCAACACGGAAGGCGAGAACTTCACCCTGGAACGGTGCCCGTTCCCTCAGCCGCCCCTCCGTCCCATCTCCTGGCTCTGAAAGGAAGCCAGGTGGGAAGGAAAGAGAAAAAGGTAAGAAAGGAAGTCGAATGGTCTGGGTCGTATTGAGCCGCCTAGGACACTACTATGGGGAAGAACTGCTCTGACCCGGCAGACTCTTACCCGCCTCTTCAGAGCAGCCCTTCCCCCATAGCAGTGTCCTAGAAGGCTCAATACGACCCAGACCACCACCAAAGTCTCTCCTCCTCTCTCCTGTATCTGCAGGGTCAAATGCAATTAAAGGTGTTGAACAAATGGATGGATGGTTGAATGACTCACAACAATTTTCTTGCTTGCTTTAACAAGAGACAGTATTGCCTGAGGCTTATTTAATTAAGCTGTCAGAGTTCACCCATCAAAGGCGATTCCCACCATGACCACATGCAGGGGGTGAATCACCAACCTCCTCCTTAATTCCCTCTTGGTGGCGCCAACCCCACAGCTCGCCAGGGCAGCCTCAGTGGCAAGTCACTGTCGACCTTGACCCATTGCCGCTGAGAGTGAAGCTCCAAGGAGCCTTCACAGGAATTAATTCATCGAGAAGTTAGTGATCCCTGCCCCGGGAGGTGATTTTTGTTTTGTTTTTGTTTTTGTTTTTTGCTTTTTGGGTCACACCCGGTGATGCTCTGGGGCTACTCCTGGCTCATACACTCAGGAATTATTCCAATGGGATGCTGGGAACCAGGTCAGCCGCATGCAAGACAAAGGCCCTACCTGCTGTAATATCACTCCATTCCCCCTTAGGGTGACTTTTAGGTGATTTTCACAGTCAATGTGACAAGGTACCCATGGGAGGAGGGGTGGGCAGATTCCAGTTCAGCCCTGCAGTTGGATGGCGGAAGTTCTAAAGTTGAGGAATTCGTGATTTGTAATGGATAAGGGGATAAGGAAGAGCAACACAAATAAATGTCCCTTGACCAGTTCCTGGTGAGAAGTCTTCGAATTTTTCATTTCTACATCTGCTTATAAATCTGGCTGCTTCAGAGAATACTTATTTATTTATCTATTATTTATTTATCCTCACAGTGTCTCCTTGGCCCCATGGCAAGGACATTCTGCATGCATATAAAAGCAAATCAGTCCTTTTCCCTGGGAGTGATGAAGAACACGGAAGACAGTGAACCCTAAATGCATCAAAGCCACGTGTGCCTGACAGATGATGATTACACAGCTTGATGTCATTTGAAGAAAAAGATAAAGATTAGAAAATGCTGAAGTCATTGGCTGAATCAAAGCCTAACTGACATTTTCTATCACAAATAATTTAATTACAATTCATTTTAATTGAAAATTTGCCTGAAAGATTCAGGACAGAAAATAGCAAACAGATTATTGCCAAGATAATTTGGACTGCAAATCTTGTTTAGAGTTCTTCATAAATTTTTGCTGGTAGTTTATATAATGAATGATTACGTTAAGAATCAAATGTCAATTTGTAAATAATCCTACAATTACTTATTTTA
This sequence comes from Sorex fumeus, assembly GCF_029834395.1. Classification (NCBI taxonomy): domain Eukaryota; kingdom Metazoa; phylum Chordata; class Mammalia; order Eulipotyphla; family Soricidae; genus Sorex; species Sorex fumeus. Next base: position 22,516,116 of record NW_026606065.1, on the reverse strand, counting down.
ATGCCTTTTTTCCCCTGTTTTTGAGCATCTTTTAGGAATATCAACTAAGAGTAGTTGAGAAAATCAAGACAAAGATAAATTTAAATCTGGGTTTGTTCTTTTTTACCATTAACCTTTTGGTTACTTTTACAAGTTGCTAAAGAAGCCAAATGCAAAATCCAATTTTTTGAATATTGATAGATTCTTTAATAAGTAAGAGTTAAAATACTTTTACTCTAATACACTCATCAAGAAATAAGTTCAAAAGTATTTGTGATTTTTACCAGGAAGGGCACTGACTCAATATGTATTCAAGCTTTTAAACATTTAATTTTTTTATATTATTATTTTGCTTCACTATCCACCTATCAACAGCCTAAAATCTCTCAATATTTTCCCTTATATAGTACAGAATAAATGATATGTGGCCCTAAATTTTAAATCAATGTCATTTGAGTGCATTTGCTGTTGCTTCGTTTTCATAACACTAAACATAAATTTCTCCAAATTCCGAGTAATTAGGCTGCAATTGTGAGATAAACATTTTAAGTGTAGTATTTCCAAAACACAACAATTCATGTATAATTATATACTGATTAAGGAGGTAGATAATCTAGTAAACTAGTTTTGTCTTTGATTGCCTGATTTTTGGAAATTCCCTTGAGTGATTATACACTGTGACTGAGTTTGTAAAATTTGCTAAAACTTGAAACATCAGGAAGGATGACCAAACAGTTTACATGGTTAGATCTGCTGTATCAGTGATCACTGAGCTGAAAGAAGAGAGTATGGACTGTGCTTATATACCTTCTATCAGATACCACACTAATGTTCATTAATTTTTTTACCTAATTGGAATTGAATTTTCTTTTCATTCCTTTTCTCTCTTAGAAAAAAAAGAGATACACACTAGAGACTGTGGGTGTAGTAGTCACAAGAATGCTTTTTAAAATTTACTTATTTTTTTAAAATTGCATCATCATATAGTTAGAATGAATTTATTAGCCTCATAATTAGCAAAAGAGAACTTATTTATGAAAAAGTTGTAATCTATGACATTATGAATAAGTATTGCATTATGTACTTTTTATTGCTTCAAATATGTATTTACTATGTCTGCTCATCGGTAGAAATAAAATAAAATGATTTTAATTAGAGTATTAAACAATGAATAAAGAATCTTCACGTCTATTTCATCTTAATGACAACAAGCAAGAGCTGGTTTATAGCCAAAAGAGTTGAATAATTTGTATATCAGGTAATGTCAAGAAATACTTGCGTGAAGGAGACTCTGCTATTGGAAACAGGTAGAATGTCTTCTCAGAGGTCAAAGGTAGCTTCAGTTATCCCTCCTCCTTTCTTTCCCAGTTCATATGCCCCTCACTCATGAATCTCTCTGTGCTGTCTTGTGTGGCAGTAACAGGTGTCATATTAAATTGTCTTACACGTAAGAACTGAGATTACGCTATTCTTTCATGGCACTGTCTCTGGGCAAAAATAGGATGCTTTGATCTGCGTGCCCCAGGTGCATGTGAATGCATTTGAAATTTTATAATTCTATGATAAAACACATTTGAATTTAGACAATTTTCAGCTGGAACTATCAGACTCTGAAAATCAGTGGATACAGAGGTCCAGAGAGATATTTCACGTGTTTTTATAGAAACTACTTTGTAAAAATTTTAATAGCCTTTACAGCAAGTGTTAAAATCTAAACTAAACACCTAAAGAATGAAATCTTGCAAGCACATAAACCATCTGTCCTTTCATGCCATCACATATATCTCTTCATTTCCTTTTGCCCAATTCAAAAATTTTTAATGCTGCTGGCATTTAAGCAGCAATCAAAAGAAATAGAGTAAGTACATGTCTTTAAAGATGTTTAAAAATAGTCTCTAGTTAGCACTGTTGAAGTTCACATATAAAATTTCAAATGTATTCAAAAACAATGCTGAGAGCTAAGGAGCTAGTGTCTGGGGCCTTGGATTTGATCCTCACATAGAGAAAAAAGGAAATGGTTCTATACCTCCATGATAGAATACATATTTTGCCATTTCTTACCCTGGTTATCAAAATAACCAATTTAAACAATGAAATACTCTCAACACAGTTCAGATCCTTAATTCAACGGAAGAAAATAAATTAGAAGCATTGAAAGGTATGATTAATTCTAAAATAGCTGGTGTTTCATGGTACCTATTATTTAACATTTATTTTTTAGTCCCTCCAGTTACCACAGTACTTGGGAAAAAGTCTTGTGCCATCAATATATGTATGTATAATAGACAAACTTTGTCCCAATGTATATACAGTATACATCACAGAAATACCTATATCAAATGGAATTAAATTTTGCATAGATATAGGAAAAGTCATTATCTTCAAGTCATTACAGCTTCCCTGAAAATCAAAATATTCTAATAATACATTTATTGGTAGATGCCAGAAGAGATAGGCTAGTGGTTTGCGATTGAGGACTGAGGGTGCCTCAAAGGACTTTCTGCCACTGTCCTTTAAGCCATCCACCAAAGGTGCATGGTGATCCAGTGAGTCTGAGAAGTGGGTGAGGCACGCATTCTGGGTCTGAGATCACACCCGCATGACGCCTGGCCTTACAGTGAAACCACTTGCTTGGTATCAGCACTGCAGCCCTGGAGAAGTGAAAGAAGTTAGGCTCAGCTTCGATTACTCTGACCCCAAATGGTTTCCACTGGGGGAAAAAAGAGAAGAGATAGTCCAGAGAAATAGTTCAGCTCCCTGCCAGAAGTGATACAAGAACAAAGAGCTACAAGTAAGGCACTGGGTGTGGGCCCAAAAAAGGGTGTGGGTGATGGGGGCTTATTTTACTTATTTATTATTTTAGTTTGGAGATTCCACACCCTCTGGTGTTCAGAATTCTCAGCAATTACTCCTGGCAGAGCTTGGGGAACCACGTGAGATGCCAGGGATCAAACCTGGGTTGGCCTCATAGAAGGGAAGTACAATCCAACCTACCTTCTCTCCAGCCAGGAAATTTTATTTGTTTTGTGAATATCAAAGCTCAGATACCCTAGAAGACCTTTTTAAAATCTTGATAGTCTTTACAGCAATATGTAGAAGGAAAGATCACACAGCTAATAGGAGTTTAAGAAACTTGGGCTTCTGATTCTGATTAATGGCAGCTTTGATCTAAATTTTAAAAACAGCCCTTTCCTTCTAGAAGGTGATGCTGCCGTCTTCAGAGGTGCATCTCCACAATGCATGGATGTCGGTCCTAACCTGCAAGGGGATGGGTATCTGTGGGGTGGTCATGAGAGTGGAGAGACAGGGATGGCAAAGGTGACCTGCCTCTAGAGTCTGGGGGTCCCAGCCCACACAGCCTCCTGAGCCTCCAGCCATGAGGGTATACAAGGCAGAAAATAGAGAAGAGAGAAATTTCTGCTGTTCACCCATCATTCAATCCGGGGCATAGAAGTTTAGGCAGAGTCAAGATTTGATTTCCGATGCAGAAATTTAACATTATACATCTGCTATCAATAACTCCGTGAATCATAGTTCTTTAATAACATTTCAATTTGTAAAAAATTCCAATAATATTCGAGAGATCAAAATTCAACCATGAAAATTATCCCTACAGTTGGAGAATGAAACCACATTTTTTTCCTTTAAAGAAAATTTTGAGAGGCTGGAGCAAGAGCACAGAGGTAGGGAGTTTGCCTTGCACATGACCGACCTGGGTTCAATTCCCAGCATTCCATAGGGTCCCCTGAGTACTGCCAGGAGTGATTCCTGAGTGCATGAGCCAGGAGTAACCCCTGTGCATTGCCGAGTGTGACCCAAAAAGCAAAAAAGAAAGAAAATGTTGAAAAGATGTTGTCAACAACAACAACTATGAAAATACAGAAAATCTTAGCCAACATGTTGTATGCCCTGAACTCCTATGTAATAGCAGGCCAGACTTTTTTTTTTTACCTTGTGCACTGCCATAATTCGGTGTTGCATGTCCCAGGTGATTAGGCTGTTATCCTTTTAGCAGACACACACACAGTTAGAAACCATCATCTGCCAACACACACACCCAGTTAGAAACCATTGTGCAGAGGAGGAACCAGGTCATTATGCATTTTTGTAGCAGAGTGAAAGGGGACAGACTTCTTGCCTGCTCGAAAAAAAACCTGCAGCCTTGTCCTTTCAGCACTGTCACTGTGCGGGGGGGGGGGGGGGGGGGGGACAAAGGGGATGGCTTTCCTCTTGATGGGAGTGCGCCGAATCTAGGGCACAGGGAGAGCAGAGTGAGTCTGGATGGGAAATGACCACTGCACAGAATTTTCTAAATGAGAAGAGAACATGCAGGACTTCCGCTAGTCTTTCCCCCGACTGGAGTATATTAAAATTGTTACAAGGGGGTTTGTCTGTTTTCTGTCGGCTGAGTAAAACTAGCCCCCTTAGCCAACCCTGGGGTCTTCCTCTATTATTTTTGGATGTACTGGCAATTCCAGGCCCATCATCCTCACTGCCTCCATTAGTGATCATTCAAAATAGCCGTTACTAAATAACTTTGTTCTTAGGTAAGAAAAAGTAGACTTAATGCCTGCATGTCTTCTAATTGCCCTATTTTCCAGGTAATTACTCCTTCAGAGAATAAAGGCAAAGCTCTGAAGCACATGTCCGGTCTGTGTGGGCTATCCCCAGCAACCCCAAGGTCCGGAATGATGTCAAAGAGAAAACAGAAAGCCATTCCAAGGCTGGAAAACTAAAGTTCAGATCAACCTACCATAACCCAAAGAGTAGAATGTTCCTATTCTAAGGATAATCATAGGACCTTCTGGGGACCATTTTCTGAAATTTTCCCATTACTGAACCAGCACAACATTTACTTTTTCTCTGCTTATTTTTCGGACAGCACTAGAACTTTAGATACTTAACCATTAGCCACTGAGATGGCAAATAAATGGGTAGTATTAAAGAGAGTGGGTGTAATTGCTCTGACCCAGCCTAGTGCGAGGGGGGGAAATAGGCAGCTCAGGGAGCAACGGGAGAAGGAAGCTCAAAGGAAGACGAGGCATCTGACAGTGCTGCAGGATGATGATGCTTTGGAATACTAAGGTCCCTGTCTGCCTCATGGGGAGAACAACATGATGGGGCCCAGGCGTTGACAAAGTCTAAGAGCCTCTTCATGGAAAACATCTTTCTTGCTTAAAACACATGATTAAGTTTTCAAATGGGCCCAATGCTATTTGTTATAATTATCTCAGGGAAATGGATCACCTCTGTTTCTACAAGGATGGGGGGGATGGGGGGTGGGAGGGATACTGGGACCCGTGGTGGTGGAGAATGGGCACTGGTGGAGGGATGGGTACTCGATCATTGTATAACTGAAACCCAAGCACAAAAATTTGTGAGTCTATAACTGTACCTCATGGTGTTTCACTAATAAAAAAAAAAGAAGTCAAAAGCTTTGAACTTACCTCTCAGGTCATTTCCAAATATGTAACTCCATGTGTCCTACTTCTATGTGTCATTTACTTCTGCTCTTTTGATCTATATTTCAATGGAAAGGCATCTCACATGGTGCTGAGCTTATGCTATAGAGTCAGGGGCTACATGCTACGGATGCCTTAAAGAATGTCAGAGGACTCCTGCAGATAAGGCAGAGATTTGTCAAGTCAATCCTTGGGGAAAATCAAGGATACTACCATCACGACATACCCCCAGTGCCTCGGGCTTGGGTCACAAAGCAGACACAGACACAGACACAGACACATACTGTGTACATTGTGTACACAGTACACTCTTGCATCCAGAGATGATTGAGTTAAGCAAAGATGGTTTCAGGAGGGCAGAGCAGTACAGCATGTAGGGTGTTTGCCTTGCTTGTGACCAGCCAGGTTCGATTCCAGGCAGCCCATATGGTCCCCTGAGTAGTAATTCCTGAGTGCAAAGCCAGAAGTAATTCCTAATGCAAATCCAAGAGAAACCCCTGAGCACTGTCAGGAGTGCCCCTCTTCCAAAAACAACAATAGCAACAACAAAAAGGGGTTTCCAGGATGCTTTGGGTCTAAAGCTGAGGAAGCATCTTCCTTCTGCCCACTTATCTGCCTTCCCATTTCCTTCACTCGCCATTCCAAAAATTCCTTTCACATAATCATGACAGCGCGTAGACACAAATCTCAAGCTTAACTGAGACTATCAATTGCTCGCTCCTGAAATTTTTTCTTTCTTGGGCTTTTGTTCTTATAAATAATAGAGGTAACACAAAGGGTATTGAACTGTGCTCTAGTTTGCTTCGGGCTTGCTGCAGGAGAGCTGCAAAAGTGCACAAAGAGTTACAGTCAATAGCTCTTAGTTCAACATTCAGGAAATAAGAGCATAGACGCACACTGTGAAACGTCTACCTGATGTTTCAATGAAAGGAATTTGCTGCTAATTATTTTTTAAAATGGCATAATTACACAATATTAACAGTCATAGTAAAGAATACAGGAGAAAGAAAAATGTATCTTATACCCTGTTTTCCATGTAGGATGGTGATATCTTTTAGCACTTTGCTGTCTATCCTGGTATTGCCTGTGCATGCTTGCATACACACACACACACACACACCAGACACCACACACACCAGACACCACACACACACCACAATAGACACACCTCACATACCACATACATACCACCCTAACCACACAAATCACAAAAACCACACACCATGCACACCACAGACACACACAGCTCATGTACCACACACACACCACAAAAGTCTCACAAACCATAAACACCACATGCACCTCATACACACACCACACACACCACACACATATACATCACATACACCACACAAATCACACAAACCACACACCACATACACGCACGCCACACACACCACATAAACACCACACACACCACACACACCTCACACACCATACACACACCATACAAGTCACACAAACTATACACACCACACCCACCACATACACACCCCACACACAACACACACCCCACACACACCACATACCTCATGCCACACACACCACACAAGTCACACAAACCATACACACCACACACACCACATACACACACTACACACACAGATACAAATATACCACACACACCACACACACACATTTACATTCTTTCTCACGTCCCATGCCATGATCTAGCAGAATCTGTATTCCCTGACTATGAAGGGAAATGATATTTGGGACTTTATATTGTTGCTGGTGCCTGCATTTTAATGAGTTGCTGCTTTGTAACTAGTAAAGTTTCTGATATACGATTAACTTTCAAATTAGATAACCAAATCCTTTCATTTGTTTTAGGATTTCCGCAGTATGAGCTTGTTTCTCTTACCAACAAACATTTATACCAATCATAGATTTACAAAACAAAAATGTGTGTGGAGGGGTATTGGCAGCCATGATTCTTTCCTTGAGAAACCTCCTCTAGAGGATAAAATGACCATACCTCGTTACTGATTCTAAGGTGCCCCACGGGATGCCTTAAACGCTGGATAATACTGAACCCAGAGTTTAGAGAGAAGAACGGAGAAGAAAAGAAACCAAGCTGTGAAGGAAGAAGAGAAAGAGAAGTGATGGGAGGAAGGGCCCGGGGCTCACTGATACTGGTGATGTGGGAGATGGAATAGCAGCATATCCAAACAGAGACTCAGCCACACTGAAAACAGTAAGCTGCAACCACCAGAACTGTGTAATGTGTCTGCCAAGGTGGGGGTGGATTGGGACAGATACGGGAACACTGGAGGAGGGAAGTTGACACTGGAGGAGGGATGGGTGTTGAAATATCATATACCTAAAACTCAACTGTCGGTAACTTTGTAAATCACAGTTCTTTGATTAATTTTAAACAATTGTTAAAAACCCAAAATAAATACCGGACCCTATACGACTTTTCTCCTAAGCATCATTATTTGGGTGTCTGATATGCACATCAAATTTATTTATTTATTTTAATTTTTATTAGTGAAACACCATGAGGTACAGTTGTAGACATTTTTGTGCTTGGGTTTCAGTTATACAATGATTGAGTACCCATCCCTCCACCAGTGCCCATTCTCTACCACCACTGATCCCAGTAGCCCTCCCAACCCCCATGTCCCCATCCACCCTGCCTCTGTGGCAGGGCATTCCCTTTTGTTCTCTCTCTCCTTTTGGGTGCTGTGGTTTGCAAAAGAGGCAATGAGTGGCAATCATGTTCGGTCTATAGTCTACTTTCAGCAATGCACATCACATTTAACAACTGCAAAACCAAGGTTTGAGTTACCCCATTTCCAGAAAGTTCCTTCTCAGCTTTGTCCACAAAAGCAAAATGGAAATCCTATAATTCTAATATCACTGATTCACGAGGCCTCTGGGGAAGCCTGAGCAGAAGGACAGGAAAAGTCCAGAGGTTCTTCATCCTGCACAAAACTGCAGGGTTTCTCTGTCAGTCTTTCCAGGAAGGCCTTCTAAGGCCTTCTCATGTCTGAGACAGGAGCCTTCTCTCCCTACCATGGGCTCCAGTGAGGGAGTTGGCACAATGTGTGAGGGGGCTGGTAGAGTGATCAGAAACCACCCTGAACCTGGATGGACTGAGGGCAGGGTTTGTGCCATTTGGAGACAGACAGGGAACTAGCTGAAAACAAAGAGTAAGCAGGGAAGCAGACCACATGGGGATTCCTTAGGTGAAGACCTTGGACTTTTCCCTACGAAATATAGAGCCGGTGAAATATCAATATCAGCTGAGTATGAACAAGTTCCAGACATTCGTTTAAATAGATGGCTCTGGCTTTTATGTAGAAATATGACTCCTCTCACTAACTTCCCCAAAATTAGGAAGACTAGTTACTAGTTTCCCCACATGCCCGGGCTAGAGATAAGGGTTTTCAGAGCTGATGGTGGGAAAATGGAGAGAGGAAATATGGGTTCCAGAGAGAATTCTTTCACTTAGAATTTGGGGACTTGAAATAATCTTGTGTCTTGTGGGTATTTTGGGGGGATGAAGTGTGGGAGAGGTCATGGGGTTGGGTCATTCTTGACAGTGCTTAGAGTTGACTCCTGACTCAATGCTCTGCAGTCACTCCTTTCAGTGCTGGGGGAACATGAGGTGCTATAGGTTGGATCCTGTTTGGCCTCATGCAAGGCAAGTGATTTAAGCCCTGTGTTATCTCTCTAGCCCCAATATTTATTTTCTGTTTTCTGAGCCATGCCTGTTAGTGCTCCGGGGTTTCTTTCATCTTTGGCAGTGCTTAAGGGCCTATAAGGTAGCAAGAATTGAACCAGCATGCAGCCCACCTAAGTTCTATATGGCATCCCATATGATCCTCTGAGCACTTACAAGGAGTAATTTCTGAGGGTAGAGCCAGGAGTAATCCCTGAGAATTATCAGGTGTGACCCAAAGAGCCAAAAAAGAAAGGGAGGAAGGAAGGAAGGAAAGAAGGAAGGAAGGAAGGAAGGAAGGAAGGAAGGAAGGAAGGAAGGAAGAAGAAATAAAGGAGAAAGAGAGAGGAAGGAAGGAAGGAAGGAAGGAAGGAAGGAAGGAAGGAAGGAAGGAAGGAGAAGAAATAAAGGAGAAAGAGAGAGGAAGGAAGGAAGGAAGGAAGGAAGGAAGGAAGGAAGGAAGGAAGGAAGGAAGGAAGGAGAAGAAATAAAGGAGAAAGAGAGAGGAAGGAAGGAAGGAAGGAAGGAAGGAAGGAAGGAAGGAAGGAAGGAAGGAAGGAAGGAAGGAAGGAGAAGAAATAAAGGAGAAAGAGAGAGGAAGGAAGGAAGGAAGGAAGGAAGGAAGGAAGGAAGGAAGGAAGGAAGGAAGGGAGGGAGGGAGGGAAGGAGGGAGGGAGGGAGGGAGGGAGAAGCAAGCAAGCAATGTCCTCTCAAGATTTCTGAAGAACTAACATATTGCTCCATGCACAACTACATTTCAAGACAAAAATGAAATGAATTGTCTAAGGAGCTCAATGAAGGCAGAGAGCACAAGCCTTTGACCACAGGTTTAGAGCTTTATGTTTAATCTTTTGAACAACCTGATCCTTTGAGCACTCCAAAATGTTTCTCCAAAACAAATCAATAAACTAAAGCAGACGCAACAACCACGGCAAAAACCAACATCAGCTTTGCCTGGGAAAGGTACAGTGGGAGCTGCATTTCATACAGACAAACCCGGGGCTCTGGCTCAGGGATGGGGTCTTTTAAACCCAATTTCAGTCTTCCCCAGTCAGAAAGAAACTATTACCCTTCCTTCCTTTCTTATTTCCCCACCTCCTTTTTGATATATAAACAAAAGAACAGCTTTCCATTTGTTTCCTTCAAACCTTGTTTTCTATACATCAGCATGATGTGGACAACTTCTTTTAGAGTAAAATTCACAGTTGGATTTTATAGAAAAGTTTCTAAGCCACATGAAGTACCCGTGGGTGTGAATTTTAAATCTACCCTGTGAAACTCTACATATTTTAGCGAGTCATAGCAAACCTAGTGTCTTTATGGGCTTACAAATCAAATGACAAGGTTTGACAAGATATCGCTTAAAATCATGCCCAAACCCATAAGAATTAAATCTGAAATTTAGTCCAAATCTCCCAAAAGAAGGTTTTATAAGCTTTATGGCTGGCATTAGGTGAGACAGCATTGAAGTTTTAGAGAGAGGGTTTGACCTGTTACAAATAAGGTCCCCACAGCTAGAATCAAGTCCAAGATCTCTTCAGATATGACTCTGTTACAAAGCTAGTTAGGTCTTTGACTCTGCTACTCAGCCTTCTCAGAGGGAAGGTAACACATTTTTTCTTATTTATTAAAAAGAAAAAATGCTAAAACCCCTTTCCCTATCTCAAATATATTTTAGACAAATTAGATAAGAAACTATAATAATCTATAGCGTAGGCTTTCATTTCATGGTGACAAAACTTATTAACAAATTCCTACTGCTCTTAAATCTTATGCAACAATTTTTACAACATTCATTCAAGATGAATTTTAAATATTTCATGAATATGTAGAGCTCTGGCTTCATATTAAAGTTTGGTTTATATATGGCTGAATTCAGTAAACTAATCCCAGTTGTTAAGATTTGCTTAATATCTGCAAGTTTAGATTTCATAATCTATATCCACATCACAATGCATGTTATGAGGCAAGTGGGTGGCAAAGACTCTCTTCTGCAGAATGGCTTGGCAAGCAAACCAATTAGAAGAAAAATGGTCAAATAGTTTTAACAAATTTCTTAATCGTGGATCCTCTGGTTCAATACTGTCTGTGAAAAGAAACTTTGATAAACGCAAAATGCTTTCTTACAGAGATTTCCTTTTTTCAAATGCTCCTTAGTTGCTTTATAAAGCCACGTTAACATCGACTGAAATGACCGTTTTTTTTTCCCTTGCACATACATACAACTTAATAATTAGCTGTGAAATTTAAATGCTATGAAGTGCTATTGACAAAGTATCTAATTAAAATGCAGCTTCTATTCACAACTTTGAGGTGAGTTATGAGCTTGTGACTTCATTTCCTATTACCGGTGATTTATACAGGTATCAATTCATTCTTCAGGAAGAAGATTGTCATGGTCTGCCCAAAATTCTCAGATGTGAAGCTCATTTTGAGATGAATTGTAAAGGTTTTCAATATATAAGCAGTTAAAATAAACAATTTCGAAGCAGTAATAAGCTACTACTGCTCTTAAAAAGACTAAAATCATTAACTTTATAAGTATCACAGTCTGAAACCTATGATGTGTAACTCCTTTTACTTTTCTGTTGGGGTTGGAGAGCATGATTTGGGCCATACCCAGTGGCCTCAGGGCTGACTCCTGGACCTGTACTCAGAGATTACTCCTGGTGGGACTCGGGGGGCCATACAGGGTGTCAGAGTTTGAACCCGCTTGGCCGCATGGTGGCACATTAATCACTGCACTCTCTCTTCAGCCAGTCATTTTCGAAACATGCCAACATGTATCAAAAATACAATTTTAAAAATAGTTTAAACAATAATATGTTTAAAAAAATTCTTCCTCTCCTGGGAACATAAAGTAACAAAATAGGAGACTAACACCCAAGAATAGCCGAGATAAGTACCAGGAGGTTTACTCCATGGCTTGGAGGCCAGCCACACATGCTAGGGGAAAAGGCAGCTCAGATAAAGAGGGGAGCACCAAGTAAAGGGTGTTGGGAGGATCCTCCCAGGATGGGAGATGCGTGCTGAAAGTAGACTGTAGACCAAATATGATTGCCACTTAATGCCTCTTTTGCAAACCACAGCACCCAAAAGGAGAGAGAGAACAAAAGGGAATGCCCTACCATAAAGGTGGAGTAGGTGGGGGGAATGGGGGGTGGGAGAAATACTGGGATCAGTGGTGGTGGAGAATGGGTAGGGATGGGTACTAGATCATTGTATAGCTGAAACCCAAGAACAAAAAATTGTAAGTCTACAACTGCACCCCATGGTGTTTCACTAAATAAAAAATTTTTAAAAATTCTTCCTCTCCTTTTAATAATTGGTCAGTAATGAATGAAGATCCCAGCTCAAATAGGCAACCAACATGAATCCGAAGAAGCAAAGAGAATGAAATCTTCCAAGCTAATCCCTGGCCCGCCCTGGCCGTGCTGCTCCATTCTGCCTCTCCCTCTGAGTCCACTAATGTTAACAGGACTCCAGTGGGCAGAGCTATCTGCTTTGAATGCTGTGTTTGGCACATTTGGACACATTTTGGTGACTCATCTGTTGCAAGCTCAGCACCAGGAGATGATTGGATTCTGCCTCCCTTGAGTGGGAAGAGCAGGGCGCCTCTCGGAGCCGAGTGCAGGAGGCTGTACTTGAGCTCAGCTCTTACTTCGAATCAAGGGATTCAAGAGTCTCAACCTCCTGAAATCATTTTGTATTCTCATCATATATCTGAAGGCACAAGTGAATCACATAGCTAAAATATCTAGGTGATGGCTGAGTGTTCAGACAGGCCGAAGTTAAAACACAAACCCCTCTTCTACCCCAAACATTTTCTCAATTAGTGACCTTTAGATCAGAAATGGCTGCACTCCTGATATTTGCATTCTTGTCTGTAATAATGATAGAAATCCTCAAAATGCAAGTGCACTAAAATTGCTTTTTACTCTTTTGGGAAATTGAGGGACTGTATTTAAAATAATTGGACTGTGATACAAATAACCATTTGCTTTTCCAACCACATATAGTTTGGGAATTTTTTCTTCCTTTCAAAATAAACTTTTTTCTCATTTGTATAATCAGACACTTTAGGAGTCTCAAAAAAAAAGGAAAAAATTCAAAGCTGTATCATTTCAAGCTGAATTAGTAGATTTTTTTCATTTCTTGGGAAACATAACTAAACCCCAAACTGCTGATTTTATTGTGTTGTTTTGTTTTGGTCATACACAGCACTAGTCAGGGCTTGCTCTTGGCTTTGCACTCAGAGGTCTCTCCTGGTGGGCTCAGGGGATCAGATGTGGCGTCCGGGAATCAAACCCAGGTCAGCTGTGTGCAAGGCAAGTATCCTACCTGCTTTCATGTGGTTCTGGCCCTTAAACTGCTAATTTTATGAAACTCTGGGATATATGTTAAGCTATATGTTTGATATGCCTTTAGACAACCCTGTTAAAAAAGATAAATAAGAAAAATCCTTCTCTCAGAATAAGGTAAGAAAATAAAACATGGACTAAGAAATGAGGTGGAAGACAGCAAGCAGCATCTTTAATATTCCATAACATTCTGATGTCGGAAACCTAAGTTCTCAGCATGAAATTTATCTAAGAAAAACCTTGTGCTCATTGTAAGGCAGCAGCTGGTGCTGGGGCCCTGTGTCCTGGTGTTCTGGAAGCTCTGCTGAGTGCCAGCCTAGGGCAGTAACACTGCTACTGCAGCGGAGAACGAAGCCCCCTCAGTGGGTGGCCTGGCCCAGTGCTGGGGTTGTGCTAAGTGCATGTGGACTCTCACTGCTTAGAAAGACAGGGCCACAAAGCAGTCAGAGGTTGGTTTTCGGGGTTCCTGATGAGAAGATTATGAGTCAGAAGCATCTGACTTCGCTTCATTATGGGACCATGGGGTGTAGAGTCAGTCACATGCGAAGAAGACATATAGAGATCACAGGTCAGCTCAAGTAATGGGCTCTCGACATGCCTTGCCTGGGAACCCGTCCAATGAAGATGGATTGGGAATTAGGTTGGGGTTGGGAGGGAAACTCGGGGGATTGGTAGAGGGAAGGTCACACTGATAGTGTTGGAACACTAAGTGCTGGAAATAATTGTATAATGGACGGTTTTGTAAATCAGGATGTTTTGTTTTGTTGGGATATATATATATATATATACATATATATATATATAAATCATTTTTTAAAAAGATGGGGAGAACGTTTCCACTTGTGACAGGGACATTCTTTCATATAATCACATCTAATAACATCCTGTGTTTTCCTTAAATCAAAATTCTAAGAACTTGATGTGCTCCTCTTCCACGGAAATGGCTTTCAACGGGTACCATTTGTGGTGTTAAGTAAGTAACACATTTCTTGCTCCCTCTCCAGCTCAACAAAAATCATAGTCAATTGTTCCTATGAATAACAGAATGTTCCCGTGCCTCCTCCTTACCTGGCAAAGAGCTGGGTGACAGAGTCACAACAGACTCCAGGACATGGCCATTACCTGGTCTGCTGACAACCTGTACTTCAGCAGTCTTTCATTTTTGATGGTTCTATGTGTTCTCTTTTGCCAACGGTATTATTTATGGGTATTATTTAAAATTTTGTTGTGGCAGTTGTCATTATAAAAGAATAAAGAAGACTCAGTTCCCAGAAAGAAAAGAATCCCAACTTGGTCCTACTTAGAAATTTCCATCAAGAGCTTATGATCCATATTGCTCCAGGGCCTTTCCTCCCCTCACCCCATATGAGACAGGTTAACAGAGCCTGACAAGGCATGTTTCTGATCCAGTAGAGCGGCACAGGGTCACCAGCACTGGACTACAGCCCTCCCTGACGTCAAACCTATTAGCGCAAGAAAACAATTGTTGAAGTGTCCCTGAGGAGACAACCTGTCCTCACACTGAGAAGCTAATGCATTACCTCTTAGGCACCATGTTAATTCCTTCCAAAACACACGTATATTTATTGCTCAAATCACGATTCATCATGGGACATAACCCTGGGGTTGATTGCAGTTTACTGTTCAAATCTCCAATGGATTTCTGAAAATACCCTAAAGAACATAATTCTTCATTCACATCTATGCTGCAGGCAGATAACTCAATTTGAGAAGTTAAAGGATGAATTTATTACTTTTTAAGCTTAGTTCCGTATTTTAATGCCCCCAATGAACATTTTGCAACCAGAGCAACAGTGACAAAAGGGATGACATCGCAGGCCTGGGTGCCCCCGTCAGCAGAAAAGGCGTCTCTGCCTCCCACTGGTAGCACATCGATACCTTCTCATTAGTTTTCCTCTTCATAATATTTTTTGAGATAGAAATCTTGAGGTATATTTGGTAGTAAAAAAATAAAACATGAAAAACTCAAGTTAAATTGTGAAATTCCTAACACAACTCTTGCTTCCAAGTTGAATATTTAGTCAGCATGTGGTTGGCTTCTTTCTGCGACGTTTCTCTCGGACACCATTGGTTTGGATTTCTCTCAAATGAATCTTGTCCACCCCAGAAGAGTGATGGACCATTGCTTGCTTTGTTTTTATTTTACCAGAACCTGGCTTTGCTCAGTTCACAAAGGCACTCCTAGAACTTGGCTCTGTCCCTGCCCTGTCTTTGTTACTCTCAAGACAAACTCTTGATTTCCTGTGCAATTCCTGAGAGATTTCTAGAAAACAATCAGAGGGCCGATGTCATCTCATTGAAATTAGAGAGTATCAAGTTTTCTCAAAAGGAAAGAAATCCCAGGGAAGTCATAAGTAACCACAGGAATGTTCATAACAACAATGAGAATCCTGCCTATGAAAATATAAGGCATTGTGGTACACACATCTCGGCCACTGTGGATGGATTTGAAAAACCCACTAGGCTCAGGGCAAGTTATCCAGATTAGTTAAATGTTCCATTCAAAGGCTGGGAAATAAGCATATGGGTAACCTCCCTCCAAGTGAAGAAAGAAAGGAATGATGCAGAGGATGTATATTTAATAATTTGAATGAAGATAGAATAGGTTTTCCCAAAAAAAGGCTAATAGTTGTAAATTGGAACTAGTAGTAAACTGGAAAAAAATTTAAAAAGGAGAAACCAAACTTCCAGTCATGATAATTTGCATTTTTCTTAAAACAGAAGTCATCTCCAAATTAGAAACATGCAGAGGTGGATCCCTGGAGTCTGTTCAGCAGTGGCCCCTGTTCGGACCAGGCCACGGCAGGTGTGGGTCTCACGTGGATCTGCCCATGTCTGTTTGGACTGACTCATTCTTACCTCTCTCAGAACCATGCAATCTATTTAACCACTGTTACCTCCCTCTACACATCTCTTAATCATAAAATCAGACTGAGAGGGCTTTATGAATGAGAGTCACAGAATTGGTAAAGCACCTAGAATCATCCTACACACAGAAAAAGATGTGGACAAGAAATAAAATCTCTTCATTTTTCTTTACAAAAAAAACAGGCATGTTTCCACAGACCTTGTGGTCTACACTGACACATTAAGTGTTGTCTGTGAAACTTTACTTTCATGCTGCCCTCCTATATGTCTGCAAACATTGACACTTCTCCTTCCCCCCACCCAAACCAAAGCATAAGTTACCTCTCTCCAACTCTCAGCCAACCTTAGAGTCTTCTCTGGAGAAGCAAAACACATTGGAAGTGAGTTGACACACCCTGAGATTGGGCTACAAAGAGAGAGAGCCAAGAAACTCCCTGTGTCTGGAAGATCTTAAAGTCACCATCCTGTGAAGACAGTCGGGTCACACAGAGCCCAGGTGATAGAGCTCCAGACCTCAGCTTCCCTGATGGCTTCCACCAGTGACATGATAGACCCCGAGGGCTGTGTCAGATAGAACAGCGAGAAGCTCACAGGCAGATGACTTGCAGCCTTCAGAGCCCCACCAATGTGCAGATTCCGAGGGAAGAAAAAGCACAGTTGGAAAGAAAGCTCCAGGGAGGCGAGCTGCATCGCAGTACATAACCAGAACATATTCATCACTAAAAGTCAGGAGGTGCCCTCTCAGGACACCAAACCAGAGACATAGATGAATATCTCTGTGGCTGGGTGGTAAGCAAAAGGTACACTTGGTGAGAGACAACTAATTCTGTAAACTCCAGCAAGGATGATACTACGTTTAATATCGACAAAATGCAACCAGCCATATCTAAACATCAAGGGAAAAATCAAATGATCAAAAAAAAGACATCTAATAAATTTCCCAGCTCATTAAAAACATTTTGGCAAACTCTTGTCATGAAACACTGCAAATATAAAGGACAAGTGCTACACAAAGAAAGTATAGATTTAAAAAATCCAGAAGATATCTATATTTATCTAAAAACTCATAAAATAGAGGTTTAGAAAAGGAGAAAACGGTGGGGGAGAAGATAAAAGAAAACAGTAAACCCATATAGGCAAAAGAAGTTAGATAACGAGAAAGATAATTGGCTTCAGAAGTAGGAATAAACTGCAAATTAAAATTACAATGAAAGGTTTTCTTTCTGCTCTCAGATTTGCACCAATGAAAATGGTCTTAAGAATTAAATGTCAATTAAGATATAGGAAACAGAAGTCACAGAAAAAGTTCAGGGAGAACAGTTTTATCATTACAGTTACTGTCAGATTGGTGAGATCTACTAAAATGATGTATGTGTTATGTTTGATTGGTCAGTTCCTCAGCAAGACTATTTACTAGATTAGTACTCACATTATAGCATGGCTTTGGATATTCATGTTCTTTGTACTATTGATTATGGGGGGAAATTAAAAGCAACCCTACAGTCCTACTATTCATTTATTGAAATAAATGAATAAAGTGATGATAATACTCCTTTTTGTTGTTGCTTCATTTGGAGGATTACATCCAATGATACTGCGATGCTCAGGGGCAACTGAAATCAAGAATGACTCCTGGCAGTGCTTGGCAAACTATCTGAGATGACGGAAATTGAACCTGGGCAGCTGTGTAACAAGACAAATGCTCGATCCCCAAATGGGGGCACTTTAAAATGTTGCATATGTCAATAAAATGCCTCAGGCATCATTTTAAGGAAACGCACAGCATAACACAGAGAGCATCTGGCAGTTTATCTACTTGAAATCGACATGAAATCATATTTGCTGTTTCTGACAAGAGCATGCATGAACATATTTTAAAAAATGATGCCCAAACGGTATGTCAAATTGACAACAGGGACTTCCACTGTAGAGATTTCAGAAGGTTTGACTTTGCACTATTACAGGAAGATCATATTATTAGAAACTGAATATGATTCCCTTTAAATGCAATTGCAGTGGCAAGACATCAGAGAAGCAGGGAGGGAGAATACAGGCTGAGGGGGTGTGACACCTTACGTCCAGTCACTGGGGCAGTGGTGGGCAAGGCATCTGCATGACGGTGGCTTTTCAGCACTCGGCCAGCAGCTGAACCTGCGATACGGGTCACCTTGAGAATTATATTGGCACTGGCAGCCCGAGTGAGGTGTGAAGAGAAGCTCTCCCTCCCATCTGCGCACAGGGCTGCCTGCCCAGTGGAGACAAGCTACAAGGCTGAGCATGAGAACAAGAAAGCGGAGGGTAGGAGCAAACAAAAACCCGAGCCTGACCCAGAAGGGCAATACCTTAGAAGTAGAAGAAAGTGCCCTTGTAACTTTAACTATTTTTTCTGCTGTACTTTGTGTAATTATTTCCCTTTTTCTTCTCTTCTTGGCATTTAGCGGTTCTTCCTAAAATCATCCGTCTGCCTCAGCTGTGCTAAGGGAAAACAAAGAAAAGTGTGTTTTATTGCTTTTTGCTACCACACGGATAGAAGTGGAGGGAACCCAGATAAGTAAGAGAAATAAGTCAGAGGGAGAAAGACAAATGGCGGGTGATCTCATTCATCTGAGCAATGGAAGAAAACGAAGCCAGAGTGAGGTGACGACGTACATGGGGAGCAAAGCCTCAGGTCTGAGCACAGGGTGGTGTCACCCAGGGTGGAATGAGCAAGAGAGTCCTCAGGACAATGGTGCAAGAATAGTAGCTCTCTGGGCAGGACTATGATACTCAATAAAAACAAAGTCGCATGTTTGTAAACTGATGCCATCTCAATAGAGTAATAAAAGATCTAACCCACAAACAGAAGAAAGGTGATTTACAATCTGGGACTTCAAGAGAGCATAACCTCTGTTATCAACAATGGCATGGCCTCCGCCTCCATGGCAAAGGTGTGGAGATGCCTGCAAAAGTTAAAAATAGGACAAGCATCGATCCAGCCGTCCTGGGGAAATGGACAAGGTGACCAAAGACAAAATATCAAAGAGATTTTGCACATCACATTCAGGACAGCACCATCTGTACTAGCTAAGTACTGAAGCCACAAAAGGTTCTAGATAAAGAACTCATGGGACATAGGCCCAGTGGTGTATTATTTATCTTTAAAGAGAACATACTTTTCCAAGTGACAACACTGAGGAATCTTGAGGACACTCTAGCTGAAGTAAGCAAGTCACAGGAAGGCAAATTCTACGAGTCTCCTTTGAACAGAGGCATTTAAAGAATTCAAACTCATAGAAAAGAAGGAAGAGAAGTGGTTACCAGTGCCTGGGGGAGAGGAATCAGGAAGCTCATGCTTAAAGTCTGTAGGGTCCCCCAGAGGGAAAGGTGCTAGACATCATTGTACAGAAATGTGCAACCTACTAAGGAGACGTTGGGGTAGGCAGTTGGTGCTAAAGGTGATTGATGGTCAAATTCACATGCTAACCTGACGTAGACATGGGTTTCAAGGATTTTGTCAAACATGTTTTTGGGTGTGTTAGTAGGTGTTATAGCAGGGATTGATATCTAAATCAATAGACTGGCATCCGTAGACACTGGAGGTGCATATTGTCAGCAGCTGATTGTGGGACCTGTGTGTGCCCTCCTTATAACACACCACCTTTCTTTCTCCACCCACACTTCCTCTCTCGGTAGATAGAGTGATGGATCATTTATTCATTACATTCTAAGAGAAACTAACACAGAAGGGGAAATGATCTTATGTAGATTTTCATTGCCATTAAAACAAAGAGTAAAACCAATCCTGGAAGAAGTTTAGGAGGATGGAGGAATTAACATTGATAAAGCACTTAAACCCATGCTGGGAAAACAGAACACTACTATATAAATCTTCATTAATTATGTCCTCTCTGTACTCTGGAGAAAGATGCAATATTCCCACCCCCATTCACTCAAGCCTTTGCCACTCTGAACTATGGGGCAAGGCGCTTCATTTTGACATGTTCCTTAATTGGTTCCCCACAAGTTTTGTTACCTAACCATGAACAATTAAATATGAAACCATCATCTCAACATTCAGCCTGAATTAATGGACTGCTTTGTCATATCCCAAAGTTAAATAACACTCTGTACATTTCATCTTTTTATACTGAAACTGTATAGAGAGACAGACAGACAGAGTCTCTCTAGAATAATACCATTTTTTAAGAAATCTAAAGAAAGTTCTCAGTAAGGCTTGTCCTCCCATTTCTATTATTTTTTCCTGGAACCATTATTTGCAGGTCCACCTGCTTCTATCTGCTCTTTTATTCCTTAGGTCTAATTATTCTCCCCCAAGATGTCCTCTTGCTCAAACCCCAGTATTGTTTCATAAACCCCACCTATATAATAAAATCTCCTGGTAGTACAGCTTTTCCCTCCTTCACTTCCTGTAGCACTTATATACCATAATATTAAAACTTTAGACATTAACTAGGAATCAGATTGAAGAAGTACGATGTATTGGTCCCATTAACATTCAGGGCAATGAGACACAGCCCGGGGACGTCAGGCCACGCTCCAGTGCCTTCTTGAGCCAGATTTGCTGGTTCTCTTAGTGCCCCGACATAAAATGGTTGGGTGTTTCTAATCCACTTACTCAGGCATGTATGTAAGTGACCACTTCGAATGTTTTTCTATTAGCACATGTTGTATTCCGCCCAATTAACCCCTGCCCCCTTCCAAGACTGATTAACACTGTACCTTCTTTGAATGTTGAGTAGAAATCTGTACATGTAGGGACACTGGTCAGTGGACTCTACCTTTGAAATAAATTCTCCTCTGGCCTGAATTTTCAACCCCAGCTCTGCTAGTTTAAATCTACTCAGTCTAGTGACTTTCCAAGCATACAGTCTGTGAGGTACAGGTCCAAGCAGTGGGCGTGCAGATACACCACATGAAGGGCAGGTCCATTCATGTAGAAAATGCCGGGTAAGCATGCACAGCATGAACCCCACACACATGTATGCACATTCACGCATGCACACAAGCACACCTCACGCTGCACACACACACTACGCACAAGGACATGCACTCTGCACACCAAGCACACATGCACTCAGTATGCAAACACATGCACACACAGTGCTGCAAGCACATGTACACCCTTTCCATCGCCACACATTCTGTGTGCAAACACACACACAATGCATGCACACTCACAGAGTATGCACACACACTATGAATGCAAGCATATGTACATTCTGCACACACACACACAGTCTGCCTGTGAGACACACAGGCACACTACTGGTGGGAACGCACTCTGCATACAAGCACAAGTATAAACATTCTGAACAACAAGCACATAAGCACATAATTGGCTACACACATGAGCACATGCATGGGCACACACTGTATATGTGCATGTACACATGTGGCATACTACACACAGTGTGTACATGCATGTTCACATATTATATATGGACGCACTTGTGTGTTTTATAAATGGATAAATATGCACTGCACACATATGCTACTCCACACATACAGAAGTATTTGTGCATACATGTATATGAGCATGTGAACACACTGACTGCACATGTGCATGAGTCACACACACAGAAGATATGAACATCTGTGCAGGTTTCACACATATACCCCACTGCATGCTTGCACTGCAAACATACATGCTGTGCATATGCACAGGAGTACATACATGGTGCAAACATGTGCATGATCCACAGACATGAACAGTTGCACATGAATAATCCAAGTGTACACACAATCACAGACATTCAACATGCTTGTGATACACACAGATGCACACACTGTCACATGCATATCTTTACCACACCAGGCTTGGAAGAGCATACATGCATACCACACACGTATACACTGTGGTATGTGCATACATTGCCCATGCATGCACAACCCACATGTGTGCGCACCACACAATTGACACACGTGTATATCCGCTTTCATACACACTCTGCCTACGTGCACACCACCCAAAAGCATGTGCACACCAGATGCACAAATTGTAAAAATGTGCCCAAACTGCACACAAACATGCACATTCATACACATGCACATGTTGCATTGTGTTCAAGACACCTGATATCTCCCGACGCCTGGCTTATTCTTTAGAAAACCTCCAATCACACCAACAGAAGTGATATGTAGCACTATTCCAAGAGCACCTGCAGATTTAATTCAATCGGTGCTAAATATTTTACTAATTTATGCATGTTATAGCTAGGTCTTTTTTAAAAAATTGTTAAAAAAAACTATTTCTTCCTCCTTTGCCCTAAAAAAAATAAAAACAAAATACGAAGTTGGTTTTAGAAGAGAAAACCAACATGTTACAAGACGGAACTCAGATAACAAGACGCGGGTTCTGCCTTCCCTTAGTGCAAAGCAAATGTCAGTGGCTGCCATTTCATCCATCCTTTGTAGAGCAAATACCAGACAAGCTGACATATGAGGAGACACTGCGCACTCGGGGGGCATCGGGGAGTGACAGAGACAAGGCAAGCTCTCACTGGAGCTCTCTTTTGAGCAGGCACAGGAAAAACAATCCCACAGGCTCTGGTGTGCTTTCCACCTCATTTTGAGTAACAACAAAATTGAACTTGCTGTTGAAATCCAAAGAAATATCTTGGCGGGGAAAAGGAAAAAAAACTCTTTGAGCAATCATTGGTTTTTCCGTTTATAGGACAAACATTAATTTATTCCTAAGAATAAATTTTTATTTATTGTAAAAATTTTTATTTATTTATTTTTATTTATTGTAAAAATGTGTAAAAGTAAAATACTTATGTGTGTGCAAAATGGGATTCTTCAGGATAGAAATAGAGTACCCGCACTGAACAAGCTAATTTCATGTGATTCATTTACCTTTCTCCAGAAGATGCAATAACCCAAGTGACTGAAAATAGGAATTTTGTATTTAAGACCTTGCTTTCTTAAATTAAAACATATTCACATCAAGGCTTTACTGTAAAAAAGTTTTTTGGGGGGAAATTAATTCTACTTGAAGAATTAACCCAAGCACACTGTATGATGGAGTTATAAGTTCAATGACTCACTTAATTTACAGTGATTACATTCATTCGTCTTACTCTATCACCAGAGCACCATTAGTTACAATAGTTCTATGAATAAATTCTTTTCACTTCAAAACTTTTCACACCAATGAGGAAGGATCAAAGACCACAAATTCAATTTAAAAATAGTTTGAGGCCAATAAAGCTCACAAATAGGCAATACAGAAATGACAAATGGGAAAATAACTGTACAAGCAAAAAATGGCAAAGAAAGGAAATGTTCTAGCATTCTGACATGGAACCCTGCTCCCCATGTTGCCTGATTCCTCTGACTACCTAAAATATGCCCCTGTCCATGCCCCCCATAATTTTCATATTTGCATTACTCTGTTGACATTTTGCTGCACAGCATTCTCAGAAGTGCTTGGTAAAGTAACCAATGGAGAAAGACACTGTCTTCATTGTGCATTTGTTCACTGCATATATATTTATTAGAACACTCCCCCCCCCCCCCCGCCAAAAGCATTAGACAAGAATGAGCCCTGCTCCTGTCCAGGAGAAAATAAAAACATTACTTGTGGGCTGCCATGATTATGACTTGATCACTTGATCACTTGACTTCCCGTTAATTGTCGATTTGCTTGAGTGGGCGCCAGTAACATCTCCATTTGTCCCTGTCACGTGTTAGTGTAGCCCAATGGCGTCTGTTCGCTCGAGGAACATGAAGAGTCTCAAATCGATCGTTCATGATCTTGATGAAGAAGTCTGACCATCTGGTAGGTGGGCGGCCACGCGGTCTTTTGACATCCCACGGAATCCAGTCGGTAACAGCTCTGTCCAGCAGTCATCTTTAAATCTCATTATGTGACCAGCCCATCTGATTTTTGACACCTTGGCAAATGAGACAGCATCCCTGATTCTTGATCGTCAACGGATGTCGGAACTCTGGATTCTTTCTCTCATTTGAGTGAAACGTGATATTCCAAGCATAGCTCTTCCAATTCCTCTTTGGGAGACCCGAATAGTGTTCTCATCCTGTTTGCACAGGGCCCAGGACTCTGAGGTGTATGTTAATGCAGGAAGAACAGTGGAATCAAAGAGATGATTATGACAGGACTCAGAAAATAGAGGGCTGAGAGAGATGGCTAAGAAAAGTCTCTTGTAAGAACAATTTCAGTTGAGGCTGGATGAAGTAAGAACATAGTGACTCAATGTTTGCAAGAACTTGAACCTCATGGGATGACTTCTGAATGAAAACTTATATTTCCTACATTGGTCTTCTCACCACCTTCTTATACATCCTGGACTAATGCACAACTTTTTCCTAAAGTGAAACTGTAAAGAAAAAATACTGAAACTAATGATTTCAGAGAACTCAGAGATGATCTGAGCTAGCGACTCTTAGGTCAGAGATTTCTACCCCTGGACTCAGGAACATGTGGAACAGGTGCGTGGGTAACAACCAGCCAACAACAGAACTAGCATCAGAATACAACTCTCTTTTCTGTGTATCATTCCCACTTCTGTGACTCCAGCATATTAATAAGATTCAACCCAAACAGTAGTATCTTTCATAGCCGTTCTTTCCATTTTTTCTATATCTATTGAAAGTTAAAAGACTCCACTACCTAGGATGCTGCTTTCTTTCACATTTCCATATCATAAAGCGTCGAGGTCCGGGAACAGCTGGTCTGTTGTATGTGTGTGCTCATTATTAAGTAGCCTGGCACACATTAATTAAACATTTTTTCATGGCATTTTTCAATTGGCTTCCATTGGACCTTTGTAACAAAATAATCTCTAATTGTGATGTTTGAAACCTCTTCCAAATTATACCCCCCTTAGAACAGAATTTTTAAAATGCTGCCAATTCCTAGCCAGAAAGGTTTTCATTGAAGTCCAAAAGTCTGTGTTGGAACTGGAATTTGGTGGTAAGCCAAAGAAGGGATTTCAGGAGAATGGTGATGACTTGGTCAGGTGGGAAATGCCCCTAGTATTTAACACTATCAATACCTGGGCCACAAAGAGAACTGTCTTCATTAACAGAGACCATCCACACGGGGAACAATGCTCTATTGTATGAACAAGACAGAATGATCTCTAATGGTATATGCAGTCTGGAGTTCTAAGAGGAACAGGAAGAGACCCAACTGAGCCATCCTCTAATTGAATGTTCACAAATCTAACATAATCCTTTAGTAGCAAGGCCTCCATCTACCCACTTCTCATCCAGCTTTACCAACCCCATGATGTCTCCCCCATCCCTGGGCACTCTGTTGGAAGACACGGGTTTCTGATAATGTCCTCCAAAATGACCTCAGCATAAAACACCACTTAATCATAACTGTATATTTCTACATTTTCCAAATAGTGTTTGTTTTGTGGCTTGTAAATTTCTCTCTCTTACCCCACCTCTCTCTGTCTCTCTCTCTGTCTCTGTTTCTGTCTTTCTCTCTGTCTCTATGTCTGTCTCTGTGTCTGTCTCTGTGCCTGTCTCTGTCTCTCTGTCTCTGTCTCTGTCTCTCTGTCTTTCTCTCTGTCTCTATCTCTGTCTCTGTCTCTGTTTCTGTCTCTCTCTCTCTCTCTCTGTCTCTCTCTCTCCTAATTCCCTTCTTGTTCTCCCAGGACTCTGCTTATGAGGAACTCAAACTATGAGTGTACACTTGACAGCACTAAGTAGCATCACTATACCAAAGCAATATGTGATTAAGATCAAACACAGCCGAGCTGTGCGTGTCAGCCCATGGCCCATCCCATCCAGGAAGGTGTGTGGCACTGGCCCATCCTCAGTAATTCCACCCAGTGGCTTTCAGTTCCCTACGACTTCATCAAATTCTTCCTGCTTCAAATTATAGAGTTAGTAGCCCTATAAGGTAGTTCACACGTGTCCAAATCAACACTATTTTCTTGCCATATTTTTATTTGATAAATACTTTGCACTATTATGAAGTTTCCATAAGATGAAACTGTGCTAGCATGAGGGCGCATATCTTTTATTAGTGACAATGTCAATCTTTCTTATCAGTAATGAGAAATTGAGCGCTGGAAAAACAAGCCAGTGGAAGAATCCTATTTGGTGAACTTTTAAGCTAAATTAGACAGACACAAAATTACAGGGTGGCTGGTTGAGTCATCAGTGTCATCAGATTAGCAAAGAGTAACTGTTTTCATTCCCGCTGTCCCCATTCCTATAATGGGCGACTGCTAACAAGCTCTCACTTTCAAAGGGTGTTGTTGTTTGTCTTCTATCGTAGTTGCTAGAATATTACTTTCTGCTTCTAGTTATTCCTGCCTCTCTGGGCCAGGGCCAATTGGCATTTAACCCAGGTGTGTCCTGATATGAGCACCACTGACCTGTCACCACTGCTCAAACTCAGAACTGTCAAAATCCCAAACCCTCGGAGCATGCTATTCCATTGAAGTTGTAATGGTTACATGCCATATGACCTCCTGAACAGAAATCTTATGGGAATCCAATCTCTGGGTCCTGATACAAGCGCCCCAGGGGTGCAAAGTGACCTAAGTCTCTATGGATCTCTTTTCTCTAAGTGTCAGTGCTGCCACGTGTAACTTGTGGATATACTGTTTATAATACATAACATTTTTATATATTATAACAGTTTATGGGGCTCTGTGCCAGGCTGTTTTCACTCAGAGCACTCCAGAGTGGGGTGGGTGAGAGCCCTCCCCACTCCAGCAGCCGACCTCCAACTACCCAACCGCCACCATACTCCAGACTGCTCTCTGGACACATTATTAGACACTTGCTATCCATTTTCCACAATTATCACACCATATTTGATGGGGTTCAGACAGTTGGTAACAAATCATAGAGAGAAATATATAAATATATGCCTCTTGGAGAACCCAGCAAGCTACTAAGAGTATCCCGCCTGCATAGGCAGAGCCTGGCAAGCTCCCTGTGGCGTATTCTATATGCCCAAAACAGTAATGACAACAGGTCTCATTCTCCTGACCCTGAAAGAGCCTCCAATTGTTGGGAAAAGACGAATAAGAAGAGGCTGCTAAAATCTCAGGGATGGGAGGAATAGAGACGTTACTGGCCCCGGCTCGAGTAAATCAACGAACAATGGGATGACAGTGATATAGTGATAGAGTGATAACTGTCTATAGTATAATATATTATATATAACAATATTATATATCATAATATATATAAAAGATAAATACCATGTGATATGTGAATCACACGTTAGATATAGCATGGACTATACTACTGCAATAAAGTGTAGAGGACTTCTAGGAGCTGGAGGTAAAGAAGTGGAAGAAGCTATTGGTTGAAGAATCATACTCCAAGTTCTGGAAGAAATGAATTCTGAGAATCAAAGACAGTGGGGTGATGATAGCTAATAACACCGTGATGGGCGCTTGAGAGTCACTAAGAGAGCAGTGCTTAAATGTTCTCACCATAACAAAGAAATGATATTTGTGTGATGTCACAGAGGGATTAGCTGACATGACATCTTGCATTACACAAATGCATCGAGATGACATATTGTGGACTTTAAATGTGCAAGATGTTGATGTCAATTATATCACAGTGAGGTTTGAAAAATAAATAATGTTACTAAAATAAATGTTCTGGAATGGCTGCTATAGTTGCCCCACTGAGATACTCTTACGTCACAGGTAGATTGCCGGCGGGTATATTGCAGGCTTTGCCGGGCTCTCTAAGAGAGGCGGAGGAATCGAACTTGGGCTGGCCATGTTGGCCGCTTGAAAGGCAAACACCTTCCCGCTGTGCTATTGCTCCAGCCCATGATTGTTTACATGAGAAGTAGGTCTGAGAGATCGAACCCTGCACATAGTGAACAGAGGCACCAGCCAGCTGTTATAACCAAACTCACGGAAGGGCTACACCGTAAAGAGGCAAAAGCAGCGGGAGAAAAGATCCTCAAGCTCCAAATTTGCAGATAAATGTTAGGTTATATTTTCAGGCCAAACTTAAAACTTGTAGAGTCAAATGTGCCAAACCATTCACGTTCATGAATCTCTATCCTTTACCCATTGGTCTCTGCTGCAAACGCGCTGGCTCCCACCAGCATGCACTGACCTAGTCTATAACATCTTTTGCTTGTCAGCGCCCCAGGACTCATTAATGCTGAGAAATTACCAAGAAATACATTGCAGACCCAGAACTCCCACAAAGGACTATCACTTTTCTTGCTTTTAAAGATTATGCTTCCACCAGTGCTTTTAAATTTGACCCTAGCCTAGCTCTACCTGAAGCTCTGTGCAGTTCTCAGAAGATTCATCTCCCTCCAGGGGCAAAATAATTTGAGAACAAGACTTAAAAATAAAAAACAAACAAAAACCTTGGTTCAATGCTTTTGATAAAATGTCTAAAGGGAGAAGATCCTAATGATGCAGGGAAATAATGGCCACTTCCTTGCACTGAATAGGAACCGCACATGGATCGGAAGTAGCCACTCCAATTGCCTATGTCTTCAGTGATAAAACGGTAGGGTGTAAAACATATTAGTCAAGGTATTCTATGTTACGCCCTGCTTCAAAATATCTGAAAGATTTCGCAAAACACCACAATTTTCTATTCTGTTGTTGATGCTACATTTCGTTGCAGGATTGGTTGCCTGTACAAAATTTTTCTGGGAACCAAAGCTTATAAATGAGCTGCTGGTGGGGTGTGGGGTGGGGTGAAGGTGATGGGGGGGAGCATGAGCTGGACCATCTCTGCCCTCCTGTCATGACCCTCCCATGCACAGGCTCACCATCATTCTCTCCTTCTCCCTCATTGCAGTTGCCTTCCCGGGAGAGTGCTACAGTTTCCCCAAGGAGGAATAATATTTCTGGAATAAAAGTAATTTCTAGTCTGAGCTACATGGCACCGACAGAACCTGTTACAAAGAGAAAATTCATTCCAACCTGACACCAAATAGTTGTTTTGACTGATTAAATTTCTCTGAACTGACAGGTTGTTTTTGTAAATGTAGACACCAACCTAGTCAATTTAAGGCATGCATGACACAGGAGAGGCTCCAGATGCAAAGTAAAAGAAATAAAATCGCACGATGGCTCACCCAACACGCAGAGTATTTATTTGGTTCAATCACCCTTATTTTACTATTGCTTATTATCTAGATTTATAAAAGACCTCTTTGGAGTCATCAATTGTAGGCACCACATAAAACTAGAAAATGATGGCAATGGGTGTGTGATGGATTTAATTAACACAGGCGTTGAGAGATATCAACAAGATCATAAAAAACTCTTTTGAGCTCCCATGTTTATAAATCTATCACAGCCACAGACATGCAAAGGAGTTATAGGTAAAGGTGCTTCTTGAATTAGTATTTATATCCAGTAAGTGAAAATCAACAGCACCGCTGACAATAAGAAAGTGCTGAAGTCTATGAAAGCATACTTAATCTCCCTGTCTTCTCTGCCATATACAACAAGGATGCATTTAGAAAAGAAGATCATTTCAAAGTGACGTACTCTCCTCATACCATCAGCATCCCACAATTCATGGCGAGTCCATTTCAACAAGGCCCAGCTCTCCACATGGGATTCCTAAGCAACAGAGGGAAATGTTGGCCCCTGCTGAAATATTTCTAATCCAACTGGCTTGGTCTTTGGGTGTCTGTGAACTCGAGAAAGTTTTAATTACATAGAAAATATATTATTATTTCCCCTGGGATAAGAGAATTGGAGAGTGATTTTTAAAAATGTATGAAAGGAAATGAATACCTAGAGAGATTAAGCACCATGCCAGCTTGATCCCATCATACTAATTTATCAGATGCTGTATTATTAAAACGAACAGATTTCTTGAGGCTTTTTTTCTCCCTTTGATTATTACTAGAAAAGCCCATTATGAAGTTCATGATTCAACCGAAAGGCACGCTTCTTTCAATGTCTCTAACCACAGGCAAGGGGGGTGGGTGTCACTTAATGTGTCCCCATAAACCCTTAATAACAGAGTCCCTTATGTACCTATATTTTCTCAATATGAAGCTGCCTGAATGGTCTCAATGGCACCCATTCTTCCCTGTGAGCCATGGAGTGCAATTTCCTACAAAACTTATATTTTTCAGCCTACACACAAGGCTTGAAGTAAAACACACCCCAGAAAGCACCTTGAACAAAGAAGAAAATGAAACTAATATCGGTGCGAGCTAGAGCTTTGGCTTTCAGGCTCTCTGGTCCCTACCTGCTGGGGCTTATTCTCAGCCTCGTTCTAAACCACTCCGCCCCCACAGAGCAAGAAAAATCGGTACAAATTCAATACTTTTGCCTTCCAGAGGTTTGCTTAATTTCCCTTAATCTTGAGGGGAGTTTCCACCTGGGAGCTAGTTTCAAATCCAGCTCCTTTGACAACAATGATGCCATTTTAAAGGCTTCTTTCCGCCTTGTAGGTGCAAATGACCAATGAAGACAATTCTGCTTTCATTTCACAGTAAGTTTCCATGGAATCTCTGCTACCAGATGAAAATCTGCGCTCATGAATCTGAAAATGGACAAGCTATCATTCCATTCCGATTTTCGATTTTCATTGTTTCAAAGGCACGAAGATCTTCCTCATCCAGAGGATCAATGTTTGCTGCGTGTGTGTTTGTTTTCTAATAAACCAAAATGAAGGTCCTGGACTCTCCTAAGAGATCCTTGATATCTTCTCAAAGCACGGTGTTTGATTGTAGAGACAGCCATGACTCGAGTTCCTTTCCTCCGCATTATAAATCAATGCATGGTTCTGAGTATTTCACTTGGAATTTGTACAATGCATTTTTGGCAGCTTTGAGGCAAAGCCAAAACTTTCTCTAGGTCATAGAATAGCCCTTTCTGTAGCCTACTGAGGCTACTCCTGGAAGTCACAATATTTTCAAGCCAAACATCAAGTGAGAATGATGTTTGCTTGCTGTTTTGTTAGTCACAATCAGAAACAGCACGGTAGCACTGTAGCACTGTCCTCCCGTTGTTCATCGATTTGCTCGAGTGGGCCCAGTAACATCTCCATTGTGAGGCTTGTTATTACTGTGTTTGGCACATCAAATATGTCATAGGTAGCTTGCCAGGCTTTGCTGTGTGGGCGAGATACTCTCGGTACCTTGCCAGGCTCTCCGAGAGGGGCAGAGGAATCAAACCCTGGCCGTCCAGAGTCGACTGCACGCAAGGCAAACGCCCTACCGCTGTACTATCGCTTCAGCGAGTATCAGAAACAGACCATGGCAAAATTATTGGCGGAACCTATTCTCAGTTCAGGCAGCCTACTCTATACTCCCTCTCCTTCTGTGTATGAGAAAAGCTTCACCTTTCATAAGGTAGGCTACACATTTTTTAAAGATGTATTGTTTCATCATGCTCATATCTATATTGCAAATGAAAAAGATAATTAGCTAAAATACATTCCTAGAAATATTTTATAACAAGAGGGAAGAAGGTTTCTCAGCCCTGCAGTAGAGATTATTCTTAAGAGCTCTTTCACAGTGAGACTCGAGTTTAAGTAATATCCTGCGCAATCTTTGAGCCACTGTTTTTTCCTTACTTAGGAAAGAAGTCATTCTCTAAAATGACCTTAAGAATTTGCTAAAATGTTACTTGAGAAAAGTAATCTAAACCAAAATAAAGCCTTTATTAATTTTTACATGGACTACCAAATGAGATGTATATAGTATCATTTATCTTTTACTTTGAAAAGTTAATTCTAAAATTTGTGCAGCTTTTAAAAAGCATGACCCAGAAACTTGTCAATGGTCCTTTGACAATGATCTTTAACCTTGGATTAAGCGGTGGTTTCAATACGTTCTTTCTGTGTGAGCTTTTCTCTTACTTCCTCCACAATTAAATTGCAGATCTCTGAGAACGCTCCTTGACTTTACATGCTATTATATAACAGTGTACTTTAAGTCTACCCTTCATTTTGTTCACTTTCTTACTCCTCTCTTCTAGAAGAAGGAAAATGGAGCTGAATTTGATTTCTTCAGATTAATGTGAGCTAACAAAAAAAAGTTTCAGACATATAATCAGAAGCCAGGTCTACCGTACAAAATGCTATTATGTTTATCACCAGTAATAATTGCCTCTTATTTGCCTCATCATTGAATTTTGGATGATTTTTGAAACAATACTAGTAGTTCTAATTACTGATCATCTTTCTGCTCTCACTGACTATCTTCATTCTGGTCAATAAAAGCAAAAAAATAATCTTTTAAAGCACCTTGCACAATGACCTAAAGTATCAAACTGTATTGATAAAAATCTGCAATTGGGAGTTTGAGCAATTATATAACTACAACTGAAATACTCCTTTAATTTATATACCTCACTCAAGGTTTATCTGATCTTCCTCCTGAGCTTCTGATTCATATTTTCTTTCTGTCTAATAGACATACTCTCTTGGTTTGCAGATATGCTGTGTCATAGTCAGGTCTAAGTCAACACTTCCTTCATTCTCCCTGTAACTCTGCCTGCCATCTTAATTAACAATGGCGTGTTCCATCTTGTAATATGCAACAAATTCTGGACTAATTTTCATCAACTCCTTTCAGCTTAAAGCACTCATTTTCAATTGATAAACAACTCCCTCTGATTTCTACTTCAGACTAGAGAGTTGATAGATACATGAAAAACAAATAATCTATTTTATATTTCATAGATCTAAGTAGATTCATTCTTATACTAGTAATTTATATATTATTTACTTTGTGAATTAACATAACAGCTTCCCATTGTGTATCTTTGTTTCCAAGATCTTTGCAATCCACCCAAACTCAAAATATCTTATCAAAAGTATCATTAATGTAGATAGCTAGATCAGTGTGATAGTATATATGTATATGTGTGTATATATAGTATATATACAGAAATATACTATATGTATATGTGCATACATAATATGGGTTTATATACTATATGTATACTATATATGTGTACATTTACATATATGCTATATATAATATATAATCACATTGTGGAGCTGGAGCGATAGCACAGCGGTAGGTCGTTTGCCTTGCACGCAGCCAACATGGCCGACTGGAGTTCGATTCCTCCGCCCCTCTCGGAGAGCCCCGCAAGCTACCGAGAGTATCTCGCCCGCACGACAGAGCCTGGCAAGCTCCCCGTGACGTATTCGATATGCCAGACACAGTAACAACAAAGTCTCCAATGGAGATGCTACTGGGCCCGCTCGAGCAAATAGATAAACAACGGGAGGACAGTGACAGTGACTATCACATTGTACACTCATTTTGACTAATTGAATTAAATCACTTAATTCCATGAGAAGTAATTTGACATCTGCAGTTTTTCCTCTTTTACCTTTCTTCAACCCTCTTTCAGTTTTCTCATACCAACAGTTCTCTATTTCACTTCCTTTTGGAGCTCATTAGACTTCCAAAAATCTTCAACATTTACACATGACTAGAAAGAATCTCTAACATCCTATTCCATCCCAAAATAGCACTTACCTCCAGGCATCACTTAGCTTTTTGGAAATCCCTCACTGGGCAAAGTTCTTCTTACTGGGCCCTCACTCTCCTGAGTAAGTGCTACAGTTTTAACAATCTTCCTAACTACCATCATGCCATATGCAACTTCTCCAATATAGATTTCGTTAATCACCAATTGGTGTACATTTATATTTTTATTATTATGAATAGCTGGCTTAGATTTTATTCTGTATCTCCAGGTAGTGTCTGAGTTTGGCATTGAAAAGGAAATTTGAGACAAAATAGAGTATTGGCATATAGTTGGTGAAAAACGTATGGACTGCTATGTTATGACATATTTAATTATACTCACCTCGAGACTGACTGATAGATCAATTATTGAACAGAAAAGAGGAGGATGCTAGCACGCCCAAGAAGCAATTACCTGATAACTCAAATCAAACCTCTTAGAGTTTTAATCTATAGACATGAATATTTAAATATTCTGTCTTTTCTTTAAAAAACAACTCTCTGATTTGGTAAGTGACTTTCTTTTTTTTTTTTATATAGTTTCAGGTATTCTTTTATGACCATATTGAAATAAAGCATGCCACCATCTCGGTGTGGGGAGCAATTTATGGACTCTCCCCGTCCTTCCACAAGGGTCTGGCTCCCATAATTTCACTAGTAAGGGCAGAGCACGAGTTTATCTACATTAATCACAAGAAATAGAACTAAAGGGAGGAAACCACTATCCTTTAACATAGTAGCTGAATAATCCACCATCTTAATTTTGGCTTGTGGTTAGCTTGAGAACATTGCTTTCTAA
Source organism: Sorex fumeus (assembly GCF_029834395.1). Taxonomy (NCBI): domain Eukaryota; kingdom Metazoa; phylum Chordata; class Mammalia; order Eulipotyphla; family Soricidae; genus Sorex; species Sorex fumeus. The sequence goes on along the minus strand of NW_026606065.1, from coordinate 22,481,516 downwards.
ATTCGGCAGAAACAATTCCTCTGAGGCCACCAACCCCCCAGAATCTGGCCTGGCGGCCATGCTCAGCTTTCTCCCAAGAAGCAGCTTCTGCACGAGGAGGAGGCAGCAGCCAGCCCTGTCATCTGATGCCTCTATGCGACCCAGGCAGCTCGGCCAGCATCTCCCAGGGAAATGATTTGTTTTCTGCATGAGAAGCCCCACGTGTACTTGCTGACATCAAATTAAAGGACAAATCTTCTCATCTGATAGACTGTACACTGCAGAAGTAGGACTTTTTCACACGAACAGTTTCACATAGGAACATTTCCATTTTCGGAGTAAACCCAGAGAAACATCCCTAAGCCCCCTCAGAACCATCTCAGCTTCATCTGTCTCCGCCTGTCTCTTTCCTACTCCCTCTCTTTCATATCTGCTCTCTTTATACTTCAGACGTTTAGAAAAGAGGAAATCTTTACATGCTTCAGAAATGGCAGTGCTTGAAGGAGTAACTCTTTGTGATTTTTTTTATGCTTTTGGTATAAAATGAGGTACTATGCATTTTTGTAATATGATACAGCATTTCTATGGCCTAGTCATTCTTGTTAGCTCTTTTTTTGTATCTGTAATTTATTTTCCTGTGTGCCCATGTCCATGTGTCTGTGTACCTATGTTATCTATTTGGATACGTGGGTACATGTACCTACATATATATATATGCAAATGCTCGCACACACACCAGACAGCACACAACCACACACACACCACACAACTACATACACACATACACACCACACACACAACCACATACATATCACACAACTGCACACACATCCACATACCACACATCCACACAATCACATACCACATGACTACACACAACCACACACCGCACAACTACACACATACACCACACACAACACACCACACAAAATCACACACATGACTACACACATACACACACACAGAGTGTTTCACGTCTGTCTGCCCTCCTCAGTATTCACACTCCTTTAAACCTCTGGTCCCTGGAAGAAAAGTGGGTGAGACCAGCCTGGAGTAGGCCTGGGAGGTGGGAGGCTGAGCCCACACCTCTCACCTGCCTGTTTTCTCTCTCCATCTCACCTGCCCTCTCCTCCCTCCTTTCCTCCGCCGCCCTACCTTCCTAATCACACTGCTGCTCCTGACCAGAGATCTTTTTTTTTCTTGCTTTTTTATTTTATTTATTTTTTAAATTAGTGAAACACCATGAGGTACAGTTGTAGATTTACAAATTTTTGTGCTTAGGTCTCAATTATACAATGATCAAATACCCATCCCTCCACCAGTGTCCCTTTCCCACCACCACGGATCCCAGTATCCCTCCACGCCCCATCCCCCATCCCACCTTGCCTCTGTGGTAGGGCATTCCCTTTTGTTTTCTCTCTCCAATTGGGTGTTGTGGTTTGCAAAAGAGGCATTGAGTGGCAATCATGTTTGGTCTATAGTCTACTTTCAGCATGCTTCTCCCATCCTGGGAGGATCCTCCCAACACCCTTTATTTGGTGCTCCCTTCTCTATCTGAGCTCCCTTTCCCCAGAGGTCTTTTTTAACTTGTGCTGTAAGGCCATTGGGTATATTCCCAGGAGTCATACAGGATCACACAGGCATTCAAGTCCTAGCTTTCTGAGAAATGTCAGTATTGTTTTCCAAAAAGTCAATAGGAACAAAGAGCAGGAGAACTGGTCTTCAGTAGGACTTTTGGCCCTTGAGCAGGGGTGAGGCCTAGAAGGCAGGGAAGGGAGCACCAGGACAGTGGGTGAGGGAAGGACTGCCACAAAGGTGGGCTGTGGGTGGGGGGACATCAGTGGAGGGTGTGGGTACTGCTGAAGGGATGGTGTTGGAACAATACATGCCGGAAACTCAATCAGAAACAGCTTTCTTATTCATGGTGAGTAAATTATTTTTAAAGGCTGAAAATAAAAATTTTAAGAGTAAAAGAAAAGAAAACAAAAACACTGCTGACCACTTCTGGAATGTTCTTCATGGGCTTCCTCCAAGATCACTAATGATTTTTCTAGTTTTGCCCTTCCATCTGCAATGACCTCTTCTTTGTCAAGTCTTCTGCTACTTCTTTAGGCTGATGTCACATGTTCTTGGACTCTCACTAAGTCCAATAATGGGGGTGGAAACATTCCACAATACTATAATATAAACATGTACATGTATGTACACACATATATGGAAACAAAATGGAAAAAAGCAACATAAACAAAATTAACAAGGGGAGAACGAAATATGATACTCAGATCATGTTCTCTCTGAGAAAAAAAAGCCCAAACAACTATAAGTCAAAGTAGAAGCTTTTATATCTCAGACACAACATGAAGGCACAGGTGTGTAGATTTCATTGACAGGTTTCAATTAGTGCAACTCCTTTTAAAATTAGCACCTGTTTTTCCCAGGGATTAGCATGCAAAACAAGGCATACAAATCATTTTAGAAAGGAAAAACGATTCACTTGGTGATTCTAAAACCATAACCCATTTATATTTGGGAAATAAGTTTCATACATAAGCAAAAGAATTGTTGAATAACACAGTTCCAGCTACATATATGTAGAGCTTGATATAACGAAAGACAAGTTCAGAAATCGGTGGCATTTTAAGTCAATGCTTTAAAAACTCCATGCGTAGGAAATGCGCCACAGACAACAGAGAGGAGAAATTCTAAAGTCAGTCCCACAGGATGTGAATAAAAGTGGTCAGGGTACTCAAGCCCTTTAAAGCTTCCAATATTCTTGAGGAACCGGTTGGGATGGGAGATGTGTGCTGAAAGTAGATAAAGGACCAAACATGATAACTTCTCAGGATCTGTATTGCAAACCATTATGCCCAAAAGTAGAAAGAGAGTAGGGGGGATGTTGTCTGCCATGAAGGCAGGGGGAGGGTGGGCAAGGGGTGGTATACTGGGGATATTAGTGGTGGGAAATGTTCACTGGTGGAGGGATGGGTGTTTGATCATTGTGTGATTGTAATCCAAACATGAAAGCTTGTAACTATATCACGGTGATTCAATAAAATTTAGAGAGAGAGAGAAGAAAAAAAAGATTCCAATATTCAAGTCCCCCTAACATACATCCAGAAGAGATAAATAACGGAAAAGATGGTTGTAGGGGTCACGCCCAGCTTCCACCTATATCACAGATGTCCTTTGTGGACGGCTTTTGTCCTTGAGTGAGGAGTACCAGCTTCTCCCACTCTGTCCAGCTGGGTCCTGGTGGTGCTATAGGGCCTGAGTTGCAATCTGACACATTACCAGCCTCCTATGCTTCTTCCCTTTTCTCTTGTTCCTTCCTTTAAAGGATCAAATAAAAGTCAAATAGTGAAACAGCTGAATCCTAGTAAAAAAGCATATATACTTTTCTTTGTTCTTTCACCTCTCTTTAGCTCCAAGAATCCAACTCAGGGCTTTACACAGGCAAGGCAAGTACTCTGCTGATTTACATCACACACACACACACACACACACACACACACACACACACACACACCACAGAAACTTTTCTTTTAAGTTTGTCCATTTGTTTATTTTTGTATATACATCAATATGCATATGTAAGCATTTATATAAACAAAATATATACATGCATGCATACCTCCTCACAATATTTTTCCTCTATGGTTGTTCTAGATGCTCGCGTGCATAGGGAGCTATTTTGGCATTAACAGTATGTTGTTTTGTCTTTGTTTTTCGTTTTGCTTTTTGGGCCATACCCGGAAATGCTCAAGGGTCACTCCTGCCTCTGCACTCAGGAATTACTTCTGGTGGCGCTCAGGGGACCCTATGGGATTCTGGGAATTGAACCCAGGTTGGCCGCATGCAAGGCAAATGCCCTACCCACTGTGCTATCGTTTCAGCCCCATGCATTAGCAGTACAAAAGAGAGAAGCTACACTAAGACCCTGCCCTGTAGTCTAAAGGAAGCTTCACAGGATGATGGAACTGAGTGCAAACGGAGACATTCACTGGTTAATTTATTACCCCATGAGAAGACAAGGAGGATAGTTAGGTTCATACTTTGTAAACTAAAAGCACTACTATACTTACTCTTCTTTTATACACATTTATGTTCTACATTGAAAAAAAAGTTAATCGAAACATGAAGAAATTAGAGAATGTGGTTTTTTTATTTCAACAGAAGTTTAGAGAAGAAAGGATGCTGTGGCACTTAGGTTGTTTGGAAATAATGTGACCAACAGCAAAGAGGATGAGGAATGGAGAGGTAAGTGATGATGGAAGGAATCAAGAAGCAGTTCCTGAGAGGGATGATAAGGAATAGGCAGAGCCACAGTGTATAACATTCACAGAAAATAATACTCACATGGCAAAAAAAAATTAAAAGCAATCAAGATTCTCACAGAAGCAGAAGAGAGAAACCGCAAAGGACACTCTGGGTCCCACGTCCTATAATCCCTATATTCCAGTAGGATCACCTTGCAGAGAAAGGCTAACCATGGACCCTCGAGTCAGTGAGTTCCACACTACCTTTCAGACTGTCAGAGACACTGAGGAGATGAGGGAGGCAGCCATACAGGCAGAGAACCAGTGCAAGTGTAGAACATTGTTTTCCTGCATATTTATACAACTCAGGATCATTAGCACATATAAGCAACAACTGAAATAGGCTGTTTGTTCTCGGGGTTTCTTGGGTCACATCTGATGGCGCCCAGGGCTGTGTCCTGGCTCTGCACTCAGGGGTCACTCCTGACGGGTCTTGGGGACCATATAGGGTGCTGAGTATCAAACCTGCTTTGGCTGCATGCAAGGAAAACAAACAAAAAATATGAAGAAAATCGCGTCAGCTGGTGTGTGAAAGTCAATCACTCCACAATCCATCAGAGAAACTCTGGACATCACATGTGTGTAATTGGTCAAGGTAGTTGGGGCCAGAGCAAAGAAGGTGGTTGGCAATGCTTAGGGCGAAGTCTCAGTATGTCGCTCAGGTTGCCTTTGTGTGGAGTTCAGGGGCCAGGCGGCAGTGACTAGCAGACATGGCCCCCCATGAGAAGCGTGTGCACCCACCCTCTGCCCGACCACCACTTCTCTTCATAGTTTGAATATTTATTTGAGGGTTCTCCTGTGTCTTCTGTCTCCAGTTCACTACTCACTGCTGCTTATTCTTGGAAAACTCACCTGGCCTTCTAAATACAAATTGCCCATGTGTAAAATGGGAGTGGCAGGCAGAAATAGGAATGCTCCAGTGGTTCTGTGGGAAAAGAGCTCGAAGATGCTAAACACTGACAATACACATGCAGATGCTATCGTTTTCAGTACAAGTCTAAGCAAAGCAAGAACCGGGTTCTGCACAATGACAAATTGGGCTTAGGTAGGAAGCCAAAAATCTATTTCCAAATGCACAAAGGTGGTGTGGCCACCCTGTGTGACTTGCCAGTTGTTAAACCTAGATCGGACAGAGCAAAGTTTAGGAAGAAGAAAAAAACATAAAAATGAGAGGAAAACAAAAGCATTTGGAAGATACTGCAGGGCAAAAGAGGAAGAGGCTCTCCCCATCAAGAATGAGTGCCAGAGAATGTTCATGAGTACCGCTGAATCAACACCAAAGTAAGCTCGAGGCAGAAGGTCACTGAATCCCTCCTACATGTTTGTGAAGCCAAACTGACACTGCACCAAACAGTGGAACTGAATCTATTCACCAACATAACTTGATCCAAAAATCAAAGTTGCCAAACAAGAGATAAATTGGAATGAAATATGGATGCTTGCTCATGCATCCATGCATTAAAAACTTTTAGACAAATACATAATTGATTGGCACTAGCTGGTGCCAATTCTATAGAACAGACAAGATGAACCAAAATATCTCTTTGTGGAATGTTATTTAAAAGATTGACATCTGATTTCTGAGGCTACAAAGCAATCACAAAAACTCTAGACTTACTAAATTATTTGTTTTGGGGATCACACAGTAAAGCATAAACCCTCTATTTTAATGCTAAGAGACTGAACACATTCATAACTCAGTGTTTTACATTCTCTGCCATTTTTGCCTTCCTTTAAGAAATGGTAGTCTCCTTTCTTATATTTTTACACAATTTTGTATAATAGAGGAAATATGTTTCAAAGCATGAAATCATAACCATCATCAAATAAGCCTTCATTTCATGATATCCTGAAATGTGTCATTGTATATGTCTTCACCCGTCTACAAAAAGTTATTTTAATTTTTTAATTGAGATTTGAAAATTTCACATTTACACCATGATCCAGGAGGAGCACCTGAAACAATGAGTTTTATATTGTTGTATTCTCACGAGATCTTTCTCACGCTCATTCATTCAGTAAGTACTTCTGCTCCATGCAAAATGATCAGACAGAAAGGGGGTCGCAATGACACAGGCTACGGGGCTCCTGCCTTCTATGTCTTCGACTCAGAGGGAGAGCAAGGAAGAAGAGGATACAGGTGAGAACAGATTAAATCATCACAGAGGGCAAATTCCAAGAATGCTGGCCGTGGGCTGAGGGAAGGTGTTCAAAGGAGTGGCTGCGGCATCTTCAGAGGAGAAAGAATTCTTGGAGAAGGAACAGGAAGGAACGTGCAGGAGTTCTTGTGTTTATCTTACACATAGCTGTGCCCGAGAAGACCCCAGATCTGCCTATGAGCCCCACAGCACCACCAGGGGTAACCGCTGAACACAGAACCAGTGGCGTGGCCTCAAGCAAGAATGTATGGAAAGCAGAGCAGAAGATTTCTCTGCAGAGCTTGAAAGTCGATGGTGCCAAGATTCTGGAGCAGACTTGCCAGCAGAGGGGCAGGCCTGGCCTCACACAGGCTGGGGATGGATTGAGAGAGAGAAGCGCTTCGGGGGCGGGAAGAGGGGGGGAGGGCTGATGAGAGGAGGGAGGCGCCCAGCCCACGGGAAGGGCAGAACCGGGGCAAGCCCGCTGACCGCTGCTGCCTTGGACACTCAGACACGAGGGAGGCTTTTCATTAACTGGAGCTCGATAAACACTTGCTGATTGATTATTGTTGGAACAGCTGATTGATTACAGTGCATTCCCAGTAAGAGCAAATTGTTCTCTTGAGAGAAATAATGAAAAAGATAGCTGTCCCCACAGAAGAGATGATTTACCTAATAGAAGCTATTTCTTTGGCGGGAGAGCAGTGGATTACTTCTACAACATGCACGGGGGCAGCCGGACTGCCTGGCAAGGAGGGAGGAGGCTTGCTCTTGCCCCAGGCCTCTGAGCCTCAGACTGTGGGATGCAGCCCTCTGGCCTGACCCCGCTTCCCGATAAAGTTACCTTCTTCTCCTCCCCACGTTCCCGCCAAATAGATTTCTGGTCCCTCAGACACACTGTGTTCTGTGTGCATTGGCTCATACGTATTCATAGCATTGACTCTTCCTGGAGTGGCCTCACCCTCTGTATCCGACTCAGACTGGGAACACCCACTCGGGCTCCCATGCCACCTGGGAATCTCCTAAACCACTCTCTTCTGCCTTTATTTTTTTCAAAAAAAAGTATTTATTTATTGATTTGGTGTTTGGGGGCCACACCTGGCAGTGCTCAAGGTTTACTCCTGGCTCAGTGCTCAGGGATCACTCCTGGAAATGCTTGGAGGACCATATGGGGTGCTGGGATGGAAGCTCGGTCAGCATCATGCAAGGCAAACGCCCTCCCACTGTACTACCCATCCAGGACCAATCCCCTCTTCTGCTGTTATACAGAATGTACATTACCCTCAGAGATCACAGGCTTCCTAAACGTAAGGTCCCGAGCATAAGGATCTTTTGATCTCTACTTCCTCAGAAGAAATCCTGACAGAACAGGTATTCAATAAAGAGTTGGAAGTCAATCCCATTTCTTCATATAAATCAAAGGTGCCTATTGCTAACTGCATGGTTCTGCCCCAAGTGAAAATAAATGATTTGTTCCAAGTCCTCATTTGATTCTTCTATCATTGTTCTTCTATCATATAGAGAATATTATACATGTGTGTATGTATATGTATACATATATCTATTGCAAAAATAAATATATATATATATCTGTTGCAACCTACAAAGATTTAATGCGAGTGGCATTATTATTGAATTGGTATATCCAATACCTGGAAAGGTAATTGGCACATAATAAATATTTGTTGAACATAAAAATATTTTTAAGAGATATCATTCAGCTTATATCTTGGCTATTTTAAACCAATCTTTATAATCAAACATTATCCAAGCAAACACCTGATAAGATAATGGGAAAAATCATATATTCAAAAGGATTATAATCATTTATGGCTTTAAATATTTATAATTTATTTTTTGCCTTCTTGTTATTATGGCATTGCCTTCGTAAGTGAAAAGGAAATCATTTAAAATTATAATTAGAAGGTTCTTCTGGCAAGAAGGAGAAACCGAGTTTACAACAGTACTGAAGGTCACAAACAAACTCAATGTCTCAACCACGAAGCAAAAGGCATTAGTCAGAAGAACAAAATAAAAAGCAGAACCTGCTTTGGATAGCACAGCCTACAGCAAAATGGATGAGAACATGGCCTGTTTATGCTGTGATGCAAATATTTTTAGGATTTAAAGTTAAGGCAGAGGATTTTAGAATACAATGTTAAATATTCTTTAGTATATCATCTTACTTGGCTTCATTTTATATTTGGGGAGTCGTTCCTAGTGATATTCAGGGTCAACTGCCATGTCTGAGCTGGGGGTTGGTCCCAGGAGCAGGGAAAGAGCGTGGGGGACCATGACAAGCTGGAAATATAACTAGCCCCCCCCCCACACACACACACAAGGCGTGACTCAGTTCATTAAGTCTCTCTCTGACTTTTGATGTAGTACTATTTTTTTATAACGTAGCAATGCATTCAAACTATTTTAGCTTTCCTAACAGCACTGACAGGCTCTTATATTTATTTCACATTAATCTTACTTTATAATATCTGTGATTAATAAAAAAGCATGTGTATATTGGACAGGTATTGCTCAGAATTTATTCTGAGCCATCATCTAAATACTTATTAACAAGAAACTGTATTTGTACAAATACTTAAGATAATCATCCCTGAAGACTTCCTTTACATGAATATTCTTCTAAGAATGACTTAGTGAAATCTGGCATGGTCATGCTACCTTGTGTAAGACTTAAAGGCAAAAAATAATGAATGTCACCCCCCAAATGGAAACAAGTTAAAAACACTGATCCTTTACCATAAGTATGGAGTCATGTAATAATATGGGAAGTGTTCAACAGAATAAAGCCTATATTTAAAGAGTCAAGAATCTTCCTGGGGGAGAAAAAAAAATTATGCAGCAAGGCACAAAAGTAACGATGAACAAATAATCACAGTAAGAATAAATACTGATTGTTTGTTCACCATGTTAGGCACCATCTTAGCTACTCCAAGTCCTGGATATGAAATCTTTCTGTCAATCTTGGCCCACAGTAAGAAATAGACACCTTCATTATAACCCAGTTGGCAGATACGGAAATGAAACCCAGGCTCACAGACTACACCAGAAAGTGGCCGAGCTGTCATTTGACTAGAGACAACCAGGTTCTAAGTCCTTAGTTCTTGCCCATTCCTTCAGCACTGAGGACACGTACGTCGGTGAGAAATACTCCTTGGGAAGATCCTCAAAAGACAGAGATGTGCAGATGTGCGGGGCAGTGAGTGATATTTGGCACTTTGGTGTGAATGAGATAACTGTGACTGTTCATACCAAAATCATAAATGTCAACACCATTGTAAACACATGAACTTATTCCATTTTATTTTGTTTGGGTTTGGGGGCAACACCCAGTGATGCTCAGAGCTTGCTTGCTGGCTCTGTATTTAGAGATTACAGCGGGCAATGCCCGGGGAGCAAATATGATGCCAGGGATAAAATCAAGGTGAGCCACTTGCAAGACAAGCGACTTACCCACAGTACTATCTTTCCAACCCCATACCTATAATATTATTTTTTAAACGAAAAAGAATCCAAATTGTGTAGCATTTTCTCCACTGCTTTTCATGCATCAGTGCTATAAAAATATATTATGTGCACAAACAAAATCTGTTCTGTGAACTTAAAACATGCATTAGTTCACAGAGCAGAATCTCTGTCATTAGTGTTTTTGTTTGTTTGTTTGTTTGTTTGGGGGTCACACCCGCTGATTGACTCCCGGCTCTGCACTCAAGACTGACTCTTGGTGGACACAGGGTCCATAGAGGGTGCTGGGGATCCAACCAGGTCATCCCCATGCGAGGTTAAGTGTTTCCAGGCTGTATTATCACACAGGCCCCTGTGACAATCGTTTTAATTTTCTAGGTGGGCCCAGTTACTGTGGCATTGACATAGCTCCTTAGAGAATTGGGGCATGCAAATTCCCTCCTAGCACAAGAATAATGGCACCAAATTAAGTTGCCAGGCAGGTTTTTTATATGCCTTCCTTGTGCATCATGAGACTTTTACCTACAATCATTGACAATGCTCCAGCAAAGCTGAGACTCACCCTCAAGATGAAAATAATCAGGTGTCCCCAGAAAATATGTAACTGCCTCTTTTCTTAGCATCCTTCCTCCTACAAGCTTCCACCTTCCTGTTTTTCTTTTTTTTTTAGCAAAGATCTTTTTAAAGTTTATTTCTATGAAGAATTTATAAGCATGTAAATTCATTTATAATTCAGTTAACAGTGGGACTTTCAAACTCTGGAGCTTAACTTGATTGGTGATTAGTCAAGAGTCATTTAATTGCAACTAGCAAAAAATTTTTGAGAAAACTAATTTAGAAAGGAAATTTCTTTTGGAAGATGCTGAAATATGTCGTGGCAGCTACAAGCAGTGAGCACTGATCAGTCTCAAAAGAGAGAAATTAAAGCCCAGGCCGGCAGGAGTTCCTGAATTCTTCATTGTTTGGTTTATTCTCCCTTTTCTCTGCAGACACAAATTTCTATTTCTCAAGGACTAGAAAGTATCAGACTGTCGGGTCTGCCTGGCCCTCCATCCTCAGTCCTACAGATTCCTGGGGGATGGCTCTGCTGAAGACCAGCACCCCTGTACTTCAACGAGGGCCAAATCACTTCTTAAATCTCTGTGTGTTCGACCACAGGAGGCAGCTTCAAAACCTCAATGCCTAAATACAAATTGCAAGCCACACGGGTTCAATCTAAATATCTCACTTATCGAGAGGCGGCATCAGTGGCCAAATTGAACCAGGTGTGAAACACAGTACTGAAATCCAGGATGAGGTTACAATCCACATAACCTGGGAACTTGCTAGAAATTCACACTGACCTGGAACAATGGGATAAGAATCTGCATCCTAACAAAAATCCTCATATGATCTGATGTAGAAGAGCTGAGAAGTATTTTAAAAACAGATCAGAACCAAGAATCATTACAACAAGGCACAGGGTCATATTCTCAGTGCAAGTAAAGGCTGAATTCTACTTCTCTCTCATCTAGTCATTCCCTCCAAAAAAGCATCCACTCACCTTCTTTGCTTGAAATTTACAGAACTGGAATCTTTTCTGTGTTACATGGTGTATGATCTCCTGTCATTGCCTACAGCAAACGATCATTCACTCTTATTGATTTATTCAGCCATATTCATGACCAGTTTACTAGTTCATGTTTACCATTGATTGGTATTTGGCATTTCATATTTGGGACTATTAGGAGTAGCTCTCATGAGAAATGTGTGTGTCTTTGGATACATATAATAGTTTCTTTCCAACTTTGTCATCATGACCTTTTTTGGAAAACTTCCTATAAGGAGCATTGGCTGTGATCCTTTTCTTTTCCATGTTGATAATATTTTTCTCAATTATAGATCTTCACCAGATTTGACAAGCACCTGTAAATTCTATTAATATAGTCAAAGGCTTTATTTTGCTTAGATATAGTTATTTTATACTTGTATTCAACTAATGTCAGCTCTAATGTTATCTTCCATTTTCTTTGAATGTGTTCATTTTTCTCCGACTTCTGAGATGAATAGTAACGTCAATGATTGTCTACCTTTCTCTTTTAGTAATGTGTATCTATAAATATGAGGGTTCTTCAAAATATAGATATAGAAGCATTCTATTAGCTCGAATATATCATCTTTATAATCAGTTAAAATGTTTATACACCAAAAGAAATAAATCAACAAGTGGTTGAGACTTGTTCATAAGTATAACTTATGATCACATTTTGTATAATTTTTATGGGCATTTCAAAGAAAAAGATGCATTATTGGTGACAGTGTAAATTAAATCAATGTTTTTAATAATGACACTCAAAAACTCAAAATCCTACTGAATTTTTCCATTTTTCCCCCTATGTTTCTGAAAAAAAAGGGGGGTTTTTTTCTCCTGTAATTCTGAAGTTATTTTTTTCCCTCTCAGTTTATTTTTACCTGTTAAAACTGAAATATTTATTACAGGGGCTGGAGCAATAGCACAGTGGGTATGGTGTTTGCCTTGCCCGAGGCTGACCCAGGTTTGATTCCCAGCATCCCATATGGTCCCCTGAGCACCACCAGGAGTAATTCCTGAGTGCGGAGCCAGGAATAACCTCTGTGCATTGCCAGGTGTGACCGAAAAAGCAAAAATAAAATAAATAAATAAATAAAATATTTATTACAAACACATTTATAATTGTTACATTTTCTGCAAGATAATTTTTATATTCTTTGTATAATCTATTTTTATATATGATACGATAGCTAAACAAGGGATTTATTTTTTTTGCTTGAAATTTTAATTTATGAAACACTACCCTGTTTTCTTATTTTTAAACTTATCCTAACTTTAAGTTGCATTTATTTGAATGTCTATTTGAACGCTATTTGAATGTTTAGTTGCATATTTTATCCAATTTGGCAGTGGTTGTCAAGGAGAATGTTTTAACTGTTTATGTTTCATTTACTTTAATGGGTCCTACTGTTATGTTTGTGTTTATGTCTATCATATTGCATAACTGAATGGTTCTGCCCATTGAAACTGTTTTCTGTTCCAGCCTTCTTTGGACAAGGACGAGTCTGGCTTGCTTTCTCTCCCTCCTCTTCCTCAGCAAGTGCTGAATGCTGGCTTGTCTGTCTTCAACCCTGAGAAAGCAAGAGAGGTACACTGTCCAGTTGCTTTGTGCTTGATTTCGTGGCCATTTCCCTGAGCAGTGGACTCAGCAGAATGTCCAGTGTCTGAGTTCTCCCTCCCTGGTTCCCCGTGCTCCTTGGCGTCCTCACCCCCATCTCCAGGCACAGCTGAGCTTTAAGGTCTGTCTCCCAAGCTCCCAGAACTGCAGGAGGCATGCTGGCTTCTCTGCCACTCGGGGCTGCCTCCTCGGAGCATCCTCCACAGACACCAGAAGAAGTAAAACAGCAAGCTCAGGGGACATCAGGGTTCTTCCTTCCCTCTCCGCGGCCTCCCCATGCTGGCTCCTGTGTGAGAAGTCAGATCTTTTTATACAAATTTTACCTGACGTTTTCAGTTGTTCTCTGTAGGAATATCAGTCCACTGCAAGCTATTCATCACCACTGGGGCATAATTTTATTGTGCAAATGGAAAACATTAACATTCCCAACTGTGTTCCTTCACTCCCTGATAACTGCCAGGGACTCCAGTGGAAAGGGAAGAAAGATACAGACAGGGAAAAAGCATTCCAAGTTCTAGTCACGGTCAGGGGAGTGTCCAGTGCCACTGAGGGGATTCCAGAGCTCCCATCCATGCTGGGACCCCACGGAGATGATGTTTCCTTAAATTACTCAAAGAGATTTTTATCCCTGCTTTTCTACACTTTTCGTCTTGCACAACACTTGCTACAGTTAAAATATCTAATGATTTATTGATCAGATGTCTTACAAAGATTGCCTAACATCTAATTGTGGAGCAAATTAGTTTTTATTTTTTATGCATCATTTCTCTATTAATGTAATGCATATAACAGCATTTTTCTCTAAATAAAAAATAAAAAAATTCTCTGTTTATCAGTCTGATGATACCCTTGAATCTAATAATGCTTAATGATACCATAATGTAACAGAAATATTTCTATATGTCTATATCCATATATCTGCTGGCTCAGAGGGGAACATACTTAAAAGCTTATTTGACTTTGTTAAAAACTGGAAACATTGAAGGCAACGAAGTGATTGAAAGGGCTAGCATTCACACATGGCATATGGAGGTAGCTCTGTCCTTTTTAGACAACACTGTCCTCTAGGGTAGCCCCCAGGCACTGCTGGGGTACACCCCCCAAAAATGGAATGCTTGGAAATAGCCTTAAACTCCACTAGAGTTACTGCTTAAATGATGCAAAATGTATTCAGTGAATCATATTTAAAGGTTGAGAGAGTTTGATTTGTGTAATATGATCATCAAAACATATTGTTCAACGAAAATAACGAAAAGGCAAAAGGGTTAAAGGATTAATTAAGCCACCTTCTGCAAGACACATCAGTTTGTGGAATATAATTTTCTAAATTATGTGATCTAAATTATATATAATATCATGCTGTTCACTATAAATATAACTAGCATTTAAAAATTAAAATATATACATTGGCGCTGGAGAGATAACACGGGGTCGGGCACTTGCCTTGCAAGCAGCCAATGTAGGTTTGATCCCTGGTGCCATATCTGTTCCTCTGAGCACTGCCAGGAGTGCTCCCTTTCCACAGAGCCAGGAGTAAGCCCCGAACACAACCAGGTGTGGCCCAAAATTAAGTATAAATAAATATTTACTTTAAAAATGATTTACAGTTTACTGAACTATTGAGTAACTGAGGAGCCCATTTTCTTTTCCACTGAAGTATTTGCCATATGACACAAATCATTAGCATACTTGCGATCAATGAATGACTGTGCACAGTATTATCAACTAGAGTTTTCTGTTTGCATCAGAACTCCCTCTATATTGTATGTCCATGAGTTTTTTATAGCGCATGTTGTCACGTACACAGCATACAGCATCATACAGGACAATCTCCCTGCTGCCTGGGACCTACCTCTTGCTCTCCAGTCTCCCAAGCCCATGCCAGCCACTCATCTTTCTCACTGTTCCTGGAGTTGAATCTTTTCTAGAAAGTTCTATGATGGGAATCCAGCTGTACATAGACTTTTCAGAAGAACTTCTTTCCCTTACAGCATCACTGAATAGTCTTCGCTTACCCTTTTGGTGCTCATTCTTCCCAGCACTAAACACATCACCTATAATGGATGTACTTGATCTTATTTATCTACAAATCGATTATAAAACACCCACGTTCTGACAGTTATGAAGAGCCCTGCTCTCAGCCTGCAAGATTCTGTGTATATAGAGGCTTTTTAATTAATTTGCTTCAGTGTACCAAAGAGCACAGATGCTGGGTGGTGCAGCAGGAGTCCGGTTCGTTTTGTAGGATCCTGCCAAAGTGGCCGTGCCATGTTTGCCTTTCCAAGGGCAATAACTCAATGGAAATCTCCTCTTTCCCATGTCCTGACTAACACCTGAGACCATCAGTGTTTGGGAGTTCAGCCATCCTGAGAGGGGTAGGGGCAACTCACTGTAGTTTAAATTTGCAATTCCATCATGACATCTGATGTGGAGTTTCTAGCCAGAGAGAGACTTACTTGACATCTGAACAACTTCCTTTGATTCTCCTTGTTTGGTTTTGTATCCACACCTGGCTATCCCCAAGGCTTTGTCCTAGTTCTGAGGTCAAAGGTGATAAGGTGATTCCCGTACTCAGGAGACCATATGTTGGTCCCCCGAGCAAGGCCAGATGTAGTTCCTGAGTGCATGAACCAGGAGTTACCCCTGTGCATCGCTGGGTATGACCCAAAAAGCAAAAAAAAAAAACCCAACAGGAGACCATATGCGGTGCCAGGGATTGAATCCCTGTTCACTTATCTGCAAAGCGAGTGCCAAACCGGCTGTACTATTTCATGGTCCCTGAAAGTCTTCCGTGCTAAAGAGTCTCTTCAGATCTTTAGCCCCCTCGCCCCACCCTCTCAGCTATGTGGGTCACACCCAGAGATGCTCAGGGGTTGTTTCTGGCTATGCACTCAGGAATTACTCCTGGCAGTGCTTTGGGGGCCATCTGGAGATCAAACCTGAGTCAGCCCATGCAAGTGCAAGGCAAATACCTTACCCCTCTGTACTATAGCTCAAGCCCAGTTGGTTTATTTTTTTGCCTTAAACCAGACTTCTTTGTATATTTGGCTAGTAGTCTTCATCACGCATGTGTTTTGTAAATATATCTTCCAGTCTCTGCCTTGTTTTTCATTCTGATAACAGCACTGATTGAACGCAGTAAAAATATTACTCTAGAATGTACTGTGAATTCACCTTGTTACTTTTCTTTTCATCCCACATAGGAAACCGTGTATTTTGCATTCCAGCTGTTGATATAAATTAACAGAGGAGGAGATTCTCACAGAGGCGTTTTGATAGCTTGAATCTGGAGAAGAAAACTTGAGGAACCATGAATATACCAAGCCTTGTTTAACTTACGCAAGAACATTTTGAAAGGTTACTCTGCTTTTCTCTGAGGAATAATACACCTTACATAAATGGATACACACACACACACACACACACACACACACACACACACACCCTGGCTTCCTGCTGGAGGAGGGGTGGGATGCCCTCCCTCTTACCCCCCTCCAGCTAGGCATTATTCAGGCTGGTGCATTAATTTCTCCCAGACTGCATACAAGGACTTTCCAAACTACTAACTGCCCAACTGCCATTACTGAATTTCCTCCAGAGTCACATTTTTATTTAAAATGATCGGTTTTCCTGCGTCAGGTATTTATATTTGAGTCCTGGGTTACAGTACCTTCTTGATAGCAACTCCTTTTCCACCTCGGAGGCGTATTTACTGAATACTCTACCTTTGCACTATTCTTTTTAAAGTGCAAACAAAATCTCTCATCAAGGAAGTTGATGGAGCAAAGGGGAATAACAAACCAAATTTATCCTTGGGGAAAAACAAATTTAAGTCAGGCCATGTTAAAATAACAATAAGATATGGTTATAAGACATTAGTTATGAATCATAGTTAAAACAGAAAAAATTAATTTCAATATAATGGAGATGGTATAAGAAAATTCAACCCTCTCTAAAAGAGACTCACTTGTTTAGAAAGGTATGTCGTATTCTTAGTCGTATACTAAATTACTCCCCGCATGAAAAGTGACTTTTCCTTTCTCTTCTATATTCAAATAAACTTTTCTACTTTCTAACTCTGAAAAACAAACAAACAAACAAACTATATCTCAGGAAATTTTGTGTTTGGTAACATGCTATGGAGCAATAGCACAGCAGGTAGGGCGTTTGCCTTGCATGCAGCCGACCCAGGTTCATTTCCTCCATCCCTCTCGGAGAGCACGGCAAGCTACCTAGAGTATCCCGCCCACATGGCAGAGCCTGCCAAACTCCCCACGACATATTCGATATGCCAAAAACAGTAACAAAAAGTCTCACAACGGAGACGTTACTGGTGCCCGCTCGAGCAACTCGATGAACAACTGGACGACAGTGCTACAGTGCTACCTACAGTGCTAACATGCTATATCCTGTAAGAGGCACACGTCAGATCTCATGCCCCAGGTTGTTCTTAAGAAAACCAAAATCCTGGGACTGTAGTGATAGCACAGTGTGGAGGGCGTTTGCCTTTCATGCGGCTGACCGGGTTTGACTCCCAGCATCCCAAATAGTCCCCGGAGCACGTCCAGGAGTAATTTCTGAGTGCATGAGCCAGGAGTAACCCCTGTGCATCACTGGGTGTGACCCCAAAGGCAAAATATAAATAAATAAATAAAACCAAAATCCAACCTCAAGTAAAAATAATCCTTGATAAGTGACTGCAAATATTAAAGAAATTAAATTTGTTCTGCAGATATTTCCCCACCCCAGTCTTAAAATAAGGACCTTGGGAAGGTGCTAGCCTTCTTCACTCTGCAGACAAATTCTACTGGGAAGGGACCCAGTCCCCTAGCCCTGCCCCGTGTGACCTTAGAGTGACCTCTGAGCATCTCCCAATCCTGCAAAATAAAAAAGGGTGGGGGAGTCTCCAGGGTTGCATTGTCCAGGGAGTTTAAGCTCCCAGGAGCTCTAGAAACAAATCTGCTCCTAGCTGATGCTAGTGAGCGCAAAGGAAGCGACTCAGGGAGCAGCCGCTAAGGCCCCATCCAAGGACCCCCCAGACAGGAACCGACCCAGGGGAGAGTGCGATGAGACTGCGCCACCTGGTGGTTATTCTCGAATCTCTCACAAAGTAGCAGAGACTATCCAAACATGAGTCTTTGGAAATATTTTATAACCATTAGCTTATATAATCTTCATGAAAGAAGAGGAAAATCAGTCATGTTCTCTATTATACATATGGAGGGAGAGTAAGGGATTGCGCAGGATCATTCCATATGCACCTTGGCTTCTGATTTGTTTGGTTTGGGGGCCACGCCTGGCCAAGCTCAGGGACTCCTCCTGGCTCTGCGTTCAGTTCACCAACTCGAGGGATGCAGTGCAAACGCCTTCTCCGCGGTACTTTGGGTCAGGTCAGGTCCCGCTTCTATTCTCTAACTACCTAAATTAATCTTCACAAGCCCTGTGGTTGATCAGGGCAGGGATGCTACCAAATATTTCACTATTTGGATGTTCCCGTGACAAAATACCAATGTCAAGTCACCAAACTCAATTCCGTATGCTCTTATTTGAAAGGGCACCTGAAAATAGAAATATAATTTCTATTATATTGTGTATGCAATCTGTATTACACTTGAAAATACAAAAGCATCTGAAAATAAATAAGCACTTTGATTCTCAGATACCTGACTTGCTTCCTTCCGACGTTGACTCAGTATCTCTCCATGTGTGGGGTGTGTATGTGTGTATATGACTCTGAAACAGAGTCTACATATGGCAGCATGGTGATTTTACATTTAATTAAAATAATAACAAACTCAGTGGATGCAGTTATCCATAAGATTGAAAACCTAGTCATCTCAATGGAACAGTTTATTAATTGAAAAAAATGGAGCAGCAATTCAAAACCAGCTGAAACATCAGTTTATTACTTGAGCTTCCTAAAAATCAATTTCCCAGTGCTGCATTTCATCGTATGTATTTGAAGATTGCCTAGTCTCAGGCACTCAGGTCCAGCTCTTTCAAATAAGAGTAAAGGATAGAAAAAAGAAAAGAATTATTTTCCATCCTGTGTCAGAGGAGATGAACTATGGGGATTAATTTCTTTGAATATATCAAAGCTAATTTTAAACTCAAAAGTTGTCCATTTTAATGAATTAGAGATCCTAGAAGAATCTTAACCACTGACTTTTTTTTCTTTTACAGATAAAGGTATGATTACCTCTATAAATATCTTTATTATGTTTCACTGAAAATATGAGAGAGTCCTGATGCAGAATACTTTATTACTTTTCAGTCTGGGGAGTATGCTAGCCCAAACAAACTCTTACCCAGATTCAAACTATTTCATAATATAATATACAGGTGCAAGAACATAAGAAGCAATGCAAGTATCAAACAGAAAAATAATAATCTTATTTTCCACATCATTAAATGGATAAATGCCTTTGGAATTTTTAATTCCCTAAAAAATTCTATATCTATGCAGAAATTTACAAAGACCTTCTATTTCCTTTTTGTTATTTCAGGGTTGAAATATTGAGGCATGTCCCTGGGAACATCCAGGAGAATGTATCATTCCCCATCTCTCTCTTCTCCTGCTAAAGTTTTTGTTCATTTGATGTTTGTGGGGGAGGGATTATTTCTGGTTTTGTGCTCAGGGATCACTTCTGGGTGGTGCTCAGGGATTGGACTAAGGTTGGTTACTTCTAAGGCAAGTGCCTTTCCTGTTGGACCATCTCTTCATCCCCATTGTTTACTTTTATCTTAATGAATTTATCATAATTGTATTGTCAATCAAGGATTTGTCCTTGAAGCACAATTGATTATTCTCTTTCAAACTGGAAAAAAAAATGCCCCATTTGATGTCTTGAGTGAATGCTACCAGTGTTTATCACCTTTGCTTAGTCCCTTCATGACGTCTTCCAACTATGCCTCGAGTACATTTCAGTAAAGATGATAGAGGGTTGAAGGGATCTTAGCCTCTAAGATTCCAGATTGGGAGTAAGAATGTCATCTTTATGTGTAAGAAAATGGAACTCCTGTACAAAAGCGTGTGTGTGCTGCACATGTGCAAATGTGTGTGCATGTGTGCATGTGTGTGTGTATGTGTGTGTGTGTGTGTGTGTATGTGTGTGTGTGTGTTTACTTCTGGCTCTGTGCTCAAGGATCACTCTGGCAGAGCTCAGGGGAGAAAACTAACTGAGATTCGCCACATGCAAAGGCAAGCAACTTAACCGTTGTACTATCTTTCTAGTTGCGCACTTAGAACGTTTTAAATTGTGACTTATCAATGTTGGTAGTAATTGTCTTAGATCATTTCTAGCCACAAAAAAACCATGTAATTTAGAATAATTCTCCAGTATGTGTTTTTCCTAGCTTCATTTTGTAATTTTTCTGAAGCAAATGTGGGCAATTATAAAAAAAATGTATCTATGCTCCTGACTTAGTTGAATAAGAAAAATAAAGAAAAAAATCAACATTTCTTTGAGTTAAATACTTAACACCATATAATTTTGGTAACCTTTGTCTCCCTAATTCTCAGTTGCTGTCTCTCTGAAAGCCAGTGTGTTGGGTGAAATAAGTACTATTTGTCTTAAATGTACGAACCTTCTGCACATATTTCAAAGTACTCTTGATATGGACTAGGTGTTCATTAATTCTGCTGCTCAGTATATACCTGTGTGGGAGTCGAGATGAGATTGAGATCAGAGCAACAGGAGACAAGGACAGGTTATGAGAAATGGATTCAATATTCATCCCTGCAAAGACTTTAGCATAAGGGTGCGGTGGCCCAATTACTGACAGGTAATCTCCAACTGCAAACTCTAGAAGATTTGCTGCCAAATGCAATAAGGCAATGACACCAAAATGAAAATAAAGATCATTGGAAATCAGAGTAGTCGGAGTACAATTAAAATGTCATTGCGTGGTCAAGCCTAGTGTTCTATGTTGAAAAATAAGCTATTGACTAGATCCAAGCACATTTTTCAGAAATTACTTTTTTGTGTGTTAAATATACAAGCACATTTGAAAACATTAAGGTAAATGAGCTCCAAACCCTTAAATATGGCACTTAATCTCACTTATTTCATTAAACGTCCTCATCATGTCTTCCTGTCATTCATTAACTTTTGAGATAATAATTTGAAAAATCCAGGCAATTTTGCCCGAGTCTTTTAAATAAATGAGACTTACTTAGATATGCACAATTTGAATATCTACTCAGAGGACCAATGTTGTTCCAGAAATGTATTTCATTTGCATAGTATCTCTGAGATTATACCAGTTAAATGCATTTAAATTGCAAGGTTATTGCATTTATGTATAGAAGCAACCCTACAGCTTTCTATTTTGGTTTCTACCTTTACAGCAAACTCGAGAGGGATGCAAGTAGCAATGGAACATTTGGAGATACATGATGTCGGATTTAGCAAATGCATTTGAAAGGAAATAAGTATTGCTCTCCATAAACAATAATATTGATGATGATTTACAACTAGACTTCAGCTAACAGAAATTAAGCACCTGGACTCCCTCCCTTGCTGGCTTGCTTGGTTCTCAATTACCTGCATTTGCATCCTGAAAGTATCTCTCTATGCCATCAACACACAGGGAAAGGAGGCTGCCTTTATGTGTTTTCAAGATCAAACTTATTCGCCTCTTATTACCCTCTCACACCAGCATCCAGACACAAAAGAGGGCATTGGAAATTAAGGTGAATCCCCAAAAGAAACTTTATTTATTTTTCCAGGTCAGGAGTCCCCACCTAGCAGTGATGGGGGCTTACTCCTGGGCCTGTGCGCAGGGAAACACTCCTGATTCCTGGCTATGCTGGGGACCATACGTGTTGCTGGATTTAGAGCCTGGGAAGGCCTCCTGCAGGCGGGCACCCTCACCCCTGAGAGCCCGGTTTTAAACACTGAGCCAGTCCCTCCTAGTTCTCACATCTCCTTATCTCCTTATCCCTGAGGAATTCTTACCACTTGATTACCGAGAATGGCCGGAGCAGCCTCTGCTGCTGGCTAGGGGTTTGCTACCAGCCAAGGAGATCCCACAGATCAGGATGAGGAACTTCAGAAGCCAGTGGAGGAAAATTTACTGTGCAACAAAGAGAAGAAGCAGAATATCAACAGGGCATCCCCAAATTTCCTCCATGTGCTATTCAGAGCACTTCCTCCTGAGCACAGTGGAGGCACAGAATGAAACATCTCTCTCTCTTTCCTTTTTCCTGTATCCTTTCCTCCTTTCTCTCTCCTCACCCACCCCCACCCCTCTTTCCTCCCTCCTTTTGTCTGACTTGGGGTGTGGAGATGACACAGAACTTCCAGAATCTATCCTCAAACACCAGGCACAGAGGTTATTGGTTCCTCTGTATCTAGAAAATCCCTCCAAGAACAAAGACGTCCCCTGGTTGGTGGTTGCGTATTGGCTGGGATCTCTGCATGCCACACATATGCACAAATGAAGATAAAGAGTCTGTCGGACTTTGTGTGCCTATGTCCCCGACACATGGACTTTGTGTACTCTGCATGTGACAGACACAATTCATTTTTGTTACCAAATCCTTTCAAGCATTCCCTATAGCTGAGGCTTTCTCTTGCCCCACAGGTCAGCTCTTCCAGGGATTTCTTCTGTGGCAGGCTCAGCATATGTCGAGCTGCTGAAACGAAGACCACCTAACCATTTCTGGTTCTTTCTGGATGTATTTCCCACCAGATTCTCACCAACAGCATAGCTCCTTTATAGAGCTGGTTCAAATCGAACACCTCAATTTTCCCTTGTTCTTGTGAATTGAGGGCTTCATAAGAAGGCTGACCCTTTGCCCATCACTCATGAACTTCAATAGAACAAGATTTTAGGAATTAATACACTGTCTATTAGTTCAATAGGAGAGAATTTTAACTTGGCAGAGGGACCTTTCCAGCAATTTTACAAATAGAGTGAGCACTAATAGATTATTAATAGAGTAGAAGATAATAAAGAGGAAAGGGGATTTTGCTTTCGCTTTAATAGTATATTTCCAAAGCTTAGAAAGGAGTAGGAGGTGAGGGAGAAGAAGGAAGAAGTGAGATGGAGAAGGAGGACAGGAGAAGGAAGAAGAAGTAGTAAACGCGAGGAGAAGGAGGAGGAGTTGGAGGTGGAACAAGAGGAGACAGGCTATGTTGATCTCAATTATTACAGTAATTTTACTACGTCGTGTCTTTGTAGATTTCCAAACGCATTTTTTTCTTTAAGCTTCAACCTAACTTTTTATCATTGAACATTCAAAGTCCATTCAGAATATATCTCATAAGGAGATTCCAGCAATTTCAGACCACTCTGTTCTCTTAATTAAAAAAGTATTGTGGATTGTTTTGTTCAAAAATTATATATGTGAGTGCACTGATGTTCTATGTTGTTATTTTTATCTGGGGTCACACCCAGTGGTGCTCGGGGGCTACTCTTAGTTCTGCACTCAGTGATTACTCCCAGCAGTGCTTGGTGGGGGGGGGGGCAAATGGGATGCTGGGGATTGAACCTGGGTCAGCTGCGTGCAAGGCAAACACCCTCCCCACTAGACTACTGCTCCCAGACCCCACCATGTTGACTTTTATGTTCATTATTAAATAGGGAAAAGTCTTCATAAATTCACATTTTCAATTTCAGGCTTGGTTCCAGGACCCTGACACACGTATCCAGTTCTTTGATGTGCATATTCATCGGGAGGCCCTATGAGGACTGCCAATGTCTCACACCAAACATGCATGAAATAACTACCAACTCTGGAGGTGCCCAAGGAGGTTCTTGAGTTGCCTTCTGTTGGTCTGTGTGGAATGTGGCACACAGACGTGTGTGTAGCATCAGGCGCTGAACAGAAGCTTGCCACGTGAACTATGTCGAGAAGGCCAGGCTTCCTTGGCTCTGATTTGAAGCTTTGGGCACTTCACTTTGCAGAGGCCATTTCATCCTCCCAGCACCAGGGACTGTGATGGGTCCCCTAGATGCCCTAAATGTAGCACACTTCAATGGAATCCTATCTCTCAACTCAGGTCCATGTCAACCTGTCCTCCCTTCTGCTTTTCAGAAATCCACACTTGCACCTGTCTGTATGTCACTACCAGGAACTCGGTTCCAAACTACTGATCCTCTTCCTGGCTCTCCTCCTGGAGGGCAGATCAAGCATGGGAAAGCAGCTCCTTGCATGAGGGTACACCCTCTGAGATTTGGGGAGGCCGAAAAGTGTCTTGGCACATGTCCTTCCTCCTTTCACAGGTGTGTGGTGTTCTGAGGACTCCATCCCTGGAACTCTGGCTTCCAAGGCACCGTGTGTGACCTGCCACTTGGCATTGCTGTTGGTTTCATTCCCATGATTGCAAGATATTCTTTGTTGTGCGGCCTAATTATTAGGAAGTATCTAGGAATGATCCTGTTTCTCTTTCTTTGGCATTCTGAGATTATGAGCCTCAGGAGATTAATGAGTGTTGGTGATTCTATGCAATTCTCTGCCTTCTTGAATTTTGCCGTCTTGGTTGTTCCTCTTTCCCCAGGTTTCTGCCTCACTGAGGAAGATTGGTTTGACACTGGCTGCTCATGCCCTTGGCTTCTGATCTCTCCACACTCAGTTTCATCTGCTTCTAATCTGCAAATCCCTGGCACCTCCTTTAACTGCCGGAACATTTCCAAGCATGCATCAAAACTCCACCTGGCTTGACTTCACAGTGAACGTTGGATTTATTCCTTAACCCACAAACAAAAATAAATTGAATCCCCTTATTTCGATCATTTTTTTAAAACCTAGTGCCATTTAAAAATCTATGCCTTATCATCATGTGAAATTGTTCTATGTCAGAATATTAAAACTCTAAGTTCACATCCTTTCTCATACCAAATGGGTCCCCTCATCATTCCCGTGACTAGTACCATCCCTCCTCTGTCCCAGTACCATCTGGATTGGAAAACACTGATCTCTAGAGACCACTACTACCACTTAAATGAC
Source organism: Sorex fumeus (assembly GCF_029834395.1). Lineage (NCBI taxonomy): Eukaryota > Metazoa > Chordata > Mammalia > Eulipotyphla > Soricidae > Sorex > Sorex fumeus. The sequence goes on along the minus strand of NW_026606065.1, from coordinate 22,456,456 downwards.
CGAAACTGCACTTCTCCCCGAGACCTTCTACCCCCCTGTCTCTGGTAGTGTTTAGTTAGCACCTTTGTCAGAGACAGCAAGAAGCAAGACTTCGATCCCATGATGGGTGACTTCCGTTATTGAAAAATTAGCTGCTCTATGGAAATTTGTTTTGTTTCTTTCTATGTGTTATTGTGAATAGCACTTTCTAAATTGTGGATTCAATCATTGCAATTTTTAATGCAGACTTCCAGCTACAGAACTAGTCACAGTGCTCTTCACCTTATGAGAGAGTATTTCTTAAAAGATGTATTAAGTTACTCAGATATTTATGATAAGAAAGAAATTATCAATGAAAATCTAATTTCCATATTTTCAAATCAAACAAATTTGTTGACAATGCAAACCTGTCCACTTAATTTACTAAAATCATATTAAAGGAGTTTTTATTTCTTACTCTTTGTAGATCACATTAATCATGATGAGAGGAATTTAATGAAAATGAGTAATTGACAAGTAAAATTGTGCGGCCAAAGAGATAGCACAGTGGGCAGAGTACTTGCTTTGCACATGGCTAACTGCATTCAATCCCCAGGACCCCATCTGGTCCCCCAAATACCATAAGGAGTGATCCCTGAACACCAAGCCAGGAGTAAGCCTGAACATCACTGGTTATGGCCAACAAAACAAATGGTAAAGTTGCAAATGTCAAAGGATTTTCTCTTCCTTTGAATGGGATGAAAGAGAACTGCATAAAATTAGGTCTAATTATTTCGTCAGAATGCGGATGGGAGCACCTTTCAAAACTTGCCCAGTCCTCTTGAGCTTCCAAATTTGAGGAACTTTCCAAAAACAATTTATGTTTTTCTTCATGGGCTGGAGCGATAGCACAGCGGGTAGGGCGTTCGCCTTACAAGCGGCCAACATGGCCGACCCGAGTTCGATTCCTCCGCCCCTCTCGGAGAGTCTGGCAAGCTACCGAGAGAATTCGATATGCCAGACACAGTAACAACAAAGTCTCCAATGGAGACGTTACTGGGCCCGCTCGAGCAAATCGACGATCAACAGGAGGGCCTTTACCTTTACCTTTACCTTCATGCTTCTATTGGTCCCCTTCATGTGGATCTGATTTCTAGACTCCTCACGCTCCCTCAGTCCCACTCACCACTTCCGCCTTCCAATCTCATAAGAAAAATTGTTCTCATTGTCAATGAGTGCTAGCAAGTACATTCAACCAGGCTCACGTCTGGTAATACTGCAAAGGACATGTTTTGTGCTTAACAAGGAAAGTTGCTTTTACTTTGCTTCTGCTTTCGACTATTTTTTTCCATACAGAAAGACTGACCAGTCTAATACCCAATAACTAAGCACCCTAATACCCAGTAACTAAGCCCAGTCCTGTGTTCTGCATGCAGCTGATTGCTGCCAACTCCACAGAACCAAGCATGCAACAGATGATGGAGAGGTTTCCCAACCAAGGAAAGCACAGGGCATAGAATACCTTCAACAACACATGCCATGTAACCCAAGGATTAATTCAATTAGCATTACAGAAATGTTCTGTGGAAACTGAATTACCTCCCGTCTCACAGTTTGAGATAACATCCTGTCATCCATCTTCACTGGGAAAATCATGGGTTCCCTAGCCCGAGTCACATGGAGGCAATTATGCCGAGCTAATAAGAAATGTCAGGAAATAAATATATTTGACTCCACTAATTTTATACATATTTAACATCTGATATGCAAACCTGCTATAGCCTTATCTAGAAAGGGGTGAGTGGGGGAAGGAAAGAAAAGATAATAAATACAAGGCAAACAAAAGATCTTTTTAGGGATGGGAGATATTTTAATGGGAGTAGGCCCTGGGTTTGGGCTCGGTCTGCTTGGGGTGTCATGGAGACTCCCAGCACTGTTGACCTGTAATCTACAGAGATTTAAAATTCTTTATTGTGGTGCCAGAGCCATAGTACAACAAGTAGGGTGCTTGCCTTGCACATGGCTGACTTGAGTTTGATCCCTGTCATCCCATTTGGTCCCCCTCGCCCATCAGGAGTGATCCCTGGGCAAGAACCAGGAGTAAGCCCTGAGCACCACTGGGTGTGGCCATATATATATATATATATATATATATATATATATATACATAATTTTAATGTAATATATTCTTTTAAAACTCTATAGATTATTTCTATGACTATAATTTTTTTCTGTTTTTTTAATTTAACTTTCTGCAGTGACATCAGTTTCCAAGACTATATGCTACAGTCTTTAGAAAATGTCTATGATCAAATTGCTCCTTGCTAATAGTTTTTTTATTTTTGGTCTTGTAGTTCTTTTTTTTTTTTTTTTTTTTTTTTAGTGAAACACCATGAGGTACAGTTATAGACTTTCAAATTTTTGAATTTTTGTGCTTGGGTTTCAGTTAAGAAGGACGGGAAGATTCCAGCAGCCCCATCAGGCGTATAATACATACTGGCACCAAAGCTTCCACCCTGTCACTATGTGAATCCCCTTCTTGACAAGCTTGACACGGAGGACCCACGACCTTCTCCTTCCACACCGCCGTTTCTTTCCTGCCTTGTCACATTTCGGTGGTAACCAGGTTGGATGGTAAGGTAACCAGGTAGGATGGTAAGGTAACAAGGTAGGATGGTAAGGTAACAAGGTAGGATGGTAAGGTAACAAGGTAGGATGGTAAGGTAACAAGGTAGGATGGTAAGGTACCAAGGTAGGATGGTAAGGTAACCAGGTAGAAGGAAACCTATAGGATGGTCACAGCGGAATCAGTCACAGGGTGTCCAAAGCAGTGGATTCAACAAGAGGACAGTGAGAATTACTATTTCCAAAATATACTAAGGCACAGCAGCTAGCAAACCTCGACATTTTATGCTGAAGACTTGCAAAATCAATGAGAGTTTAATATTATTTCTGGAACTAGGAAAAATTAACATTAGCAATCATATAAAAATTACTAGGAAAAATATGGGAATCATCTCTATAAAATTTAAATTGCCTCTAACCATGGCATCAATTCCTACAAATGTGTCTCATGCAGTTCTCAAGTACCATGTTCATTAAAAAACAATGTGAAAATAGAATTAAGGTCATACTCTTCTCCTTTCCATTATGTTCTATGAGCTTAAAGATTCTGAAACTTAAATTTAGCCAATTAACAAGAAATTTTTATGTAAGATACTATTATGAAAGATTTTATTTTTAAGAAATAAAGGGGATTTGCATTTGTGAACATATTGTAATTAGATGATAATGAATACTGTTATTAGTTGTAAAAAGATACTCTCATTTTTCAGGGACTCACTGAACATGTATAACACTGAAAACAGATTTAGCCCAACTAAATTAAGACTAGGCTTTTTCAGGATAAGTATATATTTCAGATTTTGGAAATTTAAATAAAAATTAGTGACTCAAAATTAATTTAGAATTCTAATTTAATTTCTAAACTCTCTCCTACTTGGAAATTACTTACTTTAACGTCTACTGCAAATCCCAATGAATTAATTAATCTGAATTAACATAACATATAGTCCTCTCACACATGCCATAATGCTAGATATTCTGTTCAAATTATTTCTTTATGCTGAAAACCAAAGCATATCAGTGTCACACAGGTACCACCTCCTAATCTCACATTAATAAGATTTTACATAAAAATGTATGTGATTTTATACCCGAAAAAAAATGTCCAATTGGTGGTGATACATTTTGGTATTCTTTCTAGAATTTAACTCCTGAAGTTCATTCCTCAGGCCAGAGACAGCCGAGAGGGCTGCAATGCACAGATCACATTTTCTGGGACCCTTGGTGACAGCAGGAACTCCAAGATCCCCAGCACTTCCCCTGAATGATCCTGCACCCCAGCACTCACACACGAGCACTGATTCCCAGATCTGCATTGCAAGGCCGAGGACAGCCAAGAGTGGCTCTGGGGCTCCCTTGGCTCTGCTCAGAAGCCTCCCCAGTGAATCTACTCACCAGCTGCTCTGGGAGGAAGTTTCCCTTCCTGCATTTAACAGAACCGTGGAATGAAGCTCTTCCCGAGAGCTACCGACCCTCAGAAGATGCCTCGCAGGCAGCACTGTGATGGAAAAGGTACAGAGCCCACCGCCCCACCCCCAGCCATGGGCAGCAGGGGAGTGACCAGTGTCTCCATGTCCCTCCTGGGGAACGAGTGATTCGGACCACTGTCCACTTCAGAGTCAAGCATGACAAGCTGCATCTCAAGAGGAAACTGAGTCTTTAGGCACTGGCAGACTGTACGGGGTTTTCTCACATGGGAAAGTGTTTTAATGCTGCAGACAGATCCAACAAGCTCTCAGGCTCCCTGTAAACTACCTTTCGAAAGGTACAGGTGCTACTACCGGTGCCCAGCCCCACGGGACATTCCAGCATCTCTCTGGTGCTCCCTGGTGGCTTGTGACTGTCCATTAAACACACACACACACACACACACACACACACACACACACACACACACCTCGGGGCCCCAGGACCCCACCGTGGTGGCCTCTGTCTCTCTGAAGCACTGACTGCTCTGTCCCCTAATGATGACCCGAATCTCCCCATGCTGGCAGTTCTGTGTCACCCCGTGGCTTCCCGCCTTCTCTACCCAAGGGCCCCTCATTCTCCTGAACTGAGACCTGGGACATTTGGCCCAGCTCCTGAGACAGGATCTGCCTCTGAGGACTGGTGCACACTTCCACACCCAGCCTCCCTGGGACGCCTTCCAGGGTCAGCGTCAACTTCTACCTTCCCCTCACCCACACCCGCCACCATCTGCACCTGACTCTTTCCAACCCAAACTTCTCACCACCTCCTTCTTCTTCCTCATCCACCCGGATCTTTGCTCCATCACAGCTGCTGAGAATACTCTGTCCTTTGTCACCTCCTAGGGAGGGGGAGTCAAGGCTGTTCTGACAAGGACCCTCTAGTACTGACCTCCCCTCTCCAAACCCACTTCGACTGGGACAGCAGCCCGAAGTACCTTTCTCTACACACATGTCTCTCCTATTCCCCAGTGATCGGGGTTGAGAGACTTCTGCTTCTGCTATCACACACACACACACACACACACACACACACACACACACACACACACCAGGACAACAGTTCCCTGGATCCATTGGATGGCTTTGTCTTTGTACATCCCCTGTCAACTCATCAACTCTACACATTTCTCCTCTTTCGTAACTCAAGTCTGTCATGCTCCTCCTAATTGCACTTGATGCCAGCATGTCCTTTCACCATCACTGTGGCACAGTGTGCCAAGAACATCGTGAGCTGGAGGACTCTCTGCCTGGGTCATTCTGTCCTGTTCTTCACTCACTCGTGGGCTCTTTGGCTCTCGCGTCCAGTCACATTGACCAGCCAGCTCAATGCTAAACAGAGTGGAAGGACTCAGAGTTTGGAAAGAGACACAGGAGCAAAACCACTCAAGGCCTGGAGGCCGGTGTTCCCTGGCCGTCCTAAGGAGACGACACATTTAGCCCCACACTCCATCAGGGAGAAGGTAGACTAGTCATACAACCACAATGACTTGACTATAGAAAGCACATCTGTCCACCAGGTTTTCCTCCATATATATATATATATATATAAAATTGGAGTTGTTATAACCAGCAACCAGTGAGACTTCCCTGGTGTTGAGGCCTGTTGAGGCCTGTTGGGGTTGTCTGGCAAGACACCAGCTGAAGACCTATGTTGCTAGGGCCACAACAGTCCCCTGCTGCCAGGTGAGGCTTATCTTTGGGATATGGCACTGTGAATATTGATAACGGGCAGGATCCCGATTCAAATTTGGCTTCAGGGAAATTTAAAGACAAATTTAACTGTCCAACGTAACTCATTGCATCTTGTTCTTCAGAAAATCCATTCACCCTAGCTGCCCCAGCTCTCAGTTCTAAATGCAGTATTCAGTTGTAATGTTTCACAAAGTACTGAGAATAAAAAGAAAAAAACTGAGAAAAACCGGAGAATAGGATAAAGTATTACACACACACTCACACACACACACACACACACACACACACGCATCTTTTGGGGGCTACACCCACCAGTAGTCAGGAATTATTCTGAGCTCTGGGCTCAAGGACTACTCCTGGCAGGCTCGGGGTTCATATGAGGTGTCGGGGATGAAATATGAATCTGCCATGTACAAGGCAAGTTCCCTCCCTACTGTTCTATAGATTCAGCCCAGAAACTATAGAGTTATAGAGGTTCCATGTTATGAGAACTCTCTCTCTCCACACACATAAAAATGCAACTAAGTATTGAGTAGCTCTGAACTTATCTGCCCCTTTCATATTTAAAATGGTGCTCAAGAAGGGTTCTTATAGCATCATCCAAAAGTTTCACTTTATACCATTTCATACTACTATTTAAAGATTCTTCCTTTCAATTTTTGTGTGAATTAAAAAAAAAGAAAGACGCAATGTCAATGCTGGTTACTGACATTTAAACTGGAAAATATATGTGTTTTGTTTCTTTATGCTAATCTGGGACTCACTTTCCCCAATAACTATGTGTGGATGAAATCTGGATAACCCTAAGATTTGCAAAATCTGTCTGAAAATAGCAGTGTAAAGTAAATTGAAATATTAATACTGTCTCAAATAATATGTATTGAAGCAAAACTAAGCACTCACACTCCATTTTTTCACGCTGAAAAATTCAATTATTATAATTTTCCTTTTGGAACAAAGCCAGAGTCTAATCATTAGGGAAAGAAAAAAAGTCTGTGTAACGCCTTCAGAGATCATAAATAAAACCATTAGAAAGAGAAAATTTAAAGTTAAGGTATGACAGCTATTTGGTGGGCAAAAAGAAACCTACACAAATGATGATAAAATAATAAATGAGATTTTGAATTTTTAGAAAAATCTCTTCAGTAGAAAATATGTCCTTCCTTCCCTCCTTCCTTCCTTCCTTCCTTCCTTCCTTCCTTCCTTCCTCTCTTGTTACAGGATGAACTATTTTTTATTATGTATCTTTGTATCCTATATCTACATACACTATTTTATTAACATTTTAAAAATTATAAAATGTGTGACTACATACAAATATGTTTTGTTTTGTTGTTGGGTTTTTTTTTAAATTTTGATTTTGAGGCCATGACTGGCAGTGCTCAGGGCTTACTCCTGACTCTGTGCTCAAGGATCACTCCTGGTGTTTTCAGGGGACCATATGAGAGGCTAAGGACTAAATCAGAGTTGGCTGCATGCAAGATAAGAGTCTGACCTGACCTTCCAGATCAGCTCACATGGAAATCTGGAAATATGTTAACAATGAATTTGTTATCATAAAAAAGCAAATTCCATATTCAGCTGAAGATTAGGGCTAGATACTCACACACTTCCCCATTTCTGTTGGAGTGTCCCGTGTGGAAGTCTTTGGTGGGGTCAGAGTGGCCTTGGCATGGGAGAATCCACTCTCACAGGTGAGGCTGAGTTTCTTCTCCTATGCCACCTCATATGCCAAGGACCGCTCAAGCATTGTCTCTGGTCCAAAAACAAGACACAGAAACCAGTGCAACCACCAACACCACCACAACAAACAGAAGAGAAAAGAATGTTTCTGGCAGCTCAGAGCATGTGCTACCAAAGCCACCCCCCAATGAATACACAGTTCATTTCTTCTGGCCAGAGCAGGAGCGTACAGAACTTAAAGGAAGTGAATGCTAACTATTCTGTTTGGGTTTGCTGGAAAGATCCATGTCAGATGTTAAGTGTGGAGATCCCTGTACCTTTCTTGTACCTTTCTTGTTCTGTTGCTTCCGGGACCCCTGACACTCAGGGTCTTGGGGGCTCCTGTGCACCTTGGCAGGGGGCAGTAGTGGGCAGAGCAGTTGGGGAAGCTAAGGGGACCCCCACTCTCCTAAGGACCCTCCTGGAAGCGGGTGGTTCTGAGAATCACGGTCACAGTCCTCCCGTTGTTCATCGATTTGCTAGAGCGGGCCCAATAACGTCTCCATCATGAGACTTGTTGTTACTGTGTTTAGCATATCGAATACATCACAGGTAGCTTGCCAGGCTCTGCCGTGAGGGCGAGATACTCTCGGTAGCTTGCCGGGCTCTCCAAGAGGGGCGGAGGAATCGAACTCGGGTCGGCCATGTTGGCCGCTTGTAAGGCAAACGCCCTACCGCTGTGCTATCACTCCAGCCCGTGGTTCTGAGCATCTGATACTCAAATAAGGCAGCTCTGGCATTATTGGTTGGTTTCCATTTGCACAACAGAGTGACCCACTCAAGGCATGATGGCCACTCAGAGGGTGGGAGTCCCTGAGGGCGACCATTGTCTGTGCCCCCTGCCCAACCTCCTTGCTCCCAACCTCCCACCCTGTGGACACTTGGATCAAAATACTTTTCTGTGGAATCTGGGGGTGTTGTGGACAGTCCAGGCTTCTCTGCCCGTGGGGACTCTGTGCATGAAATGCTCGATTATGAAGCTAACCATGTTTCATTTATGATTTATCTATGGCTCATCACCTACCTCAGAGGAACCCTCTGGAATTTAATGAAATCAGGTCCTGAGGATGCTAGGAGCAGCTGGAAGTCAGACAGCCACTGGAAGGTGCAGTCAAGGGGAGAAGGAGCTCCAGAGTTCCCTTGCCCAGGTAATTTTATATTTCAAAACAGGCAGTCATACTCCCAGATCGGAAATCACTAAGCCATACTCAAAATCCTTGCTGTGATACTTTCCTTTTCATTTCTGATACGCTAAAATAAATTGCACCATGGCCTTTTGAAAACATAATGATGCGATGTTGATGTTCTACTTGTATTCTCCTTATGTTTTCAATCACATTACTCATTTATTCAGTCAGTAAACAGTGCGGATCTGCTCTACCTGAGAACCACCCCAAGTCTGTGCTTTGGAACAAAGAAAAGGGAAAAAGAAGAAGCCCTGGAGAAATGCAGCATGGGGTGCCATCTTCTCCTATGCATGGGATTTTGCATTCTGATTTGCATTTCCTATTCCTGAGTAATAATCAGTAATAAGAGTCGCTAATTTTAAATAAAAAAGGTCCATCAAACTTTAGCTCTCAGGAGATGCTTGGAATGACTGCTCCCCTGAAGCTGCATTCCATATATTTACACAAATCCCAACTTTTGTCCAAATCAGTTCAGAGAAGCGAGTCCCTAAGTGGCCTGGGAACTGCCAGGGCATACTGACTCCATCCAGGGTGTGGGGGGGGGGGGGGGTGGGCTGTGGGGGAGTTGGAGTCCAGGGGAGCACGGGGGGGGGAAGCCTGACAGCACCACGAGCAAGTGGACCCCTGCCACTTGCCCCACAGGGACTCACCACAGAGGCTCTGCCAATGAATGCACACAGGACCCCTGTCACCTGCCTGCCTCAGAAGCCCATCACAGGGGCCGCGCCAATGCAGGCACTATGTGGTCTGTTCCCCATTGCCCCGGGTCCCTCATCACAGTTCCTGCACTTAACAAAATCTCCTAACCCTGCCAGCAAGATGAGTGTTGTCTGGTGTTTGGAGGGGGAGAGAGAAGTTCTCTGGGTGATGATCAGGCTAGACCCTCACGGCAGTATCGGGGAGCTCCATGACAATACCCCTTCCCTAGCACACATGCACCAGCCCATAGGACAGGGTGGTTTGCTCCCTAAAATTGTACTGAGAACAATGCTTCATGCCCCCCATGATGGAGTTTCACTCAGCTGCAATGATGCGTGGCATCACATGGTCTCCCTCCAGCGACTCTTAATGATTTGTAGAAAGTGCAAAAGCATCACTCTTAATCCCTCTTTTAGGAAATAGCTACCTTGGGGTCCACAGTGATAGAGTGATGCTACCAGTTTGATGGTCCTTAGACAAACTTTTTATAAATTTGGAAATATAGAGCCATGTCAAGATAATTCAGTGGTTTTCAATCTGGATGGATACACTGAACTGAGGCATCACTGAGATACCAGCTTGGTCTTATGAACTAGCAAATTAGACATGTCCCTAAAGATATAACACATACACACAAACAGGAACACACAATCATACACATGAAAATTCACATGTAACAGACATGCATGCACAAACATTTATGTGCATAGCCATATATGTATGAATACATATATTCCTGTATGTATGCCTCATCCCACACACAGACATATGCTCAAAGCATACATTTTTGTATATCATACTTATATGATCATGCAAGTTCTTATATAGACACATGTACACATGTACACACTTGCTCATAAGAACATAGTAAATATGTCAGAATTTCAATTTATCTCCCTGATTTCAAGATTCTCTAAGTAAACATGAGAATATTAGCTATGATCCCTAGGATGAAAGACTGGAGCTAACCTGTACATCTGTGTTTCCTCATGAAAAACTGGGATAATGAGCTATTTCTTGCAGGATTATTCTAAACACAATGAAACGCTAACACATTGAAGACAGATGCTATTGGACGTGGTGGTAATCATTAGAACTTTGCTCTTCTGGTGTTGACCAGACAAAATAATGATTGTTTCATCACTATTTTATGCCTTTTAGGTGTGTCCCAGAATACTGTATAAGTTCTCTATTTTGACCTGTCCTGATATGTTCTTCTGTATAACAGATTTCTCTTCATTCATACCTGTTTATTATCTTGAGGCAGTCTTAGATTAACTAAGAAAAATCCACCAAAATCAAACAACCAGTAACCAATAATTCCATGAAAATTGTACACAAAGTCTTCAATATTCAAATGACAAAAGTTTGTCTGATGAGACCCTCTGTCCAGGATGTCACCCCAGGCTGGGAACCAGTAACCCCCCAATATAATAAAGCCTGCATACTGCTGTGGAATAGGAAAGAAGATTATTTTTCCTTATACTTTTCTGCTCTTTATCTTTTCAAAGACTACAAACTAATTTTGCAGTAAAATTGAAAAAAAAATAAAACTACTTCTATTTTTAGGATAAAATTGTTGAAAATGTCAACCCCATAAATTCATAAAAATTAAAGCAAGATTAAGCCTGGGAAGTCCGAAGGGGCTCAGCCTCAGACACTGCCATCCGCCTCTCACCCCCACCCTGTGCTGGCCATGCCCTGGTCGATGAACCAGGAGTCATTCCTGCATAGGTCTCCCATGTGCCTTCCCAATCTGCCCACAACCATGCCAGGGGACTTTCCCAAATGGTTTGCTAAGCAGAGGAAGGTTGATTCATAAAGTTAGGATATATTCAATCCAGTAACACCTTTCCTGGGTCTGTCACTTCTGACCTTTCAGAGAAGAGTTAAAACAGGACTGTTATAGACTGTGGTTTAGGGAGTGTAACTCAGGCTGGCCGTGTGAGTATGAACAAGTTCCCAATGTCAGCGGCAGGCAGACTGGGTGGTTCTCAGCCCCCCAACTCCCCTCCTCCCTTTGTTGTTCTTGCCACCACAGCATGATGGCATGATGGTGCATGGCCAGGGACACACACACACACACACACACACACACACGGTTGTGGTGCTTGCATTCCCTTAGTTGTGGTTTTCTGCAGTGCCCAAGCTGACAGACTACAGAGCTGGGTGTGTGCTTTGGATGTGCACTCTCCACATTAGGACCAGCACCACAGGAACTGGGCATTGGCTCTTGCCTGTCATCCAAAGTAAAGCATACAGAGATTGTGCAAATCTTTCACTCAGTTTGTATTTCTGGCTTCAGCATATAGTTAAGAATCTCAATGTCTTGGTGTTACCTGCTCCTTAGAACTGGTGCAAACAATGCCAAGGTTCAAAAACAGAGAAGAAATGTAAACAAAAGCAAAAATAAATCAATGGGACTGCATCAACTAACACGGTTTCGTACAGTGAAAAAACTGCAAAACCAACCAGGCAAATTACCAACTAGGAGAAGGTGTCTGCCCATCATATATCTGACAGGGAATCGACATCCTGAATATATAGAGAATTTATCCAACTAAGCCACAAAAAACAAACAAGCCCATCAATAAATTGATTTAAACAGAATCTTCCGTGGTTCACAGACACATGAAGGAAATGCTCGGGATCATTTGCTGTTGGGGAAACACATATCAGCACTCCTGTGAGATACCATCCCCTCGAGAATGATCAATGTCAAGAAGATCAAAAATAAGCAATGTTGCTGAAAACATGAAGAAGAAACGACCCATTTGATGCTGCCTGTGGAAATACCAACTGATGCAGCCTCGATGCAAATGGTATTAAGATTCTTTTAAAAAAAAATAGGGGGCTGGAGCAATAGCACAGCAGGTAGGGCGTTTGCCTTGCATGCGGCCGACCTGGGTTCGATTCCCAGCATCCCATATGGTCCCCTGAGCACCGCCAGGAATGATTCCTGAGTGCATAAGCCAGGAGTAACCCCTAAGTATTGCCGGGTGCGACCAAAAAGAAAAAGCAAAAAAAAATTAAAAACGGGTCTAGAGAAATAATACGGTAGGGCACTGGCCTTGCATATGGCTGACCAGGCTCAGGGTCTAGTATTCCATATGTTTCCCAAGTCTTCCAGGACCAATCCTTGAGAGCAGAGCCGGGAATAAGATCAGAGTACCACCAAACACTGCTCCCCCGACAAAAAAAATGAAGAATTAAAAATAGCAATTCCATGTAACACAGCAGAGTCACTCCTAAGCTTTACCCAAAGGATACTAAGACAGGAAATCGAAAGCAAAATGCTCATAGCAGCATAATTCACAAGAACCATGGACAGTGGGCAGATGAAGAGAGTGAGGTCTGTATGCTCGGCAGAACATCACCCTGCCATTAAAAATTCTAACCACTGCCTTTTGGGACCACCTGGATGGAAGTGGAGGAGTGAGTGTCAAGTGAAATAAGTCAGGAAGTGAAAGACTAACTGGCTTCACTCAGAGGAAGAATGAATAACTTAAGCAAACAAACACATCACAGCAAAAGCAATTCAAGAGAACAAGTACATCAAAGAAAACCAAACAAGAGTCTCCGGACAGCCTTGCCTCATGCTCTCTGCTTCCCCACTCCCCTGTAATGACCCAACTGCCAACAGCAGGGGCCTGGTAAGCTCTTGATCCCAAATCTGTATCATTATATACCCTGACCCCAGGCCCACTGTCAGACACCCTGACTGTGCAAACATTCCAGCACCTTCTCTGTTGGATCTCGACACATCCTTTGCTTATGCAATACTTTCCATCTCATTCTCTTCTCTCTGAATGCCGCAGGTGTCTTTCCAGGGCTTTTCCGGCGAACATTAACGTCTACCCCTGTGGCCCTTCATCGCTCTATTCTGGACATCATGAGAGGCTGAGAGTCAGCCCTGCTTTCAAAGACTGATGCTCTGAAGCGGAGTGTGGCCTAAGGAGATTAATGATGACCACACACCTCTACCATCAAGCACAGAGTCCCGGAACTAGAAAACATTTTAAATCTCCACAACACTGACAAAGATGCATCCAAGCAGAAGGCACTGCAGGTCTAGGGGCCAGGAAGATTCAAGCTGACAGGAATGAGGATGAAGTCAGAAGACTGTGAGGGCAGTAGCTACCTCCCTCTAGCACTGCTACTCGATGTAGGGTCCTTGTGAAAGTCGGGCCTGCAGCCTAAACACAGAGACCTTCTCTCTTTTTTTTTAAATTTAATTGAATCACTGTGAGATAGTTATAAGCTTTCATGTTTGGGTTACAATCACAAAATGATCAAACATCCATTCCCCACTATCAATATCCTCAGTATAACTCCCCTTTCCCACCCTCCCTCTGCCTCCATGGCAGATATGATTCCCCATAATCTCTCGCTACTTTTGGGCATTATGGTTTGCAATACAGACCCTGAGAGGTTATCATGTTTGGTCCTTTATCTACTTTTTGCACACATCTCCCACCCCAACCAATTCCTCCAGCCAACTTTTTCTTAGTGATCCCTTCTTTATTCCAGCTGCCTTCTCCCCTTTGCTCATGAGGCAGGCTTCCAGCTATGGAGCAATCTATCTGCCCCGTGTATCTACTGTCCTTAGGTGTCCAGCCGCATTTTATGTTGTTTTATACTCCACAAATGAGTGCAGTCCTTCTATGTCTGTCCCTCACACAGAGACCTCACACTGAGAAGAAACTGAGCAAACAGGACCAGGATGGATGCCGGGTCAGCTGTGGACCGTCCAAAGAGGTCTTTGCAAATTACGGAGCAGAACAGCAGAGGAGCCTGCAAGCTGAGACAAGACCTCCCTGAAAGCTCAGTTCCAAGACTGACGTCCACACTCAGCTGTGCTTTCTAGAGGAAACAACATTCAATGCAGTACTACTTGCAGGGCTGGAGCGATAGCACAGCGGTAGGGCGTTTGCCTTACAAGAGGCCAACATGGCCAACCTGAGTTCGATTCCTCCACCCCTCTCGGAGAGCCCTGCAAGCTACCGAGAGTACCTCGCCCGCACAGCAGAGCCTGGCAAGCTACTCGTGACGTATTCGATATGCCAAACACAGCAGCAACAAGTCTCATGATAGAGACGTTACTGGGCCCGCTCGAGCAAATTGATGAACAACAGGAGGACCGTGACTGTGACTACATGCAGGGCACTGCACCATTCCGGTGACAGGCCCTTCCAGTGACCAGAGCATCAGCACCCCCAGAAAGAAAAAACTCCAGGTTCCCCAGATCCAGATTACCCAGCCAGAGACAAATGAGCCACTACCAGTCACGGAGAGCACATGTTCAAGAGTCCTTCTAGCAGCTTCTCTATAAGAAAAACACATTTATGAGGCTTGTGGCAGAGTTAATAGCTTTATGGCATTGCATGAACAACTTCTGCACGCTTTGCTTCCTTCCCAGAAAGCTCTGGAAATGTGGAAGTATTCATCAATCACGGAAGTCATAAAATAAGTGTTGCACACCTGAAGATAAGGGTCAGTGTCCTGAAGGGTGAGGGTCTATGATCTGAAGGGGTAGGGTCTCTGATATGAAGGGTCTCTCACATGAGCCTAACGTTCAAGCACAGGCTGGAGTCTGTCACATTGCCACATGGCTACAAAATGGTTCATGACAGAAGGCAGCAGTGGCTAACACAAAGTCCCCTGTCATGATCAATTATATAATACAGAGACCACTGAAACGACAAAGTCTCAGACCTGGGCAGCACAGGCCTAAGAATGGTGTGAACAAGTACTAGGAGGGAGTCCACTGCCCTCCAGCCCCTCCATCTGCCGGGACACAGCCCAGGACACAGGCCCCTGTTAGGACACAGTCCGCTGTTAGGACACAGTCCCCTGTCAGGACATAGTCTCCTATCAGGAGACAGCCCCCCATCAGGACACAGCCCCCCATCAGGACACAGCCCCTCTAACAGGGCACAGCACCCCGTCGGCGCCCCATCAGTACACAGTCCTCTGCCAGGACACAGCTTCTCTGTCAGGACACAGCCCACTGTCAGGACATAGTCTCCTATCAGGACACAGCTCCCTGTCAGGACACAGACCCTCTGATAGAACACAGACCCTCTGACAGTACACAGCTCCTGTCAGAACACAGCCACTACCAACCCCCCCTCCAAGTCAGTCCCTCTGTCAGAACAGGGCTCCTCTGTCAAGACTCAGCTCCTCAATCCAGGTGCTCTCTGGAAACCCCTTCCCTGGCACAACTTGGCCCTGCAGGTTGGCTTTGGTGGCTTCATTTCTAATCAAGCTGTGAGCTTCTGCCTAGGCGGTGCCCATCACACAGACAATCCCACCGCACTGTGTCAGCTCCAGTCACCTGTGCCGAGGCCTCCTGAAGCTGTCTCGCGCCTGGATACTCAGTGTCCCTGTAGTTCTGGCAGCTCACAGCCCAGGCTCGTGGTGAGAGCAAACCAGGATTCATCCACTATTAGTCGGGGCCACCGAGGCCCAAGCTCAGACCACGCTTGTCCTGGTCCAGTGTCCTGTTACCAGGATAAGGAAACTGACTCTAGTGAAACACCCAAGGAAGGTCTCGAAGGAAAGAATTTATGTTGACTATAAATCTGTTCAAAGATTAAAATATAGATACGTATATAAGTAAATCAGAATAATGAATATGAATGCCACAATAATATCTGTGAGACGTATACGTATGAGTGCATATGAAGCATTAAATAAACATATACATGCACATGAGTGTTAAAAAATTAGTATAGAACTGTGCATTGTTTAGCTTTTATTGATCCAATAAAATTAGTCAACTTTTAAAATCAAGTAAATAAAACAAATTGAAAGATAGAAGGAAAAAAATACCAAAATGAATTTTCAAACTTTCTATAGGAAACAAAGCATCTGCACTAAAACCTCCCATCGGCTGATGGCTTAGGAGGGCTGCTGCCTCTGGCTGGGGTCTGAGGCCCCCACACTGACCAGAGTACAGGGACTCCTTTTTGGCTGCTTTCCTCAGAGAGCATGGACATGGGAGCTGGTACCAACTCCCCTTCCTACTAAAACGTACCATCAGAGATCACCAGAAGGGACTCAAGAGATGGGCGACTGTGTCCACAAAAGTAGCCTCTCTGAAGGCTGGAGAGGGAGTACAGGGTGCAGGAGGCTTGTATGGCATGCAGACAGACCGTACAGACCGTACCCTGCACCCCTAGGCTCCTCAGCCTAAGCTCTGCGTACTGCTGGCTGCGACTCCCTACAGTAGCATCTTCCATACTTTAAAATAGAGACCGAGGGGCTGGAGTGATAGCACAGCGGGGAGGACATTTGCCTTGCACTCAGCCATCCCGGATTCGATTCCCAGCACCCCATATGGTCCCCCAAGCACCGCCAGTAGTGATTCCTGAGTGCAGAGCTAGGAGGAACCCCTGAGCATCGCCAGGTGTGACCCAAAAAGCAAAAAAAAAAAAGGAGATCAAGACTGAGTTTAAGATTCAATACTGGGAAGTGAATTACTTTATGGGTCATTTCAAAAAATGGAATAGTGGAGAGATTTTCTAACCCTGCATACGAGAACACATGAAGATTCACCTGCAATCTAAGACACAAACACGGCTCAGGGCTCTCAGCCAGGCCCTTCACTGTTGCGCTTAATGCTGACAGGCCAGGATCAGCACTCAGGGGGTGTAAATTCAAAGGCAGAGGTGAGAAGCCTGGATGCCAGCCACCACCAGCCCCGAGACGTGAGCAGGGGCAACAGAGCTGGGTGTGAAGCGGGGTTGGCTGAGACCAGCCTCCTGCCCTCACCTGTGTTCTGGGACAGACACAGTGTTTGTGCAACGCAGATGAAACTGCATCTTCTGCAGAGGAATGGCTGTGGGCTGTCTCGGGAGCCCCTGTCACAGGAATCATCGCGGTCACCGGCTCGACCGTTCCTGAACCTGGCCACCTGCTTGGACGCACTTGTCAAGCTGCTGGCACCTCCTGGGGTGATGCCATCTCCACTGGCCTGGGAAAAGGTCGCCCCGTCCTTCCAGGCCGTCGGCAGAGAACAAGCTGTCAGGCAGCGGGCACTGGCCATGTGGCTCTCCCACAGGCTGGCTGGTCTCAGACTGGGGGCCTTGGTTGGGGACTGTCAGCCCAAAGGACTTGGGAGGGGAGCAAGGTGCATATGCTTCTAGAAAGATCCAGACTTTCTCCACAGACCCCTGGAGTAGTGGGCATGAAAGACCCCCAAAGTAGAGCCCAGTGTTGAGCAGAGTGAAACCCGGGGATTATACACACAATCCCCACCCCACCATGTTCTGAACACAGCTGGCCGGGCAGGGATCAGCACGTCTGGAAAATCAGGGGCAGATCAGTCCTGCCCGGTGCAAAGACCCTGCCAGCAGTTTTGATGCTGATCAAAACTGGGGTTGATCAACAATAGGTCTGCTGATCAATAATAGGTCTCATTCCCCTGACCCTGATAGAGCCTCCTATCTCCTCTGACACCTGCTTCCTTTCCCCAGGCCTGCTTGTGGCTGGGAACTGCAGCGGGTGGTGAGGGAGCCACAGGGAAAGGCCCCTCTGGGGCGGGTGTGCACGAAACCCCATCATCCACAGGACAGGCAATCACGCTGCTCCCATACATTGCTTTTTAATTTAAATATGTTGAAGATAACAAAAAAAAGAACACTGAAGAGATGTCCAGTCAAAGCCTGATGGGCACATAACAACATTCAACCAAGTATTTACTGTTTGATTTCTTTTTTAGGCTCATGCGTGCTCTCGTGTACAACCCAGGCAGGAAAATCTCTTCTGAACACATCCCCTTCCATCTCTTTCTTTCAGGTTTACCCGGACAGAGTACAAGGGCAGACCCCACGCGGGGTGCCTGTAAATGAACTTTCACAGGACTGTCCACAGACACCCCTGCAGACACCCATGACGGAAGTGTGTCCCTGTGTGCAGGGGCCCGGCTGCTCTGACTGAGAGTCAATGCAGGGGAGTGGGGTGCGGGGGATGCCAGGGGGTGCATCCACTCTAGACTCCATCACAAACACATCTCTCACCTGTGTCAGCTTCAACACCCATAGGGGCCCTTGCTCCTTGGTCCCTGTGAGCATCCTGGATCACCCCTTTAACCTTCCTGGAGCTGATTTTCAGAGTGTGGCAGGCAGCCAAAGGCACCGCTTTTAGCCCCAGTGATATTATTTTGGGGCGACTGTAAACATTCATTATTTCTCTCTAAAGCTTGAGACTCTATAAAAGTTATCGCATTCTACAGAGATGTAGGATAAATATGCACCATTGTCACCTCCTGCACTTTTATTTTGTTTATTTAGGTTTGGGTCTGGGGGCTACACCTGGCAGTGCTCAGGGTTTGCTGCTGACTCTGTACTCAAATTACTCCTGGCAGGGCTCAGGGACCATATAGGATGCTGGGAACTAAACTGGATTAAAACTGGGTTGGCTGTGTGCACGGCAGGTGCCTTCTCTGCTGTCTTATCTCTCCAGGCCCCTAGATTTTCATTTTAAGCCACTGCTAAGTCCCACTGCAGAGAGCAAATACGGCTTGGGATTTCAGATGCTGATATTTTTATTCAGTGTTTCTGTGGGTTTTAGGCAACACCCAGTGGAGTTTGGGACTCTGCACTCTGGGATAACTCCTGGGAAACAATATGGAGTGCCAGATCAAACCCTGGCCACCTGCCTGCCAGAGAACATAGTCTAGTACCTGTCGCCAGTCTTCAGACACCTGATGTTTAGGATGTGTCTATGGAGTTGACTTGGTTCCCACATGACTATTCTAGCAGGCAACCCTGGTCATGTAGCACAACCCATGCCAGCACTTCCTGGTTATGCAGCAGGACCCATGCACAGCCTGGTCTCCCTCTGCCAATGTCCCTAGCACCTATTTAAATCTGCTTCGCAGCCGCACAACATGTTATAAGACATTTCCTACCCATTTATGCCTCTTGGAGAGCCTGGCAAGTTACTAAGAGTATCCTGCCTGCACAGGCAAAGCTTCGCAAACTCCCCATGGCATATTCGATAAGCCAAATACAGTAACAACAATAGATCTCATTCCCCTGACCCTGATAGAGCCTCCAATCATTGGGAAAAGATGAGTAAGAAGAGGCTGCTAAAATCTCAGGCCTGGAAGGAATAGAAACGTTACTGGTGCCTGCTCGAGTAATTTGACCGACCAATGGGATGATAGTGATAGTGATAGTGATAGTGATAGTGATAGTGATAGTGATAGTGATAGTGATTCCAAGCACGTAGGACATTTCCTAAAGGTAACCAACACTTACTTCATGGGTTTGGCTTCTCTCTTACAATAACCAAGAGGCAAGTCTCAAATTTAGAGTGTTTAAAGTCTCCAAATCTTCCCACAATACCCCCAAGAAGTTATGCACTTTGATTATAATTCAAAATGAGGTCGGGAATTAATTGCAGTCATGTGTCTGAGGCAATCTTGTTGTTTGAGTGTAGTAATTTTATTTATTCTAAATAACCGAGTTGCCAAGGGCTACCCTGTCCAATGTTGTAAGCATAAGGGACAGTAACTATTTCCGATTTGCAGCTCAATATCCAGGCATCGTTCTGGGGAAAAAGTTAGACTAACAATGTACTGTCTAGAGCTAAAATAGAGCTGTATGCCCTGCAACTTTAACTACTCAGTCTGGCCATCTTCGACTATTAAACTTTTCCTGAATTCAAATGAACTATATTTAGAATTTTTTTTCTGTTTGGGTCACACCTAGCAATATTCAGGTGTTACTCCTGGCTCTACACTCCGGAATTCCTCCTGGCAGTGCTGGGGGGACCATATGGGATACTGAGGATCGAATCCAGGTCGGCCGCGTGCAAGGCAAACACCGCATGCAAGGCCTCCCCACTGTACTATTGCTCTGGGCCCTGTATTTAGAGACTCTCCTTGCCTATTGCTGTGGCCGTGGGCTCACTGATCAGGTGCAAGTGGCCATACTGGTATGTCTGAGAATGCACCGTGCAGCAAGGATGCCTCAAATCCCCAAACCAAAGAGGCAGCGGAAAAGATACGCCACGGCAACACTCAGCTACGAACGGGGCCATTTTCTTGCTACTAACAAAATCACAACGATTTGGGCTGCTTTGATCAGGCCAGTGGCTGCTCCCTCCCACAGTCCCTCATCTTTGTCATGACAATGCAGAAGAGTCCCATGGCTCCAATGAGGCTCACGGGGCCGTGAGCATCACAGTCTGGACACCTGGCACTGGACAGCTACCTTACAACACATCTCTGACCACATGGCTAAGAGTCTGAGTCTTCCCCTGGGGCGTTCTCCACAACCTTTTACAGTTAAGTTACATCAAACTAACATCTGCAGACTGAAATGCACTCTCCTTCCTTAGAGTGATAACTAATTCCAGAAATGGCAGCTTTAGAAAACTATTTAACTCTCTCGGGAGCAGTCTGAAGTCCCATTGTTCTTTCCAGTGGAAAGGAAACTGCTAAAGGCCATGGAAGGAAAGCAAATTCCTCGGGGCTGTGGGGTGAAGGATGCCCAGGGAGAGATCCAGGGGCAGTGCTGGAGGGAACATTTCTCTGGGTCACTGTCTAGTCCCGGTTGGGGTCACTCCCCTCCAGAGGCTGAGGACCTACTGGCAGGGCTCTGGGCAGGACAGAAGACCCTGGGGGGTGGAGAGAGCACAGCCAGAGGTCAGAGGGCAGAGCCATGACCCACTGGCACCCAGCGAGGCAGGGGGGAGCTGGTTGAGGATGACGGGTGAGGAGAAACAGGAAGGCACATTCTAAATGGATGCAAAGGACAAAAAGACAGAACAGAGACCTGAGGGGGAGCATAGGCTTTTGTTCTGTGATTAGCTGCCCAGGAAGGTGGATCCGACAGCTTGTCTCCCTGGGGACAAGTTCTCTGTAGTCCCCTTGAAAACATCCCGGGCACAGTCACCCTGCCAAGGCCCAGGGACAGCAGACATCTGCAGGAACTCCACAGGAGGCAGGATGGAATTCACACCCGCCTCTCACCTCAGCCGCCCTCTCCCCCAGCGACTCATGCCTCCTGTCTCCTTCCCGCCCTTCCCTGTCCGCCAGCCTTCTACTGGCTTCCGCTGAGGAACAGTGCTGCATAACTGAAAAAAATATTTATTTTTATGTCCAGATCCCAGTAAATCATCATATTTTTGCATTGATGTTAACAGAAAAGGAATTAAAATCTCCTTAAACTTCTACAATATGGTAATAGAACACTTTGCCTTGAATGCATGTACTACAGTAATATACTTACTTGAAATATTACTTGAAATATACTACAATAATATACAATAATATACTTACTTGAAATATTGCCTAACAACCCTAACTTGAACACAGATACCATCCTAACATCAGCGGCTGGTAGTATAAGTTACTTTGAGTAAAACCAAAAAACAAACATGTTTCTGGTTCTATCTTCCTTGGTTATAGGGGCCTATTCCAAGAATACAATTTCTAGGTATGATCAAATGAGACTAAATTACTTCAAATGATCATTATATTGAAAAATTTATCTGAAAAGACAGCAAAGAATTATCAGATATTGTATTAAATGGGTTTGGATTAAGAATTTTTTTATTTCTTATGCAGATCTGGGGATAAAATAATAATAAAAAAGAAACAAAAAATACTTTCTTCTACCTGAAATCACAGAATTTTTATCTGTGTGAGTAAATTTTTGTTAGCTTTCAAAAGTAGAAAACAAAAAGTTAAGGCTTGCCTCTTTGCTTGGTTTTTATTAGCTTGTCTTCCGTGACTTTTGAAAGTCAAGATAAACCTATTATCAAGGATCATATGTCAAGGGGATTAGAGTTTATCGTGTCAGTATCAAACAGCAAAAAACAACAAAAAATATTTTGTAGATAAAAATAAATCTTAACTTTTGAAATTATTATTACTTTGATTCAGCATTTGAGTAAGTAAAAGACAGTGGAAGATGAATGCAAAGGAAAGTTTAAGTAAGGAAAAAAACTATCAATTGCTTATTGCTGATAAAAGCTAGCTGATTTAGTACTCATAGAAATCCTTAAGGTTTATAAGTCTGACTTCCTGATTCTATCACACAATGAATTCAATAATCCATTATTGTCTTGGGTGGCCATGAACACCCTAACCCTTCGTGCACCTCCCAGGGTCACAGTCTCACTGAAATCACAAAAGTAATCAGGTGCCCATGGAATCTTGAGGTCGGCTCCTCGTGCAACAAGACTGGGAACACTGCAGAGAGACTTCAAGACAGACACAGGAGAAAACGCAGGGGGAGGTGTACAAAGACTGCGGAGGTCTGTCTACAAACCGCCAGAGACTGCCAGTCTCACCCAGAAGCGAGAGGTGGGAATCTGCAACAGAACAGGCCTGTGGCAGTGAAGTCTTAGCTTTAAGACCCTCTCTACAGCTGCCGGAAGGGCCAACAACATGCCTTAGAATCCACCTCACAACAGGTTTCCCACAGAAGGCATCAGACCCAAGAGGGATGGTCCCCAAGCGCTTGGCCTTTGAGGTCAGAATTAAAGTGCATTTAAAATAGAAGAAACTCATCTTCCATCTCAAATGAATCAGGGTTCTGTCTTTTTTGTTTTTTCTTTCTAATAGCACCATCTTTTCAAAGTGAAAAAAAAATAAAGAAGGAAAAGGCAAGTGGTGCAAATTAACAACTGGATTTTTAAAAGGGAAACATCTAAAATTCATGCATGCTATTAATTTCTGCTCCAATTGGCTTAGGGATGCTGTGCTTCCCTGGATGGTTGGTGAAGTATTTCCACAAATGTGAAAACAATAACAAAGGCATATGAGCACAGAAAATATAGGTGAAGACAGTATGAAAAACATTTGGTAAAAATGTCTGTTTCTTAAAGAAATATTAATTGTCATTCTCTAACTCCATTATTTGGAGGATGGATTAAGAAGAATACTAAGTGAGATTAGTTGCTTAAGCTTCATCTCCAAGTACAGTTCTTAACTCAGTGTACAAATGAAAAGAAATAAAGCAAAATGAAATTTTATGGACAAATGAAGGCCCCAGGGCATTAGAGGTAATTACTTGCATATAAAACAGATGAATAAAGCTATAGATTTATCAATAACTCACATTACTTAAAGTCACCATTGGGTGATTTTTATCTATAAAATCTACAAAAATAGATGAAAAGCTAAATTCATTCTCCAGTTAGTCTGCAGTGAGAAGGGGCTGTAATAACTCCCATTTTTCTGTTTTCTGTAATACCTTTCATTTTCAAAACATATTACTTATAAATGTAACAATACTTTTCTAAATATTTTATATACTGTAAAAAATGAATACAGTAAAGTAATACACTGGGTATTCCTTTTTGATATAAATATACAACACAATCAAATACAAATGTTTTTTATTTCAATCACAATTTTCTTGATGAATCAAATCTAAATTGGTTTTGATCATGCAAATCTGGCCTGGTTTGAACTAATCTAGAAATGACTTTAATTCTGGCTATTTATGGATTAAAGTGTTATACTTGCTGCTAGCAAAATCCAGCCTATGTGATTCTTAATTGATTCTAGGGTCTCATTTGCAATCCACAGAAAGGCAACCAACTTAAAGCCAAACTATTCATTATAAATAAACATCTTCTCACAAATCTTGACAAAGAATTATGCAGCTGTGCAAATAATCTTTTTAATTCAACTGCTTTTATAGATATGATAAAGCAACAACATGGAGTTAATATACATATAGGAGTAGAAATCTACCCATTTACTATGTTTTTTAAGTAGAAGTTCTTAAAAAAAAACTTTCGAAAACTTTAGCAAAATTTTGAAGTTTTGTAAGCCAATACATGTTTAGAATGAATGAAATGGAAAGAACACATTTTAGTGAGAATTGTAAGAAAACTGGCAATATTCTGTGTATGAGACAAAGTTGTTTTAGAAATTGTTTTTCTCTCTCATTTTTTTTCTGTATAGAGGAAATTAGATGCACTTAGCACATTGGTTACATAATGACTGCTTGCACTTTACCATACTGCCATTCAAAAGCCACTGACTTTGACCTGATAAAGATGAGATTTGGGAGGGGGGGATGCTTTCATTGGGAACATCAGATACTAGACAATCCAACTTCTGAAACTCCCACCCACATTCAAGACCCAGGTCTGGAAGAGCTGGTAGACAAACTTTACCACGTGGACCCTTATCATTAGGTGAAAGTGACATTTACTCATGTAGAAAGTGAATTGGAGGGTTGAGTTTTACAAGGCCCTGGCAACAGCAGTGAGCCCCCCTGCCCCTTACCATGACATCTCAAGTCTTTGTCTTCCTTAGTAGGCAGAGCTCCTGGAGACTGGCCCTTCTGAAGCTCCAATTACTCCACCCTGAAGCAGTGCTGGGGACTTGCTAAAAACAACTTAGATGGGTTTTCTGTTGTTTGTTTGTCTGAACTATTTTGTTTTGTGTTTTGCCAGCAGATGCTGAAGGTGGAAAGGACTAGGAGACATGGAAGGGGAGATGTCTCAAATCCTAATAGCTCTGGAGATGAAGTAGGTGTCCTCCGTCCTTCTGGGGAAATGGGTTATGTTCTCTTTCATTCTCTACCTTCTGCAGTGTGCTTCCTTCTTTGCTAGCTGCCTCATGAGTAGCTCTTTTCAAATTCCTTGTTTGATTTTTGGTTTGATTGATAGGAAAGAGCCAACCACATTTGGGTACAGCGTCTGTCTGTGTGCACCTTCTGTCAGTCTGTCTATCCTATCTATCCACCAGTCTAGCCATGTCCTAGTTCTCTCTCTCTTTCAGCCTCAATTATCTGTCTTTCAACTGGTCACCAGGCATCTCCCCAACAGTCTCACTGAAGAGTAGAAGTCAATTGCAAAGGCATTAACACATTTGCATGGGAATTGTTTCCTAAGGAATCTGATATATGGATGCTCTCTTAGTGGTGAGTGAGGGTGAGGATGAAGGGAACATTTTCACTTAACCCACAGATCTCATAACAAAGCATTTAGGTACCAACTTGCTAATGATTTATCCATATTTGAAGCAAAGCGCTTTTGTTACTTTTAAAAGAAATTTCTTGCTCAATCAGATTTTCTAAATTACATTAAAATAGTTCAATTTTCCTCAGCCCAAACCTGCCACATGATGAAGTTTTTTAAAGTGGGGGGTTCTCTGTTCTAAGTTCTGTCTTTGACTCTTTTGGGGACAGCTCTAGTTAAAGAAGGCTTGTCCCCAAGGAACCTGAGCTTAAAGGAGTAAATTTTCAGAGGCTAGAGAGATAGGACAGGGAATCAGCTGCTACCAACCCAGTTCTGATCCCTGGTACCTTGTATGGTTCCTTGAACCCTGCCAGGAGTCAGCCCTGAACACCATAGAGTGTGCTCGCCCCACCAAAAAAAAACACAAAAAGATTATTTAAGTTTCTCACAGATGGTACATGAACAATAATAACAACTTTAAGGTAAACAAAGATACAAAAGTGCCTACCTCATGTCTTAAAGAGAGGAGCATGGGTCTCTAAGTAACAGAGTGTCCTGGGAGGGAGACCCTTCAGGGTAGCCCCCAGAAAGACTGCGGAAAATTCAGACCTCGAAAGTGAGGGTCATTCCTGGATTCTCTTTTCAGCTATTTTCTTAAGTAGTTAAAATATCACATTACTTACAAATCCCTGCAACTAAACCCAGATACTTCTGCTTATTCCTTCTTATCGGCACTTTGGTCTTGTTTTAATTTGTTTGCCCTTACTCAAAACCCAGAGTAAGCCCTCTCTTTAAGTACAGGGATTTGGCTTTCCATCTCATTTTCTAAGTAAAGTAATTGGGGCTATTAGAAAAATCAAAGGAACACAGGTGGTCGGCGATGAGCGAATGTCATCCCTCCTGCTCTGTTCCAGTTAGAGCTGGATTTATGTCCTCCCAATCGCTGCCTTCTTAAGGAAGCCAGACAATTAAGCATACCTTTATCAAAAGCACAAACAAGGTAGAATTTCCAAGGAGCTGCCAAAATCAACAAATTGTTATTGAGAGAATTAGTGCCATTTTATGGTGGAAAATGGTAGGTCCATTTGCTCCATCATTATTGTTCCTTAGTAGGTGACTTAATCCTTCAGCCATCTTTGTGTCTGTGGGACTGGCAATTTAGCACAAGAGAGTCTTGAGGTGGCAATACTAGGGGTCATTTGCATTTCAAAACTCCTAGCACCTTGCAAGTAGAATCAGGGGGATATCCCTTCCCAGGAATGCAGGGCAGAATGAGCAGGAACAAAAGCAAGCAATAGAAGGGGTTTGAGAGTCAAAAACCTCAATTCAAACAAACCTGCTACCTAAGGAGAGCCCAGCAAGCTACCGAGAGTATTTGATATGCCAAACACAGTAACAACAAAGTCTCCAATGGAGACGTTAGCCCGCTTAGTGAAGACAAATAATACCTCCTGTGTGTTTGTATTCACATGTATATGTCTATGCATGTCGATACACATCAATATTGCTAGATGTATCTGCATTGATCTGTAAGCATGTGCATATGTACCTGCATGCAAACACAGCTAACTGAAATATCAATATTAATGACATTCATAGACATGTCCTCATCAAATATACTCAATAAGCTGCAGCTCTCACTTCAACTTTCTCATTTACATGATGTTTCCATTTCAAATCCTTTTTTGTGATTTGCTGGAGCGATAGCACAGCGGGTAGGGCGTTCGCCTTACAAGCGGCCAACATGGCCGACCCGAGTTCGATTCCTCCGCCCCTCTCGGAGAGCCCGGCAAGCTACTGAGAGTATTCGATATGCCAGACACAGTAACAACAAAGTCTCCAATGGAGATGTTACTGGGCCCGCTCGAGCAAATCGACGATCAACGGGAGGGCCTTTACCTTACTTTTACCTTTTGTGATTTGCATGTGTGTTCCCCTCCCTGCTGTACTCTTAGACTTATGTCCTGGTCCAGCTTTTGCACAGATGTACTGTCTTTACTCCTTCTCCATAGATATCCTTCTCCTCTTCCTTTCCTCCATGATTAAAAAAATAAACAAAAAGCACTCTCATTCTATTTTCTTTATTTGTATGGAAAAGAGGCTAATATGCAGAATGATTAATAATAAGGAGGAGATCACAGAGAATTTGATCCACTGTGGCAATTAAGGCTGTTTCAGAACACAGGTAAATAATGATCCCAGAGAATTAAAGTTACTGTTTAAACTCAGATACCAATGCCATGGGAATTAAAAGTTGAGTACAAGAACAAATATATCTAACTTATAAGTAGGTAACACTTCCATAGAATGACAAATATTTATAAAAGACATCTAATGTGTTTTGTGGATAATATTGGATAATTTGTAATAGTACTAAATTTGTGGGAAAGATATCGAGGAAATGCCAATATATATTCAGTGTCACATTTTTTAAAAAAATATTGTTTTCCCAAACTGGAATTAATAACTGAAACTTAAACCAGAAATGTTCATTTTTAATACTGCAATCTTTGATTATGGTTTTCATATATAATTGCTTTCTACATTTGTGAATGGTTATTTTTCGCATTTTAATTAAATATTGCTCACTTAAAATGAGCTATGCCTGCCCCGTCATGAATGCATTATTATTTTTAACAGGCTTTAATTTCCATGTATGCTCTCACCAATTGTTGGAAGGGGAGACTTCAATAATTTCATATACAAGATTAAGAAATAATTATTAGGTACTATCTATTCCAAGTTGAAAAAGTGAACTGTTTAGATCAAAAATCTATTTTCTTCAGGTTGCATTAAACCCGTTTTCTAATGATTTGAGTTTTTATTTTACTATTTCTACTTTATTAGAACAATTGACTTCACTCTCTAAGCTCTCTTCTGCATAGCATCAACTGAGAATCGCCAGCTGTAAAACATTGGAGCAAAGCCCTCTCAACTTTTATACCACCCCGCCACATTTCACAGTGTAAAATAATTGCAAGCCAATTTATTAGGTTTCTTTTGAAAATATCTTCATCAATTAATTAATAAATTGCATGCCCCTTACTTTTATTATCACGAAGCATCAACCTAGTACAGATAAGGTCCACAAATCAGTCAGAATTGTGCTTTGTTGAATGGGACATTCATCACCTAATCAGGGGTCATCTGAGTGATTTTCCCCCTCCCTGGGGGTTTTCTGGAAGCTTCTCACACCATTATTCCTATACTGGTCTAACATTCAGCCTATGTGACTCGTGGAAATGGCTCTTCTATGTCTCTCATCTTTGTCAATGTTACATGCCTGCACTTAGAGACATTCTCCCATTACAGCGTACATCATTCATTTGAAAAGGTACTCTCCTCACTCTCCTGAAAAGACAAGCATGGAGAGGCATTCCAAGGTCAAACACTGGAAAACACCAGCGCCGTGGTCCAGCCGCATCTCTCTCTGGCATGATTGTGATATTAAAGCAGATATTGTACTATTAAAGCACTGGGCAGTATACCTCTTCCAGAGCCAGTAGAGCAGATGGACCTTCCAAAGTGGGTTTTCAGTAAATGAAGCTGTCATTGGTGCTTTTTTTTTTAAAGAACCATGACTTTAAATAAGGCAAACCGTTCACTGCAGTTAGCCAGAGGCATGTCCTTGTGTGAAGCTTATGCCAGAGAGAAAGCATTCACCATTTCAACTGCGGTGGTCCTCCCAGACTACAGTTGTGAGATGCCTATTTGTGAGAAAGTTCATATGTCAAGACTGAAAAATACAAGTATAAATATACATACACTTCATAATATCAACCACCATTATGATGGACATTGCAATATATTATATAATAATGGATATACAGATATAGTTATAATCCAAAATGGAAATTACAGTCATGAATAAGCATAAAAACTACAGAATTTGGCACTGGTCATCAAGAAAGCATTTTCAAATATGAGGAAAACACTGGCTTTGTAAGAAATGAGTCAGGCCTGAACATGTTTGCCACTCAATGCCTCTTTTGCAGACCACAACACCCAAAAGGAGAGAGAGAACACAGGGGATTGCCCTGCCACAGAGACGGGGGGGGGGGGGGGGGGGGGGGGGGGGGGGGGGGATGGGGGGATGGGGGTGGGAGGGATATTATCCATGGTGGTGGAAAATGGGCACTGGTGGAGGGATGGGTATCTGATCATTGTATAATTGAAACCAAAGCACAAAAAATTGTAAATCTACAACTTTAAAAAAAATAAAATAAAATAAAGGGGAAAAAAAAAAAAAAGAAATGAGTCAGGCGTCAGGCATATAATTGACCTTATAGTTTCTTCCAAAGCAAAGACTTTCACATTAAAAAGAATAAAAGAGTGAAAGAAAGGTTATCTACTAACCTCTGCTGAGAACAAAAAGAAAATACAAACTTTTCAGTATCAGGAAACATAAACAACTGCTTTAGGGAACATGCTTGTGCAAAATACATGAGGCTTTTCTATGGATATTATGCTTCCCACAGAACATTTCTATTTGATAATAGATTTGCAGCCTTGCGCAAGGAGTTGGCTGGTTATTGTTGCAGCTGATACATACTGCAGATCTGGGAGGGAGGGAGGGAGAAAGGGGGATGTTTAGTGCTGCAGTGGCAGAAACACTGAAGTCTGTCAAAGGTTCCACTCAGCAGGGGGTCCAGGTCTTAAACTCCACCAAGGAAGCTCGGATGGGCATCTGGATGAATGACAAGTTCCTTAGGTTATTTAAGAACATATGATCTCCATCCTGCTCAGCCGGAGAGGGAGAGAGGGCTGGATGCCTGCAGTACCCTGGAACAACAGAATTTAGTCTTGACTGCAATAAAATTCTTGAAAATGCATTCACTCAAGTCTCTCAAAGTGGGAGGGGAGTGAGTTATAGCACAGAAGCAGAGACAGAACTGCTCCCCTCTAGACATAATAAACTTCTTCCATATCCTACATTTCTTTTGCTAGGAATAGGCTGTGATGAGTAGAAAGGCCAGTGGCCTACAAAACAGGTTAGCTTGTCAATCATTTCATTAAAGCTCATAAGGTCCTATTATACTTAGATTTCTCAACACCATCCTTGTAAGTAGATGAGCTTCAACCTGAAATGATTTCCTTGTCATATTTTTCCCTCTGTGCCTATTCTGTTTCCCCTAGACAATCTCCCCCCCCACACACACACATACACACCTCTGCTTTTCTCAATGCAAATTTGTTTAGCATTTAATGCCGTTCATTTGGCATCTGAAAGCAGAATTAGGCCTGAGCCAGACAGTGCCACCCCAAATGATAAAATAATGCATGCTTAAAATGAAGAACAGAACCAGTGACTACTTGTCAAGAATAAGGAACAACCATGCAGACAGATTCAAAGATCAGATATATGGATGGAATTCAATTCTGTGACCAGAAACTTCCTGCATCTCACCTAACATCAACAAGAATGTGTTTTTCTTTTCATTTCATTATAATGTGAATGCAGTTGCTTAATAGTCAAAGATACATGGGCAGAAGTTTTTGTTCTCCAGTTACTTTGATAAACTCCATTCAAATGACTATTTGTCTCTTGGCCTTTCAGGTAGGCTAAAATAAATCTAATCATTTGGCAAAATTTAATTTCCTTGCCTTCTATAGTCACAAAAATGAGGCATCCGATGTGAGTGATTAAAAGATGTAGGCATAATGCAGGTTTTATGCTTGTTATGATTATTACTATATTATGTGCAGTGACTTCATGTTGAAACCCACTTTCTGTACTTGAGAAATATCAAAGCTCTGAGACAGAGCACGAGTCTCATCATCGATTTGAACATTCCAGAGACCCACCTTTCCTACTGTTCCTCAGCCAGTGTATTGGGCAGGACTCAATTCTGATAACACAGCACCTTCTCTACTTTAAATTAAAGGTAGATAAGGTTAGATAACAAGGGAAGATATGCAGGTCTAGTTACAAACCTGCAGTGACTGCTGTGTTCACCCTCATTGGCAATGGGACATCTTGTTCTGCCTAGATTTGTAGGGCTGAATGCTTTGGTCAGTGCTGTAGTCCTTTCAAACTGGTTAACTATCTTTCTTGGAATTCCTGTTAGCAACCTACAAGCATTAAAGGAAATTTACTTTTTATGATATCATCATTGTTGCTCTTTAATTTAGGGTAACATGTTTGGGATAGAGTTAACACTTTTGGTCTTAACTCTCAACTTCAAGCATCTCACCCAATCCCCTTCACCACTGTCCCTGCGTTACCTCCAGCCCACCTCTTCTGTTCCCCCCTCCCCTTGCCCCCTGGATGGGAATCTCAGACTTGGAACTCAAGGTCAGCAGTTCTTTTTGTTCTTTACCATCAATGTCTTTGTTTTGATTTCCTCTACAGCACGGATGGCTGAGGTCATCTAATAATAGTCTTTCTCCTTTCCTTAGCATGACGCCCTCCAGTTCCATCCAAGCTCACTCAACTGCACGATTCTACCCCAGCTCTTAGCATCTATCCCAAGAACACAAAAAGCAAGTAGAAAAGATGTGTGCACATCTCTGTTCTCTTCAGCACCAAGCCCGACAGCCAGAATGTGGAAACAACCCCAGTGTGTGCTGACAGGCCAAGGGTCAAGAAGCTGTGGCCAATAACTGCTGATTGTTAAGAATTCTGGTTGCTTCTTCCTCTAACTTCTCAAGTTAGAGAACCAGAAGTCACATAGTGACCCCCGCAATTCTGAAATGCATCTCTCTCGATATTAGTAATCATGATTACCCCAAATTGTTTCCATGGAATTGTTACATGTATTTCTGGATGGAAGCAAAGTTAGGTAAATGGAATCAACTAGCTTTCATCTAAATAATGCTCATATAAATGTTACATACTAAGGTAAGGATGGGGAGCTTTGGAAGTGCTGATAAATTTGATTCTGCTGGTAGTCTACCCTTTGGTAAAAATATATAGCTTTCAGTTTTCTCTATTTCACCCTTCAGGTGAAAATATCAAGATATTTTTCCTCAGGAGAAAAAGTACATCTGTTTTAATTGAGAATATCCTCTGTTTTACTGATGAGGTTAAAGTCTATTTTCATGAATCTTCCAAGTTGCATTTTATTAAAAATGTTGGGGTGACATCCAGAAGTTCTTACGACCTAAACCTATCTCCGTTCTCAAGGATCACTCTGTACCCAGGGCCTATATGTGGTGCTGGGGATCAAACCCAGGTAGGCTGCAAGGAAGAGAAGCACCTGACTGGCCACGCTGTGTCTCCTCAACCTATTGTCTACATCCCTTTGGATTTTCATGACTTGTCTTTCCCAGCATAGTCTCCACCCTGATATATCCACAATCTGGAAGACCATTAGCTCAATACCGAGCAAAGGAAGGAGATTCAGTTGTAGCCCATTGTTTTTGGGTGATCAAATCACAAAGTGCAATGGAGGAGGAATTGCTGATTTCACTAGCTTTAATAAAGGACAAGTGCTTGTTATATCGAGAGAGAGAGAGAGAGAGAGAGAGAGAAATAATCCACATGCCATATAACTTTACAATAGAAGTTTTCTCATGACTTGAGAACTTGGAAGAATGATTAAGAACGTGGGTACAGGCACAGTTCATTTGGAAATAACGGTTGTTAAAAGAGTTTCACACACCCATGGAATCCAGTTTCACCCCCAATAAATTATTTTATGTATTTCTCTTGTTCCTTATTTGAGAGAATATTTCATTTTAAAAAGAAACACTTTTATCAATAGAAATACTGCCATCAGAGAAGAAAGCTTAAGCTTTTGGTGTCAGTTTATTATGTTTGGCTTTACATCTAATAATATAGAAGGGGTGTTTATATATTCAGAGACTTCCTTATTAACTGATGTCTGTTCCTCCCTTGGAGTAATAGATATTTTGGTCAAATTTGGCAGATGAGGCTTCTGAGAAGAGGAGATGGGAACTGAGGAGAGGGAGGGATGGTACCAGCTACCTCAAGAGGTGTTTGATTGATTGTAGGCAGATAATCAGCTTTATGGCATCTCTGTGCTCTATACACATCAGTCTTGTGTAGAATGTGGGATAACAGTGTACAAAAAAACTTCTTCTAGTTATCAAGTCTCTGTGGGTCTCATTAGCTTGGGAATGGCTGGGTGTATTTCATGAATGATTGCTGCCAACAACACCTACGCAGGATGTTCTTTATCCCTCCAGATCATAGGACTTCTTGTCCTGAGCACTGGGAAAGGCCTCTTGGGAACTGTTCACATAGGAGCTCTCAAATGCTTTCCTCATCATCTTGGGGTTCTTATGCCCCTTCAGACTTTGTATGCTGAATTTTGCAAAAGAAGACACCTGCTAGTCCATGGCAAACACCAGTTGTCCTGCAGAAATTCCAAATAACTTTCCCAATGTCAAACATTCCATCCTATAATATAGGCAGATCAAAAGGCTCAGCGTCCTTATGGTTTCTTTTGTTCTAGTTCTTAGTTTTCTTTCTGTTAGCAGTCAACATAATCTTGGTAACATCTGAATGTTTGTAATGAAGACTGTCCTCTGAGTCAGCTTCAAAGAAAAGCATGTCACAGGAGACAGTGTGAGACTATTTACAAAGCCAGAGCAGCAGATTCTGATAGGGACAACTGAAAATGATGCAGACCACCCAGCAAACACATGCATGACAGTCTAATAACATAAATCCATTCCTACCCAAACTATAAAGATCCTTTTCAATTTTGTTTTGTTTTGTTTTGTTAGAGGTATTATTTTGTTTTTTTGGGGGGGTACATGCCCAGTGATGTTCAGGGGTTACTCCTGACTCTGAACTCAGAAATTACTCCTGGTGGCATGAGGGGAACCATTATGGGATGTCAGGGATCAAATCTGGCTGTGGGTTGGCTGCCTGCAAGGCAAGTTCTCTATCTGCTGCACTCTCTCGCCCCTCCTGTGAAATGCTTATCTAAAAATGCTACAATTCCTTCCTTAAATAGTTTTTAATTCTTCGATGAAGATGCACTTTATGAACTTGGCCTTCATGTAGAAACAGGGATCTAAGAAACCACTGTCTAGATGACCAATGGTTCCATTAAAGGCTATTGTGTGCTTTCAGATTGGGGGAGGATTTTCAAAACCTAAATTCTGTTCCTTTTCTGCTTTCCCTTAGAAGTGATTATCACTTCTTTCTGCCCCACAGAAACAGAACAGCCAGTTCTCATAGCACAGACACTCTGCTATCTCTTGTGGAACAAATATTAAGAAGCAGGGAAATTTTTCCCTCAAATGATTTTAAAAACAAAGACCTGGGAAAAGCAGTGGCAATGCTGAGCCAAGGCACCCGACCCTGGATGAGACGTACATGAAGCAGCCCATCTCTGAGGCCGCCACTGTCGCCAAGGTCCAGAATGACACACTTCATCCTGACAGCCCCGGGCCTCCACAAGGCAGATTGTTTTTCCAGATTGGATGGATGGGGAGAGACCATGCAAAGGGATGCAGATGCGGGGAGCAGAGAGGCACAGAGCAGAGCCCCTCTCGGCCCTGGCGTCCTGTTGGGGACAACGAGTGTGGCCAGATGGTGCCCCGCTAGCCTTGTGATTTTACTGTGGCATGTGCTAGAAAGATAAAAAAAAAATGAAAGCATGGAAAATGTCACACAGTGTGAAAGGCTTGTATGAAAAGGTACAGGGCTGATTTTCAGCAGACAGTCTACAAAGGCTTTCCAAATGGCTGCCTCCTAGCCGCACCTAGCAGCTGGTTTGATTCCTTACATTCAAAAGACTTTCTCTTGTATGCTATCAAAGACGGCAGCTGACTTGCTCACCCACAAACCAAACAGCCACTGAGCCTTCAGGTCCAGCCCGGCGTCCTTCCCATCTGGAGATGGACTGTGGCCAGCCGTTGACTTGGCCCTCAGATGCCAGGCCTGCTGTCAGTGTCAGGAGCTGAAATCTCCCCAGGGTTCAGGAGGGCAACAGGGGCATCTCAGTCTCCCTCTAGGGGGTCCCTGAAACGCATGTGCCACTGAATTCCATTTCTCCAGCTGAGAAATGTCCTTCAGAGAGCAAAACAGTACAAATATTGCAGACCCAGAATGAGAAGTAAACACAAACATTTTGCATGTTTGTCTGTTTCCTTATTCCCTTGTTGCATATCAACTGGTTAGGATATTGCATCTTTCCGAAGTCAATACAAACTACTCCCTATGCTACATTAATAACTGCTATTTCTGGGGTCAGACAGACATTATAACAGGTAAGACACTTGCCTTGTATGCTGCCAACCCCCATCTTGGTGCCCGGAGTCCTGCCAGGAGTAATCCCTGAGCACTGCCAGGGGTGGCCCCAAGCCTCAAATGAATAATGAAGAATTGTTATGGGGCTGGAGCAACAGCAGGTAGGGCTTTTGTCTTGCATGTGGCCAACCTGGGTTTGATCCCCAGCATCCCATAGGGTTCTCCGAGCACAGCCAGGATTAATTCTTGAGTGCAGAGCCAGGAGGAACCCCTGAGTATTGCCAGGTGTGGCCCCAAGCCCCAAATTAATAAAGGACTGTTATTTCCTCCATAGACTCAAATGCTAAGAAACCATAAGAGCAGGGTGGAGTCCTGGGGGTGTGATTCATGGAGGAACTGCCCGGAGCCTTGACAATTCATCCCAGAGGTGTTCGCTGTAGGCTGAGATGACAGGCAGCCCCCAGAGAGGAGGGGCAGCAGGTTCTAGAGCCCACATAGCAGCCATGAGATGGGGGGCCAAGGGAGAAGGGTCTAAGACACCATTTTCCTCCAGGGGATGCACCCTCTTAGCTCAGACTTCGGTAGGCTCCCTTCAAAGGGCATATCACACCAGTCAGTGATAAATTTAGCAGTAGTCTTCCTTATCTGGACTGTAAGGAAAATGTCAAATGGCAGCTGACCCCTGCCAGCCAATCCCATGTGCCAGGCTCTACTCTCCTTTGCACAAGTCTGAGCCGCAGTCTCTGTGCACGGACTAAAGGAGAGGAGAGGATTTGAAGCATGAAGTCTAAAGAAGGTCTCTCTCTCTCTTTCTCTCTCTCTCTCTCTCTCTTTCTCTCTCTCTCTCTCTCTCTCTCTCTCTCTATATATATATATATATATATATACCTATCTATCGAGCGACAGCACAGTGGTAGGGTGTTTGCCTTGCACGCAGCAGTCAACATGGCCGACCTGAGTTCAATTCCTCCACCCCTCTCAGAGAGCCTGGCAAGCTACCGAGAGTATCTCGCCCGCACGGCAGAGCCTGGCAAGCTCCCTGTGACGTATTTGATATGCCAGACACAGTAACAACAAAGTCTCCAATGGAGACGTTACTGGGCCCGCTTGAGCAAATCGACGATCAATGGGAGGGCCTTTACCTTTTACCTTTATCTAGTGTTCCCATCTAAATGGATTTCACCACAGCATGAACAATCACTGAAATTTTATGCCAATGTGAATTTTGTCATCACACAGGTTTACATACAGAATCAATTTCATGGCCAACATCCATATCCCCTTCATCCTAGGGCACTCAGAGAAGGTTCATGACAAGCTTTGAATCAACAAGGCCCCACAGTGTGATCGAGAACCTCTGGGTGACTCCCCCCCTCCAACAAGGGACACGCTTCATATCCCTCAGTGTCTTCTCCCTCAGCCAGCAGCTGCAGCCAAGTCTGAGCAGATGTCCACATCCACCTCTGGACTGTGTCTGGATTACACTGATGTGCCCAGTTGCCACCTTGAAACAGCACGCAGATGAGTCTGACTCTCAGATACAATAATCCAAGGGCATTGGCCAGGGGGGCTAGTCTTTGCCTGTGGTTTGAGTGCCTGGAAGAGGTGCAGTTGATGGAACATCTCAAAATTTATGTCATTCTTCAATAAAGAGCAGCGTTTCTCTGAGCCAAAGGTCCACGGCAAGGTCAGCACTCTAGAATTTTCTTCTACCAGCCTCCAGAGATCAAGATATTTTGTGCATGACATTGGAATCACCTTGTCATTGGTGTAGACAGAAACGGGACTGTCTAGCTGGAGCACTGTGAGATGCTGTGATCAGCTGAGAGAGAGCATGAGCTTTATATGCTAATGCCAGGGGACCACCATGGCTTCTGGTGCAACCCGAGGAAAATAGTTTCTTAGCAGAGCCTGCAAAGCAAGGCTCTCTAGCACACACGGCTGCCTGAGGCCTCTGCTGTCTTCTTGGCGTGACTGTCGTGGGTATTTGGATAAACAATCCATGACCTTGTTTCACACCGCTTAATGAAAAGACAAGATCAGAAGATTGCAATGTCGGGTTCCTCCAGAGAGGACACGTTTTCCCACTATGACCATAAGCATTACCACCAAAAAAAATTAAAATGCAAGGTGCATGAGTGGATTTGTACATGAGCCTGTTGAGACAGGCTCCATATTTTATGGCTCAATTTATCAAATTTGCCAAGTTCAAGGGGTAAAACCAGTTAACTTTCAGCTCAACGAATGATGTCACCTCCAAAAATTAGGGTATATACCCAGCCAAGGATGCCAGCCTTCCAGATGGTATCACACCTGAGACCCCATCTAGGCTGCAATCAGCACCACTCATGTCCCCAAATACATGGGCTCACTTGCACTCTTGGTTAAAGCTATTACGAGGGATAACAGAGGACTGAAAGGCTCAGGCATCATGGGACTCTGCACAGGAAGTTGGCCGGGGAGAGGGCGTGAAGAACTTTCCATCTCTTCAGAACAGAGTTTCTTGATTCCAGTCAGGTGACTGGTTCACTGTGGGAGAAAGTGAGGCGCATGTCACTTCCCCTCCTGCGTCCTCCATGTGTGGTGTGGTGTGGGGAGAGAACGGCCCAGCGCTCTCTGCTCTTGCTCAGTAGCCGGGAGGCCCCGGCTTCAAACAGGAAAGAAATGCTACAGTCAGTCCCAGCTTTCTCTTCCCTGGCTGCAGAGGAAGGCAGCACTCTTTAGCATCCAACTGGATGGGAACACATGTGCCGTGCTCAGCTGATGAAGGCAGGAAACGGCTCTTGGGAAATGGGATCTGCTTCCCCAGGAATGACAGGCTGCAAGTTTTCCCAGAGAGCGTGGTCACAGCTGAACACAAGGGAGAGGTCAATGTGTCCACTCTGTTCCTGAGAGTGAGAAGGAAGGAGCTACTACACAAATGCTGACAGCTGGGCAGGTGACTGGCTTCTGTTCACCTATTCCTGCCCCCTCTGATGCAGTGAAAGATTCCTAGTTTTCATCAACTGCCCACATCTCCTATGTGTTAGCTTTTGTTTTGGGGGTACATATCACATTTGTCAGTTCTTGGGGCTTACTCCTGGCTTGGGGGACCACATGTGGTACACGGGCAGGTGTGTACAAGGCGACTGCCCTGACTACCATGCTATCAATCATCCACATCTTTATGGAGATATGCTTGCCACCTCAAGTACCCCTTTTTATTTTATTTATCTTATTTTCACTTGGTTTGCATTTTTCTTGACATCAAATGTTTATTATATGATGGAATTTCAGAGGTCTAGAATGACCTGCACTTTGTGTGCGTGACTATTACCATTTCCTCCAAAGATCTATCCCACAACAAAACACTCCTCAACCCATTGCTCACGGCTTTTCACCTATCTAAGAGTGCATCTGACTGATTTTGAGATAGTTTTCTGTAGTGTTTCACAGTCCATGCCTGTATGGCACATAAGTAATGATCTTTCACTCCCTTACTTATCATAACCATCTCAAGTTTCACCCACTCACCTCTCCCAACATGATCTCAGGTTTCTCAATGGTAGAGTTACACTGCACCGTGTGGAGCCCACAGTCTCTTTATTGACCCTCTCTCACTGAGCATTTGGTTGATTTTGTGTTTTAGCTTTGTGACACGCTGCTCTGAACACAGATGCAAATATTCTTTAGACTTATGCTTTCTGGACCCTCGGGTAAAAAACTAGCAGTGCTATTAGTGCATCCTATGGAACTGAAGCTCTTAGTTTTGTTGGTTTGGGGCTGGGGGCCACATCTGCCTGTGTTGGGGTTCACTCCTGGCAGTACTCAGGGGACCCTATGGAGTGCCAGGGGTCAAACCCAGGTTAGCTGCATGCCACGTGAGCGTCCTACTTGCTGTACTATTGCTCTGGCCCAAACTCTTAGTTTTGAACGGATTTTCCATACCAATTATTAATTATTCTTCCCTAAGTCATGCCCAAAAGTCATTCCCAAAACCTCCTCATCTCTCTGTGCTGCTCACGTGACTCTTTGGTGCCTCTGTCCCAGTGCTCACAGGGCTGTTTCTGGGTGCCCAGGGACCTAAGTCACAACACAGATGGTGGCATGTCCTCTCCTGAGAGACAGGGTGGACTCTCGCCTTTCCCCAGCAAATGTTAACCACAGTTCCCTTGCTCATTTACCTCTTTGGGGGGATTTCCTCCTCTCCCCACCCTCTGCACCCTGATCATACCTCTTCCTTGTCACCTCCTCCCTGGAGCCTCTCCTGATTACCTCCAATTAGACCCAAAGTTTAACTCCAACGCTCTGGGGACCTCCACCCCCAGATCTTAAGATGTTCTGACTTATTAAATCTCCTTAAAGAACATCCTGTGCTTTACTTGATTTCATAACAGCCACAGCTCCAAGTACAAGCCTGCGAGCACTGAATCCCGTTGGACGGAATGTCTAAGTTCTGCATCTAGTCACCTAGAAGACCTGGCACCCAATTCACCCAATCAAAGGGAAAGCAAGCTGGCTGGCGTTCTCGCAAACGGTACCCATCTGCCTGAACTGCGGCTCGCATCCATGTGCCTTCAGTGACTGATCACTTTAGAGCCACGCCCTGCTGGGTGAGGGTGGCGAAACCCCCTACCCCCTGTGGAGATGCAGGTTGAGACACGTCTGCTTCTGCCCGGGATGTCATCTTCTCTTTGCTTCCCGTCCTCAGAGCTCAGCCAGCGCCATTCTATGATGATCCATTTGCTTAGGATCAGATCAGCACAGAGAGCACGGAGACCACAGGAGACATTATTCTCTAAATCCATCTGTGCCCGTAAGGACATCTGCGCTCCTCGGGGGCATGGCCCGTGCGTGACGGGAATGTCTCATGAGAACAGGGGAACTTCTCCCAGAGTCCCGAACAGCATCCGTCCGAGCTGGCTCGTCGTCACAGGGCAGCCTACAGGAAACAGCACCAAAGGCCCTCTGCAAGAGCATTGTCTGCAGTCCCCAGCAGGACAGGACTAGAATGTTCTGGATACAAGCAGCGCACTGTGCAAGTCAAGGAACCTGTGGTGGATGTAACGCAGCTCTGGGAGCACAGGGGCTCTGCAGACAGACTCTGAGGGGGGTGGGATCACTCTGTCCCCGGCTGCTCCCAGGACGTGGGCTGATGTGTCCAGGAGGCAGGATAAGGGAAAATGCCCTCCTCCTCCTCAGTCCAACCTATCCTTGTACGGTGCTGGTCCGGGAGCACCGAGCCAGCAGCAGAGACCACTGAGCCTGCAGAGCTGCCAGGGAGGCAGACAGGAAGTCTCTGGTGTGAGCAATCCTGGGAAGACCCAGCATTCTCTCTCTTTTTCCCTCTCTCTCTCTCTCTCTCTCTCTAACTTGCTCTCTCTCCTTCTCTTTCTCCCTTTCTCTTCCTCCCTTTCTTCCTCTTTCTCTCACTTCCTCTTCCTGTCTCTCCTCCCTCCCTCTTTCTCTCTCTCCCTCTCTCCCTGTCTCTCTCCCTTTCTTCCTCCTCTCCTCCTCCTCCTCCCTCCCTCTCTCCTCTCTCCCCCTTTTCTCTCTTCTTTCTCTTCTTTCTCTTCTTCTTCTTCTTCTTCTTCTTCTTCTTCTTCTTCTTCTTCTTCTTCTTCTTCTTCCTCTTCTTCCTCTCTCTCTCTCTCTCTCTCTCTCTCTCTCTCTCTCTCTCTCACTCTCTCTCTCTCTGAAGCACAGCCAGAGAGGGCTCTGCTGCAGGACGAGGTGGCAGACAGGGAGGTGCTTCCTTCCCCCTGGGAAGGGATTTCCTGCTCTTCGGCTCGCCCAAACACCCGCTCACTGCTGCCCCTGCAGAATCTGAAAGCCTGCGTGCAGGCAGGATGGACAGGACCTGAAGGGAGAACCTCTGTTGTACTGCTGCTGCTTCTCCTTAGCCCGCTGCTCCTGCCCAGGGGACCCTGCAGAACGGAGCCCCTGGCTCTCTCCTGCAGGAGAGGGAGCACAGTGCCAGGGGCAGCTGGCAGCTGCAACTCAGACCATCAGATGCCTGGGAGTCATCCACCCATGAACTCACAGGGAGAAGCTTCTCCAATTGCACAGGCAGCCGCCAGTCTCTCTGCATGCTCTGTTTACCAACAACGTCGGGGTGATGATAAATTGCAGGAGTTATTATGGAGTCTCTGATTCAACCGTTGAGATTTCAAGCCATTTTCAACTCAGAATGAAGCTTTCAACAGGTTCCAATGTAAAGATGTTCCAGTAGATTCCAAAGCAGAAAGATGGAGAGAGGGAAGGAGGCAGAGACAGGGAAGAGACAAAGGGAGAGAGAAGGAAGGAGAGAGGAGGGGAGGGAAGAGGACAGAGAGAGGAGGGGTTGTGGAGAGGGAAGGAGAGAGCCATCCACCACAGTGTCATCACATGGCCAGTGTGGAGCCCGAACACTCGCTATATCCAGAGTCCAGGCTGAAGGGGACAGGAGCCGGTTTTGTCATGAAATGACTTCATGGTTCATGCAGTTAGGGTAGAAGTGGGCAAGGATGGGGAGGGATGGGACTGGAGTTTTCAAAGAACTTCCTGGAACATATGCACAAGCTGTTTTGTCATGATGCGGGCTGGAAACGTACGTAAAGTGATAAGGCAAAGTTATGCAGCACAAATTTATTCAAAAATAAATATTTCAGCATCAGAGAGTATGTTAACTGGCTTACGGCTGTTACCAAACAAGAAAACTTGCTTGGTGCTCTTGGTTGCTAGGTCTCACGAGTGGAAATGAATCCCTAGGCCAGAGAACTCAGATATTATCACATGGTTTAAAGAAATCAAAAGAAAAAGCTTCACATCATCGAAATAATATACTAAAGAAAATGATTTTAGGAGCAAGCTCATCCACACGCTCCTAAGCTCTGGCTGTCCTGACATCTTGTTCCAGATGAAGAGCCGTGAAACAGTCCTCAAACGAACCTCCTCCCTGAAGTGACTTCAGGACGCCCAGAGCATCTGCCGGTGACAGGGTGGAGAGAGAACAGCTTCAGGCCCCAGCTGGTTTGAACTCAAAGCTGGGTCTCTTTATTCTCACCCTCCCGGGTCCGACACTAAACCTAGCCTTGACCTGCAAAATGGAAGCAGTAACGGGACACTTTTAGAGGTTCAGCAAGAGCTTCAAATACGACATTTCCAGCCTTCTGCTGTCAGATCAAAGGGTTAGAGTACAGGGTCAATTCCAGTCCGTCTTTGTCCTCTTGGAAGCGGCCTTGCTGTCTGTGGTTGGTGGGTTATGATGATCACACAATTCACCGCGTTCCCTCACGAACTTATCAAAGATTTTCCATCTTTTGAGAAAAATCTGACAGGCCATCTCAGCAGAATCCATTCCCAGAGCTGGACTTCCCCATGCAGTCAGCCCCATTAACCATTGCCTTAGTTCATAACATGCAGTCAAATGGTCAGGGATCAAGAAAATGTTCTGTGGGCAACTGGGTATGATTTCTGGGTTATTCCACTCTGGATTTCCTCAGATTGAAACACAGGATTGCTTTGGTTGCCCTGACTAACCTATGCACCATTTTTCCTACAAATCCCATTGCCAGAAAACTCACAACCTTTGGTATATGTTCAAAGCCGCCATTTCTGATAAAGTGCTTAGAATATCAAATTCCTTAGGCATGACTTAAAGACAACATCTGGATAATTCTGGACAATGGGACACCAAAAGAAGATATCCTACAGCATCTTGAGCCATTTTATTGGTTTCTCTAGGGTGTGTGTGTGGGAGG
Organism: Sorex fumeus; assembly: GCF_029834395.1. NCBI lineage: Eukaryota > Metazoa > Chordata > Mammalia > Eulipotyphla > Soricidae > Sorex > Sorex fumeus. The sequence continues at coordinate 22,413,276 of NW_026606065.1, read as the reverse complement.
GGGGACAGGGGAGTGCCTTAAGCAGAGGGGGCGGGTGCAGGCAGCAAGAAACCCAACTCTACAGAACTAACTCTTGATGACCAGCTCTGAGTCCTTTATGATTGTAGAAATAAATATGACCTGGAGCTAGGATACACTTACACACAGAAAAGAGCCTGAATGTGACCGTTCTATGGGTTCACACAGTGCAGCAGCTCCTAGCAGTGGCCCTCAAACTCCCACAACATAACACAGGGGATGTCTTTGAACATAAAGCTCCAGTCAAAGGAGCTCCATACTGCACCATCAGTGTCCCGAGAAGTCACCTACTTGTCATTCATTGAATACGATGCCTTGACAGGATGTTTTAAGGAGCGGCAGGCTCACTTTCTTTGCCGTTCTATTTAGCCCCACGTTCAATATGATAATCACTCTCATTTGGCTTAAAATACTCTTTGAATAGTTTACGCTTTTGTGGCTCTGGCAAATATATATCGAATCTCTACATAAATAGATATTGAATCCTTAACATTTTTGTCCTCATTGAAATACACATACACGTGCGCATGCACACACACACACACACACACACACTTCATGAGAGGAATACAAAATTACACAAAAAAATTCTTCAGGCACAAATTAGCTGGACAGGACAAACTTTGAGCTCGCTGGATCTTATTTAGAACATATAAAAGGCCAAGCATGTAAACATGTTTGACTTTGCATGTGTTTGCTTGTGAGTTATAGATTAAACAGTGTTATTTTTAATGTTTTTCAAATAGAAAACTAGAATTATCTCTGTGGTTATACATGACAGCCAGCAATACAGGTTGGACTGTAAGTTGAAAGTGTGGTAGACCTAGTTAAAAAGAAGTAAGTGGTGGAGGGATGGGTACTTTATCATTGTATAACTGAAACCCAAGCACAAAAATTTATAAGTCTACAACTGTACCTCATGGTGTTTCACTAATAAAAATTAAAAATAAAAGATGTAAGTCATGTATGCCAGTGATTTGCAGAAGTGTAAAGCCCCTCCAGTCCCTCTGATAGAGCTCTTCCCTCAGAAGGATCTGTGATACCTGCTGCCACCTTGAACCAATCCAAGCACTTTGATGTTCCTTCTTTACAAATAGAAATAGGTTTTGTTCTCAAGCCCGTCTTACTCAGGAATTCCATTTATGAATTTAAGTCTCCATCGTTATTCTTTTCATTAAAACCTGTCATGAGCTGTGCCTTCAACTTTCTCTTTCCTATAATTCATGCACATATGCAGAAGTAGCTAATTAATAAATTAATCACTTCATTAAAAATATTAAGTATAATCTGCTTAGCAATTTAAATTTTGCCATTTAGGACCACCAGTATTGTCCCAACTGTCCTATTAAAGTGTTCTCTCTATAAATTCTTGTAGTGGATATTTCTAATTTTTAGAGAGCTGGATAATCACTAGTTCATTAAACTGCAGAGAATTACAGAATTTCTACCTCTTTATAAATAAAGATAAAAATCAGCAGGCTCAAAAGTTGTGGGTTTACAAAATACAATTTTAACCGATACGAAATTTCAAGTATTCCACACCATCTAAATCAATAGAATATTTTCCTGATCTATTTTTCTTTCACATCCCATCAGTACTTTTAAATTGAGTAATGTCAACATATTTCTGGTATAATGTGTTTCTGGTTCATTAGAGACACTAGAAATTAAAAATCTTTGACGAATGTAAAAATTCATGTTAGACATTCAAAGAAGAGCCAAATTTCTCTTAATGTTGGCTAGACCATGACGTCTACAGTCCAGTTGCAGTGGACTAAGATTTAGCATATTGGTTCAATTCCTATAATCATATCCTACAAGCATCTCATTTGAAAGGTTTTTGGCATGGTCTTATTTTACTATTATTGAACAAGTTCTGATTTGGTGTGGTTAAATTACGGAAAACATAATTGCAAACATACAGTTTTGCATATATATGTTAAAAGTAAAATCATGCTCAAAATTATTACCAATTTGCATTTATATCAAATTTAACTCTCCTTCAAAACTCAAAGAGTATTCTTATTCACGAATGAATTGGAGCACAGATGAAATGGAAGGACCACCCCATTCACAGTTCCTGTCTCAGCTTTGGGGTTGTGAACATGAGACCCAGTTCCCCTGGCTGTGTTGGAAGCTGTGGGTCTATCTGCCCAGGCTGGCTATGACCTTAGTACTGTCTAATTGGTGTGGGTGTCAAGTATTCTCCATTGGAAAACAAATACTCTTCTGTTCAACCTTTTTAGAAAAGAACATCCAGTTGATGGTCAAAAACAGATTTCTAATGAAACAGTGATAGGGCGAGACACCAGAGATATGCAATATCTAGGCAAAGGGCGCCCAGGGTTGTGAACTGAACTCTGCAGAGATATGCTGGCCCACTAGACTAGAACATATTATTTACTTTACTTTACAAATGATAACATTATTGCCTAGCAACTTATTACTAGTTTAACTTTCTAGAGTTAAATATGCATCACATATCGCATAATATATAAAATAATGTCTATATTTCTGATATATGTTCTACAATATATAATTTACTGCTATAGATTATATATGCTAAATTACATACCATAGAAAAACATTTTATTATCTGTATGTGTCACATCATATACTATATAAAATTTTGTCATAGGGGCTGGAGCGATAGCACAGCGGGTAGGGCATTTGCCTTGCATGCAGCCAACGGAGGTTCTATTCCCAGCATCCCATATGGTCCCTTGAGCACTGCCAGGAGTAATTCCTGAGTGCAGAGCCAGGAGTAATCCCTGTGCATCACCAGGTGTGACCCAAAAAGGAAAAAAAATTGTCATGGAAAATTTTTACTAAAAAATTTTTCTAAGTAAAAAAACTTTACTAAATTTTTACTTTCATAACAAATTTTAAATTTTTACATGAAAGCATGCAGATCTGGTAGATAGTGAAGGCCCCCAAAATTAAGGCCTTCACTATCTAACAGCTCTGCATGCTTTCATTAGGCATTACTAGCAAGTACTAGGTGGGTGAATTTACACACACACACATAGATCAACAGGAGTCAGTGGAAACCAATTGAAAGGACTACGTTCAGGTCCAATGCCAAAAGAGTGGGCTGAGCAGAGGGAGAGATGAAGGGTTAGGGTCACCAAAGAGCAGACATTGGGTCATTTCAGACAAGGATTACAACAGAAGCATTTAGGCTTTACAGAGAATTTGATTATTTATTTGTTTGATGTATTGATTTACACCTAAAACAGATTCAAATAGTCACCCAGGCTTCACAAAGTCCCTTGGAAACAAAGTAGACATAGGACAGGTTGTCATTTTCTTTCTTCTGAGCACGCCCATTTTTGGTCAAGTTTAGAAAAGCATGAGAGTTTGTTATCTGGATGAGAAATGAAGGCATATGGTGAAAATGTTTCACCTATGATGCATAAACTCGAACCATAGTCTTCTACTCATCACACCTTAACATCAAAAACTGTACAAAGGGTCAAATGGCTTTATGTAGGTGGGCTCATCACGATTCCTTACCTGAATTTCATCTCGATAAAGACACATTCAAAGTTAAATTTTAAGCTGAATAGTCTAAGTTGAAAACAGAAAGACTACTTTTTTCATAGGTCAACAGACAGTTGCAAATTGAACCACAAAGAGAAACTACTGCTCACAAAGAAAACAAAATTAAAGATGGAAATATGAGATTCCATATATTATTAAGAAGGAACATGAGAGTGTTGTACCTACAATTTCCAGTTTTCTGCCTCAGTGGCTTTTCTTTTCTGAGAACAGTTATTGCCAAGGTTTGGTGTTTTGTACTTTCATCAAGTCATTTAAAATTTTTTTTCTAAATATGGAATTCTATCTGCCTCCATATGTAAATGACATTCTGCTTAAGATTTGTCTTAATTTAAAAAAATCATCTCCTAGAAGTAAAGTTCACCATTTTTATTTCTAGCTCCTTTTGAAAAATGTAGCTAACCATCACAACAAAAGAAATCTCTTTCATTTATAAAGTGGCCTTATCTCCTTAGATTTCCACCCTCAGAATTTTCATGGAAAGAAAATCAATGCACAGAAAACTGCATTCTCACAAATAACTTTTCCAACTCTATTAACAATTATCCAGACATCCATTCTGTAGACCTGTTCTTTCCAATTTCATACAGCAATTGTTTGAAATTGCAATAAAAAATCATGAAAATTGAAAACATTTTCAATTTTCCAGAAAGAAGGCTGGTAAACAATTATCCAGAAACCCAGAAAGGAGGCTGATAAACAATTTATCAATAACTATTCAGTCATTTTTTTGCACCTAGGTGAAAATTAGTAAAAATGACTTTGATAATAAAATTCCACAATAGTGAATGTTTTTACTGTAGCACTGTCCTCCCGTTGTTCATCAATTTGCTTGAGCGGGCTCAGTAACATTGTGAGACTTGTTACTGTTTTTGGCATATCAAATATGTCATGAGTGGCTTGCCAGGCTTTGTCACGCGGGCGAGATACTCTCGGTAGCTTGCCCTGCTCTCAAGAGGGGCAGAGGAATCGAACCCAGATCAACCAGGTACATGGCAAACGCCCTACCTGCTGTGCTATCTCTCCAGCCCGAACATGCTCACTTCGGCAGCACATATACTAAAATTGGAACAATACAGAGAATGTTTTTACAGCTTCCTAAAATCACTTTGATTTACTAAAAGTTCAATGCACTTAATATGTAAGTCCTTTAAATTGCTACTTTATTTTTGGGGGTAAGAGAGAAAATTTAACTTTTTACTTTCTGGCGGGTTGGAGCCATAGCACAGCAGGTAGGGCATTTATTGCCTTGCATGCCGTCAACGGGGCCGACCCGAGTTCAATTCCTCCACCCCATTTGAAGAGCCCGGCAAGCTACCGAGAGTGTCTTGCCCACACGACAAAGCCTGGCAAGCTACCTGTGACGTATTTGATATACCAAACACAGTAACAACAAGTCTCACAATGTTACTGGGCCTGCTCATGCAAATTGATGAACAATGAGAGGACAGTGACAGTAACTTTCTGGAAAAAATTTTACTATTATGTGCAACTCCCTAACATATTAATGTTCCGTGGTCTATATTTTAGTTTATAGAAACTTTAATTGATTCTAGTTATTCGGCAATGGGATGAATGTCTACGACAAGCTTTGAGTTAAAGAAAAATGTCAGTATTTTGTTCTAGATGAGTTACAGGTTCGAGAAGTCCAGATCACGTCTAAAAGAACCCAGTTAGACTGTTTTCTGAGTGCCCAACCATCATATTTATCATGGATAAAAATCAAGTTATTGGTAACATTCTTTGTCCATCTGACATTAGTGAGCATATAACAATTCCAGGTTGTGAATAAAGTCAATGTTTGATTCTGTAGGTATTTCCTCATTACTAGAAACCAGAAATCTAATTTACCTCAGTATTCATTGGATGATAAAGATTTTGAAGTTGGAGAGACAGAAGTTGCAATAAGCCAAATGCGGTCTATTTTCACATTGGTACACAGACATGTCAAAGCAGAGGGAAGAAAGTATTTGCATATATCTATTCTTTGTTGTATCAATCATGTCTTGATCTACCATTCATTCTCTGTCTCTGTCAATATGCATCAATATATTCTATAGCTAGTCATCTTCTATTCCCATCACAGCTTACTATGCCTCACAAAATGTTAATAATATGTAAGACAACAAGGCCCAACAAGCGATGGACCTTTTTTTTCATTTCTTTCTAATTACAGTTTTATCCCCCTGTGTCATCGATGTACAGAATGCAGCTCAGGTGGAATTTCCGTTTTTCCAAGACATTGAACAAGGTCCTTCAGACATGAACACTTTCCTGTCCACCCATTCAATGGGTCAAATAGTTGGTCAGGTGCTGTTGTCTCTCTTTTCCTTCCTGATCTCAGACCTGCTTGTGCTCTTAAAGCCCAGAAATGTACATTATTGTGACTCACAAATGCTGACCCAACTAAGCTAAGCCCGAGACACACCAGATGCTCAAATGTCACAGGGAGCCACAGTGTGTGGAGAGAAGCTGCTGCCTCTGGTCAAACGAGACACGCTAAATTCTGGAAGAAACACTACCTGATTTGGACCCCAGGACTCTGGAACTGAGCGTTCTCAGCAGCAAAAAGGGGCCTTGGGGTCGGGGGGGGGACACAGAGGTATGAGATGGGGACACGTGGAACAGGACAGCAGGGCCCAGTCACTTCCTCACTTCCTTCATAACCATCAAGTGGGGGAGTGCACAGAGGGCAGACAGGATAATCAAGATTGACAGGGCCTGCGAAACTGCCCATGAGGCAGAGGCTTCAAAGGGAAGGCAGATGCAGAGCTCGCCTGCAGTGTTGGTGGAAGGGGGGAAGTAAAATAACATCAAGAAACAGGTGAAAAAGTATTATTATTATTATTATTGTTATTATTATTGTTATTATTATTATTTGTTTTTGAGTCACACCCAGCGATGCTCAGGGGTTACTTCTGGATTATGCACTCAGAAATTACTCCTGGCGGTACTCGGGGGACCATATGGGATGCTGGGGATTGAACCCAGGTTGACCATGTGCAAGGCAAACACCCTACCCGCTGTGCTATTGCTCCAGCCCCAGGTGAAAAATTACTGCGTAAAATTTCACATAAGGGGTTAAAATGGGAAGCAGCAGTACTTCCCGCTTCTAGGTGATTCTATGTTCTCAAAGTCTCCATAAGAAACCTACTGTTTTGGAGGTCACTTTCCATAAGTGTTCCTTAAGCTTTGGGGCTAAGCACTTTCAACACTTCAACTTACTCCCCATTACTTTAGAACCTACTTTTCAGGGCACGACAGGACCCACGGAGGTATTCCAGAGACAACACGGAAAAGCTGCACCTCTCCGAGTCCAGCCTAAGGTGGCCCAGCGTCTATTAGGATAGCCTTCAGCTCTTGAACATGGATGGGAAGATCCTGGTCCTGGTCCTGAGGAGGTAGAGGGAGAGACTTTCCTCTCTGAAGTCCGCACATGATTTGAAAGTGGGTCTTTTCTTGAGGCAAGCAAAGCAGAGATGTTAGTCAGGCATGAGGGCAAACAGGGAGGGAGGAGGTTTTAACCATTAACAGGTTCAAAGACATCCAGTGAACAGGGCATGTTACTAGAAAGAGTTGTGAATATTAAATCAGCTCAATCAATGGCTGAATAAATAGCAGTACTCTTACATTAATTTTTTTAAAAAAAGAGTTTGAAGTCTTTTATTTTCTTAAGTTTTTATTTTTGTGCTAGGGATTAAACCCAGAGCTCCATGTATAGTTTTTATTTTGACTTTTCTGGAATTATTTTTCTTTCTTTGTGTTCTACATGTAATCTTTTAGTTCTCTGATTTTAAATTGTATATGTAGCTGATTTTTAAATTTCTATCTTTAGGCAATACCTCTGTTCTGAGTTCCAGAATAATATACTTATTCATTTTTCAAAAAAAAAAAAAAAGAAAAAGAAAGTTGAGAATGGAGGTATTTGGAAGGTAAGGTGACCAATTTCTCCATATGAATAAATGCCTAGATAGAGCACATTTGTTCATCATGGAGAGAACACCAATTTAAATGATTCCTGTACCAAATAAGCTTTGAAGAGGAGGCATTTGCTCTCTGAACCACTGATGGGCTGAATCCCACCAAGTGCCAGCCAAGGTCATAGCACCCGACCTACAGCACATTGAGTACTGTGATGACCTATGAACACACAGCTTTAAACAGTGGTTTATCAAAACAAGACAGAGAACGAATATGTAATGAAAACAATCCATGCCTGTAAATCTCAGAGCCTAAAACAAGAAGTGTTTCCTGATCCTTATCCTAAGCCTGTACAAACTTGGCTTGTCATAGATTCTTCTTTTGCTGTCTCATCCTTAGGGGATGCTACAATTTGTGGTATGTGGCAATGCCATGGAGTAAAAATAAATTTGGAAATGTATATTAATGCTCTTTAAATGTGAGGAATTAATGCAGTTCAATTTTTCAAATGAGTTCAGAATGAATCCTGCTAACTGCACTGCACAGTCCCTGTTAGCTGCACACAATCAGCCGTCTACCGCGTAGACCTTGAAGGGAGTACACAGAGAGAATTCCGTGTACCACTAGCATGTGCTGAGTATCCATGCCACCCAGGGGAGTCAAAACCCATTAGAACACCTGGATCGAGCAAACATAACCAAGGCCATTCCTGAGAGGTATCAAGCACACACCTGTTTTGCGGCACCTGTTTTCGATGGTAGCTACTCCACTTGCTAGAGATATAAGCACATTCTTTTATTCTGGGAAAACAGAGAGCACATTCATATAGGAGGCTTCCACAGGCACAACTCCAACCAAAACTCTTCTCACTGTTAGTAGTTTGCTCTCCGGAGAGTGATTTCTCAAAACTCAGCACAATGGGTTCTTGCAAATGGCTGACACAGGATTGCTTTGCACCAATTGAATGCTGCCCCACGTTCCAGGGCCAGTCAACGCTCTACAACTAATGCTGAATCCAACATGGCATAAATAGGACTCTGTTTCTTGAATCTCTTTTGCATTTGTTGTGACTGAAATTAGCTCCTGGATTTTCTTTTTTAGTTTTTTTTTTTTCCCACCTTATGCCTTGGCATCAGTTCAACAGGAGATTAGACACAGTGTTTTCCCACATACTTTTGTGCTCATTCCTTAATGATATGTTTGGGACTGAAAATAAATCTCTCATCATTCCCAATGCCCCAAACTAAGAATTTCCTTTAAAATACACATATCAATATTTGTTTAAGTCTGTGAAATCAAAGAAATATTTTCTTTTAAATATCATGGTATGACCAAAACTCAGTCATGAAAGCTTTGGGACTATACAAAAATATCACAGACGTCACGTGAACGAAACTGTATTTAATACTTTTGGGTATCTGATATTACATTAAATCAGGAAACCACCTCTGAATGGCTGCCACTATTTATTTCCCTCTTATTGTCAACCAGTAAACGAGTTGTCTTATCTAAATTAGGTCCTGGGGATGCTGGGCCCAGGTTACATTTATCTCTTTGAGACTAGCTGCACCAAAAGACTTGGTTTCCAGGTCTGTGCTCTCCCACAGACAACCACTGGGAATGGAGTCTGGGTTCTCAACCTCAGAGAGTGATGAAGCACACAGCCCCCATGCCACCTGTGTGCTGATGAGCGCCTCCCCACATGCAAATCTGTAGGACTGGGATGGACTCAGGGAGCTTGCCTGCAGCCCTGCAGCAGGAGGTTGACATTCCCAGAGCATCAGATTAGATGCAGTGCCCTGTGTTTCTTCTTAGGAAGTTACTTTGCTGACTGACTTGCAGGGGGGTGGGGGAGGGATTGGGGGGTTGATGGAGGATGTTTACATGAAGGTGTGGAAAAGAGCCTGCTCCTTCTCTGGGAGCTGACAGGAATGATATCCCTCTGGACCACACCGCAGCAAAATCGAGATTCACTCCCTGTAGAAGTTGGATATTTTCTGTGTATTGTCAGTAAAAATTCATCCTTAAAAGAGAGTTGCCTTGAGGCCCACCTATGAATGTTTGCTGCCCTCCCTTTAAAATTGCCCCAAGCCTTTCCTTTGTCCTGCTTCCTTTGTCCTACCGAATTCTCCACTGGGCTGCCTATATTTAGAACTGTAGAAATCTGCAGGACAAGGAAAACAAACAAAGAAGGAGAATTAGCTGTTGGCAGTTGGTGGGCAGCTGTAAGAGACTCACTCCAGAGGTTAATTTCTCTCGCATCATCCCCCCACGTTTCTAGCCATTTCCAACCAACTAACTTTTCAGATCCTAGGCAGTAGGTTGGATCTTTAGTGAAGCTTTTCTGGTGTGTTCCATCAGATCTAAAACAATGTGCTACTGACATCGGGTTACAGATACCCCAAATATGAATGCACATAAATGACAGAGATCAGATACACAGAAACCAATGCACAAATGATGCACATGTGTGTCCGTATCAGTCCACATATGGGCTTCTGTGTAGCAGACTTGTCTGCACACATGCAAGGTCTGGACCACGTCTGCCCCATCCATCTTCTGTTCTGGCTGACCACGGGCATATACACTGTGAGTCAGGACTTGCTGGTAGTGCCAAGAACACAGTGGACACTTGGCAAAGTCTAAAAGTGACTTAACAGCAAACTAGCTCTCAGGACGCCATGCCACTCAAATTCAGATAGAGCTTCCTGCCTTCCTGTCTTCCCTCAGAGCCCTGGAGGGCTCCAGCTGAAGAGGACTTCTCTCTCATTGCTCAGAAGATGCCCCCTGACCCCCTGCCTTTTGGCCAGGACTCAGCCTTCACAAACACATGGACACTTCTAACCCTGGACTGCTCTAAGGCCAATCCAGGTCTCCTGGTATGTGCTGCTTCTAACCTCCTTTTCTCTCGAGTGGGGTATGAGGCTTTCCCTGCTCTTTTGCTTTTTCCACTATCCAGAAAAATAACTAAGCAAAGGAATACAAATTAAGACAGAAACCTCTCCGTGCCTGGAGCTGCCTTTGTCACAGGTCCTAACCAACCTCCAAACCCTTGCTTTCTCCTTCCTCCACAAAGATAAATGTATGCAAATTTGCATGCAGTTCACCCATTCAGTAGAAACATGATTAGCTTTGCATTATTCTTGAAGTTCAAAGCAAGGTAAGGAGTGGGAAAGTGAGGGCATCATTACTTGAAAGCACACTGTGCTAATTTACTGGATTAATATGGAAATTCGGGATGCGGATGCGCTGGTCCCTACAGAAGAATAAGATCTCCTGGAGGCAAAGCCTCTTCCCTGGAATCTTCTAGAAACACCGGCCATATCTGTGACTTAGTGCTTCTGTGTGGACAAAGATGTGTGGAGCATTAATCCATTAGCCATTCAGGCCATATGCCAATTTTCTTAATTAGGCTGAAGCCTGGTCTCGATTATCAGCCTGGGCAACGTCAGCTGTGATGTGGATTTACGGGGCACATTGGAAAACTGCCCCCCACAGCACACTGCAGACACTTCTGGACCATCATTTTATTTTCAATAGAGCAAATTCATAGAACAAGCATTTGGTAAGATCTGTTTATATTGTCTTTCCCTGAAACTTCTATACACAGGATCAGGATTTGGATTGCATGAAAGATGGCAAAACCTTCAGCTTTACATTTCAATTTATCTAGATGTGTGTCTCTGAAAATCAAAATTATTTTAACAGTAACATATCATATCTAATACCTTTGTTAAAAAATAAAGAACTATACTAGCATCACCTAAATAGGAATATGTTTGCATTACCTTAAAACTACTAGAGTAATTGTGACTAATTCCTAATCTGCATGATGAAAATAAACAAATGACTAAAAACAACTGGTGAAAATTACATGACATTAAAAGCCACTTAGGCTAAATAGTGAAACATCACATATAATTACTTCTGGATACTGGGTGACATTAAAATGGTTCCTATATATAATTTGTATCTACCATTTCAATGAGTGAGGCAATATTATTGAAGTTCTGGAGAGGAACATGGTCTTGATTATCCTGGGGCAAATATTAGTGCCAGGTCCTGGTGATTCCCACAATTTCCCTTTGGTGAAACTGTACTGAGGAGAATGTATCTTGCCTATGGAGCAAGATAGCATGCAAGAAAGCATTCTTTCTCCTTACTGAATGGTATCCCGTGGAATTACAAAAGAAGCTAAGAGCTGGTTGAAAGGGAAAATACATTACTTTTTTGCTGTAATACCAATGGCCTAAAAAAAAAATCCTCATGAGCTTTTTTTTTTTTAAGCTGTGGTACATAGTAAAGCCTGTGGCATAATGAAATAAGCTTTGACTTCAGGCATCACGGTCACAGTCCTCCCGTTGTTCATCGATTTGCTCGAGCAGGCCCAGTAACATCTCCATTGGAGACTTTGTTGTTACTGTGTCTGGCATATCGAATACATCACGGGTAGCTTGCCAGGCTCTGCCGTGTGGGCGAGATACTCTCGGTAGCTTGCCAGGCTCTCCGAGACGGGTGGAGGAATCGAACTCGGGTCAGCCATGTTGGCTGCTTGCAAGGCAAACACCCTACCACTGTGCTATCGCTTCAGCTCGACTTCAGGCATATGCATATTTAATTCTTCCTGCCAAAGAAGGGTGACTTGAATATTATGCCGATGTCCCTGTGTCCTGAGTTTTTCATTGGGGCAAAGAATGCTTGTCTCAGAAGAATGCTCTGGGGGTAGGTAGAGCAAGACATGTAGTAGGCTGGTGTTACTGCTATTGAGGAGGACCACCAGCACTGCGTCTCAGGTGCCCGGTGGTTGGTCCATGAGCAGCGTTCTGTGAGATCATCTCAACGGCAATTTGCTTCTGCCCACTTTGCCCCACTCCTCTACTCCAAGACTGTGTAGCTGACTGTGGCATGGCCACTGATTCCCTCTCCTGGGAAAGGCCACAGGACTGTGAACAGAATGACTCTTGGTGTCTTCAGAATCCAAGACTTTCATTCTGCGGTAGAACCACCAATGATGGCAGAAGCACCAAGAGGCAGGGAACCTGGGGGCCGAGAATCCAGCAACATGATAAAGGCCCAGGGAAGCTGGTGGACCCTCAGGGAAAACGGCCACCCAGACTACACGCTCAGAGTTCCAGAGGAAGAAGGTTAGAATCAGGTCATTTGGCTTTGCTACATTTCCCTCCACCTAGGACTGAGAGACATCAGGAAACCTGGCTGAAGCCAATCTATGCCTTTCTCGTCCACGTAAACAGTGCCCATTTTCAGATTCTCATGGCAGAACATATATTATGGTTGGGTGAATAAAATCACTAATTTTCAGAGAACGGCCAAATGTTTTCAAATTGCTTGAGTTTTGACTGCTTGGTTGTTTTGTTCATGAATTCACATCATGTTTGTTTCAGGGCCACCCCTGGCAAGACTCGGGGGTTACCCCTGGCTCTACACTGAGAAATTACTCTTGGCAGGGTTCAGGAGACTAGCTGGGATGCCAGAGATCAAACCTGGGCTGGCCATGTGCAAGGCAAGAGCCTACTGGCTGTGCTGTCATCCCCCCCTCCCCCAAGAGAGTTTGCTATTTCTTTTCCTAGTGTTCTGACACGCCTACTTCATGCAGAAAGTTACCATAAAGTCAGAATTTTTTTTTTTCAAATTCCTCATCAGCATCCACATATTCCTTCCCCCCCTTTTCAAAAATTAGGTCAGCTGAGGGGGAGAGTGGCCAAGGAGAAAGAGGAAAAGTGTGTCGGCCGCATTGCTTCGCTTCTGAAACCGTGGCCATGAAAGAGTAGCTTTTGTACAAACAGCTGCAGCTTTGACACTCGAATTCACATCATGAACAAATTCTCACTGAAAGAAGACAGGCGTCTCCCCTCTTCCCTCTCCCGCCCCTCACACACTGGCACTGGTAAGCAGTGCAGAAAATCAAGAAGTTTTGAAATCTGAGCATTATGGCACCAGAGCATTAATGAGACACTTAAGAAATTCTCCCTGTGGATGGGGATTGGGCGATCTTAAAGCCCTCCACTCTTCAGTGATTTTTCGCTGCTATGACCTGTATGCCACAGTCATGGGATTGATTTCCTTTTATCTTAGATCAATATTGTTATTTTATGTTTATTTTACATTTTCTATTAGACAATGATGACCCAAAGGCCAGGGATAATCTCAGCACAGTGGCAATGGTTATGTGCTGAGTAGCTTTATAGCGTTACTCCCAGCCCAAACGGCATGCAAAGGAAGCAAGCTGACACATCAAGCTTTCTCTGATAGCTGGACCAACGGACACATGAATACAGACATATATACATGGACACATGGACCCACATAATTACCTAACTACATGCACTGTTCCGAAAGACACTTGGGCAAATCCACTGGAGGGCAACATTTCTTTGGCCATGGAATGTTTCCTTGGCATTCATTTGCTAACATGTCTGTGGAGGTTGGTGCTACCCTGTTTTGCCTACTTCCTGGAAAAGAAGATGCTGGGATTCACATCTGCACAAAGGTGCAGCAAACTCACTCAACCCTTTGCATTGGGTATGTCCCATACCTACGATGTACGATAGAGTGACTGTTGGTTAACTAAGGAACTCAGGGACAAAGCACAGCTCAAGGCACATGCCATACCCCTGCTGCTCAGTTTGTGTGCAGATCAGCATTTAATGATCTCTTTCCTCTCCTCTCTCTGTCTTTCTCTCTACTCTATCTCCCCTCTTGGCTCTTTCCTCTTCTCCTCTCTCCTTCCACTTTCTCTCTCTTCTTTATATCCTCTCTCAGTTACTCTGTCTGTCTCTGTCTGTGTCTCTCTGTCTCTGCCCTTGTCTCTGTTTCTCTCTCTCTCTCTCTCTCTCTCTCTCTCTCTCTCTCTCTCTCTCTCTCTTTCTCTCTCTCATTCAATCCCACTGCCTGCAACTCCCAGTCACAGTTACTGATCATTGCTTTAGATTAATAAGCCATGAGAAAAAAAGCCAAAGCGTCTCCAAGATTCATTGCTAATTGTGGGCTGAGGAGACACTGATGGATGAATAAAATAAATGCTAAGGCAGATGTGCCAGAGCAGGACCAGGAATCCTCTTCTGCAAAGTGTAAATCAAAACAAAGGACAAGCCACTGAGCCACACTGGCACTGTGACTCCAGGACTGACTTGGCTGGGGACTCCCAGACAGTGGAGACCCCCATGGCCCACCGACCCCCACCACCGAACAGGTCTGTGTTCCTAACTGTGTGTATTTACATGAATTATAATTTCATGTTTTGACTGTTCAACCAGTTTGGAATCCAGCTGAGAGCCACATCAGTTTTTCCAAATTCTTCATTTATTCTGAACATTTAAACATGGTTATTAAGTCTTTGTGAATAATGCTGTTAATAGTAGCATAAGAATATATCAATATGAACACCAGAACCTCCTCATTAGCCATCATATAATTTCTAGTATTCGAGATTATTATTAGTAATTTCACAAAATCATTTCCAAGTAGCTTGCTGCTCTGGTTGCAACTCTAATATTGCTAGCCATGAATGAAATCCTTAGGTCAACAGTGGTATCACTAAGCCGAATAATTTTGGAATTGGGTTTTAGTGAGACTCCAAGGTGATGCCAAATTGCCATTCACTGAATCCTAAATAGCATCAGACATTCTCATTTTAAAGCTAATTGACTATTTAAATGGTCAATGGAGAAAACCAGGAGATCACTATTATTAAAATCTATATAATTTTGATAATAAGAGGTTATGATGTTCCATGTATATTTACGTTTCCTATAATTACTTTTTTCTTCACTCTAAAAAACTGCTAGCTTCTGGAGCACGTGGACCAAAATATAGTGCATAAAAAAAGATGGGATGAGGAACAGAAAGATAGTACACGATTGTTCCCTGGCTGTAAAGTGCCTGGTTTGATCCTGGATGGCAGCACATCAGACTCCCAAGCATCCCAAAATATATTCTGAGGGCCCATGATTAGGGGAATGGGTATCTCTGGCTCCCCAGAGCCCCCACAGAACCAAGTCTCTGAGTCCTCACATGGAACTCGTTTAGCAGGAAAACACCCGCCATTGTTGTCAGGCCCAAAGATCTTCAGGGGCATGGCTTGGGAGGCTCAACTCAAAATAAACTCATAAGTAAGCTTTTATGATAAACTATGTGCAAATGATTTTCAGAGTAGTTGATGAATACAGAGTAGAGACAAATAATTGGTAGATTAATTTTATAATCATATCAATTGTGTAGCCCAATAGTGCCTGCTCACTCCAAGAACACAGAGAGCCTCAAACCATTTGTTCATGGTCTTGATGAAGAAGCCTGACCATCTTGTAGGTGGGCTACACTAACAGGAGACAGGGACAAATGGAGACGTTACTGGCACCACTCGAGCAAATGGATGAGTAATGAGCTGTCAAGTGTCAAGTGTCAAGTGATCAATCATATCAATTACCTACAATATTACTGCAAAATAATCCATCATGATGTAGAATATTTTTGATGTTTATTTGCTTAAAGAAAACAATCTGCTTCCACCTTTCAAATATATAGATGAGAATATTCTTTATAAAAAGTATCAAATGCACCACGTATAATTTGGGTGTGAAATATTAGCATACATAGAAGCACAAAGAAAACATTAAAAATGGTTCTAATTAAGTCAGTTTAATAGTAAGGTCCACCTAACATCAAAACATTAAAAACCATGATCTCTACAGTCACATAACTGCACTGTGGGAAGGTAACAAAATTCAAGTCTAAATTACTATGTGGCAAAACACCTCCTTAAAGTTGGTTTCTGGAAGTTGGGGCTGGAGCAATCATACAGCAGTAGATCTTGCTCATGGCTGCCAAGGTTTGATCCCTGGCATCTCATACAGTCCCCTGAGCACCTCCAAGAGTAATTACTGAGTGCAGACCCACAAGTAACCTCAACATCAACAGTAACCTGAGCATCAACAGGTCTGGCAGACAAACCACCTGCCCCCAGCAAAATAAATAAATAAATAAATAAATAAGTTGGTTTCTGGAAATAACTTGGTAATATTTTTATAAATGTAATTAAAATTGTTGGCATCACGTATATTTAGGTCCAGTCACAGTAAATAAAAAGGACTATAATAATATTACCTGTTGATATTTATTTCTATAGATGAGAAAGTTCCTTTGAATAAAAGGTTACTGGCTGCCTGGACCAGCCTGTGGGACCCAAAGCATATTATGGAGGAGGACCTCCCTGAGTGCCAACTGTCTGAGGAATGGGGGTGGACCATGTAATCCCCGGGGCAGGTTCTGCTGGACTGGTGACTGAAGCCGGCCCACAGTGCCCAAGCCACAAACAATAGCAGCCCTGGTCCCAGTCCTGGTCCCTCCTTTTACTTGGGTGCTGCCATCCCGACTGGGGCCCAGGGGACACAAACCACTGGGGGGTCAACCTGGACCCACGGGGCAAGTGCATGAGCAGCCTGGTGGTGCCCTCAGGCTTCCTGGCACCCCAGAATTGCTGGCATGGCGCTGGCTGGACTCTAACAACTCAGGACCAAGTTTTCTGAAAAATTAAACTGCCAAAAGTAAGGTTGAGGGAGCCACACCCACAAGCCACCTCTGGTTCAGCCATACAAGTTTGTTTATCAGCCCAACTCCAGCACCACCATATAAGCTCTTCTAATGGCCTGGCTTCAGAGACCTATTAATAAATCTCGAGAAAGATCAAAAGCTGAATAATATTGGACCTGTGCAAGGCTGAACACCTGGGGCACATAGGAGGAGCATGAGTAAGCCTACACGGAGATGCAAACAGAGCTCCCGCATTTGCTCCCACAATCCAAAATCGACTGCATGCCCAAGATCGAACAGCACCGACCTCACCAAGAATCTGCTGAAAATTTGGGTATACAGGTTTTCCGACTGAAATCTTCAGGCTTTCTCGGGGTGTGGATGGACTACCTCCCCCCCTTCTCCTTCTACTTGGGAAGCCCCCATAGTTATGTCCACATCTAGTTAAAATAAAGTAAACATCCAATTAAATAAAGCTACTCCAGCTATACCTCCCTATGAAAACTAGGGAGACAGAGACAGAGAGAAGAAAGATGCATGCCAGAGAGACAGGCGATGGTTTGGGGGGAGGGAAACTGGGGACATGGGTGGTGGGAAATGTACACTGGTGGAGGGATGGGTGTTGGAGTATTGAATGTCTGAAGCCCAATCACGAATAGTTTTATAATGGTCTATCTCATGGTGATTCAATTAAAAAATTGGTTATTGATTATATAGATTATATGTTGATTTTAACTATTGCCTTTCAAAGCTTAAAATGTCTGGGCTAGAGAGCTTGTACAGTGAGGAAGGCATTTACTTTGCATGCTGCTGATGTGGGTCCAATCCCTGGGACTGTATATGGTTTCCCAAGCGCCACCAAGAGTGAACCCTGAAGACAGGGCCAGGTATGAACCTTGAGCATAGCTAGATGTGGCACCAACAACATGGAATTTCAGTGTCATTGATGGACAGCACGCATCTGACCAATCGTACGTACATTCTGAGTCACACATGACTTGCATCAGAGCTTTTGCCTTGCCTCATCTCTCTGGTCCTCCCATTCCCTGTGTCTAAACTCTCATTCTCTATAGATGAATTTAGATCAAATAAAATTTAATGTAAGAACACAGTCACACAATAGCACTTTGCTCAGCTTTTGAAACAACAAATAAAAAGGCCGTTAGAATTTAGCCAATCCATTTTAAAAGTTATATAAAATTTACAGAGAGAATATTGACATAACACATTATAATGAAAGAGAATGTTTGCTCAAAAATCTGACTGCAGGGTCTGTGGTCATCTACTGGACAAACTGTCTCCCCTGCCGATGCTGACCTCATTGAATCACCAGGGACATGTGGTGACAAATATATATCTAATGCACTATTGGATGAATGCCATCCTGATTTCACACAGTAAACAAACTGTGCTATTTGTCAGCATCTGAAGAAACTGAGCACCACAGTAGATTCAAATCAGTCTGACCTGATATACTCTTTGAGGAGCTACAGCACAGAAATAAAATTTAAACCTTAGGTAACAAACTGAAGCTCCAAATATGAAAGACTATGACTTTTCCCATTAGACATAATACGTGCAGATGAAAATATCCCAGTAAGAATATAAACAAAGCCATAGAATATGCAATTTTGTAAGTCTGGATACAGGTTATGAGGTATCTGCTAATCATAGCTTATGTTTTTAACCTTGGAGAATTAAAAAAGATTGAAATGACAGAATTTTATTTTTTGGTTTGGAAATAGTATGGAAATATTTAAAAATCAGCAACGTATTTGTGCCAAATTTCTTGAGTTCATAGTACATATCACTAGATTCGTTATTATTGCCAATTTAGTTTTGTGTACAAGACATAATAAAAGTACTACATGTAATTAGTAAACTAAAGTATCACCTATTAGTTGTTTTCCTTTTTATTTTTGGTCCACACCTGGATGTGCTCAGGAGTTACTCCTGACTCTGCACTCAGGAATTACTTCTGGAAGTGCTCAGGGACCATACATGATACCAGGGATCAAACCGGAGTCAGTCACATGTGAGGCAAACACCCTCCCCACTAGATTATTGCTCTATCTCCTTACCTATTAGTTTTAACTCCTATTCCATCAATCAAATTATTAGTAATCTAGAAGAGTATTTCTCCTTCTCTATCTTAACTACCCTCCAACTCCCACACATTGACCGACTGACCGTTGACCAGTCCTCTTGGTCTATTTTCCCTGGCACTGGGGATTAGTGTCATACTGTCCCACAAACAAATGCAGCCATTCTATATCTGTCCCTCTCCTTCTGACTCATTTCACTCAGCATAATATTCTCCAAGGTACCTTCACTTTTGAGAACTGGCAGGACTATGAATGACACTCATTTGCTCACTCATTCACTCATTCCGCCGTAAACATTCAGTATGCTGCACTTGACAATGAAATGGGCAGAAAATGTTTTTTCGACAATGCCATCTCTGTTATAAATAGCATTTTGTCCTCCTTGTGCTACACACCAAATCTCTATCAAGTCATTCCCGATTCTATTTACAAACTCATCAATGGAGTGTTTGACATACATTGCCAGCATCTATTAATGGTATTCGATTCTGTTCTAATTGGGTTCTAAAATTTTACTTACTGTTGTGACTTTTGCTGTCTATTTCCCAAATAGCATCTATGGCAAACAACATTTTCTGCCCATTTTCACAAATTTACTAAATAGTATTTGTGCACTGGGGAATAATCTCACTTCAGAGAAATATTTGCAAAGGCATACATACCATGATTAAGGAAATGATCGGTTTGTGTTTAAGTATTATTTTGAAGATAAAGATATAAAAATAGGAGCTAGAGTGATAGTACAGCTAGTGGGGCATTTGCCTTGCATGCGGTCGACTTGGGTTCAATTCCCAGCATCCCATATGGTCCCCTAAGCACCACCAGGAGTAATTTCTGAGTGCAGATCCAGGAGTAGCTCCTGTACATCGCCAGGTGTGACCCAAAAAAGCAAATATATGTATGTATATGTAAATGGTTCAAATACTAATAAAAAATAGTAATTCAACATGGATCATCTTTCTTATCTGCTTTTAAGCAGATTTCTGGAGGAAAAATGTTTTACTGAATACATAAGCCTAAAACATTGTCAGAATATGTAACACAACCGCTGAATAACACACATGTGACTTTTTGAACACTAGAAGGAAACCGTATTAAATCACGCCAACTGGTACACATCACAGTATTGAAGCACAGTTTCCTGGATTCAAATGCTCAATTTGTACTTTTGCTTCTTAATCTTAGCTGTGGTCAAATGACATTTCACTTCTCGGAGGGTCCCTCTAGCTGTGTGCGCAGAGCACATCCCTCTATGTTTGCCGGCCTTCTTCCTGTTGTGCCGACTCTGGGATGGTGCTCCCACGCCCACCCGATTCAGAAGTCTCCACCACCCTCGCTCCCAGTCTATCAATTCACAGGCCTGGATCAAGCCCAGCATGTGAGTGTTCGAGTAAGCTGTGCTGAAAATCATGGGCTCAGGGGACAATGTGGATATTGATCGTCCTCTTGCTACCCTCAACTGTGGAAAGATGCTGTCAGGCTTGGTCACACTCACTTCCTGAGCACTTCTTGCCCTGACCCTTTGTCCCCTGGTCTTCCCCAGGGAGAGCTTTTTCTGACTGCTTGCCTGCCTCAGTTAACACAGCTCATGAACTGTGGCCCTCAACAAGCACCAAAGGGAACCTCAGCTTCCTTCTCCCCAGCAGAATGGGCTACAGGGTTTTTCAGTTGCACAGGGGTCCAGCCAGGGCATCAAACTTTACATTAAAACACACGCATGTCCCTGTCTCCCTTCTCCCACCGCCACATGTGTCTTCTGAATCAACTCCCAAATCTGCAGGTAAATCTCTGAGTATGGACTTTGAGGACAAGAAATGGACATTCTAGTAGGAAGTGCTGCACTTGAAGAAAATATTAACCAGAGTGAAGACCTTAATGGCCCTGAAGATCAACAAACAGTCTGGCACTCAGCAAGGGACCGTCACTCAAGGGAAGGATGGGAAGTTCATTTCAAGAGAAAAAAAAACATGGGTTACCATGCTGGGCTCTGCTGTAGCAGCCACAACTCACTTAGGTCAAACCAAGAGTGATGTTGAGAAGATAGGAAGAAATGCAGGTTATCTCCCGGGAAGCCAAAGGGATGAGAAAGCTGTAATGGCGTCAGTTTCCACTGAAAACCCAGTGATTCCTTCTGTTTTGCTGGACCATTTGTTTCATGAAGGGACAGAAAGTATGGTCAGAGAGAGACTGTGCCACGGTCCATGGGGAAAACTGTAAACACAATATTTTGTGCAGATAACAGGAACTCTACTGAAGTTTCCTAAGACAAGGGACATGGTCAGAGCATGCTCTTGAGAAACTAATACTGTAAAGGTAAAGGTAAAGGCCCTCCCGTTGATCATTGATTTGCTCGAGCGGGCCCAGTAACGTCTCCATTGGAGACTTTGTTGTTACTGTGTTTGGCATATCGAATACGTCACAGGGAGCTTGCCAGGCTCTGCCGTGGCATATCGAATACGTCACAAGGAGCTTGCCAGGCTCTGCCGTGCGGGCGAGATACTCTCGGTAGCTTTCCGGGCTCTCCGAGAGGGGCGGAGGAATCGAACTCGGATTGGCCATGTTGGCTGCGTGCAAGGCAAACGCCCTACCGCTGTGTAAGTCTGTAATATTGATTAGAATTTGAAAAGGCAGTCAGCAGATCCTTGTAGAAGCTTAGTTCCCTAGTCTAGCTAGCAAATAAAGATGACGGAATTAAGGTTAGAGCAAAAAGAATGGAAGACAAGAGAGAAATGTATTAGACACAGCCTGGTTGCCTGCAAGGCAAGATGTGACTCTAGAAACCAAGGACTGAAAGAACTGGAGAGAGAGAGAGAGAGAGAGAGAGAGAGAGAGAGAGAGAGAGAGAAGGCTCTGAGTCACAGGTCCCAGGATTAATCCATGGTGAGGTGCAGGCCCCACACACCCTGGCACCAGAATGGGGAGGAGACTGTCCTGTGGGCTCTGAGGCTGGAAACAGATAATTCAGTTAAAACCCTGCAGAGCACTGGTCTGGACAGTATTCAGCCAGGAATTAATTGAGGGAAGCTTTTTGTTGTCATTGAAGTATAAATCAGTAAGCAAAGTCTTGAATAGAATAATGTCCCCTGGGTTCAAAGTTAGCCAATAGTATTAACAAGAAAGAATTGACTGGTCAGAGGTGTTTCAGCCTAGAACTCATAATTAAAGAAAGGAGATCCCAGGGCAGGGAGACAGCTCCAGAGGAGAGCCCCAGGGCAGGGAGGTGAGCACCTAGAAGAGAGGCCCAGGTAAGGTGGGCTTACCTCATCTAGAGGTGTTTACCAGGCAGCAGGCAGCCTCCAGGAGCCCAGCACATACACCATGAGAATCCCGCAGCCTTTGTTCCTTCCTTCCCTCTGAGGCTCTCAGGATCTACTTAGGTTTCACCCTTAAACCTCACTAGACTAACACAATGGGCGGGTTGTGCCGACTTGTGAGATCTATTTCCTATAAAAGATATTTTTATTGAAGTTAAAAATGCTACTTGGGGCTGGAGTGATAGCACAGTGGGGAGGGCGTTTGCCTTGCATGCTGCTGACCTGTGTTTGATTTCCAGCCCCATCATCCCATATGATGCCCTGAGTGCCACCAGGAGTAATCCCTGCACATCACATGGTGTGACCCAAAAAGCAAAAAACAGACAAACAGCAACAACAAGAACAAAAAAAAACAAATATTTTTTAAAAATTAAAAAATTAAAACCCAGCTCCTGGAAGTGCAGCCACATTTGCTGCCTCATGACATCTTATTATCTAGTTCTTACTCTGGAGAACCTGTCAGGGTACCAAAAGTATCCTGCCCACACGGCAGAATCTGGAAAACTCTCCGTGGTGTATTCAATATGCCAAAAACCAGTAACAATGATGGTTCTCATTCTCCTGGCCCTGAAAGAGCCTCAAATGTGGCACTTTCTAAAATCTCAGGCTAGGACAAAGGAGACGTTACTGGTGCCTGCTCGAGGAAATCGATGAACAACAGGATGACAGTGATACAGTGAAAAAATTAAAAAAGATACCCCAAAGTAGGATTTACTTTATCATTATAATATTTTCACAGAATAATATATATATATATATGTATATATATATATATATATATCACCAGAATTAGGATCACTGCCCTATGATAGTGCTAACTTTCACTTCTTGAGGAAGTGCCCTAGTTGTTTTTTTTTTTAATGGTGGACTAACTTCCTTCTTGTAATTACAAGTCTCTAAGAATACAGTCCTGAAGACTAAACTCTAGGCCAACCATAATTTAGTAAAAGTATCTGTGTGTAGAGTTCAGTGTTCTCAGCATACCTGCACACACAGCTGCCCTCCATAGCCCTGAACGAATGATTCAAGCAGACAGCTTTAGGTTCTTCACATCTACTTCATTCATATGTATAGCCAGTTGCAGTATACAAGGTCAGAGTCACTATTGTCATCTTTAATGGAAGTCTCTAAATTGTGACACATGGTGGTGGTGGGGGGGGGGGGGTGGTGTCTAGCATACCAAGCAACGGACAGTCCACAGAAGGCCAACTATGACTTTTTCTGGCAATTAAAACTCAAGTTAGAAAAACTTTGCCCCAGGTTTTATTCTCCTTGTTAATAGCTGCTGAGCCAAGTTTCTCTTCCCATGTATAGAAAGTCACCCGGAACAAGAGGAAAGTGGGTGTCCCCTGGCATAAAGGCAAGAATTCTGGGTAGATGACAGGTCGAGGAAGCCAGCCCCGCATGGCCCTGACCCACTGCCTCAGACAGGCTCTCCAGCCCTGCAGGGCCCTGACCCGCTGTCTAAGGTGGCTCCCCGAGCACTCAGCCTCAACTGAGGTACAAGGGCTGCCAACCTGGGGACTTAGAAAGCCTGCATGTTCTCAAATCCTCACTGAACTGCAAAAATCAGACGGGTTCTCACTTCCCTTTAATGTCTTAAAGGGGTACACAAAAATGAATAATCAAAATAAAAAATATTTATCATAGCCTAGCTCTGATTATCTGGTAAAAGAAACCCTCAACTCAAGGAATTCTGGCTCTTGAACATAGCAGAAATATTTATCATTTATTATAGCCAGCAAGGCAAATTGGTACTCAGATCCACTACTGACCCCAGGCCATAAAGTATTAGGGGATACATTCTGTGGCTTAAACAAATACACCAAGGGGAAGGGGACTGCAGTTAGGAGAGAGAAGGGACCACAGGGAGAGCTGGAAATGACCACTCTGGACAAGAACTGAGTGCTGAAAGGAGGTGAAGGGATAAGCATGATACCATTTCAGCAATGATGTTGCAAACGACAATGCCTTAAAGGTAAATGAGAGAGAGGAAAAAGAGAGAGAGAGAAAGAGAGAAAGAAGAAAGAGAGGGAGAGAGGAGAAAGAGAAGGAGAGAGAGGGGGAGAAACAGAGAAGAGAAAGAGAGGAGAAAGAGAGAGGAGAAAGAGAGAGGGAGGAGAGAGAGGAGAGAGGTGTCTGGTAAAGAGGCAGACTGTGGGGGAAGGTAAGTCTGGCGAGTGGGAGTGAAACTGGGGACATTAGTGGCAGGAAATGTAAACTGGTGAAGGGATGGGTGTTGGGACACTGAATGACTAAAATTCAATCATGAACAACTTTGTAATGATGTATCTTATGGTGATTCAATTAAAATTATTTAATAAAAAATACACTATTGGGTACTCGATCATTGTATAACTGAAACCCAAGCACAAAAATTTGTAACTCTACAACTGTACCTCAATGGTGTTTCACTAATAAAAATTTAAAAAAATACACCATTGGTAAATATGGATTATTTTCATTATGATACGAGAAATGTTGCATTACAGACCTTAGTTGTTATTTTTTTTAACTGGTTGTTTATTTTAGCACGAACTTTGAGATCAAGAGTTCTTTTAGTAATCTAGGACTATGTATTAACAGCCGATGTCTACTTACCTAGGCATTTTATTATCAAAAAGCCGGTTTTCTTAAACAGATTACTTCCCATAAATTTTCTATAGATGTAGAAAAACTTGGAAGATTCTTCTCAGTGCTAATTTTTAAAAACTCTACTGTCAGTAATGGTTTCTTAAACAAGACTTTTCATGAAAATATCCCTTTGTGTCCTAGAAGAAGACGAGCTGACATTAAGTGCCCTGTTCTTTGTGTAGGTAAGCATTTAGCTGCCATTCTCAGAGAGGTCAGATTCCTACATCCACAGTCATGAACATAGTACTGAAACCTGCAGTTTTCCAAGAAAACATTTGTGAGCAAGTGGACCCCCAGTGCGGAGGAACCTAGAACTCACAGTGCAAGACATGCTGAAGATAAAAAAAAAGGGCAGCATGTTGACACACCTCTGCCAACAAACCACAGTGCACCAAACATTTGCAGGGCCAACAGCATGGCAGAGCCAGTGGGCAGAAAGCTTGTGGTATAGCACAGAACAGGGAGTTCTGCATCCTTCTTTCCACTCACCCACCTAATTCCTCTCTCCTTGCAATTACTGGGGTCCTCTTCCACCCCCCTTACCTTTCATTCTCTTTCACCCCCAATAGGAGTCTTCTGGATCCCTCCTCAGACAGTCTGGGGAAGTCTGGCCTTACTCTGAAAAGACGATTTCATTCCCTAAGGTGCTATTCTCTACAGACTCCTCTCATTCCAATAACATGCAGCTCCTCAGATCATCTTTATTATGCTCCAGATGTGTTTTAAGAGTGTGTCTTATATTTGCTCTCTGAGCGCTCACAATCCATCTATAACATTTGTAATATCACTGTCTATTTTTGCTTGAGAAAGCTGGAGTAGGGAAAGCAACACATCCCCCAACTCTCCATCACTCCTGGGATTGGAGAAAGAACAGTGTGGTT
The DNA here is from genome assembly GCF_029834395.1 of Sorex fumeus. Classification (NCBI taxonomy): domain Eukaryota; kingdom Metazoa; phylum Chordata; class Mammalia; order Eulipotyphla; family Soricidae; genus Sorex; species Sorex fumeus. Next base: position 22,387,296 of record NW_026606065.1, on the reverse strand, counting down.
CAAAACAGTTTATCTTTTTTCCTCCTGCCTGTCCATACCATTGTGGGACAGACATTCTGTAAAATATATTAAAATTTGCTATGATCTGCGCATATTATTAAAGGACTGGATAAGATACAACAAAAACAATTATATAATACATCAATCAATCACTGTCCTCCTGTTGTTCGTCGATTTGCTCGAGCGGGTCCAGTAACGTCTCCATTGGAGACTTTGCTGTTACTGTGTTTGGCATATCGAATACGTCACGGGGAGCTTGCCAGGCTCTGCCGTGTGGGCGAGATACTCTCGGTAGCTTGCTGGGCTCTCCGAGAGGGGCGGAGGAATCGAACTTGGGTCGGCCATGTTGGCTGCGTGCAAGGCAAACGCCCTACCGCTATGCTATCACTGCAGCCCTATATATATATATATATATATATATATATATATATATATATATGTACTCTATGTATTTGTATACCATTTTATATACTAGTTCATTATGTTTTTCAGGTATTTATCTCTGCTTATTTTTTCATTTTCTTTTCTACTCAGCCATTGAGAGATTTTGAAAGTGCCCATTATGACATCAGTATTCTGTATTTCTGTCTAATATGCTTTGCTACTACTTTAAACTTTTGGGGGGTTAATTTCACACAATTCTAGAATTATGATATGTTTCAAGTGGAATATAGTGTGCTAAGATGATAAAGAGAAAACTTGTGGGGTGGTGGGTGGGGGAACAAGGGGTCCCAGAGATCCCTGGCCAGCAGGCCTCGTGGTCCAGTACAAAGACCCTGAACACAGTGTCAGTCGGGCCGCCCTGGCAGTGTTCTGGGTCCTATGGCCACACAGGGGTGCTCAGACCAGAAAACCATGAGCATCAAACCAGGGTGAGCTTCATATAAGGCCTATCTCTTAACCCTTATGCGACCTCACCATCCCCTTCCTCACATGTGAGGGAGTTTCATAGACTTCAGAAGGTCACTTGTATTCTGCATCAAGATATGAAACCAGGCGTTTTCTTCAAAACTTCTGTGAGCCTTTGACTTGTGAATGGTTTCAATGTTGTCACGGACACGTTCCTCCGCAGAACAGCTTCCTGACTGCTGGACCCCAACAGGACTTAGATTCCAAGGAAAGCTTTCTTCCTTCCATCCCAATTTTATCCAAATTCTAACTGCTGAGATCCAGTAAACTGAGAGGTGATCGGAAATTTGTGCAGCACATTCTCAGTGTTAGATTTTTATTGCCTATTCATCACCTTCCGAAGTTTCCTTAATTTTCTATCCTCAGCCCTGCTGGCTCTAATCACAAAGGTTCAAGCAGTATCACGGTCTGAATTTCCTCCCTTTCTGCCTATGTGGCTTTCTGGTTGAAAAACATTCCCCAACATATTGACCTGTCCACGTTTGCCATCCTGAACACTAAACTCAAAGGCTGTTCAATTTGTGAAGCTTACCTCTTCCACCAGATAAAACTTCTTTCTACCCTACTGTGTCTCAGGTTCTCTCTGAGCTGTAAGGAAATGAACACCAGTCTTTGGTTTTGTTAAATGTGTGTTTATTTTACCTGTTTCTGCCCCATTAAGCTCTATACCCCATTCAGAGTATAAAGACTATTTTTATTTGTTTCTCCACTCTCCCAATTACCTACACAATATATTTTTTTCTCAGAGTTCTCAAGCTTTTGCAAGATGTTCAAACTCCAGTACAAAATTAATATTTGACAGGCCGTCCAGGAAACTAGAAAGACTCAAAGTATACAGTTAATACTCATTAGATATTTAACATGTGTTAATCTAGACACCTGAAATTCTAGAAAATAACTTCCAGAAAAATTGAAATTCTACAAGGATTCTGGAATTTTTAAAAATAATCTAATGATTTAAAATGCATATATGACTCACTGCTGAGATAGAAAGAATGCTTTCCAATACTTAAAGTGAAAGGCTTCATTCTGAATTTAATTAGTACCGATTTATTTCCTGCCATCAACAGTATGCTTTACAGAATGATTTTATGTTTCACCAAGTCCTTTTCTCTTCTGGTTCCTAATGAGAAACCTCTGAAGTGAACCAGCTATGTCTGAGAAGAGTGCCTGCTATCTCAGTCATGGTTTCAATTCTAGTAAACTGACAGAGTTGAATCTCAACAATTGGAGCTTAACTGCTCTGCCTTGGGACAGTGATAAACTCCCTCAGTTTCTCTAGTTTTTAGGAATAGATTGGGGAAAAAAATAAAAGTTCAACAAAATAAAATGAAGGGAAATTATACCTACTAGGGACTGGCCAGCTTCCTCTGTGAGTGATTTCACATTCTTTTATTAATTCTAAATATACAAAATTACTCTAATTCCTGGGGCCTGGAGAGATACAGGTACTGTGCTGGCCTTGCATGTGTCAACCCTGCTCCAATCCTCACGACCCCATGTGGTTCCTGAGATGCCTGAGTGCAGAGCCAGGAGTAAGCCCTGAGTGTAACTTGGTATGCCCCCTGCCTTGAAAACCCAGAAAAAATTCCAGTTTGTATTTTTTTTTTGATTTTTGGGTCACACCGGCGGTGCACAGGGGTTACTCCTGGCTCATGCACTCAGGAATTATTCCTGGAAGTGCTCAGACGACCATAGGGGATGCTGGGAATCAAACCCAGGTCCGCTGCGTGCAAAGCAAACGCCCTACTTGCTGTGCTATCGCTCCAGCCCCCAGTTTGTATTTTATGAGATACAAAACCCCCTTTTTTGTGGGGATGGTATGTGAGTGGGTACACCCACCTATGGTCAGAGCTTAGTCATGTCTCTGGGTTCAGGGACCATTCCTGGTGGGGATCAGAGGACCATATAGGGTACCAGGGATAGAACCTAGGTCAGCCATGAGTAAGGCAAGTGCCCTTGGGTCAGTGATACTTTGACTTGTGAATGTAGGACTATCTCTCTGACCCCATAAAACCCATTTTTAAAATTTTACATTTATTATGTATAAATGCATAAATATTTGCCTTGAGTTTCCAGTTAAGGTACCTTGATTTAACGTAAGGATCAAAACTGAAATCTCAGAATAATAAAGGTACAAGTCTTTAGACTGTACCAGCACTAATTTGGCTAAATAGATGACATTCATTTACTGATGCATTATTCTCTGTGAGGTCGGATGTTACATTCTGTGTGTGTGTTTGTTACAGCAGAATCTCTGGTGTAGACAAATCCATTCTGGGTGCAATGGGAACTCTCAATAAATATCTGTTAACTGACCTGAGAATTAATTAATACTCATTAGTGAGAAATAACTTTTGAATCAGTCTCATTGAATGCCCTCTGGTATTTAACTTACTGTCTGGAATGTTTAATTGGGGCTAGTGATAAGAATTAGAAATATTTAGCATATGAAAATATGTGTGCTAAACATCAGGATGGAGATTCTGCATGCATGATTTGATTAGCAGATGTTCTTTGTTCTTGACCCCAAGGATTATTCTGAGTATGAGGGAAGGAAAGAAGGATCTTAGGGGTTGAATTTCATGGAACTAAGGAAATAGGGTGGCTTGGGAAGGTGTCACACAACACTCCCCCATCTACTGTACATGTGGGTCCCTGCAGTGGGTGCTGGCATACAAAAAAAAAGAAAAAAAAAACAAGGTCCATAAACATTACTTCCCATGACATGTTCCACAAAATATTCTCTATGGAGATTCTCACTGAAATTGATTTTGGAAATGCCAACAGTAGTTCAGAAAGAGCTTCAGATTTTTTACTGTGGTGTGTTTCTGCACATATACATATGTGCATATATACAGATATGACACATAAATCTGTGCCATATTAAAACCCAAAAGCAATTTATTATACTTGGAAATTTTTGTCTTAATGTGATTTTCTCATTATAAATCAAAAAGAAATGAATCTGTAATAAAGTAAATGTCATGCTGTGTAGAAATTTATTGCCAAGTTCATTTCATGTATAGAACTATGACTTTTCCCCTTCACCTTCATTGTATATTAGAAATATAATTTAGAAAACAACATAGTTCTAATGATTCTGGAGTCACATTTTTTTAAATTTGAAAACTAAAATGGGTGACACTAATTTAATATCATTGGATTTATAGCACAAAACTAGGAGTGATAACACAGTGGGTAGGACTTATGTCTTGCACGGGGCTGACCTGGGTTTGATTCCTCCATCCCTCTCGGAGAGCCTGGCAAGCTACTAAGAGTATCCCGCCCCCATGGTAGATCCTGGCAAGCTCCCCATGGCATATTTGATATGCCAAAAACAGTAACAACAAGTCTCACAATGGAGACATTACTGGTACCCGCTGGAGCAAATCAATGAACAACAGGAGGATGGTGCTACAGTGCTATATCCTTACATTTAAATATGTCTAAATATATCTGTATGTAATTTAAACATATCTAAATATGTCTATTTCTTATATTTCAACAGCAATCAAAATACAAGTCATGCCTGAGGTAGTATACTTCCTTTTCATCTGCAGTGTCCCTCAAACATATGCTAAACTTCACAGAGCAGTTTTAGTCCTAGCAAATCCATAAAGATATGTTAGATTAAAAACTCATTTTATGCTGTATAATTTTAAAATTCAAATTGATCAAAATCAAATGAAATGGTACAAAAAGGTTCTTATAATTATAGATTCTTTAAATGAAAGAAAACAAAGCAATAATCAAAACAAACCCACGATGATAGGTAATAATACTTTTGAATAGATATTAACTTTTCACCAAAGTCATACTCCAAGCTGGAAAGATATACTATACTATCTTTTTTAGTACTGTATAGCCTTCCACCTGGCTGGCTGGGTTCAGTGCCTGCCACCTCCTATGGTCCCCAAACCCCACGATTCCTGAGTGCAGAACCGGAAGTAAGCCTTTGAGTACAGTAGGGTGTGTCCCTCAAACAAAAATTATACCAAACTTACTAATTTGAAATTCTAGTACAGGATCAGGGGTCTCAAATGGCATTTGTTTAAATGTGCTTGGGAAGGACATTACATGTGAACTAAGACATTGGGGGCAATGTGCTATTAAACATCCTGATGTGATAACTTCATTTCCTCCCAGGCTAAGCATCTCAGGAAGAAGATCCATCTGTCCGAAAATAATCTATCTGTGGACTCAGGATGCTGAGGCAGGAGGACACCTTCTTGGCACAGCAGGGAAATACCTGAGACCTGAACAGCAGTGGAAGCCCAAGGTTTCCAGTTCCTTTGTCCAAGGTAAGAGTTAAAAACCTTGTATTTCTCAGCTCAGGAATACCATCCTACAGGTTAAAGATAAAGGGAAGCTGATTCTTACGGTCTCTGTTTTATGAAGACCTCAAGACCATGCCTATATATGATAATAATAGCTGCAGAGGCACAAAACAACTGCTTTTATCATAAAAAAAAGCACTAATGGTCTTGATCCTTTTGCTTCTAAAATATGATTCTAAAAGAGAAAGTCTGAATGCACAGACACAAATGCAGTTCACTGATTTAAAAGCAAAGAATGATTCTTTTTAAAAGTTCTTTAAAATAATTCTTTAAAATAAAATAATTCTTTAAAATAAATCTTGAGGAGATACAGGACAAGGTTAAAGCATTTTCCAGGCTTGCAGCTGCGGCTGTGACCATAGTTCAAATCCTGGCACCATAGAAGGTTGCCCAAACATAGAACCAGGAAAGGCCAGTGGGCACATCAGGGGGTAGCCCAAAACAGACAAAAGAAAGGAGCCCATTCAAACAGACCCATGGCCGGTGGGCTTGATGGTGAAACATTGCAAGCAGAGACACTATGATTGGAGCACTGTGAACAGAGGAACTTAGAACGGGAGAAAAATTATATTGAATTAAAGATCTAATGGATTGGGGGGGAGGGGGTTGTTTTTCCCAAGTTGAAGCCCCAGGGTCACTCCCAGTAATATTCCAGAAAGTACCCCAAGGATGTGCTGCTGGGAGACCCTCCAGGCCCCATCTGGCTGTGCTCTGGCCCCTGGATCTGATGAACTGAACTAACCTTTCTCCTCCCTAGATCAAATGCTGAATGGCAATGAGTCAGCACAAATGAAGGCCTCATTAAAACAGTTCCCTGTAAAGCAGTTGTGTCTCGGATCTTAAATCATGATTAGGTAAAATAAAGCAGGGATCCATAGATACTATGCATGATAAATGTCTCTCAACACCCATATAGATTTTAAAAAGTCAATTAGATGCCTTATTATTAGTACAAATACATTATATCCTTGAAGAATATTAACATACCATACAATTTAAAATGAAATATATTTAAAATTACGTGAAAAATTAATATACCATAAATAGATCCATATATTTTACATTTGTAATTTAAAATAATGTTAACTATACTCATAAAATCAAGGCATTTATTTTTATACAGAGCAATATAATTTTTCCCAAATTGTATTTATTTCAGGCACTCTGAGTTATGCAGTTACCCTTAGTTGGGTCTTTGGGCATACATGTTCCATCACTGATCCACCCCCAGTGCCCACTCTCCTCTAAGCAGTAGCTCCAACCACCCTCACGCCGTCCAGGCCGTCAACTCGACAGGCATCTTTTAGGTTTGTTATTAAGTTTGGGTCTCGTGATTCCAGTGTTGGCTCTGTGGTTGGATATTTGGCTCTGTCCACCTGAATCCCCTTGACTCTGCTCCTGTTGCTTCTCATTTCATCCCTTCTCCCCTTCCCCATTCACTCTCTTTCTTTCCTTCTCCCTATAGCTAAGGCGAATCTAGACGTCCCCCCCCCCTTTAAACCATTGTGTTTCCACACCCAGTTACTCTAAATACCACATGTGGGGGATATCATCCTGTGTTTGTCCTTCTTCTGGCTGACTTCATTTAACATAATATCTTCCAGTTCTATCCATCTCACAGCAAACTGCATGATTTCATGATTCCTATGGCTGTATAGTCTATAAATTTCACACTTGAAGAGTGCATTAATTAGCAATGTTAAAACCGAGAGTCTATGTAGGGATGATTCAATTACTGTTAGCTGGTCACTGTCACTGTCACTGTCATTCTGTTGACTATCGAATTACTCGAGTGGGTGCCAGTAACGTCTCTATTCCTCCCATCCCTGAGATTTTAGCAGCTTCTTTTTACTCATCTTTTCCCAACGATTGGAGGCTCTTTCAGGGTCAGGGGAATGAGACCTATTGTTACTATATTTGGCATATTGAATACATCACAGGGAGCTTACCAAGCTCTGCCCTTGTGGGCAGAATACTTTTGGTAGCTTGCCGAGCTCTTTGGAAGGCATAAATGGATAGGAAGTGCCTTATGATGTGTTGTGCAGTCGCAAAGCAGCCGCAAGGTCCAGAAAGCGGCCTGGAGCATGGCGGTGGTTGGGCAGTGGAGGTCAGCTTCTGGGGCTGGGTCCCTTGAGCTGGGGAGGGCTCTCACCCGTTCCACAGCCTGGTGCGGAGTCCACACTGTTAGCTGGTACACAATGAAATTAAAATATTTCATACCTTCCTTACTTCCATCTTTCTTTCTTTCTTTCTTTCTTTCTTTCTTTCTTTCTTCCTTTCTTTTCTTTTCTTTTCTTTTGGTTAGGCAAGAAAGTTTTCGTTGAAACTTATTCAGAAAGATGTGAGGAAAGAGAAACATAGAAATGTGTGTTTGAGGGAGAACACAGGTTTCTGTAGAATGGAAATAAGCAAAGAGACACAGACAAGAAAGCATCTCTGAGGGAGATGTGGGCTTGAAGAGAAAGCCTCGAAGACACCTTTCCAATAGCACAAGTAACAAAACCAATCATCTGCAGTGTCTCTTTGGCCCCTGGTCTGGCTTTCAATGTCTGACTCGGGTTTGGACAGCATCATCCTCTCCAGAGTACTTTACTAGAATCTTGAGCAGTTCCCTGACAGAGGACTTTTCTCCATGTTTACACCTAAAATTCTTGTTTTTATTTGTTATATGACTACTGGTTCCTTCTGTCCCTCTTCAACAGGACCTTCATCCATTCAGACTCTTTGGGATTCCCAGTCTCCCAGTCAGCTTAGCCCCTGGTTCTTGCTGATCCAGAATTAAGAAGAAACTCTTCCCTCCCGTTGATTGTCGATTTGCTCGAGCGGGCCCAGTAACGTCTCCATTGGAGACTTTGTTGTTACTGTGTCTGGCATATCGAATACTCTCGGTAGCTTGCCGGGCTCTCTGAGAGGGGCGGAGGAATTGAACTCGGGTCGGTCATGTTGGCCGCGTGTAAGGCAAACGCCCTACCGCTGTGCTATCGCTCCAGCCCCGATCCAGAATTAGTTGTTGAAATTTTTGGCAGCAAGATTAATAATTTTTTTATTGGGCTAATTTAAACATTGGGTTTGATGATGACAGAAACAATGTGATGATTCTTTGGAAACACTGAGAAAATGGTGAAATAAAAGCTGCTTTTGCTAAAACTCCCAAAATTTTTCATACATTTATGACCAATAGATCTTGAGCCAAAGTGCCAATAACACAGTGTGGGAAAGGGCAGTCTTCATTTAACAGATGCTGCTAGGAAACAGGTTTTTCATGTAAAAAAAAAAGTCAGACCCTCCATCTCTATGTGTACATAATTCAACTCACAATACATTAAAGAATGAGTGCCAGGCCTGAAATCACATATTTATCAGATAAACACAAAAAGGAATCCTTCCTTACTTTGGCCTGGAAATAATATTTGAGCTATGACCCAAAGGCATAATCAAAAGTAGGCAAAATATATTAATAAACTAAAATGTTTCTCCACAGCAAAAGACAAAATCAAGGAAATAAACAGACAACATAAGAATGAAAGATTAGTGGGAAAAATACATCTGAAAAAGGGTTAATATCCGAAGTATAGAAGGAACTCAAAGAACTACATGCCAAGACAGAAAACAACCTGACTGAAACATAGAAAGAGCCTGAATAGATCTCAGAGAAGGCACAAAATGAGCACCAGATGCAGGGAAATGTGTTCCTCATCAATAATCATCAGGGAAATTCAAATCCAAACCACAATTCAATATGACCTCATGTCTTTTAGGATGACTATTATAAAAAAAGAGACCAAAATATCGCCTGGGGATGTTGCAAGATGGTAGAACACTTGATTTGCACGTGTAAGGCCCTGGGTTTGAGTCTTGGTGCTGCCCCAAAATGACAAAAGAACAGATGTTGGTGATGATTAGAAAAAAGGAAAATCTTATGCACTGTTGTGGGAATGTAAATTGGTAGAGCCATTCTTGGAAACAAGTATGGCAATTACTTGAAAAATTAAAAATAAAACTACCATATGATCCAGAAATGCCTTGCCTGAGTAATTATCCAGAGGAAATTAAATAAAAAATCTCAAAGAGAAAGTTACATCCTCTCATTCACAATATTAACATGATATTCACATTATTTAACAAGAAATCCGAAGAAAATTGCTTATCAAGAGTATATCACACAGATGGATAAAAAAGAGACATGAGGTGTATATATAATGTCACAATTTCCTCCCCAAAGATGAACAATTTAAATAGAATATTATTTACAAACAGAAAAGAACCTATGTGAGCAGATTATATGTTAGTTAACTCTGCTAGTTTTTTTTACTTTATGTATATCAACTCATCATTGAATACACCTTAAATTTATGCAATTTTTTACTTTAAAAAACTCATTATGAAAACGGTGTTAGGCAGATGATGAAGGAAACAAAGTTATGTTTGCCAAAATTTCAACCTGGCAGAATGTTTCCAAGTTGAAATAGAACTAACTCAACTTTTATTTATGTCAAGGCAAAAGAAATATGACATACTATTGATACACAGACTACATTCTGCAAAGATTTTCATGTAATCTTTCTGCTCATTTTTTGACAGCCTGAAGGCATTTAAAATATACTTTATAATGAGCGAAGGTTAAAACTTAGAAACTTTGTTAAAAAATAAATCATTCATGGGTAGTAAAATATAGCATGGTGACTGTAATAATTACTGCTGCATAGTAAAATTGAAAGTTTCTATTGGAGTAGACTTTATGACAAGAAAAAAATCTGTCACAATGTATGAAGATGGACTTTAACTAAACTTATTTTGATATTCGTTTATAAATTTTATTAACTCTGAACCATTCTTCTGTATACCTGCAATTGAGGTGAATTAATTATAACTTTTAAAACTGTTTAGAAGTATAAGCAACATTATTTTTTATGCTCTCAACACAATACGATATTGTGTCATTCCAACGAGATATTGTTGAACCATATAAAGTGTGACCTTCAGCTTCAAAAGGCTAATTGCACAAATAAAGATGTGAGGTGGCATTTGGAGAGTTTCCTTTGAGTTCCAGACGAAGAAAGAGAGAGAGATTGCTGACAAAATACCAAATGTAGTATTTAGCTGCACCTTCTCAGGGAACTCAAACAGAAGAAAACATTTAAGAGTGGCTTGTCTAACTGATTGAATGCTTTAAAAATACTGAGAAAACAGAGATCATATGAAAAAATGTTTTCAAAATGTTGGTATTGCTGACCATGAAATTTTTCTCTAATGGGAAATAATGAGAAAAATAATGAGAATAGAAAGGAGTTTTTTCACTCTATATAATATAGATTAAGTTACCTTTAGTTAGGGACTGTTTTATTCCAGTAACTTCCTTCTCACTTTTTTTTCCTCCTTTTTTTTTTTTTTGGCACCACATCCGACAATGCTCAGGGGTTACTCCTGTCTTTGAACTTAGGAATTACTCCTGGTGGTACTTACGGGCCATATGGAATGCTGAGGATTATATGAAAATTTTGTTTGGGTCTGAATTAATTTTATCCATCTATTTAATTCAAAGTTCAAAAGTGAAAACTAGTCCCCAAAGTGAGAACACAGTAACTAAAAATTTTATAGATGTGTGTGTAATATAAAGAATATTTGAAGAATCTGAGTGTGTTTGACTGAGAGAAATATCAAGGCTTAAGCAGAAACAGCCTGCCTCTAATTTGGAGACAGACTGTGCAGACAGGACAATCATAGTATGTTTTTTTCCAAGATTTCCAATCCATCTCAAAATAAATCCTGCCTGAAACCATGTTGGAAGTCCCAGTGAAAAAACTGTCATGGAAGTTGGAGAAAGAATGGATTTCCTGTCCACAGAAATGGGCAAAAACAGATCTTGACATTTTATTCAGAGCACACATGATCTTATGTTCATGACTTTACCAAGTGACTTTTCAGATTTATCTTCCTAGTTCACCTTCATATTTTCGTCTACCAATACAAACTACATTAAGCTGTTGTACAAGTGAAGGTTAAAATGTGTGGCATGGATGGCTTTAAGTAGAGCTTCCGTCCTCATTTTTATTACATTTTAATATTTTAAAATCCTTTCCTGTGTATTTTCAGAAGTGAAATTGTGATCATCAAGATCTTTGGGCCCATGGATCTATCATATCAATCCTGTATTTCTCCTCTTGGTGTAGAATATTAATTTTAAACCTCAGCACTAAAATGGTTGATAAATATTTGATGCACCATAAACAGAAGTCATAAATGCATATCCATTTTGACTTTCCAACAAAGACAAACAATCTAGTTACTAGAAAGTGTACCAATAGGGCACATATTCACTGTTGTAGCAAACAGCTGAGAGCCCGCACTCCACAGTTAGAACTTTCCAACTAGTAAATCAAGTAGAAAAACTTTCTAAACAAAAATCAAAGAGTGAAGTCATTTTTTGATATCCCCAGAATACTTGCTATTTCCACCACCTGACACCTCGTACTCAATCTGGCCAGTGTGCCCCTCCCCACCTTAACTTCTAAAGCCAAATACAGAATTCTGTTCAGCTCCTGAAGCTTGCAGGAACGGACTACAAACTGTCATCTCTCTATTCTCACCCTACTGCCAGTTGGTTCCTTTTTCTTGGAGGAACAATTTCCTCCACATACCTTATAATTTCTGCTGTTTTCTCAGTGTTACCATGATTGCTTCCAGCTAAAATACTCTTTTTCTTCTCACTGCTGGGCTGTTGCACATCTTTCAAGGTTCAATTAAATGCCAGATTATCCAAAATGTTCCTTTGATGGCCCTCTCACAATGTTATCAGAAGCTCTTTTGTGGTATTTGTGTTGTAGTGATTTCTGTTCAATGCACCATGTGTATTGCATTCTCAATACCCAGGGGCGGAGACAGCACACCACACACCTTCTTGGCTGTCACAACTCCTAGAATGAACTTGGGTTGACAGACAAAAACTAGGAGGATGGTTCAAAATTATGCTGAAGTGCTCTTGCTGTGTCAGTGTGCGTGCGTATCTGTATGTGTATATGTGTATGTATGTGTGTGTGTGTGCGTGTCTATGCAGGGCATGTGCATAGGTAGGGCAAACCTGCAGATGAAAAAAAAACTTAATGAAATCTCAAGAACAACTAGAAGCTTTGCTACTTAAGGATGAGGGGAAATCAGGTTCGGAAAAATAACTGGGATAAAACTTCTATTTATAAACTATGGTCACCTGATGAGTAACTAGGAAGAATGCAGATGTGATGTTAGCAAAGGATGAGGGTCAGCAGGGAGAAAGACCCGACTCTCCATGCCTCACAGGCCCATTCATAGTTTAATAAAATTCTGTGTTTTTTTTTCCAGGTTGCTAAAGACTTTGTGTCTAGTGTCACCTCGCAGAATGTTATCTGTGGAGCCCAAGTAAAATCTCCAACCACCAGGTAGAAGGTAAAAGAGTTTACTTTATAAGAAAAGTTCAGTTTTTCCCCCTAGATTCTCACCTTCTCCGACACGATGGTGGTATTTCCAGCCCAACCATGAATTAGTCCCCACAGTTTCAGAGATGGAGAACAGGGCTCAGACTACAAAAAGTCCAGGAAGCACCAAGATAAGGGCACTTGCTCACAATGCATTTTGATTAAGTTGTTTACGGCAGCACCTGAATGCTGCATTTTTAATAAGATCCTTTGGAAGATGACAATGTTGTTGATGAGTGCTGGATGGCATTTGAATTGATCCTAACCAAACCTTAAGCTAGTTTAAGGTTAATGCGTATAAAGCGGGCCCAGTAACGTATAAAGCACAAACACAAAAATGTGCATGAGCCATAAGCATACAACCCCTCGATGAGCTGCGACGTTTTAAAAGATAAATGAAATCAGTGTTATTCAAGGCAGGCCTGACACAGCCTGGGTAGTTCACACTGTCACTGATGATGTTTTAGCTTTCATTCAACATGATACATTGAACACTGCCCGGGGCCTATCATCACTGAAATTAGTATTCCTTGTGGCCTATAAACCGTGAATATCAATTTTCACAACTAAGTCATGGGTCATAGGCAATCCTAAAGGGTGCAAGAAGAGAGACCAGGAAAGACTCCGGCAACAGTTAGCTTCCCAAGGGAAGAGCCGCCTTCTCTCCCACACTGTAAACAAGGACAGCAGCTGGCTCAGAGCACTGTAAAATTAATTCTTTGGTCACATCCAAGGGCACTAGGACCAGATTTAGTATTGACACTACCAGTTATAATTATCACTTAAACCTTTACAACTAGTCTCATGGATTCTTTGATGTTCTAAGTCCACCTGAAAGATGACAATTTGACACTTAACACAATTTTCAGTTGTCCTTTTGGATGAATATTCAAATATACATTGCAAAGGAGCAACTTGATACGCAGGAGGAACTTAGGTTGACATCAAGGCCTAGGCTTTGGGGAGATTCAAGCCCTGGTTTTGGAGAAGAATGGAATGAGGCCCTATATGGCAGTGTGGGGCAACAAGGGTTAGGGCCAGAATGAGCTGACGCCTGTTGATGGCCTTGATGTCCTTGACCCTCTTGCGGTTGGGAGAGGAACTGTATGTCTGGGGGAGGATGGAATGGAGTCTGTGAGTGACACAGGAGGGAACCTGAGAAGAGGAAGGAGAGGAGTGGAGAGGATAGAGATAGCTGCCATATCTTCACTGGAGAGAGCACTGCTGAAGGAAAATGGAGAGGAACGAGACAGACAAATCTCCAGTCCAGTGCAGGTCATCAGCTGAAAGTCACAAGGAACCTAAATGAGTTGAGAGTTCTAAGATGCCCTGCTCAGCTCTGCAAGACTTGTCTGTCCTACAATGAGTAGCAAGTCATTAGAGAGATAGCATAGATATGGAGTTGCATGTTGTGTTCATAGCTCTCTCCCTCTCCTTCTCTCTCCTTTTCCCTCTCTCTCCCCCACCCTTTCTCTCTCTCTCTCTCTCTCTCTCTCTCTCTCACACACACACATACGCATGCACACACACATTCCACTCGGTTAAATTATTGATTTTGTGACTAAAGTTTAGACCTTAAGATGAATTTTAGGAGCTTCACTGACCAGTGAAATAGAGTATTTGTCAAAAAGAAAAATTATTGACTAACTTAGAATTGTTTTTCTCTCTCACCAAATGGAGACTTAAATGATGAAACTGAAAAATTCTGCAAATCATCTTGTATTGTGAGAGGTGTCATACTTAATGATAACAGCTTGAGAGTAAGCTCTTCTGTTAAACATTTGAATGATAATAAATTACTTTACAGAATTTTTTAAGGTACTGATCAAGAAGAAAAAAATGACTGTTTCTTTAAGTGACTATTCAATTATATTTCCAAATGTGACAAACACATCCTCATCACAACCCCACCAAAACAAGAGAAAATAGACTCAAAATGCAGAGCTTCTCTCATGCTATTTCAGAAATACATAATATTTCTTTGCTTTCATATGCTTTCAGAAAAAGCATAATATCTGATTTAAAATGTGTTAGAATGATCAAGAAATTCCTCTTCTATTTTGATTTTAATATACCTGCTTACTGATGATTTTTCTCCCTCACAGTACTGCTGGCAAAGAATTGTGGGTTTTATGTTGACAAAACGAAAATTTTCTAGGATAAATATTTTTCATCAATGTGTCAATACCATTTTTCCCCATAAATTTCAAATGACCAAAATTATCAAACAATCCCATTCTGTTTTATACAAAACACAATCTTTCCTTTATTGTAATCATCTGCTGAGTCAAAACACAAGCATGTTACGCTGGCCATACCTTGGCTTTTCCACAAAGTATTAGCTTAAAATCTTCTTCTTCAGAGGATGAGGAGAGAGGTTAGGGGATGGTGTTATTACTCAGGATCTCAGCAGACTTCAAATTACAACAAAACCCAACCCCCCTACATAGAAATGGCAAGATTCCAGGAACTACCTTGGGATTATCCCCATTGCAAGAACATGAGGATGACCAGTACAGAGGGGTCAGCTGTCTGCTGAGAGGCCGGGGCGGTCCTGCAGTAGAGGCAGGGAAGAGGGGTGGATGGATATAAGTGAGTTGCAATCAAGTCTGTCCTCCTATGTTCAGGAGTCAATGTCCACTGTCCTCCCGTTGTTCATCGATTTGCTCGAGCGGGCCCAGTAATGTCTCCATTTTTGAGACTTGTTGTTACTGAGTTTGGCACATTGAATACATCACGGGAAGCTTGCCAGGCTTTGCCGTGCGGGCGAGATACTCTTGGTAGCTTGCCGGGCTCTCCGAGAGGGGCAGAGGAATCGAACCTGGCTTGGCCGGGATGGCTGCGCGCAAGGCAAACGCTCTACCATTGTGCTATTGCTCCAATAAATTCAGAAAATTATCAAAACACATCAAGAAAAGTTCCCACTTCTGGACAGCCCTTTGTGTTGGAAGAAATGATGGCAGAAAAATGTTCCCACTGAGTGCCTCTGAGTTCCTTGACACGAGTCTGGGTTCTGTGGATCCCCAGTCACCGACCTTCAGTTGCTGCTGACTCTGCCCCTCTCTTTTGGCGTCATCTCTCGGACGACGAATCTCATCCCAGTACATCTGTCATTCTTACCAAACACCTTTATTCTCCTCCATACTATAGTCCCTCTGCTCCTGCGACATTCTACTGGAAACCAAGAGGCTGTCCAAATACCACCATGGACATTAGTATATGTGAAAACAGGCAGGTTATTAATAAAGGAATTTATTTGTAATATACAACATTCTAGAGTATAGAGTATCCATCACTAAATAATCTATAAATTCAGACAGTTCCATTCCAATCAATAACTATTTATGAACAGGAGAAACAAAAGATAAACACATAAAATTATCAATAAAATTATTATTAAGGTAATTTTACATACTTAAAAAGGGAAGTTATTTTATAACTTTAAACATAAGTGGAGACAATAATTTAAGCAAAATATCCATGGCATAATAACCATTTAAAATTTCTATCTATAAAATTAAAACCACTTTTACCATCTTCCATTCAATGAAAAAGTAAGATTATATGAGTTGATATCTTCAGCAGGCACAGTTAACTCTTACATTTCTTGCTTTTGTAAAACAAAAATCAGCATAAAAGGGACTTATGCAGGTTGAATCATTGGCAAATGTTTCTACAATACATGATTTTATTTGTCCACTTTTACTATTTGCTAATAAGTAACCAATTATTATTTACAATTATGTTTAGGGCTGGAGCAGTAGCACAGTGGTAGGGCATTTGCCTTGCACGTGGCCAACCTGGGTTCAATTCCTTCGTCCCTCTTGGAGAGCGCGGCAAGCTACTGAGAGTATCCTGCCCAAACGGCAGAGCCTAGCAACTTCCTGTAGCGTATTCGAAATGCCAAAAACAGTAACAACAAGTCTCACAATGGAGACATTACTGGTGCCTGCTCGAGCAAATCAATGAACAACAGGACAGTGCTGCATTATTGTTTTGTAAATAACTATTTACTATTTATTATTTACTTTAGCACTGTAGCACTGTCCTCCCATTGTTCATCAATTTGCTCGAGTGGATCCAGTAACGTCTCCATTGTGAGACTTGTTGTTGCTGTGTTTGGCATATCAAATACATATGAGTAGCTTGCCAGGCTTTGCCATGTGGGCTGGAGAGATAGCACGGCGGGTAGGGCACTCACTTTGAACGTGGCCGACCTGGGTTCGATTCCTTTCCCCCTCCTGGAGAGCCCGGCAAACTTCCAAGAGTATCCCGCCCACACGGCAGAGCCTGGCCAGTTACCCATGACATATTCGAAACCTAGGTACTGTAGGAAATTACTATTTACTATTATCCATTATTTACTATTACCTATTATTTACTATTTAATGATTTTATAAACAATTATTCACAAATTATTAACATATTTTTACCATATGCTATTTATTACCACTATTGTTAATTATGGGCTGGAGCGATAGCACAGCGGTAGGGCGTTTGCCTTGCATGCAGCCAACATGGCCGACCCGAGTTCGATTCCTCCGCTCCTCTCGGAGAGCCCAGCAAGCTACCGAGAGTATCTCGCCCGCACGGCAGAGCCTGGCAAGCTCCTTGTGACGTATTCGATATGCCAGACACAGTAACAACAAAGTCTCCAATGGAGACGTTACTGGGTCCGCTTGAGCAAATCGAAGATCAATGGGAGGGCCTTTACTTACTTACTTTACTATTGTTAATTATGCACACACCAAAAATATATGTTGACCTGGTGAGTACCCATACTTCAGCATGAAACCTATTGGGAAATAGCTCTTTTCCAATGTCAAGTTAGAAAAGGGAGTGTTCACTCCAGTTTAACAATGCAAATTTGTCCCATATAGACAGACTCACAGAGAGACAGGATGTGAACAAGGAGGAGACAGATCACAATGGACAGGGAAGTTTTCTTAAGCATCTAGATTGTGGGACTTGGCTTCAGCAGAATGAGGAAATGAGTACTCTAACAAAATTGACAAAAGAAGATTCAATAGAGCAAATAGTAGTTAAATAAGTAAAAGCAAACCATAAAAAATATTCCAGCCATTCTTAGTTCTAAATATGAAGAGATATGTGTACATATATAAAAAGTGTAAACATGCATATATATATTATATATATATATATATCATGTATAGTTAAGTTAAATTTCCCTTTTATTCCAACAAGGTGTTAAAATGCATATAGCAAATTGAATGAACAGAACCCTGAAATGAGGAAATAACCCATTCTTTGAGGATTGAACATCATATAAGATCATGGATGTGCTTACTAGACAAAAGAAAATGGGGAATAAAGAGGAAATATGAGAAGGAAGGGGTGCTACCTGCCTGGCTAGCCCTGGAACCCCCTCTTATGCCTGCTTTACTAACTTAATTATCAGGCCTACCTCTAGTCTAAGAAATGTCCTGGTTTGATCATGATTCAATTTTCTGAGAACAATTGATCTAATAATGCAATTTCTTCTTTGGGTCACAATTACTCTTATCTGTAGCAAATGGCTGAGTCCTTTATAAGTGGGAATTGTGATACTCTTTCTCTTGGGGTCAGCTGTGCAATAAAAATGACATGAGAAATAGGGACACACTTTTGGATGTCTAAGTAATTTTCAAATTTCAGATAGCTTTATCACAATCCCAGAAAACTATTAGCACCCCGTCCCAGGGCACTCGTTTCATCTTGAACGAAAGCTGATCTACAGCTCACAACAATCTTGGCTCCTTCTCTTGGCAGTTACCATGATACACGCCAACTTTGTTCTTTGCAATAATATTTGGCTCTGAATTGTTATAGTTATGGGGAAATAAGGAACCTGCACATTTAAAAGCCTATCTCACTTCGGGACTGAATGTGGACTCAGGCATACATTGCCACCAGGAAGATGCCTGAGTTCCCAATACATGCCAGGATGGGACCCAGCAGCTTGCCAAGATTGAAACTTAATGCTCATCAGCCACATCTGAAATGAGTCTATTTACCCTTCCTATAAACGGGACTGGGGGTACAGCATATCAAATAAACATTTTTCTGAAACATTTTTCAAAGTAAAAGTACCTGCACTCAAAAACAGCTATTTTTTTTAACAGCCATCTGACCTTGGTCAAATCATTTTCTCATGAGAATATAAACATAAATGGAGTACTTACTACACAGAGTAAATGTGATGATTAAATGAGTTAATGTAAGCGTTAAAAATGTTAAGATGTGTGGTTCCAAAATCTGTGCTATTTGCTGTTATTGTTATGATCATGTTCATTGCTACCATTTCTTTCATATCACATAACTGTCACTATCATTATTGTTAATTTCTGTACACTTACGTAGAATAAGGATAAACTATTCAAGTGAGTGAAAAAGTTAGACAAACATAGAAATTTTGAACTCCGACTTATTTATTTAACAGTAAATAACTATTTTGTGTTTTCTACAGTACCTGAAGTAAAATGATGAGGAAACTGAATGTTCTGATCTGTAGAGCTCTTCTAGTTTCATAGGGCTCCTGATTTTTAGAAAGAAAGTTAATTTAGTGGCAGAGAGATAGTATAGAGCGTAGGGACCTTGCCTTGCATGCGGGCATCCTGGATTCAATTTGTGGCATCCCATATGCACCTCCCCCCTACCACCCTCAAGTCCCACTGGGAGTGATTCCTAACAACAGAGTCATAAGCACACCCTGAGCACCATCAGGTATAGCACCAAACAAACAAAACCAAAACACACCAAAAAAAGCTAATAATCACAATCGTTGGGTATAAAAGCCGTAAACAGTACATGCACAACATCCTACAATCTTCAGCCTGGGAACTGCAATTGTCATCTGAAAGATGGGTGATGAGTGAGGCAAGGCTTGAGGAACAGTACCCAAGGCTTGAGGGAGAGTACCCTAAGGCTTGAGGAATAGTACCCCAACCAATGAGAAGAAATTGGCTAAAAATTGGAAAATGCAAGCTGAACGTGAAAAGACGAGGTACATGTGTGATATGGCCATATGTGCCTGGGGTGAATGTGGTGCATGTATAGCTGTGTGGTATATGGAGTGTGTGGCATGTTGTGTGTGCACGTATGTACGTGCATATATATGTGATGCGTTTGTGTGCATTTTCACGTGTATGTGTGTGGTGTCCATGTGCGTCTTTGTAGAGTTGGTTTTAAGATGGTTACAGAAAAGAAAGGCATATACAGCATCCAAATTATAAAAAAAAAGTCTTAAAGAACAGTGATTACAGAATTTGAATCAAGAAAGACTTCAGAAACTGCCTCTGACAGGGAAGGGGAAAGGCGGCTGTGCTCTCAGGGTACAGAGTTTCAGTTTTACATGAATGTTTGGGAAAAAAAGTTCTGGAGATCTGTTACCCAGGAACGTGAAAATTCTTGACACTGTTGAACTGTGCCCTTAAAAACAATCAAGAAGGTGAACTGTGTGTGTGTTTCTTCCAAAATTAAGTAAATAAACATTTAAAAAGCAGATTTTGGGGTCAGAGAGATAACACAGCAGTTCCTTCCCGGATTCCATCTCCAGAATGGCAGACGGTCAATGGGGCCTTTGGGACTGACCCCGTGCTAGAGCCAGGAGTGAATCCTGCTCACAGATTAGTGTGCCCTCCACCCACCCAGAACGAGGAGGGGGACATTTGCCTTGCATGCAGCCAACCTGGGTTCGATTCCCAACATCCCTAGGGTCCCTCGAGCACCGCCAGGAGTAATTCCTGAGTTCAGAGCCAGGAGTAAGCCCTGTGCATCACCTTGTGTCACTCAAAAAGGAAAAAAATAATTTTTTTAGAACAAGTTCATAAATTTTCTTAATTTATTTTCACTTTATCTGAAAGGTGAAGAGAAGGTAGGAGCCAAGAGAAGCAGAGACATGCAGGACCCCTGCTCCTGCCTTTCAGCCCTCGAGAACGCTGTCAGGAGTAACAACCAGTAGATCCCATGCTCTCCTTTCCCAAAAGAAGACTTTAGTTGAAAGAAACTTATTTTGGTATCCCAAATATCTTTCAAAGCCATTTCCTAGATTCTGTAAAAGAGTTGAACATAACTTTAAAATACATGATTAAAATGAAAAATTTCGATATCTGGACAAATAATATATATCCAGTAATCGTGTTGAAAACCTCCTCCGCCCCAGGAATTAGTCACAATCAGACCTCAGTGGATAAAAATAGCGATTCCAGTAAATTAAGTATGTAGATACATCCTCCTTATAATGTCCACTTATAGCCTTAATATAGTTATTTAGTTGTCCTGTTATTATTTTCCTCAAACTAAATCACTGGTTCTCAAATTATGCACTTTCAGAACATCTGGGATCTCTGTTGAAGTTTTCCATACTGAATTTTTTCAATGGCAGGGTTGTACAGCTCACTGGGGAGAAAAATAGTAGATAGGATTGTTTCCATTTTAAGTTCCCTTCCAAAACATTTTCTAAAACTCTGGGGCCTGTTTCTGCCTGTCTGAAACAAAACACATTAATTAGAAAGAAACAAAGAGATATTGGAGAAAACTCAGAAATAGCTGAGTTATTTGTTGACTTGTCCTTGCGATCACAGTGAGATCCTAGTGGCTTCATGTTGACTCTTTGGTAACATTAAATTAATATATCCACATTATATAAAGTAATATATACACAGGACTATCAGGTATTTTGTCTATAGACATACAAAGATGAATATACTTATACATACCTGTAATAAATTTACAAATTCCTATAAATGTCTTATAAATGTCTATCTATATGTATCTGTCCATGGTGCTATACTTACCAATGAATCTGTATGTACAAGGATTTGTTTTATATTAACCTATGTATGTGGACATTAACCATTATCCATATTATATTTCCACATAACTACAACAGATATTAAATCTATGTTTCTGCTAAGACAGGGAGAGAAGTGGAGAGACTTCAACTTCTTGGAAATTATTCTATCAATTTTTTTGCCTCACCTAAGTGACAGTAACATAAGAAAAGCCAAAAACGGGAAAACCATGCCTGAGAGATCATCTAGGCTCCAGGTGTACACCTCGCATGGGGCCACAGGCAGTTCTCTCTGGCATCACCTGTCCCCCAAGCATCCCCATGTGCATCTCTGGAGGGTCGAGAGCACTTTGGGGATGGCCTGGCTAATCCTTAACTCCACAAGAGTTGAGCCCTTGCCTTGAACTACTGGCCAGGTTACCTGAAAATTGCAGGAGTGAATCCGAGACTCCAATGCACTGCGTGGAGCTCACGTCCTCCCTGTGCCCCCAAAAGAGAAAGGGGAAATCAAGTATACCTAAAGACTTAAAAATGGCACCTAGAGGAGTTAGAGAGACAGTTAGGGCCTTTGCCTTGTGTGCAACCCTGGGTTTGAACCCTGACATCCCAACCACTTTCAGGAGTAAATCCTGAATGTAGAGCCAGGAGTAAACCCTGAGAATAGTTTAGATCTCACATTTCCTTGTCGTTGAGTTTGGGACAATTTCAAAATCGTTTGAAAAGTAAAATCTAAGTACTTACATGCTAACAAAAAACTCAAATTAAAAGTAATCTCAAGCAAACCTAGAAATTAAGGATTTGGAAACATCCATAAATTAAAAGCTGCATGATATTTTGGGTTTTTTTTTAAATTTTGAATTTAAATGATTAACAATACAAATCCATATTACGTGCATTATAAGTATATTTAAAACAAAATATTTTTAATCTTGAAAAAATACATATCAAGTGATTTCTTTTATCTTAAAAGCCATGAAAATAGGCATTCTGTCATGTCAAATATAAAATAAATATAAAGTAATACCAAGGTTCAAGATCCTTGGAAAGGGTGCAGAGCATCCTGTATGGGACTCACTCTTCCTTTAGTGGAATTACTGTTTCTACAATAAAATATTCTCTGTGCGCCAGTGAACTGCATGATCCCGATTGGAGGTCTTTAGGGAACGCAGCCAGCATTGGAGGCTGCATCCAGAAGCAGGCCAGGGAATGGCACGCGCAGAGACAAGCCTCAGATGCTGCATCATAAATAGATAGTGTCTGTCACTGCCCCTTCACCAGTGCTCATAAACAAGAGCTATTCAGGTTCCGGGGAGGTCTCAAGTGACAGAGCAAAGGCTTAGCCTACACACGGCCCTGAGTTTAAGCCCTGACACCATCTGGCACCCACTGGCACCCAGAGAATAAGCGTTAAAAACTGAACTAAGACCAGCCATTGAGAAATATCATCCCAAGCAGACCAGCAGAGCACACGCTGAAACACCACCATGTTTTCTGTCCAGTTTTGTTTCATCATCAAACCACAAATGGTCCACAAGCCCTGATGTCTATTTCCATGCTGTAGGTGACCATCAGGTGGGTTCAGAATGAATCCAGTCTGATGAGGTTTTAAATTTTCTCCTTAAAGAATATACATCTAACCAGAAAACTCCAGGCGAGTGTGGATTGGGCAGAAGGATGCTGAATGAATAGTACTGAATGAGTAGCACCTTACCTCAGAGCAGAAATCTACAATCCCGCACACAAACTATTAGCTGGCTTAGTTCCAACAACATGTCTACTGCATATATATATGTGCAATTTTATATATATGCATTGTATATATATATATATAAAATGTGTGTGCTGTATGATTTAGGGCACTTTATTTTTAAGGGTACACTTTTGAAATGTGGGTATGCTTAAAAGTATGACTAGTGTTTAGTGTTTCATGGGACTATTCAGTAAAAGGAATTCCGATCCAGTCACCCTTTACATCTGGAATAAATGAAAACAGATACTCTCCGCTTTCATCATATATAAAAACTAGTCTCGATAAATAGTTGTGATATATTATCTAGTATGTCTACTAAACTAATATTTAAACTCTCAAATATTACCTAGATTTGGGGATATTAAAAAGAATGAAATATTTAGAGACAACCTATTATTAAACTTTATAAATATTTGAGGAGCACATTATGTCTATGACAAATCATATCCTTTAGGGTCTAACCAACTATCTTTTAAATTCCTCTTTATCTAGGTCACATTGAGCTCCTTTTTAAAAATAACATTTTTAAACTGGTTTTATTTCTTTGCTCCTTGTTAAAACTAAAGAAAAAGAAAAGGAAACAGAAAGAAGAGAAAGATCCTTCCTGAAGCTGCATCAGCTGACTTCTTCCATTGGCTCTCCTTCCTTCCTTCACCTAAGAAAGGAGGTGTCGTGGTGGCAGGTGGAGGCCTGTCTGCTGTCTCATCTCATTAGAGCAGGAGGGGATGGAGGCTAATGGCCCCCTGACAACCCGAGTCAATCTCATCAGGGCAGCCAGCATGCAGGCGATCAATCTGCATCATCCCTAATGATCAAGTAGATAAAAGAGACGCCTTTCATATCAAGCAGCAAACGAAAGCAAACAGTGGCCGGGGAGATGTGTTAGAACATAATGATTTGCAGAAGACTACGCTAAGTACGGCGATGGGCTCACCCAAACATTTTCCTGTTAAACTAAGTGAAAATAAGACAAAGGAAAGTATACCATTAGGTCACTAAAATTCATTTTCTTTCAAGTGAAATGCTACTATGAAACTGAGAAGAATACAGACCTACTAGCAATGCAGATTGAAACATATGCGCTAATCCTGCTGTTTCTGCCAATTCCTGACCTCACATCAATCAAGCCCAGATTGAAAATATATGCTATATTTTGCTATATATGTAGCAATACATGTAAAATATGTTGCTATATAGTTAGCAATGTTTATGAAGGAGGATTTTACTGAACAAAAAAAGACTGATTTTTTCTTGCCAGCAGTCTCTAAAGTATACAGCTTAGTAACTTTTTATAAAGCTTTTACCATCTTAGGTGTTCTAAGCAAATTGCAGATGATCTAAATATATGGGAGAATGTGCAGTTTATAAAAATGCAAATACCATATCATTTTATACAAGGGACTTAAATACCCATGGATTTGAGTATCCACAGGATCCTCGAACTAATTCCCAATTCCCCCCCAGATTCTAAGAGAGGGCTGTTTTGAATTCTAATTTTTGCCCTGCCTCACAATACTGACTGGATTTATAATCATAGTCAATACAGATTTAAGTGAATGTCTTGAGTTCCAAGCATGATACTTTAGGTGAAGGATTTCATCTACAGATATCTGGATAAAACACACACAAAAAAATCTCATCCTACAAACATATGGTTACCTTTATGTTAAAGCAACATTTGGAGTACTGGTTCAATTTAAAATACATAACAAATTTTACTAAATTAATCTCTAGTAAAACTTTCAGAATATTCTTTCTATCTTGTTTATATCTGTATCACTGTAGTGTGTCCAATTCAAAGCAACTCAAAGGAAGGGTCAGCATCTAGACTAGTTCTCTTTTTTGTCAATGTCATCAAATTCATAAAGGATATAAAATAAAATCTATGGCAGTGAAAAATTAATTTTAATTTTCATATTAAAGAAAAAGCCAACAGTGACTTAGTGTTAGCATTTATATGCTAATATGTAATAATCTATAATATATAATTTACTTTTAAAGAGCGGCTAAAAGCATATGATGATCAGTAACATTTGAAGAATTAAGAAAATATTTGAAGAAGTAAGAGCCAGAGGAGGGAAAACAGCAGAAGAGGAAGAAAAATAAAGAAAACGGGCATTTGTGTCCACATGCAAAAAAGATGTACTACAATCCCATGGTCTGTATCTCCAACATGCAAAGAAAATGAACCTCACATATATGCAAAAATAGAAGAAACAGAAAAGGTGGAAATCCATGCAACTGACCTTCAAGGGTAGTTTTTCTAAAGCTCAAGTCCCTTGATCTTTGTGAGCTGAGGCCTGAGTGACCTGGAATCTCTGCCCCTTGAGCTTTGTGACTTTGTACCACTGTGCCTTGACCCATGAATCTAGCAGGCCTGGGATGCTGGGTCAGATTCTAGCCCACACTGGACTCTACTCTAATAGCTATTTTTAAAATGTTTTTTTTTAATTTAGTTAAATAAAGAACTGGGATTTACAAAGTTATCGATAGTTATGTTTTAGGCATATAATATTTTGACACCAATCCCCCCACCAGTGTCAACGTCTCTCCACCAGGGTTCCTGAAATCTGTGCCCACCCACCCTCATCTCCCACTCCCACTCCTGTCACCCTGACAGGCACATTGCCAAGTTCTGGTGGTTGCAGCTTAGATCTCACGTTTTCTTGTTGTTGAGTCTGTGTTTGGTACATAAGGCTGTACCATTCTCCCATCACACCAGCAGAGCTGATGTTCTGATCCCTGTTCCCCCATTTTACCCCGTTCTCTTCTTCTTCCTTCTCCCCTTGATTCCTTTCCTTCTCTCGCCTTTTCCTCTCTAAACTCAGGGGCCAGGAGTGACACATTTTCTCATCCACTTGTTCTATAGGCACAGAAAAGTGTTTGTGGTATAAACCACCCTGTGCTGGTCTTCCTTCTGGCCGACTTCACGCACCAGGATTTGTGCTGGTTCCAACCAGGTGACAGCAAATTGCATGATTTCCCCTTTTCCTGCAGTTATATAGTGCAGAATAACCGGCTATTAATGCTGATTCCAGCATGTTCTTCGAAAGAAAAGACCCTTGAGTAACTCGCAGGACTTCAGTTTCAGAGTCCTCATCAGCACTCTCCTGGGGCCCCAAAACTATCTAGAATAGGGGACAATGACATTTCTCCCAATAACTAACCCAGAATTACTCTAAAACATTAGCCATATAGGGCCACAGTGATACCACAACTGATGGGGGAGGGGGGATTGCACATGGCTGACCCAAGTTTGACTTCCAGCATCCCATATGGCCCCCCAAGCACTGCCAGGAGTGATTATGGGTGCAGAGCCAGGAGTAACTCCAGAGTACTCTGCTGTATGTAGTCAAAACCTCAAGACAAAAATGAGACAAATTAACATTACAAAGCTACCCATTAGGTTACACATTTTTCACTTAACAACATAACCATTATCCGGGATCTCCTGAAAGTCATATAGCATAAATTACATACATGCATACATTTAGCTTAGAAATTTAGAAGCCATTCAAAGGCAAAGACATATTCATTTGGGATCAAAGACATATTATTTGAGGTGGACAGTCCAAATAGAAACCTAATATGTGTCCAATAATGGATGGAAGTTTGTGTTTTTATGAAAGAAAAAGGAAGCCGAGATAAGTGGTTTTATTTTAAAAATAGTATTAGCAAGCTTGAACTATTCTTAGATGTCATTACTGGTCACTGAGTCAATTATTATCAGTCCTCAAAAAGAGGATGGCTCAAACATTTGCTTGCTTTATAGCTTCTTAAAATAATTGTCTTTTGGCCTAGTCCAAAGGTCTTTGTCCCCATTTACGTGTCTTTGGCCCATTCCAAATAAGACAAGTTATGTAATCTCTTTGTTACATCCACGTAGCTCCAAAGAGTTCACAAATATGCCCGTAAGTGAGTGTACAGACACCCAACTGTGCACACACTATGTGTATATGGTTAGAAATATCATAGTCAGCAAGTGCTGGGGATGAGGTAATGACCCTCTGCCTTGAACATCCTCTCCAACCCCCTTCATGCCCCTTTTATAAGATAAGTTACATAAAGATCCAGAGAACAGTGTTCCCTGCTCTGGTATAGACTTTAGTCATTCCCAAACATTTGCAGAGCACTTTTCTCACTATTACGTTTCTCCAGAAGAGGTGTTTAAAGAGTGGGAGCGCACACCTGGAGAGATGGCAGGGCTTCCCAGGAACCTGACTGCCATCTGTGACTGCCAAGGCTCGCAGACTCCAAGAGGAACAGACAGGAAAGCAGACAATAGGGTGTTTGACCCGACACCAACCCTGCTCCATCCATCACTTGGGAGCTCAGGGTTCCTAAACACTCATGTTTCTTAGAGCTTCCGTGCACACAGAGTGCCTTTAACTCGGAAATACCGTCCACAGTGTTTTGGACGAGACCAGGGCTGGAGTAAGGAGCCAATGAACGGTGCTTATCTCTGAAAGTGTGCTTCCAATACCTGGAATATGTGTGACTGTGAACTGCCTTGTTACTGCTGCAATTCTTGGCCCTTATTCTACAAAGTCCAGATGCACTGACCTGCTTGTGACCAAGTTTCCCTTTGAACGGGGGCTCATCCATGGAGCTCCAGGGACACAAGGGAACAAGGTATTCAGCGTGACACAGCAATTTCAGCACATGGAGAGTGTGGACAAAATCACTGAGATGATTTCCCCTACTAATTCAGGTCTTTAGTAAATGTGTATTAAAGGTAAGTCTTGATAGAAGCATAAATTATACCAATAAGTTCACCACCTTCAATATCTGATAAATAAATAAGATCATTTTTTGTCTTGGGAGTTATAACAGAAGGATATAACATTTCAAAAATATCAATGATTAATCAGCACATGCAGTAAATTTTTCAGAAATTTGAAACAACTATGGTCTCTACTTAAAGACTGTCTACCAAGTCCTCTTACGCCATCCAGATACCCTCCAGCTCTCCCAGAAGGACACAGACGGGCACAGTTGAAATTCGGCTGCAGAGCCCAATGGCACTGCTGTGTGGTCACTATTTTGAAATGCTATCTATGGTGACTATAAAAATACTCAAACTTTGAAAGCCATTATAGTTTTAAAAAATAATTATTAAAATAACCAATAATAACCAGGGTTCTCTAAGAATTTTTAAAAATTATTTCTGTTGTGAAAAAAAATATTCTGCTGTTGGGAGCTAAAATTTGGGCTTGGTTGTTTCGGTACCAATATATTATTCTGGTGAGTGTTGACAAAGGATAAAAGGCACCACGTCAACATTATGTGTGACATGCTTTTGTATACTTACAGTTTTTAACATGCTAGACATATTTAAAATTTTATGCAAAGGCAATTGTTTCAACACAGATTAGCCACTCAAGCCCATGCCAAAACAAGCTCCCTATCTTCAGGAAAAACTTTTTTCTCTGAGAATCAATAACTAGGCCTCAAATTCTGAAAAAGATCTCAAGTTTCCCAATAAAATAATACCGACTCTTTTGTCCAATGATCTTTTAATCACTTTCAAGCCATTACCCTATTATTGTTTCTGAAGTGCAGGATTTACCAGTAGCCTTGAGTTGTCCTCAGTAATTAGGCATAGATGCCAACGGCGGGTGAATGCTCCTGAAACCTTTGTAAAAGTGCTTTTGATGACCTTGTTCTCCCGAACTCTCACTAGTCAATTAAACATTTAATGACTTAGACATTCATTTTTCCTTTTCCTTTTTAAAGAACTTGCTGACATTTTTTTCCCCATTCTGCCTTTTGTGCTTCAGGCAATTCTTAGTTTGAATTCTTGGTTTCAGCCTAAATTTGCTTTGACCTTTAGTAGTCCTTTGAATTATTTGTCTTCTTCCTTCTGAATAATAAGAGAGTTTGTATTTATCTAGCATTTAAGATAAGAGAAATCACTTGATATATATTTTTTCAAGATTGCCAAAGATTTCATTTTAAAATGTACTTAGAATGCATAAACTATGGATTTGTATTGTTAATCATTAAAATTCAAAATAAAAAAACAAAATATCATGCAACTTTTAATTTCTGGATGTTTCCAAATTCTTAATTTCTAGATTTGCTTGAGATCACTTTAAATTTGAGTTTTTTTGTTAGCATGTAAGTACTTAGATTTTAATTTTTAAACTATTTTGAAATTGAATATATTAACTATTTTTGGAATTTCTATAATTATTATCACAATTCAAACATTTCATGACAATCAAGTGGTATATTAGAAGCTATTATATATAAATATAAAAGTACAAAAATATAGACCATAATAGCTATTTTATGGAATATATATGCATATATTTTTATTCATGAATATATTTTCTATATATATGTTTATATTTATTTTTATCTATTAATGGAAAATATAGCATATGTACTATCAACATACATATCAATTATATATATACAGAGAATAATTGATGAATATTATTAGTGAATATTATTAATGAATACAAAGATTATTGATGCAGATTGATCACTTGATTAATCCACTTAGGAATTCTGGGGGTCAGAGTGATAGCACAGCAGGTAGGACGTTTGCCTTACATGCGGCCAACCTGGGTTCGATTCCTCCGTCCCTCTTGGAGAGCCTGGCAACCTATTGAGAGTACCCCACACGCACAGCAGAGCCTGGCAAGCTCCCTGTGGCGTATTCAATATGCTAAAAACAGTAAAACAAGTCTCACAATGGAGACTTTATTGGTGCCCGCTTGAGCAAATCAATGAACAACTGGAGGACAGTGCTACAGTGCAGGAATTCTGGAGAAATTCCATACTTATATGAAAAAATCCCGTCCAGAAAAAAATAATATGTATCATATCCCTACTTTCTAGGACATATTCTACCTGAAACATGACCTGAATCTACCTGAAATATTAGAGAGAACATAGAGAAGTAACATAAATATTATATGGAGTAAAAAGAAATCCCTTACTAACATAGGAAGAGTATTGCTAAGAGATGAATTATTTTGAAATCTCTAACATCATTTATAGCAGTGTTTCCTAAAATATACTCAGTACAAACAGAGCTTCCATGGAGGGTCCAGGATGGAGAAACAGCAATGCGTGCTTTGTGGGCTGTCTTTGCACACGTCTATCAACAGTCTCTGACTATACAGGGAAATACACCCGTAATCACTGAAAGAAGAATCTTTGTGGGGGAAAAGGGGCATTAAAACTTTTTTTTCATTTGGGGGCCACATTCAGCAGTGCTCAGAGCTTCTTCCTGGTACTGTGCTCAGGAATCACTCCTGGCAGGGTTCAGGGGACTACATGTGATGCCAGGGTACACTATCATATGCAATTGCTCTTGTTAAAAGTGAATAGTCTTGTGGAGTTCAACCAGTACTTTGTATATCCTTGATATCAACCCCTTATCGGATGTGTATTTGGCGAATATCCTTTCCCATTCTGTAGACTGTCTTTGTATTTTGGTCACTGTTTCTTTTGAGGTGCAGAAGCTTCTTAGTTTAAGATAGACCCATTTGTCTATCTCTGTTTTCACTTACTTAATTGTCACCCATTGCCTCTTTTGCAAACCACAACACTCAATAAGAGAGAGAACAAAAGGGAATGCCCTGCCACAGAGGCAGGGTGGGATGGGGGGATGGGGGGATGGGAGGGATACTGGGATCCATGGTGGTAGAAAATGGGCACTGGTGGAGGGATGGGTATTTGGTCACTGTATAATTGAAACCCAAGCACAAAAATTTGTAAGTCTACAACTGTACCTCATGATGTCTCACTAATAAAAATTTTTTAAAAAAGTGAATGGTCACACACAAGTGGTGGGGGCAAGGCAGTTAGTATAGAGAAAGGACATTAGGACAATTATAGTCGGAAATGGTCAGTCTGGATGAGAACTGGGTGCTGCAAGTAGGTAAAGGGATAAACATGATAACCTCTCAGTACCTGGATTTGCAAATCATAATGCCCAAAAGGAAAGACAGAGAGAGAGAGAGAGAGGGAGGGAGGGAGGGAGGGAGGGAGGGAGGGAGGGAGGGAGGATAAAAGTGCCTATCATAGAGGCAGACTGATGACCAGGGTGGCAGAATGGAAACTGATGACATTGGTGGTGGGAAATGTACACTGGTGAGGGCATTGGATGACTAAAACTCAATTATGAAAAACTTGGTAGTTGTGTATCTTATGATGTATCTCATGGTTAATCAATTAAAATATACATATATACACATATATACATATATAATGTTAATGGTGAAATTTGAAGAAGGGAAAAATTTCAAGATAACTATTATCTATTACAGTAAAAAATTTTACAGCTCAATTGGTTTTATTGAATGCACTTAAAATGACTTTCCAGAACATATGTTACTAAGCACAGCTAATAAGAAACCTACTTGTAAAGAGCTCCAGTTCATCAGGGAATTAAACAGAAGCACTAGATCTTAACTGTGGTAAGGAGTGTATTGGTCATGGATTTTCAGGAGTGATTAGTCTTATATATTTTACTCATAAATTCTGGCCTATCCTAGTTTTATCATATTTCACAATGATGGAATATTTTCAATTTTATCATTAGCAGCATCAGACTAAAGAAAGATGGCACAAGAAAGTTTGAAAACATTTGGATGCACATGATAAATCACCATTTGGGATTATGTATCACACACAGAATAAACTAGTTTAATACAGTGCTGAGGGAACTGAGCTTTCATATGACCCAATAATTCACTTCTTGGCAGCTACCCCAAGAACCCAAAAACTTTATTCAGAAAAGCCATCTGCACTCCTCTGTTTACTGCAGCACAATAGCCCAAATCTGGAAACAAACCAAATGTCCAAGAACAGATGACTGGATAAAGAAACTCTGCCACATATACACTAATATACAAATACACCACTTGACTGTTGTAAAAGATGAGTGTGTGGAATTAGCTACTACATTGTTGGATCTGGAGAGTAACATGCTGTGTGAAGGTACGAAGGAGAGGCACAGATACCATATGATCGCTCTCATATGTGGGATATGAAGAGATGGAGTAGGGGAATGGCAAATGTCCAAAGGTAATAGGGACTAGGAGCTGGTCTCCAGTGGGCAGTTCACCTCAGAGGCAAGGTGGGGTGGGGGTGACATGGGAACAAAGGTGGAGGGAGTAGAGAGTGATGGAGGTATGTCAATGCATGACACCCATCATTAACAGTACAGTAAACAGTCACAGTGCCTAAAAAATTTTAATTTCATTTTAAATGAAAAAAAAAGTGTTGAATATCTACTGTCTGCTTAAAGTACACTATGGGACCAGAGAAATAAGACAGCAGGTAGGATGCTTGCCTTGCAAGTACTGACCCAGGTTCAAACACTAACACTACATATGGTTTCCCAAACCCCACTGAGTGCAGAGTTAGAAGCAAGCCCTGAGCACAGCTTGATGTGTCTCTCTCTCCCCCTCCAAAATCTACCATATGGCTATACATTGAAATTATAGATAGATCATTTTGGGATCATTTTCCTATGGAATGAACAAACGATTCACTTTATGAAGTAAATCTTAGGGAAATGACTGTTTTTTTCCCGCTACGCCTTGTAAATTTAAAAATAATTTTTATGAAACAACTATCTGATCAAAAATGTCTATGATAATTTGATATGACAAAAATCCAAGTATGTTTGTGTCTTATATTCTTAGTTCACTCTGTTTGTAACACGAGGTAGTAAAGGACATTTTGTTTTCAGTCCTGAAAAAGAGTTTTTTCAGTGATCATTTTCCAGCCTATAAATAGTTCATTATAAATTAAGTCATTTGTTTTGTTTCTGTTCACCAGCAATAAATTGTCTGCTATGCTGATATCCAGCTAGAACACTTATCCTAACTGACTATGGGGGGAAATGTCACTCACTCTAATCATTCTCTTCACATTTCCAATGAATTTAAGATTCACTAGAAATAGCAGTAATTCTGAGTCCATTTAGATGTGCTTATATTTATATTTGTGTCATATATTATACATGATAGTGTGTTTATATTTATGTGCATATTTATTTTATATTTATAAAAGCTCCAATTTTGCTGAATAGTGACAGATCCTGTCCATGTTAGGAATTCTCAAAAACTTGAAATCACTTAGGAAAGTACAGTTCACATGCTGTCCTTACAGATTCGAGAATTAATATGAATATTTGACTTTATTTTGGTATTTCTTTTCAAGTTAGGAGGAGGACTCGCAAGCAAGTGACAGCCATCAATCTCAGGGGCACCACATACTTTCCCAAACAGGAGACTCACTCGGGACCAACTACCAAATCTCTGAGGCTTCAGAGGGCATCGGTGAGACAGAGTTAATAATACTCTGACCTAATATATCACTTCAGTTATTACACTTTCCATTCATAATTCAGCAGGTTATTTATCGGATACCAGATGCATGTAAAAACCTGCTAAGCAGCGGGGATGGAGTGTTGGGAAAACAGCTCAGTGTTTGTTCCATTGGAGTTCAGGGACATCCATTGCTCATAAGTGAGCCCTGTGTGGAAGGAGTGAGGAGGTTAAGACACTCCTCCTGCACACAGTCAAGGCAGTATCAATTCCTGGCACCACATATGAAGTGATCCTTGGGCACAGAGCCAGGAGCAAGCCTGAGCACTGCTAGGTGGAACACTCCCCTCCCCTACACACACACACACACACACACACACACACACACACACACACACAAAACGAAAGCAGAAGCAAATTTAAAGAAAAAAGGAGAAAGAAATACTCAACCCCCTCTCCCCAGAAATTGCAATTCTTACAAAGCTTCCTCATCAAAAGCAGGATTTTTCCTCCCAATGTCTATCTATGATATCCGCATATGGCAGGGCCCATCTAAGAGTCTCCACCAATAGTGTCATAAAACCCCTGTCTGCCAGTGGATTAATGATCGCATCTGGTGTTTGAACGAAGCACAAAGCACTGCTCTAGACTAGACAGTATTTGGGGTGTTCTCGTGTATTTCATTTACTCTTCAGAGCAAAATGGGTAAAAGGATCCTGTCTGCCATCTCAAAGCTAAAACAGCCCAAGCCGGAAGGAAGCTGGATAATACCTCAGAGGTTAGCTGGAAAATGGCTGGGCCAGGCGTCAGGGCAGCGACTGCTGTGTGCTTGGCATAGAAGAGCTCGATGATGAAATCCTGGTGGCAGAGCCACACTGGGGAAGCCGCGACAGGGACAGAGGGAGATTGTCCTACATTGACATACTACCTTGTTTTTCTAACATGTCAACTCTGGGACTTGCTGTCCGGGCAGAGAAAAGGCAGATTGCCTCCAGCCAGCAGCTGCAGCTTCTGAATGTGTCAGGAACAAGCAAAGGTACAAACTGGCCTACATGGGCAGTCTTTTTATTTAAAAAAAATTATTATCATTCAAAACCTAGAACTGGAGCAGCAGCAGAGGTGGAGGGTCCGGCACGCCCTGTTCACCGGCAGCTAGATTCCAACCCCAGCTCCAGAGTACAGCAGCTCGGGAACCACAGCCAGATCCCGGCTTCCTCTGAGCCCCAATAGCCTTGTTCAAATAAAGAGCACCTCATTAAATCTAACTTGCAGGACTGCAGAGAGAAGACCAGGAACTGATCCACACAAGACAGACTTTCAGGAGCCCAGGTAACTAGCAGGTCCAGGAAGGACAGCCCGAAGTGGAACAACACCAGCCACATCCACCCGTGCTTATTTAGAGGCATCCAGGCACAGTGATTAATCTACCTTGTACATACGCATAATTCTTTTTTTGGGGGGGGAGGTCACACCTGGCGATGCACAGGTTTTACTCCTGGCTCATGCACTCAGGAATTACTCCTGACGGTGCTAGGAGGACCATATGGGATGCTGGGGATCGAAGGATCGAACCTGGGTTGGCCGCGTACAAGGCAAATGGCCTCCCCGCTGTGCTATCACTCCAGCCCCTATAAAAGCAATTCTTGGGTGTACACTGTGAGCCAGAGGCCATGATAGATCTCTGTGACAACACCCCTCCTCCTTCCTCCCTCCTTCTCACCCTCCCCCTCTCTCAGGTTTTACTTACTTTTCACTGATTTATATAACTGAAATAGGTTGATTTATGAGATGTGTGTTTTGGGATACAACGTTGCCACCCTATACCCACAACTGAAGGGTCAACATCCCTAACGCACAGGCCACTCACCCACTTCCCGCCCACCCACAGCCCTGCATGACCCCAGCGCTGGAATTACAGTGCCAGGGTTTGCTTTCACTGAATACTGTTTATTTCCCTGTTTTGTTTTTTTATGTATCAGCTGCAGTTGAGATAATCTGGCATCTGTCTTTCTCATTTCTATTTTACCTAGCTTGATTCCAGGAGTAAAACCCGCTACATCCATATTGTAACAAAGAGACCATCTCATAACTCCTTAGATCTGAGTAACAGCCCACTTCAGGGATGTTCTTTAGGGAAACCTAGGTAAGAGTGAAGAGGCACTGAATTTTGGTTGGAATCACCCCCACCCCACCCCACCCCACACACACCACTAAAAATGAAAAGACTCAACTAGTCTAAGAAATCCTGAGAAATAAACAAGAAAATTAAAATATCATGCTGCCCAACTTTATACTATAAAGCTATAGTAATCAAAGCAGTGTGAAAATAAATGACAGCAGACACACAGACCAGTAGGAGAGAAATGTGATCCTGAAAATAAATATTTTTTGTATACCTGGAAAATTAATATATTTAAATGCAACTAAAAGCATGAAATAAAGATAGGAAAGTCTATTGTAAAAAAAATAAAAACAGATGGACATCCCCATTCAAAAAAAAACTGATTTAGCACATGATAGATCTTTAAATGGACAAAAGTTTAAACACATTCCTGAAATATGCTTGCAATATTTTATCATATGTGCCTGGAAAGTGCTACAATACCTTTTAAAAATCCAGACTCAGGAGCAGGAGAGATAATATAGCAAGTAGGGGGTTTGCCATGTACAAGGCCAACCGGGGTTCTGTCCCTGGTTCCCACAAGGTTCCTCAAGTCGATTAGGAGTGATCCCTGAGCACAGAGGCAGGAATAAGTCCTGAGCACCACTGGGTGTAGCACAAAAATCAAACAAAGAAAAAAGAAATCCAGGTTCCTTAGTGAAACAATAAAGATGGTTGTTAATTACTAGTATCTTTTCATGTCTGGTCATTTATTCAGCACCTCACCTAATTGTCTTGTATGACTGTCACCACATTCTTACATGAAAGATTTTTTACTATTCCCATTTTACAGATGAGGAAATAAGGCAAAGAGAACTTTTTATAATCCTCCATTAGATACACAGCTGGTGAGTGGGGAAACCACTTCCCTGGGAGAAAAATTGTGAAGAAAGGGTTATTCACCCATCAATCTATCTAGAGAAGAAATCTCATTTTATGTCAATTACAAAGAAGGAAGTCAAACAGTAGACAAACTGGGTAAAACATCTCTAAAAATGCTCTGAACACTAAGAGACTTTATGTTCCATGTACATTACAGTTTGATCAACACATTTTAGTGTCTTCCCAGAAACACTTTCCCTTCATTCTGAAGTGGGACTCTACTTACATTCAATGTTGTTCACATTCTCTGTTGATTTATTGTCCAATGAGGAAAAAAAAACAGAATTTAATGGCATAGATTTCAGTGGAATATTTGAGCTTTTAAAAAACTGGATCTAAATTAGAAGCTGAAGGATACTTGGATCAATGAGAGAGCGAGAGAGCGAGCGAGAGAGAGAGAGTGAGAGAGAGAGAGAGAGAGAGAGATTGAGTGAGAATCCAGAGCTATGAAGGTGACTGCGTATTTAAAAGAGGCATGAGGAAGGCTGTCAGATCTTTTCTGCATACTTAGGCTATAGGAACAGAAACACGGCTCAGAGGAAACATCTGTCTCCTCCTTTTTCCTTAGTGTGTGGGATGTATTTGAAGCATCATGTTTAAATCTTGGCCTCACTAAGTAGGAGCTTAATTAACATTTGCCCAGAGGGAAAAAAAATCAAGCAAGTGGAAAGTTGAAGTGATAGCTACCATGTGAAAAGTGATTACCAGAACTGGGAATATAGGGCCTGTTGGACCAAATCCTTAAAGAAAGAAATGAGGCTCAATTCACATTTTAAAGATCTGGATAGACAAGAGGACTGGAACTGCTTCCACTCTGGACGGTGGACCAGAATCAATGGTGGCATGTCCAGGGAGGCAGAGTTGAGGCCCAGGCTACGACAGAACTGGGACGTGTTCATAGTGCAATAAATGCTTCCTCTCTGTGCAAGGGTCAAGGCACAACTCTTTGATGTGAACAGCAACGAGGCTGTCCTATGCATCACTCTCACTGAATTCTCATCCTTCTCTTCTTTCTGATTCTCCTGCATCGCCAAGTCCTCTGACCACAGTATTCTGTCTTGGGGTATTCCTTAAGCAGAGATGCTCTCCATAACCTCAACCTGCACTGCCCAGCCACCACTTCCTAATTTATGCTCCTAGACACAAAATCTCAACTCATTCTATAATAATTATTTTTAACAAAAATGTTGTTTCACTATTTAACTATTCCTCATCTTATACTCCAGGCCAAGCTCTGCTCTCTTCTAACTTAGGTCAATAAGATTTACTTTAACTCTTTATTTCATATTTGGGATCTCTTTCAGTGGCAGACACATGCAATGCTTTTGTATTTCTCTCAGTTTTCCTATAGACCTCTCTGATCTTTCATTTTTGCTTGTTAATCTCTCACCTTACATTGGTCAAAATAACACTGAGCATCCCACTTCACAGTTATAGAACTCTCTATCATGATTCTTGAATTAACATGGCCATGAGTTTTCTTGGGTTATTTCCAACTTGCCAGTGTTTACTTAGAAGAATTTGTTTTTAAAAACTCAGGATGGAGAAGCAGCACTGGGACTTCTTGGCTACTGATGGAAGATCTGAACCAATTGTGAATGCTGGACAGAGACAGAGATCAGGTTAAGGCTAAGAGAGAAGGAGGGTGTGATCATGCAGGGCCGAACCCTCTTTTCAATATACGTCCCCTCAAATTCCATACTAACTTCATCCCTCTACGTTGAATTGTGTTACAACCGTCTCTGATCTTCCCTCTGGACTTCACTAAGGGGCTTACCATAAGGTTAGATGCCTTGAACGTCTGGTTCATACCTATTGATACTGTCTCCCAATCAGATCTAGAAGCTTCCAACCATGAGTATCTTCCCATATGACTTTCTGTGGACCTTGAAATGCTCTTCACTAACACTGCCGCTCACAGTTGGTGAAGACCATTGCTCCCTAGCTTGCAGAAGGCGATAGATTTGCTATTCTGCCACCAAACTCAGTTTGACATGGCACATTCTGATGTTAAGTCAATACCTCTCCATATTCAAGACAAGATAATAGATATTTTCAAAACTGTTCTTTTTGTGCCTTTCTCTATTTTTCTCCTAAAATTCTGGCAAATTCATTTCACTTTTGAGAAAATACTAACAATTCAACACTTACCTTCCACTTCCTGCTGCGATTTCAAGTCAGACTCCCTACTATATAAAATTTAAACCATGAGTTATGATCATAGCCCTTTGGAAAACAAGGCTGCACTTAGCAAATACTGATGTATTTTTATTTTCATTTAAAGTGTACTAATATTACTTTGTGCCCTATATCTGAGTCATTATTCCTCTGCATTTGTAACATTCATTTTTATCTGAGTAACATTTGTCCCTTAAGATCCCCTTTACAATACCCAATTCTCCAATTTAAAAACTCTTGACTCTTTGCCAAACTTCAGCTTTGCGTCTTCTATTTATATTTATAACTTCTTTTAACTACTTCTAGCTTACTTGCTTCTTACATATCTTTACATCTCCTATTCTTTACCCATGAAAATTTCATTTTTATACAACTTTTCACTTGCACACAAGAAAGGGAAGGGGAGCCATTTGGGCAACAGCTACAAGTGCTCAGAGTCAATTCCTGGCTCTGTGCTTAGGAGTGATCCCTCCTTGTGTTGGAGGGAACAGACCATATGTGGTGTCAGGGATTTAATTTAGATGCACATGCAAATTAAGTGCCTTAATGCCTGCCTGTACCATCTCTCCAATGGATGTGTGCAGCTTTGTTTATATCTAATTCTTGCATATGCATATTTTCTCCTTATCATAAAGAAAATTCCTGACTCCATTCAATTTCCACTTAATGATCTACAATATGATATTGATAAAGTGAGTTATTTCTCAGAGGTATTAAATGAATCAATGAGTCCATGTATTTGGAGAGACTTTTAATTTCCACAAAAAGCATTGCAATGATGGTTATTACTATGGAACCATTTTGCATGGGCCCCAAACGGACATTAAAACCAAGCACAGACCACAACAATAATGAGCTATTTCCTCACACCTGCTGAAGCGGGTATCTTTAAGGAGACAGGGAAGAAAATGGGCTGACAAAAGATGCCTTTGTTCATGGGCATGGAGTCGTAGCATAATTTCAGAAACCAGCGTGCTCTCTCCTCAGCAGCACCAAAGAGAACCACGAGAAAAATCCAGCAGGCATCCTTCTGACTCTTTTTGAAGGAAATGAAACTTCAACAAAATTCTCATAAGATAGAGATGTTGCCATTGGCGACTAGGGAGCAAATCGGGGGTGTTGTGTTCGGTGAAATTAGGCAGAGAAAGAAAGGCAGATATTGTAGAATGTCACCAGACATGGGCTGTAAAGCAGCTGAACTCTTAGAAACAGAGACTAGAGCAGAATAGGGGAGAATTAGGAGTCATTGGTCAAAGGAAACAAACTTCCAGATTTGCAGTGGATGGGATAACTAATATACAGCAAGATGACTATCATTAAGAACACTGCATTGTGTACTGGAAAGAAGAGATATTCAATATCTACTCTCAGTGGATGGAGTCAGCACATAACAGCACAACAACAAAATGATAAACACATTGTGTTAATCACTTAGGCACTAGATATAAAGTCATTAGAATAAAAGGGAGACCACCACTGAAAATTCCCTGAGCTGACAAACCAGTTTAGCCAAAGTTTAATTTACCTTATTTTAAAAGATTTACTTGACCTGGAAGATTTGTGCTTATGTCTCTGGACATGAGAAACAAGCCTATACTGTTGCCCAGAATCAATATGAGGTAATAGTTAGCTGACTCCTTATCATTTAAAATTCTGATATAATAATCTACCATTGCAAGAATAAATTCATTGCATTTCCACTAAGCTGCTTCTGAACTATCTTTCTTGTCTCCTTTCATGTTTGGTGTGAATGGTTGTCAAAGCGCAAACCGTCTCATGTGTGTGTGCAAAATAGATTTGGACTAATTACTACTTTGGTGGTTCACTGGTTTTTACCTCTGTCATTTATGAATTTTTAACAAAAAATCATCCTGTTGTGACTGCACACATGCACAATATTAGGTGCCACTTATGATTTTGTAAAGCTCAGACAAGATGTTTTACAATGTCTTCCATGATCGAATTGGCTTTCTTAAAGCAAAGACAGAAGGTTCTTCTTCATCTTTATATTCCCGGCATTTAGAATATTACCTGCTGCATTTTATATGCTCATTAATTAAATTAATCAATGTCTGTTAAGTGTTTTATCAGCTGCATAAATGAAAGCATAGAAAAGATATCAAATATTTATCAAATGGATGGCAGATTTGCAGTTCACTCTTTGCTTGTGATTATCGCAATAAATTTCTTCTTCTTCTTCCTTTTTTTATTTGCTTTTTGGGTTACAACCAGTGATCCGCAAGGGCTACACCTAGTTCTACAGTCAGGAATTACTCCTGGCGGTACTCGGGGGACCATATGGGATGCTGGGAATCGATCCCAGGTTGGCTGCATGCAAGGCAAATGCCCTACCTGCTGTGCTACCACTCCAGCCCCATAAATTTCCTCTTAAGGAGAAACACAACCAACATCATCTTATGATTACATTTTTATTTAATATATCTTATTTCATTTCTATATGTTCAGAACTAAAGATGTCTCTTAGGAAAAAGAAAATCCCTTTGTAATTCAATGACTCTAAGACTCGCCATCGATCTAACTAGAGCTCGATCTGAAACACAGGTTCTGAAACACACAAATGAGGAGATTTCAAACCCAACACATGAAGAAAACAACCCTAGTGACTTCTTCGGGTCCTGTGTATTCTCTCCATGGTTGTCCCAGCTCCACTAGCACATTAGCGCACAAAACCCTGTTGTGGTCCTGAGACGCCGCGGTGGACAGGGGCCTCTATATGCAGAACCGCCCCTCAAGCAAACAACTGCCTGTTGGCTTGCCAGCCCTGAGTTCTGTTTTGAGAGTGTGATATTTGACCCCGCCACTGAAAATGCATCAGCGATGCCACAACTGACGGTTGGACACTGCCCTGCTGGCCAGACTCTCCGTATGGAAACCCACATCACAGCTCTTCCCATGAGCACTCCATGGGAGAATCCAATTTTGAGTTAGATATCACTCCTCTATGTCTCCCAAAGCTCTATTCTTTGATTCTATCTCCCTCTGCTTAATTAAATGTTGGCTACCTTCACTGGGATCATTAGGTAGAGAATAATGACACAAATTCTACTCATTATAATGCCCTTTGGGCTTTGTTTAGTAAGAGTGAGTGAAGGTGAATAAACCAAACCATAGGTTGGTATATAATCATCTTCAGGCTCTCTTTCTGCACAAAAGTGACTTATTCTGAATTTAACACTCGTCTATATTTGCTGGATTTCCTAGCAGGTGATTAAAGTGAAAGAGATCAAGTCAGTCTTCTATCTGTGGACCAATTTCCTAAGAAAATCCTAGGGAAATCCTTGATAGTGAGAGTTGAAGTCTCTCTTGTAGAGTTGAGCTCTGGGTGGCCAGAGGGTCCTGAAGCACTCCTGTACAGGTGGCAGCTGAATGCAGAAGAAGCAGAGCTCCATAGGGTATCAGGGAGATGTGCGCATGTTAAAATTCTCTATACATTTGTCTTACACAAGGAAGTTCCTGTCAAGACGTGGCCTAAATAACACTGCCCAGCTTAATTTGACTCCCAAGTAAAAACAAGGAGCAGTGAAACAGGAGAGGGAGCTCAGTGTCTGCCCTGTGCTGTCCTATAAATGCAGAGTACGTGCCAGAGATGCTGTGGCCTCATGAGGACTTCTCCTGGGGAATGACTGATGACTTCTTTCTTTCTATTTCTAAGAAAGAAAGAAAATTGAAAAACTTTAAAATCTCCAATTATCCAAAAGCATCTCAAATACATCAAGACTAGTTTGGCTGTGATCAAAATTTCACACGGAATTGATAATAAGTTATTCTAACAAATGCTCTCCTGAGCAGACTGGCTAATGTTCATACCCTGATGAAAATTCTGCTCAAAACCCATGAAAAACAAATATAAGAATTTTCCTGGAAAAACTTAGAGAGGCTGCTTCATCGAAGAGGGCCTGGCTGGAAATAGTAGGTATTCAAATTTGGATAATGTGGGGAGCCATTATTTGTCAAAGGATGGCAAAGTGTAAGGTGTGAGGAGGGCTAAAAAGCAAACTAGATCTGAGTTTTATCTACAACCAAGCCCCAAAGAACAAGAGGAAAGGAGAGTGCAAGAATAAGAAAGTTTCAGAGAGGGGATCCTTTAGAAAATCGTCTTATTGAGACCCAGCCAGGACAAGACTGTGTTTTTGGACAGAGCCAAGGAGTAAGCATCCCACACAGTGTTTCCTGTCTCCTCCTTAGCACCTCCTCGGCAAACACTCACCTGATGCTTTGGATAAAGATTCCCTGAGAGTGAGGGTGGAGAGATAGCAAAGCAGGTAGGGCGTTTGCCTTGCATGCGGCCGACCCGGGTTTGATTTCCAGCATCCCATATGGTCCCCTGAGCACCGCCAGGACTAACTCCTGAGTGCAGAGCCAGGAGTAACCCCTGTGCATCGCCAGGTGTGACCCAAAAAGCAAAATGAATGAATGAATGAACAAATAAATAAATAAATATAAAGATTCCCCGAGAAAGGTTAGGTTACGAGTTCTGAGTCCACCGCCCAGGGTAAACAATTGTGGGACACGTTACAGAGATGGTTTTCTCCATCTTCATTTTAAAGATGAGAGCAGAGCACTGGACGTCAGAGACTTTAGCAAATTGTAATAAATACCCTAGAAACATGACAGCATTTCACACTAGAATTCTGTCTCCTATTCTCTGTTTGCCCCTTACCTATGAAAATTTGCTAGACCTTAAACTATTATGTACATCTAATGTTTTGTCTTTGTTATTTTTAACCTGTGATCAACTCTTTGTTACTTTTCGCCAATTCTGCTCTATGCCCCAAACAGGAAATATTATCCTACTGATGAGAAAGTCCATAAAGATGCATATGCATCCATTCTTTTGAGTAACCTGAATCTTGAACCTTCAATTTTCCCCAGTGACAACTGCATATGGCAAAGAATATTATCATCACAATTTGGAAGATGAGACTAGCTTATGCTAAGATACCAACTGCAGTAAGGATTCAGAGATACTGCAAACCCATTTGAGTTAAGTCCTAATCATGCCCTTTGTTCTCCATCTCTTATAGTT
Organism: Sorex fumeus; assembly: GCF_029834395.1. Classification (NCBI taxonomy): domain Eukaryota; kingdom Metazoa; phylum Chordata; class Mammalia; order Eulipotyphla; family Soricidae; genus Sorex; species Sorex fumeus. Next base: position 22,343,495 of record NW_026606065.1, on the reverse strand, counting down.
CCCATCAGTTTAATTCTACAAAACTAATTCGAGTCAGGCCTCATAGTACAGCAATCAAAAATTATTACTAATATTTGGATGTCTTCTCAGGAGTTTCAGGGGATGAAATTCACATTACTTGACTTAGCTAATATTCTGGTACATTAGAAAGTAAAATCAAGTATTTTTTAAAGTCCTTTAAAATTTTGTTGGCAGTTCTGGGAATCAAACAAATTTATTTCTTTAGGAAAAAAATTACTGCCAGTATGAACCTTCTTGCAAACTATTACATACAAAGCTCATGAAATAAAAGAATAAAGAAATAAAACTGCTCATCTTTGAATATAAAATCATATTGCTTCGATTGACAATCTATATCTGCTAATAAAATCTTCCCAGGAGAAAGATTTCATTTTTTTACCCTGAAATATTCACCCAACACTATAATTCATAATACTATTTATGTCCTAATCTCCATATTAGGTGCAATCTGCAAACCAGTCATTTTCACTAATTATTTCCTGAACATCTCAAAGTCACATGGGTCTATTCTCATGTTCAACCTGTCCAGGAAACCCATGAGTAAGAACTTGGGTAAATCTGAACTCGGCATTTCCATTTTCTATAATATCCACTTTTCAGTCCTGTCAACGCTACCTCCTTATTTTTCTCCATTATTTTGTCCCATCAAATCATCGCAGTCTCAGTGGATTCTCATTATTTCTCAATCGGGTCATTGCAATAATCTACTAATCATGATGCTGCCTATGAGTTTTTGCCCTTACCTAAAGGCTAATCTCCATGTTTAGGTCTGCTTGCCAGTTCTCAAATGCCAGCATGATCCTGATACATGGCTTCTCCCATCTAAGTACTAACCAGGCCTATCTCTGCTGAACTTCTGAGATCAGAGGAGGTCGGGCACATTCAGGGTAGTATGACCATAGACAATCATGATGGTTTCTGTCTCAGCCTTTCTACTTGCCTCTCGTCTCTCAGTCCTTCATTCTCTGGTGAGTATTGTGTGAGTTGGATGGAAAGAATGAGCTTCTCTGGATGTGCCATAATTGATAACTCACTTCTTGAAATAGCTGCCTCCTCTTCCTTTATAGGAAAATTCCTCCTGGGACATCCATATTCATTCTGGTCCTCCTCTCTTCTGGAGAGCCCTACAGGGTGGCCCAGTCTATCTCCTTGATGCTCTCACATGATTCCACAGTGTTGGGTTATAGTTCCACAAAGTCACACTTCCATACGGTCAATTGAACCTACTGCCAGCCAAGCAGAGAACAGATAACAGAGAACAGAGAACAGAGCATTGCTTAGGAAATGGCAGCATCTAATTTAGAGAGTGGAACAGATACAGCAATCAGTGAGTGCAGCTGACCACAAGCGCTGGGGGGTGTTCTCTAAAGGGAGGACTTTGCCAAGTGGTTGGAGAAAAATGTGGAGGCTTATGAACAAAAATTTAGAACTGAAAAGTAGGGCTAAAGGTTGGTTCTTAGAGCAAATATATTTAGCCCAGTAAAGAAAATGCACTTTAATTAGGTTGATGGGAAACTCAAGTGTCTACTATTCTGGTAGGTGTGAAACGCCATCAGATGTGACAAAGGGGACTCATGATCTTCCCCACTGCTCCTTGGCTTATCAGTGAAAGGGACTCAAACCACAATGAACTGGTCAACACTAGAAAGAGGAGTTAACAAACAAGATTAAATAAAAGGAACCGTGTCTGTCTGTGCGTGTGTGTGTTGAGAAGTGTGGCCAGTTCACACTAGACCTACACAAATCGCTCTACCATGTAAGCTGGAGTGTGAATTTAGGATTCTTCACCCTCCCCGTGTATTTATCAAACAAAATGACTCTAGAAGATATCATGCGAAATGCAAACCAGAATGCTTGGCAGAATCTATTTTTATTATTTTTCCCACATTTATACTAATTGACATTGAGTGCAGAGCAAGAAATACCCAATTCTGCTGCTATTAAGCAGGCTTATGTCAAAACTTTAATGTTGGTATTTTTTTTAAATCCCATCTTCCAAGTTTCTGCCATTAGAATCATGGATTTGAACCAGACTTAGTTCTTCTAAATCAATTTCTACTGCAATTTTTGGTTATAAAGTCTCTCCCACCTACATAGCCCATTATAAATTCTAGAATCCAGACACAAATAAACCCACTTAACTTAACTTCTTTCTGTAGTCTCAAAATTGACAGTGAGTCATTACAGTAGTTTTTAAATTTCTGCCTTTAAAAGTTACTTGAAATAGTCTAGGGAAGAAATGCTGGGATATAAATTGGATTTTTCTCATCCTATCGATCCTTATTTTTATGCAGTAAATAAACAGTTAAACCTTTCCAAACAGATGAGACTCTTCACTGTGCTACGATATAGCCAAGAAGATTCAGCTAACAGTCTTCCCAGGACAATAGTTTCGCCAGCAACCGCACATTCTTGCCTCTGCCCTCCTGCCTACGAATTCCAAGCCCTGGAAGGGAAGAACCACCCCACCCTGGACATGACGTCCTCATTCAATGTGGGGTTCTAGGTTAGGGGGCTCTTTGGCTTTTTGCTCCAACCTAGCTCAGGACTGTTTTCCTGTGACTTCTCGCTTCCTTCTTCTCTTTGCATGAGGTTAGTTGCTGGACTCCTGAGCCGGGTTCGGACACACAGGCTATACTAATGTTGATTTCATTGAGACAGGAAAGTTCCCTTGTTCTGTGTCTTAATAAATATGCCTTTTATTGAGATACTGGATGCTGAGCAGAAAACATGTCAATGTGCTACCAAACCATTTTTGCCAAAACTTCCCAGTTTTGCCAAAAAGCAACCCCAACTAAACACCGGAGCCACAGTCCCAACTTCCACGAAGATTCTTGCAATCTATCTGCCTGAGCGGAAAAAAAAATTCTCCCTCTCCTTATTTTTATACATGGATATTGGAAAGCTGGGACAGATCCCGGGGTAAGGGTAAGAATTTACAATACCATAATGCAGCTTCTGTTATAAAGGAAGAACTAAATCATCATTGTCATATATGCTGTTTGAGTTACGTTGTGAATGTGTGCAATATATTCATACCTAAAGCTATGTTCAATTAGAGTCAAATAATTAGTTTAAATTCTTAATAGGGAAAAAGGTCTGCCCAAGCATGTTCTTTTAACATTGATGTGACAAGAAAATGTGGGGCTCACTTAGCTCTAGGCAATTTCTGGACTGAGGACAATAAAAAGAAAGAAAAAAATCAAAGAGTTAAAGTAAACATGTACATTAATTGCAGAAAGCATTTATTTGCATGCACAAATAATTACCCCCAAAGAGTCCATTTCAAGCAAAACAGGCATAATTTAGCTAAGGCGATGTTGGGGTCATGCATTCCCAACTGCTCTGCAGAAGATGGGGGTAATTACAAACCCTGTCTGTACTTCTGAATAAAATAAACTACAGTCAAGCAATATTTAGGTCAATCTAATTTCCTCAGTCTCTGGGGGCGAAAAAAAAAAGCATCTTGTGAAAAGAGAAGGAAAAAAAGCCCCTGGACTGGTAAAAGAGAGAAAGGCACTGAGAAGATTTGGCGTTCAGATGCACAGCATCCTTCTGAGAAGCTTCAGTAAGAGGAGGGGAGGCACCAAGTCTCGTGAAACGCACTCTCCCATCCCAACTCATTTCATGTGTTCCTTCCTGTGCCACATCTTCCTAGCTGTTCGAGAAGCTGAGGTGTAAAATGGTTCATTTTCCATATTTAGTTGCTCTAAAAAACCCCTGTCTGTGTTTGATAATAATAGCTGGGAATGATCATGCTGGGCAAGATTGTTAAAAGTAGGTAAACGGATATGCCCGATAACCTTTCAGTATCTGTACTGAGAACCACAATGCCCAAAGGCAGGGAAAGAGAGAGTGGGGGGGGGGGGAGGGAAGGAGGGAGGGAGGGAGGGAGCAGAGGGAGAGAGAGAGGGAGGGAGACAGAGAGAGAAAAAGGGAGAGAGAGAGAGGGAGAAAGAGAAGAAAATTGCGAGCCACAGTGGCAAGTTGGGGTGGGAAGTGATAGGAAGGAGCCTGGGACACTGGTGCTGGGAAATGTGCATTGGTGAGGGATGGGTGTTGGAACACTGTAGGACTGAAACTTAACCATGAACAGCTTTGTAAGGCTCTATTTCACAGTGATTCAATTAAAAAAATTTAATAAAATAAAATGCATTTCTGTATAGTGAGGAAAAACAAGCCCTGTCCAAAGGTGGAAAACTGCTCCTCTGATTTCAACACCATCTGTGCCTTCAGCCCAGTGCAGGTCCACGGGAGGCTCCTGCCTACCAATCTTCTGACACTGGCAATGCGTGTGCTTAGTTATCCTAAGTAAATTACGAGTGAAGCTTTGACATACGTTTTCAGAATTTCACTAGTTACCTAGCCTTGAATTTTTGAAGACACTTTCATATATTTTATCTCAGGAGTCCTGGGGTGCCAGCACGTATCAGAGATAACTCCATACATTTAGGATCTGTGATGTGAATAACTCTCTTTTCTCCTTCATCCTCTTTTTTTCCACCTTACCTTGCTGATGACAGAAATCTCTAAAACTATAGTTGCAAAGTCTAGGTCTTAGGGGAGAATCCCATTATTTTCAATCACTTACTTTCCTGCGATAGCACAGCGGGTAGGGCGTTTGCCTTGCACGCAGCCAACATGGCCGACCCGAGTTCGATTCCTCCGCCCCTCTCAGAGAGCCCGGTAAGCTACTGAGAGTATTCGATATGCCAGACACAGTAACAACAAAGTCTCCAATGGAGACGTTACTGGGCCCGCTCGAGCAAATCGATGATCAACGGGAGGGCCTTTACTTACTTTACTTTACTTTACTTTACTTTACTTTACTTTACTTTCCTCTAATTGTGGGCATTTTTCCTTTACTTCAATTTCCTTCATATAGTTTCCCCACCATTTATTTCCTGATAAATCTACACAAGATGCTCAGAGCCTGGCGGCAGGGCAGACTAAATCACCCAAAACAGTCAATCAACACGGATATGCCTTTAGTTGGGAATGCTTGCGTTGTTTCATCTTATTCCATTCTAAATAGTTTCCAGTATGAGAAGAAGCTGTATTTGTCTATAAACTAAGTCTTTCTTGCTAGTCCAACACTAAATGAAAACCATGGTCTATAAAATCCTGGCAATACAGAAAAATAATCTGCCCCCAAGTGTGGTGGGTTGGGATGCAACACTTGTCTATTTAGTAACAACAGTAAAACCATATGGCCTCTGAACTGGAGCGATACCACAGCAGATAATGCATTTACCTTGCACACAGACGACCTGGGTTCAATCCCCGGCATCCCATATGTTTCTCCCAAGAACTGCCAGGATATATATCAAGATATATATATATATATATATATATATATATATATATATCCTCCAGAGCACATTGATATGACGAGAAGTTTTTTTTTTTCCTCTTACAATTTCACGACAAGCTCTCACGATCAATTAGTCTCATTTTAGAGAAAGTCCCACCTCAGAAAAGTGCAGACACTTAAAATCCCTGAGGCAGTTGACACCAGCCTTGGTTTCTCCTGGAAGCCTGGTCCAGACCCTCACTTCGGCTTCCACTCAGGGCCCCACCCTCATGCACACTACACCAGGGGACACTCGGCAGACGTGGCCTTAACGTTCACTGCCGGGATCAAAACATCTTCTGCTGGAATCTGAAGGCACAGCACTGGGGGTTGGGGACAGTGCACAGTCTGGGAGCAGGCACCACCTTCGTAGGCTCCCCAGTGGATGGATGAGAGCCTACTTCTTGGGGCCAGTTCCCAGAGCTCCTGGGCTACGAGAACATGACTAGAACCTGGGAACAGGCTTCTCCACAAGGGACGTGTGTGTGTGTGTGTGTGTGTGTGTGTGTGTGTGTGTGTGTGTATGATGTCAGCAAAAGCTTGGGTCCGGAGCACAGGTCACAGATCCTACTTCCCCTCCATTTCCTTCTATCCCTCCTCTCCCAGTGCACAAAGTGGGAATGACAAATACCAGGGGCAGAGTTTAGGGTTCACGGGCTTTTTGGACAACTCCCCACTTGCCATCATGATTAAAGACTGGAAGTTGGGCTCATCCTTCTCTTTCACACTTAACTCGGATAATGAACATGTCTGATTTGCTTCTAATAATAAATCTTAGGGTAGAATACTCTCTAAGAATGTTTCTTGGGGATATTACAAACATAATTGGCAGACATTAAAATGCTTTGCACAGGACTGGAGAGACAGTACCCAAGGTAAGATGCTTGCCTCCCAAGCCGCTGAGCCTGGTTTGAGCGTGACGGTGCATAACATCTCCTGAGGACCACCAGGAGTGCTCTCTGAGCACAGAGACCAGAGAAAGCGCTGAGCACTGCTGCATGTAGCCCAATAGCAGCTAGCTCCCACCCCTGTGAATGCTTTCCATGCACTGTAGCACTGTCCTCCCAAAGTTCCTCAATTTGCTCGAGTGGGCACCAGTGACTCTCTATTGTGAAACTTGTTGTTACTGTTTTTGGCATATTGAATACGTCACAGGTAGCTTGCCAGGCTCTGCCATGTGGAAGAGATACTCTCAGTAGCTTGCCGGGCTCTCCAAGAGGGGCGGAGGAATCAAACCAGGGTCGGCCTGGGTTGGCCTGGGTCGGCCAAATGCAAGGCAAACGCCCTACCAGCTGTGCTGTTGCTCCAGCCCAGTGCTTTCCATAAAGAAGTTAAAAGTGTACTAGAGAGCCAGAGTGGTAGTACAGTGAGTAGGGCATTCACCTTGCACATAGCTGACTCAGGTTCAATTCCCAGAATCCTATATGGTCCCCCGAGCACTGCCAGGAGTAATTCCTGAATGCAAATCCAGGAGTATCCCCTGAGCATGTGTGACCCCCAAAAAAGCAAAAATAAAAATAAATAAATAAATAAATGTACTAAAAAGCTTAAAAACAGTTATTACGATATGGCCAATAGACAAAGGCAAAATATCCAGATTGAGGATTCAAATAAAACTCAGATTTCTTTACTGTAGAGGAAAGTAAAAGCAACAGAAACAGGCAAAGAACTGCTGAAATTCTACTTAGTTATATTTTCAGGAACAAGTATTAAGAGAAAGCAACATATATTAAAAAATGCCAGAAAACAACTTTAGGTATAGGAGTAATTAAGGGGGGGGGGAGAAAAAAGGACTGGAAAATAAAAGGTAAGAGGGAAGAAAGGAAGGAAGGAAGAAAGAAGAGTAAAAAGAAAAAGGTTAATGGAAAGGAAGGATAGAGAGGGAAAATTTAGTAAATATTTTGGAAAACTAAGTTATGCCCACAACTTATTTTGTAATACAATATGAAAATAGCATGCTATTAATATTGACTGAAGTATAGAACTAAAAAAAAGCGGAAGAGGACATTTAGGCATCCTTCAGAGTAATATGCTGCCTAAATTTTATGGGCCAGAAAATGCATGCTCAAGTGAAAAAAAAAAGAATTTCAATATATGACTCTCAAAGTAGATGCTTCATAGAAAATGTTATTGAAGGTGCTGTGTTGTTTATTGTGTTGTTATTGTTATTGTGTTGTTATTATTAATATACTTCCAGAAGTCTGGCATGGCTTGTATTCATGCAGTTTTTTAAAAATGAATTAAAAATAGTCAAAGTCACTTATAAATAGAAAATGACATTGTACCCAAGTCATAGCATTATTTGCACTAAATGAAAAAGGAAGTTTTTTTCAGACAATACTGGGGACAAAACGTAGATGGTTGTTCTAGTATTACGTCACTTTGAAAGGAAGAAAAACAGCAATATTAACAAACCATCCTCTATGAATCATCAAAGATGAAAGAAACTGGATGTGGTATTTACCTCACTGCATATAGTTCTATACAATCTGTCAGTTCAACCACCCAAATGCTCTTAAACAATACTTACAGTTCTTTGTTTGGATTAGCCCTGCAGACATTTCTCCATTAATACAAGAAGCAAAGGTACACTACATGGCATAATATTAAGATATTTTTAGGGAAGCATTTAAAACTATAATAGTGTCATTTGCTGTCACGGAACTCCAGAGATTCTAGATGATTGAATCTAATTATTTCATTAAAATATTCTACACTGCCTCCATAGCTAATTTTCTTTCCTAGGCACCCATGCATACAAAGCAGAGCAATAAGAAATTTCTCAGATATTTCAGAAGAGTAGATTAAGTGGTGTACTAGGATGATGTCAATTTGTTTTAAAATATTTGCAAGAAAGGTTTTGAATAGATGAGCAATTACGAAGGAGGGGGTGCAATTATAATGCAGTCACAGGCAATGCTGAGGTGCCTTTCTCTAACGTACAAGGAATCCATCCCAAGGATAACCGATAAAAAGATAACCACAAACTGATGGCTTTGACAGGACCTTGGCATCTGTCAGTAGAGAGTATAGATCTCCGTGTCCCTTCCCTGATGAGGTTCTTCTAGAAAATGACTGCAGAAAATTAAAATCCTGTTAGGGGCCAGCAAAGTCTGTGCCCTATATTGCTGACATAATATTCAGTTGGATGTGAACACATTTTAATTTCATATCCTAATTAACAGTGATATGGAGCAGTTTCGAGCTATTTCAAGAGGGTGAAGCAAGTGACCTGGTGGGCACTGAGGAGCGGCTGGTGACTCCACTGCCGGGGGCTCCAGAGGTCCCTGCTGTCTGTTCTCTGCCCCATCACTGCCCAGAGAAATGAAGTGGAAGCAGATTTCTTCTCTTCCTTCTGCATGTCTTACTGACTGACTTTTACAGCGGTCTGTCAGATGGTGGCTGGAAAAACCAGAACTTGCTTTGTCTTAAGGGGGAGTATATTTCAGAGACCTCCAAAACACAGAATTGTGCTTGAAGTTTGTCTTAAGCACATACCTGACTAGGAAGACCTTTACACTGGAATCCCATCTCATCCTGTGACCAAGGAATAAGTTGCTAGAGAGCTTCTCTCACAGATAATAAAAACTGGCATTCGTATCCTAGTTCAATAAGATGACTAGACACATACATAATTTTTACATTTCTTCTTTCAATTTGTAATACTCTCCCCCGCTCCCATCTTTTTTCCACTTGGGAAATTTATTATTCACATAGAATATTATAAAGAAGTATCCTGCATAGCTATCTTTATTACCAAAACCAGAGATGACAAAATTAATCTTCCCAAAGTATGTCTTTGAGGTATTTTTGGATATTTTATAGGCTTCCTCTAATCTTTAATTGTGAGTAATTCTGTTTTAGAATGAGTAAAATGGAGATTAAATCTTTGATATTTCACCTGCTTCTCTTTTTTCTATTCTCTACACTCATCTAAAATTTACTTAAGCATGTAACATAAACAGATATGCATTTCCCAGGATGGAAGTAAGGCATACAACACATGGTTTCCTTGAAGAGAGACCATGCTTCCTGGACATGCCTGATACAACATAGGACCTAACACAATTCCTGGAAGAGAGCCCAGATTTAATACATTGGAGGTGTGGGTCGAGGTATGAGTGAACACAACAAAGTATGAAGAATGAGTTTGACAACATGAAAATGAGAAAGCTACTTTCATAACATTCTCACATCTAGAAATCCTATGAGTTGAAATGTCTGGCAGACAATCATTTTTCTAACAGAAAAAAAAGGTAAAACAGAGAAAACCCTTAGTGGAGCTCTAGATTCAAATGAGCAAATATATCCACTGGCTGATAAGTCCCATGGCACTGGGCACTCAAACCTCCATCAATACACTTCATGTAGAAAGTTAAAGTTATCTACGTAGACTGAGAGTGAAAAACATATGGAAACTCTCCTATCTGGTGTCTTTCAGTCACGCACACACAAAATATTTACTCAGAGGTGCTTTAGGTGGGGGATAACTCTCAAACGTGAAGGTAATGGTCCCTTTCACAAGACTGGAAGAAATTAGATTGTTCTTCTGTATTCACAGTAAACAAACCAACAGCCCAGAAAATCGGGTGACTAGGTTTAATTTGCAAATTAGGTTGCTATGATGTCAAGGGTACATAATAAGTTAATGACAGCCAATTTATAAATTTAATGCTTCTAAAATTAATATAATTTGGCTAGTATTTCTCTCAAATTCAAGACAGCTTCCAGGAAATATTCATGCATGTTCACTAATTCACTAACAACTCATTCAAAGCTCATAGGTAACAAGTTTATGAAGCCAAATTAGTATTTTCTGGCCATATTTGGTTAAATGGAATCTTCTGATTCTTTGTTTGGGGGCCACATTCAAAGATGCCCATGATATAAAACTGACTCTGGACTCAGGAATCACTCTTCGTGGTACCATATGCGGGGCCACATAGCACGGCAGTTGGCCATGAACAAGGCGAACATCTTTAGCCACAAACTATGCCTCTGCCCCCCTTTTAATTCTGTTTAAGAACTTTAAAAAGTAGCTCCATGTTGTTCTGGATGAACACTGTTGGACAAGTAACCAAATCTCCAAGACAACAAAAATGAAGACTTTGTCTTCATTAGGAAGCTTACGCCAGGGTGAGGGAAAGGGGGTGGACACGGGCACAGCAGGACAGGAGGTGGACATTCTGATAGGGGGTGTGCTTCTGGGAGAGTGTTTGCATGAAAAGCTGCCATCAACTGTATTGGAAACCACACAGTGCTTCAAAGAAAAAGCAAAAAGGAAAATAATTGATGAAGGGCCAGAGAGAAAGTGCATTTTCTTTGCAAATTAATGACCTGGGTTCAACCCCCAGTGACACATACAGTTTCCTGAGCATAGCCAGGGGTGATCCCTGAGCACAAAGCTAGGAGTAACCCCTGGACATAGCCAGATGCAGCCCCCTTAGAAAATAGAAGAAAGGAAAAGTAGAAGAACTAAAAAAAAAACAGAATAAAGGGAAAAATGGGAGGGAGGGAGGGAGGGAGGGAGGGAGGGAGGGAGGAAGGAAGGAAGGAAGGAAGGAAGGAAGGAAGGAAGGAAGGAAGATGTGATGAAAGTTTGCATTAACCAAGTAATTTTTAAATACTTCATTTGTACTGGCAAGTATTTTTCTGTACATATTTTTATTAATATTTTCAGCACAGAGTGACCTTGCCCAGAAAAGAGCTGAGCTCTTGGAACAAAAAGTTCCCTTGCAAATGTTATCTGAAAAATATGGAGTTTATGTTTATGGTTCCGCTTTGCTAAACCATAGAAATCTCGAAACAACACATTTAGCAGACTCTGAACGAGCAGCCTCTTGGAGCAGGCACTTCCTCCAGCTTTGGCTAACTTAATCAAAGGCACAGAGGTCTCAAGATAGAGCCCACTTAGAGACTGTCCTTACAGCCCGTCCAGCACAAAGCCGCTTCTGTAACGCAGCTCAGCTCATGGTTTCCATGGGACATAAACCCAAACTCTTAAGTCAAAGCATAAAGTGTGCACTGGGTACTGGTCATCATAGAGATTTCTAAAAGTTTGTGATTTGGGCCATAAAAGCTAGGTTTTCTCTTGGATTGATGAGCAAGGGGTGTTTGGAGATTTCCTATCTGTCCTATAAAGCCACAAATGGCTTTGAGAAAAATGTCGACCTGGCCTTTTCCACTTTAGATTTGTATGCTCTGTGGGGTAACACGGATTTGAACCAAGCAAAGGCAGTCAGAATACAAAGGAGTAAGCCCTGACAGATGGAGACAGAGAGAAGAAGTAGGATATTCCAAATATGGTGACATCTGAGCAACTGTGAAGGACACGGCTCGGGTCTGCCTTAATGGTAGGCAGAAGTTCATCAGAGAAAAACGTTTCAGATATAATCATGGCCTTGTCCTGTAGTAAGGGAGGTGCCTCAATAAGGGGGGTGGGGGAGTGGGAGCAGAGAGGTGGGCAATGAGAGTCATCTCTAGGAATCCTGCCTTGGGTTCTGGCTGGGGGTGGGAGACAGGGCCCTGAGCAGAGATAGCTAAAACGAGGTGTGCCAAAATAATGCAGACTGTGTAAGAGACAGTTTAGGTGAATTGTGCTTTCTCATCGTGGTTGTTCTTCACCTTCTTTATTCCTTCCACAGCTCATCTGCTTCACAGCATCCCTACCTTCCTACAGTTCAGGGTTGCTCTGCCTTCAGGACCAACTCAACCAGAGCAGATACCCTGTTTCCAAGGTCCAGTGAGGATGGAGACAAGCAGTGAGGTAAGGGCAGGTGTACGGGGGCAAGGAGTCCATCATTTTCCCGTAAGCAGGGGTCCACACATCCATGGATGGTGCTCTGCTAGTCACTGTGGACCAGAGCCTAGGAAAATCAATGTCCCTCGGGCTGGGGAGGTCACTATCGAGGTCGTTCAGCTTTTTGAGATCCAGAAATGCACCAAACTAATGGGGTTTTGTTTCCCAAGCTCTGGCCTTTTGTTTTATTTCAAGACTCTAGGCAGACCTTGGGAAAATGCCCTGCGAACCGCAGGAAGCCCCAAGGAGAGACATGAGTGCCCTGTATGAGCAGCAGCATCGGACAGTTCCCCACGCTAGCTCTTCTGACAGCCCAGCCACGTGCCCTCCACAGCGACCTGTTCCCTTAAAGTCACTTTCAGATTCAAGGTCAAGTGCGTCATCCATACCCCAAGTCATTTTCCCAGGTGCTGAACAGACCAGAGAAAGAGGGAATGAAGAGCTCCCCTGACTCAATAGTTCACAGCACCTGGCCTGACCACGTTCCAGCCCCGCTCATCCCACATGACCTCTGGTTGCTCTGCTCCCTGGTCCTGGAAGAAATGCAACCATGCCAAGGTTGCATTTGGAGCGATAGCACAGCAGGTAGGGTGTTTGCCTTGCACGTGGCCGACTTGGGTTCGATTCCCAGCATTCCATATGGTCCCCCAAGCACCGTCAGGAGTAATTCCTGAGTGCAGAGTAACCTCTGTGGGGCTGGAGCAAAAGTACAGTAGGTAGGGCATTTGCCTTGCAAGCAGCCGACATAGGTTCGATTCCCAGCATCCCATATGGTCCCCCGAGCACCACCAGGAGTAATTCCTGAGTGCACGAACCAGGAGTAACTCCTGTGCATCGCTAGGTGTGACCCGAAAAGCAAAAAAAAAAAAAAAAAAAAAAAAAGCAAAACAAAAAAAAAAAGAAAAGAAAGAAAGAGAGAGAAAGAGAGAAAGAAAGAGAGAGAGAGAAATGCAACCATTCCAATGCCCTTCTCTCATCTCCTGCCATGGAGCTGACCCAACACAGATGAACCACAGCCCCTGGCTGGGTCTCTCTCCTCGCTTTATTCTGGTCCTCTATGCTGATGGCAGCATGAGTCCAGGGAAAGGTTCAGAGTACCCTGTCCCATGCCCTGGTCCGGGAGGAATTTTTGTCTGATCTCTGCCATTTATTTAGAAATATCTTTAGCATCACATCAACTGCATCCCAGGCACAGCCTATAGCTGAATGCAGGAGTAAGAAGCCGGGTCTCTCCTCTCTCCTGCCCACCTGCGCCACCTCCAGATGACACAAGCCATGTCTGTTCCCAGAATCTTCTCCTGTGTCTGCCAACTGCCGCCATCCTGGGGCACAGGCTCCAGACTCTGCGCCCCCTCACCCCCCCTGCCATGAACAGAGCTAACAACCACACCCCCAAAAACAACTGCACCAGCAGGAGACACTCAGTAGAGCGTCCAGCTACACAGATGGTTCCCCACTCCCTGAGAGTGAGGAAAAGAAAATCATATAACACCTCACAACTTCAAACATTTCATTTACAGTGAAATATTAGGGTTCAATAAACTGTGTCACCATCAAATGCTTTTCATCATCACCAGAAATGTACGGGCATGGAGGTAAATTGGTACTTTGTTGGTGGTGTAATGTGCTCACATATACTTTAAAGAGGCATGAAATTGCAGCTCTAGGATCACATGGTCATGCAAACTAATGCCTTCAATTAAAAGGCTAGTTTTTAAATCCGTGTTCAGAAAGGGCCAATTGCCTTGAACATAAAAGAAGAGAAAGTAAGACATTTTCCTGGCAACCTAATCAAATAAATAGATTATGCTTTAGATGCCATCACCAATGGTAGAATTTAAGTAGCATGTTAAGGGTCTTACAAATGGAGTCGACTCAGACCACAACACCCAAAAGGAGAGAGAGAACAAAAGGGAATGCCCTACCATAGAGGTAGGGTGGGATGGGGGGAATGGGGGGTGGGAGGGATACTGGGACCCGTGGTAGTGGAGGACGGGCACTGGTGGAGGGATGGGTACTTGATCATTGTATAACTGAAACCCAAGCACAAAAAAATTGTGAGTCTACAACTGTACCTCATGGTGTATCACTAATAAATTTTTTTTTAAAAAAATGAAGTGGACTTGCATGGAAGAGCCATGTATTTATCCTGATCTGTGCATCCAACAGACAGCACAATCAAAATTGCTGAAAACACCCCCACTGGGCTGGAGGCCCAAGACCACAAAGTCAGCTGGTCACTCTTCAGCCAGGCAGCTCAAAACAGGAACTGAAGACACTTAGAGAATAGGAGTCGCCCTTGGCTTACTTGCCTGAGTCACATTGGAGAAGGCTGTGAACACACCACAAGCCAAACTCAAATGTATTGGTCATGGCACCACTTTGAAGGACTTCTAGGAGCATACTCTTTGACACCTGTGCTATCTTCTGATTGTGCCTGCGTCACCACCTATCTCTCCTTAGCTGATTCTTTTTTCCGTTTTTTTTTTGGGGGGGTCACATGCAACAGAGTTCAGTAGCGACTCCTAGCAGTGCCCAGGAGACCACCTGAGTTGCTGGGGGCGGTCAAACAGGGGTCAGCCACATGCACGGCAAGCAAGTTAAGAACTGTATGATCTCTCCAACCCTCAGGTGAGTTTTTCTATCCCCATCACTACCTGGAAATTCAGCAAGCTTCTCTGCACATTTCCACGTTGCTGCCTGAAAATTAGAGCAGTCTGTTTGCATTGCATCCAAGTCACATTCAATCCTTGATGATTCTAAAACAAACACCTTTATTCTCCACTTTTGAAGGGATTCCGTCATTCTTACAGAGGAAGAAGAGGTGGAAGAATCTAGAACAGATGGCACAAAGAACCAATATTCTTCTATTTTCATGCAGGAAATTAAAATGCCTGGCTTTGAATTTTAGAATTTTTAAATTGCACTCTATGAGTAATAACATATTTAGTCAAGAGATGCTATATGGATTCAATTGCATATGAATTCAACATCAAGATCACTACTCAGAGGAGAGATTTAAATACCGATTAAAGTATTTTAGATAGTCTTGCAGGTCCTGGATAAACATTTTGCAAGCGTCTTCTTAATGGGTTGGCAACAATTCTAACCCCTGTCACATGGACTTTCCATTTGAGTCTAAGCCTTCTCTGGCCACATCCCTGAGAGAAAGTGGCCCCAGGATCACAAGGCACTATTCAGGCACCAAATTAAAGGGTCAGTCCAAATGTCTGTAGGTTTAAAAAAAAATGAGATGAAAACAAATTGATTGACTTCAAATACAACTTGACTCTCAAAGTCCTAAGTAGACTTTGTAGCATTCATGTAAAAGAAAAAGGGAGAAATAAAAAGCACTGGTTTTGTAATAGTTTCTGCAAATATTTTTACTGAGCATCTAAGCCTCAAAGTGACCTAGAGAGAAAAGGAAGTGCGTGCGTTTGTACGGGCGACCTCGTTTCCAGAGCTGACTATTCCCCTGCACTCCAGGTTCTGTACTTGATGCCTTTCAACGTCTCCAAGCCTTGAGGCAGTTCCTCAGTAAAGGAGGACTGGGCTTTTTGCTGCTCTTTGCAATTTGGGAGAAGAAAACTGTATTTCAACACAAACGGAAAAATGTTAAAACACTCAAATGTTAAAGCAGTCTAGATCAAGTCAATTCTCTCAGAAGCCAAACATAAAAATGAGAAACAAATCATGATGTACATCAATGTTTACGCCAACTGTGTACCCTAATGTGATTTCATAAAATGCTCAAATGGCAATAATATTTAATTGCATGAGTTTTACAAAACAATGGAACATTTATTTACGATTAAATGTTATCAAAATAGGACATCCTGTCAGAAAATAAAAAAATGGATTTATGTGGGGTTGATTTTGTAAACCAAGTGAAAGGGAAAAATCTGAAATTCACTTTGAATCATAATTTATGTCATTTCTGAGTCTCTGCTCTTCTCTTAAGAGTACTCCCATGGGAGCTGAACTACCTCCTTCTTCTCAGTGTGCCAATCATCTCCAAGTTATTGAAAACAAAGACGCTTTAATAGTCCATTTTTACCCCAGAGTTTAAATGAAAAAAATCAATAACACATACTTAAAAGCTCCTGAATCATAGATACAATGCTTCCTTTCTTTTCTTTCAAACTCATTCTTTACAAATTGATATTTTGCTAGTGGATGCTCCATAGAGTTTTTCTTCAAGTTATAACAATTTTTGGTAGGTCGCTACCTATCTCGTTTAGGTGAATTACAGTATGTGTTTAGTACTATAAATATCAGGACAAGCCAGAAGGTACTAATTATATGTTTTAAAACTAAGTATAGACTGAACACTGACATATACTTCCAAAGAACTTAACAGCATCATTTAGCTTCTTTCAAATCAATTCCTCGGTGGCTTATTTTTTGGTAAATATAGTTATCAAGTATTCAATTCTGAGTATATCTTATTGATATAAACTTATTCAGCGTTATAAACTATATTATGGTAAATCATAGTTTTAATAATTTCTGTGTTTCTGGGTCGCAGCAATAGCACAGTGGGTAGGGCATTTGCCTTGCACGTGGCCGACCTGTCCCTCTCGGAGAGTCTGGCACCTACCAAGAGTATCCCGCCTGCATGGCAGAGCCTGGTAAGCTCCCCGTGGCATATTTGATGTGCCAAAAATAGTAACAACAAGTCTCACAATGGAGATGTTCCTGGTGCCCACACGAGCAAATCGATGAAGACGGGAGGACAGTGCTACAGTGCAAAGTTCTGTGTTTATGAACTAGGCACAAGCTCTCATACTATATCAATATGCAGTAAATTATTGAGTAATAGTAGCACACCTGAATTATTCTGCAACGTTCACAACATAAGACAAACAAAGGCAAAGGTTTTACTCTCGAATAAATGATCCACCACCCTAAATTGTCACGTTATGAAACTGTTCCAGACTGGTGAGTGCTGGTTTAGGGTGAAGCCCTTCCCGAGAGAGGCCTGGAGCCCGGTCCTCCAAGCCTGGGTCTCCTTCCTACCCAGCGCCTCCTCCCCATCCTTCTCTCCTGGCTTCTTCCTCCTCCCCCCTTGCCAGCAGCCGCCTTCCCCTCTCATCCATCTAGGAGGTGCGGGGCATGTTTGATTCCAGCTCTCCTCACGGGCAGAGTTCCTCACCCAGCCATCTGCGTTTACTCCCTCCAGGCCCGTATCATTCCTTGCTTTCTAAGAGCTCACTCATTTCTTCTCTAGTTCCTCACGGTCACGGTCCTCCCGTTATTCATCCATTTGCTTGAGCGGGCCCAGTAACGTCTCCATTGTGAGACTTGTTGTTACTGTGTTTGGTATATTGAACACGTCACGGGTAGCTTGCCAGGCTTTGTCGTGTGGGGAAGATACTTGATTATCTCCAAGGTCGGCAATCACTTTTGCCATAGCAAATCCTAGAGCAGGTGTGGAAGGTGAGAGACTCAAGTCTGACACTCGAACAGCTTTGGGACTGTCCCACCTCAGCCCAAAGTCCCACACTGACCCTGACTCCCGCCTGAGGACTTTCAAAGACCTGCCCTTTAATGCGGCTGAAGGTAGAGTGAAGAACCTGGAGAACTTGAGACAAATTGCGGGTGAAGTGGAAGGCACGTCTCCTAAATTTCTGCTCTCACTTTTCTCCTCTGGCTTTACATTTTCACTTAATTCACTTAATCACATCTGGGATGATGATCCCCAAATTTCTTTCTTGTCGGATCGTCTTACAGATTTCTGTAACCATTTTTCCAGTACTTTCTTTTATATTCATGTTGGATAGGCTGAAAACAGTTCAAATAACACAGGACTTAAACAAATGTTTTGTTAATAATAATAATAATAATAACATCTTTTTCCATTGTTATCTTGGCCACTGACTTGCTCATTCTTTTTGTGAGTTGAGTTCAGCTGCTATGGTCTCCAGAGAAAGCTTTTTTCTCTGCATATGTGGCGTTCAGTTCACAATTTATCAGCTGTGAGTTGAATATCTATATAGTTTGTGTTTTCATATATTCTCTAAGTAAGGTAAAGGTAAAGGCCCTCCCGTTGATCGTCAATTTGCTCGAGCGGGCCCAGTAACGTCTCCATTGGAGACTTTGTTGTTACTGTGTCTGGCATATCGAATACTCTCGGTAGCTTGCCGGGCTCTCCGAGAGGGGCGGAGGAATCGAACTCGGGTCGGCCATGTTGGCCTCTTGTAAGGCGAACGCCCTACCCGCTGTGCTATCGCTCCAGCCCCTATATATGTAACCCAACATACAAAATCAATGTGCAAAAAAATATCCCGAGATGCATACATAACACCTCTATTTCACAGAAGTAATTGCCCATAAGACAGAATCCAAAATTCTCCTTATGAAATACAGGCTTTTGTTAGGTGAGATTTTTCAGACTGTTCATTTTCTTAAATCAACACCTTCCTCCCTGGAGAGTATTATATGAGTTGCAGGCCCACTGAAAGATTAATTGCTACTGAAATACAGCATGTAATTTCTTACTTGCTTTCACTTGTTATTTTCTCAGGGGGAATGCTATTTTCTTTTTGTCCTATTAAGAAAGTCTTCAGCTACTCCAACCTCAACTTAAATGTCACAGTCTGTAAATGTCCCTGATTCCTGTATTAAAACAATTGCTACTTTCACTCTACATACTTTTTAGACTGTTTTCTTCATTTCTTATATCTTATATTAATTGACCTTGTATACATAGTGTAATATGTATATGCATATTATAACTCCTCAGTATTAAATAGGAATTCATGTAGGAGAGAAAACATCTTACTAATAATGGTCTAAAATGTGTTTTGCTTAGGAAATACTTCAATGCCTTTGTATTTTTGCATATTTATT
The DNA here is from genome assembly GCF_029834395.1 of Sorex fumeus. Taxonomy (NCBI): domain Eukaryota; kingdom Metazoa; phylum Chordata; class Mammalia; order Eulipotyphla; family Soricidae; genus Sorex; species Sorex fumeus. Next base: position 22,324,470 of record NW_026606065.1, on the reverse strand, counting down.
TATGCCTTACATTTTTAACTGAAATCTAGGAAAATTAAAGCATACTAGATGAAAATTTTCTCTATGCACTATCTTTATAAAGCCTGAGAAATAGTGTCTAAGAAACCAAAAATATTATAATGTCATATACTGTGTTGCAGTTAATATTTAAACATAATTATTAATAGTAGAGTTAAAACTGATGCAATCTTAATTAAGTTCAATGAAAAAATAAAACTTCTTTCATTTCAGCTAGAATTATGCTAAAGTAATGAAAGTCTGCATGAGACAGATGCTATAATATGCACTATAAAGGCAGTTTTATTTTCATTAAGATTAAGAACGATAACTACCAACTAAATTTTACCAATATAAACACTGCTGACCTGTTTTAATGAAGTAAATGTTTCTGTTACAATAACATTTGTTGATTATTCAACTGAACACTCCTAGGAGAACAGAGATAGTTTGTTGCATGGGACAAGTGAAAATTAAACCCTGGGATGGGCTCAGATGGTGAAGACATAAATAATGCCAATAGCGACACATCTCATCCTGAATATGCAGAACAATGAGGCTTTCTAGGCATGAGAAGACACTTCTATATGTTAACATTTGAACTTCTCTGCACTGATTTGTTTGTCATTCGTGGATTGACCTAAGGCTTTCTACCATTTACTTGATATTTGTCATATAAAGTTTCTCATGAATATAAGTAGTTAGCATTTGTTTTCATCTGTTACAAGTAAAAGTCATTGTTTTCAAGAAGCATAACATTATGAAAATGTCTAAATAATCCTACATTATTGTTATGCATAATATTGTGAGAATTTTTTAGATATGTTAATTAGCTTTGGCCTACTGAGATCATATTAGCAACTCTCAATAAACAATCACTGTGGCACAAAATTGGTCAATTTTTCATAAATTGTGAAGTGTGGGCCTTGAATAAATATGCTTCTTTGTATCTTTAACTCTCCCATAGCAAATTATCACAATGGACAAAGAAACAAAGCTATAATTAAGTTGCTAAAAAATGACTATTATAATCTGCAACCAAGTCATAGATCTGAAAACTGGCTGATTTAGGAACACCCACTGCCTTCAGAAGCAGCATATAGACCTAACTGGTTCACCTCACAAAATCAATAAAACTACATCTTGGTTAATCTCTAACAAACAATTCCACTTTTGAAGGTTTGTAAGATACATTTTTAAAATTCAAACTTATTTTTGACATTTGTTTACTTATGAGATTTTACAGTTGGAGAAAAGAAACACAGGGAAATGAGCTATCTGTTTAAGGAGAAGATCTCTGTGGCTGAACTCGGTGGCTGAAGAGTCAACAGTGCATCTTAGAATGAGGTTGAGTGTGTTAATCCTGTGTGCTTCTACTAAACCATTAGGAGCCAGGGATTTCTGCTACCTGGGCACCTGGTATGGCATTTTTCAATCAGAAGTGGACAGTGATACAATATTCCAGTATCCCTCCCTCCACCAGTATAATTTCCCAGCACCTGAGTCCTCAGTTTCCCTCCCACCCCTTCAAGTCACCCCCCCCCAGCCCCCAGTCTGCTTCTATGGAAGGCACCTCTCTCTCTCTCTCTCCTCTCTCCCTCCCTCCCCCTCTCTCTTCCTCTCTCTTCTCCTCTCTTTTCTCTCTCTCCAGCTCTCTCTCTCACCCCCCCTCTCATTTTAGGCATTTTATGCATTATGGCTTGTGATACAGATGCTGAAATGTTATCATGAATATCACTTTACCTGCTTTCAACATTCAGGCCTCAGTTCCTGTCCAGAGTGATCATTTCCAACTAGTATTGTCCTAATGGACTGACGGATATAATTAACCCAATAGACAATACCAGGTGCTAGGAGGCTGAGGAGAAATCAGAAATCTTCTTGGAAGACGATTTTACTGTTGCTCAAATGATCAAACAATGAATGAGGTATAAGTTATATTTTCAGTCTCATTTTATGACTCAGCATATTTATGCATACATATATATGCTTATGCTTTCCCTGGTAGAATTTAGTACAAATATTTTTGTAATGTTTAAATTTCTTCAGAATTCAACTTTCCTTGTGATTGGGGAATAGAGAAAGTGCTTTACATAAAATATAAATGTCAGTATCAAGAAACAAAGAGATAGTGACTAAAATGTAAGTAAAGGCATGCACAATATGATTAAAATAAATCTCACAACTGAAAGCATAAAATGTTATCATTTAGTAACCTTCCATGAACGCAAAACACTTGAAATGGTAATTTATGCAAAATGACCTGGGACAGAAACCATCCTCTGTTAATGTAAATGTTACTGGATTGATGTATCTTAAGCACTCTGAAGACTTAACACCAAATTCTGCAATAGTAGAGGTACAAACGGCTTACTGCTCCTGTTCTCTTCTTCCCAAGTTTTATGTGGGTGGGTCCATTATCCCAGCATCACATGAACTCTCTACTGTGTCACCCAGAATATTTAACATCAAGACAGAACTCAGTAGGTTTCATGAATAATGCACTGAGATATTTTGCAAATATAAGAATGACCTATTCTTCCAAAAAAATTTTAGTCAAGGAACTTACTACTAACTATATTTTTTCATGAGTACGATATTTCTGATTACCTGAATCATGCGTGCATTTTTTTAAACTAAATGCACACACAGATCTCTCTAACACTTCCCTGAATGGATCATTCTACACTCCTCATGGGGCATCTCACAAGCACATTCAAACTGTTCTGGCTGACTTCTTACCTGTCAAGGGGCCGATACACAAACCCACTATTTCCAAACCTGATGGACAGAAACTTGCAGTATTTAGGAAGTCTAAAAGCCTAAATGACAATTGCCAGATGTATGTTGAGAAAATCCATCTATTTCCACTTATTACTACAGAAATCTTTTTCTTTGTGTTCAAGGGCTTCACCTTTTAATAGCAAACGTGTATTTCCCAGTTTTCAGGATGTTGGTATTTCTGCCACAACTCCTTCTTTTTACACAGATTTTCTACTTTTTTGTCTGTAGCTTACTAACTATGGGAGACACCGATTTTGCAAAATAGGATATTATTTAATGATGTAGCCCATAATCAATGTGTGAAACCTGACAGCAAAATGCCCTGGACATATATTTACTCCAGATTGGTCAAAATCATCTTGCTAGAGTCTCTCTTATGTTACTGTAGAACTATTTTTCAGTCACTTTACCCTTTGCTTCCTACCAAAAAGTAGGACCCTAAACCTGAACCACACACATTACAGCCTCACATGCATCTCTGTTCCTGTTTTCCACTGTAAAGTGTTTCTAATTATAAAAATAAGGGTATAAAGACTAAAACTATTTTATGCCTGAGATGCTTCTTTAATTGCTTGTTTACAGTTCTATAAACAGATTTTATCAAATTTGAATCCATTATTGCAGTATTTATAAGAAAGAAAATTCTCTACCTGAATTGCAGATGGCAAATGCCCTGATAGTCTTCAACAATTAAATTGTGAATTTTCTCACCTCTTTACTACGATGCATTTATTATAACCTTGCAACAATAACCATTCTTATAATTAAATAAAAACAGGCATAAATTTTAAAGTAGATGATGATATGATATCATTAATATATAACATATGATATGATGTCATGAAGGCAATATTCTTTCCAGAAGCTTAATCAGAGTCAAACAAATATTGAGAAAAAATAAATATAAAAAATCTATTTTAAGGCATTCCACAAAAATGCCTTGGCCAGTACTCTTCAAACTATCATGATGCTGAAAAGTAGAGAAAGCAAGAAACTGCACCATGACACTTTACTGCAAGATGGCCACTTGCATGGGTGTTATCTTGGAAAGAACGTCAGTGGGGTCACTGGTAAAGTCCAAATAAAGTCAGATCTTTTGCCATGCTGACAAACATGGAAGAGACCTTTCTTCCCCCATTCATTTCTGGTGTTGATTTTTGGCTATGCTCACTCCTAGCTCTTCTCAGGGATAACTTTTGGTGGTGCTCAGGGAACCATATACGGTGCCAGGAGTTGAACTGTGGTTGTCCAATTACCCCCTTACTATCTCTTTAGTTCTTAAAAGGAATGATTCAAAACCTATCCTTGACTTCATTTGTGCAAATATTATGTCATTCTTCTTATCCTTCCTTAAACCTGATACTGATTTCATTCATCTTTGCATTTGTGTCCATATTCTTTTAAACTATGGGAATCAGTTTGCTATGCACAATATAATAATCACAGTAGTAAGAAAAATAAAGAAATTATTTTAGCATCTGTTCTTTTTCTCTCAAATACATAAAATAATTAACGGCAAACATGTCTATTCTGAAATCTGTATAGAATTCATTCTCAGCCAAGTGTATACCCAGAGAAGGTTTGACTGCTAGCAAAGCCTCGTGTTAGTGAACCTCCCCCAACTCAAGCCACCGTGGATCTGACAGGAACAGCTTTCCCTTCCCCAGAAGCAACAACAAAGTCCATCTGTCTTTCCTTCCTTTGAATGGAAATGTAGAGCTTATGGATCCCTGTGGTAAAACTGGTTGCAGCGTCTTGCAAAGAAAGATGGAACCATGCCATTAACCACCAGCATGAACTAGCGAGGATTATGCTGATGGAAGTCAGAAAGAAAGAGAGGAACAGGTACAAGATGATCTCTCTCATATGTGCCACATAAATGAATACAGTAAAAGGGGAAGGAATGGTCAAGGGCAACAGAATCTGAAAACTTATCTACAGAACTGAGCTGATGGGGCCTGGAAGGCAGGGAGGGGAATGGAGGATACAGTTAGACAATGGTGCAAATAAGCTGACATTCCAGGGGAGAGTGTGGTACTGAGGCATTGGAGGCAGAAAGCCATCACTAACATACTGAAAACCATTGCAGGTGACTCAAGTAAAACTGGGAGGAGAAATGACACTAGGACCCATCTGTACTTTGGCAGCAGCAACCCAACAGGGAAGGGCCTGGAAATGCAAAAGTAAGTCTCACTACATCAGAGGGCTTGAGCGATAGCACAGCGGGTAGGGCGTTTGCCTTGCACCCAGCCAACATGGCCAACCCGAGTTCGATTCCTCCACCCCTCTTGGAGAGCTTGGCAAGCTACCGAGAGTATCTCGCCCGCACGGCAAATTCTGGCAAGCTACCCGTGATGTATCTGATATGCCAAACACAGTAACAAGTGTCACAATGGAGACGTTACTGGGCCCGCTCGAGCAAATTGAATAACAACTGGAGGTCAGTGACAGACAGTGACTGCATCAGAAATGCTCTGTCTAAGCAGAGGCTTTATCTGTATTACCTAGTCCTACAGGGAACATGCCAAACACAACCTACAGCCGACTGAGCACTTAAGGTAAGAATGCATTTTCGGCATCAATGGAGTCAGCCACACAGTATCGTTATCACAGGTGACAAAATATCAAAAAGGCTAAAGCACCAAGCAACTACTGATTACAATTTTCTTCAATATTTTTCTTAATTTTTTTTGCGGGGGAGGGGAGCACAAGATTAATTAAAAACTCTTCCATTTGGGAGCATAATTGCAGGGGGGATAGACTGCATTCATTTTCTGAAAAGACTGTAAGACTTAGAGAAATGGTTTAGTACCCAAAGAATGATAGATAATTCTGGCCTAAAAAGATAAACCCAATATTGAAACAGTCAGTGAAACTGCAAGAGCAAAACCCAAACATACAGCACATAGATTTCAGATCATCTTCCTGAGCAGCCCTGCCCTTTTCCACTTGAGTTTTAATAAAGTGTTTGCCAGTGGCCAGAACAGAAAATCAAATGCTACGACAGTCAGCTGAAAACGAGAATCTATAAATGTGCTCAGACCCAGCTGACCAGGGGGAACTCTGTGGTCAAGGATATTTGTTAGGTTTTACTGTGACAGTTCAATTACCCAAATGTCCTCCCTCTGTCTCCATCTCTTGCCTCTGCTTAGAACAGCAGGCCACCTTCCTGGTCATTCCTGCCAATTCCTGCTTTCAGGCTCAGAACAGCCGGTACTTCTCTTGGTTTTTTCTTCAAAAGACACTAGGATACAATTACAAACTAATTCTGAGTTTAGCAAACATTTTGATCAGCGCTGCAGTCTCCTTGGGTCTCTCAAGCAACACTCAGGTCTCCCGTTGTTAAGCGCCACCCTCAGCTTGTTTACATGGCAAGCGCCCCTCCGATGCCCTTGCTCCCTTCTCAAACAAGGTTTACCCGACATACACATCCTGCAAGGCCCCGTCTGCAGAAATGCCTTCCCTAGCCCTGCAGAGATCTGCTGTGCTCTTCCTTCTGTGCAATTTCACATCAGTACGTGTGACAAGAGCATGGATGGATATTGGAGTTGGAAAACCTGAGGCTGAGTACTGATGATGTGCTACGGAGAAGCCATTTGATTCTCGACCAATAATAGAATCTCCTTTGCACAGTTCTAGCATCCAAGCCTAGAATTATAGAAATGCATACTTAAGGCTGTGGTGCGGAAGCAGTGAGTTAGTAAGAAAGGGTTTCTTCTATGCTGGTGTCCAGAAAGCGCCATCAGATGCTGTCATGTGCCTAGTGATGGCACGGCTGACTTCCATCAGATTCCAGGATCCTTAAAGACAAGGGTGGTTTCTCTTTTCCCATCTGGGCCATCATATTAATAGTACATGGCTGCCTTTCAATAAATGTCCAGTGAATGAGCAAATGGCTGGTTCTGTTATTATATTTAGCACACATTAAAATAATTACTCTGAGTATATAGTCGATTTATCCATCAGATTGACTGCTATTAGTCAGGAATATATACCAAAGTCAGCTGCTTTGACACCAGTACCTAACAGAGTCAGATGTAAATACTTACTGAATCAATTACCAAAGCAGAACATAAAAAGAAATAGAAATGGGTTGTATTAAAGCAGTATTCTTCCAGACTTTTCTTAAGGACAAGTCTTTTGGGGCCACTCCACTGAGTTGAAAATGCTGTGAAGGGATTTGTTCTTCATTCATATAAAACCAGAGGGAGAAGTCCTCAGACTTGAGGACATACACCAGATAAGAGAATGATAGAAGCCCCGAGTCCATACTGGAAACTGACTAATCTCCATCAAGGAACTGAATAAGTGAATCACATGCCAGTGATGTAGCTCAGTGGTAGATGACTTGCCTTGAATTGATTGGAAGTCCTAAGTTTAATCCATAGCATCACAAATTAATTAAATTTTTAATTTGTACCAGCTCCTTGAGTATAAAAGGTCCATTCCTGAGCACGGATCAGTGGACTTTCTGTTAAAACCAAGTTTTGCTTTAGGAAGCTGAAAACTACCTACTAAACCAATCCATAAATTGTGAATGACATTAGTCTATTTGTATTACATCCATTGATTAAGGGCTTTATCTGTTCATCTCTATAGACATAAGTTCTTATTCCCCATCTAACCAAAAGAAGCATAATAGTAATAGGAGAAATGATACTTTTTGGTCTTCCAAAATAAGTAGACTAAAGAGACCTTACCTAGTCTGAGCTGAGTTGATCATCATCAGGTACCTCGTTGGTTTGGGGAAAGAACACAGTTCTCTCCGATCTGTTTATTACTTAATGATGACTTAAGTAATTTGAGCCACCACTGTAATGTAAATGGTAACCATTTCATTGCAGTAATGTAAATAATGAGAGTTATTGAGGGTTATTTTAGGAACAGTGCAATCCCAGTGGCTAGTAGGTGCTCTTGTCCTCCCAGCCCTGCCCCCTTCTTTATAAACAGAGAAGCAACTGCAGTAGGATGGAGTTGGGGGTCAATCACTCAGCAGAGATCATGAATATGGCTTCTTTTGCTGAGACACTGCCCCTTCATTCTGAGTCGACAATGAGTCACCCCTCCTTACCACGCAAAGCCTCCACTTCTCCTCCTGATACCCAACATCTCCTGGGTCGGGCCATATAGCCCTGGTCCACCCCATCACACTTTAAATTGATCGCCCATTCAACTTACACATTATGCTATTTAGATGAACGATCCTTCGCTGACCTGGTTCATGCTATTTTGATTAGTTAGCAGAACAATGTGGGATGATGGATTCCCCGATGTTCCAACAGAATCAAATATTAGATGTTATCAAAAAGTATTGATGCTCCTTATTAAAATAGCCTTGTAATGATTCACTAGTCTTCTTTGCTTCATTTAACTCTTGCCACAACCCAAAATAGATCTCAATCTCTATGTGCCATATGAAAGCTACAACCCATAAAGAACATTCGGTGAGGAACTCCTGAAAATACTATTTTAAAAGAAAAGTTAGGAAGAGAGTTAAAATTAGTCCACAAACTTGCAGAAAAATAAAGAACTTTCCTTATCATTCTTATAAGTCCTTTGCTTCATGCAGAACTATGGAAAGAAAAAACTTCATAAAATATTTAAATGAGCAGTTACCACTTCAGAAATTCTGATAATGTATCTAAATTTCGACTGCAACTAGATAACCCATTAAAGAGTGAAAGCATCCAGCTTTTAAATAAAAGCTTTTTAAATAAAATCTTTTAAATAAAAGCATCCAGTCTTTTAAATAGAGAATTTGAGATGAAGAAAAGGGGGACAAGAGAGAACAAAAAAGCACACAGAGACAAAAGGACAAATGAGGGCGGGCAGGCGAACCTGAAATCCTTGAAAAGTGCTCTTCCTAAGGCATCACAGATAGAGAAGGGAACACCAAGTAAAGGGTGTTTGGAGGACTCACTTGGCATGTGAGATGCGAGCTGAAAGCAGACTATATATCAAACACGATGGCCACTCAATGCCTCTATTGCAAACCACAATATCCTAAAGGAAAGAGATCAATGCCCTGCCACAGAGGAGGGGTGGGGTGGGGGGATAAGGGGTTGGGAGGGCTACTGGGTTCTCTGGTGGTGGAGAATGGGCACTGGCGGAGGGATGGTTACTTGATCACTGTATAACTGAAACCCAAGCATGAAAGTTTGTAAGTCTACAACTGTACCTCATGGTGTTTCACTAATGTAAAAAAAAAGAAAAGAAAAAGAAAAGAAAAGAAGAAAAGAAAAGAAAAGAAAAGAAAAGAAAAGAAAAGAAAAGAAAAGTACTCTTCCTGAACTGGTGCTCTCCTGGGCAAGGACCAGCATTCTCCTGCGTGTGTATGGACTGATGCTTTGAACATGCACGCACATGTCTGTCCGTCTGTCTGTCTATGTGTCTCTCTTTCCCTCTCTCTCTTTCTCTCTATCTCCCTCTGTGTGTCTGTATGTGTGTCCCTAACACTGAGCAAAGTCCTTCAGTCAAGAGCACAGCTTGAGAGTAGGCTTAGCGACAAAACTGCCAGGCATAGTTCCAGCACGTCACCATAGGAAAAACAGGAAGTGTCTGTATGCTTGGGACAGGAGGGCAGGCCTGAGACAGTCTGAGCTGTAGGGTGCAGGGGAGCAGGGGGCCCAGGCTGGAGGTGGGAAGCAGAAATGACATGTGCTGGGCCAAGGGTGAAGGTGGCTTCCCAGTGGGTACCCAGTGGCCAGGCAGGAAGCTCCTCGGGGCAGCACCTCTGCCCTGCTCGGGTGCCCAGCAGGCACCAGACAGGGGCCTGGGCGTAGAGAAGACACAGCACAAGCAGCCGAACCAGAAACAACTCAGGGAGTGCGGCTCCAGCTTCTCCTTTCCGGAAAGCATGCCAGCACCCTCCGCCTCGCTTGCTGTTGGGAAGAAGCAGTGTCGGAAGTCCTCCAAGGCTGGTGGGAAAATGAGGCTGGCTCTGCCTGTCCTTCCATCAGGGAAGTGATGGTGTCTGCAGCATGACAGGAAAGGCAAAACCGACCAGACCTGCAGGAAGGAAGTTCTCAAGAGAAAGAGCTCAAGGGAGCAGGGGCGGCGGCTAATAAGACATGGACCAGAGGCAAGAGGGCCAGGGGCAAGGCAGAGGTTCACTCTAGGTATTTGTTTAAACCATGGAGCCAAAAACACCATAAGAATGAGACCCAAACTATACCCAACGTGTAAAAAGTCCCTGTTAAGTACATGGACTGGAGGAGAGGGAGAGGAGGGACCTGGGGATGAGAGAAGGTGACAAGGGAGCTGGGTTGGCACTGGAACATCCTACGCCTAAAACGAGTATGAACATGATTGCCACTCAATGACTCTTTTGCAAACCACAACACCCAAAAGGAGAGAAAGAACAAAAGGGAATACCTTGCCACAGAGGCAGGGTGGGATGGGGGGGTGGGGGATTGGAGGGATACTGGGACCCGTGGTGGTGGAAAATGGGCACTGGTGGAGGGATGGGTGTTTGATCATTGTACAATTGAAACCCAAGCACAAAAATTTGTAAGTCTACAACTGTACCTCATGGTGTTTCACTAATAAACATTTTAGAAAAAAGAGTGTGAACAACTTCACAAATCAGGATGCCTTTCAAACAAATGTGGAAAACGTTCGTCCATGTCAGGCCACTCAATTCAACAGAATATCTTACTTGGCCTGACAATGCTTGGGGAATCCCCTCACTGACTAGGCTGAGCCCCATATTCAGGACCATGGTGGGCACAGAGCAAATCTCAGAATTTAGACCCTAATGACACGGAGGACAAAAATGACAATGACAATGACTATGTCCCTGGTACAAACCGTATTAGACATGATTTGGGTTATTACAGAGATATACTAATACTCATTTGCAAAGTCTCTACTCAGAAGTTACGGTCAATTTCCCTGATGGCGACTCCATTGCTGGAAGGTCTGAGGGCCCCACCAGAGATGCTGAGCCGCTGGGCATTAGCAGTCCGGCTCGAGGACTCAAGAATGCTCAGCCCACACCCTGACCCCTGGACCATTGATAGCCTGGCTTCTGTTAGCTTTGTCTTGCCATTATACTGGCTTCCAGCATAAGGATTCCTTTTAGTAATGATTTTGAGGGATCAGCCTTTGAGGACTTCTGACACCACAATTCCTTCTGATGACTTCTGGTATTGGGTCATAAGTCCACCCAGGCTCCCCGACTGACACAGCCACAGCATCCTCAGAAAAGACCCAAGCTCATAGCCACACCCAGGGCCTTCACACCAGCATCCCTGGTTTGAAGGAAGCATTAGATTCTTGCTGCCAAAACTCAGATCAGAACCCTTCCCCCCAACACACACACACACACACACACACACACACACACACACACACACACATTCCCAGTCATTCTGCTGACTTCAGAGTCTCTCTTGCCCACAGTCTTGCTTTCCCATGCATATCCTGATGGAATCCTCGCCACGTGTCTCAATCCACTGGGGATACTCTAGCAAGACACCAGACTTGGGGCAAGGGAGCTGGAGAGTGATGAAATCTCTTTCTCACATTTCTGGAGGCGAAGACCAAGATCAAGCAAGAGGCTGCGGAGGTGGCGTCCGAGGAGGACCCAGGGGGACTCCTGCCTGGCCCTGTGTCCCCCGTGTCTAGAGGGCTGGCGAGGCAGATACGGGTGGCATACTCGATTCCTGTGCTCAGCACCCCCCCACCTCATCACTAAGGCCAAGGCCTCCCCACCCAGTGCCCATCACCTTCCTGGGCTCAGTTTCCACATAGGCACCCAGCAGTGGAGACACACAGTCCATTCTATCATCTGATTTTATTGGACAAGCATAGTACTTCAATTCTGATCTGGTGTTATTGATCAAGAATCAGGGACGCTGTCTCATTTGTCAAGGCATCGAAAATCAGATGGGCCAGACACGTAATGCAATTTGGAGACGACTGCTGGACTAGAGCCGTTACCAACTGGATTCCACAGGATGTCAAAATGGGCTACACTACACAGAGATGAGTGGAGACGCTACTGGTTCCCGCTCGAGCAAATCTATGAGTAACGGGATGTCAAGTGACCAAGTGATCAAGTGATTGGGATGAACCAAATGTCTATTGGTGTAGCAATGTTATAATCACAGGTTACAACTTTTTAAAAAAGCAACCGAATATATGTCAATTTTGGAAAGGGCAATCAGGAATATTTTTAGCATAGATAGGATGTAGTCTCCTGACATTAAGGTAAAGGTAAAGGCCCTCCCGTTGATCATCGATTTGCTCGAGCGGGCCCAGTAACGTCTCCATTGGAGACTTTGTTGTTACTGTGTCTGGCATATCGAATACTCTCGGTAGCTTGCCGGGCTCTCCGAGAGGGGCGGAGGAATCGAACTCGGGTCGGCCATGTTGGCCGCTTGTAAGGCGAACGCCCTACCCGCTGTGCTATCGCTCCAGCATTAGCTTGTATTTTTATTGGAACAAAACCGCAGCAGGTGACCGTGACTGGCAGCCAGGGGAGGTCCCAGTACCCCTGCCCAAATTGCCTTCCTGCCTTGGAGGCACGTAACTGCTCAGCAGGTGATGGGTTTTGTATCCTGGACCAGGAAACCAATTAGGTGAATTAGGTGTCATGTTACTTCTCATTTGGGCAATGCTCAGCTGAGTCTTAAATTGCTGATAGCCCTTTCATTAAACTACACAATCTTATCTTTCCCTTTGAAAACATTTTTTGTGAATAATTGGAACTAAGGCTACCCTCCCCTGGTGCTTCCCATCCTGGGTGATCGGTGGCCAGCCAGAATGCAGGACACTGTTGTGGCTCTGAACCATGGTCACGGCCACCAGAAGCTGACAGTAGGCTAACTGAGCAGCACTGATCAGGCCCTAGAATCTGCTACTTTATTTATTTTTGCTTTTTAGGTCATACCCAGTGATGCACAGGGGTTACTCCTGGCTCTGCACTCAGGAATTAGTCCTGTCAGTGCTCGGGGGGACCATATGGGATGCTGGGAATTGAACCCGGGTCAGCCGCGTGCAAGGCAAATGCCTTCCCTACTGTGCTATCGCTCCAACCCCGAATTCCATTTTTTTAACTCCATTAACTCAAAGCACTCAGAAAGTAAGGGATTTTCTGAGAGCTGAACCCCAGAGAGATTTGGTTTTTTTCCCCAAGGAAAATAATAATGGGAAATTCAGGGAAATTCAGAAATAGAGTGAAGCGTGTTAAATCCAATCGCATGGGAACAGAGGGGGTCTAGAGGTGAGGGTGCCTACCTGGAATGCCCCAACCTGGGTTGGGTGCCCTGGCACATTGCAGGGTGATCAGCTCCCCACTGCCCCGAAAAGCCTCAGCTTCTTGCACTCACCTGCCAGTCAAGTTAAGTGAGATTTTTAAGTGGAGCTCTAGAGCATCTGTGCCCCCCTTAAGCGTCCCCCAAATGAATAAATGAACCAGTCACTGAAACATGCACACAGTGACATGAAACCTTCCTGGAAACATGGCTTATGTGAATGTAGGTCATTCCAGTCCCTCTTTTCAAAGAAAAGTGTTTCCTCTTAGATAATCAGTTAAAAGAATACTGGCATCGTTAGAACATCCCCGGAGACCCCCAATCCCTGTTCATCTACACGTTAGCGTGGAAGTGCCAATATGTGGCAAGAATGTCTCTGCTAATGTCGCCAGGAACTCCAAGACTCCCACATTCAACCTAAAACCCACAGACAAACTTCAGAAATTTGGTGGACCAAAACTAAAAAAATATATGGTTCTTCTGAGCACTGCCAGGAGGGATTTGAGCACAGAGGCAAAAGTATGATGCCAGCCCTCTGGGTGTCACCCAAAACCCAAACAACAACCACCACAAAGCAAAGCATACAAAGTAAACCTGATGCTTAACCTCCACCCATAACAGAAACCAGGTCAGAGTGACGCGCAGGAGCAGAGGCAATGGCCTTGCCTGCAGCTGATACAGGTTTGACCCCCAGCATCATGTATGGTCCCCAAGTTCTTGGGGCAATGATTCTTGATCTCAGAGCCAGAGTAAACACAGAGCACTGCTGGTGTTGCTCAAAAAACAAATATAGTGGAAACAAAGTAACTTTTAGAATCTATCATTATTTCCTTTAATTTTTTTCAACAGTACTATTAGTAAAAACTTTCCAACGCCACATAATTCTAGCACCATACCCAGAGTACGCCTCCCCTGCCCCCCGTCTGTCTTCTTAGGGATGAGTCTCTCAGGACCAAGCCTTCAAATATCTTCAGACAAAAACACTGATATGAAAGGGAATATTAGCAGAAGTATCTTTTTGCATTATTTCTTTTTTTGAGGGTTTTTTTTCAGAATTTTAAAAATTCATTTTTATTTTTTAATTTATTTTTTATTGAATCATCATGATTGAGTTTCAGTCTTACAATAATAGAACACCCATCTCTCCACCAGTGTACATTTTCCACCACCAATGTCCCCAGTATTCCTCGCACCACCCCCATCCAAACCCACCCCCTGCCTCTAGGGCAGACAATTTCCTTCTTCTTCTCTCTCTCCTTTGGGGCATTATGGTTGGCAATACAGATACTGAGTGGTCATAATGTACTGGAAGTTCTTGCCCTAGCAGTTAGGCAAGAAAAAGAGGGGCTGTTTTTTGTTTGTTTGTTTGTTTGGGGGTCATACCTGATGGTGCTGGGGGTTATTCCTGATTTTTCACTCAGGAATAACTCCTGGCGAGCTATGGGAACTATATGGGGTGCCCTTTCCAGGTTGGCTGCATGCAAAGCAAGTGCCCTACCAGCTGTACTACTTCTCCAGCCCCTTCTTTTTGTATTTTATTATAAAATTATAATCAGATGGGCCGAACACATAATGCGATTTAGAGACGATCGCTGGACTAGAGCTGTTACAGACTGGATTCTAAGGGACATCAAAATGATACATGGCCACCCACCTACGAGATGGTCAGACTTCTTCATCAAAACCCTGAACAAACGGTTTGAGGCTCTTCATGTTCCTGGAGCGAGCAGATGCCATTGGGTTACACTAGCACGCAACAGGGATGAATGGAGACGTTACTGGCACCTGCTTCAGCAAATCGATGATTAACGGGATGACAAGTGATACAAGTGATAATAAAGTCCATCTCGCTGCATTAATTGTGGACCCAAGTATTACTAGCTATCAGACTAAGTTGTGAATAAGAGGTCCATGAGCTTACTGTCTGAACATTCTGTTTTTCTTCATAAGTATATTGTTTGAAATCACTGTTTTAATATATTCTGTGAGTTAGATTTTATAGGTAATTGGCTTAACACATGAATAACTTCCCTTCACGAAGCTGTGATCTGTTATAGAAATGATGAAAAGTTCTCAACTCATTCCTAATGTCACAGTACTGAGAATAACAATGAAACCAGAGAAAGGCTTAGCACAGATGACCCACGGAATGTTCCAGCTACCTGACTGTGGGAATGACCTTTGACTCCTGGAAAGCGCTGAACAATAAGCAACTCACAAAGACCCACTGGGACCACCTGTCTACACCCCATTCCCTTCTTTACCTCTGAGTGTTGTCTGAGCAATCCGACTCAGTGTGTGAGCTATGGATTGATAAGAGATCATCATTCATTCACACTGCAGAGCCAAGGACCTTGTGACCCAAAAGAAATTCTGAACCTATTAGCACAAAATGCATTTTTGCACCTCCCTGCACTTCCTAGAAGCCAAATTCTACTTGAAGTCTCTAAGACTTTGAGCCTGAGGAGGTGGGGGAAGTCTTAAGAAATGGGGATCCTTGTTAGGAACTATTGCAGTAATTATTTAACAGGTTCAGACTAAACTCTTCCCTAAATTCTAGTATGAAGGAAGAACCAACTTCTCTTCGCCATTTCTCCCTTTATAGAAATTTTTGTTAAAATTATTTATTACACAGATTATTTCTACCTATTAAAATCCATCCTCTATCTACACTTTAATCTTCCATTTAAAATTTAAAAAAATATTTATCTTTTACATGGACCAAGTTTCATTCCATACTTCATCATTTCAGCAGTCACCACTCACCCTCATAATTGTGTTATGAATAAGATAACTTGCATAGAAGTCTCTTTGGCCTACATCGACCTAGACAGAGATTTTCTTCATTTAGGGAGTATTTGCCCATTCTGTGGAAACAGCCCCACACAGCTCTGCTTGGGGGATACAATTTTCATGTTTTCTACTCTAAAGAAGACTTTATAATTTTTAAAACATCTCTCTCTCCTCTTACTTCTATAAATAAATTTCTTTAAATAAGCCTGGTTAACTTGCCCAAAAAAATTAAAATGAAAGAGAAGCACTGGAAGACCCAAATAAATAAAACTTCAGGCAATGTTGGTGGTATAGTGGTGAGCATAAATGACTTGCAAATAAATAACAATTCAATAACCAGGGGCTTGTAATCATCTGGCACTGATTTGATTTCCTCAGAACTACCATGATCTGCAGTGTCACCCTAAAATGGGTGTGACCCCCCACCCCATCATTGCAACTACAACAATGGAAGGGGAGAGGCTGGAGGACATTTCTCAGCCAGGTAGACACAGTGTTGAAAGGAAAGTCACGGTTTCTCTAACTGAAGTACCTATTGATGAGGCCTGAAGAAAGAACAAAGGAATATTACTCGGCCTTAAAGTACAAGACAATTTTGCCCAATGTGACCTCATGAGTGAATCTTGAGGGAACTCTGCTGAAGGAGATAAGCCTCCCCCAGGACAGCCCCTCAGCCCTGGGCCCACAGTGGTCACTCAAACACAGGCTGAGAAAGGGAGAAAGGGCTGTTTGACAAACACAGTTCAGACTCGCAACAGGAATTACTTCTGGAGCTGTGCTATCCACAGTTGTGCCACGGTAAATACACCATGTCCTGCAGGCCCACCTGTCAGGAACTCTTGTCACAGAAAATGTCTTCCCTACTGTGAAAACAAGCATGAGGAAAGGAGGAATATCTTGATTTGGTGGTGTCCTTCCCACAAAGACAAAGGCCCCCGTGATGTGGTTCCCTTTCTCCTTGTTGATTTAAGTTCTAGGCATCTTTTGTGTTGTTAGTTCTCTTTTATTAATTTTTTTCCAGTGAAATTCACTAACATGGGTATTAACTATGGCAACTTGGATAAAGGCATTTGGAACCCAATACAAAATCATCCTTAGGCTTATATTTGGGTCAGGGCACAGGAGGCTGGGGAAGTTCTGGTCTTCTGTTTGACATATTTCTAGTAAAACCGAAGCTCTTGCCATTGACATCAGGAGAGTGAGCTGCAAATTGGCCCCCATTCCCCAGTCACACTGGCAACTGGTGGTCCTCAGTGCTGGCAACTGAAGAAGCAGGAAGCACCTAAGTAAGTACCCGGGGTCACTAACGACTTGGAAGCTCCCATGAAAAAGCTGCTCTGGGTAGCTGACCACATGCTTGGAGCCAAGCTCTGCTTGGTAATTTTCTATAAGAATGACGAATTCATTTTTCCTCTTTCTTATTTGTATGATACAGAGCACTCTCTCAGGATCATATACATTAAGAGGCTTCAGCTCTGCTCAGGTATGGTATGCAATTTAATTTTGAAAACTCTGTCAAAACATTATTCATGTGTAACATTACTTTCCTAACTGTGGGATGATAATTTCCCATACAACGAATCACTCAGAAAGGTTCCTAAGGAAACAAGACAAGAACACCAAACTAATACCAAGTTTAATATGACAGCAAACAGCACCGAGGAAGAAACAGAAGATAATTTTTAGGCGGCATGGTAAAATGATAGTCTTTACGGGCTGATAATGGGAACAACATGCAGATGTCAGCCCATTCTTTATTCTTCTGTTTCTTTTTTCATGAAAATGTATGATCCAACTGTCTGACCTGGGGTTAATGCCCAGTGCATGGCTTATATTTTCCCTTTAATTGCTTGATATTTATTTTCAAGGTGGCAATCTGGATATCTTGCTTGTCAGGTGAAAAACCCAGGTCATACATAAGAGTATTAATTCACAGGTTAAATGGCACTCAGAAACTCTGCTGACCACAGATGAACGGAGAATAATAAGCCTGACACCTTCACTGTGCTGATGGACAATGGTGGAAAGACAAGTGGACCTTATCTATCGCCTGCCCTCCTGTGTGTGAACATGCCCACCAGTGACTGCGTTTTAACTGACTAACTAAAAGAACAATGGCGTGCTCCCTCTCAATCCTCTGGGAAACCAGAGGATAAACGCTGACCAGAGGAATAATCCTTCCTTCAGTGGATGTTGCCCTAAGAATTGGGGGTGGACAGGGCATTTCGTCATGGGTGGGAGTTTGGAATCCTAATTCTGAGGTAAGTGTAAGCACAAAACTCAAGAAAACTGACAGGGTGCTGGAGCAATTCTGCAGCAGGAAGGGCATTTGCCTTGCACATAGCTGCCCCCGGTTCGATTCCCAGCATCCCATATGGTACCCTGAGCACCGCCAGGAGTAATTCCTGAGCGCAGAGCCAGGAGTAACCCCTGAGTTTCATCGGGTGTGACCCAAAAAGCAAAAAAAAAAAGGAAAAGGAAAAAAAGAAAGCAGACAGATACCAGCTCAATGGGCAAGGCAGAGGCTCAGGGATCAGTGGCACAGGCTACTGGGAAGAGCAGGCATCCTCTCTTCAGTGGTGCCTCTCTCAGGCCGTGCATGCCACATCCTCACATTCCTCATCCCATCAGCACTGGGAGCCAGCCTCACACAATCCAGCGCCCCATCAATCTCAGGAGACAACTTATTTGCAACTGTCTTCGATGTGTCTGACGTAAGAAGTGCTCTGGAGAGAGCAGCCACCCTGGAGAGAGGACACAGATGACACTTGGTATGATTTTTCTGTGAAATATGTCTTTAAAGACATCAAGGCTCAAAAAAATTTCTCGCTGGAAAAAATAATGCATCAACTCCTTTTCTCATGAGGTGAAATTATTTAAATTTACAAAATATGACTTAATCAGAAAAAGAGGTGAAATTAGAGGAATACATTTTTAAAGGAGGAAATCAATTCTGTAATCTTCAGAGCTGAGTCCTACTCCATTTCCCAGCATTTTTTTTATTTTGGGGGGGTAAGGCTTTCAAGTGGTGCTCAGTGGGTCTGGAGGGGCCTTGTAGCACTTCTTGGCAGAGCCAAGAGCTTAATGAGAGCCCCAGGCATGTATTTAGCACCACTCAGACCCGGGGGGTGCCAGGGATCCCCACCATGCAGTGGAAACTTCCAGAGCCATGCCTGAAAATGCCCAGGGAACCACCCAGTGATGGGGATGAAATCAGGGTGAGCCTTACGCAAGACATGCAACCTCAAACCCTGCACCATCTCTCCAGCCAAGGAGGCTTTGGCCTGCTTTCAGATTCTCTCTCACACCCCTAAGATCCAGGGGTACATAGGCAAGTTATCCTCACTTCTTGTGTAGGTGACCTGGGGAAAGCTCTGGGCATCACAAAGCACCGGGGACAAAGACTCAGGGAACAGACCCCATCCTCCCTCTGCTGTGCTTGGGGAAGCTGCCCAGAAAGGTAAAAGGAGCAACAGATACTCTCGGAGTTCCAGAACCAGTCTCGGGTGCTAAATCCAGGCCATCAGGGGGTCGGGGGTTTCTTCCTCCCACTACTCAGAGAAACTGGGCCGCGTCTGGTGAGCCCAGAGGCGGCTGCTGAGGACACGTCCTGGAAACAGGGAACCCCTGAGGAGCAGAGTGCTCACGGCATGGTGCCTACATCACAGCTCTCCTTCCACAGAGCACCCCAGCGCACAGACATTTGCTGAGGCTGGTGAACGGGAAGGATGCTTCCAGTCCCTTCTGCACATGGAGGGGGACTTCTCAGAGGCCTCTCTGGAGGAGCCAGCTGCAGGAACCCCAGGGCGCCCCATCACCCCATTATCTAGGGACTATTTTAGGTCCCAAATCTCGGGATCACCCCAGGATGCATCATAAATGTGCTGAGGTTCGAACTTAGTGCATTCTGTGCATGGGATATGGGAATCAACAGAGCCTTTGTTTCAGATGGAATTTCCAAAGTCTGGGAGCCCAGGAAACCCATCCACCACCAGGACTGACTTTGTTCCGAAAATCCCACCCCATCTTTCATGGGCCAACATGACCTTGTGACCTTAGCAACTGGCCAGTCTGGTTACAACCAAACCCCCAGAGTCATGTGCAATCACGGTTGCTTGTCAAAACCAGACCACTCTTACCCTCCAACTCCAACTCGTTCCACTGACCCGTCATGTGCTCGCCCATCAGCCAAGCTCCAACCAGCATTCCTGACACGGATTTACACACATGGCCCAGTCCGAGAAGCACACTCTAGATTTCCTGTAAGCAATGAAAGTCAAGGGCACTAGAGAGAGTCATGTTGCCATCTCTCCAAGCCTCTCTCCAATTCCTCTCCCTAGAATCACATACAGTCCAGAGCATCCTACGCTGGGAAGTTGTTTTATTTTTCTCATTCAAAGGGGACCCAGGGACACATTTCTTAAAGGCAGTTCCAACTCTGCTGCACCTAGCAGCTGAATGGTAGGTAGCATGCTCTCACATGTATGTATCTGCATTCCAGTGTGATTCCAAGGAACAATGAAGATAGCAAGTGTGAAAAGACCCATTTGAGTCAAGCTATTATTTAAATTCATGCCCAACCTCTGCTCCAGTCCACCTGCCTCCCTTTGATTTCCGTTGGCTTTTGAGAAAAGAATCCGGCTGTTAGAGGCTCCCATCTCTGGAACTGGTGGGAAGGCATGCCTCGATCATGTAATTGCAAAGTGGGGGGAAGTTTTGAGTATGAAAGTCATTACAGGAAAACTAATGCTCTCCAATCACGTTTTATTGGTGAGTCATGTTGTGTTCTCAAAGGCCAGGGTTTGACTTGCTGCCTGAGAAGAAGGAAGCTGGACAGATGCTTCCACACCCCAACCTATGGCTGCCAAGCTGCCAGCTTTGACTTTGCATGCTGTGTGGATCCTTGCTCTGCCCGCCCAAGGAGCTGGGATTCCTGGCTAACTCGTTTAATGCTGAGAGCAATTCTCTTGCCGGACAGATGACAGTCTTATGCTCATCCTTGTTTCAATTCATCTTCCAGACTCTTTCACCTATTAATATGTCTAATGTGCTCTTGTTTTCGATTTACTTTTTACTATTTTATCCACGTCTAAAGTTTATAACAGTCTGGTAGACTCCTAACTACAAGGACTGTTTGTCACATTTACAGGAGTGATTGTCCTATTTACAGGGGTAATGCATGGTAAAACACTTTCTAAACAGGAACACAACTCTCTTTCTTAAGGAATTTCTATTAGCTGCCATTTTGCCCATGGTCCTATATTTGGATTCTAAGCTCTGGGTCCATGACAAAAACTTAGATGCATGTTAAGACAAAACAAAATTCTAAACATTACATATGTTTTAGATATAAAATATTGTGACTTACAAAATTTGAAAGACAATAAGTGGGAAAAATGGTAAAAGACTGTTCTTTTTAATGTCATGTAACTTTAAGTATGAACAATGCATAATTTAATGTATTAAAGCAGTTTAACATATTGTTTTAAATGTGCATGTCGTGTCCTTTAATTCACAAAGACATAAACATACCTTACAAACACATATACCATAGACTTGTTGTGTTCTTATGTATATATGTAAGATCTACAAATTGACCCTATAGATTTCCTAAGCTTCAACTGTATATAACAGACCTATAAAGCTGTTTAACACTGCCATTCCAACATACATGTATATCTACTGTTTCAGACACATAAACAACACATAAGACTAAAATCCCTAATAACTTAATTTTACCAGGAGTCTTATTTCCCATGCTCAGAATGGAAGAAATGTGGCTCTGGGTCCACGCTGGTTCTGGGACTCTATGTGTTCTCCGGGTTTCCTGGTTGAACTGTTCTATCCTGAGGGGAGTAAGCCTCCTGCCAAGGATCAAGGCATCAGTGGAGCTGAGAAAGACTCCACTTACATCCCAAGCAGCAAAGGTAAAGCAATTCCCTGTCCTCTAAGATACCTCTCTGTCGGGCTACACTGAATCTCTTCATCCATTGTATAGGACAACGTTTGACCACACAGTCCTAAATAACTGCCACTGAGTTTTAAGTATTCAGGCTCTATTGCAGAACAGAAAAGAGAGAATGACTAACCCTCTGAGTTTGACTATCCATCTTCTGGCTCCATGTAAGAACCACTTCCTCAGTAAAATCTTTTGAGTTTGAACTTGGTCTTTTCATAGTGAGTCACAGCATCCCAACTTGGAATAGGAAGAGTTTTATTCAGAACTGTTTCTCCCATTAAATGAGGCACTGTTGGAGGAACAGGCCATGTGCACATTCATTCACCCAGTCACTTCGCCACAGGATGGAGAATGGAAGGGCACTGTGGATCCCCCTCCCTGTGTTTCGCATACAGACCAAAGACATTCCATGGGCATGCTGGATTCTGCAATTTTACTTACAGATTCCAAGCAATAAAATGGTAACAGCACATCAGGCAGTACTAGCCGTGATAAGTTGATGCAATCTAGAAATGGAAATGTCTGTTCTTCCATCTGTCATTTCCAAAACCACTGCTGAGGAGCTCGCTCTGTGTGTGTGTTGGGGGAGGAGGGGGGGGTTTCACATGCTCCAAATCTCAGTTATCCATGCCTTTTGGTGGCTAGTGAAAGTTTCAGAACTGGTCAAACCAGATGATACAGTTGATAATAATAGGATATAGAAATGTCAGAAGTATTTTTATTTCAATAGAAATAAAATGACAATATGAATTTAACGTATGGGTGAAAAAAAATGGGAAATCCCTGGCATTGAAATTATCTCCATTATGATAGTAATAAATGGCCTATATTGAAGAACATAGATGCGATCTAAATAGTTCCTGACTCCCATAGATATACGGATATGACATAGGACTTCTATGACAGAAACAAAAGAAAAGTGAAAAAATATCTGAAATATCTGCTAAAATTTTTAAATCACAAATGAGAAAAAAATAAAAATATTTTAGATTTTTGTTTCACTTTGTTTTGCTCTGTTTTGTTTTTACACAGCACATTTTGCAAAGCCTGTTTTCACATTGCCATATTGTTTGAAAGCATATTGTTTGGGTAAGTTTGGAGGAAGAAGCTGACTGCAAGCCTGTTTTGCTTTTTCTATTTCCTGCATACTACAAGGATCACTGAGAGCTCAAGGACTATGCAAAAGAATGCAGAAACGTGCACCCCTTATCTAAATCAAAGCCATCTTTAAGGATACAACATGTAGATAAAATACTGTAGCACTGTGGCACTGTCCTCCCATTGTTCATAGATTTGCTCAAGCGGGCACCAGTAGCATCTCCATTGTGAGATTTGTTACTGTTTTTGGCATATTGAATATGTCACAGAGAGCTTGCCAGGCTTTGCCATGCGGGTGGGATACTCTCGGTAGCTTTCCAGGCTCTCCGAGAGGGACAGAGTAATCAAACCCTGGTCGGCCACATGCAAGGCAAACACCCTACCTGCTGTACTATCATTCCAGCCCAAATAAAATACTAATGAATCGTTTTATGTATTTTCTTTTTGCTTCTATTCATGAAATTTGCTTCTAAGGATAAAATCATATTATTTTTTATAAATGATACATTTTAATTATTTTGATCTCATTTTGAACTACTGAAGCCAATCTGACTGTTTAGTAAGGTAAGACAAGAGATAATTATTTTTATTTTGGGTGTGTTTGGTTTGTGGCCACACCGTATGGTGCTAAGGGAATGGATTCTCCTGGTTCTGTGCTCAGGGGCCATTTCCAGCTGTATTCAGGAGTGCCAGGGATCAAATCAGGGTAGACTGAATACAAGGCAAGAGCCTCCCTGTATTCTATCTCCGACTCTCTTGTATTTTTTTCTTTCAAACAGCCAATATATTATTAAAGCCAGCAGGATTCAAAAGTCACAGACTCATACATATCAGAATTAAAGAAGCATAAAAAGTCATTTTTTAATCCTTTACAATTATGAAAATGCAGTTACTAAGGCAAAGAAATTCAAAACTGAGAAAGATCAAATGACTTGTGCAGTTAGGAGGAAATAAATCACCTACCGAAGGTATTTTGCACACTAGCTTCTAAAACAAGTGGCTGTAATTAGGATGAGATAATTTTTTCAAAAGATGACGTCAGGTGACAGTTTTACTTTTTACTATGCATTGAATAACAGTGTATTAAGTCCCCAAAAATGTCTTTTAAAATACTCTTAGTTAAACGCGTTTGGAGATTCACAAAGCACAGTGACATAGGACAATTTGAGAACACCTCAGAAAGAACTAGGAACTTCCAGACCTGCTTGAGGAACCCTTTATGTCTCAACATCTCTTAACCTCCTAAGTAATTAGTCATTCCCCAGCAAACTCTTTTGGAAAATTTGGCATGGATTTAATCCAAGCTTGGCAAGTGTCTCGGAGAAAGCCATCTGCCAGTATGTATGATGTTTGTGTCCAGCGTTTTAATTTAAGTATTACTAGGATACTCCTTAACATTCCAATCAGCATTTGTGTGTTCTCTTCAACATAAGCATAATACAAGTGATTATGATAAAAAAAAAAAAAAGAAGATGCCCAAGTTCCTTGGAGCAAATACTTAGGATGGGGTTTTGAGCGCTTCCCTGGGTTGGAGAATTAATTTAGCATTTATTTACAGTATTCAGCCCACCATGGACCGGAGCAATAGCACAGCAGTAGGGTGTTTGCCTTACAAGTGGCCAACATGGCCAACCGGAGTTGGGTTCCTCCGCCCCTCTCGGAGAGCCCGGCAAGTTACTGAGAGTATCTCGCCCGCATGGCAGAGCCTGGCAAGCTACCCGTTATGTATTCGATATGCCAAAAACAGTAACAAAAAGTCTCATGATGGAGACGTTACTGGGCCCGCTCGAGCAAATCGATGAACAACGGGAGGGCCGTGCTTTGGACATTCAGCCCACCCTAAACAGCAATGGATGGATGTTTTACTGGCCCAGCATATTTTATCTAGTAAATAGTTCTATGGCACTAACAAGGTACCAGTCTCTAAATACTTTAATATCTGTGTGTATTTTATCTTTTTAACAATCTTTGAAGTCAGTAATACTATCATCCCCTTCCTTATCAAAATAAGAAACGGAGTGAAAATAGTTAAGAAGTGGCCTGTCGTGCCTTTTGTAATTGTCAGATATGTTTAACTGTGAAGATTCACAGAGAAGATTCACCTGGAGAAATGCCCCTAAGAACCAAAACTCTGCCAAAGAAATCTGTGTTCTAGGGCAGGGCATCCTCAAAGATGACTAAACCGTCATGCTACACAGCACCCTCACCCAACAGGGACCTTAGAACATAGATGCTATCGAGACCGGAGTCAGCCTGTGACCCAAGAAAGAGAGCAGGGAAGGTGCTTGCTTCCCAGGCTCAGTCTTTGGTACCACATCTGGTTCCTTGAGTCCTGCCAGAAGTGATCCCTGAGCACAGAGCGAGGAACAAGCTCTGAGCACTATTGGCAGCAGCCCCCAAACCTAAATAAATAATAAATAAACCTAAATAAATCTTGCGGTCAACTCGTGGTTTTATCAAAGAATTCACCATCACCTCAGATTGAAGTTTGAATCATGATTTCTGATTGAAGTTAGATATTCTGGTTTTTGCCAGTGATGGTTCAGAGTGAATTTTTTTTGTTTATTTTTTTTTTATTAGTGAAACACCATGAAGTACAGTTGTAGACTTACAAATTTTTGTGCTTGGGTTTCCGTTGTACAATGATCGAATACCCATCCCTCCACCAGTGCCTATTCTCCACTTCCACTAATCCCAGTATCCCTCCCACCCCCCTCACCCCCTCCATCTCACCCTGTGTCTGTGGCAGGGAACTCCCTTTTGTTCTCTCTCTCCTTTTGGGTGCTGTGGCCTTCAAAAGAGGCATTGAATGGCAATCATGTTCAGTCTAGAGTCTACTTTCAGCATGTTTCTCCCCTCCTGGGGGGATCCTCCCAATACCCCCCATTTGGTGCTCCCTTCTACATCTGGGCTGCCTTTACGCCTAGAGTGTGAAGCTGGCCTCCAAGCCATGGAGTAAACCTCCTGGTATTTAACTCAGCTATTCTTGGGTGTTGGTCTCCTGCTTTGTTACTCTATGTTCCCCAGATGAATGCGATCTTTCTATGTCTATCCCTCTCTTTCTGACTCATTTTGCTTAGCATGATACTTTCCATGTAGTACCAGCTGTATGTAAATTTCATGACTTCATCTTTTCTGACAGCTACATAGTATTCCACTGTGTAGATGTACCAAAGCTTCTTTAACCAGTCATCTTTTCTCGGGCACTCAGGTTTCTTCCAGATTCTAGCTATTGTAAACAGTGCTGCAATGAAAAGACAACTGAAGATGTCGCTTCGACTATACCTTTTTTGCCTCTCCGCAATATATTCCCAGGAGTGGTATTGCTGGGTCAAATGGGAACTCAATTTCTAGTATTTGAAAATCGTGCATACTGTTTTCCAGAAGGGCTGAATCAGTTGGTATTCCCCACCAGCAGTGAAGGAGGGTCCCTTTCTCGCCACATCTGCGCCAACACCTGTTGCTTTTGTTCTTCTGGATGTGGCCAGCCTCAGAGTGAATTTTAATGACATCCTGCCTCACTCATCATTAACTAAGTAGAATGCCTATACAGCATCCTCTGACACTGCCACAGGCATTGGGGGAAAGCCATTTTATCAATAGATTTTTGTGTGGTCACTATTATTCTCTAAAACTGTGTTCTTCAATATGGGACCCACTAACTATACATCACTTGATCACCTGATCACTTGACATCCTGTTACTCATTGATTTGCTCGAGCGGGCGCCAGTAATGTCTCCATTCGTCCCTGTCATGTGCTAGTGTATCCCAATGGCATCTGCTCACTCCAGGAACATGAAGAGCCTCAAACCGTTCATTCAGGGTCTTGATGAAGAAGTTTGACCATCTCGTAGGTGGGCGGCCACATGATCTTTTGACATCCTGTGGAATCCAGTTGGTAACAGGTCTAGTCCAGTGGTCATCTCCAAATCACATTGTGTGTCTAGCCCATCTGATTTTCGACACCTTGGTAAATGAGACAGCGTCCCTGATTCACGATTGTCAACAGAGGTCGAATCTCCGTATTCCTTCTCTCACTTGAGTGAAGTGTGATACTCCAATCATAGTTCTTTCGATTCCTTTTTGGCCACCCAAATAACATTCTCATCCTGATTTCATAGGGCCCAAACTCTGAGGCATATGTTAATGCAGGAAGAATGGTGGAGTCAAAGAGATGTGCCTAGAGCCGGAGGTTCTTTGTCCTCTTAGCTATTTCTTCAACACTCTTGAAGGCATTCCAGGCTGCTCTCTTTCTCCTGTGCAATTCAGGCACTGGGTCATTTATCATGTTGAGTTCTTGACCTAGGCACACATAACTGCTGCATTCGGAGATGTTCATTCTGTTGAGAGCAAATGGAACATCAGGAACAAGTCCATTTCTCATGAACATTGTCTTCGTGAGATTCAGCTGCAGTCCGACATTTCCACACTCACTGTTGAAGTCGGCCAGCGTTCATGCTGCTTGGCATGTTTAGTATTATTAGAACGATGTCATCAGCAAGGAGGAGGTGGTGTAGTTGCTGACCATTTATCTTCACTCCCATTCCTTCCCGTTCTCACTATCCACACATACATATTTTAATACATTTTAAAATTTAAATTCATTTCTTCTTTTCAGTCACATGTCAAATGCTTAATACCCTCCTGGGATTTTAACTTCTAGAGTATTCACTGTCACTGTCACTGTCCTCCCATTGTTCATCGATTTGCTCAAGCAGGCCCACTATCATTGTGAGTCTTGTTATTGTGTTTGGCATATCAAATATGTCACAGGTAGCTTGCCAGGCTTTGCTGTGTGGACATGATACTCTCGGTAGCTTGCTGGGCTCTCCACGAGGGGTGGAGGAATCGAACTTGGGGCTGGAGTGATAGCACAGAGGGTAGGTCATTTGCCTTGCACGCGGCCAACACTACAGTATTAGACAACAAATATAACACAAATTCCTATTAACCTGGAAGAGTTTATTATTGCTCTTGAATAATACCCAGAAAAATCTATATCTTACTCTGTACATTAAAGGACAGAGCTCACCTCACTGAAGAGTCCTTGATCTCTGGATTCTACACCTAATTCCAACACTTCTGAGTGCTGTGTGTGTGTGTGTGTGTGTGTGTGTGTGTGTGTGTGTGTAGGCAACCCCACACCAAGAAATTCTCCAAGACCCTGTCAATGTCTGAGAAATCAATTCAACTCTCACAGAGCATGGAGATAAATTCAGACCAGTTTCCACTTTAAACGTTAATCACTAGTGACTTCATCTGTGTCTTCCCTCAATCCTTCAACAAGTGGGAGGTTTCAAGGATCCCATCAAAAAGTATACCATTCACCAAGCCTGGGTTATTTCCTACACTTCTGATAAAGTGGCCATAAATCAGAAGCTTCCATCTCCTTTTCTCATTTAGGCTTGGCTGGTTTACTAGAATGACTCTCAGAACTTTAGGGAATTCATTTGCTCACTAGATCCTCAACTTATTACAAAGGATCTCAAATATGAATCATCAGCCAGACAAAGAAGAGATAGATAAGTCTAAAATTACATAGTTTTGTTTTTCTACTGCTTAGGCACAGCAGGCTAGCACAAGGCACACAAGGCAGAGCTCCTGCCCACCAGGCCAGATGCTCCCAATGCCTCCTTTGGGGTCCCCGTGGATATTTCAATCCTTAGACACGATCGATTAATTTCATTTAACAGAAGTGACTGATTTAAAGGTTGCAGCTGCAAGGCCCAACCCTCTATTTCTGACTGAATCCTTCTCCTTAGAATAATCCAGAAGTCACCTTCATCAATCCAAACCCAATTATCCTGTAAATTGTTATTGATAACAAGATCCAAATCTCACCATTAAGACTCTGAACTGTTCTCAAGATCTGAGAACAAGAGAACAAATATGTCCAAAGATGCTTCTTAACCCAGTTAATCCAAGCATTTCGGGAGTTGGAGCTAGAACTCAAGAAGAAGCCCAAACACAGATGAGAAATAGATGCTGACCATCTAAACCCCCTCAAAAATAAATGCATTCTACTTATAAATCACAATAGCATGTTTTGATATCACTTTTGAAACACTACTTTTGCATTGAAGGTAAATGGATACAAGTCAAATTATTTAAAATAATAGAGAAAATTTTGTGAAATTAAATTGTGAAGCTGGATATAAAAATGAAATGAATTTTACTTCTTAGCTTTCTTAGCTTCTACTTTGTATTTTCTTTTGAATATCTCAATCACTGCCCATATACAATCAATTTCATAATTTTGCATGCATTATTATGGGCTTCATTGTGTTGATTTCATTCTCCTTTTCTGCCATAATAGCACTAAATTGTACTGGTAACCTCCTGGATACACAAAATTCAAGCTGTAAGGGAAGTAGGCTGTGGTTAGGCATGACCCCAAGAAATCCCAAGAAACAGGAATTTCGTAAGCCAAACTTTGGCAAAGATGAAAACTATGGACTCCAGAATTTGTGCAAGTCTAGAAAATTCTACTTCTATGGAGCAGATGAAAACGTTATTTCTGTACAGAGGTGACAGCAAGCAAAAGGCAGACACACCACAGGATGTGATTCCATACTGTGCCTGGCATCCACAGATAAGCATGTCCAGCCCTCTGAGTCCCTACCTTGTCTCTGTTCACATTGCTTATTTTCTCTTACCAAAGCAAAAACTTACCTTGATGCCAGTTCAAGTCAAGACTTCTCAGCAGACGTCTTGGTTCCATATCAGGCCCATGATTCATCATCTGTCAGATTTTACACTGGGAATTAAGACACTCTGTTCCAGCAGCCTAAAATACTCCAAACCATCCTGGGAAGCCCTCTGTTGTCTCCTTGAGGTCCCTGTCTCTGTTAGACAGCTGATGTCTTCAGGAAGCATCTATTACAGACAGCTACAGATGAGCCTGTAACACTGGAAATCAGTGTCCAGCATAGGGACAGCTCAGCAGGGAGGGGCTTTCCAGGGAAACACCATTGGAGTTCATTTTGTCAGTAATGCAGTGAGCACAGTCACTGCAGTTTTTCAAGATGTTCGTCCCTGAATGACCCAGCAAGGGGATTTTCCCCAAGCACTAGAAACCAAACTTTCAGGTATTAGAACTCTAGCAAATCTTGGGCATGGAGCCCATAATTTCCTACTTTTTTCAGTTAAGCAAAAGACAAAGAATGTAGACTTTCTGTAGATAAACTAACAGGGAGCTCAGCCGATAACCCTTCTACTTCCTGGTCCCCAGAGAACCAGCTCAGCTATCATCTCTGATTTTAAAAAAATCAACCAAAAAAAAACCCTCTCCTTGAACTCTTGAATTTGCCTTCCTTTCACCTTCATCCCAATTTTCTGAGTCTCCAAGGAGCTGGTGATGAGCACACAAATCATCTGGGGGCGATGGGTTATTGTTACATGCCCTGAATCTGGTTCAGGGGAACAGGGGTTCTGAAGCGGGGCTCAAGACCTTTTGCTAACGCATCCCCAATTGATTGATCTGACTGAGAGTTAGGAAAAGGATGGGCAGTGGGGATCTGGGATGCTTCTAGGCTCTTTCCCTCAGAAATTTAGAGGCAGTTTCTTTGAGCAGCTTGTCCGAACCCTCCGGAGTGCTGGTGGACCCTTCCACAGCCAGAGTTGTGCAGTAGAAGTTGTGCAGTTCCTGGTCAGCTGTGGCCTGGTTGTCGGTGCAAGTCTGCCCAGCAGACAATGGAGCCCGGCAGATCCCTTGGGTTCATGGTGATTCATTTGTGATTCCAAATTTTGCCTCCATATTACATACCAAACCCACATGGCCTGGGGTTCCAAATGCTGGGTGTTAGATGATAAATGCAGAGGTTTGCTATACCACAGGCATAGACGAGAGGCCACCAACAGCATGATAACCTCAAGTGTCCCTCAGCTCAGACTGTCCACTTCTCACATCCAGAAACACCAGTAAGACAGAGAGCAGACCTACCCCAGAAGTGCAAAACAAGCTTGGAGCTTTAATTGGCTTTGGGGTAGGGTCCCTAATTACTCACCTGGTAAAAGCAAATGGAATTTGTTTCAGCTATTTCGAAATATGCTGCAAAGTACCTTGTTGCCTTCCTCGGGCAGGGGTCAGACTGACCACTGACCAGTTCAGAAGGGCGAATTGCTACTGCTGGACTCACCTTTGATGACATCAAACCAAGACCAAGAATCAACCTAACAGCATTCAAATATGTTTGGGGAGAAACTGCATGCCAAGTGATGACCAAATAACTATTTCGTGTTCATGTTGCTTATCATTTGGATTGAACTGGTATTGCATGGTAAACTCAGTTTCCCAGTGGCAGGCACTGGAAACCAGAGTGGATTTATATTCACCTTGAATACTGTGCCTACAACACCAAGGTAACCACTCAGTCCATTTCCATCTTTGATTGGACAGTTGTCCCTTTTTCCCCCGATTTACCTACCTTCTTTCCCCTTTTCTTTTAGTGATCACCAACTTACATGGCCCTGACCCAGGACTTCTGAAGGGAAGAATGTCATAAAGATATGTTCCATTGTTTCCTTTCCACTCAGATCTCAAGGTAGTGAAGCATGACTAGCTTTTACTTTCTGTATAATTAAATCTGATGAGAACTAGTAAATAAATCTTCTTGTATCAAATTTCTAAAGAACTTTATTGTCTTGTCAAGCAGTCTAAAAACAGTTAATTATATAAGCATTATATAATATAAAATAAAGCTTCCCTCCTCTACAATTCATGACTGGTCATACAGTCAGTAGAACAGCATCTAGTAATAGCCACAAATAAAATATAGATTTAAAGAAAAACTGAAAAATCAATGACTGTCTAACCTAATAGAATCATAAGCACTGACCAAAAGAAAACTGATAATAAGCATGAATTTAAACTGAAAAGCCAAATCAGTATGCCAGAGCTTTTTTACTTTGTAAGATGTTAATAAGAATTTAAAAATTCATTATTATGTAGGTCATTCTTAAAATATACCTCAATGGGGTTTTAAGGAACAAAATGTCTTGCCTCTGAATTCAATCTTATTAAAAGAATATTCAACAATAACTATAACTAAATTAAATATTCAGAAGTTCTAACTGCAGACTATTTCTTCACGCTTTTTTCATTTGTCATAAACCATTAAAATACCTCCAGTCCTGTAATAAAGTTAATCATAATACAGTAATTATATGAATCATGCTTTGATTTGAAGAAATCCAACAACTACTGATAGCTTGACAACGGAATGAATATACTTAAAAATGAAGAGATAGGTTTGTTTAACTACTTTTTTCACTAAATCAAACAAGATTTTGACATTGGGATCCAGTGTTACTTTGTCTAAAAACCACACAAGAAAAGGCCACTGCTGATTTGTGCCTGATTTTCTGCAGAGTCACTGTCAAACTAAGTTTTCTGAGGCTAACAGCTGGGGGGGTTACTAACTTCATGTGTGCATTTATGGAACTGCATCAGATATACTATGAATGAATGGCATTAACTGAACACATGCTGAATGAACAATTACCTAAGAGTGAATAAGAGTCTTGGAGCTAATTTTACATATCACTTTAATAACTAAAATTATGCTTGGATATGTTTATGGCAAAAACTGTACACCTAACTTAATAACTTACAATATCCAGGAAGATGCATCCATATATGATCAAAAGAGAAGTGCCAAAATATATTTAAACTTAATTTTCCTTGTTGCTTTGTATCCCTTTAGCATGAACCAAGGCCAGATGAGAGACAGCTAATTCTGTTCTCTTCTCTAAATGCCAAGAGGCTGTCTCTGGGTCACACAGGCTTGGAGTCATTTTGCGCATTGTAATGTGTTTACAGTGATGTGTTCAGTGTCCTTAAACAATCAGGAAGTCCAGTCTGTGTTGTGGGATACAGTTACCATACAAATAAGTGGATGGGGAGGTGGTGGTGACAGAAAACCCAAGGTCCTGACCCAAGCCCTCCCACAAAACCATACCAACTCTTCAGATTGTAGGTCCAATCACTATCGCCAGACTGTTTTTCCAATTTGTCTACTAAGCAATTACTTTAGTGAAGTTCTAGGATTTAGAGGAGGGAGGCATTGAGGATATGAATATTAGAAGAGTATCTAGTATTCCACGCTTGGAGAAAATAAATAATTTTAGGGGGGTAAGAATAACTGAGGCTGAGAGTTTCAGAGCACTATTTTTTACAGGCAGTGGTTGGCAAGTACCTTCATGCTTATTTAAATTCCACTGCCAAAGTGCTTAATCTGTATTTACCATTAAGACAGCATTGCAGACATGGGAGATTCATAAGGCTAATTATCACACCACATACAACTACTGGACAGGATTAAATTAGTTAGTCTTATCACAAGATTTAGATAATTACAGAATTATAGAGAAGCTATAGGTTCTAAAGATTCATTAATTTACTCTAATATAGGTTTTTGAAAACAGATTGTATGCTTAGCAACCAATTGCTATTGCACAATGTCCATTATTCCATAATCATAGAAAATTTCTCAAAATATAAAAACAAATTCCGAAGCAACCTTTTATCATTTATTTATACTTGAACTATTTGGGGAAAAACTTAAGACTTGGAAATGACCACTTTCAATTTCTTTAATTAAACTTCTATTTTCCCTATGCAGAATCATCCCTAATAAATTCTTGCTTATCTTCCTGCAGTAAACCACAACTTTATTTAATAATACTGATGGTCTCTGATGCTTAGAATTAAATATTTATCAAATAAATCTTGACTGGATGGTAGCATAAAACAAAAACACAAAACAAACATAGGCATATTTTTGAGATCAGATGATGATTTCAAAACACATAAAATTTTCTCTAATTGTCTGAAGAAGAGTATCCTCAAGGGACTCTTAAAAAAAATGTCTGGAACGATAGCACAGTGGGGAGGGCTCTTGCACGCAGCGGACCTGGGTTCTATCCCCAACATCCCATATGGTGTCCTGAGCACAACCAGGAGTGGTTCCTGAGAACAAAGCCAGGAATGAACCCAGAGCTCAGCCAGGTGTGCCACCCCCTCAGAAAAAAATAAATAAATAAAATAAATTTAGAAAAGAAACAATGGCTAACTCCTGTTCTGCTCCTCATATCACTACCTGGTCCCTTTCCCTTCCTTGTGGCAAGGATTTACTTCTAGAGTACAGCAAAGGTGAGAGATTATTGCATTGGAAATCAATTAAGACATTGTGTGCCCCCCCCCTTTTTCCCCTCACACAAACCAGGACAGATTTGGGGGTTAAGAAAGGAAAAACCAAGAGGACTTTCTGAAGCGCACTCCCCAGCTTACAGGCTGTTTTCTCGCCAATAAACTCCTTTTCTCTTCAGTTGCTCGTGATCTACATCTGGTTTGGAAATGACAGGTTATGTAACATCTGTCTTGCTGGGACGCCTCTTTCTTACTGGCTTGAAAAATGTGTCAGGCTGTGAACTGTGCTAGAGAGAGCTAGAGAGCCAAGGGCTGCCACGGCCAGGGGCCAGCAGGAACATCCTCACAGACAGACCACAAAACGCCCATTCGTTCATTCTCCCATCAGCCCGTGGCCTGGAGTCGAAGCTGAGCCCCAGGTGAGTCTCTGAGCAGATTCGGGTCTGGCCGCTACCATGAGGTGAGTGGAATCTTGCTATGAACTCAGAAGCCCCACCCAGTCCTCCAGCCCTCCCAGCTCCCCCAGAAACAAGCAGGTTATTTTGCATCCCTGAGGCTGGGAAGTCAGCTGCACAATAATAGATGACCATTGTGTTGGCTGAGCGATAGTACAGTGGGTAGGGTATCTGCCTTGTACGAGGCTGACCCGCATTCGATTCCCAGCATTCGATATGGTCCCCCAACATCGCCAGGAGTAATTCCTGAGTGCAGAGCTAGGAGTAACCCCTGAGCATCACCAGGTGTGACCCAAAAAGTAAGAAAAAAATGACCATTGTGTTGGAACTAACTCTGCTTCAGTTCAAATTACACTTTCACAAGAAATCAGGCATCTTACTCTGATTTGGGGAATTAGCCATGAAATTTAGAATAATCGGTTCCATGAATACAAATTCTAACCCGTTACTAGGAAAATCGCTGGCGCTTTCCCGCATGATGATCTTCTGCCTCTTCATCCTACTCAACCCTCACAGAATTCCACTCACTCATGATTCTCAGCAGTTTATTTCCAGAAATTGCATTCACATTCTACTTTAGTTCTTCCTAAAATATTTCAGGTAAATCGAATGTGCAAGCTTGTGAAAATGTTTAGAACATTTCAGAGAGGGTTATGCAACGACTTAAAGAAGAGTAGAAATGGGAGAGCATAATCATCCTCTCAAAAATGCTGAATCTTAAATATGCAGAATAAATTATTCAAGTTCACTGGGTAACTAGTTGGCTGTGATTTATGTATTCACATACATATATATGCACAAAAAAATGAGGATTTCAACTGAGCAGTATTCAAGTCTTCTGCATCAAAAATGTTACTAGATAGGTTTCAACACTGTAGCTACTTGGACTTTTATATTAATTTCCACTTGTCACATGTGAATGCAGAGTGAAAACTCACAGAGCAATCCAATGAAAGGAACAGGAGAAATGTCTCTTCTAAACTCCAGAGAACAGAGCTACAACTTCATCATCCCGTTCATATGCAGTTCCAGACTCTTCACTTAAACTGTACCTAATCTCATAGGTAGCGAACCGTGATATCATACATTTCCTAAATCCTCAGTGATAAACTGCGCAAAAATCAACCCATGAAGATTTGCTGCCAGTGAATTAAATAACATGGCAGAACAAATGCTATAATTATGGCTTCGAGAAACTATTTACCACCATTGCTAACTAGAAGGAGAAATAACTTCAGCACAACAGATAAGACCACATTGTTTTCTTGTATTTCAGTTTTCGTTTTTCTGCTTGGTGGCACATCCCACATATTGGAAACCTTCCAGCAAACTATCACTGATAAAAGTTATCTATGTATTGATGCATTATAAGCCACCACAGAACAACAGTCATTTTACTACAGGCTAAGAACTTGGTAAGTCAGGAAATAAAAGTGCATACTGGGTCCAGCTTTTCTCTCATCTAAGTTTTCAGGGCTTAGAAAAGATTTAAGGAGCTTGGAAGGCTTAACTGGCTGGAAACTGGATGCCTTGGGGGAAAAAGCATCAAGAAAAAAAAACAAATGGGGCCCCTGGAAAAGAACATCTTTTGGGGAACAAAGTGCCTCTGATCACCAATTGTCCCATTGCTGCTCCTGAACCCTCAACTGTTCCAGTGTCCACCCCCTGGGTGTACAGCACCATCTACTCTGGGAAACTCTAGAGTCCTCACTCATCCTTATGGCACTCGCTTTGACCGACTCAAAGTCATGGCTCATGGAATCTGAGCGCTGCCAGCTACCAGTGCCTTTCTCTGTGACTTGGCCTGTCTCACAGTGAGGGTGGTCTCTAGCCAACCGGCTGTCTCACACAACATCCAAACTTCAGAAACAAGTGACAGTTATGAGAACTGGGGCACCAAGGCCCCATGTGGCTGGCCTGGGGAGTCACAACAGTCGTATGTGAATGTTCGGAGCCAGCACGCCCTCTTAGGGGGTGCTCAGGGAACCTGTCAGCATGCTTATGACTGTTGCCAGCTCTGGGTTTTCTTTGCAAAGAATTTCGAATAAGCACTGGACTGCTTCTTTATTGTAGCAATGTGACAGGGCACACATAAAAACTTCAGTTATGGGCAGACGGGGGAGAGTGGAAGAGAGGGAGAGGGAGAGAAAGGAGAAAGGGGAGAGAGAGAGGGGAGAAGGGAGAGGGAGAGAGCGAGAAGAGAAAGGAGAGAAAGGAGAAAGGAGAGCGAGAGTGAGAGAGAGAAAGAGAGAGGAGGAGGAGGAGGAAGAAGGAGGAGGAAGAGGAGGAAGAAGAAGAAGAAGAAGAAGAAGAAGAAGAGAAGGAGGAGGAGGAGGAAGAAGAGGAGGAGGAAGAGGAGGAGGAGGAGGAGGAGGAGGAGGGGGAGGAGGGACATTGGTGCTGGGAAATGTGCACTGGTGGAGGGATGGGTGTTGGAACACTGTAGGACTGTAACCCAATCGTGAACAGCTTTGTAAGGGTCTATCTCACAGTGATTCAATTAAAAAGTTAAAAGAAAGAAAGAAAGAAAGAAAGAAAGAAAGAAAGAAAGAAAGAAAGAGAGAGAGAGAGAGAGAAAGAAAGAAAGAAAGAAAGAAAGAAAGAAAGAAAGAAAGAAAGAAAGAAACCTTCCATTAAGAGTGTTCTGTCCTGTCCTTCTGCTTCCTTCTCTGCAGAATGGAAATAATGACCACACCTACCTCATGGATGAAGCCGACTTGGCCCAGTACCAAAATGAGGCCCTAACTGTTAATCATCATTATCTCCGTGGAGGAGAAATCTGCCCTTCAATTTGGGTAATATTTGTTCTGCCTATCCATGAATTCAATTAAAGTTTAAAAAAACAAAGTTTAGTGAAATCACTTAAAGGTACCAAACTATGGGCACAGATAAATAGCATATCAGGTGGGGCATTTGTCTTGCAGGAGACCCTCCTGAGTTGTCTCCAGCACCACGGGTGGTCCTTCACACCCTGCCAGGATTGATCACTACAGGGGTGTCCCACAAATGAAAAATATTTGAAAAATTTAAAAATATAAAAATGTGTACAAAAATGACCAAGAAAATGATCCATTGCTTTCCCTATGCTTGGGTCACTGACTGATACTGAATTTGCGTTCATTCAGTTAGTTTCAGAGGGCCAACATGGTCCAGTGTTGTCTAATATCGGCTTATATGAGACTAAGGAACAACTTACAGGAATTCCTGAATGAACATTCGGGTTCTGCTTCTCCCATGTTGTTTTACAAAACTCCTGCTCTGTCTTAATGTGAAAAAAAAAAAACCCCAATATTTGTAAATACTATTTTTAAACATTTACCATCCATGATTTTAATTTTCAAAGGATGTTAAGGCCTACCTAGATAATTCCTCAGAGAAAGCATGATTATTTTCCCCTCTGAAATCCTAGTTAGTACTCTGAAAAAAATTTACAGCAAAAGAATTAAAAATCACTTTGATTCTATTTGGTTGGATTAATAAAAGTTTTGGCTGTCAGATTGTCTCTCCGGTATTTTTCTGTTAAGTAAAAACCTGACTCAGTCTCAATTTGAACCCACAGCGAAGTCTTTTTCTTTCAGTCTCTAAAAATTTAGGAAGTGATAAAAAAATAAATTAGGAAGTGATCAGCAGAACTAAGCAGTGACACAGATTTCTAAAATTTTACAAATATGGAAAACAACACTAAATTTTTACAACTCTCTTTCTGGAAAGTTTATAAATAATCAGTCATTTCTTCCTTTAAGGGGACAGGGTTAGGGTTAAAAGACAGGCATCCACACAACAAGCTATGGAGTAAAGATTTTCCAAACCCATAACTATCCATAAAGAATCATTTACAAATAAAATACTGTGTTTAGATGTATGCTATTTAAAACGTTCTATTGTTTGGCAGCAAAAATATGAAATACTGTATTTTATAAAATTGGCCTTTTGTAATTATCTGAACCTTTGTATGTGAAAACAGGCATATCAAACTTTTCATTAAAAATTTCAACATCAGGCTGAAATTCCACTGCTACTCTGGTTTCAAAACTTTGATAAAAAACTGGAAATTTTTCTTTCATTTTAAAAGAAAAATTTTTAGAAGATTTTTTTTATTGAGGAATAGAATATGAACTCAATAACTTTTAGATAGTGAGAATTTTACAGCTGTTATTCTTGTTTTCATTCATACACTTTTGAGGATTTGGGAGTAATCTTTCTGCACTTTCCCACATATTCCTTCCTTCCCTTGCTTTAATAATCAGCATTTATAGAAATATATTTCTGACTTTTTCCCTGTTCATATACAAATCACACATGATGAAACATCTGATCATTTATTCTTTTTTAGAGAGCACAGTATGCTAACTTTTATCATGAGGCCTAAATTACTAAATTATTATCAGCATGTGATAATAGTACTCGAATTATCCAAGAACCATTTCCAGCAAGAACTTATCTTCAAAAATCAATATTCATTTATCTCTATATTGTCTTTCGTTCCACTACACAAAAGGTATTGATATCGAAAAGGTATTGAACATGTCCCAAGACCAACTTTACAAATAAAGTTACCCACATGCTCTTTGGGCAGTGTCGTTAAACCATCTGGAAGACACCCACCATATCCCTGCAAGGAGATTCCAGTGAGCATTCAGAGAAGATATCTATGTTCTCTAAGCTCACATTTCCCTGCCCCTGTGAGGAACCTGTTCACCCTTATACACGGGCAGCCCCTGAGGGTGGCCCTAAAAGTCAGGAGAAACTGCTTCAAAAATTCCAGAGAAAATTCCCTTTAATACAGGCCCAATTAAATTCAACAAATACTGTCTTGGTATTTAACCAAAAAAATGGTAGAATAATCCAGGGCATGCAGTCCTGAATGAAATAACACTGCATGGCCCTGGGCCATCTAGCACCAGTACAGGTGGAGAAGGGGGGTTCTCAGCTATCAAGGTGGGTCATCAAGGTAGAATCAGTAGAGGTGGGGTTACCTAATCCCACGTATTTTCTAAATCGGGCCATTTAAATTATTTAATACACTTGAATGAAGATGAGATTTTTTCAATCTAAACTGTCTATAAGTTAACCTCCTTACTATTCATCTACATAAGTCTTGACATGAAAAGTAATGGGGGGTGGGGTTGTTAAGTGCCACGAAGGGCCTTTAGATATTTTGTTTGAGCAGGATTGATATACTCTGGTGTTAAATGCAAAGTCATACTTAGCTCTCACACCTAACTGTGAGGGGATGGATCTCACCTAGTTAAAGTGCGATGTTGGACACAGGATCCCCATTTCCTCAATGACAACGGGTGGTATGGCTGACAAAGTCTATTAGCCAAAAAGGGAAGAAAACAGTGTTTCCAATCTTAGTGATTTGCTGTGGTTGGGCATCAGCAGATGAGCACCCGCCTTGCATGCACGAGCTCTGGGCTTGAGCCTCAGCACCAAAGAAACATATAGAATTGTCAATTTTTAGTGAATCTGTGATTGACACAAATTTGTCCAAACTGTGGGTATTTTCATCGTTCAGAATACTGCTACCAGAGCCCTTTTACAATGTCTACCTTGATAGAGCAATACAGTATCAAGTGCCAATCCTTACCACTTTTTAAGAAAATGCTAAAAGATTTGGGTTATATTTTTCAGGTGGGGGCACAATTGGGTTTATTCCTGGATCTACACTCAGGAATCGTTCCTGGCACTGTTAGGCATCAAAGCAACCCTAGAAACGTTTCATATTTTTACTATGAGAATGTTCTTTGCCTCACATATGGAATGTTCAAAAGATCTGAAACTTCAAAATATCAGTGAGCTTTGTCAACTTTCCCCACATACCAGATTTATTTGAAATTCAGAAAAGCATTGGTTTAAAACTAAGTAAAAGTTTTAATAACGAGTTTGAGCACTGTTTTATGATGTCATATTTTTTTTTCCAAAAGAGAGCTGCGTCTTCTCTGCCTGCTGTAAGCGAAAGAGCGCAAACAAGCTGAACAATTTCATCCACTTAAATCAAAAGACCAGAATAATCCCCAGGCTTAGAGACTGTATGACTGACTTTCACAATCCGGAGAATCATTATATTCAAAGGAGAAATCAAGTCCACAACTATGACAGTTGAAAAACTGAGTAATCGATAAATTCATCAGTGAAGCCAAATTACCCTGACATAGTTCTGTTCACTCAGGCATGGCTCTCCTCCCTTCACTGGAATTTCCAGACAGATTGGATAAAAGACATAAAATGTTCACTTAAAAAGTCTAAACTGAAGTGATAGGAAAAGATCTTGTTCTAACCATAAGCGAAAATTCCAGTGTCTGCTCAGAACCTTGCTGTGGTTCGCCAGCACTGCATTGCAGGTTGGCCGTAGGCTTGCAACGGAGGAGGAGCCCTTGCATTTGCCAGGGTCTCTCTTCTCCCACCAAACCACCTGGAGTTGGCCCAGAGCCACTGCCCCAGAGGGCACAGGTGCCCAGCTTCCCACCCAGTGGCCTGTGCTTCTGAGTTCTTGCTACCTGGGAGAAGCCTGGCTTGAAACCCTTTCAGATTGACCTTTTCTGAATCATTTGTTTCTCCCTGAACACAGTGACCTCTCTTGGGGTTTTTGGATTATCAAGGTCGCAGATGACCCCAGTCCCTTTGAAACCTAGAAACTCAGGAGCACTGTCCAACAACTGAACCAGACCAGAGGGCAATTGTAATTAGAACCCAATGACTGGACTCAATAATCCTGCCAATGTTTGCTGTTTGTGTGGAATCTCCACCACAAGGAGAATGTTCAGCTCCTCCTCCAGCTAGGACACTCGTGAACCTTTCACAAAAATTGGGGGTGATTTGATGTTTGCATCCAGGCCTCTCTGACTTTAAGGTCAAGCTCATTTTCTGCACCAGTGATGGTAACAACAAAATTTTGGGTAAAGTCAACTTTCACTGTCACTGTTCTCCCGTTGTTCATCGATTGGCTCGAGTGGGACCAGTAACGTCTCCATTGGAGACTTTGTTGTTACTGTGTTTGGCATATCAAATACATCACGGGTAGCTTGCCAGGCTCTGCCGTGTGGGCGAGATACTCTCAGTAGCTTGCCAGTCTCTCCGAGCGGGGCGGAGGAATCGAACTCGGGTCAGCCATGTTGGCTGCGTGAAAGGCAAACGCCCTACCACTGTGTTTAGTATTTCTTTATGGATCAAACAATCTTAGAGTCTACTTGCCATACAAGGAAACATACTTGAGGAGTGATTTGCCACGCAAATCTTATCACTACGCTCCACACATGGCATGCAGTCAGAATCCATGAGGAAGGAAGTGTGACCACACGGTCCCGTGACAGTTTCAGGGTCATTCTTAACATATCTAAGCCCACTGACCCCAGTGGTTGAAGAAATCTAATCTTCCCATACTTTGGATTTCTGGGAAAAAAAATAAAAGGAGGGTGCTCAAGTGACCAGTAGTGATTCTCTTATGATTAAAAACTTAATTAGTGGGTAAAACTTCATGAAAGTTGTGTATTTCTTTGACAGTAATTTCATCTTGATTACAATAATATCCTCATATAATAATATCGTCATATAGTAACATCCTCAAGGAAATTAATGTGAGAATGACTTTTACTTGTAAAAATAAGTCTGTGACGCTAATGGTAAAAACACTCCCCACCTTTCTGACCTAGTTTGACCTTGAGAGTGACCACAACTCTTTTCAGTGGAGTAGAATCCAATAGAGCCAAGGGTATACTTGTGATAAAAAAAATGAGTATTTATTTTTATATCATCAATAGCAAAATAAACCACATATGGATCAGTCTAACTCAGTTCCCATCTATCTTCAGGATAAGCATGTGTAGTTGATTATCTATTTAATTGTAATTTGGGGGCAACATCTGGCAATGCTCATGACTGCACTCAGGGACCACTCCTTATGGTGTTTGGGGGACCATATGTGGTCCTGGGGAGCAAATCAGGTCTGATTCACGGAAGGCATGCACCTAATCCTGGCACTGTCTTTCTGGGCCCTGATTCTTTGTGCCATCAAGCAGATAGGTCCACCTGAAACATAGGCGTTTATATACCAGTACTGCCTTAATAAAGAAAAAAAAAATCCAGCTGAAACAACTGAAATAAGAACTGAAAGAGACAGAGTTGCTGTTGTCAATATTTTCACTTTGCCAAAGCAAAGTATTATTACCACGACCAAACCTAATGGAATTTTTTCTTTGACAAGGATTTTCCGCAAGTACAATCTCTCTAGGCAAAGTTATCACTTCTGTGTATCTCATCTGTTGCCAAATGATGCTGCGTGAAATGCTTAACGTTATCTCATCTGGTCTACTTGCAGCACACAGATGAGAGGCCCTTAATAGCCAAGAGAGCCCACATCCTTTTTGTGACCCTCTGTCACGAAGTACCCCTAGTTTCCTCAGATCACTTTTCCAAGCTGGGAGAGCTCCAGTGACTTCACAGAATACCTTGCCATCTTAAGTAGGAGGTGGATACATGTAGATCCCTGTTCTCACTCCAGAACCGTCCACTCCCACTTGTCCTTATTTGCCAATGGTACTTGCCATGTGTTTCCCTGCCGATAATTCTACTTCAGGACCGAATCAATCTTTACCCCCACTTATAGTCCTTGTTCTATAAATAAACCAATGAGAGATGGCTGAAGGGTAAAGGAGGAATGGAACATAGACACAGGGTAAACAAAGACCTAACTCAAAGCTATATAGCTGAAGTATCAGGCAAAGTTCCGAGCGGGTGGCATGGACTCTTCTGATGCATGCCCCTTATATTCGAAATAACATAGAAATTTCCCCATGACTTCTTCATCCTTTAGTTTTGCGGAGATGGAAAATCGTTATGGTGGTTTCTCTACTTGACCTCCCGGAAAGGTTTGTGAACATCAGTGTATGAATCCCTCGAGAATTCAAATCCGTTTTGAACATGTGCTCAAAACCCAGCACATGCTAAATTTTTAATCCGAAATAACAGAGAAAAGATTTAAGCTTTAGAAATGAAAATATTTTCACTACAGCTGAACTATTGTTTTCTGTTTTATTAGCACTGCTCAATAATTTAGTCACCTTCCCAAAGACACAGAATGCGTGCTGTTGTAACAAAGCAATTTCACCATGCAAAATGCCAAGACTCCTCATAAAATTCTAGTAAATGAGTGCTGCTTACCAGAAAATTTATATGAGATCTCAAGCTAAGATGATATTAATTTTACAGATGTTCCCCATGGCTTTCTCTACCATGGGTTTTTACAAAATGTGATTATTTATTGAGCACCATCAAGCCTTAGGATTAGACGCTTTCACACGCCCAGGAGACTGCTGGTTTCTTTCCAAGAAGCATTCTATGAGATCCAGAGTCCTGTTTAAAGCATCTTTGATAATGTCATATAAATAATAATAAAACTGCAAATTAACCCAGTCTATCCGCAATATTCTAACCATGACATTTTTTAGAGCTTTTCCTTTCCTATTTTTAGAACTTTCTACTACTTGTTTGTACAGAAAAAAAAAACGTATAAAGAGGTATTCAGATTGAATTCAGAGGATTCTCTCCACAGATCACTGAATCCCTGGTCAATGTGAGCCTAAGACAATTTACACAGAGAAGAAAGATGACTCAATGCTGAAGGGCATCGTTTGCACACCCGAGGCCTGGTCCCCTGCATGGTTTTCCCTGCCCCTCAGCACTGAACAATACCAGAGGAGACCCTGAGCACCAAATCAGGAGTAGCCCCCGAGTACCAGTTGGGTGTGAATCCCCCAAAAAACAGAACAAAAATAAGGAAAAATGAACAATTAGCAGCAACATGCAAGAGATAATTCTTAATGATCCTATATTGTTAGCAATGGTATTAATTGTCAATAATAAAATAATAATTTCATCTTACCAAAAAGTGAGCTATCTACTTCATGTAAGAACATTCAAGCTCATACTATTGTTATTTTTGCAATCCTGAAATCAAGACACGGTTCTCATTTCAAATATAAATAATGAGACAAAGGATCTCAGGTGACCAGTAAAATGTACAAGATTCAACTGTTCTTCACCCAACCCTCCGTCCCCCAAAAGAGGCTCTCTGCAGCCACTGGGGTCTCTCACTTCTGGGGAGTCTGGTGCCTTCTGAATATTTCCCAAATCTGATTCCACCAATTTCATATTAGAATCTTAGAGCAAAAGCTGTGCACATTCTATCGGTCATCTCAATATAGAAATATTTACCTCTTTAAACTCACATATATCACCTACTTGGTTTTCCTTTCCTTTTCACAACCAAATATCTCCAAA
Organism: Sorex fumeus; assembly: GCF_029834395.1. Lineage (NCBI taxonomy): Eukaryota > Metazoa > Chordata > Mammalia > Eulipotyphla > Soricidae > Sorex > Sorex fumeus. The sequence goes on along the minus strand of NW_026606065.1, from coordinate 22,279,697 downwards.
AGGAGAAGGAAAAGTTTACATCTTCTCAACTTCCATTTATCCCATCCTCCCTTCCTTTGGGAACGCTCTTCCTGCTCAAAGGACTCTGGTGGGATCAAGGAGACCTAGTTGCCAAATTCAGTGCCCTATTTCCAGGCTCAGCCTACGTGTCCTTTCTGCACCATTAGAAGCTCTGGACTGATTCTGCATCTCAAAATCTTTCCCTCTGCTTTTTGGGCTTTGGGGTCTTGATAGGTTCATGATTCTTTCTTTCTTGTCTTTGTGCCCCCTCCCACATTCTCTCTTCTCCTCCATTTCCTCCTCGCTCACTTTTTTCACTTTCACCCCTTGTTCCTTCTCAGTCTTTGCCTTTTTCCTTCACACAAATTCAAATTCTACCCTTCCTTAAGATTCATCTTTACATTCATCTCCCATAATCTACTGTGGTAAAGTAATCTATTTTCTACTGTCACAAAGAGATTAGATCAAACCAACATGGAGAGAGAGAGAGAGAGAGAGAGAGTGAGAGAGAGAAAGAGAGAGAAAGAGAGAGAGAACTTCACACCCAAATCCTGTGCCTGATAACATTATCCACAATATCTGTAACAAACCCCTTTCTTTGTTGTTGTTGTTGTTTTGTTTTGTTTTGGGGGGGGGCGGTCACACCTGGCGAGGCACAGGGGTTACTCCTGGCTCTGCACTCAGTAATTACTCCTGGCGGTGCTCGGGGGACCACATGGATGCTGAGAATCGAACCCGGGTTGCCTGCGTGCAAGGCAAATGCCCTGTGCTATTGGCCCAGCCCCATGAACCCCTTTCTTTCCTCAATCCCTGACCTGGCTTATTCTTCCTTCATATCTCCTATCTCATTAAATAATATCAACATCCAGAATCTCACCTCAGTGAGATCCTTCCTCCACACAGAAATCATTGAATCTGAATTCCAACAAAGCACCTGAATCCTGCCTTTCATCTTCACTTCCATAATCCATATCATCTTTAGATTTTATGCCCAACATGGATAAAAATTTAGACTTTTGAAATTATATAAAAATTTAAAATTCAGATGTTCATTTAGTCTAGACACACTTCAAGTTCTCAGCTGCCACTCGTGGCTAATAGCTAACCATACTCAACCTGATGGAATAGAAATATTTTCAAACACACAAAAGGTTCTACTGGAGTGTGCTGGTTCACAGTCTTCATATTTTCCTCAGGGGGAAAAAACCAGCTTTGGTCTCCCTGACCTCATTTTCCTCTGTCCCAGTCTATCATCACATTGCTAATTTTCGAGACAAGTGAATGACTTGATTAAAATTCTATTCTGGCAATTTTGTCATATATAGAATGAAACACAAAGGCTTTGGCTTAAAAAACCTGGTTCATGACAAATGAGCTCTAACATCTCCCCAGAGATACGTGGACAGTTTCCACACATCCGTTACACAATATAAGGTGTGGAATCACGTCCTCTCAAGTACATACAGTGAAACCCTGGATATCAATGTCATTGTCTGGAAATACAGTCTATAAGAAACTCATCAAGTTGAAATAAAAATTGAGATATATAAATATTATAGATGCTGGAAACCTGAAGCTATTCTCAACTAATAAACTCAAACACCTTTTAAAACAATGAAAGTTGGGCTTTTAATTTAAAATCACACACAAGAGGCCAGAGAGACAATACAGAGGATAGGGCTCACGCATACATCCAACTCACCCAAACTTAGTACCTGGTACCAAACAGTACCCCACATCTCTGCTCATGGCCCTGGAGGCCCACTGCAATGCCAGTGGTGGAGAGACCTCAGAACCACTGTTCTACACAGTTCTGCATCCTGGAATCTCAGACAGGGTGGGGCAGAAGGAAGGGACCCTCCCCCAGCCCTTCTGAGCACTGCCTGAGAGTCCCCATCCACAAAGTCACAACTAAAATGTGATCATGTCTTTCACTTGGGGATTCGCTCTCAACCCCCAATCGCATGTCAAACAAAGATGCCAGCCTCACTTTCCTCCCTGGAACACTCCTTCACAGGCTCTGTCTGGAGGACTCTCCCGCTGCACCCAGAATCCCAGAGTTCCTGCCATTCACCCATCCTATCCCAAGCCTACCCCCAACCTGGATCCGTGGACACCCATCCCGGACCCCCATCTCAGCTGCAATGACTCCCGTATACCTTGCAATATCATCTGGAAAGTGCTTTTAATGATAAATTCAAAACAAAAAAATCATCATGAAAAATGTTTTTCATGATAATTTCAAAGGAAAATTTTAACAGTCATCATCTAGGTGGATGTGGAATTGTGTTACTAATCCCTTCATTATTAGACATTTTTGTGAGTATTCCTCAGGAGAAGGGGAAACACCCTACTGAAAGTGATGGTGTGACCTTGACCACCTTTCGACCTTGGAACAGTTGCTGTGTGCCCTCACTTTACTCGTCTGTAAAGTCTGTGAACACACCTCATTGAACTGATAAGAAGAGGAGATGAATTAGACAAGTTTCTGGATTCTAATAAGCTCTAAAGCCTGTTTGCTGCTCTCAAATCTGGTCCCAACACTTGAGCTGAGGATTCAAATCATTTCCTAAATCATTATGGAATCATGCACACATCTCTTAGCCAGTCTGCATGTCAAATAAATGAAGTCAATAGTAGTTCAGTAAGAAGACAGCTCATTTTTGATGGACATGGAGAAGCAAATAAAAAAGATCTTGCTCACGGATTCCCCAGCAGACAGGGGCCCTGGAAACAGTCTCCGGAAACAGGAAGAAGGCAGTGAGGGGCAGGTGAGCCGAGCCTCTTCTCTCCGAGAGGCGCAGCAGCTGACATTCAGAACCCCCATGTTCCCTTAGAAGCGAATAAGATATCGAACACAGACCAAGGGTGGAACTGCCTGGCCAAGACCCAAAACAGCATGAAAATAGACACAGACTTTATATTTTGTGTAGGATTATTTCAACCATCTGGGTTAGTTTCCACAGCATTTTGTTTATGTTTGAATGCCAAAAGAGATGACCAAGAGAGGAAAACCACTTATGAGTGCTCAACCTTTTAAATAATTGAAAATTACATATTTTGTGGAGACCAGTATACATAATATTAAGCATTAACTACTTATTAATAAAGAGAGGCAAATGTTTGTCATCTCTTGTTTCTATTGATACTATGTATTACATTATTGTGGTTGCTTGCTTATAATATTATACCATTGTATATGTTTTATTTTATTAAACCTTTAATATCCATATATATAGGTATTATAGGATTTTTTTACATGGGTATTAAAAATCAGAAAAATATGTGAAGGTTTAATTAAATAAATATTATTTGGCTTATAACAAAATATTAAATTTATTATTAGACAAAATTTAAATTGAGTTTTCATAGCACCTTAATTAAAAGTGTTAAAGTCACACAATATAACTGATATTATTATCATTTATAAACTAAAACAATGTAAGATCCTTTTAGAGCTAATTTCCAAATTAAACTTGCTAGCAAATGATGACTGTTTAGCAGTTTGTAGCTTTAGAAGCTACATAAATACCAACCGCTTAGCCCTAGTGTTGTAGAAATAGTTTTTTGAAGTCCTGTCACAATGGGAAAAAAAGACAAAAAATTAGTAATTTCTGAATTTTAATAGAGTAAATATACAAAGAAAGGATAGACTGAAATCATGTGAAATGCTAAGAAGAGGCAAGATTTTTTTTCTTTTGACAACTCTGTATTTTTGAGGAGTCCCAATTTGGCCCAAGAGAGAGCCCTGGGGTTAACACCTGTGCCTGTATGTAGCCAACCCTCATTGGATCCCTTCTCCCACACGACCTCCCAGACCACCAGTGACCCTGAGCAGGAAGTAACCCAAAGCACCCCCAGGGGGAGGCAAAAAAATCAAAACTACAAAAGAAAACACAAAAAAAAAAATAGAAAGAAAGACGACAAAAAAAATAAAGACATTGTCCAAAATGTAGCCATGAATGCAGACTAAAATTAAAGCCGGAACAACTCAGAGCAAGTTCACCTCATCAGCCCTTGGCTGAGCCGCAGGCCCTGTGCTCCTGTACTTGCTCAGCCTTGAACTTGTCTCCAAAACACTCAGTTCTGACAGGGAAAAACTCAAGCGAACAGGCCCAGCCTCAGACCAAGTCCACGGGCCCCCTCAGCCACCTCCTTCGCTCCTGTTCCCTTCCCACGTTGGTCCACCTACTCTCTCCATCACTACGTGTTTGACTTTCTGCTTTCTATCTCAGGCTCACTGCTCTTTCCATTAAAAATAAAGATTTTAAAAATCTGCCTGTGTTCCACTACCATCAGTCCAGCTAACAAAATAACTATGTATGACTGAGGCACGGGCGCAGGGGGTGATAGATATTCTCACTCCAGCTAACACTTGGTCCTTAAACCTGAGAAGCAGTGCTGGAGATTCTGGAAGATCTCCCACCAAAAGCCATGCCCATGAATAATCCAGATCTCTTAGCATTGGGGGGTCACTTTCCATCATCTATAGATAGGCCAGTGTGACCCCAAAGGTCACTGCCTACCTAGACTCCATGTCTCCTGATATTGGGGTATCATCTTTGCTGTGTGTAGCAATATAAGCCTGGAAATGCTGGGTGCCGCTATGATGTGACAACACAGAAGTTGAAGATTTCAGTAGGAAACTGGCAACTGAAATGAAAGCAGCAGAACAGATCACTCAGGTCAAACGTTCTCTAGTCTGAAATGGGTATCTGTATATTTGTTGCATGTTCAGTCTGTGGACTACTATCTAAGATGTGATTTAAAGTGGATCGTGAAACCAAGAGCAATATTTGATTCTCTTTTCTTCCTATGTTAATTTACATTACCGATGTAAATGTCAAACTCACCTAATAAAAGTGATTAAAACCAATGTTTACAATTATGTCCTATCCAGCCACTAATTTCACTCAGTTATAAGTCCAAAGTCAAAACAAACATCAGTTAGTCTGTTAAACAACAGGCCTTTAATATTATAATAAAAATCCAGGTGATTTCACATAAAAAAATAAAACATTATAAATCAATATTTCACATAGAGCAAAAAAAATTTAATGTTGTTTATAAAGATGGTTATGACAATGATTTTTACCTTATAAATGGCTTACTAAAAGGTAAAGTGAGAATCTCATTGTCAGGCTGCCTTTGCAGAAAAATAATTCAACTCTGAAAATTAGACTTAAAAATAGATAAAGAGGCAGGCTATAAAAGATCGATCTTGCATGGACAATGTGCAACCTAACTGCATAAGAAAAGGTTTTAGCATCTCTATTTGTTGGAGAGAATTGTTCAGCACAAAAGAAACAAATGATTGCATTTACAAGCTTTGCAGAGTACATAATATAAAAATAAACAAAAAATTTTAAAGTCTTTATTTTTCTCTCCAAATTGCATGTTATGTAACCCAAATTCTGTGTTTTCAAACTGGTTAATGCTTATGAAGAGTTCCTGAAAGTAAGACAAAAAGCTCCAAGTACCACATGTATGACAATGCCTGATACCGGCAGATTATTATTATATTTTTTTGGTCAGTGACTATTAAATAAAAGTAAGCAGCAGCATGCATTTTAAAATAAGGTGGAAGACATATGAATATGAAAATGTATACTTTTCATAAAGTATTGAGATGATAATTTGTTCTCAGAGAAGGAAAGAGATGATGCAATGGTTTATGTTAGAACCTAACCTCCAAGTCTCTGACCATCTGGCCCATGTATCCTAAGTAAACAAAGTTACTAGGATCTCCAAATGCTTCTTGGAAACATAGAAACGCATGTTCCTTAAACATCCCACATCTAAAATATCTTATTTTAAGGGTTACTTGAAGTAAAATAATGTCATATTCAAGAAAAACATTCAAGTCAAAGTCAAGCATGTATACGTGTGTAGTTTTATAACTTACAATGTCATGGGTTTTAAATATTGCCATCCACTATGAAGAATTTTGCATTTTTGCTGGATTCATGTTATGGTCATACACATTATAGAGTGCTACTGAGAAATACAAATAAAAGTGACTATCGTTTAACTTTTAATGTATTTAATCTGCACTTGATTTATGTAACGTGGAAATGAAAATGCTACAGCGTAATGGCATGGACAATGATTCTGGCTCTTTATTTCCTAGCATTATTCAAGATACATGTGCCTGTTTCCACTCTTTTAAAGAAAATAACACACTTGTTTCTGAGGATGTTAAACTACTTGGATGAAAATGATCTATTACTACTAAATGCTCCCACATAAAGTTTACAATACTATTACTCTGGAACATTGGACTGCTAAGAGCATGCAACTCCTACCAGACTCCCACAATTCTATCAGGTCAATAAATATTAAGAACTTTCTTCGCACAATAGGTCAAAACTATTTAAAAAATTAATCAAAATTAAACCTAATCAATGTTAATTGGACCCATAAATGGGCATGTTCTTAATAAGCGGAGAAGTGGAACTGAAAGTTAATGATATGTTTAACTTACAAAAGTTAGAAATCATTGCATTAATATTTTAATGATTTTGCATATTAATTAATTCCTCTAAAATATTCATTCTAATAACATGTGACTAATGTGATTAAATGTAATGTTCCTTTTCATTTTATCTGTAACTTTCATAAATATACTTAAAATGATGAAAATTAGGCTTGTGATGAATATATAACTAATCACAATATATTACTAATCACCTAATAGCCTTCTTAAAATATCAACAACTATATGGAATGTTTTCTTGAATCAAGTCCCTTATGAGAGTCATTTTTACATTATTAATATGTTTAAAATATGGAAAAGTACTTAGAAAGAATTTCTGACACATCTTCAAAGCCTACAAGTAGCATCTTAAGACCGGTAATAAAGTTTGTACATTTGTTCATGGTAGCACACCAAAAACAAATTTGGTCTGCTTTTGCAGAATCATAAAAAGTTTTATATTAAATTAAGGACCTAAGAAATCAATTTATAAGTGATTAACCAAGAACATAGGAACATTAATTATGATACTCTAATTTTTGAAGTTATTGAGTTTCAATTGACAAGTCCTACAACCAAGAAAGAACTGCATAAATCAAAAATAAAATTGTGTTATGGTGAAAATAAAATCAAAATATGTGCTTAATGTTTAATGTGAAGAATAAATGTTTGTAAAAGGGAGTAAGGTATTTTATAGGATGCTTTGTGCATACAATGAATAACTACTTCTTCTACAGAAACATAACCCAGAAGTAGCCCAAATAGAATAAACCAGTTTAACCTCCAGTACAACTACTTCAATGGTGACATAAAGTTGAGAAGTAATTCAGATAAAGAAGCAGACAAATATTGATTATGTTTAAAATTTTTACTTCTGAACATAAACGTATGACAGACATGTTTGAAATGTGCTGCAGTCTGTGACGAGGCAGACCTTGTCTACCTCTTTTATTTTTTTCTACCTCTTTTAAATATAGAACGTCTAAAAACTGGAATCACTAGAAATGTCTATGAGACAATAGACTCAGTGAAGCAGGTAGCTTTAAAGTATTATAAGAAATCGAATTGGTCATAAATACATGGGAAATATTGTGACATTTGTATTAGTAGCAGAATTAGCAGAACACCAGTTTCCTTATCAGTATGATTCTGATACGATGAATTTGTCAAGATAGGTAATTATGCAATAAATATAACAGTCATTCTTTATTCTATCATTAATAGTAAGTTCAGTGTTACAGCCTGGTTTATGGTAGTATGCTTAAGGGAAAATTGGGTGGGAGATTTCAAGATATAGTCATCCAGTCAAGGAACATTGTAAATTTTGCTGTAAACTCAATATTCTCCAATGTTATGTATGTAAAGAAGATCGGCTTCTAGTCTTAACACTGACAAAAAAAAAACGGTTGGAGTTTAGCTTAACTGTCAGAAACACAACCAACCAGCCCAAAGTAAACTTCAGCTCCTGGTTGCATTCATTTTAAATAGCTGCCTCTTTGCCTAGTTTCCTTACAAAAGCACTCGGATGCCCTTTGATCCTTGCAGCCCTTGATGACACTAGCCTAGTACAGAGCAAGTGAGAGAGAAGAGGTTCAGTTCTTCCCTCCTGGTGAAGGATGGGGCGAGAGCGAAGAGAAAAGGAGCTTGATGTAGTTCTTTTGAAAAGCAATACTGTTTTATTGTATTGCTGAAGAAGTTATGGGGTGGGACATTACGGAGTACTGAGACTGTCGTATTTCTTCCCTACTAAAAGGTCACTGCAGAGGCTTTATTTTCAACCCTCAGGACACATCCCCCTTCAGCACCACGGACAGCGGTGTCTCCACTGGGACAAGGCCCCCTGGGTTAGTTGGTCCTTAAAGTTAGAAACTTGCCTCTCAGACAGACTAGAGCCGCGATTACACTCACTAGAACACTAGTCATTGGAGAGGTGGATGCATATTTGCTGATAGCCTCAACACTTTGCCATCCAGTACCGAAGGGACTCCTGAACAGGCAAGCTAATTACATAAGATGCCTGGTAGACAGCCTAACCCTGACCATCACTCACCAGACACTTAACTACAACTCTGGACTTCCAGACGTGTGCCAACGTCCCAGCAAAGGCTGCAAATCCGAGCTAACCAAGTGTGGCTAGGCCACCACACTTCCCACGCCAACAGAGGAACCCGCGACGGGGAAGGCGCGTTTCCAACGTCTGGTTCCCTGGACACTCCCCTTGGCCTGCCCTCTGCTCCGCAGGCCTTCTGATGTGACTGTCACAGTCGGTGTGAGCTCCCGGAGCCAAACCAAGATGCTCCAGCCCGGGACTCTCTCCACTTGACCTGAGGTCAGCAGAACACATTCCACAGATGCCCCCTACCCCCCAACCAGCCGCATACCCGTGCGCCTTTCTAAAAGAAAGCATTTGAAACGCGGGGACTTAAGAGATCAATGAAAACTCTAGTTGCATTGTATCAGAGGTCTGGGCCGGCGACTGTGCCACAGACACCCCCAACTTCACACCAGCGAGTCCCAGCTCGATGCGAGTCCCAAAGCCGAGAAGGGGAGGCGGCGAGGGGAGGGGAGGGCAGGGCAGGGCAGGGCAGGGAGGGCGCGCGGGAAGTTCAGACACCTTAGGGGGGTGGGGGAAGCCGGGTCCTACCTTGCAGTCCTCGGGGCAGGATTTCACCGAGTACTCCTCCGACTGTAAGTACTTGTGCAGCACGCTCTCGAACTCTTCGTACTTCTCCTGAGCGTGGTGGTCGTAGTTTTGGTAAGCCTCGACGCACTGGCGGCAGGTGGTCCTCTCGCCGCCCTCCTTGAGCACCACATCCAGACTGCAGTTCAACGCGCTGGGGCTGGCCAGCCCCGAGAACAACTCCCAGAGTGTGTAGGAATTACAAAAGGAAAGGTAGAAATCCGACAAGTTCCAGAGCGCGCCCGCCGCCGCCGGGGCCAGCCCCCGACTCCAGTTCCGGGCGCACACGGCCTCGGCGCTCTCCACGGTGAAGCACTGGCCCGACGACGCGCCCGGCGGGTAGCACGTCTCCAGGCGCCACAGAGGCCGGCCCGCGGGACCCGGGAGCAGCGCCTGGCTCTGGTTGCCCGTGCCCCGGGGGCCCCGGCCGCCGCCCGGCGACGGGGGCAGCGTGGGGGACGCGGGGGCGGCCAGCGGCCGGGGCGCGGGGGCCCCCATGCCGGCCGGGAGCGCGGGCCACGACGGCTCGGGCTGCCGCGGCCGCTGCTGCGCCTGCTGCTGATGCTGCTGCTGCTGATGCTGCTGCCGCGGGCGCTGCTGCTGCCGCTGCTGCTGCTGCTGCTGCCGCTGGTGCTGATGCTGCTGCTGCTGCTGCTCCTTGTCCCGCGCGCGGCTCGGCTTGGCCTCGGCGCAGAACCACAAGTGATCAGACAGCAGGACGGTGAAAAACAGGAGCGAGGCCAGCGACAGTCGCCATTTCTGCGCCCGCTCCGAGTCGATGAACGGTTTCTCGTTCTCCCGGGGTGCCGCCAGGCAGATCTTCAAGCCGTCGTCATCGTGCCGGCACATCCAAGCACCCCTGGTCATATTTTGCGAGCGCGCAGCCCGGGGCGACCCGACAGGGAGGGCGGCGGCGGGGTCGCGGGCTCCGCGCCGGGCATGGACTCGGGGGTCGGCCCTGCGCGCCCCCGCCCGGCCCCGCGTCCGCGCTGCCCCCTCGGCCCGCGCCGCTGCTCGAGCCTCCCCCGGCGGCCGGCCGGGCGCGCGCGGTGCCCCCTACTCGGCGGCCGACCCCATCGCGGCGGGCGCGAGCGGAACGCGGAGGGCGGGCGACGCGGAGGCCCGGCGGGGCCCGGAGGACGGCGGGGCGGTGCGGGCAGCTCCCCTGCGGCCGTCAGCCGGGCACGGGCCGCGCGCGGCTCCCCATGGCCCCGGCGCCTGCGGCCGCGGGGGCGCTACTGCGCGCGGACGCTGCCTCCCGCCGAGCCCGGGACCCCCCGGCCCGCGCTGCGCCCCCCGAGAGCGGCCACCGGCATCTCCGCGCCGGCTAACTTGCCGCCATCTTCGTCCGGGAGCACTTTTCGCGGGGGTGGGGGCGGCCTTGGCGTCGTCTCCGCCCCGCGCGCCCCGCGTGGCGCATTGGCACCCGGCGCGGCCCGGGCGGGGGAGGAGGACGGGGACGCGCCGCGGGCTGCGGGGACCCGGCTTCGCGCTCCCCTGCGCCGGCCGGTGGCGCCGGGACACCCCCGGGCGCGCACGACCGTGCACACGCACACTAACGGGCGCACACACGCGCGCGCGCGCACACACACCAACGGGCACACACGCGCGCGCGCGCACACACCAATGGGCACACACACACGTGCACACACACGGGGCACACGCGCACACACAAACGGGCACACACACGTGCACACACACAAATGGGCAAACGCGCACACGCACACACAAACTGGCACACCACATGGGCACACGCACACACACAAATGGGCACACACGCGCGCACACACAGCCGCGCACACGCACACACGCAAACACACATGGGCACACGCGCACACACAAACGAGCACACGCACAGGTGCACACACACAAACGGGCAAACACATGCGCACACGAACACATACACGCGCACACGCACACAAACGGGCACACACAGGCGCACACACGCACACCCGCGCGTACACACACACCAACACACAGGCGCGCGAACGCACACACACAAATGGGTACACACACGCGCGTACACGCGCCCACACACACAAACGGGCACACAAACGGGCACACACACAAATGCGCACGCACACAAATGCGCACACACAGAAGCGCACGAACACACACACATACACATACACACACACTACGCCAGACCCGAGTCCGACTGCGCACTGCGTGGCGGGACCACGGGCAGACTGGGGCCTTCCTAATCCCCCTGCTCCTCCCTGGAGACCTGGGATGGGAAGGGCTGGGGTGCGGGGACCCCTGAGAGCCCCATCAGGGCGTCCGCGCCGGGGTCTGCGCGCGTGTCCACCGGGGCACAGCGTCGCGCTCCCGGCGCCCCGTTCCCCTCCCGGTATCGAGAGCCGAGAAGCGGCCGCCCAAACTCGGGGGCCCGCGAGGACCTCGGCTGCCCTGTCCACGCCCCTCAAAGAAACCAAAACTGCACTCTCTGGGGGCTTCGAACCCGGGACCTGGTCCCGAGCTCCGGCGGCGCCGAGTCCGCAGCGGGGGCTCCGGGGACCGCGCCGCAGGCCCGGACTCTGGTGCCCCTTAGCGTCGGTTCCCGGAGTTCCCACGCGAGGGGCCGCGCCCGCTCCGCCACTTCGCCTCGGGCTCTCGGGTCCCCCTCTCTAGCCAGAACCTGGCCGGCCGAGAGGTCCTAGCTGGGCTCCGGAGCCTCCTGGCCCGCCTTCCAGTGCCCCGCCTTCCAGGGGGTCCCCGCTGGAAGGGAAGTTTCCGGAGAAGCCAAGGGCTGCCTTTTAGGCGCCTCCGCGGGCACGGGCATGCATGCAGAGTCGGCTCTTTAGAGAAACTAATAAAAATAACGGCACATAGGAAGACTTGGAGGGGTGGGCTCAGCCCGTCAGTCCCCGCGTGGTCTGGCCAGGTGTTCGTGCGACTCTGCGCGTGCGAAGTCCAGGCTCCCCCACGCTGCGCAGGCATCAAAGTGCCCGCTAGAAAGGCCGCGCAGCTTCTGTGCTCCAGCCTCCACGGTCTAGATTTTTCTGATAACGAGACATCTAGAAAGTAACAGGTACTTTGGTAGCAAGTTTGCCCTAACTTTAACGCTTCTTTTCAACAACAAAACTCAGGTTTTGTTGAAAATTAAACTTGAGAAATGTTTCCTTCTCTTTCTCCTCTATTAGATTGAATATGTAAAGACATCTTGGGGTGGGGACGGGGGCGGGGGGGGCTGAAATTTTTCAAAGCGTTTTTGCTTTGTCTTATGATCACCCCCTTCCTAAAATGCCGGTCCCCTTAAATCCAGTCTAATTTAAATACAGCAGGATGCCTGTATGTAGACATAACTGAATACAGGCATTTTCTCTGGCCTAGCTAAATGCATGCGAAAGGACGTATCAATGTCTGATTGCTCTTTCAATAAGAAATTATTTTTACAGAACACAGAAGTGAACATAACATGTTCACATACAGAACATATCACATTCTAAATCCAAAAATTACTCCCTTTTTGTTCTATTTTAAATCTGCCAGACCGCTATGGTGAAAACGGAAGTAACGCACAATAATGTTGGATCTTTGTTTCTCAGGATTTTTAAAAAGACTTCTAGAAGGATCTTTCAATGTTATTTTTCTCTTTTTCTCTCCTTCCCCTGCTCCCCCTCCCTAGATAAATAGTTTAACACCATCGCCACAGAATTTTATTTCATATTCACTTTCCTTTACTCCATAGCCGAAGTTGAAGATGCTGAGGGCTTCGTGTTTCTCTTTCTCTCTCCTGTGCAAGTTGGAAAGCTCAGAAAATCCATGTCTCAGCCAGCCGTCAGGGGATCTCTGAGCTGGAAACTCATGGAGCAGAACTAGTTTCAGAACAGAGATGGTCTAAGAGAAGCTTCAGGCCACCTGAGTGGGAATATCCACCACAAACCCCTTGGCTACCCCTAAAGGGTAGAAGTGATCCAAGTCTGAGGCAGCTGGACAGAGACCTTTTTCTGAGCACAAACAGTCCAAATACTCCCTAGAGGGTCCGACCTGGCCACCTAGACTCACTTCCTACCACAGGCCACACCTGCTCTCATTCCCAAGATCCACCTCCTCTGTTGGGAAGCAAGAACACTCACATGAGAATACCCTTTCCCAGGAAGAAAATTGCAGGAGTGTTGATGTAATGGAGTGTGTTGTTCTTAAGATACTCCAACATGCATACACACAGACATGCACATATAAACACATGCATATGTAAACCCATGTGCATCTGAAACCATACACAACGTACTAGGAAGTCACTGTCCTCCCACCTTCTGGACCCTCTCCGAGTACCCCCATTTCCTTGCAACTTGAAATTGCGCATTCCCTGAGCCATGTTGTGCTCTGCCATGTGAGCTGCTCTGGGCACGGAAACTCAGCACCAGCTCCTGGGGCTGCGTGTGATAGCTCAGAATCACAGGAACCAGAAGATCCAGGGGTTACCCACCCCAGATGCCGCTCCAGATCCCTTTAGCAACTATGGGGTTTGGCCAGGCTCTGCTCCCAGGGACTGCCCAGTCCTTAGTAAAGGGCTCAGCAATCGCCACAACACTGTCACGTCTGCCCACCCCCCAGTCCTGGCTCATGAAAATATCTCAGAGAATGCCACATGTCCCTGGAGAGCACATGGCTCCTGACTGGGACCCTGCTCTCAGCCTCCATGTCAGCACTGGTCTCCCAATGCAGGAAGCTTCTGGCATTGAGGCTAGCAATGGACCTTTGACTAGGGACAAGATGGATTTGTTAAAAAACCATTCACCTCAGCTCATAACAACATAATAGACATCTTTTTAGTAATTTTTTAAACACTAGAAAGCATTAAAATTTCTTTAACAATCCACGCAATGCAACATTAGGGGAGAATTGATTATTATTAAATCTGATCAATCTTCCCCACAATTCATATGAAAATATAATTGATTACCAGATCGGTTACTAGCTGGTAATCAATGATACAACTGCCTATAATTTATAGATTTAACCTCAATATAGTATAAATCAAACAAGATATGCATTTGTCCATTGATGTAACTATATTATAGAAGTAATATAGTTACATTAAGACAACAAATAAGCAATTCAAGGTGTCCATGGTACCCAAGTGCTAAGACATGGCCACCATTTTCATTTTGTAGTAGTTAACATTTATTTTATCTTATAAATCACCATTCTGTGTCACTTTGCCAATACCAGATTTTTTAAAGTATTAGAGAGTCTGATAGCATTCATAGACACATTTGTTAGATAACAATGCAACTTATCTCTCGGTCTTGTGCTGTTAATTTTGATCAGAGATACACAGATCCTAATATTGTCTCAGAATATTAGCATCTCTCCTTCCCTGAGTATGTGATTAAATCAGAAAGAAGACTGAGAATCAACTTTTTATTTAAATGGACAGTATAGAAAATGAAAAATCCCTTACTCTCAAGGTACAGAAGTAAAGTTGGGCTCCATTATTTTATATTATTTGTATTTGTATTTAAGTCAAATTGTGTCTTACAAAATATGTCTATGATACTTAGTACTTGCCTCACACTGCATTAAATAATAGTATTTTCTCTTCTATTGAGTAATAATTTGTTAATAATCATCTATTATAGATGATTGTTCATTCTTTGTTTTGGTTTGGGTTTTTGAACCACATCAACAATACTCAAGGATTGTTCCTGGCAGTGCTCAGGACCTAGTCCTTCTCCATGTGAGGCATGTGCTCCGTCCCTTTGAGGCATCTCTCTGGCCCAATTCTTTGTTTTTCAGGAATGTGGACCTTGCTTCTTCTAACAATTTTCAGAGATTAGGATGTTCAAAAAGCTGGAGCTATAGCACAGCAGGTAGGGTATTTGCCTTGCACAAGGCTGACCCAGGTTCGATTCCTCTGCCCCTCTCGGAGAGCCCAGCAAGCTATTGAGAGTATCTCGCCCGCTCCGCTCGGCAAAGCCTGACAAGCTACCCATGATGTATTTGATATGCCAAACACAGTAACAACAAATCTCACAATTTGTTGTGAAATGTTACTGGAGCCCACTCAAGCAAATCGATGAACAACGGGAAGATAGTGCTACAGTGCAGGATGTTCAAATATGATAGATGGGTGACACTTTCTGAAAATCATTGTCCACAACCTAAGCTCTCCTGTGCTTACTGTTTGAATTCCAGGGTGCAGCTGGAGAACAGCTGGGGCAGAAGCCTAGGATGGCCTCTGGAAGCCCAGTCGGGGGCCGGGGAAGCAGACAGCAGAGCAAATTATCCTAAACTGGCCATCTTATAAGAAAAGGATAATCTCTGGTAGCACTTGCAGAGACCACAGAACAGGGTGGCATCGGGGCCCTGAGGGATAATAGGAGGGATTCTTAAAGACCAGAGGCAGTGTTCAATGACTGACATTTGTGGGTGCCCGAGACACAGGTGGGTGAGCAGGCTAGGCTTGAGGTGCCATCAGATGACCAAGTCACAGCATGAGACCAAAGAGAAGAGCCAAAGACAACGTTGTCTGAGGGGCAAAGGACATGGAGCGTCCTCCTGAAGGTGGATGGGATTCACGGAAGACATTTACATATGAATCTGAAAGTTTGTTTTGATCCATATCACTGTTCACTAAAATAAAAATGAGGAATATGTTTGTAGAAGGCATCAGCCAGATTAGGTCATGCCTGTTCCCGTTACTGAGCTGCTAAAATGCAGCATGGTGGTGAAGAAGAGCAACTATCATGTCTAGAACGTAGGTTTCATTTATCAGAAAAAAGCAGGCTGTGGCGTCTAGAAACTCCTGCGTGGGTTTTACCTAAGAGGGTGACTAATGGCGAAGTAGTTTCATAGCGAGGCACACTTCAGCAGGCTGCTGACTAGCACACGGCAGCAACGCATTCTACTGAGAGATCTGACGGGAGACGAATTTTTAAGGAGAGAACATTGCAGAGTTGATCAACACATTAGAGCTTCATGCCTCCAGCCCAGGGCGTCATTTGTGCTTATATCCTTCCGAGAATTCAGGGTTCCTTAGTCGTTGGATTCTACTCATTTTCTTGGAAGCCTGTACTCTTCTTCCTATTTAAATGGCTGAATTTGTTATACTTTGCAATGAAGTGCCTTTCTTCCTTTGCTTTCATAATACAAAACACATAATATGTTTTTTGTCTTCTCAAATATGTATCCTTATCCCTGACAGTTAACACTTGCCAAGTATAGAGAAATCAAGAGGAAATATCTTCCTTGGATTCAAAAACTCAGGAATTTAGGGAGTTAAAAATCTAAAATGAGCTTCTAAACAGAGAACAAGGATAGAAGGGAGGAAGTGGCAAGTCACTGCAGACAGACCAGAGTGTGTCAAGGTGATTTTCTAAAGCAAGGTAATTTACATTGGATGCTTTGATTTATTCTTTCAAACCCTCATGCTCTTAGTCATAGTGGAGGTTTGAGACAAAGGAGAAGTGAGTTGCTGAGATGGTCTCAAGCAGCCATTGAAAGGAAAGAAAGAAAGCTTCGCCATGGCAACTCTTCCTTCTTAGAGGGCCCTACCTGGAGGAAATAGGAAGCATGCAGTAGCTCTGGGTCTATCACCAGGGGTCAATGTCTCTTTCCAGAGATAACCAAAGTGCTCTATATTCTCTCTGCTGTCTCTGCCCAGGGACCCTGCCCCAACCTCGCTGGGTCCTGGGATCATCACATTCAAAAGATGCCCATTCTTTGGGAGGTGCCCAGAGCCTTCATCTGTTTCCTCAATATATTTGCTTTCTTGATGGTGACTTATTCTTTCCTCCAATTTCACAGAGGCCCTTTATTCCCCCAGTGGTATAAGGAATGAAAGCACAGTATCAGGAGAAGTCTCAAAGACCTGAAACCCCTCAGTTCACACAGAGGCTTGCAGAAAGAGCCAAGAGAGAAGAGGTGCATTTACATAGAAACTTTAGCTCTAAAATCCACCAAGCCCTTAACTCAAACATCTCTTTAAGGATAGAATGCAATATATATTGGCCATTCCATGAGAAGGACAAATGGACAGTCAGGAAGCATGTGAAAAGGGATCCATCAAGCTTTGCTTGTAAAGCAAACAGTGCACTAGCCTATGCCCATGGGAATGGCATACAGCAGGAGTGAAACAGCTAGAGTTGTTGGAGAAGATGTGATGGGAAAAGAGATGTTGGTTGGAGTGTTGTGTGGTTCAACCTTAATGGAAAAGAATATGAAGATGTCCCAAAGAGTAAAACTAGAACACCCACATGACCCAGCAATCTCACTGCATGGCATTGACCCCCAAACATAAAAGCAATAATTTGAAAAGATATATACACACCTATGTTCATGACTGCACTTAGTATAATGGCCTGGATATTAAATGATTCAATAATAGGTCAGTGTATTTACTCAGTGACCTACTTTGAAGTCATAAAAGGAAATTAAATCATGCCATTTGCTATGACTTGGATGGAACTAAAGGGTATCAGGTTATGTGAAATATCACGGTTCATGGTCACGGTTCTCCTGTTGTTCATCAGTTTGCTCGAGCGGGCCCAGTAACGTCTCCATCGTGAAACTTGTTGTTACTGTGTTTGGCATATCGAATACGTCACGGGGAGCTTGCCAGGCTCTGTCGTGCGGGCAAGATACTCTCGGTAGCTTGCCGGGCTCTCCGAGAGGGGCGAAGGAATCGAACTCTGGTCGGCCATGTTGTCTGCGTGCAAGGCAAACGCCTTACCCGCTATGCGACAAACACTGGATGATATCACTTATCTGTGGAGTATAGAGATAAATCAACAAAGTAGGCAGGGATGAATGATGACAAACCCTTTGCCCTGAGTTATAGAACTGAGAGAACCAGGTTAGGAGTGAGTGGATAGAAGGAATGAGGAAGTGGACTGGACATAACACCAGGGCACTGGCGGAAGCCCTTGGTCAGGACTTTGGTGGCAAGATGAGCTAACCGCATACGCCAACACCATAAATGTTGAGACTATTGTAAACATATGACCAAACCAATGACATTGCTGGACAGCCTTGGCACTTTGTTGATGATACTTGTACTATAAGTAAAAGTCTGACACACCATCACCATTTGTTATCATAATTAATTCAGTTTGTGATAACTAAAGTGTAATTTAATTTTCTTAAAAGAAAAGGTTTGCTCGAGCGGGCCCAGTAACATCTCCATTGGAGACTTCGTTGTTACTGTGTCTGGCATATCGAATACTCTCGGTAGCTTGCCGGGCTCTCCGAGAGGGGCGGAGGAATCGAACTCGGGTCGGCCATGCTGGCCGCGTGTAAGGCGAACGCCCTACCGGCTGTGCTATCGCTCCAGCCCCATAGCACAGCGGGTAGGGCGTTCGCCTTACACACGGCCAACATGGCCGACCGAGTTCGATTCCTCCGCCCCTCTCGGAGAGCCCGGCAAGCTACCGAGAGTATTCGATATGCCAGACACAGTAACAACAAAGTCTCCAACGGAGACGTTACTGGGCCCGCTCGAGCAAAAGAAAAGGTAAACGCAGTTGGAGTAGCACTGGCCTAATGACCTTGATGGTGACATTGTCAGAGCCTCAGGCCTCCTCTTTCCTCAACCTGATTGGGTTGATCGGGAAACTTCTGCCTCACTGCGTGTGCTCTTCTGCTCTGCTCCCTGGTTTATGGCAAATGGTAAGTTCCACTTTTGTGGACATGTGATGTCTTCTCTTCACCTTGCATCAGAATCCAGAGGATTCCCAAGTTGCTTTGGAGGCCAGAGTATTGGTAGACAGAAACCCAACAGGAAGCTTGGTAAGCTCAGGCCCCTCCTGAGAGATCTGGGTCCGAAGGACAACAATGAAGTCCGAGGAAACAACCCTTTTGACAAAACCCTTTTGGTAATATTGCATAATCATTCACTCCTGTCCGTGGAGATGCCCATCTAGAGTGAATTACCGGTGCGAGTAAACTGAGGCACACACCCTAAATTCTAAACCAGTGTCAAAATTCATCTGCTGTGAAATAGACTCAAATAGTACTATTGTCTGTGATCAAGAGTTGGCACATATAAAGTTCATTATGAATGCTTTACATAGAATTTAAATACAGTATATTAAATTTTAATTTTATGATTAACAGCTAACAGGAATAAACATTTACTGACATTAAAAATCTATATCATCATCATACTTATTTGCCAAATGCTATTTTGAGTATGTGTATAAACATTTACACGCAGTTTCATAAGTAAAATGTTTTTTAAAATGACTAGGGAAAAACATTGTCTTCCAGTTACACAGAGCAAGGTACATACGAGGAAATGAATAGATATTAGTGAAAAATAAGAGATTTAAATAATAAGAAAAATCTGCCTGTGTCTAAATAGAAAATGGTTCTTACAAAGAAGGACATTCTCTCCCAAATTAATCTTAAGATCCAAAAATATAAGATTAAATTGCTTTTCCTGGAAGAAACTTTCCCTTATAAGAGAGGAAGCAATTCTGCATTTTTTTTTCATTTTTTTTTTATTAGTGAAACACCATGAAGTACACTTATAGACTTATAAATTTTTGTGCTTGGGTTTCAGTTATACAATGATCAAGTACCCATCCCTCCACCAGTGCCCATCCTCCCCTGCCACGGGTCCTAGCATCCCTCCCACCCCCCATCCCTCCCCCCCCCCCGTCCCACCCTGCCGCTGTGGCAGGGCATTCCCCCTTGTTCTCTCTCTCTTCTTTTGGGTACTGTGTTTTGCCAGAGAGGCATTGAGTGGCAATCATGTTTGGTCTATAGACTACTTTTAGCATGACTCTCCCACCCTGGGAGGGTCTTCACAACACCCTTTATTTGGTGCTCTCTTCTCTATCTGAGCTTCCTTCTCACCTAGAACGTGTGGCTGGCCTTCAAGTCATGGAGCAAAATTCCTGGTACTAATCTGAGCCATTCCTGGGTGTTAGTCTCCCATTTTGTTGCTTTATGTTCCCCAGATGAATGCAATCTTTCTGTGTCTATCCCGCTCTTTCTGACTCATTTCGCTTAACATGATACTTTCCATGTAGTACCACTTGTATGTAAATTTCATAACTTCATCTTTTCTAACAGCTACATAGTACTCCATTGTGTAAATGTACCAAAGTTTCTTTAACCAGTCATCTGTTCTCGGGCACTCAGGTTTTTTCCAGATTCTGGCTATTGTAAAGAGTGCTGCAGCAATTCTGCATTTGAATCCTTACAAAATTCTTCATATCATAGAAGAGTCTACTTTTTTATATTTATTTTGGGAAAAGACTCATTGCCCCTAAAATAGTATCCACCAAATTTAATTTTAGATGTTTATAGAGGTTACCCCAAGGGAGCTGTGAACATAACAAAGTTGATGTTTTTACGGAAGTAATTATTTCCAGGTTAATGACTTCACAATAGCAAATAGTGGTGCCATTTAAAATCGGTATTTTAAAAATCACAGTAAAAAGCAATATAATGTGTTTTCTTGGTGCTGATTAAGAATGCATGTTCAGGGATTTTTCTGGAAAGAACCAACTCACCATGATGCTTATGGAATTTCTGTTTGCCTTATGGAATTTCTGTTTGCGGCTGTCACAGGAACATTTGTGATAACTTCCCTGGTTCCATCTTAGTGCTTGTCTAGCAGAAAGAAATGACAAATGGTAATTCCACATTCAAGACATTTGATCATTTGATTCTCTCTCTCTCTCGCTCTCTCTCTCGCTCTCTCCCTCTCTCTCTCGCTCTCTCTCTCTCTCTCTCTCCAGAATCCAGAGGATTTCCATGTAAACTGTGAAGGAGCCCCGTGGAACAGTTCTCAGTGTGCAGGGCTGGCGACTGTTCTCCAGGTTGTAGTCCCGATTTGATTCCCGCTGGTCATACAGAGAATAGGTCGGTGGCACCAGTTACAGACTTGGTCATAGTTTGAAATCAGATACACCCACAGGAGTTGACAATGATGAGTTTGCCCCTCTAGTTCTCAGACTTCAATATCAGCAGGGATGAAAGTGGCAGAGCAAATAGGAAATGAATAAATAGTGCAGAGGAACTGGCCATCCACTTTGGGAATATTCCAAATCAGGTGAGTTTAACATTAGTCAAATAAGATTCATGAGGACAATAACCTAACCAGGTGCTAAGACATATTTTAATAATCCAATAATAAAAACCAATATGTCAGTGACTCAGAAATAGATAAGGAGGGAGAAAAAAGAGAAATCACTGGGAAAAAATCCACAACTTAGTATAATAACGAACAAATGGCTCTAGAACATGGATTAGGTATTGGGCAGGGTTCATTTATATGTTTCTTTCGCATCATTAGCATTAACTTCAGGCAAATTCAATAAGTGAAAACAAAATTATCAAAATGGAAATGGGGAAATATAGTATAGCTAAGGAGGAATTCTTAGAACTGATAGAGAAATCACATGACAGAGTATGAGTTAATTTCATGAAATTGTTTTATTTCTGGCAAAAATGTGTAGCCCTAACAGAGAAGAAACTAAATTCTTACCTACCCAGGGATTGGGCATCTGTGTTGCTGGTTCGCCTGACACTAGTGTCCAGTGATGTCTAGATGGGATTGGCCTCCCTTAAAGTAGCCAGAGGGACTGCTCAACGTGCCCCGAGGGCATCTCTTTCTCAAGTCCCTGTGGCATAAAGATGAAGTGACTGAGTCCCTGTGGACGAGGATCAGAAGAAAGTGACTTAGGAAGGCAGGTGAATGCAAGCAAAGAGCGGCAGAGACCGGAAGCTGTGTGCTGAGGTGCAGAAGCCCTGGACTACAGTTCCCAGGTTCCACAACCCTCTAAGAGTGAAAGTATTGAATAATAAAGATGCCCAGACACAGAATTTGAAACAGAAAGGTTTATTGGAAAGGGAGGGGAAAGAAAAAGAAACTCCCCAGTCAGGGACACACTTAGTGTAGGACTAATTTAGATATGGCTTGGTTTCTGGCGCTGTAGATATGAGCGCTGGCTTCTTAGCATTTCTTATAGAGTGGGAAGAATGTTTACAGAGAATGCAATAATGATGCAGGTGATCTGTTTAGCTCCAGGCCCTTTGGGTTTTCTGTCCAGCCTTAGGTATGATCCACTGTGCCTTAGTCTCTGGAGTCTAAGGTGCATGAGGCAAAATCTATGATGCTTTGGAATTGTTGACTTCCCATTCATCAGAAACAGCCCAGGAATTCTCCAAAGTGTTAAAGATGTAAGATAAGGAAACTAAAATGGAGCAGCTCATAGCTGGCAGAGGGGTTTCCAATGTCCCTGGTCTCAGATATTGGCCCCCTTATTGGACCTGATGAACCCTGTGTGAAATACAACAATCTTCACACAGTTTCCTTTAAGGAAACTTTTTAGAGCACTTTCAGCGGTTTATTTACAATAAACAATATAAAATAAAATATTTTCGTTCTGCTTTGGCACAGGGGTTGGGGTTCAGGATGGAAACATCCTAAATATGGTGATGGGAAGGTGTAATGGTGGTGGGGTTAGTGTTTGAATATTAAATGTAATCGAATATTGTGTACTACTTTATAAGAATAAAATTAAATTTCAAAAAACACCCTAAAAATAAATAAATAAATTTAAATTTTGATTTGGGAGAGTCCAAAGACTGTGGTGCTCAGGATGCTTCCGGCTCTCCACTCACAGATGACCCCTAGTGGTGTTCTGTGGACCGTATTTGTTGTCCGGGATCGAACTCAGGTCAGTCACATGCCAGGTGAGAGCCTTGGTCCCTGCATTTTCCTGACTTGAGACACACCTCTGGGAGCAGAAGATCCCAGCTTCCTTACCGTGGAAGGTCTCCTTCCTCTCTCCTCGATGCACCGGGGTTGCATATGCCTCCTGAGATTGCCTAGTCTCCCTGGCCAACCCTTCCTGCTTAACAACTTACTACTAGGTAAAGTCTAGGTTCATATGTTTCAATAAGTCTTTCTTTCTATAAGCCAGAGGATATTATTGGGGGGATATTGCCAGTTGTAGGTTTGGTGGTGAACAGGAAACCTCTCTCTGAGATGCGACTCATTTTATTCTCAGGAGAAGATAAAAATACCTCTCCTGTTATGCAAAATCTCCTTCCCCTTGACACTCTAGGTCCCTTACGATATATACTTAAGTTATATCCTATTTTTTCTTAGAGTTTAAAGTCATGTTAATTCTCCACGCGAATGTTAATGCATTCTTTTTTCCTTCCCTCATCTGTCCTATGCTGTTTGTTTGTTTGTTTGTTTGGTTGGTTGGTTGGTTTTGGGGTTTTTTTTTGGTTTTTGGGTCACACCTGGCGATACTCAGGAGTTACTCCTGGCTCATGCACTCCTGGTGGTGCTCTGGGGACCATATAGGATGCTGGGAATCAAACTCAGGTCGGTCGCGAGCAAGAAAAAAGCCCAACCCACTGTGCTATCACTCCAGCCCCCAAGTCCTATGCTGTTTTAATTATTTCTACAACAAGAAGAACCCCAAGGGATGGTACAATGGTTTATACCAATATTTGAAATAAATTAATAATCACCTCACACATCAGAAAGCATGGCAGAATTCCAGGGGGATCAAAGAATCAGAATTAATTTGAGATTCAAAAGTTGAAATATTGGACCTTGAATGTAAAATAATTTAGTTGATGTGTTGAAGAGATTAGAAACAAGATGGAAATCTTATTTCTGACAGAACAGAAACTTTGAAGTTGAGTAAAATAGAAATTCTAAATTAACCAAAATGATAACAGCAATATCTCATGGAACATCATCCCTCACTTGATACTGCTGGACAGAATTTTATGAAAAATAAACTGGCATTTCCCGGTCCTTTCTGGAATTGATGGGCATGGAAATTGACCGGAACCAGAAATCATATGCAAAAATAATGGAATTTTGGCTGTGACCTGTGAGTCTCCATTTCTTATCTCCTGAGCATGTGTGCTCACACCCTTGAATTAAAGTTTGAGAGTTACAGGCTTCTCACGGGCCCCCCTGGCATAAGGTCAGCGGGAGTACCTTCTGCTCTGAGCAAGGGGCTGCCCCTCTGGAGTTGAGGGAACGAGAAGGTGTCTCAGGTTCTATTCACTCACAAGGCCTTATTTACTCCAAGTTCAACCTGGACGGCAGGTGTGTTTGTCTCACTGTGCCGACTAGGAGTCTCAGTTCCAGGTGAGTGCAGAGAGATGAGCTTGTTAGAGAGGCTGGCATCCTTCTCCTCCTGCCCTGCTTCCTGAACACCCTAAATTCTTTTCACTCACTTTCCGATGCTGGCTCCCAGGATGTCGTATCACTCACAAGGGATGTCCCGGACATGATTTTATATACTTTATCTATTTTCCTAGTTCACTGGACCCCAGAGGTGTGTGTGTGTGTGTGTGTGTGTGTGAGAGAGAGAGAGAGAGAGAGAGAGAAAGAAAGAGAGAGAGAGTGCATGTGTGCATGTCTGTGCATTTATGCACATGTACATATGTATGTGCACATGTGTATGTTTGTGTGTGCGCGCACATGTGTGCGTCCATGTGCACATGTGTATGTGTCTAGAGTTCATTTGGTTATTGCACATCAGAAGCCTCAGAAGGCAAACTCCAACACATCTTGAAGTTTCAACAGGAAAACAGCAATATCATGTTCCTCTTTTGGTTCCAACAATAGCTTCAGACTTCACCCAAGTAGAAAAATAATTGATACTGGGTATCATTATCAAATTATAATTTTAAATTTGATAATAGAAGCATGTATGAAACACATGCAATCCTTAGAGAAGTCAGTTACTGAGAATGTTAATTCTGTTAGCAAAGGAATTTAACAGCATCTATCAAAATTATCGAGGTGAAAAGTTTGCATCTATTTGGTCATCTTTACAAATCTAGACTGAAATGGTTTCTGCATGTTAAAAACAGGGCTGTATGCGTGACTGAATGAAGGAAACGCTTACTCGATGAGTACATTAGTTGACTCAGGCTGCCATAACAAAATATAGTAGATTGGGGACTTAATATGAACTTGGTTCTTAGAGTTGCAAGGGCTAGAAATTAAAAGTCTAAAACCAAATTCCCTTGCACAGGTGACTCGGCTCCTTGTTCACCCTCATACTCAGCCCACGCAAAGCAGGTGGTGAGACAGCCTTCTGCCCTATGCCGATTCCTCCTCTCTGAAAACTCACCCCCACTGGGGGACACACCGCACCCTCTGTCTCCCACCTAGTGACCATCCAAAGGCCACACATGTCTGTGGAGTTATCTTCAAAGCTAAGAGCTTTGATACAGACCTTGGGGTGAAGAAATTCAGCTCAGAAAAATGAGTGCATATATTTTAAATTTTATTTCAAAAAACATAAAACAATTCAATAATAATAGTGCCTAATGGTGGTTATTGAAAGGCAGAGTGAAAGATTCTATTTCATGCATTTAAATTTAGATTTATAAATAAATCGAGTGCTGTGCTCATCCTGGCAGCCTATTCTTTGAGTTTCCAAAATAATCTTCATGAAAAAGCAAAGGAATCAATTCAGAGTGAAGGAAGATGCTGCAGACTCTTCAAGGACCCTGGAAAATATCAGTGGAAGAACAAACCACCCATAGCACTCTCGCATGCATGAGGTCTGGTAGACTTGGAGAGGTGGAGCTGGCCACCAATTAGCCCAACCAGCAAAGCCACTGGATTGAGGATCCAAGATGGAAGACGGCACCTTCATTTAGAAGCTCAGGGGCCCAGGACTCAGGGCCCCAGGAAGACCTCGAAAGCTCCACAGACCCCGGAAAACAGGAGAAATCAGCCAACCCCGTGCACCAGCTGGTGGCGAGGGAGCTCGAAGTCTCAGAAACACCAGCCACACTCTCCTCCTCTAGGGGAAGCTTCTTCCTGCAGAGACAGGAGAGAACCTGGGCAAGGAAGCCACAGCTGGGCAAGGTAAGGAGAGGTGCAGACGGGTCCAGGAAGTGCTGGCAGAAGAACCCAGTGCTTAAGCCAGAGCCCACTCACAGCACCCCGCTCAGAGCCCAGGGCCGGGCACAGGGAAAAGGGAAAGTCACCTGGGCATGACCTCTTGCAGGCCTGGAGAACCCGAGAGAGGTGAGGTGGTTTGTGTTTCCTCATGGACCATCCCAGAACGGGGAGCCCACCGGACACCCAAGGAACATGAAAGTAGCCCAAAAGAGGGTGAGTAGGCGATATTCTAGCCCCTGCCACAGGATGGGGAGAATTAACAACCGTAACAACCACCCAGGGACAGCTTGGCCCTGTTACAGAGACACAGTGAAATGTGTCTGGAGAGCAGTGGGGTCTCTCTGTTCCTACTGATGTAGAGTCTTTCGGGAACGCAGCCCTCTTTCTGCAGTAAGTCAAAACTGAAAAGGGCGAATATTCTAAAGTTCAACTGAATTTCCAATGGATCATGCAATTGCTTCGCTAATGAATTCTTGTAGCATGGTTTCACCTTGTTCAAATTGCTTGGAAATCTTTAATCCAGGTAAATACATAGAACTTACAAAGAAGAGATCATTGAGAACTATCCAGAGAAAAGCTAGGGAGGAAGTGAAGGCATCGGGGGTAGCTTAGGATGAACAGAGTTTAATTTCAAACTTCTCTAAGTGTGATTTGGAGTATATTGGATTGTGGGAAGAATTTTTGATGAAGTTCCTATTTTAATTGGATAAGCTTATGTTCTGAGTGGAACAGAATGAAACAGAGGGGGCCTCTGATTTTCTTGCACATAAAAGTGGTAAAACATTCCAAAGAATCATAAATAGAATCATCCCATTGAAAGGGATATTTTTGGTTAGAAAGAATTTAAAGAAAAATTGTTGGAATGAGAGGGTAAAAAACTGTGGCAGGAAAACATTTGAGTAAAAATTTTATATATTTAATATTTTGTTTAAAAGGTGAGGGCATTCTCAGAATGCAATTTTTTTCTGAGTCTATCTCATAACACAAAAACTGGAAAGAGTATTTTCTCAAAAATATATGTACTTGCTGGGCTGGAGAGAGTGTCACAGGCAGGATGCTTGCCCTGCTAGTGGTTGACTCAGGTTTGATCCCCAGCATCCTGTCTGGTTCCTGGATCCCCGCCAGGAGTGATCCTGACTGAGGTAGAAGTAAGACCGGAGCACAGCCAGGTGTAGCTCCCCTTAATTTTTTTTTCTTTTTATGCCTTTCAGAGAAAGCCAAAGTTCTTAGCAAACTGACTAAGTTATTAACTATAAATTCAAATTTTGAAGATTTCAAAAAATGTTATAATAAATTATACTTGATAATACCAGATTAGGGGCTGGAGCGACAGCACAGCGAGTAAGGCGTTTGCTTTGCAAGCGGCCAACATGGTCGACCCGAGTTCGATTCCTCGGCCCCTCTCGGAGAGCCTGGCAAGCTACCGAGAGTATCTTGCTCGCCGGCAGAGCCTGGCAAGTTCCCCGTGACGCATTCGATATGCCAGACACAGTAACAACAAAGTCTCATGATGGAGACATTACTGGGCCCGCTGGAGCAAATCAACGAACAACGGGAGGACCGTGACCGTGACCAATACCAGATTATACTGGCAGAGCCTGGCAAGCTCCTTGTAGCGTATTCGATATGCCCAAAACAGTAACGACAACAGTCTCATTCCCCTCATCCTGAAAAAGCCTCCAATCATTGGAAAAAGATAAGTAAGAAGAGGCTGCTGAAATCTCAGGGCTAGGAGGAATAGAGACATTACTGGTGCCAGCTCAAGTAAATCGACAAACAACGAGATGTCAGTGATACAGTGATACCAGATTAAAATAGTTTAATTCTGATTGCTTAAAATTTTTTTCTTATTTTTAAGCTATCATAAAAAATAATCAATTTTATACATTTTATTATATATATTTTTTCTGATTGCTTAAAAATTTCAGTGATCATGGGGCCAGAGTAAGTTGGGGGGGCGGGTGGGGAGATGTCTTGCCTTGCATGCAGCCTTCCCAAGTCAATTCCTGGCAATGTATATTATCCCCCAACCACTATCAGGACAAATTCCTGAGCAAAGAGTCAGGAGTAATCCCTAAGCACTGCTAAATGTGATCCCCAAGGGAAAAAAAAAATACCAGTAATCAGTTCTTACAGGCATAGGTAAGGAATTATGTTATGCTACTTTTGTAACAAGATTATGTTACTTTTATACTTTTTCATGCTAGTATTCGTTTAACTACTTCAATTATTTACTAGTAAATGTCAGTAAACCTTAAATGTGTTCCTACACATACACATCCTATTGTAGGTTGGATGGTTATTGCTCTCTCATATTGATTTGTGGGAATATAATCTCCAGGTAATGTTATAGGAGGTGGAAACTTGGGGAATTAAGTAATGATGGTGGAGACCCCACTACCTTGATTGGGACCCTTTATAGAGACCCCCAGAGCTCCTTCCCCTGAGGCATATGCAGACACAGGGAGAGAATGCTTACCTGTGGTCCAGCAGGGACCCTCACCAGACACCCACCCACACTCACTCCAGTCTAATGTCCAGCCTCCAGAGCCCTCGGAAATACATTCTTGTTGCTTATTGGTCACCTAGCCAGGCTAGGAGTGTTCCCTACAGCAGCTGGAATGAACACAAAATTTACCTTCATAAATGATTTTATTTAAAAATAATAGTTTTGAGGAGACTTTTCTTTAAGTTCTGTCATTTAATAAAATGGAGTCAGAGCTGCAAAGGTGAATATTTCAGACAATTCTGTTTGGTGCTCTCTTTCATTCTCATAAACATCCCAGATTGAGAACTAAATTCTATGGTTTCCTTACTTATTAACGCTTATGAGGATTGTGGGGCTGGAGTGATAGCACAGCGGTAGGGTGTTTGCCTTGCACGCAGCCAGCCGGGATGAGCCAGGTTCGATTCTTCTGCCCCTCTCGAAGAGCCTGGCAAGCTACGGAGAGTATTCAATATGCCAAACACAGTAACAAGAAGTCTCACAATGGAGATGTTACTGGGCCTGCTCGAGCAAATCGATGAACAACTGGAGGACAGTGACAGTGATGAGGATTGTGGTGTAGTGTGAGTAAGAGGGAATGGCACTGGAAGAAGCAAGTTCCTGAGCACGGGGAGATCCTCACGATGGAGGCTGTACTGCACCAAAGATGAAGCACCACTTCACAGGAAAGTCAAGGAAAAAGTCGCAGAATAAAGAAAGGGTGCTCGGGAACTATGTTCATGGATCAAGATCATTATTTTGAGTCTGTCCTGGACAAAAGCAAACCAATAGCCTAGTACTGATGCCAGTGAGCACTTGCTTCACAAACTCAGATTTATCTTATCCCACCTGAGCTGGTGACCGTCAGCCTCAAACATCAGAGGGCAGAGTCTCACCATGCATTCAAGCACGTGCCGCTTCCCACCCCTGTATGTGTCAAACGAAGTCCAAAGGGTCTGAGAAGAGTAGAGGCATCTGGAGGGAACAGTCTCACCTCTCCCATTGGGGATTCTTGCCAATGACTCTAACCGCCCTGCTCGCTTCCTCACTCCTCCTCTCGACATTAGATATTACTAATATCAAGAATGAAAGACGGGATATCACCGCTACTTCTACAGTCATTCGTGAGTAATATGACATAGAATGAATAATGTTATGACAATAATTCTGACAACTTAGATAAAATTGACAAATTTCTTGGAACATACAATTTACCGAAACGAACACAGTCAGAAGTAAAAAAAAAAAAAGACTGAATAGCCTAATGTCTGTTAAAGGCATTTAATTCGCAATCGAAAATCTTTCTACAAAGAAAATTCAGATCCCAGGTGGTTTTTCCACGGATGATGAGTTCTACCAAACATTTAAGGAAAGAATAACTCCAATATTGCAAAATGATTTTCAGAATATAGAGTGAAAGGAGCGGGGCAGCCTCATTTGTCTAGTAATGTTTTGTTCAAGAGCCAGAACCAGCCATGCTCAGGGATTATTCCTGGCTCTGCACTCAGGGATTTCTCCTGGCAAAGTTTGGGGGACCATATGGGGTGCCAGAGATTGAACCTAGCAGGTCGTCTAGAAGGCAAAATTCTGCCCTCTATACTATCTTTCCAGATCCAAAACAGCCTTGTCTTATAAAGTTTGACCTGTAACCAAAACATAATGGTATAACAAGTGCAGCAAAATAAAACTGCTCCCCAGAATAATAAAAAAAAAAACTAATCAAGGGGCTGGAGCGATAGCACAGTGGGTAGGGCATTTGCCTTGCACGCAGCCGACCCGGGTTTCATTCCCAGCATCCCATATGGTCCCCTGAGCACCGCCAGGAGTAATTCCTGAGTGCATGAACCAGGAGTAACTCCTGTTCATCACCGGTGTGACCCAAAAGGCAAAAAAAAAAAAAAAACCCAAAAAAACCTAATCAATCAGTATATAGAAAGTATAATCCATTGTAAGCCAGTAATTTCCCCTATAATGCAAATTTTATTTAGCAACTGAAAATCAACGTATGTGATTCCTCTCCACTGCAAAAAGGTAGAAATGTTTCTCTAAGTTAAAAAGAAATAATTTGACAAAATTAACTGCCCTTACATATATTTATATATTTAAATGTGAATACAGACTTAAAAATATAACATGTAACAGATAATGGTTTTGATGGGGATGACATCAAGAACACAAAACAAAAGAAAAATAGTACCACTATATTAAAACTCAACTTTCACAGAAAAACGTTGAGGAAGCAAAAGGCAACTTGTAGAGTACAGGTGAATATGTATGTGTGTGTGTGGGGGGGGGGGGGGGGCGGGGAATTACTTGTAAACATTTCTGATGGGAAAGTATTATGGGTGTGTAGTTATCTGGTACAACTCAGTGGTTAAAAAAATTACAGGAAAGCAATGGAAAAAAACTAGACAGTTATGTATAGAAAGACACACAGATGGTTAACAGTATAGGAAGGGAGTGCTCAGTATCACTAAAGTTTGCAGTACTACATATCAGAATCATATTGAGATGTTACCCTGCACCTCTTAAAGTTATTATTATTAACAAATGTTTAGCTCATTCTTTATGTCACAAAATTAAAAGATTCTGGCTCCTAGCTTGTAAATCTAAAATAGTTCCAGTACAGTAAAGTTAATTAATAAAACTATGACAAGAGGAAAAAAGTTAACTGCCCTTTAAAATTATTATTTTCAGAAAATCAAAGCATAAAAAAATGTTCCTCAACAGTCTCATAGGTATGCAGTAAATGGATAGGTACTGGTAAAGCCACCAAAAAGGTATTTCTAATTTAATAATCTGCAAATGGCAGCAGATTTTAAAAAATGAGTGCTTACAGATGTAACTAAGTTAATATGGTATTGACCAATAACTAATTTATTACCTTTCAGTATATTTTGGGGGTCAGGTCCCCATACATGACTGTGCTCAGGGAGCAGATGCAGTGCTGGAGATCAAACTCTTGTTTGCCATATGCAATGTGAGCCCCGCTACCCACCATACTATCTCCATGGCCTCTCGTCCTGCAGTCTGGATGCCGGAAGTAGGTCCCTGAGTCCGAGGAGAAGCCTGGTAAGAAACATGAGAGGAGAAATCCACTATCCACAGCAGAAAAGGTGGCAATGTCCAAAAGACGGGGATTGACAGGATACAGCCTGAATCCAAGTCATGTCTAGAACCACCCAGAAGCAGGAGAAGACAAGGATCAGACTCTACCCTCAAGGAGAGTATGGGCATGCTGAAGTATCCTTGATCATTGATCCATAGTATCTGCCTTGGGGATAATAAACCTCTCTCAT
Source organism: Sorex fumeus (assembly GCF_029834395.1). Taxonomy (NCBI): domain Eukaryota; kingdom Metazoa; phylum Chordata; class Mammalia; order Eulipotyphla; family Soricidae; genus Sorex; species Sorex fumeus. The sequence goes on along the minus strand of NW_026606065.1, from coordinate 22,247,900 downwards.
TCAAGTCTTCCAGTTTATGATATACTCAGGTCGTCATATAAAATGAATTCTGAGCATTTAGGAAAGTGCTATAACCAACATTATAGTTAATGCATAACTCGCAGACACTTTTCCCCTCAGATAGTAACAATGAAGAGTTATCTGCCTTCAGCACTGCTATTTAGCATTTTAACTGGAAATTATAGCCGATGCAATAATGCAAGAAACTAAAAGGCAAGAAAGAGGACTAAATGATTTTTGCTTGTTTATCACATCGATATTGAAAAACTCCATAATTAATACAAACATTTCTAGAATTAAAAGAAAACTAATGATCTCAAGGGCACAAATTATCAAATTTTCAGTTCTATTCCTATATACTAGCAACTAGTAATCAGAAACTGTAACACACTGTAGCACTGTCGTCCCGTTGTTCATCAATTTGCTCAAGCAGGCACCAGTAATGTGTCCATTGTGAGTAATCACAAAAGAAAAATTAAATATTACCTTTACAATGGCATAAAATATTAACTATTTAGGAAAATGTGATGGCCTATTATTCTTCTGCACTGAAAAAAAAACTATGAAATGTTGAGAAAAATTAAACGTTTATGAGGTAGTCTAGAAATGCCACAAAATCAGCAGTAGGAAAATTTTGGTGCTTAAGTGGTGTTTAATGTAAAATATCTTTGAATATTTTTGTATATACATATTATTATATACATATAATAAATGTATATATTTTAAGCTTTTAAAATTAAAGCTTAAGTGTTAAAATTACTGTATTCATATTACCTAAACTACAATAAATTTTTTAAAATACTAACGGTATAAATAAATGGATATTATAACATGGTTTTGGATTGAAAGACTCATGATTACTAGGATGTTAAATGCCCTTAAATATGTGATTACAGTGCCATCCCAATAAAATTCCCCATAAGCACTGAAATGGATATCAACTAATTCTAAAATAAAGAGGAAATGAAAATAAACCAGAATAGTCAATATTTATAGTAAGAGGAAAACTTGAAGCATTTATGCACCTGACTTTAAAACTTGCTATGAAGCTATGATCATCAAAGTTTGTGTGGTATTAGAGAAAAGATGAAAAGCAACAGAACAGAACAGAGCAGAGAGACCCACAAGGCAAAACACCATTGTTAACAAATAGCCCTGGAACAACATAATGGGGATGAGTAGAAGGAGAAAGAATAAATGAATAATGTCATATGCATACAGAAAAGAAACTTCGTATCATTAAGGTGAGCCTACTGACATATGCATCAACATGAAACAAATTTGAAAATTCATTGCGCTGACCCATGCATTAAAGGGTGCCCACTAATTGATTCCACTTACATGACATCCAAGAACCAAAAGGCACAGAAAAAAATAAGCTACGGGAAAGGGTATTCACCAAATACACATCCGACAAGGGGTTGATATCAAGGATATACAAGGTACTGATTGAACTCCACAAAAAGAAAACACCCAACCCCATCAAAAAATGGGGCAAGGAAATGAACAGAAACTTTCGCAAAGAAGAAATCCGAATGGCTAAAAGGCACATGAGAAAATGCTCTACATCACTAATCATCAGAGAGATGCAGATCAAAACAACAATGAGATATCATCTCACACCACAGAGACTGGCCCACATCCAAAAGAATGAAAGCAACCAGTGCTGGCGTGGATGTGGAGAGAAAGGGACCCTCCTTCACTGCTGGTGGGAATGCCAACTGGTCCAACCCTTTTGGAAAACAGTATGGACGATTCTCAAAAAATTAGAATTTGATCTCCCATTTGACCCAGCGACACCACTCCTGGGAATATATCCCAGAGAGGCAAAAATGTATAGTCGAAGTGACATCTGCAACTTGTTTGTTCATTGCAGCACTCTTTACAATAGCCAGAATCTGGAAAAAAAACCTGAGTGCCCGAGAACAGATGACTGGTTAAAAAAACTTTGGTACATTTACACAATGGAGTACTATGTAGCCGTTAGAAAAGATGAAGTCATGAAATTTACATACAAGTGGTACTACATGGAAATATCATGTTAAGCGAAATGAGTCAGAAAGAGCGGGATAGACACAGAAAGACTGGATTCATCTGGGGAATATAAAGCAACAAAATGGGAGACTAACACCCAGGAGTGGCTGAGATTAGTACCAGGAATTTTGCTCCATGACTTGGAGGCCAGCCACAAGTGGTGGGGGGAAAAGGAAGCTCAGATAGAGAAGAGAGCACCAAATAAAGGGTGTTGGAAAGATCCTCCCAGGGTGGGAGAAGCATGCTGAAAGTAGACTATAGACCAAACATAATTGCCCTCAATGCCTCTCTTGCAAACCACAGGACCCAAAAGGAGAGAGAGAGAACAAGGGGGAATGCCCTGCCACAGAAGCAGGGTGGGATGGGGGGAATGGGGGTGGGAGGGATGTTAGGACCTGTGGTGGTGGAGGATGGGCGCTGGTAGAGGGATGGGTACTTGATCATTGTATAACTGAAACCCAAGCACAAAAATTTGTAAGTCTATAACTGTACCTCATGGTGTTTTACTAATAAAAAAATTTTTAAAAATAAGCTACGGTGATAGAAATAAGAACCAACACCACAGAGAAGGGCGGAGATTCAGGGTGGATGCACCTTTAGGAAAGCTGAGACAATGAAATTTCCAGTACGATGGAAACTATTTCATCTTGAATGGAGATATGGCAGAATATGAAAGGTCAAAAACCATCCAATTGTCTTATTTTAAAAAATCCTTCATTAAAATTTGCTCTGCAGAAATGCTACAGTGATAAGGCGCTTGCCTTGCATGCAGCCACCTCCAGTTTGATGTTGAGTACCAACCACATATGGTTCCGACTTGCTGCCAGGAATGATCCCTGAGCATAGAGCCAATACATATGCACAGCGAGCTGTGGCTCAGATATCCATTCAAAATCTGCATGAAAAATAACATAAATGAGAAATATACAAAATAAAACTGATGTATTCAAGCAGAGGAAAGAGGATATAGCTTAAAATAAAACACACAGAAGTTTGGTTTCCTCCAATAATATGATGAATTCTTTCAGAATGTCCCCAGTTTGGACCAGAGAGATAGTATAGCAGGTTGGTTGTTTGTCTTGCACGTGTCCAACTCAAGTTCAATCCTCAGGGTCCCGTATGGTTCCCAGAGTCTACTAGCAGTGATCCCTGAGTTCCCAGACCTGACCACTGCCAGGTATGGTCCAAAAGCAAAAGAAAGGAAGGGAGGGAGGGAGGGAGGGAGGGGGGGAGGGAGAGAGGGAGGGAGGGAGGGGGATAGAAGGAAGGAAAGGAGGGAGGAGGAGAGGAAGGAAGAAAAAGGGAAGGGAAGGGAAGGGAAGGGAAGGGAAGGGAAGGGAAGGGAAGGGAAGGGAAGGGAAGGGAAGGGAAGGGAAGGGAAGGGAAGGGAAGGGAAGGGGAAGGGAAGGGAAGGGAAGGGAAGGGGAAGGGAGGGGAAGGGAGGGGAAGGGAGGGGAAGGAGGAGGGGAAGGAGAACAGGGAGCAGGGAGGGGGGAGGCGAGGGGAGTATTTTCTGCCCCTCGTGCTATGAAAGTAAGTTGACATAAAACTCCCCAGACGTCTTCATACTCTTCCTACTAGTTCAACTGTGCAGTGCATGAGCTCAGTAATGGCCGCCTTGGAGGTTGCATCCAGGCAGAATTGTTAATGTCAGGCCCTGCAAAATTTGTTTCTACCTGTCATTTCGCCTCTCTAAGGCTGTTATTTCCCTTAAATTTCAGTGACGTGTAAAGTTATCTCAAACTCTCCACTCCCGATTCTGATACTGTGTTTCCTATGAATGTTTTTAGACTCTGATATGGGGTCAGAAGTTTTCACAAAAGCCAAGGTCCCTGAGCCAAGACCCCTGCTTGGAGGGGAACCCTACTCAGAGAAGGGACCCATTCTGTCACTGTCTGCATCTACAGAATCTTTCTGTAGGACATCTCCAATTTCTTTCTTATTGCCCCAACCTTGGCTTTATAACTCAGGATATATCTCAGGCATACAGATTCACAGCTCTTCAAATTTATATTAATGCACATGCCCAAAACCCAGGTGCCTTCTTCTGTGGGGCTCTTGTATCCCTTGGACCCTTTTGTCTCTGCACCCCTCTGTTCCACACAGTTCTGGGGCACCATCCAGGGCTTCCCTTGGCTTGGCTTTGTCTCTGCCCTTGCTTTGCATCTTTAAAATCCCTGCACATGACTGGAATCGCCTATAATTTGTGTCTTTCTCTTTCTGACTTGTTTCTTTTAGAACGAACCCACCAGCTGTGTGCGTGTTATCACACAGCAAGATTTCATCTCTTCCCCTAGCTGGAAGAGTTCAATCTCTTGATGAAATTGTTCTCTCTCAAAGCTTGGCCGTGCCACACTTTTCTCTCCTTCTGATCTCTACCTGGCTTTTTACCCTTCCTCAAATCAACTCACTCCATCCCACCATGCTCAGGGTCAACTCTCTGCAGGCTTACAATGTCAACTCACAAGGTTCTAGTTAATGATACAAAGAAGTTTTTTTTACTGGGTCTGGAGAAATAGTACCATGGGTAGGGAGCTTGTCTTGCATGCAGCAGACCTGGGTTCCATCCCCAGCATTCCATAATTTCCCATGAGACTTGTCAGGAGTAATTTCTAAGCATAGAGCCAAGAGTAACCCCTGAGTATTGATGGGTATGGCACCCCACCTCAAAAAAAAAGTTTTCTTATCATTGCAATACTGATAATGGTCATTAGAGAGCCTTTCTGGTTCTCTCTCTCTTTCTCTCTCTTTCTATCTCTCATTCTCTGTCTCTCTCTCTCTGCATCGTGGTTTGAAAGGTTCTCATTTATATTCCTTTACCTCCTTTCAGCACTCAGTTCTTGTCCAGAATGATCATTTCCAACTATCATTGTCATAGTGGCCCCTTCTCTGGCTTAACTTTCCCACCCCCACACCATGGCAAGCTTCCAATCATGGCCCAATCCTCCTGGCCCTCATTTCTACTGTCTTTGGGTAGTAAGCTCATACTCTGATTTTTATATCCCACGAATGAATGCAGTCATTCTATGTCTATTCCTCTCCTTCTGACTCATTTCACTCTGTGTGATTCCCTCTATGTCCATCCATTTATAAGTTTTATTGTCTTTCTGATATTGATACCATATTGGTCATCTTTCTAAATTCCATAAGAAAGTGAGTGTTCATTGACACTTGTTGAGGACCAAGTGTAGGGAGTTTGGCTTGGTGGGAACCGTGATGTATCTGCTTGGGAGTTAACTCTCACCTGCCCAGGCTTCTCCGTTCCACTCTCACTGTATTACTGCATCACCTCTTAACTTACGTGTTCTTGTCTATTATCTCAATAGCATCTCCCCATATCGTAGATGACGACAACCTCCTCCTGATCCCTCCAATGATTTCAGACTACAGGGAGACGCTTCAGAGCAACAATTCTCACACCACCCACACAGTTTATCCTTATGCTGGTGTGTTCAAGTCATACATGAAGCTGTAGAAGGATGGTATCATTCTATGATGGAATTAGGCTTAGGAAATGAAACTTTGCCTTTTCTGAAATTTTGTGATTGCATTATGCACCTCTATACACTTTCACTCTCAGTTCTCAGTCATTTTTTTATATTTTTGTTGTTAACTTAAATTTCTAATTCCTCTAGGTTGGAACAATAGAACAGTGGGTAAGGTGTTTGTCTTGCCTGCAGCCCACCTAGGTTCAATCCACTGCACTTCATATGGTTCTTGAAGCACTGCCAGTAGTGATCTCTGAGTACTGGTAAGCCCTGAGCACCACCAAGTATGGCCCAAAAGCCAAATTTTTTTAAAATCTAATTCCCTCAACTCCCATCTTTTAGAGGAACAATACTCTATACAGAATCCCTAAGTAATAACTCCACCCGCATATATCCCACTCTGTCTTCTTATCTTTTTGTGGCTCTCTTACCATTTTCAAATACCACACTGTCTTGTCAGAGAACTGCAAGCAGTGAGTGAAAAGGACTTCTCTCCCTTGTATGGGCACTGATATAAATCTCAGGGAATTTTCTGTACAGACCAGCCGAGAGGGAGAAATCGAGAGAGGGAGAGGGAGAGGGAAGAGAAAAGAGGAGAGAGAATAGAGAGAGAAAGAGAGAGACAGACAGACAGAGACAGAGAGATAGAGACAGAGAGAGATAGACAGAGACAGAGAGACAGACACAGACAGACAGAGACAGAGAGATAGAGATAGACAGAGAGACAGAGAGACAGAGAAAGAGAGAGAGGGATTAGCTGCGTGGGTCACTCTGTAGCCACATAGTAAACTCCACCTGAATCCATCTATCACTGTTCTTTCCCGTCTCCTTCCTTGTAACCTTTCTAACAGGGCCCTTTTTTTGTATCTGGTATCACAAGCATACAGGCTATTTTCTATTAATGACCTGATGTTTTGGGGGAAGATAGTGGCTGCCTTCCTCTCCAGGCACCAAGAAGGCCTGGCCTTCATCCCCTGGAAGTATGATTAAGATGTGTCTCAGCCAGGTCACACTGTCTTACAGTGCTTTGAAAGATGAGCAGCTAGCAATGGCTGCAGAGAGGACATTCGCGATGACTTAGTGAAGACCCTGGCATTGGCCTGCACGTTCCTTTATTTTTTGCTGCCTAGTATTCACAAAATGATTACTTCTCATGCCTGGATGGCTAGCTCCCATTAAGGGAACATTTTCCGTCAATGGACAGAGCATATGATTTTATATCTATATGCATATTTTATATATTAATATATAAAAGAGAGAAAGAAAGACAGCCAAGGCATCTGTTACACTGCTGTCCATTTTTTTCCCTAAAACTGTCAACATGAGTCTAGTTAAATGTGCAGTTGCTAAGCCTCGTTTTATTGAAAACTAGTGTCTGGTGCTGCCATGCTCCATTACATTTCTTCATAAAATAGAAGTTTCTCCACATTTTTATACTGTTGTCATCAAAATGTTCTCTTGCATGATATACTTCCATGATATGCCTAGATTGCCTAGAGAGAGCCTTGCTAATTTTGTTGGGGAATCTATCTATGCTGTTTTTCACCTCATGAATCCTGAAGGGTCAGCAATATCCATCCGAAGGAAGAGACTTCGTTTGACGTTGTTTTTAGACACGTGTGTCTGTATGTCTGCGGATCATTTTTGACTTTCTAATTACAAAAGAAGAAATTACAGAGATAGAACAGCAGATAACGAGCTTGCTGTGACCCACAGCATAGAGCTAGGAGTCAGCCCCAAACTCTGCTACGGAAGACTGTCATACCAAAAGATCAAGAACCAAACAGAAAACAAACCAAGTCAAGAGACCAATGTCCAAACAAAGCCAGAAAAGAACAAAAGACACTGCGATTGTAAATGAGTGATACTTATTTAAAGATTAGGTTTTAACATACATATTTATTAAAGAGGAAATCATCTGCAGTGTTTACTTTGTCGTAAGTAGGTAACCTTGAGAATGCCGTGCCTTTATTTTCTGGCCTCCTCTATTTGATCCTTTTCCTTTCTGTCCTTTCTTGTAGAGTGATTTCTTGCTCTTTGTAGGAAACGCAGGAAGGTGAGAAGAAGCAGGATACAGAGGTAGAAAGGATTAATCTGCAGGCTGGGAAGCAGTAGCAATGTGTGTGAAACAATGACAGTGAAAAGAAGAAGCACATTCTGCCCCTTTCCAACTCTAGTTCTTAGAAATATTCAACCTGGGGCCTGAGAGAGCACATCAGAGAAGGCTCTGGCCTTGCATGCAGGCAACCTGAGCTCGGTCCCCCACAAGCCATATGGTCCCCCAAGTACCTCCAGGATGACCTCTGGGGGCAGAACTAGCGTGAATAACCCCTGGTTACATTGCCAGGTGTGGCCCCAAATGGAAAAGAAGTAAGTGTTTAACACTGCTGGTGCATCCCTGGAGATGTGTTCCAAGGTAAGAGGAGAAAGCTCTAAGGAGAGAGACTCTCTGAGCAAAAGAAAAGATTTGAATTAAATATTAAGTTACATAATAGGGAAAGTTAAGTTTTTGAACACCTGTGATTGTGTACTGACATTTTTTTTATCTTCTCCATGAATTCAATAATGGATCAAGACACAGGTGTCTGCTGACTCACTGTCGGAAAGGCTGTTTCAGTAGGAAATGACAACAGTCTGATGCACTTTTAGTAAAACATCTGCTTCAATCACTGGTCTGCCACTCTTAATGGAGTTTTCCAATCAAAAGATCTGTGGCTTCTGTGAATTCACAGAATACAATGGCACCTATAGAAGTGAAATACTGTCATGTCTACACCTATATCCACTGGTTTGAGAATTTTTCAACCTATGTCCACTGGTTTGAGAATTTTTCATTCTCTGTATTTGTTGGGCGTGAAGCTCATGCACAGTGCTCACAGGGTTCAGGGTCTTGTCCTGCTGAGCTGGATGGGCAGTTCCTCAGGCCCTGATGTTGAAGGCTCTTACTGTGCTGGGGTTCAAGTTCAGATCAGGGCAGGCAGAGCACAGGCCCAACTGCTTAGCTTTGTCCCTGGTCCAGAGGTTTTGACTTTAAATAAGATTCAATTAAACCAAACTGTGTCTAGTGCCAGGATTCTTAACAGACTCCTCGATCCATTTCCGTTTTGAGAGCCTCCTATGTCACACTCATCAGATGAGTAAGATCAATTGCCTCATCAGAAAGAACAAGACAAAGATGAGTCAGTCCAGCACAGGCAGTGTTTTCCCAGGCACCGAGGAGCGAGCAGATGGTGGGTGGGGAGGACACAGTGCAGTTAGGATAGGGGACTCATCAGAAAGATGCTGATGGCCACAGCTACAGAAACAGATGCAGAGAGACTGGAACCCAGTTCAGCCGAGAGGTTGTTTATCACAGGGTATGTGGGGAACATACTATTCATCAGAGGAACAATTGTGGCCTCTAGCATTCCATGGAGGTCGACCTTATTTGTTTAGTCAATATTTGAATGTCTATCTTAGATAAGAGATTATAATTTTCGTGTATATAAAAGCAATCCAAATCAGTGCAACTAAATCACATCAAATGCTGACCTTGGAGAAGCATCTAATGGCATGCACCAGCTGGTGGATAAACCAGTTTATTGATTTATCCTATGTTATTCTACTTTTTTTATACCACTGATGACCAAATGAACAGTGTAATAATATATCCAAGCAGGACATTTTCCATGATCAACAGGTCTAATTGGAAAGCAGTACTCACCTTTGTGAAGAATGGTGAACCTTATTCATGTTACTTAGTGAAGAAAATTCTTAAGTAATTCGTCTTCATTATTGCTCCTTGGAAACAGAAAAGAGGTTCCTATATCTGCTTTAAAAAGAGGGGTGGCAAAAGGACAGAGAGAGTAAGAGGAAATGTGACTGCTACTGAGACAGGGGGTGGGAAGGGGTGGGGGTGGGAGGAGGGATACCGGGAACATTGGTGATGGATAATGGGCACTAGTGGAGGGATGAGTACTCGAACATTGACTGAAACGCAATCATAAAAGTGTGTAAGTCTGTGTAACTGTGTCTCACGGTGATTCATTAAAATAAAAAATTTAAAAATAAAAGGAGAGGTGGTGTTATACATTGTTGATTATTAAACAAGATATTTTCAAGCTTAAAATGTTATTTATCAAGGAAATGTAAACCAAAGCAATTATGAGAGATTGCCTCACACCAATGAAACTGGAACAGATATAAAAGAACAGAAACAACCAGTGTATGGGAGAAAAAGAATTCTCATCCACTTTTGGTGGGAATGTTGATTAGTTCAATTTCTTTGGAAGAGTATATGAATACTTTTCAATAAAGCTAAGAACTGAGCTTCCAAGTCCCATTCTTGGCATCCCAGCATACCAAAACCTCTATTCTGAAAAGGCATTTGGTTCCTTTTTTCATTGCAGCACTATTTACAATATCCCCAAACTGCAAACAACTCAAGAATCCAAGAGCAGGTGACAGGATAAGGCAACTATGGTATCTATACGCAATGGAACGCTGCAAGGAATGACAAAACCATGCAGTATGCCATTATGTGGATGGAACTGGAGAGTATCATGCTGAGCAAAATTGGGGGAAGAGTGAAGATACAAAATGATCTCTTTCATATATGAAATATAGATAAAATAAGGGCTGGAGTGATAGCACAGCGGGTAGGGCGTTCGCCTTACAAGCGGCCAACATGGCCGACCCGAGTTCGATTCCTCCGCCCCTCTCGGAGAGCCCGGCAAGCTACCGAGAGTATTCGATATGCCAGACACAGTAACAACAAAGTCTCCAATGGAGACGTTACTGGGCCCGCTCGAGCAAATCGACGATCAACGGGAGGGCCTTTACCTTTACCTTTTAGATAAAAATAATAGGGGAATAATAAATTTCAAATGCAACGAACCATGAGAACACATCTCAAAACTGAGTGTCCAATAGTGGGGGGAGGAGAGAACTTCACTCTACAAGGGTCTGTAAAATGCCACCAGGAATTTAGGGTACAGTTTGAAGCTAAGCTACAGTTTTCTCAAAATGGAGAAACTGAAGAAAATTCAGGAAAAGCATATTTGTCTACATGAATATTGAAGCTAATCCTGACAATTGCATTTTCAATGGCTTTGTGGAGACATTTAGATTAATGTTAAACTATCTGAAATCAGTATTCTGCTTAATATTACCCAACACAAGTTAACTGACATCAACCATTATCTTTATGCTCACTTTTATCTTATCCAGAACTTTAGTTTGGACACAACCAGGACAGTTTGACTTCATGCCATTTGTCCAACCATTAGTTGGCACAGCTCATGTCCAGCCTTGGTCAGCATAGTTTGCATGATTGGATATGGCTAACTCTGTGTATCCAATATTAGTTGGAACAGCTCACAGGGTTGGACAAGAATGAATGTTTGATTTCACTGTATATTTGAGATTTGGGTTACCTCTCCATGCCATATGTTGAAGTTGGATTCTCCAAGACCTTTCCAGTGTGGTGGGGTTGGAACCCTGGCTACCGTGATAGAATGTTCTCCAGGTTGCTGGAATTACATGGCAGCTACTTTTCACAGAGCTGGTATCTGGAGACTAAGAGTAAACTAACACTTCCTGATGACTGAGCCTTGGATGTCACACATATAATTGGAGTTTAGGGAGCAAAGGCAGTAATAAAGACAAAATCATTGTGACACGAATAGATAAAATTCAGTGTACATGAGAAGGACATGGAATTGGCTTGGGGCTAAGAGATCTTACTTATTGATGCAGGTGGAAAGGTAGGATGCACAGATAGTGACATAGATAAGGTGGGAGTTTAGTTAAGATGGGAATGGTGCTGTTATGTTGTTAGTTGCATGAAAAGAAAATACAGTGCAGGGAGAGAGAGTAATTTGTGGGTTAGGGTTCAAAAACAATGGAAAGTGTTGTTTGGACAATTATTTACAACTATAAACAAAGTCTACCAATTAAGCATATAAAGAAAGCTTTAGTAAAAGATGTTCATTCAGGGGATAGAGAGATCATACAGCGGGTAAGACACTTGTCTTGCATGTGGTCAACCAGGCTTTAATCCCTGTCACCATATGTGGACCCCTGAGTACAGAGCCAGGAGTAGGCCCTGAGCACAGTCCAATGTGGCCCCCAAGGCAATATGTATATATACATATATATATGTGTGTGTGTGTGTGTGTGTGTGTGTGTGTGTGTGTGCACGCACTCGTGTGTGTGTGTTACAAAATATTATACATCATTGCTAGTACCACATCTACTCCTCTTAAAGTGGATTTGTTAAATTTTGGAAAGATCTTATGAATATAATTCTCGATCTCCAGATCTAAATTCTGACTGTGATAATTCATCTGTAAACTTCAAATCAAATAAATACTAATGATTGGATTTTATTTAAAACTTTTTACCTTTTTGATTAATGTTTCATTGAAGTGTCACTGTTTACAATATTACTGAGGTTGTTGTTTTGCAGTCACTGACTTACTCCACTGATCCTTCCACCAGTTTCTCATCTTCTCAGTTTCTGATTCTGTTGATCATGTCCCAGGGTTTGTTTGCTCTGAGTAAATGGTACTTTTCTTTGTTTCTTTACACTGCACACATGGGCTGGATCATCGATTACTTATCTTTTACTCTCTCACTTCACTTGGCATGACAACCTTTAATGCCATTCAGCTTGCCACAAACGACAACATTTCACCGACAACATTTCACCTTTTCCAATAGCTGAATAGTATTCCATTTGGCTCACGTGCTGCAACTTCTTTATCCACTTCCCTTTGATTTGGTACTTGAGCTGTTTCTCAGTCTTAGCTATTGTATGTGATGGTGCAATGAAAGATGCGTGTGGGTGCCTTTCAGATTAACGTGTGCTGTGTGCTCAGGATAGACCTCCAGGGATGCAATTCCTGGGTCCTATTGAGCTTCTGTCCATAATGTTTTGGTAGATCTCAAAACCTTATTCCAAAGTGACTGACCCATACACAATCCCACCAGCAGTGAATAACGGTTACTTTCTCACCCATCCCTGCCAAAACATGGTTCCCAGTCTTTTTCGTGTAGGCCATTCTCACAAGTATGAGGTGATATTTCATTGACATTTGAATTTTCCTGATAATCAGTTATCATGAAGAATTTTTTATGTGCCTGTTGGATACCTTTATGTCTTTATTGAGGGTATCTTTATGTCTTCCTCAGAGCTCAAGATCTTAGACATCTTTGCCTATATTATCCTCAGTATATTTTATATAGACAGATTTGATACCAAGGTTTTTAATGCTATCTTTGTGGAGCTCATGAAATGAAATAGGTATTTAAACAAGTGAAGGATATTTACTTTCCCCACTATTATTCATCCTGTTACTGGGTGTCCTAGCCATTACAATTAGATAAGAAAGAGAGAGTGAAGAGTTCAAATTGATAAAAAAAAAAGTTAAACTGTCACTTCTCACAGAGGACATAATATTACACATAAAAGACCTCACGGACTCCAGCAAAGAGATCCCAGATATTGTGAACCTGTACACTAAAGCAATAGGCCACAAACTCAATGTACATAAATATGTTGCATTATTTTATGTAAACAATGATGTAGAAAAGAAAGAAATTTTTAAATGACCCCATTTATGAATGTGTTAAAAAATCTCTAGTATCTAAGAAGCAATCTAACATAGATGGTAAGAAGGCTGTTTAGTGAAAATTATAATTTACTTATGAAAGAAAAAAGATACAAAGAAATCTTCTTTGGTCATGGATAGGAAAGATCAACTTTGTTAGAAATGACCATCGGATCAAAAGTAATTTACAGATGCTCTGGGGGATATAAAGTAACAAAATATGAGATTAATACCCAAGAATAGTTGAGATCAGCACCAGGAGGATTACTCCATAGCTTAGAGGCCAGCCGGGCATTCTAGGGGAAAGGGCAGCTCAGATAGAGAAGGGAGCACCAAATAAAGGGTGTTTGGAGGATCCTCCCAGGAGGGGAGATTCATGTTGAAAGTAGACTATGGACCAAACATGTTCGCCACTCAATGCCTCTTTTGCAGACCACAACACCCAAAAGGAGAGAGAGAACACAAGGGATTGCCCTGCCACAGAGGCAGGGTGAGATGGGGGGATGGGGGTGGGAGGGATATTATCCATGGTGGTGGAAAATGGGCACTGGTGAAGGGATGGGTATTTGATCATTGTATAATCGAAACCCAAGCACAAAAAATTGTAAATCTATAACTGTACCTCATGGTGTTTTACTGAAAAAAAAAAGTAATTTACAGATGCTGCATGATCCCCATTGAAATTCCCATAACATTCTTCAAGGATGTAGAGCTAATACTTCTAAAATTCAGGTGGAAACATAAAACTGAAAATAGGCAAAGCAATACTGAGAATAAAGAAGATGAAAGGCCTTACATTTCCAGACTTTAATACTCACCACAGTTATAGTAATCAAGTCCCCCAAGATTTAGCCTCTGCTTTAAAAATAAATTCTCAACTCTATATAACTTGACACCCCCAATTTTCAGGGGAAGTGGAGAAATTAGGGAAGTTATGTCACGAAATTTGAGTCGTGGCTCTCACTCTCACCTATATCCCTTCTTAGGATGAAACTTTAGCTCCATCTCACTGAGAAATTTATTGTATGGTAGGCCAGTTTAATTACACTTCTTATTGGACTCAGAGAGTTTAAAATTGACTGAATATGTTATTAATTCAAGTCAGTTGCACCAGACAATTTAAGAATATCAAAATGCAGGGGCCAGAGAGTTACTGTAGCAGGCAGGACCCTTGTCTTGGACTTGGCCAACCCAGATTCAATCCCTAGCATCCTGTATGGTCCCAATCCTTGTCATTCCATATGATTCCCACAAACCTTGCTGGATTGATCCCTGAGTGAGAACCAGAAGGAAGTCCTGAGTACCATAGGTGTGTCCTCTCCCCCTCTCCTTCCCCAACATGCACAAAAAAGAATATTGAACTGCTGTTTTACTTCACCTAAACAGAGAATTATCTTCAATCAGAATTTAGCCTAGTTGTTGGGTCTTACTGAAAACCTGGAAAACTGGATTCCTTTAGGATCAACTGGTGTCTAAATTATTGGAACTTTATGAAGTGTGTTAAGTACTCTCACTCCTGTAAAACTTAGTGGAGTTTCTAACGGGGTTCATCCCAAGGATAAATTCAACTCCACCTATGTCCTTCAGTGACCAGACTAACAGAGAGAGAGACAGAGAGAGAGAGAGAGAGAGAGAGAGAGCAAATCCTACTGTTGCAGGCCGGTAGGTGGGCTACCCAAACCCCAATGAACTGTTGGGAAATAATAGAATTTAAGAAGTTGTCTAGCCTTTAAGTAGCCCAAAGACATGAAGACCACATTCTTTTGAGATGCAAATCCTTAACTCTTGAGAGCTTTCTTGAGTTATCAACCAAATGCACAAACACAAGGCCCCCACAGAAGGAGGACCCCTCAGAAAAGAAGCCAAAAACAATCTAAGAAATTGTGACAAAAGCATCAACAGTGCAAAGGATGAGATTACAAAGAAACAAACCATCAGCAATGCAAGGGATGAGACTACAAGAGACCATGAACATGCATGCTTTTCTGATGGCAATGCCCAAAGCCATGCAGGACACATCACTTTGAAATGCAAGTCTTGAGTTCTTTGGAAATGGAGAAGTTGAAGAACTATTCAGATACAGAAACTGAGCCACCACCCAGAAGAGGGTGGGCCCCTCAGGAAAGGAGAAGCTTCAGGAGGCTCTAAGTGTTGTATTAAGAATAGAAGGAACCATCAAGAGTCCAGGTTTTCCCTGTGATAACTCCCAGTTTAACTTGCATGTGTGCAGAGAACTCCAGGACAAGATGATTAAGAGATATTTTTTAACCTTCTCCCAAAATCCATGCTCTGCATTTTTCCCACTGGAGAAGCTAAGGTTTTCTCTTGAATATGTATTTCTTTTTCTCTCTCCTCAGATTTCTCTAAATTTCTTTCAATAAAACTATTTTGCAGAATAAAAGGAAGGAAGGAAGGAAGGAAGGAAGGAAGGAAGGAAGGAAGGAAGAAAGGAAGGAAGAGGAAAGAAAGAGGGAAGAAAGAAAGAGGAAAGAAAGAGAAGGAAGGGAAGAAGGGAGGAAGGCAGAAAGGAAGGCAGCAAAACTGCATGGCACTGGAACAAAGAGAGACTTAGATCAGTAAAACAGAATTGAGAGTTAATAGGTAAATCCACCAAAGTATGAAGTTAATTTTCAACAAAGAGCCAGGTGTATGAAGTGGAGCATGGAGAGCCTCCTCAATAAATAATGCTGGGAAAACTAGAAAGCCACATGCAAAAAATATATGTATTAAAATGTGGGAAATATAGAAATATAGTAGGGAAATAACAAGTGCCCAGAGGCAATCAAAACTGAGAACTTGTCTTCAATAGGAAGCTTACCACAGCAGTAGAGGAGGGTGAGCACAGAATGGGGGCTGGGCACTAGGACAATGGAGGGGAGAAGTGAACATCTGGTAGAAGGTGTGGTGCTGGAATGTTCTAAGCAAAAAACCCTGCCATTAACATAGTACTGTAAACAATGCTGCTAAGTAAAATAAATATAAAATTATATAAATTTAATTATGTTTTCAATTAAATTCTATTTAATTAAATTTAAAATACGCATAAGAAATATAGCATTTTCTGTATATCTACCTGAAATTTAATTCGAGTCTTCATAGCACTGAGCTGGGAAAGACAAGCTCCTTGATTCCAGAGAAAGCCTCCACTGGGTCTCAGGGCTCTGTATCAGACCCTCGCAGTTCTTGATGGAAGTTACCCGCAAGGGCCCCTTGCTGACGGGCCTCCTAGACATCATCAAGGAGCCCTGACAGGAACGACAGATGCTCTGCCGCCCTTGCTTCCGTGCCATCTACCCAAGCCCAGTGGCACAGGTCGAGTGTAGCTGCTAGCCAAGTATCGTGTCTCCCCCTTCTCGCTTTCCTGACTTTTGGGTTTGTTTTTGGGGGGCCACACCAG
The DNA here is from genome assembly GCF_029834395.1 of Sorex fumeus. NCBI lineage: Eukaryota > Metazoa > Chordata > Mammalia > Eulipotyphla > Soricidae > Sorex > Sorex fumeus. The sequence goes on along the minus strand of NW_026606065.1, from coordinate 22,231,389 downwards.
GTAGTTCTCAGGGATTAATTCTGGCTCTGTGCTCAGGGATCATTCCTGTCATGCCAGGAGGGGCCAGCTGCGTGTCAAGCAAGCTACATCACCTCTGCACTACCTTCCCCATCCTTTGTAAGGACTAAGAAGCAGCCAGAAGATGGAGTGATGTTGCTAGGTCCTTTCCTGAATCAGGACCTTGTGACCAAGTACTCGTTTTGGGAAGCCTGTGCTGTGTTCAAATCCCAGCTGTGCCTTCCTTCTGCCCTGCTGGCAGCCCTCCCAGCCTCCTCGACCCTAAAGGGAGCTAGAGCTGGCCTCCCCACTGCATCCTTCACTGGATTGAGAATTATTTAATTTTACATATTTTGTTTGTTCATTTTTGAAGCTTTATTAGATTCTATGCTGGAACGTCTTGGTCACCCGCATTCCCTGTCCATATCAATCCATTTATTATTGGAAGGGAATTTTAGTTTTAACTAGAAGAATCCAAAAAAGAACCTATGTGGCTTGGGCTCTGTATTTATTGTCTTGTTATGATTCATAGTACACCTTTTTGTGTTAGGCTGCCATGCCACAAAACTGAAATTAAATGGTATCTGCTGCTTAACTGTTTACAGAGTCCTTGAGGAGATATTCTATTATTTACTTCTAATACAATTTGGTAAGGACAAAGATTAAAAGTGGGCTTTTTCTTTTACTTTAAGCCCTTTGCTAGGTGAGAAAATTAAGTTCTTAAAAATTTGTGACTGCCCAAAGGTCAAGTAGGAGATAACCATTTCTGGAAGATTGATGGTGACCTGGTTTCTCTGCTCTAATAAGATATTATCCTCTAGGACCAGAGCAGTAGTGCAGCAACAAGGTGCTTGCTCCGCACGTCACTGACCTGAGTTCAATCCTGGCCTCCCATAGGGTCCCAAACGCACCATCAGGAGTGATTCCTGAGTGAACAGCACTGGGTATGACCCCAAAACCAAAACATATATATTATTACAACTACATTTTAGGTCTATTTTTTAAATAAACAAAACATATAACTTTGTGAGTTTGTGCAGATACATGTGCAGAGCTGATTTGCTGAGGAGGAAAAGGGACATTCTTACCCCATGTCATCATGCCATTACACATGTCTGACAGGACTTATGTCTATCAGACTGGACTGCACTGAAGAGTGAAGGCTGTTAGTTTATTTCATATTAGTATGCATTTTCCAGATTTTTGTCTCTGACTAGAAATATCACTTCAACTCTACTCACCATGGCAACAAAATAGCTGAAGATTCTTACAGCTTGCCTACTGGAGAAAAATACTTGAAAATATCCTTCTATGCTAAAATTGGTTTTGTTTTCACAGTGCCACACGAAACTACTGAGGGTGAGGGATTTTACCATACATTTCAGATGGAATCACCCACCAGGAACATTGAGGATGCACTTCAGGGGACAAAACTACAGAAGGGAAGGAAGGAAGGAAGGAAGGAAGGAAGGAAGGAAGGAAGGAAGGAAGGAAGGAAGGAAGGAAGGAAGGAAGGAAGGAAGGAGAGAGGGAAGGAGGGAAGGAGGGAGGGAAGGAGGAAAGAGGGAGGAGGGAGGGAAGGAAGGAAGGAAAAAGGAAGTGAATAAATGGAGGGAAGGAGGAGGAAAAGAGGAGAAAGTAGAATTAAAAAGGAAAGAAGAAATGCCATATTATACTTATGTTCCTGATGACAGTTTGTCTAAATTTGTGTTCCCACAAACCATCTTTCTTCACTTATATCATTGCTCTCACTTTGTTCTTGAATATTTTAAATTTATCTGACTATTATTTTATTGAGGGCAAAGGCCTTGAGATCTCTTAGTTTATTCATTCTCAATCATATACCAATATTTTGTGTTGGCTACCAATGCTAGAATAATAAGCTATAGAGTAAGCTTTGATAAAAGAATTTAAAAATCATAGACTAGAAAATAACAAATGTCAAAGAAATTTTAGTAACTTACCAAGTAAGCTAGATAATTAATTGCCAAGTCATTTTGAAATAATTATATATTTTCAGTTATTTATATGTATGTCACTAGATTTCACTGTCTCTTGAGAAATTTTCATATTACTGTTCTGTATAAACATATTTTATACTTTATTCCCTATGTAAGAGAGTAGTTTCCCCAAAACAAAACTTGCAGAGCTTGATAAACACATTGAGAATTCTGTCTTTTTAGCTCCTGGTCATCCACAAACATTCGTCTTTATTTTGAGAAGAGATGCTTCAGCGGAGAGCTGTCAGAAGGATTAATGATCAGCAATCCAGGAGAATAAAAAAAGCCCAGGACTTACTTTAGAGCTTGCAACGTCTCTGGTGTAAATACTCTGACCATTCAACACTCACTCTCTGGACACACCCCAACATCTCTGCACGCTGTGCTGGAGCTGGTCCAGGAGAGAAATGAAATCACTCTAAAGAGTCCCGGGCAGTAGCTACAATAGCTACTGAGTCTTGAATATATTAATATCTTTAAATTTAACAATCATCTGAGACTTTTAAAAATGCATATATTCCTTAGTACTCACAGGTGTCAAGGGGCTCCCGTGCTCACTGAGGCTGGCACTGTAGCTGTGCCTTAGACTCAGTTAGTCTGCCTTGGGGTGCCCACTTCCCTGGCCTGGCCTTTGGCTGGAGAAAGGAGCTGTGTCACTCTGCTCGGTCCAACTGTGGCTCAGCAATGAGGTAGGAAACAAACTTGCTTCAAAATAAGAATGTCTGCAGTTGTTCTTGCTTTGAGTGTGCGTGTTCACACAGACACAGATACTGGTCAACTCCCAACATGGGGATTGCAGATGTGCTCACGTGTGACCACACTCACATAAGAAATTCTAGAAATACAGCAGATTTGACAATAGGGAGTGCTGTGGTTCCTTCCCTCAGGCAGTGGGTGAAGGAGGTGGTACATTTGGAGACCAAATGAGCTCGCTCTCCTGAGAGTGAAGACTGAGGGGTCTTTGAATTCTCTAGGAGTGAGTTTAATGCATTGGGATTAAATTGTAGTTTCCATTTTCCAGGTGGTGGGAGAGACATGGCTACAGGAAATGAATCTGTTACAAAGTGGAGAGAAGGAAAGAAGTTAAACTCATTTCACACTTTTGGGTATGGCATTGATAAAACCATCACTATTCCATAAACTAGTCTTAGCTATCGAAGGCAGATTTTCCTTAGAGGAGGTGATGTGAATCTTTGTCCACCCATTTTGGTGTGAAGACATTGAGTCTTTTTTATTATTATAATACCTCATTTTTTTCCCTTTTTACTATTTAAGCATACTTCAAACACAGGTGGGAAACAAATTAATATAGAAAAGATGTTCCCAGAATAAAAAAATAAAGCAAGTAGCTTCTGTTTGTATTAAAGAAAAAAAATGAAACTCATAAAAAACTTAAGTGACTTACTCAAGGTCAGATACTCACTGAGAATGAAAGCAGAATAGAGTGGGACTCTCCTGAGACGCTGGGAAGCTATTTCCATTTAAATATGCTATCCTGAATTGCTGTGCTGCATCCTGGCCAGAAACTCTCTCTTAGAGTTCTCAGGACATTTCCCTCCTTCTACCAGTAGCTCAGGCACTTTTTTAAAAATTTTATTGAATCACCATCAGATAGTTACAAGCTTTCATGTTTGGGTTACAATCACACAATGATCAAACACCCATCCCTCCACCAGTGCACATTCCCCACCACCAATATCCCTAGTATACCTCCTTTCCCACCCTCTGCCTGCCTCCATGGCAGACATTATTCCCCATACTCTCTCTCTACTTTTGGGAATTATGGTTTGCAATGCAGATACTGAGAGGTTATCATGTTTGGTCCATTGTCTACTTTCAGAACACATCTCCCATCCCAATCGGTTCCTCAAGCCATCTTTTTCTTGTGACCCCTTCTCTACTCCAGCTGTCTTCTCCCCTTTGCCCGTGAGGCAGGCTTCCAGCTATGGAGCAATCTTCCTGTCACTATCCTTAGGTGTCAGCCTCATGTTACGTTGTTTTATACTCCACAAATGAGTGCAGTGCTTCTATGTCTGTCCCTCTCTTTCTGGCTCATTTCACTTAGCATGATACTCTCCATGTCTGTCCGTTTATAAGCAAAGTTCATGACTTCATCTCTCCTAACAGCTGTATAGTATTCCATTGTGTAGATATACCAAAGTTTCTTTAACCAGTCATCTGTTCTAGGGTACTTGAGTTGTTTGGTTGTTGGTTGTTTCTAGATTTTGGCTACTGTGAACAGTGCTGCAATGAACATATAGATGTCATTTCTATTGTGCTTTTTTGCATCCTCAGGATATATTTCCAGAAGTGGTATTGCAGGGTTATATGGAAGCTCAATTTCTAGTTTTTGAAGGACTGTCCATATTGTTTTCCAGAAAGGCTGAACTAGTAGGCATTCCCACCGACAGTGAAAGAGCGTCTCCCTTTTTCCCCACATCCATGCCAGCACTGGTTGCTCATATACAAATAACGAAAGAGAAGAAAGAGACATTAAAAAAACAATCCCGTTCACAAAAGTACCTCTGAAAATCAGGTACCTCGGAATCATCTTAACCAAATAGGTGAAGGACTTATACAAGGAAAATTAAAAAACACTACTTCAAGAAATAAAAGAGGACACTAGGAAATGGAGACACATCCCCTGCTCATGGATAGGGAGGATTAACATTATCAAAATGGCAATACTGCCCAAAGCACTATACAAATTTAATGTGGTCCCTATCAGGATACCCATTACAGTTTTCAAAGAAATAGACAAAATTCTCCTGAAATTCATATGGAACAATAAACTCCCATGAATAACTAAAGCAATCCTTGGGAAAAAGAAGATGGGTGGCATTACCCTCCCCAACTTCAAACTGTACTACAAAGCAGTAGTAATTAAAACAGCATGATGCTGGGCTAGAAACAGACCTGTAGACCAATGGAACAGAATTGAATATTCTGTCACAGACCCCCAAATATATGACCACTTAATCTTTGACAAAGGAGCAAGAAATGTGAAGTGAAACAAGGAAAGCCTCTTCAACAAGTGGTGCTGGGAAAACTGGATATCTACTGGCAAAAAAATGAACTCTGACCTCTGTCTAATGCCAGGCACAAAAGTCAGATCAAAGTGGAGTAAAGCCCTCAGTATCAGGCATGAGTCCATAAAATACAAGAGGAAAATGTAGGCAGAACTCTCCTCGACATTGAAGCTAAAAGCATCTTTGAGGACGAAACAGCACTGACCATGCAAGCAGAAGCAAACATAAACAAATGGAACTACATAAAACTAAGAAGCTTCTGCACTTCAAAAGAAACAGTGACCAAAATACAGAAAGGGCCCACAGAATGGGAAAAAAATATTTACCCAATAGCCATCTGATAAGGGATTAATATCCAGGATATACAAGACACTAGTAGAATTGTACAAGAAAAAATCCTACAACCCCATCAAAAAATGGAAAGAAGAAATGAACAGAAGTTTCTTCAAAAAAGAAATACAAATGGCCAAAAGGCACATGAAAAAATGCTCCACATCACTAGTCATCAGGGAGATGAAAATCAAAACAACAATGAGATATCATCTAACACCACAGAGACTGGCACACATTCAATAGCTCAGATGTTTCACTGGGGATATTTAAAAGATTTTGAATGCCAGGATCAAGCATTGTCATCAAAGCTCCATTCACTTCTACCCAAGGAAGTACTAATGAATAATCCAGAAAATTTACCTGCTCTGACATTGTAGATCTTTGCCAGAAATCAAACAGCTAAGACTAAGAAATATTTTGGTTATTTTCTGGTTGAAATATTTTTCTAATTTTTCAAAGGTAACAGGTCTGTTTTGAATTTCTCTCTTTATTGATTAACTTTATTTCTCATCTCAGAAATAATTTTACTCGTGTTTTCAAAGTTATTTGTTTAGTGTTGAATAAAACATTCTTGTAGTTTCATTTCCTCTGTGTCAGGTTAGTTCACATCCTGTAGAGTTTTAATATTAGCCTTTGCCTCTCTTCCTTTTTTCCTAGAAAGTTCTAGCTGTTTATTTGTGTGCCTTATTAAGCCTTTCTTTCCCTTCAAAGATCAAACTGTAATATTTGACTATTGTTATCTCAGAGATCACCTGCAAGCTTTTCCCTGATGCTAGGCCTGTCAAAAGTCTGTAAATATTCAAAGTCTAGACAGCAGGAAAGTTTGTCTCTTTTTCTCCATTCGTGGTTGTGTTTTAATAAACGATAATATCTTTGACTTATTCTATGTGGAATTCTGTGGGGTGGGGGAGTCTTCCAAATTGATTTTTGTAACTGAATATGAATGGCCACTTTGCGGCCTGTTGCGGGTAAGTTCTCAGGGTATCAGTGAAGGATTTGGATCTATCAGTTCACTCCTGGCAGGTACAAGAAGCTCTGCGAGACTGTTAAAAACACAGTGAACATTTGACCCTAAACTTCCTCCTTGAAACAAACAAGTCTGCATCTGACACAAAGGGTGAAGGTCGTGGTAGAGCTTGAAATGGAAGTTTCTCCTAAGCCCATGTTTGTTCATTTGGCTTTAAAATTTCTTTGAATAATCTCATCAGAATCCAGACCAGAGAGCGGCTCACCTGGCCAGGTGTGCCTCATCCATCTTGGAGCGTCCTCCGCCATTCATCACTGAAAAGCAAGAGTGACCTCTGGGCGGAAGACAGCTTCATTCATCACTCACAGACACAGCTTGCACGATCTGGCAATTCAACTTGAGTGTCTGTGAACCAGGACAGAGGACAATTTTCTAGACAGCTGTAAGAATTATTTTAAAATGCCATGGACAACCTGAGAGTTTCCTTGGACTGGTAGATGGGCATATGGTCACTTAACAAAAAGGCCAATTCTCTGATCATTATATCAAGAAGATCTTTTTGTTCATCAAATTTTAAGTCATTTGCATAATGATTTTGCTCACATACTGTATCACACTGATAGCACAGCGGGTAGGGCATTTGCCTTGCACGCAGCCCATGCAGCTGACTTGAGTTCGATTCCTCCGCCCCTCTCGGAGAGCCCGACAAGCTATCGAGAGTTCCTCGCCCTTGCCGCGAAGCCTGGCAAGCTCCCCATGATGTATTCAATATGCCAAACACAGTAACAACAAGTCTCACAATGGAGATGTTACTGGGCCCACTAGAGCAAACTGATGAACAATGGGAGGACAGTGCTACTGTATCACAACCAAGGCATCAATTGATGACCCACTGCATTGATTCTTCTTGAGTTACTTCCTGTTTACATTCAATAAACGTTTAGGCTATTTTATCACACGCAAAATGATGTATCTTCTTTGTCATGGATTTCACACTTTATCAATACAAACTCCCTTTCAGGTACCCCAAAATGTTGAATAATTGTACATTTACACTTATTAACATTATGGTTACTGTTTTCAGCTTCTGCCCAACATTATTTAAATGTGTTAAGTCTCAACAATTTTATAGTTATTATAACATACATTTGAATTTTATTCTACAAATCGATTAAGCCTGTTCTGTTTTATGTACAACTTCAGTTATAATCCGCGTGGCTATTCTTGGTTTTTGCTTAGTGTTTCATGTCGTGCTTTCTGTTTTTAATGGTTTTCATATGATTTTGCCAGTTCTACTGTGTTATTTGTGCATGTGCTCTTCCTCTGATTATCTGGAACTTTTTGTAGTATTATTCTGGTAGTTAACTTTACAACTTTGTCTTATGAGAAATCTCTAGCTTGCTTTCTCTGAATTTGGTGATGAATATGATTTATATATTCCTTTTCCATAAAATATTTCTAACAATCAAAGACAACATTTTCACAGGCGCAACGCCCATCTTCTGTGCCCTCCTGTTGTGCAAGACAGTTAATACCAAAGACCAAGAGAACCATCAAAAATAATAAATACACAAATGTGTAGATACATGATGGAATAACTTTAGTTACAAAGATTTCTTTCCACAGAGTAGTATTTATTGCAATTTTTGCTGGTATCCTGGCAGATGTGTGCATCTTTCAGGGTGGCTTATGTATATTAGTTCTCAAGTTTGATAGAGTGCAGTAAACCCAGGGGACTAGAGTCTTCTGTGTGAGGGGCATTGAATTTCTATACCACAAATTAAGGTGGGTCCAGGTGAAAAATAAGACATAGCTGTGATTCAGATGGGTTAATTTTGCTTGCTGTGTTGATGGAAGTGTTCTGTCTGCAGCCATTTCTCCTAATTCTCATTTCTTACTTTCTGAACCTTTTTTTCAAGGACAAACCTGGGTGTGCATGGCCTGGGCCCTGTTTACCTGGACTCCTCCTTCCCACTTGGTTTAGTTGCTTCCTGTGCCTGCCGCATCTCCCACTCTATAATACGTTGTATGAAAACTGTAGCCACTGAAGAGGAAGTAGAATATCATAAATACTGAGTCTGTGCTCAGGATCAAACAATCAATTAACACTGCTGAAGTCTTCAATTCTAATGAACCCCTGGAGGGTCGTCATGTTCTTTTAATATTGTGTGTGTGAAAATGCAAGGAGGAAGCAGAATGCAAGCACAAACAGTACAATTTTTTAGAGCTCCAAGCAAAGAACAAAAGATAACTACTCAGAATTTTAAATGACTCCTTTTGAATACTTCATACAGTGTAGCTTAATTAAAAAACAAAGTAATCTATCTCTGAGAAATAATTTTTAATATTAAATTTGTACTCATTAATTAACTTACCCAACCATAGATTCATTAAATATAAATTAAATGCCCACTCCATCCTGGGGAATGAGTCATAAAACTGAGTTGACAGGACTTATACTATTTTTCAATTAAAAATAGCATACTATTTTTAAATTAAAAATATTCATTGACTTATGGGAAACGTAGGAAAATGATTTCACAAGAGAAAGCAAAAAATAAAATACATCAATAGTTACAGTAAAATGGAATTAGAATTATAGTCATTGTATTATACAACCTTCTTGTTTGGGTTCAAATGAAGCATTTTTATTTTATTTATATGCCCCTTCTTAAGTCATTTACCCCTCCTTCAATGAATTACTGTTCTTCCATGTAATTAGATGGTTAATTTAATGAATTTTCTGTAATCTATTAAATAGATGCAATTAATTTCTTGAACTGATACACCCCACGTTCCTCATCTGTTAGGATGGTCTTTGCTTCCCCCAAAGCTCTGCTCTTGTACAAGACAGAACTTTCTGCATCTTTGCTAAAAGTCTCAAGGAATATCAAAAATTCTCCAGCAGATTACACATATTTTGAAGACATTTGACCCGTGGGTGAGTTCTAGAAAGGGTTCAGTTAACCCTTCCTCAGTTACCCCTAGCCTTGTCAGAACCCACACCTTGCAAAATACTGGCGTCTTCGGCCATATGCTGGCCACATTCTCCCATGATTTCCAGCTCTCCTGTCTGCTGCTACATCTCCACGGCCCTTGCAACATCCCTGAGGGCTTTCTCCTTTCCAATCCAAAGAGAATTCTGAGTTCTGTCTTTCTGGCTCCTCTCCTCCTCTTGGTCTCATTCTTCGCTCCCTCCTGGAGGCCGACTGGGAGCTGCCCTCACACACTTCCTTCCTCTGCCTTCTCTGCCTTGCTAATTAATTTTGACAGTAGGTTAAGTTTAGTCGTTGTCACTCTGGGCAGCTAGGAGCAACATTCCATCCATTTCAATTTAGCTAAGGACATAAAATTCAGTGGGCACTTATTTTCTGGCACATGGAATCTGTTTTTCTCTCTCAACTGGGCTTTGCTGCCATCTCCTGTGTTAGAAGATGGTCTCTTCCTTGAGAAGAGTATCTGGGTGGAACGGGTCCAAGCTGCCACATGTCAGAGTGTCTCTGCCCTTGTCCCTCACCTACGATTGCTCTTGTGGGTGTGTAAATTACTGACAATGACAGGTCTGTCACCAAATACTCTATTAATACTCTCCACTGTCTTTGAGCATCCAGTTTGAAACTAAGAATTTGAATGATGGGATTCAGACTGCTAAAAAACAGTCAACATTCAATAGTTTGGTACTTTGGCAGGTCAGGCACTGGCATGAACGGAGCTATTAGGCAAAACAAAATCTCAGTGACCTTGGGCACATTCCATATTATTTGGGAGTCTCATTTTCTTTACCTGTAAACCGATGAATATGGTACCACAAGAGCTTAATTGTGAAGAGGCGACAATTTTACATAAAATGACTTACGTATTATCAGGCACATGCAATAACTCATTTGATCATTTGACATCTTGTTACTCATCGATATGCTCGAGCGGGCGCCAGTAACATCTTCATTCGTCCCTGTCACATGCTAGTATGGCCCAATGGCATTTGCTTGTTCTAGGAACACAAAGAGCCTCAAAGCGATTGTTCAGGGTCTTGACAAAGAAGTCTGACCATTTCGTAGGTGGGAAGCCATGCGATCTTTTGACATCCTGTGGAATCCAGTCGGTAACAGCTCTAGTCCAGCTGTCGTCTCCAAATCGTATTATGTGTCCAGCCCATCTTATTTTCAATGCCTTGGCAACGAGAAAACGTCCCTGATTCTTGACCGTCATCGGAGGTCAGAACTCCAGATACTTTCTCTCATTTGAGTGAAGCGTGATATTCCAAGTATGGCTCTTTCCATTCCTCTTTGGAAGACCCGAATGGCGTTCTCATCCTGTTTTTGTAGGGCCCAGGTCTCTGAGGAGTATGTTAATGCAGGAAGAACCCACTTTATGTTAAATAGTATCAAGTTCAAAAACCTAAAGTATCTCTGCAATAGAGACTATTTTCAATAATTCAGACTCACTCTTGCTTCTTCTAGATTCTTCTATATTTCCTTTATTCTCTAAAACAACGAGCATCAACCATGTCCCCAGCTTCCTGATGCCCACATAAGGACAATCAATCATTCTTTTTTTCTCTGAAAAAAAAGGCCGTTTTGGGCAACTTAGCATACCCATTTTAAATTTGGTTAGTTTTTCTTGAAAATCATATTAAGTATTACATAGAATAGTGGAAATGTAGAAGGAATCCTATTAGCTAAGTAGGCGGGAGAGTTGCTCTTACAGCTGTACAGAGTAGCAGGAAGTCATTACAGGTCATTTTCTAGGTCTGGGGAAATAGTGCAAAAGACAGAGCCCATGTTTTGCTTGTGGTAGGGTGAGTTTGATTACTGAGGACACAGAGGACACCCAGAGGGTCCCCAGGAGTGAACACTGAGCACACCAGGAGTAGCCCCAAGAACAGGGGTAGGTACACTAAAAAAAACAGCAAAACAAAATTTCTGTAGGTCTTAATGTTTGCTTATGTTGGTGATACAGTGCTGAATCAAGATTCAATTTTATACCATAGATATAACTTACATGTTGTTACTAAGCTCTGTACGTGTTTAGAGAAAATGGACACTCATGCAGTGTTACATAGTAATTACCTTTGGGTAATAGTTTGCTGGGATTTTATTGTTCATTATTTTTTAAACTAAAATTATTGAGCTTCCATACGGCCCAGTAATTTCACTTTTTGGCATCTAGCCCAAGAGCACAAGAACAATTCAAAACGATATTTGCACTCTATGTTCAGTGCAGAACTATTTGCAGTAGTCAAAATCTTGAGGCAAGCCAAGTACCCAAGAATAGATGAGTGGATAAAGAAATTATGTTAGGGGCTGGAGCGATAGTACAGCAGGTAGGGCGTTTGCCTTGTATGCAGCGGACTTGGGTTCAATTCTCAGCATTCCATATGGTCCCCCGAGAATAGCCAGGAGTAATTCTTGAGTGCAAAGCCAGGAGGAACCCCTGTGCACCGCCAGGTGAGACCCAAAAAGCAAAAAAGTAGAAAGAAATTATGTTGTCTATACACTGTAGAATAGTAATAAGCTATAAGAAAAGGCCAAATTCTGCAGTTTCTGACTCAGATGGAACTGCAAGGCATCAGAGCTATCGAGAGAAGCAGGACAAGAGGAGAAGAATCGATGCCACGAGACCCTCTCTTGTACATGGAGTATGAAGAAGCATAGAAAAGAGCCAACAGTGGCCAAGAGAGGAACTCGGGGTCCCCCATGGAACTGAATTCATTACCAGGGGCCAGAAACTGTGCTGAGACCAAGAGATACTAATTCGCCGGTGTGGAGTAACACTGAGAACCTAAAACAGTAATCGCAACGCTAGGGCAAATTATGCTGCCTAAATAAAATTTTAAATCAAAAAGTAAAACATATTACTTTTAAATTCAGAAAAGAAATTTGTTTGAGCTGAGTAATTGCACAAAGCTGCCAACTGTATCCTTCTTCGTCTTTAACATAAATGCATATAATCGTTGTGTACATTGATTCTTGCAGGGTATTTTTCTGTTCTTTTGCATCATTCTACCATGTGGCTACTAAGTTACTTTGCTTTTATAACTGCTTTCTTCCTCTTGTAAGCCTTTGGGAACATCTCAAAAAGGGGTTGGAAGAGATAATTTGTTTTTTATTGTGTGAAAATACTGACAAACAAAGGAAGACAGCTAAAAAGAAAATCTTCTATCTTGCAATAGTTTAAACTTGGTATATTTCATAACCAAAGACCAATTTTCATTTAAATCAAAGAATTCCCCTGGTAATGATGCCTTGAATTTTCATTATCTGTTTGACTCATGGCCAAATGTCTTCAGAATATTTCTTGTCAGAATCACCAAATTTCCATACAATTTTCGAAGCTCATTTGGGGCCTAGTGTTAGACACCATTCCGATGTGCAACTCTCACCAATGGTTCTGAGATTTAAAAAAATTTCAATGCTTAAGAAATGTCAAGGTAAAATTCATGGGACAGTGTGCCATTTTGATGGGTCATTTATGAAATTATCTTAGTCTTTTTTCTTTTGTACTAACAATGTTTAGTGGAAGAGAAGTTTCAGGATGATTTGTCTCAATTTGATGACTGCCATTCATTTTCATATTCCTTTCTGTTCCCTGCAGTCCGCATCATGAGTCCTCTATTGCACATCTTATGACTGTAGAATATTACGTTAGATTGAATGCCAGGGGTTGAGAGATTAGGGACAAATAGAACTTGTTACTCGGAAGGTAAACTGGACAATTTTATAACTCTTGTCATATGGTTTGCTATGATGAGCTTCAGAGAAGTTGACACTCTACCTCCTGTTACAGATGATAGAGTATTTAGCATACAACTAAAAACTTGTCCAGTTACAAAATTTACAAATTTACAGGCCCATCGTGAATTTCCATGCTAATTCTAGTGCCCTTTATACCTTTCTTCACAACTAAGTCAATATCTTACCTCTAATCTTTTTATTTTATTTTTAAATTGGATCACCATGAGATACACAGTTACAGTCGTTCATAGTTCGGTTTCAGTCATACAATGTTCCAGCAAAACCCATCCTTTCACCAGTGTACATTTCCCATTATCAAAGTCCCCAGTTTCTCTTCCGCCATCCCTCATCCAGCCCTGCCCCCTCCCCTCTCTCTCACTCTCTCTCTCTCTCCTTCTGGGTTTTATGGTTTGCAGTACAGGTACCAAGATTATCATGTGTATTTCTTTACCTCCTTTTGGCACTCAGTTCCTATCCAGAGTAATCATTTCCAATTATCATTGTCATAGTGTTCCCTTCTCAGTCCTGAATGCCCCAGGCTCTGCTTGTGGCAAGCTCCCAACAGTAGACCAGTCCTCCGGCCCTTGTTTGTACTGTCCTTTGATATTAGTATCATACTATGTTTCTTGTTTATATTCCACAAATGAGGGCAACTCATTCTATATTCCATCTGTCCCTCTCCTTCTGACTAATTTCGCTCAGCACGATAGTGTCCGTGTCCATCTATTTATGAGCAAAGTTCATGACTTTGTTTTTCCTGGTGCTGCATAACATTCCATTGTGTAGATATACCACAGTTTCTTTATCCAGTCTTCTGTTCTTGGACACTCCAGCTGTTTCCAGATTCTGGCTACTGTGAATAGTGCTGCAATGAATATAGGAGTGCAGATGGTTTTTTTGCTGTGTGTTTTGGGGCTCCCAGGGTATATTCCCAGAAGCAGTATTGCTGGGTCATATGTAAGCTCAATTTTTAGTGTTTTGAGAAATGACCATATTGTTTTCCAAAAAAAGACTGAACCTACCAGTATTCCCATTAATGATGAATGAGAGTTCCTTTCTGCCTATATCTACACCAGTACTAGTTGTTCTTGTTCTTTTTGATGTGTGACAATCCCTGTGGTATGAGATGACATCTTATTGTTCTTTTGACTTGCATCTCCCTGATGATTAGCCATGCAGGACATTTTTTCATCTGTCTTTTGGCCATTTCTATTTTTTCTTTGAGGAAGTTTCTGTTCATTTCTCCTCCCCATCTCTTCCCCAATTTACCTCCAATATCTTAAATTCACTGCAGCATTAATCCTAAACTTGTGTTTCAAAAACAATTCTCAGACTACAGGCCTTGCCTCAGAGATAATATCCACACTGACCTCAAAGCTTCCTAAAATACAGCCCACAACTGTTCTTGCTGACTTTCTTACTCTTTCAGAACATAAACCTTATCTTCCAATCAACTCAAACTGTGATATAATTAAATAATTATTGTATGCACAATACAATTGACTGTGCTTTTAACCATTGTCCCTGTACATATTTTTTACTTTCTTGAACTCATATATTTTTTTTGAGTTTGACATGCTGTATTTTTTTTACAGGTGTAGACTTACAAATTTTTGTGCTTGGATTTTAGTTATACAATGATCAAGTACCCATCCCTCCACCAGTGCCCATTCTCCACCCCCACCAATCCCAGTATCCCTCACACCCCCCACCCCTCCATCCCACCCTGCCCTTGTGACAGGGCATTCCCTTTTGTTCTCTCTCTCTCCTTTGGGGTTCTGTGCTTTGCAAAAGAGAAATTAAGTGGCAATCATGTTCGGTCTGTATTCTACTTTCAGCATGCAACTCCCATCTTGGGCAGATCCTTACAACACCCTTTATTTGGTGCTCCCTTCTCTATCTGATCTGCCTTTTCTCCTAGCATGTACAGCTAGCCTCCAAGCCATGGAGTAAACCTCCTGGTACTTATCTCGGCTATTGTTGGGTGTTAGTCTCCTGTTTTGTTACTTTATGTTCCCCAGATGAATGCAATCTTTCTATGTCTGCCCCTCTCTTTCTGACTCATTTCGCTTAGCACGATAATTTCCATGTAGTGCCACTAGTGGTTTATCTGTATTATTTATTTTCTCGAAGAACCAGCTCTTGGTTTCATTGATCTTTCAGATTGCTTTTTTGGTTTCTATGTTGTTGATTTCTGCTCTAAGTTTTATGATCTCTTTCCTTCTGCCTTATTTGGTCTCCTTTTGTTGATTCTTTTTTAAGATCTTGAGCTGTGAAGTCAAGTTGTTTATGTGGGCCCTTTCTTTCTTCCTGAGAAATGCTTGCAGAGCTATAATTTTCCCCTTAACACTGCTTTTGCTGCATTCCATAGGTTCTGGTAGCTCGTGTCTTCATTCTCATTTGCTTCCAGATATCCTTTGATTTCATCCTTGACTTCCTTCCTGACCCACTCGTTGTTCAACTTTGAGTTGTTTAATTTCCAAATGTTTGATTTGGTTTTCGTGTCTGTGTGTGATTCACTTCTATTCTCAGTGCATTGTGGTCTGAAAGGATTGTTGATACTATTTCTATATTCCTGATTTTATTGAGGTATGTTTTGTGTCCTAGCACATAGTCTATTTTGAAAAATGTTACGTGTGCACTGGAGAAGAATGTGTATTCTTTCTTATTGTGGTGTAAAGCCCTGTATAGGTCTGTAAGCCCTTTCTCTTCTATTTCTTCTTTCAAAACCAATGTTTGTTCTTGTTGATCTATCCAGAGGTGATAAGGCAATGTTGAAGTCTCCAGCTACTATTGTGTTGCTAGCAATGTCCTTAAATTCTGTTAGCAGTTGTTTTAAATATTTAACTGTTCCCTCATTAGGTGCATATACATTTAAGAGTGATTTCTTCCTGTTGTATGTATCCCTTGATGAATAGAAAATAGCCTTCGCTGTCCCTTCTAATCTTTTCCAACCTGAAATTAATGTTGTCGGATACTAGTATGGCCACCCCAGCCTTTTTGAGGAAGCTGTTTGGTTGCAGGATTGTTTTCCATCTTTTAACTTTGAGTCTGTGTTTGCTCTGTCTGTTGAGATGAGTTTCTTGTAGGCAGCAGAATATTGGGTTCTGTCTCTGAATCCATTTTGCCACTATGTGTCTCTTAATTTAGACTGTTGATGTTGAGAGAGATTATTGTTATGGGGTTTTGTGTCATCTTTCTGTAAGGGTCTGTTGTGCTTGTAGGGTTTGTCTTGTCTTATAGTAGCCCCTTTAGCCCTTCTTTTAGGTTTGGTTTTGAGTCTATGAAGTTCATGAGCTGCTGTTTATCTAGAAAATAGTGTACCGTTCCTTCGAGTTTGAGTAAGAGTTTAGCCAGATAGAGTATTCTTGGTGAAGCATTCATTTCAGTGAGTTTTTTTTCACTATATCCCACCATTGCTTTTGGGCTTGAAGGGTTTCCTCTGATAGGTCAGCTATGAATCTAAGGGGTGCTCCTTTGTATATGATTTCTTCTTTGACTTTGCTGCTTGCAGTATTGTGTCTCTATCCACGGCATTGATCATTCTAACTATGATATGTCTTGGAGTGTTTTTATTAGGGTCTCTTTTAGCTGGCACCCTTTGGGCTCCTTGAATTTGAATGTCTGCATTGTCAAGCTCTGGGAATTTTTCATCAATGATTTGTTTAACCGTGGCTTTTTCATTGGGATTGTTTCCCTGAGCTTCTGGTACTCCTATGATTCTAATGTCGTTCCTCTTGGAATCATCTCCTAGGACTCTCATTCGCTCTAGAGCTATTTTGAGGTCTCTTGCCATTGTTTGTTGTTGCCTGTTGACTTGGTGCAGCTGATATTCCAGCTCACTGATTCTGTCTTCAGCTGTAGTCATTCTACTGTTGTGGGCACAGGCTGAGTTTTTTATTTCCTCTATGGAATCTTTTATTTGTGACATTTCTGTGCGTAGCTTTCCAATTTCTGCTCTCATTTCTTCCTGTATTTTCTCGATTGTCCTATCCGTTGTTTCTTTCAGGTCCTCCTTCAATTTACTTGGACATCTGTCTGACTGTTTCATTGAGTTCATTGAACATCTTCATTACTTCCTATCTGAATTCTTTTTCAGAGAGGTCCCTTAGGTGAGTATCACCTACTGAGACTTTTGGACTCTTTTCATCATCCTCCCCACGTGGTGGAGATTTGAGTTGTTTCTTCATGTTGGTGTTTAGGTTTGGGAACTGTGATGTTACATTAGATTTCTTGGTATGACAAAACTACCTGCGGTGCTTGCACGGAGAAAGCCAAGTCCCAGGTTTGAATACTGTCTGATAAACTGACCTGGGAGGGAAAGAAGACCAGCAGAGCATTGGGGACGAAGAGGAAGAGCGAACTCATATTTTTTAATGCATTGCTTCTGAAAACTGAATTGTTTACAAGCTCACTATAGTTCTTAGGATTAGCTCTTTAAGCTTCTTGGCAAAGTTCTTATCAATGTAGTTCCTCTGATAACATGTCTTGTAGCACTGAACTTACAGGCATTTTCATGTATTCATTGTAGTTTGAATTTATACCTCAAAAAGTCTCCTTGCACCAAAGAGCCCGTCTCCAGGGAAGGTATCTTCTCTCCCTCACATCAGTATCTACTGTCTGGCCCCGAGTCAGGCAACTCCTGTTTGTTCCTACTTTTTAATAAAGCATTTTCTTGAAAATTAAGAATAGGAGGTGTAGGAGATAGCACAGCATTTAGGGAGCATGCTGGCTTAACCCAGGTTTAATTCCTCACACTGCAACACTGCATGGTCCCTTGGACACTGTCAGGTACAGCTCAAGACCCAGATGTCACAAAGTACTGTCCTGGAGACCCGAGCACTGTCTCAGTACCACAGAGACTGGACATGGACATGCACTTAGCTCTCCCATTGGACTATATGTCTGCTGGCCTAGAATTGCTGGTGTGGGTGCTGGGCCTCATGAACACCACTTGGTTGGCACAGTTGGTTGACACATATTTAGCCCCCACCCATAACTAGGCTTATATACCAGGAATAATACTTGTGACATGTATCATGATTCTCTGATGCCATGCCACCCTCGAGATCTATGCCATACTCAGAAGTCCTGCCTTTATTTGCCCAACTAAACAATATTTATTTGAACTCATTTTTGTGTGTCTGTAAAATGATTTTTATGGGACCACTTTAATGATTTAATTGGGACCACGTCCAGGGGTACTTGAAGGCTACTCCTGCCTCTTTTCTCAATGCTCACTCCTATTGGTACCCTGGGGGACCATGAGATGCCAGGGTAAACCCGAAGACAGCAACATGTAAGGGGCACCTTAACCTCTGCACTATCTCACCAGCCCTCAAATTTAATTTTTAATAGAGCTTTCCTCTGGGAGGAAATAAACAGGCCCTTCCCGCTGAGGTCAGTAGCAGAAATGGATCTCTCTGTTCACCGTGTTCTAGTGGAGTTAGGGTGGGCATCTTCAGGCAAAGCTGCCCGCTTCGTTCCCTCCCTCCTCTGTTCCTCCTGCAGAGGAGTCCATCTTGCTCTCTGTCCGTCTGTTTTCTAGCTGGAGTCACCTCACTGTCTACACCGTTTCCTCCCAGGAAGAAGAAAGAGGAAAGACAGCATAGCCACAGGCCTTTAGTTCATGGATGTCATTCACAGAGATGCTTTTCCTCAAGGCCTGTACAGCTGCCACCTTCACTGAGGCCAAGCCCCTTCCCAGTTGTGCATTCAAAAATGAACCAAGGGATGACAAAACCCTGGGATCGTTGCCCAAGTTAAGAGAGTCTCACAGTTCCATTCTGTTTCCGGTTTGTACAGTTTAGGTGTCCTGAGAAGCACAACTGTTGGAGTTTAGCATCAAGGACTTTTGTGAGGCATATGTCCTAGAGGCAGAAACCTATGGAAGGAAGTTGAAGAACAGAATCACAAGCATTAAACAAAAACAAAAACAAACAAACAAAAGCATTGGAAAGCAAACCAAGGTCTGGAGAAATAGTGGTGGGGTTAATGTGCTTGCATGCGAGCTGGCTCTGGTCCAATCCCTGGGACCACTTGGTCCCCCAGGCAATCCTGGTGCAGTCATAAGCCCCTCCCTAAGCTCTACTAAGTGTGATTCTGGGTAATCCTTGACCCCATGGGGCTGGGAAACACCACAAGCTCAAGTCCTCACATTGGACCACATGCCCAGTTGGCTAAGAATCACTGTTAGGGTGCCCCCAGCCTTCCTGAAGACCTTTTAGGATGCCCTTCCTCCTGCCAAAAAAACCCAATGCCTGATTATATTAAAATTATAGCACAGCGGTAGGGAGTTCGCCTTACAAGCAGCCAACATGGCCAACCTGAGTTCGATTCCTCCGCCCCTCTCGGAGAGCCCGGCAAGCTACCGAGAGTATTCGATATGCCAGACACAGTAACAACAAAGTCTCCAATGGAGACGTTACTGGGCCCGCTCGAGCAAATCGACGATCAACGGGAGGGGCCTTTAAATCTGTTTCTATACAGTGTTCTTGGGATGCTGAATGTTGGGTACTTCCTGTGGTCTTCATGCTGTGTTTAGAGGTCAGAGGTCATACTCTTGGATGCCATTCATAAATTTCCAGTTAAGTGTGCCTGGGTGATCACTTGCACCTACCTTTCTCTGTGTTTAAGAGACCTCTAGCTCTGCAAGGTCAGCAATAATATCTGGTGATCTCACATCTGAATGCGCTGGTGTCACACACATAACATTATGAACAGTTGGTGTCCTATAAAATTATCAACAGTTGATTATTAACAATTACAGAGTAAATTGTCCAATGTTTTGTGTATGATTGGATGACAAAGAGCTCTGTCTGTTATCCAACTTGAAGTATCTGGTGCTCATTTTTCACGGCTGTCTGCTCACAGTTTAAACAAAACAGGGAGCATATTGCTTTGAAATAATTTTATTATTTTATTATTGCCAGCATGGTGAAAAGTTAAAATTTAGGGTCATGTCTTCCAGAGAAGCTGCTAAAACTGGCACCAAGAAAATGGACAATCCAGTCCCACGGCATTGGAGAAAAAGTCACGAAAGAACAAGCCAAAGATTGGGCTCTTGTCCAGAATCAGAAGTGTTTGGGGCTGTGTCTTAGGACCACACCTTCCTTCTGTGGTACATCTCCTTCCTTCCTACCTCCTCTCCTGGCCGTGACTCAGCATCCATTATCAGCACTGTCCGTTTCAAACATTAGCCTTCATAAGAGAAAGAATATGAATTTTAGCAGAAATAATTTTACCAACAGCCTGTGGAAAAACATGATTATAAACTAGTTTCTATTCTTCCATGCTGAAAGAAATTGTTTTCCAGAAGTAGAAGTAATAATGGTTCAGTAGAGAAAATGCATGCAAGTGTAAAGAAAATCACCACTATCCATATTCCCATTTGAAATGAATGGCATTTGGTATTTCACTGAGTTTGTAGAGTCTCATATCGGTGTTCATGTGTGTGTCTGTGTTTCTGTGTGTGTCTGTGTATGTCTGTGTGTGTGCCTGTACATATGTGTCAGCTGTCTTTGAATAAGGCTGGTGCTTTTTCAGTTTTCTGATAGAACTGTCTCCCTCAAAAGTCACTCCACAGTCTGGGCAGACTTGTTCCACCCAGTGATTATCAGAGTTGTTTCCACCAGAGCATCTGTCTAGAATACTCAGGGGACTGCTGGTGGGGGTCATGTGCTGAGCCTCAGACATGACTGGACATCTTCTCAATTTCCTGTGAGCCGAGCCCTGTCACTGGGCACTCTACCTCCTCTTTCAGAATATCTTCAGTAAGGCCCCATGCTCACTCTTCATTGTGTTTTAGGTGTGCTCCTGCTTCCAAGCAAATTTAAACTTCCTGCAAAAAAAAAACACAGCTATTGGGCTTTTCTTTCAGGACATTGGTATCTTCTCTTCCCCCAAAATAGACTCTCATCCATCTCCTGTTGGACTGTCCACTATTTATCCTCAGACAGATAACTCTTCCTCTACCCAAGACAAATGCATGTCTGCCTCTGCACCTGATTTACTGGCTAAGTCCTTGTTCTCTCACACCGAATGCCTTGGTGGGTATGTGGTGGTGTGGGATTCCTCAGTAGTTTTCTTGTGTTGGGAAGGGTCATGGGAAGATGGGAACAATCTCCTGGCTCCAACGTCTGGGTGTCCAATAGGGTGAGTGAATGCTACTGTCACAGATATGATCTGTCATGAGACAAAGACTTCTAAGCTCCCAGCAGAATCCCTCCCTACCTCATTTCACAGCCACTGAGAGGGTGGGCACCTACCTCAAGTCAGAGGTAAGCTGCAAAATCCGCCACATATAAGGCAGCGTTCTTGGTGTATCTGAGAATGAGGAAACAGCAGGTTTTCCTGCACTCCTGTCAAAATGGATTAAAGACCTCAAATATCAGACATGAATCTTTAAGATCCATGGAGGAAAATGTAGGCAGAACCTTCCAAGGCATTGAAGCCAAGGGCATCTTATGAATGGGGGGATGAAACTCCAATGACCAAACAAGTGGAAGCAAAGATAAGCAAATGGGACTACAGTAAACTAAGAAGCTTCCGCACCTCAAAGAAACAGTTACCAAGATACAAAGACAGCCCAAGTACTGGGAAAAATTATTTATGCAGTTCTCATCTGATAAAGGGTTAATATCCGAGATATATAAGGCACTGGTAGAACTTTACAAGGAAAAAACATCCAAGCCCATCACAAAATGGGGAGAAGAAATGAACAGAAGTGTCCTCAAAGAAGAAATACAAATGGCCAAAAGACACATGAAAAAATGCTTGAAACCTGGAAGGAGATGGATAGGTTTGTCAAAGAAGTGGAAGCCAAGGAGTAGCCACACAAACTGTTGGGGTAGAAGGAGCCACAGAGGGGTGCTGGAGTGATAGCACAGCGGGTAGAGCATTTGCCTTGCATATGGCCGACCCGGGTTCAATTCCCAGCATCCCATATGGTCCCCCGAGCCCCGCCAGGAAGGAGTAATTTCTGAGTCCATGAGCCAGGAGTAACCGCTGTGCATCACCAGGTGTGACCCAAAAAGAAAAAAAAGAGAAAAAAAAAAGGAGCCACAAAGAAAATGGACAAAGGCCCAGTCTGGGACTGGAGTCCTGGCGAATGATGGGGTATTCTCTTTCCTTTCAGCTGCCTTGCTATGGCACAGAAACATCCCATGAGGGCAGAAATCACCCCTAGGATGAGTTATCCCTACCTTAACTCCCCCCTCAATCACTTTCCACACCTCTAGCGCAAGAACATTGCAATGAAGCAGATCACCTCTGAACAACTCACTCCAAAGTGCAGGGTGTCGTGCCAGAGAATCTCATCTCGAGTCAGGCTACCCAACTGCTAAACTCCCAAGCAGCATAAAATAGTCAGCATCGTGCAAAAGCCTGAGGCACGCATCGCCCACTGAAGCAAAGAAGCTCAGGAGAAACGGGGATGCATAGCTAGATAGAAGGAAGATAAGTAGATCCATGCACACCAGGCAAAGCGAGATTACTGGAACACATAATGGAGAAATTCTAATTAGTCCTATTAATTATTCTCTCGGAGATAAGAGAACATAAAATCTTCTAAGAAACCCAAGGGTCTGTATTTTATTATATCAATTAGTTTTAATTAATATTGAGAAATAAATAACTAAACAGAACACTTGAGATATTATTCTGAGAAAAGTAGAATGATGTATTCAAGGCAAATCAATGGACTTGAAGTTGACTAGACCGTCTTCCCAGAAGGTGTGAGTGGGAGATGAAGGAGGACTAAAACAAAATGAGGAATACTGTTGCTATAGAAATGCATTAAATCAGCATCTCAAGGACAGAATTCAACAAAGACACATTCTCTTAGATGACCCAAAGATCTAAGAAAAAATAAACGTGCTGATTGAAAGACTTGAAAGTAATCCAGACATTACACCTACAAATATTTTTGAGAAACTGGAGTAAATAGAAGACAAAGCGATGGGTTCAAAAACCCCACAGAGAGAAAAGAAATCTTCCCCAGTCAAAAACAAATCATCTTGGGATCAGTCTCCACTTTCTTAACCTCAATTTTGACAGAAAAGGAAAATCACTAGTGTTTTCAGTGTTTAAGTAACCTTAAGATTGTAGGTTTATATCCATCTCAGCTCATTGCATTAAGTAGATAAAATAATGTTCAGCCTTTCAAGTCCTTGAATCATAGACGATTCTCTAAGATCTCATTTATAAACACTACTGGGAATTGGGCAAGTACAAGCACTCTTTTCTCAAGTATACCAGTAAGAGGAAGGTAATAGTGGAAAATGGCAGGAGCCAAAGCAAATAATTTAGTAAAGTTTAATTTTCTCTTACAAAGGAAGGAACAAAGTAAAACAAGAAGGCAGGTCACAGCTGCATAGCCTTGACAATTTAGATTTACCATTCAAGGGGTTGCAACATCAAGGACAGTGGAATGTGAAAAAAGGATTAAGAGAACATGCTCTCTCCTTTTATTGAACAGTGATCAACTAAAACTTGGGGAAAAAATAATTTTACTCCCTATTAAGGAGAGGAGAAAAGAGAGGCCTGAGACAAACAAGTCCCCCCAAATTACTATTTCTGAAAAATGGACTCAAGCCCAATTCAATATGTATATGTTATTTAGGAATATCTACTATTGTGATAGATCTGTAGAGAAAAGAAGGAAAGGCTCATTCCCAAATTTAAGATTTAATGCTAGAGACCTAGTAGGTTAGGTCCCTGGTACTACTACATGGTACCCTGAGCACCATCTGGTGTAACCCAAAAGAAAACTGATTCTGTTGTGAAGGAGGGGATGGGAGCAAAATGAGGGAATGGCTCTAGAGCATGAACCCATTTACTTTAGGACTTACGTTCAGTCACAGTGCCCACTCATTTATCCCTCCTCTACTTTACATACATGTGAAATGCATGAGTTTATACATACTTCTCATTACGTTTTTAAAACAATTACAATTTCTATATTTTCTCTGCAGTTATGATGGCAACATATAATTTTTCACAAGTAACAATGCCAAAGAAAATGTTCATTATTGCCAATGACCAAACTTACATGTATGTTAGGTATATTACTATTTTACCAAGAATTTTGCAATTCTATTACTTATAATGGGTTTGTGTCATTTTTTTTGTGTTTTAACTAAGTTTATTAAAAGCAAATTTACTTTCAAAATTGTGATATTGTAACAGTGTTTTCAAGTGGAGAGTTGTAACTATATTACAAAACTTGTATACATAACAAAAATAAGTTTGTGATGGAAAAATAATGATTTTCTCTTTGAACACTAGAATTGCCCTATGCAATCTTCAGTGTTCTTAGAGAAGGAGCTTGTCTCACATCTTAATTCAATGTTTTAGAGATTTTGTTTCAGAAATAAAGTCAATCTTCTATTTTAAAATAACTTTCCTGCTTAGTTAATGCTGTAGAATCCTTTTGTTCATTCACTCAACAAAGTCCTAGGCATCATGCTTGGTACTTCATGTAGATCATTCTTAATAAAAGGTAAAGGCCCTCCCGTTGATCATCAATTTGCTCTAGCGGGCCCAGTAACGTCTCCATTGGAGATTTTGTTGTTACTGTGTTTGGCATATCGAATACGTCACGGGGAGCTTGCCAGGCTCTGCCGTGCGGGCAAGATACTCTCGGTAGCTTGCCAGGCTCTCTGAGAGGGGCAGAGGAATCGAACTCGGGTCGGCCATGTTGGCTTTATGCAAGACAAATGCCCTACCGCTGTGCTATTGCTCCAGCCCAGATCATTCTTAATAAACAAGTGAAAATAAGGTGTTTTTATATGAATGTAAGATTCAAGTAGGTCAATCTTGGTGGACAATCATGATAGGCAAGCCTTCACTCAAAACTGTTTCTAAGTGTTTACTGACTAGTTGATTTGTAATAAAGGGAAATATACAAAAAAGAAATTGGCCTTGGATTGTGCAATAAGGAAGCATCTGAGTTGGAATTTGGACCCATTTCTTTATGTCTGTTATTGTTTTCTCTTAGCACATGCATGAGTTGAATCATAATCTTTGGTTCTGGCAGCTATTTCCAAACCATACCACTGTTTTGTTCATTTTTCCTGCTTGTGTTCCAAATGTTCTTACCTTAGTATATTTGTTCAAATGAATCAATATATCATTGAATTACTCTGAGGGTCTGGTAGGTATTAATGCTCATGGTTAGAAACAGATCCATGAATCAAGGAAAAATATGTATAAACAGATGCACAAAATAGTTCTTTGTGGGTGCCTGATGAAGTTGTCATGATTTATACTTTACAATAGGATTTAAAAATTATATTCCAGCTAGATACTTAACCAAGAGTTTAAGCTTTCAACTGACATGTGAAGCTTGTTTTAGTAATATTCTGACTTCTTCTGCATGCCACATTAGTGACTCACAGGGGAGATATTTTCACGACTAGAAATGTATTGAGGGAATATGAGGGCAACCTGCCTACTTTCATTTATGCCAAATATACCAAATGTTAAAGATGCAAATAGACTTACTCCTTTCTCTGCATGCCTAACACTATGCAAGTACAAACTTAGGAAAAGTCCCAAGATAATATTCAACAGAAAAGTAAATAAGCAAGTGCACTCTCTTGACATATTTTGTGGTTCTGTAATATAAGTTTTTCTGTTTACAGAGGATTTTCAAAGTGCTGGTCTTCATGTTTATACTCTGCTGCAAGATGTCTGACTAGGAAGGTTTTTCCTTTTCTGGTGTGTTTTTAGACAAAAATCACATGAGATTACTGATCTAAAATAAATATAAATATTTGTTAGAGCCTGCACGAATATGGGTAATCTTCCATTGTGTAAAGAGCAGCAGCCGCCCTGCAGACTAATATTCAGGGCACTCAGAGGAAGGAAAATAGTCAAGAAATTAAATTTCATAAGTGATGTATGATTTCAGCAAGGCCGAGTTGTAATGAATATTCACTGCTATTCTGGTTTATTTTACTATTTTCTAAATCATATTATTCTGGAACTATTTCTCTGACAATTCAAAATATCTTCTCAGAATACAAAATGCTTACAAAGAAAGCTTTTGTGGCAATACATTGCATTTTCTTTATGTATGCCTAAAGACTTGAGTGTGTGCAGGTAATAAAACTATTCTAGAGGCAGATATATTAAGTTCAGATGCAGGGTGTTAGAATTTTTCCAAAATGCAATAACTCAAAAGAATAAAACTGGGACTGGAGAGATAGTGTAATAGGTAAGGCACTTGCCTTATACATGGACTATTCAAGTTTGAGCCTCAGCACTGCATATGGTGGTCCCTGAAATACCACCTAAACACAGAGGTAAGAGAACAGCAGGGTGTAAACCATCCTCAAAAAAATAGAGCAAGAGAAAGAAAACCATAAAAGAACAAAACTGCTACCATTTCATGATATGTGTACATGTTTATAGTATTTCATAATTAGGTCCTATTTGACTCGCCTAAATAGAGTTCAGTATTCGGTGGCATGTATACAAACCTTGAAGATTGTGAACTCTATGAAGAAAATTTATGCAGTTAAGAAAAGAACTGTTTTGAGGCACATTATTTAGTAGGACCAGAGGACTTAAGTCTCTCCTTGCTCCAATTTGACTTTCATATACTTCTTAGAGTTGCTTTTCTATTGTGAAAATGAGGTTTTGACAGTGTCTTTCCAATTTTTCAATTATCTTTTTTTTTTTTTACAAAATAAATACATTGCCTTTATATAACATCATGAACTGGTTCCTGCTTCTCCCCCACACTCACTTCCTATTTCCTCAAGACTCAGTGTTGGGTAGTTAGGCTTTGGTTTTCTTGTATCTGCTTTAGATATATTTAGGAAACTATCCTCTGGTACCGTTTTTCAAAACTCATATTTATCTTGTGTCCTTAGAATAATGTTGGCACCATACACTGCCTGGTCCCAAAGCAGTTTTAATTCAAACTCATTAAGTCAGAGTGCCCGTGGTGTTATCAAATATGATCAACTCACGAAAGTGAAACTGAGGTCATATGAGCCCATGGCCAGCCTCCCCAAACTCACTATATCCTAATGGCGTCGACAATGGCAGTCTACACAGAGAATATCATCCTCTGTCTAACTAACCTGATGAGTCAGATCCAAGCTCCGGGGACTGTCAAACCACAGAACAACGAGACAAGGGATGAGCGTCAAAAGGGAGTCCAGCTAAAAGATGGGAATCTAGAGGCATTGCTGCCTCAGACATCATCTTCCCTTGAGTTATCTGAGGACAAGTACTCCTCCACTCCTCCTAAATTCAGTGGCGACAAGTTTTCCTCTAGAGAAGTTGTGAAGTCACTACATCCTCCCATCTGCATCTCAATCATTAACATCCTGCAATATTTAACTTCTTGTATTTGCCAAAACAGCTCATATCATCTCACTCTGGCACAGCTTGGCGTCAGCCCTCTCCTCCAGAACCAGGCAAACCGCTTCTCAGCACTCCAGTCCCAACTGAAATGTTTTCTCCACTGTCAACTTTTTTCTGACTCCATCTGCAGTTAATCTATCCTTCACACAATTAATTAAATTATTCTGCACATATCAGGTCATTTATTCTGTTTACATCAACCCAACAAAAACGTGTCTGCAGCTGGGTGTTTTCCTAAAAATTCCTACTCAGGAGCAGTAAATGTTAAAAGAAATCTCAATGCTCTTGGTACTTTGTAGGTTTATATGTGTACTGATAAAGAAATTTCCTGCCTCAGCTCAGATAGAGAAGGGAGCACCAAATAAAGGGTGTTGGGAGGTTCCTCTCAGGATGGGAAATGCGTGATGAGAGTAGACTATAGTCCGAACAAGATTGCCACTCAATGTCTCTTTTGCAAACCACAGCACTCAAAAGGAGAGAGATAACAAAAGGGAATGCCCTGCCACAGAGGTAAGGTGGGATGGGGGGATGGGGGGTGGGAGGGATACTGGGACTGGTGGTGATGGAGAATGGGCACTGGTGGAGGGATGGGTATTCGATCATTGTATAACTGAAACCCAAGACAAAAATTTGTAAGTCTACAACTGTACCTCATGGTGTTTCACTAATAAAAATTTAAGGAAAAAAAAATTTCCTGTTTCACAGCTCCAGAGGCTAGAAAGCTGAACTGTTCTTGGTTCATAGAAACCTGAACTAGCCTCTTCTGAAACTTTACAGAATGTCTTCTTGCATCATTCTAACTTCTGTTGGTTTTCTGCAATCATTGATGTTCCTTGCTCAAACTGTAATTACAGTTTCTTCCCTCAGTTATAATGCACTTTTTCTTTGTATTTGTGCTTACATATGGATATTTCCTCTCCTATAAGGACACTAATCATATGAACAAGGGCCCACCGTCATGACATTATCATAACCTCATTGCATCAGCAAAATACCAAAACCCTAATCAGGAGGCAGAGAGATAGTACATGGGTTAAGGTGCTTATCTTACACACAGCCAAACTCAGTTCTATCCCCTGCACTGCAAGTGATGCCCAAGCATAGTCAGGAGTAGGTCCTGAGCACTCCTAAGTGTGGCCCCTAAGCCCAGAAAGAAACACAAAAACATGTTATTTCCAAGTAAAACCATATTACAAGTATCTTTGTCAGAACATGCAATTCATCTAATACATTTTAGAAATTTATGTAATAACATTATTGCCATACCATATTTGATGTAATAACATTATAAATCCATAAATCATTATAATAAACCATTTACACTGAAATATTTAAAATCATTTGTACTATAATAAACACTTGTATTAAAAACACTAATTATAAATAATGTCAATAAACATATGACAATGTTAGCATAATGGGGAAAAGATGGAACTCTATAGGGACTGTCACTGTCCTCCCGTTGTTCATCGATTTGCTCGAGCGGGCCCAGTAACATTGTGAGACTTGCTACTGTGTTTGGCATATCGAATATGCCATGGGTAGCTTGCCAGGCTTTGTCGCGCGGGCGAGATCCTCTCAGTAGCTTGCCAGGCTCTCTGAGAGGGGTGGAGAAATCGAACTCGGGTTGGCCATGTTGGCTGTGTGCAAGACAAATGCCCTACCCGCTGTGCTATAGGGACAGTTTTATAAATTATTTCTATTATATTTAAGATAAATTAATATTCATTTAAACTAGTTTTTATAAAGTCAGGATAGTCATTGTAAATCTCTGAAGATTAAAATAATTTTTAAAACCAACAAAACAAAAACCAAACTAAGGAAATGAGAAGAAATATATAATGGCATGTTATAGAGTTTTAAATCAAAAGAATTCAATAATGGAGAAAATAAGAAACAAAATATATTTTCAACATGGATAGTTAAGTTGTAGAAGTAAGGTCTTATTTTTCAGTATATATGTTAAATATAAATGAATTAAAATTTTCAATTAATAGGCAAAGGAACAGATAAATTATCTAAATATAAGGAGCCAACAAATGGTTCACCATAAATATAAAAATATAAATCAATTGCATGCAAAAGAAAGAAAAATATCTACTATGCAAATAGTAATCAGTGGAAAGCCTACCTGGCTATAATAATAATTAAAATATTTTAAGAAAAATATTATCAGGGCCAAGGATATTGGTGAATGTTAATCCAGTGAAATGTACCAATTGTAAACATGCATACATCAAAGAACAAAGAAACAAAGTCCCCAAATATACAAACTCAATATTGACAGAATCGAAAGGGCAACAAGATTATTCAATGGTCACAGTCACAGTCCTCCCATTGTTCATCGATTTGCTCAAGTGGGCCCAGTAACGTCTCCAATGTGAGACTTGTTACTGTGTTTGGCATATCAAATATGTCACGGGTAGCTTGCCAGGCTTTGCAGTGCGGGCCAGATATTCTCTGTAGCTTGCCGGGCTCTCCGAAAAGGGAGGAGAAATCGAACCTGGGTCTGTCGGGTTGGCTGCGTGCAAGGCAAACACCCTACCGCTGTGCTATCTGGCTACCACCAGTCGGTTATACAGCTTGACAGCAATGTTAGGCGTTTATTATTTATTATTATTCAACAAGATAAAGAATATTCCAAAGGAAGCACAGACTTGATCATACTATAAACCAACTAGACTAGGCAGATACAAGCAGTAAGATAAACATTCTTTATGTACAGAAACAAAGGTCACAAAACAAGACCCTACAAATGTGAAACTACTGAAATCATAGTGTGGCTTTTCCAGCCATGATGCTATGTGATTTAGTAAGAGATAAGAGGAAGTACAAAACCTTCACTAATAGGTGGAAATTAAAATATTCTTCCACAACTAATAGGTCAAAGAAAAAAGTCACAGGGTAAATTTGAAAATCACTTAATCACTTAATCCCCGTTATTCATCGATTTATTCGAGCGGGTGCCAGTAACGTCTCCATTCATCCCGGTTGCGTGCTAGCGTAGCCCAATGGTATCTGTTCGTTTTAGGAACATGTAGAGCCTCAAACCGATCATTTAGGGTCTTGACGAAGAAGTCTGACCATCTTATAGGTGGGCGTCCACGTGATCTTTTGATGTCTCGTGGAATCCAATCAGTAATGGCTCTAGTCCAGCGGTTGTCTGTAAACCTCATTACATGTCCAGCCCATCTGATTTTTGATGTCTTGGCAAATGAGACAGCATCTCTGATTCTTGAGCGTTGACGAAGATCAGAACTCCGGATTCTATCTCTCATTTGAGTGAATCGTGATATTCCAAGCATAGTTCTTTCGATTCCTCTTTGAGAGACCCGAATAGTGTTCTCATCCTGTTTTCGTAGGGTCCAGGTCTCTGAGGCATATGTTAATGCAGGAAGAATAGTGGAATCAAAGAGATGTGCTCGTAGTTGGAGGTTCTTTGTCCTTTTAGTTATTTCTTCAATGCTCTTGAAGGCATTCCAAGCCGCTCTCTTCCTCCTGCGTAACTCAGGTGCCAGGTCATTCATCATGTTGATTTCTCGACCTAAGTATATATAACTGTTGCATTCGGAGATGGTGGTTCCGTTGAGAGTGAATGGAGCGTCAGGAACAAGGCTGTTTCTCATAAACATTGTCTTCGTAAGATTCAGCTGTAGTCCAACCTTTCCACACTCACGGTCAAAGTCCGCAAGCATTTGTGCCGCTTGGCTGATGTTTGGTGTTATTAAAACGATGTCATCAGCAAAGCGGAGGTGGTGTAGTTGCCGACCATCTATCTTCACTCCCATGTTTTCCCATTCTAGTCGTCGCATGATGTTCTCGAGGGTGGCACTGAAGAGTTTTGGTGAAATGGTATCACCCTGCCGAACCCCTCTCTTGATATGGATGATTACTTCTTTGTAGAATGGTGAGATCTTGGTAGTGAATCCGCAATAGAGCTCACGAAGGATCCTGATGTATTGAGTTTGTACGCCCTGATTGGCTAGGGCTTCCATGACCGCTTCCGTCTCAACAGAATCAAAGGCCTTCTTTAAATCAATGAATGTTAGACAGAGCGGCATCTTGAACTCTTTTGAAAATATGATACTAAAAATAAATAAAATCAACATAATAAAATGAATGAGTTAAAAGCAAAATTCATCTTCACTGAGTAAGCAGTCACATTAACAGGAAAAAATTGTGAATAAATATTTAATCACCCACCTTCAGAAACTAAAAAGGGAAGAAAAAACTACACTTAATGCATATAGTAAATGGAAACATAAAAATTTGAATAAAGACAAATAAAATGCAGGAGTAGAATTGAAACTAATGACTTTTCTTCAGTGAAACAGACAATCTAAACAAGGAAAACAGATAAATTAGACATTGCAAAAATAAAGAGTTGTTCTTTGAAAGTCTCTACTTGGAAATGCAAAATGCAGCACACAAAACGGAAGAGAGTATTTGCAGATTATCTATCTAACAAGGGGAGATGCCCCAGCTATAGGAAGAATTTTAAAACTCAAAACCAACAGGCAGAGAAACTAGAAACAGCTCTGACAGGAATGTTCAAAATGAATCCTGTTCTGAAAATGATTCTGGTTATACTCCAAATCAAATTCATCGTGATACTCTGAACCATGGTGCAGAAATTCCCTAAATTTCTGAGAAATTGGAAGCAAATACAAAAACATGCTAAGTATTTACAAGCAGTTTTATTCATAATATCTGAGGAGAAGGAAGCCCTGGGGTGTTCATCTTATGACAAAGGCACATCCAGAAGGAGCATCTCCATCTCCATCATTTGCTCATTAAAAAATGAAGGAAGCCCCAACATGGATGAATCTTGAAAACAACATGCTCAGTGAAAGAAAGTACAAAAAACTTGTGATCTCAAACCTTAAATATTTTTGTGACACTAAAGGGAGACCTAAAAATTCCTGGGGCTTTCAGAAATAGATGGAATAACCATAGTATTAGAAGATGAGGTAGTTGAGAGTTGAACACACCTGGCAATGCTTGGGGGCTCCCTCTAGGGTTACTCCCAGCTCAGAGGACCATGTGGTTCCAGGGATTAAACTGGGGTCCGCTGCACATAAGACAAATGCTTTAACTCCCGTGCTGTCTCCTGCGAGCCTTATGTCTGATTTTTTTTTGTTTGTTTTTGTTTATGAGCCATACCCAACAGTGCCCAGGGCTTCCTCCTGGCTCTGAGCTCAGGGATCACTCCTGGTGGTCTCAGAGGCCCATCTGGAGTGCTGGGGATTTAACCCAGGTCAGTCTCATGCAAAACAAGTGCCCAACATTCTGCATTATTGCTTCAGCTCCTGATTTTTAATTTTATATAAGCATAGTAATCTTTTTTGAGAGCAAAACTCCTGACATGGTGCTTGGTAAACAAACCGTGAGATGCTGGGACCATAGCCTCCATGTGCGGTGCTGGGACCATAGTCCCCAGGTGAGGTGCTGGGACCATAGTTCCCATGGGGAAAGTGTGACCTCCAGTCCTTTGAGCCCCTCCCTGGCCCCTGAATATAGCCTGTGTTTGATTTTGCTGTTGAAAACTGTCCTTCGAAAAAAATTTTGGTAAAAACAGTAGTAAGTTATTTTTATTATTATTTCCTCTTCATTTGGGATCCTACATTATAATCTTGCAAGTGCCATGAAAGAAGGAGACTCTCACCCAAAATATAGAATATTTTGCTATTCTGATCTTCACATAAAGTTTATGGACTAAGGGGGAAAATTATAAATGGATAAACACATCATGGTACATATTCCCAGCAGAATACCATGCAGCCGTAGGAAATGATGAACCCGTGCCATTGCTACAACCTGGAGTGAACTGAGGTATTGTGTTGAGCAAAGAATATCTTTTCACTAGCCTGTGATATTTCACACAACATACAAGATAACAGAAGGAATCAAATGGTGGCAAACCCTAACAGGACTGAGGATAAGGAGAAAAGGGGAAGGGAGTGGCTTCATGATAAGGCTGACTAGAGGTACCATATGGGTATTGGTTGAGGGTCTTGAACACTATAATAATTAATTGTTTTCAAACTAGTTTTGTGGGTTGGAGAAACACCACAAGTGGGTAAGGCACTTTGCCTTGTGTGTGACTGGCCCCTGTTCTATCCCCAGCACTATACACGGTCCTCTGAGCTCCACTGAGGGTGATCACTGAGTGCAGAGCCAGGATAAGTAAGACTTGAAAGTCATGGATATGGCCCCAAACTTCCAAATAATAAAATAAAAATCAATCAATAAATGTGTGTTTGCCACGGAAGAGGCATGGGGGCTGGAAGCAGAGCTTGGTCTTTGGTGAAAGGGTGCTCATACAGCTGGTAACTTTGAAGTTGGAAAATTGAGCAGGTAAAATTCTCTTAACAGTCTTGTAAATCACAGTGCCTACATTTTAAAAATCATTTATAGGGCCTGGAGTGATAGTACAACAGGTAGGCACTTGTCTTGAGGTGGCTGACCCAGGCTGGATCCCCAGCACACCATATGGTCCCCTGAGCACCAGCAGGAGGAGTTCCTGAGTGTACCGGGGAGCTGGGTCAAGTTCCTGCCCTCCCAAAGTCTTGGCAGCCGCACTCACAACCCATAGCTGCCAACATGCCTAAAGCCAGAGGCCCTGTTAAATGTTCTGCATTTTCTGGAGTGTGTGGCCATGAATGCAGCTATACTGCATCTCCAAACTTGATAATGTTGACATCCCAGTAGGAGCACACAGCTTGCATCAGAATGTAATGTAGAAGCCAGGTAATCTTGACTAACAAAAGCATTAACACAGCCTCTGGCTACTCAAAGAGCTGCTTAAACCTTGGTCGCAAAGACTCAGAAACAAATATCTGAACCCAGTGAATTTTGGCAGAAATCCCTCCATATTTAATTATTAAGATTTCAGAATTCCAAAATCACGTGGCCGCTGCTGCAGCCACAAGACATCATATGCTATTCATAATCAGCAACAAAAAACAAACAAACACTGTCTTCCTGTTGTTCATCGATTTGCTCGAGCGGGTCCAGTAACGTCTCCATTGTGAGACTTCTTGTTACTGTGTTTGGCATACTGAATACTCTCGGTAGCTTGCCAGGCTCTCTGAGACAGGTGGAGGAATCGAACCTGGCTCTGCCAGGCTGGCTGCATGCAAGGCAAACGTCCTGCCGCTGTGCTATCACTCCAGCCCCCAGGATGTCTTAATGCAGTCAATTTCAGAACGTTCCTGTCATAGTCTGCGCTTCCTCCCTGCCCCGGCCAGCACCAGCAGTAATACTGACACTAAGACAATTCATCGGCTTTGGCTTCCCGTAAAAGAGTGAACACCAAGGAATCAGGGCCATAGGTAGAAGCATCTCATCTGGGGAGAAAGAAGAGTGTGGAAGTTCAGGGAGAAAGGCATCTCTTCAGTTCAAGGCAAGACATTAATCAGATCCAGCACAACCGAAAATCATTACCCTGACAGTTTCTGCTTCCTGGGCTGATGTAAATTTTAGAGTTGAGGCATCCCTTTTCAGAGTAAGTTAGGAGAGAAATATATTAACCAAAAGTGGCCGTTTAGTTTCTCTTCCATGTGGTAGTGTAACAGTGAAAAGAAAGAAGCACTGGAAGACTTACAGTTCTCCTACCCCGCAGCCACACTTGCTGCTCTGCTTGAAAATCAGACAGAGACCCTGAGACAAGGATAGTTGGAGGGCTCGCTGGGGATGGGAGATGTGTGCTGAAAGTAGATAAAGGACCAAAGTGATGGCCTCTCAGTATCTGTATTGCAAACCATAATATTCAAAAGTAGAGAGAGAGGATGGGAGAAATCATCTGCCATAGAGGCAGGGGGAGGGTTGGGTTGGCACTGTGATTCAATTAAAAAATTTTTTTAAATGAGACAGATAAAATTGCATCTTACTAGGAATGAACCCTTCTTTTATTCACTTCTATTGTAAGCGCCTTCTTTTGGGGGGTGAGGTGACAGAGGGTCTCCCAAGAGGTGCTCAGGAGGCACAGAGACCAGTCAATGGACCAGACAGTTGAACGCTGTTCCAGAGGATATGAAGTTGCTTGGGCCTTGCCATGTCCGGGGACTGCCAGGGTTTCTACCCTGTGCTGATCAGGAGGTCATATGGCACTGGATTTAAACCTGGGTCCCAGCACCAGAGGCATATGCATCTCTGGCCAGTGAACAGTTTCCCAGACCCACTTCTTAGCTCCTCTAAATCTGTGAATTCAATTCTGTAACTTGCTGCTACAGATGGGAAGGCTCATTTAGGGTGATAACAGGGAATCACACAGCGCTGAAATGGGTAGAGGACTAAAACAAGCCTCATCCTAGGTCAGGTTCTAGAAAATGCAAAATGAGGTTTTTCACCTGGCCATGAGCCCCACAGTGCCTCAGTGGGAGGAAAAGTTGCACCATCACTTTATATTGTCAGGTTCAACTTAGAAATATTTATTATTAACAGCATGCAGGATTGGAGCGATAGTACAGTGGGTAGAGCATTTGCCTGGCATGCAGCTGACTCAGGTTCGATTTCCAGCATCCCATATGGCCCCCCGAGCACCACCCGGGGTAGTTCCCAAATGCATAGCCAGAAGTAACCCCTGTGCATCACCAGGTGTGACCCAAAAAGCAAAAAAAAAATTATTAACAACATGTTTCAATGTTTCATTGTTTATGACCATAAATTAATATGCTTTCCTAATAAGCCCTGATTACATCTAATGCTGATTGCATAAGAGCAGTAAAACCACCCGTTTTGTAGCTAGCGTTCAAGAAGTTAACATCAGAACAAATCTGAGGGATCTAATTTAAATTAGGTGTAGCACTTTTGATGAATGAATTAAGGTCAATTCTTAAGTGGGCATGTGGATGGCTAGGTTCTGGAAGGTGCTCTTCTTCTGAGAGCTTTCTTGAGGCTGGCTATT
This sequence comes from Sorex fumeus, assembly GCF_029834395.1. NCBI lineage: Eukaryota > Metazoa > Chordata > Mammalia > Eulipotyphla > Soricidae > Sorex > Sorex fumeus. Next base: position 22,195,042 of record NW_026606065.1, on the reverse strand, counting down.
TACTGGCGAGTGAACTCTGAAGGGCAGATGGTCAAAGCCATGTGAGATCATTAGACAGCTCCTGGGAAGGCTCAGGACAACAATTAACAGAGTCCCAGCAGGAGTTCCCCACTGCCGCCCCCTAAAGGGTGGCTAATCAGCAGCATATGTGTTTATTTATACCAGCAGACTCTTTAATTAACAGCTTTGAGGTGCAGACTTTTGGAATCTAGCACATGAGGGACGAGTTCGAACAAGGTCCAATTGTATGAAATCGAAAGGAGACAGAAAGCTTCAAGGGGGCTATCGACCTCACATGCTGGGGGGAAAGGCAGCTCAGATAGAGAAGGGAACACCAAATAAAGGGTGCTAGGAGGACCCACTCGGGATGGGAGATGCAGGTCGAAAGTAGACTATAGACCCAAAATGATGGCCACTTAATACCTCTATTGTAAACCACAACACCCAAAAGGAGAGAGCGAGCAAAAGGGAATGCCCAGAGGCGGGGTAGGGTACAGGGGACGGAATGGGGATGGTGGGAGGGATGCTGGGACCATTGGTGGTGGGAAATGGGTACTGGTGGGGGGATGTGTACTCGATCATTGTATGAATGAAACACAAGCACGAAAGTTTGTAAGCCTGTAACTGTAACTCACAGTGATTACACTAATAAAATTTTTTAAAAAATTTGGTGGGGACTGGTCCTGGTGCAGATGAACTGTGCTCGTGGGCACCACACCCAGCTCCAGGGGAGGACAGCTGCATTTCTGCTCAGAACAGAGCCATGGCTGGGGAAGGCTAGGGCAGCACTGTGTTCCTCATGATTCCCTCCTTCCTTCTGGTACACTGATTTTGTATCCACATTGATCCAGGTTTCATGGGTGGTCCAGCAGTCCTCACAGTACCATCATGCTCTGGGCAGTGGCATGGAGGATCTGACATCTCTCTGACTTATTTATCCAGAAGATAGACTTGGTGTAATTGATGTCTTTTTTATGGTTGGGAGAATTACGCATCCTTAATGTAGAAAAATGATACATAATTTTTCCTTCTTGGTCTTATGCTAACATTAATCTTATAGCACATGCAATGTTATGCTTAAAGACTGATAGATGAAGAAGCAGAAACACTGTGTTCAAAATCAAATTTACTCCTCTGTAAGCCATTGAATTATGATTATGTCCTAAACAATGTAGCCCATGGCAAGAAGTTCATAAATCTAACTTCACATGACTGACTTAAAACTCATGGACTGACTTTCATGTTCTCTGAAGGTAAAAGTAACCAATAATATTGATAATACAAGTAGTACTATAGGCCAATATTATTCATTTTAATTTAATTGACTTAGGATATTTCCATCCTCAGCAAAATATCTTTTATACTGAAAGTGCCTCTGAAAAATCACATTGGTATCTAAACTTTGTATACATTTGATCTATGAGGTTATATTTCACTTCCATACTTTTTAAATTAACTGGTATCTCATATTTTGTATTATTTATACATTAAGACAGTGGTAAAGCATCAAACAGTTATTACTGTTTCAAATCAAAACAGATTAATTTTAATGACACACAGATATTGAGGGATTCATAACCAAGACCCTGATTGGGGAGGGGGTAATATTTTTTTCACAGACAAGCAATGCTTCTGACCCACAGGCCTCTTCTGGAAAGTAATAAAAACTCATTTCTAGGAGAATTACTAATGTTCTTAAAGTTCTCCTATAAGTGTAGAATTTCCTCTGCACTCTTAAATATTAAGGCATATGCAATACTTGTTTTTCAAAGTGTACTAATAATACTGATATGTTTATTGGGATTTTGGTTTTTGGGTCACACTGAGCAGTGCTCAGGGCTTACTCCTATCTCTGTGCTCAGGAATCACTCCTTACAGCTTGTTACATATTAGGTGCCAGGGATCAAACCCAAGTTGAGCCCATGCAAAGCAAATGCCTTACCTACTGTCCTATGACTCCAACCCCAATTTATTGTTATTTTGAGATAAGAGTTTTACAAATTTCACCTGAAATATTAGAAAGACAACATTGCTATATTTTCACTTGATTCTGAACTTCAAAATTATTAAGGCTAGATATTGTTAGAATTGCTTGAGGCTAACTGCTAGTTAATGAGCTTAAGGAATAGGGCATAGAAGATCATATTGTATTTAATACATGGGAATGAGAACTTTCAGTAAATTTTACCTGATATAAAATTGGGAAGGAAATAAAGGTTCAATTTTTGCTAACACAAAACAAAGAAGTGTTGCTCCATTTGAACATTCAAGAATTTCCATTTAAAAAAAAAGAATTTCCATTTGGATAGTTTCTCTAAAAATTATGTGAATTTGAGGATAAAACAGTTTGCATTATCTTTAAAGGCACTACGCAGTGCCTTTAAATCACTTACCAAATCACTAAGCTAGTGGTAATCACATTAGTCATTTACAAAATATTTCAGTAGAGGATGAATGTACACAATATGGGGGAAGCAACCACAAGCCATGCTGGTGTGTGACACATAACAAAAAGGCACTGCACCTAGGTGCCCGGATGTCAGATTACGACAGGGTCTTTCATTGCACCTGAGCAAATCACTGTTGTCACTTAAGAAGGGGTGAAAACTAAGAGAATGCCAAGATATTCTAAACGGTTACATCCTTATCACATGCAGGTACTGAGTTTCTGCTGAGACTAGATAACACATTTGTCTTCCAAGGAACACACACCAGGACCAGGTCCGTGCGTTTCAGAGCACTCACAAACAAGCAGTCAGGTCTAAAATCTTACGAGGCTCATTAAAAATGAAACAGTATCAAAGAGCAACCATGAGACTTCATTTTGAGGGCTCCATTGTCTTTCACTTTTTATAGATTGATAATGTTTTGCTTGGATAATGAAGCAGTGAGCCCTAGTCGAACAAGAAATCAGTAAAAGAGAGAATACTATTTTATATATTATCATAGATATTTGTATTTATTTTTTATTGCTTTTTGGGTCTGGAGTGATAGCACAGCCAGTAGGGCGTTTGCCTTGCACATGGCCTATGCAGCCAACCTGAGTTTGATTCTTCCACTCCTCTCAGAGAGACCAGCAAGCTACCGAGAGTATCTCACCCGCATGACAAAGCCTGGCAAGCCACCCGTGATGTATTCAATATGCCAAATACAGTAATAACAAGTCTCACAATGGAGACGTTACTGGGCCGGCTCCAGCAAATCGATGAACCACAGGAGGACAGTGCTACAGTACTACAGATGCTTTTTGGGTCACACCCAGCGATGCTCAGGGGTAACTTCTGGCTCTGTGCTCAGAAATTATTCCTGGCGGTGCTCAGGGGAACATATGGGATGCCAGGGAAAAGCCTGTCCTATCTCTCAGACCCTTATTAGAGGGTCTATGTCATTTTTATGTCATTGTATCAGACACTTTAAATATTGTCAAGAATTTTTTTGTTTGTTTTGGGGTCACCCCTACCAGTGTTCAGAGCTTACTCCTGGATCTGCTCTCAGGGATCACTCCTAACAGGATTGGGGGACTATATGGGGTGTCGGGGATCAAACCCAGATCAACCACTTGCAAGGCAAGTACCCTACGTGCTGTGCTATTGCTCTAGAAATTTGCCCCCCTAGAAATTTTATCAATAATGAAAGTAGTACACCATGTTTAGAACTTCATTTTTTTGCACTAATTCAGTAAATCAAAAGTGTTAAAGAGCTATACAATACAATTCAAACACTATATAATTGACAATAAATATTTGATTAACTCTTTAAATGTTAGAGGTCTAAGAATTAGGTAAATAAAATGGTGTTACTTTACATTATAAACTTTACGGGGAAAAAATTTGTACACTAGAGATGGTATATTTGACATAATATTATGCAGAAAATATATAATGAAATACTTCCCATGTGTGAAAAACAACATATATTTCAGAGAAATAAAATCTTTTCGTTTTTGGACTATACCCAGCAGTTCTCAGGGATCACTCTTGGAAATGCTCAGAGGACCATATGGGGTGTCAGGGATCAATCTGGGTCACCCATCTGGAAGGCAAACACCCTGCCCACTCACCTATCTTTCTGTCCCCAGAAATAAAATCTTGCTAAAGGATGTTTAACTGGAAACTTTGAAAATTAGAGTCTACCCTTACTTTCTGTATGATTACTTTACCGAGAGTATCTCACCCATGGCAAAGCCTGGCAAAATCCCCGTGACGTATTCAATATGCCAAACACAGTAACAAGTCTCATAATGGAGATGTTACTGGGCCCACTCGAGCAAGTCGATGAACAATGGGAGGACAGTGCTACAGTGGTACTTTATTAAACTACATTTGTAGTTTATATATTAATTTAGAAATTGACTTATCCTTTTTGGAATTTAACTTTTTGGTAACTTTTTTCTTATTTCTATGTGTTAGTTTAACAATTATCACCATAATAACAGAAACAAACACAAACTTGAAAATTAGGAAGACCATTTCATTTGTTTTCTTGAAATTCACTTCACCCATACTCAAAGGAATTTGGTCTAACTACATCAGTGATAATGCTGTGGTTTGTAAATTCTTTACCTAAGTGTCAGTTTTGGACTCAGAAGCATGCTGAGGTCATGATGTGGATATTTACGTTACGAGAAGAATAAATACAGAAGACAAAGCACCTTCATAGTTACAGAGAGAGGAGTCAGTTATAATGGAATTGCTCCAATGCAACTAACTTAGGAGCTTGTCAGAGGAAAGCTGTCCTTCATCTCTGTAGAACTCGTCACCACCTTCTACCCTGTGCCCTAACCGTGAGTTATCCACTGTGTTGGCTTTCATTAGCTCAGGTCGTTTGGCCACACCAAATGTCTCCTTTCCCCCAATCTAACACCATTATTTTAGGATGAGCCTTTCCCTAGCTCAGTGATTCTCCATCCAGAAATGAACACATAAGGTCATCCCCCAAGACACCATGTTCAAGTCAGGACTGCCGAGGAGTCCAGAGTTGGCTTTTGCTAAGAAATATCACCTTGGCGTATGAAGCTAAGGCCCAAGGAGACTTCTGTTGTGAGCACCTTAGAAAATGGTTTCAGGGGCTGGAGAGATAGCACAGCGGGTAGGGTGTTTGCCTTGCACACGGCCAACCCAGGTTCGATTCCCAGCATCCCATATGGTCCCCTGAGCACCGCCAGGAGTAACTCCTGAGTGCAGAGCCAGGAGTAACCCCTGTGCATCACCAGGTGTGAAGCCAGAAAAAAAAAAAGAAAAAAAAAAAGAAAACGGTTTCAGTCACATCAAGAAATGGCAGTCACTGAGATTGAAGGCCAGTACAGGAGTAGTTTTTGATTAGAAAAAAAACTATTTCTTAAAAATTTTTTTATAAACTATGTCACTGACCCCTCTCACATTTTTATCAGGATTGGTCCTGGAATACATAGTACCCTCTCTTCAGTTCTTCTTTGAAAAGAAATGAGCTGACTCCAGAGAACTGTGGAGTGGAGTTAAGAGGAATAAAACAGGAGTTACTGGAGTCCCTGAAAATAGGAAGGTGAATTCAATAAAGAACCACCAGTCAAATGAACCAAAGACAAGAATTTCCCAGAGTTGAAGAGTGTGTGCACCCAGATTCAAGAGATCTTAAGAGTACTGTAGAGTAAAATAGATACAAATGGAAAAATCTCCAAGACTCATTCTAATCATAATGACAAAAGCTAAAGACAGAATATATAGAAAGAAGCAGGTCAAAGAAGGAACTTTCCAAAATATACTCTCATAAAATTCATAACATATAAGGCAAATGGGACTAAAGGCAGAAGAGAAGAAGGGGATATAGTAAAAACAAAGCCAAAACAAAGACCCCAGTGCAAAGGACATACTCACCAAGAATACCCTATCCTGACTGCAGGATGACATTGGTTTGTGCTTTCTCCCTTGCTGCAAGGAGTTTAAGTTTATTGGGTTACACCCATCACAGTGCTTCTGAGGTACCCCAATTCCTCTGTTTCTCTTTAACCTCTTCTCTGGGTTCTGCTTCCCCAACCGGTTAATTATATTTATCCCCAAAGCAGTACCTGTGACTTGTAAAGTCAAATTCCTCAGAAATCTCTGGATTTGTATTTGTAAGTGAAATATTGCTTTTCTCTTTTTTCTTATGTCCTTTGCATAGTTTACTTTAGAGCAATGTCCTTTCTGTATAGACACAGGACAACAGTTAATGCTCTGCTTTTATAACTTGGGACTTAATTGACTTTGAATAATATTTACTCCTGGGCAACTCTCATATTTTCTGGACTTAAGCCTTAGTTGCCCTTAGTTCCTACCACCCCAAAGCAGAGTCTCAATGAAGGGACTGCATGGACCCAGGACAAGTTGTGAGCCACACTGGCATCAAAACAGGACAGGTCAAGCACCATAATACTTAACTATAAGTTAAGAGCACGGTCATGGGCAAATTCTATCATAATCCAAAGAGTAACAACTGGACAAGGACCCTGCTTAGGGTTAGAAAAGGCTCAGCTGGCCTGAACACTGTAGTCTGAGATCTATAGCAAGATGACGCCAGGAGAGCCACCCTATAAGCTTAATGTATCTCTTACTGTGTCCATACAAAATGACTAATGTTATTAAGTAGAATTAAGATGAATGTTTAAATGGTTGTTGGACTAAAGAAAGGAAACACACACCTAGATGAAATTCTGCCCTTGAGGAGATCTACTAGCAGGGGACCTTTGTCTGAGAAGAGCTTCCCCCAAAATGAAGGGAAGGGCTTTACATATGTAGTTGCTACCAGGAATGTGGGGAGGTTGGGCTCCAGACTAAGGCTCCCACACCTAGTAAGGAGAGAGTAGCATGGGGGACAGGAGGAATATGGGAATGGGTGAGACAGAAAGGAGGCAGAGGTAGACAAGACAGAAATAAAGGGCAACTGATCACTAACCAACAGGCCAGTCCCACACCCTCTTTCAAGCGTCCCTTGGTGGTGGCAGTAGGTGGGGGTGGGGAAGCAGCTCATGGCCACAGAACGCACGTGGGGCCGGAAAGAGAGAGCCCGCACCATGCCGTTCACTTATTTATTTTGTGATTACATATCAGTTATTTTGTGAGCACACACTGAGCAATTATCATTCAGGTATGGATAAATGATTTAAAAAGAAAAGCTTCGTGGAAAGCAACAATTAGGAAACTTCATATCCTTAAAACCAGTTTTGCAGGAAGTTCTTTAGGAACCTTCTTAAAAAAAGACAAGGCAACTTCACAAACATGCATAACTTCTATAAAATGATGGCAATAAATTATTACACCTCCATAATCTCTCTCAACATCAATGCAATAGCAAGATGTCCCCGGGAGGGCTACCCTATAAGCTTAATGTATCTCTTACTGTGAACTCACCAATCAAGAGACACAGAGGGGCGGGATGGATGAGAATAACTGTGCTGCTGACAAGAGACACATCTGAACAGTCGGGTGAACAACGGCTCAAAGTCAAAGGTCGGAAAACAATCTGACTGGAAAAATCTCCCTTGAAAAAGTCAGGGATGGCTTCATTTATGTCAGAACACATAGACTTCAAAATTTAAAAGGCTCTAAGGAATAGGGATGCTCACCTCTTAATGATCAAAGGACCAATACATCAAGAGCTCACCCTCCTAAACATATGTTTACTATCATGAACCATCAAAATATTAAAACAAGTGCTAATGGACATGAAGGAATATTTACGGCAATGCAACCATGGTAGGATACTTAGATGAGATTCTCTCCTTATGGATAGATCAACTAGGGAAACATTCAACAGAGAAACACTGACCTTAAAGGAAGAAATAGAAAAGATTGGCACCGCAGGTAAGTATATGAGCCTTCGTACCCTGAAAGTTGGGTACACAGCTTGATTCAGTGCACCCAGAGCATTTGTCAGGAAGTAGCACAAGACGGGTCACAAAATTTATCTTCATAAATCCAGAAAGAGAGATATTGTACCAACTATCTCTCAGACTAACATGTTTTGAAAGTAAAAATTAACCACAAAAAGAAACAGAGAAAACCGAAGCACATGGACATAAAACAAAATAATATTTGTTTTATTTGGATATTTGGAACAACAACAACAAAGAATTGGCTTGCATGGGGCTGGCCCAGGTTCTGTCTTCAGTATCCCAGACGGTCTTTGGGGTCCAGTTAGGAATGATCCCTGAGCTTCCAGGAGGAAACCCCTGACACAATGGGTTGCAGTTCAAAAAAATAATAATCTCTGAGAAATAAAACAAAATTAAAGAGAACCACAAATGGGAAAGGCAAAAATACTGAAAACTTGGTTTATAGCACTGAGTTTATCAGGATTCAGATGGGGCATGGAGTGGCAGGTGTAGGGGGCAGTGAGGGAGGGAAGCACTCTTGTGGTGGGTGGGAGCTGAACTCACAGGAACCGACTGTCATGAGCACTATTGTAAATCATGATATCTCAAGAAAAATTGGAGGGCAAAAATAGATCTTTTAAAATGCACTTAATTTATTCTGGTGTGTGAGCATGCAATGTTTTACTCGTTAAATCTTAGTAGTGTCTAGCTATGTTTTAAGGTCAAGTGAATAATACAAGATGTTTTTCATGATTAACTCATAAGGTCAAATTATAGGTCTTAATAAACTCTTCAAAATTTTCAGAGCATTCTCATTGTTCTGAGTAGGAAGTATTTCACAATGTGTAAACTAACCTATATAACATCACTGAAGTACTGTGTCAAGTTTGTTCTGGGTTAAATGATCCCCTACCCAGTATGCTGATTCCCTGTTCATTTATGGCTGAACAATTATCTACAGCATAAATAGCCCACATTCAACCCTCCATTACAAGTTGGTAATTAAGTCTTTCTACTTTGGAGCTATTAAAATTACTACTATGACATTGTACAGGTGATTCTTTATATGGCATATTTTTTATTTTTCTTGGGTAGATACATAGCTGCAGAATTAATGGTCATATGATAATTTTGCATGTATCATTTTAAGGAATTTCTAAAGTAGTTTCCAAAGAGGCTGCATCATTATACATTCCCATAACAAATGTATGAGGATGGTGAGTTTCCATGTCCCTGCCAGCATTGGTTTTAGACTACCTTATTCAGTAAAAATCATTCTTTTAAGTGTGAAATTATATCAAATTGTGAGGATTCTTTTCTCTTTTTAGTGGGAAAGGAAGAGAAAAAACTCTTTATTTGTATAGAACCCCCTGAAAAACTCAAGAAAAGCACAATAATAATGAAAATTAATAAATGAGATTAACAAGGAGGGTAGAAGCAAAATCAACATTAAACATTAACATTTTTATATACATCAATAACTAATTTTGATATTACTTATACAAGTTGTCAATTCAGAACACTTCTTTTTGCTAACTTTCATTCATTTACAGTACTTTAGGTATTCAGGAGTGTATCTGAACTTACCTAGGTTCAGTAGATTAATTTATAAGGTTAACTAGCATTTATCTAAAGATGTTGGATATATTTTCATGAGCGGTAGGGCATTTGCCTTGCGTGCAGCCAGCCTGGCTGAGCCAGGTTCGATTCCTCCGTCCCTCTCGGCGAGCCTGGCAAGCTACCGAGAGTATTCAATATGCCAAACACAGTAACAAGAAGTCTCATAATGGAGACGTTACTGGGCCTGCTCGAGCAAATCGATGAACAACGGGAGGACAGTGATTCTTTATGTATTCCCTGTATGAATGTCTAGTCCTATTTTCTGTCAGTTTTGGGGTTAACTTTTTGATGAGTTGCAAGTTTTCTTTTGGAAATAATTGTTCTAAGTTCTTTTTCAGGAAATGCTCTGAAAATATTTTGCCCCACTATTCCTTACCTTCTCGTTTTGATGATGATTTTCTTTGGTCACTGGTCTTTTAAGCGTTTCATTTCACAGAAACTGAAAGAAAGGTTCGCAGTATCAGGCACACTCTCTTTCTCAAACATGCACAGACTCCTCATAAAAGCAAGCCCCACTCTACTCCCCCAGTGCTGTTTCCATTACAAGTGCCATTAAAGTCATTCCAAACCCATGTTTTTACTTAAGAATCAACTTTTGGTCATGTGTTTTCTATGGACTTGAACACACACAAAATATAATAACATTTCCATCATGGCAGTATCATACCAAGTAGTTTCACTCCCCTAAAAGCCTACTCAAGCTGTCTCTCCCATAATCCCTTCCGTAGTTACTCATCAGTCAAACTCCATCACAGTGCGTCTCTTCCAGGAAAACACCCCGTGTGAGACCTTTGTGACCTCGCTTCTTTCACGGTGATATGTACTGAATATTTCTCAGTGTCTTTCATGACTTGATAACTCATTTCTTTTTAGAGGTGAATAATATAAGGGTATCCTGGTTGCTTCTAAGAAGACACTAAAATTTCTCTAAACATCCATTTTAGAATAGAAAGAGCTATGCTTGGAATATCACGTTTCACTCAAATGAGAGAAAGAATCCGGAGTTCTGACATCCGTCGACGATCAAGGATCAGGGACGCTGTCTCATTTGCCAAGGTGTCGAAAATCAGATGGGCTGGTCACGTAATGAGATTTAAAGATGACCGTTGGACTAGAGCTGTTACTGACTGGATTCCACGGGATGTCAAAAGACCGCATGGCCGCCCACCTACCAGATGGTCAGACTTCTTCGTCAAGATCATGAACGATCGGTTTGAGGCCCTTCATGTTCCCGGAGCGAACAGATGCCATTGGGCTACACTAGCACGCGACAGGGACAAATGGAGACATTACTGGTGCCCGCTCGAGCAAATCGACGACTAACGGGAATTTAAGTGATTAAGTGATTAAGTGATCCATGTGCAGTTTTGTATCTGGAAATAACTATTTTAGTACTTTGAGTTAACACTTAGATATGTAAAAGGCTCAAGTGATAGTGAAGGGATTTAACCTGCATTGCATGCAGCTAACCCCCTATTTAATCTCTAATACCACACTTGGTCTCCCAAGCTCTAGTAGGAATGACCCCCTAAGCAGAGTCAAGAGTAGTCACTGAGCATTGCCAGGTGTAGCCCAAAATCAAAGCACAAGCAAATGCTAGAGAGAGTTATTGGGTCATATGGTGTGTATATAGTTTTATAAGAAACCATGGAACTCTATTTCTAAATGACTCTACCATTTTTGCATCCCCACCAGCAATAGATAAGAATTTCTTTTGCTTCACATTTTCTCCAGCATTGGCATCTACAATATTCTGCCTTTTAGTCATTCTAATAACTATGTGTGAATGGTGTCATTCCATATTTTTGAATTTCAGTGAGGTTCAATTTTTTATCTTTTTCTTTTATGGACTATGTATTTGATGTTATATCTTAGATACATTTGCCTAACCCTAAGTCTCAATAATTTTCCCTTATGTTTATTTCTGTGAATTTTTTCACTGTAGTTAGTTCACTTAAGTCTATATCCATTATGAATATTTTGTGGGTAGTGGAAAGTATAGGTCTATGTTTTTTTTTTTTTGCATATGGAGATTCAATTGTCCCAGCACAATTTTTTTCCTTTTGGGTCACACCCAGCGATGTACAGGGGGTTAATCCTGGCTCATACATTCAGGAATTACCCCTGGCAGTGCTCTGTAGACCATATGGGATGCTGGGAATTGAACCGGGGTCAGCCCTTGAAATGCAAATGCCCTACCCACTGTGCTATCTGCCCAGTCCCCCAGAACAATTTTTAAACACTGTCCTTCCCCAATTAAAAAAAATTAGTAGGGACTGGAGTGATAGTACAGCGGGTAGGGCATTTGGCTTGAAGGCGACCGAGCTGGGTTCGATTCCCAGCATCCCATATGGTCCCCTGACATCACCAGGAGTAATTTCTGAGTGCATGAGCCAGTAGTAACACCTGTGCATCTCCAGGTGTGACCCCCCAAAAAATTAGTGGCTTTGTTAAAAATAAATCAACTATAAATACAAATATTGCTATCTGTTTTTTATTCTGTTCCATTTTTCTTCATGTCTGGCTTTACTATCTTAGTAACTGGAGTTTTACATAAAAATCCTCCAATTTTTTAAAAAAAAATTTTATTGAGTCACTGTGAGATACAGTGTTACAAAGCTAATCGTGGTTGGGTTTTGGTAATACAGTGTTCCAAAATGCACACTTCACCAGTGTGCATTTCCCACCACCAATGTCCCCAATTTCCCTCCCGCAACCTTCCCCTTAGCCCTAGTCTGCCTCTACATAGGCACTCTCTCTGTGTCTCTCTCTGTCTCTCTGTCTCTGTTTCTGTCTGTCTCTGTCTCTCTCTCTCTCTCTCTCTCTCTCTCTCTCTCTCTCTCTCTCCCTCCCTCCTTTTGGGGCATTATGGTTTGCAATACAGGTTATCATGTTTGTTTCTTTACCTGTTCCCAGCATGTAGTTCTTATCCAGAGTGATTATTTCCAACTATCTTTGTCATGGTTGTCTCTTCTCTATCCCAGCTGCCTTCTCCATGAGCATTTGAGGTAGGCTTCCAACTGTGGACCAATCCTCCTGCTCCTTTGGGTATTTGTTTCTATTGTCCTTGGGTATTGGTCTCAAGCCCACAGCAAACATTATTCTCAATAGGGAAAAGATCAGGCAAAAGACAAGGTTTCCCACTCTCACCACTTCCATTCTATATAGTACTGGTGGTACTTGCCAAAGCAACTAAACAAGGCAGAGATATCAAAGGCAACCAGCTAGGAAAGGAAGTAGTCAAGCTCTCACTACTTGCAGGTAACATAATATTATACTCAGAGAAGCTAAAATATCCATGAAAAACCTCCTAGATACAATAGATTTGTATAGTAGAATGGCAGGTTACAAAAATCAATACCCAGAAGTCCATGGATTTCCTATATACAAACAATGAAAGAAAAGAGATAGGTATTAGAAAAACAATGAGATTCACAATCATGCCTCAGAAAATCAAGTACCTTGGAGACAGTTTAACTAAAGAGGTGAAGGACCTATACAAAGAAAACTGCAAAATTCTAACTCAAGAAATAAAAGAAGACATGAGAAAGAGAAAACATATCCTCTGCTCATGAATTGGAATAATTAATATTGTTAAAATGGCAGTAATCCCCAAAGCATTATCCAGATTCAACTCAGTCCCTATAAGAATACGCATAACATTTTCAAAGAAACAGATCAAACTCTCCTGAAATTCATATGGAACAACAAAACACATGAAGAGCTAAAGCAATCCTTGGGAGAAAGCAGATGGGTAGCAAGTAGCTGCCTTCTTGTGTAGGGTCCTTATCTGGACATAGCTCTGGGAGCTGCCTCACACAGAGGGCCAAGTATACTTGTCATAGCTCCCTGTCCCCACCCCTAGTACACAGAGAAACTATTATATCGTGAACCCAAGACTATAGAGAAGTTAACAGATCACCACCCTTAGCTTGCTGAGAAGTCAACAGGATATCGATGTGCTAATAGATTAGTAGGATATGCAAGTAGCTGCATAGTCTGCTAATCATTAGAAGATTTAGGAACTATCAGTTTGTTCCTCATGCATTTTGTTGATCAAAGAAATGTATGATCTTAGGAATATGTTTTTGCAATTACAGTGAATGATTATGCCTGCCAAGTTCCTGATAAACATGTATAAAAGGCTGCCTGAAATAAAGATCAAGGCTGCTATTCCATGAGAACTCAGCCCTCTCAACCACTTGTTTTGTCTCTTTAAGATCCTCACCTTCCCTCTTAACCCGTTCAACAGACAGCGGGCTGCCCCCGCAGTGGGTGACTTCACCTTCCCTAACCTCAAAATGTACTACAAAGTGGTAGTAATTGAAAAAGCATGATACTGAAATAAAGATACACGCACAGATCAATGGAACAGAGTAAAATGTCCTGACACAAGCCCTCAAATATATGACCACCTAATCTTTGATAAAGGAGCAAGAAATATGAAGTGGAGCCAGGAAAATCTCTTCAACAAGTGGTTCTGGGAAAACTGGAAAGTAACAAGTTAAACAAAACAAAACAGAAAAGACTCAGACTTCTTTCTAACACCAGGCATCAAAGTCAGATTAAAACGTATAAAGATCTTGATATCAGACCTGAATCCATAAGATACATGGAGGAAAACGTGGGCAGAACCCTCCACAGCACTGAAGCTAAAGGCATCTTCAAAGACAAAACACCACTGAACAAGCAACTGGAAGCAAAGATAAACAAATGGGATTGCGTTAAACTAACAAGCTTATGCACCTCAAAAATAAATAAATAAATAAACAGTGACCAAGATACAAAGACAGGCCACAGATTGGGAAAAAGTCTTTTTCCCAATACCCACCTGATAAGGGGTTAATATCTAAGATACATAAGGCTCTGGTAGAACTTTACAAGAAAAAAAATCCTCCAACCCCATCAAAAAAAATGGGGAGATGAAATAAACAGAAAGTATCTCAAAGAAGAAATACAAATGGCCAAAATGCACACACATGAGTAAATGCTCTACATCACTAATCATCAGGGAGATGCAAATCCAAAAAATAATGCCACGTCATTTCACACTACAGATGCTGGCACACATCAAAAAGAACAAGACAAGGATTCAGGGACAAAGGGACTTTTTTTTCACTGTTGATGGGAGTGCTGACTGGTTCAGCATTTTTGGAAAACAATATGGACATTCCTCAAAATACTTGAGTTTCCATATGACCCAGCCATACCACTTGTAGGAATATATCCCTGGGTCCCAAAAACAAACAGTAAAAATGCTATCTGCACTTCTATGTTCATTGCAGCACTGTTCACAATAGCCAGAATCTGGAAAGAACCTGAGCGCCTGAGAACAAATGACTGGTTAAAGAAACTATGATATATCTACAAAATGGAACACTATGCAGCTGTTAGGAAAAATGAAGTTACGAAATTTGCTTATAAATGGATTGATGTGGAGAACATCATGCTGAGTGAAATAAGTCAGAAGAAGATAGATAGACATAGAATGATTGGACTCATTTGTGGAATCCAACAATTTTTAAGTTATCTTGACTACTCTGTATGCACTTCCCTATAAAGGTAAAGGCCCTCCCGTTGATCGTCGATTTGCTCGAGCGGGCCCAGTAACGTCTCCATTGGAGACTTTGTTGTTACTGTGTCTGGCATATCGAATACTCTCGGTAGCTTGCCGGGCTCTCCGAGAGGGGCAGAGGAATCGAACTCGGGTCAGCCATGTTGGCCGCTTGTAAGGCAAATGCCCTACCCGCTGTGCTATCGCTCCAGCACTTCCCTATATAGATTTGAATTTGCCTGTGACAATTTTTCAAAAATACGTGATAAATTTTTGAGTGATTACACTGAAACTATAAATAAGCTAGTAGAATTACATTCTTTAAAATATTGTTTTTCCCCACGAACGGCCTCTCTGGCTCCTGATCAAGCCACTTAATGGCCATGATCCCAGAGACTCAGAAACAAATCATGGAACCCTTGGTGGCTTGGTGGCCGCCATCCTCCAGAGGCTATTGGACAGTCAGGTTTGGGCCCTCAGTGACGAGACTTGTGGGGCCTCACGGGATAGGGATAGAGCTGGCCCTTTCTTCCCCATCCCAACAAGACCCCAAGTCGCAGCCCACTAACAGCCTCTCTGGCTCCTGATCTAGCTGCTTAACGGCCATGATCCCAGAGACTCCGGAACAAATCTTGGAACCCAGCAGGTTTTGGCAAGAAATCCCTTCAGATTTAATTGATAAAATTTCGGAATTTCAAAATCACACAGCCACTACTGCAGCCGCATGGCATCATATGTTATTCATAACCAGCAATAGAAAACACATTGTCTACTGTTGCCTTTTCGGCAGATCTGAGTGTTGGGGTAAAATCCCCAAAAATAATGGTGTGGCTAGTGTCATAATATTGAATGTAATCAAAATATAGAGAGAGTAATGTGAAAATCCTCTGCCCCACAGGTAGGAAGGGTGTGGGATGGGGGTATCCTGGGGGTTTTGGTGGAGAATGGGCACTGGTGAAGGTACAGATGTTTCATTGTATGACTGAGACTAAAACCCCAAAGCTTTGTAACTGCTCTCAAGGTGATTCAATAAATAAAATTATAAAAAATGAAAAAAAAATATTGTCTTTCATTCTATGAGCACAAAATGTGCCTCAATTAATAGTTTTTCCTTTCTCTCATCAAGGTTTAGGATATTTTAAATTACAAATCTGAATTTTTTTTCTTAAGCTTGTTCATAAACATTCTTTTTCAGTGCTATGATGAACAGAATTATGTGAGTTTCTATGTGGAGATTGCTCATCACCTAGAACGCATATTTCTATTGTAATAAATAAGCCGAGATAAATGGTCCTTGACAACATATGCAGAGGAGGTAAGGACATGCAGGGATAATCACCCAGGACCCCAAAAATTAGTGAACCAGACTTTTATGTCTTATTATTTAAAAAAAAAAAAAAAAAAACTTCGTACTTTTTTTTTTTGGCTTTGTGGGTCACACTTGGTGATGTTCAGTGGTTACTTCTGCCTCTGCACCAAACTTGCTCCTGGTGGTGCTTGGGGAACTATAGGGGATGCCAAGGATCAAACCCAAGTTGGTCGCATGCAAGGCCAACACCCTACTCACCTTACTATCATTCTGGTCCCAGATCTACATGTCTTAGAATGAAATCCCTGCCCTTCCATGCCCGCCTTGCCTGAGCATAATGCTCTCTCCTGATCAGAATCAGAAGTGCTGTGAAGCTGTAGTGATCCCCCAGGTACTCGTGGTTCTCTCTCCAGGAAGACACTGGCTGGTAGTGCCTTCATTCTTGCTTCCCAATTTGTAAAAAAGTGGAGGCTTTTTAGTTATTCTCGAAGTTTCCTACAGTTCAATAATGAGACAATGGAGGAATTGTGTTCGTAAAGAAATTGTACTAATTCCACACAAGCAAGCTAAAATATACCATGTTCATAAAAGAATAATTAACTATTTACATACTTTCAACCACAGTGAATTTCTACCACCATAGATAAACATAATTTTATCATAGCTTTCTGTGATCATAATATATGCTAAATGTTTTTGATGATACAACTGTTTATGGTGATGAAATTACTGGACAAGTCTACATGTATTTTTGTGATATAATTTTGTACCTCTTCAAAGTATATGTACAACAAAATTACCACTACAGTAGCAATATTACTCCATCATAGTCTGCAGTGTAATTTTGGTGTGTGGAGGTAGGGATCAGTTCTGGCTATGCTTGGGAGACCATATGCAGTGCAGGGATTAAACTGGGGTCATTATATGCAAGGCAGACACCTTAATCCTTCTACTATATCTCTGGTGTGGACAATGTAACTTAGAAGCCATGAACAACCCATTTGTGTAATTGAATTTAATGATACTAGCAAAGTACTAAATAAGGAGCAAAAGTCTTCTTTTATCTGTTGAATAAAAATGAAAATCAGAGTTAAAAAAATAATTTTAAAAGTTAACTTAAAACTTAAACTAATACAAACTTTTAAAAAATAACAAACAATTTCTATGGCATATGAAAGCAGAAAGCCTATGTGACACCTCAGAACACTGCTGTTCGATTTTGATTCAGAGAGAGAATTTAGCAGATTTATACCATAATTTCTCCATCTTTCTCAATAGCAGAATAATTGCCAGTTATTTCTCATGGGCAATTTCATATGTTTAGTCATTTTAAATGATTTAAAAATCCGAATGACAATAACTCATCAAGGACAAACTGTCCTAACCCCACTTAAAGTAACAATGAGACTGACTTAGTTCAGAGGGCTTAGAATGCTCCAATGAGTGGGTTTAAAGCAAATGTTCTCCAGTAACATAAATCTTGACTTGCTGTCCTCAGATGCTGAACTGCGAGGCTGTGGTTCTGCATAACAAACAGAAAACAGGGCCCCAAAGCTGCCAACAGGCCTCCTGTGCCTATCAGAACAGTCATTTTTGCTGGAAGCAGCAGCTTAATTTGCTGCGGGTGGGGGGGAGGGGGGCACAGAGTCCATTCTATAACTGGGAAGCTCAGGGCATTACTGATTCCCTGCTACTTACTCCCCCTCCCTTTTGACATTTACTAGTTTTAGCATTTCATTTGCTTGTTCATAACTCAAAGTGGTCAGAATCGATGGTGGTCTTCTACTTTAAGAATAATAAGACAGCTCTGTGGTCATTTTTTTAAGAGATTTGCTTCTACCCAAGCTGAGATCCATAAGCAGTTAAAGCACTCAGTGGTGATGGAAACAACCCAACTGGGGAAGAATATTTTCCATAGGAATGATAAAGGCCCCCTCCAAGTTCTGCAGAAGTGGAGAACCAACAGGCAGATACCAGCTCAACAGAGTAATCTGATCAAAAACAGGCCAACTGCTGCCTATCTGGGAGAGATGGGCACAGCTGGGAAATGCCACCTGAGCTCTGGGCAGCCATGGTCACAGGAAGGACCCAAAGAGGGCCAATCCACCCTGACCTCCAGCCGGGTCCCTGTCTCTCCAGGCTCTCATCTTTCCTTGCAGCAAAGGATTTCAGGGGCACACGATTATGAAGTAACGTGATCACATTTGGAGGTCATGAGGGAGAGAGGAGAGAGGGAGGGTGGGGCGGGGGGGTGGAGGTGGGTAGGTGGGAGAGGAGAGAGCCGAGACTGCTCCAGAGGGGAGAAAGTCTTGAATACATAACCCAGGCTGCAGGGTCAGGCAAGCCCAGGGTGACTATGCACCTTGATTTCCTTTGCAAAATTGCTTTTCAGGGTTTTCTCCCCTAAATTGTCCCCACTTAGGGCTTTCTTTGTAGATCAGAGTCTTGTTTGGTAACAATCAAGGAAAAGAGCTTTGAAGAGTTTTGAAACTTTTGTGGCGTTCTTCCTTGCTCTTCTCCCTTCCTTTTCGGCCTTTAACTCCCACAGGGCTTCTCTCCTTTGGAAGGAGTCAGCCTTCCCCCAGGCTGGCTCCTTGCCTGTCAGTCTCATCCTCAAGTCCCTGTATCCACAAGGGACCCTGCCTCCATCCCTTTCTGAGCTCAGTTAGGCCTCCTGTGGCAAAGTCACTTCTTTAAATTACATCTTGTTTTTCCAACTTCCCAAGAACTCATCACCAGCCTCCGATCCCTACCTGACTGTTCTTTTCAAAACCAAACTAGAAATTGAGGCTAGAGCTTAGAAATGTGCATAAGAGGCTTGAGACTGTAGCCCAGTATTCTGCCTCTGAGACTGCCTAATGGCACTAAGCAAGACTTATTTCCGATTTTCAGGAAATCTGGGACATAATTTCCAATCCCTCCTGGCCCTCACTCAGCTTTCTGGGAGATGTGTGTGTCTCCACTGCTGGCTTTGGAAGTTGCATAAGTCCCTATGATGTTCTTGTCATCTTAAGATTTTTAAAATATTTTGAAAAAATGGCTTGAATTTTTTTCCTTCCCTTTTCTTTCTTTTTTTAAGCATTTTTTTTAAAAAAATTTATTAGTGAGACACCATGAGGTACAGTTGTAGACTTACAAATTTTGTGCTTGGGTTTCAATTATACAATGATCAAATACCCATCCCTCCACCACCAGTGCCCATTTCCCACCACCACGGATCCCAGTGTCCCTCTTACCCCCCCATCCCACATTTTCTCTGTGGCAGGGCATTCCCTTTTGTTCTCTCTCTCCTTTTGGGTGCTGTGATTTGCAAAAGAGGCATTGAGCAGCAATCATGTTCGGTCTATAGTCTACTTTCAGCATGCTTCTCCCATCCTGGGAGGATCCTCCCAACACCCTTTATTTGGTGCTCCCTTCTCTATCTGAGCTGCCTTTTCCCCTAGCATGGCTGGCCTCCAAGCCATTAGAAAAGATGAAGTCATGAAATTTCTTTGTTTTTTGGGGGTCACGCGTGGCAGTGCTTAGGGCTTCCTCTTAGCTCTGTGCTCAGGACTCACTGTTGGTGGTATCTGGGGAAAGCTGAACTGTGCCAGGGGTCAAAACAAGCTCAATCACATGCAACACCAGAGCCTTATACCCTGTACTATCTTTCCAGCCCAAGCTTATATGTTCATTACTCTCTGGGTCTCACAAATCCTGTAGGCAATCCTAGATATGCTATTTTTGTTGAATGATATAGATCAAATTCTGTGCTAAGTGATTTGGAAAAATAACAATAATTGTACTTACAATAAAATTAGATGAGTGGGATTCTAATGCAACCAAGGGATTTTAATGAAGCATGGTTTATCAGCAGTTGGCAGTACTATTTTAGATTACATAAAGAGAATAAAAGCAGAAAACTTATGAAGGAAAATAAAAATTGATTTAAAATGAATAAAAAGATTCTTAAAATATATCTTCAGACCAATTCTTTTATAAATGGTAAAAAATAAACCTAAGTGCACATCTCAAATCTTGCAGCACCAGTACTGCTCCATAGCCAATGGCTGAAAGACAGAATGATGGGTTGGGTGAAGAATTTTATGTCTGTACAGTAAAAAAAAAAACTCACACCATAATAAAAAGGCTCCCCACTAATTGGAGGAAGTATTTGCAAACAATACATCAGATAAAATGCTGATATCCAACACCTAAAAAGCACAAGGCTTGCGAATAAAAAATCCAACATCTCCATCAATAAAGAGAAGAGGAGATAAACAGTCACTTCCTCATAAAAGATTTATGAATTGCCAATAGGCATATGAGAAAGTGCTCATTATCACTTATGATTAAAGAAATTCAAATCAAAACAACATTGAGATACCACCTCACACCAATGAGAATAGCACATATCAAGACTTCTGGAAAGAGCCAGTGTTGGAGAGTTGTGACCAAAAAAAGAATCTTCATCTACTGTTGGGGGTGGGGACTGGTATAAAAAGCAAAATGAAGATCTCTGAAAATCAGGAACTGAACACAGTAATGTCACTCCTTGGCATTTATCCCCAAAACACAAAAACATATTTTGAAAGAATATGTGCACAACTATTGTTAGGATGCGGATCGTGATCTCCCTTTAATGACAAAGAGACTCCAGAGACTTCAAACAGCAAGCAAGGTTTACTGTAAGACTGGCTAGCCAGGGTCAAGCCGCCTACACAGACACGCAGGTCAGATAGGTGAGGCAAGACCCCAAACTTCTTCAAAGGGAATCTTATATAGGCCTTCACTGGCCGTTACAGCAAAGCCCACACATTTCATAGCCAATAGATTTGTAACAACATATACTTTCTTAACCAATCCGTTTAAAAGTACATCACTCCTTAGCCTATAGATTCAAAGATCAGCATTTATGTACGTAGGCATTGTGGCTAGTGGGCATCTGGTAACTCGGACATTTGGTTATCACCTGGCTCCCTTTGATTCTGTGGGAGCAGATAAGGGAAAAGTTCCTAACAGAGGTAACAGATCAGGAAGGGCCAACAAATGGTTTCCAAATTTACATACATCCCAGCAGGGAAGAGTCAACAAATGGTTTCAGTATTTACATCCCACTAAGGAAGGGCTTCACAGCTAAGGCTCTACTAGGGAGGGGGCAGGAAAGGGAAAGTTACTAATTTGTAGAGTTTTAACTCTGGAATCTCCCTCAGGGTCCCTAGGGACCTAACACCTATATTCATCACAGTGCTTAGGAAAACAGCCAAAATATAAAAAGAACCTGTAGTTGAATGGTTCAAGAAGTTGTATATATAAGCAACAGAACAGTATGCAACTCTAAGAAGGAAAAAATCATGCAACTCACTATGACATGACCATAAATGAGAGACTATCATATTGAGTGGAGTCAATCAGAAGGAGAGAGATCATAGGATGTACAGAATGATCTCTTTCACATGTGTACTTAAAGATAAAGAGCAAGGGACTGGAGTAGGCACAGCGGATAGGGCGTTTCCTTGAACGCAGATGACCCGGGTTCGATCCCCAGGACTCCTTGAGTGCAGAGCCAGGAGTAACCCCTGTGCATCTCCAGGTGTGACCCGAAAAGCAAAAAAAAAAAAAAAAAGATAAAGATAAACAGCAATATAGCAAAAAAAGGGTGAAAGGGACCTTGGAAAACAGAGACAGGTTCCTTGGAGATAGGGATGGTTTGGGCATCATGCACACATGAAGCCATTATTAGAAGTAGTTAACTCATAGAAGAAAGAAGAGAAAGAAAGGGAGGGAGGGGGGAGGGAGGGAGGGAGGGAGGGAGGAAGGAAGGAAGGAAGGAAGGAAGGAAGGAAGGAAGGAAGGAAAAGAGAGAAAGAGAGAGAAAGGAAGGAAAGAAGGGGAGAGAGGAAAAGAGAAAGGAAAGGAGGGAGGGAGAAGGGAGGGAGGAAGGGAGCGAGGAAGGGAGGGAGGCAGTTGTTAGCCACAAGCAGACAAGCTCACAGGCTGGAATGCGATGGACTCAATTCTTCAAAGTAACCACCTTTGTCTACAAGGTCAGAAATCATTTTTAAAAGGAAAAGAACAGGGAAGGCCACTTTAGGGGGTGAATTTCAGACGTGGTAGGCAACAGAGTGATCCTAAATTCCCCCATAGGCTGATTCCATGAGGCGCACTTCCGATGCATCTGCTAGTTCAGATTTCCCATGGAGGTTTTTGTCCTCTTGTCTTCAGGACAGGATAGGAAACATTCTCAACACTTTCAACCTTCCCTGCCCAGATAAGCTTTCTGGCTTCTAGCATTGAACTCCGCTCTTAATCTCCTTGTGCCAGCTTCAAATCCAAGAATCTAATTACGTTTAAGAACTAAAAAATATATAAATATGATTCAACATTTCCCTAGCTCTAGGGGGAAAATTGGTTTTAATATTGAACTATCATTTTAAGATTCAAATGTTATTCCTGGCGTAATATTTTATAATAAAATGGAAATAGATTGATACATCTCTGGAATAGTAAAAAACAAGAACAATAATATTAAGTTTAATTGAAAATACCCGAGTTTGATTTCTCCGCCCCTCTCGAAGAGCCCAGAAAGCCACCAAGAGTATTTCACCCGTAGGGCAAAGCCTGGCAAGCTACCCGTGATGTATTCAATATGTTAAACACAGTAACAACAAAGTCTCACAA
The DNA here is from genome assembly GCF_029834395.1 of Sorex fumeus. Taxonomy (NCBI): domain Eukaryota; kingdom Metazoa; phylum Chordata; class Mammalia; order Eulipotyphla; family Soricidae; genus Sorex; species Sorex fumeus. The sequence continues at coordinate 22,172,071 of NW_026606065.1, read as the reverse complement.
TGGAGACACTACTGGGCCCGCTTGAACAAATCAATGAACAACGGGAGGACAGTACTACAGTGACAGTCTGAAAATACAACGCACATTTGGAAAAGCTAAACATGAGATATTTGACACAGCACAGAGCATATTTTAGCATCCTTTTGGTCACCACTGATGCCATCTGATGCTTTGTCTTGTATTTGAGTAAAATATTGAAAATGTCCCTTATTTTTTTTATAAAAATTACATTGTTTACATTTCTCCTCTTTCCCACATTTGAGTCATTAATTTTCCTCTTATGTTAGATAGAAACATATTTTTTCTGTATTAATTTTTCAGAATCTCATTTGTGGGATTTATTTCTCTCCTTGATGTTTATATTTTATGAATTTTTTTCTGTAGTCATATTCTGATGTCCTTCACTCTATTCATTACTAAATATTTAATCTACATAGCAATCTTCATGGACATTTTAACTGCATCTTTGATATTAAAAACACTCTCTTTTCTTTATATTGCTTTTCAAGACCCCAGAAGCAGAAACATTTAGTTTGTAAATTAGAGCATTTGATTCTCCATCTCATTGACCATGTCATGCTAGTTGTACCTTATCAGAAAGGCATGATGAAAGCTAGATTTCCAAGAAAATACGAAGACCAAAATGTGTTGAGCAAATTTCATGAAAATTCAGAAGTCCAGGGGTACAAATATGCTGATTTCTCTCTCAAAAATCAAGAAAAGATGCTGCATATCATACGTATAATTACTAAAATGTGGTTCATTATAGATGTGTTTTTAATTTTTTATTAGCATCGCATCATTAGGGCCTGATCTGTTTCACAGCATAGTTTGCTGCTCTTTTGAGTTAGGTTAGAGACAGCTCTTTCAGACCTGGACTAGAGAAGCCTCACTGGTGTGTGGGCCTTAAAATCCAGACTCTTCCATGGTAATTGAAATTCAGAATTTCCCTCTGGTAAGCTCTAAAAGGGTCAGGCCAGCACAGACCTTTAAATGTTTGGATAAAATATACAGGTATCTGTATATTCCACAAAAACCCTTATGCTCCATTAAGGAGACAATTTTTTGGCTCTCTACTAAACTCTAATAGAGATTGAACGCACAGCCCAGTGGATTTGACAAAACCTTTGTTCATTATGAACTGATGATACTGTTCTGATCCCAGAGGGATGGTATGTTCAATAGCAGCTGGTAACCAGGTAGAAATAACATTTCTAAAGATCAGCTGGAGCATCTATACAAAGCCCAAGTAAGTCTGATGGGCTGAGGATGTAATACATCTCCTCCTCTCCTTCCCCCAGGCACAGTAAACTCTTTAAGAACTATGGCCAGAAAACCAGGAGACACTCATTACGCACACGGGATGGGCACCAGCTAGAAGCGGGTGCCATGTGGAATTTACCTCAAACCTCCCGAGTGGGAAGAATCTCTAGGTAATGTTGGGTTGTTGAACATTTTTGCCTTTAAATATGCCTCAATATCAATTAGATATGCCTCAATAATAGATATGCAATATCTGATCAGTGGTCCTGTAAAAGAGAAAAAGACTTAAAAAATTTTACCTTTTCTAAAAAGACACAGAAATTATGAACAAAATCCATGTCATGGCAACGAATAGAAATTTAGTATCAAATGAATTACAGGAACTTACAGGGGTTCACTATGTGCTAATCAGTTAAGAAGTATCTTTATACATTTAATTTTATTATTTTCTTATTTTTTACATGTAAAGGATTTAAAATATTAAGGCACCATGATTTGAATAGTTATTTTTGAGTTTAATTTCAGGATTACAATGTTCCAACGCCAATCCCATCACCAGTGACCACTTCCCTCCACCAGTGAACTCTATAAATGAATAGAACCGAATTAACTTTTAAAGTTCCACTTGGCAAAGGTCATAATCTAGTTTTCAGTTTTAGTTCAAGCACTTGCAGAGTAGTTCTCTAGAGCCGGTGGTGGAAATACTCAGGCATTCTGTCTAGACTTTTAGAGTTTCATTTAAAAGAAACTCTTAATTTTTTACCAACATAAAGCAAATTGCTCACAAGGCCAAATTTCCGTCTAAACCAAATTCTTTTTACAACAACAACAAAGCTTAAATTAGCTGATTACAAAGTCTTAGGGAGAACTATTTTGAAAGGAAAGTCAATATTTGACATGCAGATTCCACTCAGTTTAACTTTTCGTTTCTGTGCCTGGAATCCAGGGCAGGAGGGAGACTGAATCCAGGGCAGGAGGGAGATTGTTAACGCCAAGCACCAGGCATCCCCAGTGGCTCAACTTCTCCATCCTCATTCCAGAAAATAATTTTCAGGGAATCAGAGTGTTGGAAGTGAAATACGTTTTAGTTGACCATTTTCCTTCAAATAAAGTATCTCTCCACGCTTAGAAATTTAGCAAAAGTGACCCTCAATGGATGGAAAAAACACCCAAGATCAGCAAAGCTGAAATTCAAACAAGATTGTAGTAATCATGCAAACTATAATCTTAATATTTAATTCCAGGCTATTAATATGCATTTATAAAATTTCATGTACATGTTGTCACATGTTAAAAATGTGTCAGTAATACAAGCACATACTTACAAAATAAGGTAAAGGTAAGGCCCTCCCGTTGATCATCGATTTGCTCAAGCGTGCCCAGTAACTTCTCCATTGGAGACTTTGTTGTTACTGTGTTTGGCATATCGAATACGTCATGGGGAGCTTGCCAGGCTCTACCATGCGGGCGAGATACTCTCGGTAGCTTGCTGGGCTCTCCGAGTGGGGTGTAGGAATCGAACTCGGGTCGGCCATGTTGGCTGCGTGCAAGGTAAACGCCCTACCGCTGTGCTATCGCTAACATTAGATAATATTTGTGCCTGGGCTGGAGCGATAGCACAGTGGTAGGGCGTTTGCCTTGCACGCAATCAACATGGTTGACCCGAGTTCGATTCCTCTGCCCCTCTCAGAGAGCCCGGCAAGCTACTGAGAGTATCTCGCCCGCACGGTAGAGCCTGGCAAGCTCCCCGTGACGTATTCGATATGCCAAACACAGTAACAACAAAGTCTCCAATGGAGAAGTTACTGGGCATGCTCGAGCAAATTGATGAACAACGGGAGGACAGTGACAAATTAATATTTGTGCCTATCACTCTTTTATAATTAATACTAGAGGTTTTTATTTTAATTATTGTTAATTTGAATTGCTGTTTTTATTTCAATTTTGTTCAAAATTTGAACTCTATTGTTCTTCTTTTTCTAAAGGTAAAATTTATCCATTTTCTTGGATTTTTTAACTATGAAGCATGCTCCTAGAACATGACTGATATTGTAATGGTGTTTTGGTGAATGAGCATATGACTGTTACTTCCAGGACATAGAACACACAAAACTCTAATCAAGTGTTCACACTAAACTACCAAACAAAAAAGAAGAACCAACATAAAATCTCAGAAACAGAAAAAGTTCTTTTTATTTCCACATTCCCACACATACTGATTTTTGTGACATTTCTTATGATCTATGACTCTGGAAGGTGTGACTGCTTTGCATGTTCTATATTACTAAAATTAAATGCCAAAATATTTGCTTGTGATTTTACAGACTTGGCCAATGGTTGACCGGACAGATAACGCAGGGGCTAGAGCACTTGTATTGCCTGCATCTGGCTCTGGCTCCCTCCCCTGCTCTGCCCCTGAGCACTGCCAGAGTGATTCCTGAGCACAGAGCGAGGGTCAGTGCAATCAGTGTTGTTGACATTTTATTCTGACAGGTTGGTAAATAACCTTAGTATATACAGTGTGCAAAAGATTTTTTATTTTTTTTTCACATGTGGATGCATCGTGTTTTGTCAATTAACTTTTTAGCTGAGCTCATTGTTGATTTATATTCAATTTTAAGAACCACAGTGATTCAGTAAATTATAGGGGGGGAGGAAGAACCAGTACAGATGATCCCATATTTTCTTCACATGTTTTTCCCCAATTGCTGCAAGAAACCTGTTGTACCATCTGCAGAGTGTTTCGGCGCTATTGTTTTGTGCTGTATTTGGTAAGGGGTATTGACAATGTCTCCTAACCAGCATCGATGTTGTGTTGACCAACTATCAGTGGTCCTTCCATAGTACCTCCTTCAGACAAGGGGAAGTAGGTATTGACTAGGGTCTCGCAACTCCCAAAGAGTGGGTTTAGGGTCTTCTTTCCTTACTGAATTCCTGCTTTGGCTTTCTAAGTCTAGATAAAATTCTTTCCAGCTCCCTTTTTCTATCACAAGAGTTAACTATCATGGTAATATCTTTGCGTTTTATTTTCTCTGTAACAATATCAAAAGATCTTCATGAACAAAATAATAGGAAGTTTCTGAAATTCGTTTCAAAAGTATGCAATGGTATACAATGGTAGAATAGCAATAAGACCAAAGGGCACAGGAATCAAGGTTGTGAATGAGTAAATGGTGTCTCTCCATGTTATTCTTTGTTCTTTTTAAAGTAATTTTGAAGTTTTCCATAATAATTGGTTACAAATAAAAGAATACATCTGGTAGCAAAGAGCAAGCTTTAGAATACTCAGAATTGAATTGCTTTGGAATTGAGTACAGAATGAATCACCTTCAGGCAATTCACAGACTTACACAGAACCTGCAGGGAGTTGTTTGTAAATGTTTACTGATGAAGATAAAGAGCATTCTGAACAAGGAACAACACTTACGTATGCGAATCAGACAAGTCCTTGAATACAAAATATACAGGAAGAAAATGAACTCTTATGGTTTAAAATTAATTTCTGCAAAATAAAGCTAGACTTTCTCAACTTTCTTTAACTTTTGCTTTCATACTTACTTATAGTGATGTCATTGCCAATTGCAGGTTTTTTGTGGGCATACAGAGGGGGCACATCTTAGGATGCTCAGGGGCTACTCCCGGCTCTCGGCCTCTGGTCCCTTTCAGCAAACCTCAGCGATCTCCTACTACCAGGGAAAAGAACCAGGCTCTCCTGGATGCCACAGAGACCTGCCGAGCCATAAATGCAGCTCTGAATGGAGATGGCGCGTGCAGATTTGTAAAGACATGAGGCTTCATCTGGCCTCTGCCATCAAGATGGCCCTGAGCCCGAGGGGCTGAAGAGCAGCTATAGACAAAGCAGTAGCTCCAATACTGTGTGGAGGGAGGTTCTGGGGTTTTCAGGGCACTTGGGTTTTTCAGGATGCTAGTCGCAGGGATATAGGAGGAAATGAAGCGCAGTTTAATGATACTCAATTGATAGTTCTCAATAGCATTATTTTCTGGACACATTTTGACTAGAGCAGCATTCTATAAAAACAATTACGGAGAATGCTCCAGGTCCCAAATAGAGCTGATATCACTGGGAGGTCCCAGATGGGGTAGATGCTGCCATCCCGCCTTCTCCAGATGGAACCCCGGTGACCATGAGCCTCTACAAGCATAGCTCTGGCATGCGGGTACCAGGACATTTTTTCTGAACCGAGCGGCCTCTTACGCGGCCGCGCGACATCTCCTTATATACAAAGTTATCAACGGAAATTAAATCATCCAACATTTCTCCCTGAAAATCAGACTTAAACCACAACACGCAAAAGGAGAGAGAGAACAAAAGAGAATGCCCTGCCACAGAGGCAAGGTGGGATGGGGCGGGGGAGAGGGGTATGGGGGGGAGGGATACTGGGATCCGTAGTGGTGGGAAATGGGCACTGGTGGAGGGATGGGTATTTTAAAATAAATAAATAAATAAAATTTTAAAAATCAATCAATCAATCAATAAATAAATAGAAACAATCACACAATTGTTTCTCAAGAAACTACTGATGCATCACATTGCCTTATTTCATTTCTTTATATTTGGACCTGGGATAGTAACTCAGGAGACTATCTTGCTTGGTATGTGGGAGACCCCAGTTCCATCCCGGGCACCAAATGTTCCCCAGTGTTGTGCTGGCAAGAGCCATGAGTGAGCAGAGAGTGAGAGAGAGAGAGAGAGAGAGAGAGAGAGAGAGAGAGAGAGAGCGCTTTTTAGTGAATTTATTAGAGGCTCAGAGCTGAGGACCCCAAGTCAAAAGGGAAAGAGACTCGGAACCCCGTTTGCTGAAAGGGTCTCTCTATTATCCTTGTGAGACCCATGCCCAAAATGGACCACCACCAGAATTAATTTAGCTTAGCTTAACAGAAGCCCACATTGTAAAATAACTGGTTGTTCTGCCCCTGAGCAAGGAATTCAGATAGAGGTACTCGAGTTGCAAGTCACGAGAAGAGTGGGGGTCAGAGCAGATAACCGATGTCTCTCACAAGACCCATGTAGCAAGACCTAGGAATGCCCTAAAAACCAGGACGTTCCTAAGCACTGACGCAAATGCTGATCTTTAAACTGTAGGCTAAGAAGTGATGTACCCTTAATTGGATTGGTTAGGAAAGTGCCTGTTATTACAAATCTATTGGTTATGAAATGCCCGGGCTCTGCTGCAACGGTCGGTCAAGGCCTATATAAGATCTTCTTTGGAGAAGCTTGGGGTCTTTACCCAACCTGCCAGACCTGCGTGTCTGTGTGGGCGGTTGGATCCTGGCTAGCCAGTCTTACAATAAACACTGCTTGCTGTTTGCAGTCTCTGGAGTCTCTTTGTCGTTAGAGGGAGGACCTCGATCCACGCCCCAACAGTCCTCTAAAGGTGGGCTGCAAACTTCGTACAGCTTTATCAGTGAAACAGGAGATACAGGGTAGTTGACAAAAAACTAATTAATGCTACAAACTATCGGCATTTCTTATCAGTAAAACAGGAGATAGAGAAGTAATTGGCGAAAAACAATGAGTGCATCTTTCCTATATGGTATGACCTTTGGGCATTTGAAAGGAAAACAGCTGTGTCAGTCTATCTCGCCCACTTGTTTTGGCCTTCAGGTGCCCCATGTCCCGGGCGCTCCCATAAACCTGCCAGGCCCAGTACACTCCCATACATCTGTTGGGCTGGTGGGTCCTTGACTCCGCTATTTGGGGTCATAAAAGGAATGCTTCTCCCTCCCATCTCTTGTTTAATTTAGGGCATCAGTTTCAGTTTCTCAGTCCCCATCACATTTTCTTAATTTTTGTTACAGTTTCATAATTCTCATTACATGCAGCTTCTTATTTGTCATTACACCCAGCACCAACATGAGTGGCCCCAAACAGCCCAGGAATAGCTTCCAAGGCCACAAAACCAAACAAAATCTCTTCATACTTGCTCTTGCGTGGGTCCCTTTTGTTATTTAGATTTTCAGAAGAGGACATTTGTTCATTTCTTTTTTATTTATTTATTTATTTATTTATTTATTTGTTTTATTAGTGAAACACCATGAGGTACAGTTATAGACTTACAAATTTTTGTGCTTGGGTTTCAATTATACAATGATCAAGTACCCAGCCCTCCACTAGCGCCCATCCTCCACCACCACGGGTCCCAGCATCCCTCCCACTCCCATCCCCCCATCCCACGCTGCCTCTGTGGCAGGGCATTCCCTTTTGTTCTCTCTCTCTCCTGTTCATTTCTTTAACCTCTTCCTACGCTTCCTTCAGCACAGTTCAAATATGAGGAATGTTGCATGAAATCTTTCACTCCTTTATTTGTTGGAGTCAAAAATTAGCTCTCATGACAGCAAAGAGAGGCCGTAAGAGTCATCTGTTGCTGTCACTGGGCTTTTCTTTGGAACTTAATCAACTGCCCCCCGTCCCCGGCCAAGGGAGCATCAGTGCCTGCTAGCAGGTGCTCTATGGTGATTTCACTGTGTCTCTTAAGCCAGCGTAGAGTTGCTGGCTGGTGGGGTGTGTGGGCTGGCGGGAATCAAAAGCTCTTGCCTTAAAGGCAGTTTCTTTACTAGGCACAAGTCAGCCAGCAAAAACGCTCCTGAACTAAGACCTGCTGACTCGAGGCTGCAGCCCCAGTTGGCCCCACTTCAGGGGAAGCTCCAGGCTGGTCCACGAGCCCTGCAGGCTCTTCTCTGACCTGGACCTGTGGCACACACATCACCTTCCTAGCATCACCTGGGTGCCCCAGCAGGTGCCCTCTGCTCCTTCCAACCTGAATCCACAACAGGTCCCAGGGAACTGGGGTACGTAGAAAGACCCCCCACCAAGTCCATGCTTTCATCTGTCAGTGCAGTGGGCCCATGTTGCAGTCAGGGGTTCCCAGGCCAGGACACGGTTTCTGGGGACACACTCTCCCGTGAGCTAGGCAGAAGATGCCCATGTTGTCCTCAATTGTCCAGATGACCCTTTCGTCTCAGAGTCAGGAAGTCATACCACCGTGCCTTCCCTGTCCCATGCCTCACAAGGCCTCCACTTTCCCTTCATTCCACTCTTGTCACGGTGCCTTGTCTGTGCCAGGTCAGATGCTTTCAACTCCCAGGAATAGACACAAGGGCTTGGCCACAAGGTTTGGTCTTTGGCAGCTGAACTGACATAAATGGGAAGAAAATGCCATCTTTGGCAATAGCATCATTGGGGTCATACGGGGAATCGTTTCACAGCAATGTTCTCTTCACAGAGCATTCATGCTTGCAGTTCTCTGCAGTATTTCTTCTCTTCCAGGGCAAAGGATAGCCCAGAACAGGGACCTTGAGCACACACATTAGCAAAGGAGCACTATGGACCGCTCAGTATCAATATTGCAAACAGCAATGCCCAAAAGGGGGGGGGGGAGAGAGAGAGAGAGAGAGATAGAGAGAGAGAGAGAGAGGAGAGAGAGGAAAAGTGCCTGCCATAGAGACAGGCAGAAGGTGGGGGTGGGGGATGATGGGAGGGAACCTGGGGACACTGGTGCTGGGAAATGTGCTCTGGTGGAGGGATGGGTGTTGGAACACTGTAGGACTGTAACCCAATCGTGAACAGCTTTGTAAGGGTCTATGTCACAGTGATTCAGTTAAAAAGTTTTAAAAAAAGAAGAAGCAGCAGCATGATGGGCACTGCAGCACTCTGAGCGGTTCCCTCTGTGGAATAACAGATTGAAAATTCACCGGTGTTCAGCATTTGGTGGTGGGAGTCCCTGTTCAAAGTTAAGGAAAAATGTCGTGAGATTGAAGATGGAGCACGGGGGCTGTCCAGTCTCTTCTCTCTTTTCAGCGAGGACCTTGCTCATTGCCTCTGTTTCTTTGCTCACTTGTTTCTGCCCTGGTGCAACCCAGGTTCTCTGGAACATGCACTTCTCCCTCTCTCCCCTCTCATCTTTCTAAGTAAATTTCAGTTAAAAAAAATCATTCAAAAAAACAAAGTAATGCAAGAGGGTAACATGCTAGGCCATGTCTTACAGGTTGGGTGCCCACAATACCAAGGGTAGGAGGGTCCCTCTGAGGGTCTCTGAAGCCCATCTCCCGGGCTTCTCTCGGAAGTGTGGGAAACATTAATGAGAGCCAGACCTGGGTGCTCACATCCAACTAGGATGTCTAATTCCATGGGTTTGGGTAGGCACCAGAGTCTGGGGGGTTTGTTTGTTTTTTTGTTTGTTTGTTTTGTTTGGGGACCACACCCAGCAGTGCTCAGGGCTTACTCCTGGCAATGCTCAGAGGATCATGTGGGGTGTGGGGGATTTAACCTGGGTCAAGCGTCTTCCTCGTTGCACCGCCTCTGGCCCTACCAGCATCTGCTTCTTTTGCAGATGACTGCAGCCAATTGCATGCTTCATGAAGGAAGTCCTAAAAGCACCAAGTCCCACGTGCACATTCACACATCTGCGCACTTACACTCATATACTCACATTTACATGAGCCTGCATGCAGGTCAGCACAACACTCACACATGGACACACACACACATAGTCACACACACAGACACACTCACACACTCACACAGACACATTTCTCCAATTCACTGCTACATCTAAGCATACCATTTGCTTGAGAGAAGCGCATTTGCAGGCACCAAGGAAATGTCCTCGTCAGAACTTAAAGATGCTGGATGTTCCATATATGTGATATGTCAATAAACAGAGAAAAAGCACTCCATCTTTTTTAAGTATTCCACTTCCCGAAATAGCTTTAGCTACTGAGTAGTCGTCACCTTTTTTTTTTAACATTACAGATTTTTTAAATATTAAGGCACCATCATTTACAAAAGTATTCATAGTTGAGTTTCAGGTATACAATATCCCAAGACCAGTCCCATCACCAGTGTCAACTCTCCTCCCCCAGTGTCCCCAGGTTCCCTCCCATCCCCAGCCTGACCCTCGACAGGTACCATTTTCAGTTTGGTTGGTGTCGTTTGGGTCTCATGCCCACAGGATTGTTGGCCCTAGTCTAGATATACACAAATATCATGCCTGACACCACAATGTCCCCAGGACTCCTGACCCCTCCCTGCTGTTCTGCTCCCAATGCCTCATCCACTTCTTACTCCACCCCTGAATTTTTTTCTTTTCCTGTCTTTCTCTTTTCTATAATCTAGACAGGACAATCTGGGCATCCATCTTTGATACCTGCCTGGTCTTCACCTGCCATTCTATACACCAGAGAGAAATGAGATGATCATCCAGTATCTGTCCTTCTTTGGAGTCACTTCAACCAAACTACTACTCTCCATTTCCACACAGGTTTGCAGGAATCGTGTGATTCCACCATTCTGTGCAGCTGCATAGTGTTCCATTGTGTGCATATGCTGGACTTTCATTATCATTCCTCTGCTCTCACATCCCGTTTCTAGCTAATAAGCAGAGAGCTTCAATGAATCGTGGTATGCATATATCCATTTGAATAAACTGTTGAAGGCTTTTATTCAGTTTGTCATCTTCTTTGTTTCGAGACCAGATTCCTGATCCCTGTAGGCAAGTGGCAACTGAGCAAGCTAGTAAGAAGCATGGAGAGTATAGTCCCCTGGGGTTCAAAGGCTACCTAGGAAAGATTACTGAAATTGCTTACTTCAAACAGTGTTCATACTATGCTCATAATATATCTGCCCAGAGTTGATATTAACTATTCATGTGTCAATGTTTTCAATATTTGGGGCTAAATAAATATGTGACTGAAATTAATTTCACCCATTTACTTTTAATTTTTATGTGGCTATCAAGAAATTTAAAATTACGCATTTAGTTCTTATTCACAATTTCCTTATATTTCTTTTGGTACTGCTCTAGCATTTTAATCTTTCATGGTTATTTAAAATTACGCTTTTTGTGGATGTGCTGGATAAACCTTTATGTTAAAAAGAAAAAGCATAACTGACACCTAAATAAAGCCATTAAGCAAAATGCTGGAAGAAAAATCTTATTTGGGTCTTCTGTAAGAAATGTACATTAAAATTCAATCTGGATCACTTAGATTCTCTCTGGTTTTAAAAAGCATGAATTCAATTTTAAATTATTTCAATGTCATTATACATATAGAAATATACTCTTTAATTTGTGTTTTCACAGCTAACCAGATCTCGTGTGCGTCCATGCTTAACTGTCCTGCTGCAGATGACCTCTGTCCACACTGGCCCAGGATGTTAGTACCAGAACAGTCTAGCTCATGACTGCTGTAATTTCCCAGTATTATCAGATATGTAGAAACATATTTTTGTGTATATGCATGTACATATTCTTAGCTGTTCTTAAATATAATTGTGATTTTCTTTTTATGACAAAGATAGTTGGAAATGATCATTCTGGATAACAACTGCACGTTGGAAGTAGGTAAAGGAACAAACATGATAACCTCTCAGTATCTGTATTGCAAACCATAATGCCTAAAAGAAGAGAGAGAGAGAGAAAAAAAGTCTGCCATAGAGGCATAGAGGCAGACTGGTGGGGATGGAGGAGTGGCAGAGGGAAACTGGGGACATTGGTGGTGGGAAATGTAACTGGTGGAGGGATGGGTGTTGAATCATTGTATGACTGAAACCTGATCATGAACATATTTGTAACTGGGTATCCCTCAGTGACTAAAATAATGGATTCACATATGCATCTTTTTCTAAATCTTTCATTTTACTCATAACTCATAGTGAGTATGGCCCCAAGTCAACATATGATGTATTATATCATTTTAAATAGCTGCATAGTATTCCAAGAAGCAAATGAAATGACGTTTATTCTGATACTCTTCAATTAGTAAAAATGTCTTTGAGGGGTTTATTTCTGTGTTAATTCATTTTGATCATTACTAGTAAATGTTTTAGAAATACCCTCAGATACAATATTATTTTTGCTTGAACTTGTATTTCTCTGGGAGAGGATTCTAGGAACAATATCACTGTCAATAGTTTTATTCACAAACCCATTTTTACACAACTATCTACCATAAAGCATGTTATTAAATGTTGAATATTATAGTTTTACTTTTAAAACCAGAATCCTGAGCTATAGTTCTCTAATCATGGTGAGAATAAATTTGCCTTAGAATGAAGAGAATACTTATTTTCTTTTCAAGATTTGCAAGTATAAGTGTAAAGTAATAATCTGCCTATACAGTGAAACTGGACATTTCAAACAGCTAACTGATCATTTGTATTTCATTTTTTCCCTGTAATTAGACAGTATAAAGCAATCCTACTTCCATCGGGAAGATTGTAGCTCAACAGTAAAGCACTGTCTTGTAAGCATAAGACCTAGATTTGATCTCTAGCAATACCAAAAAAAAACTACCTAAACAATTTAAAAAGCAGCACTTCTGGATATAATTTATAGAGATAGTAGTAATTTCATGAAATATAGCACTGCAATTAAAAAACTGGCTATATATTTTTTACTAAGGTTTATTTTATTTAGATTTAAGTGACCACATAGTTTTCTGGTTATCATAATGGATTTTGCATAATTAGATCCTTACCCAATTTAGTCTCTGCTCTTTTCTCTTTTTTGGTAATTAGGAAAGCAAATATTCCATATTGTAGAAGCTAGTACTTTACCACTGATATTTCCATTCTTTGTATTTTTCTTTAATTATTAAATAGGGTTTACCTTTTTAAATGGATTAGAACAATTTTGTGAAATTTCATACATCAGTATGTCTTTTTAAAGTTTCTCAGTGAAACGCGACATTATCTATAGATGTAAGTTTAATGTATCGAATGAGGGAGAAAAATGTCATGAATAACACTTTCTGATTTTTTCATAACCATAGAAAGTGCATTCTAAAATATGACTTTTTCCTATTTTGTCATTGCAATTTTTTGATATTAAGCACAATGATTTACAATGCTATTAAGTTACAGTACGCATGAATACGATATTTCCGCACTGTAGCCTCCACCCGCCCCACCCCCTTCCCAAACCTCTTCCCCTCACCCCGTGTTAGGCTGGTTCTGTAGACCAGTTCTCAAGTTCTGCTGCCTTTGCCATGTGTTGGTCCCTTAGTTCTTTATATCTTAGGCATAAGACACTTCTCTCTGCCCCCTCCCTCTGAGAGACTTCACTCGGCATGATACTAGCCTGATTCATTCACGTGGCAGGAGCTTGCCTGATTTCGCCTTTTCTTTCAGCCCAGCAGTATCCCATCATGTACACTTACCACATCTTCTCATTCCAGGCATCTGCTCTTGGTTTTGAGATACCATATCTTCCTTTTCCTTTAAAAAAACACTTTCTGACATCTATGCTACGTTTTCCACTCAATAGCTAGCATCTATGTTCATTCACTACGGATAGTAATAACCTTATGAGTTGTATATAAATTAATTTGATGAGGACAGTCATATTCAGTGTTTGTGTAGTGCCCTTTTGATTTGTTTATTAGAATATGTTGATGAAAGAAAACAACCAAATCTATGCTCTTGTTGTTTTACCATCATGAAGCTAGAAACTCCCATGTACCAGATTGTCAAGTACTGAGCCGCACTGATAGGGTTGAAATCTTCTCGAGTACCCCATGAACCCCATGGGTCGGAAGCATTTCCTGTGGGAGCAGAGGATGCATGAAGGCATAGATGGAGTAGAGTAGATCCCAACTCCTCTCGCTCCCAACTCACTCAGAGTTTCTGTGTGTCAGTCAGCTAAGGAAATGTTATATTTGTATTGCGTAGAAGAAGCAATAAAAATAGGGCAGTTGTAATTTTCTTCACACCAAGAAAATTGTGAATGTTTCCACATATGTTAGCAAGCCAGTGCATGAGCAGAAGACACAATATTGCAAATTCTCCTAGAGGAGGCTCTGCACAGTTGATTCATCAGATGGTGAATCAAATGTACAAATGTACAAATCATCATTCTGTGCATCTTTTGTCTAGACTAATCGTTTCTTATTTATTGTGAGTTACCAGGTCTTGTGTCTATCACATTTCAAAGTCATTTTAATAGATTTCATGAAATTAATAGCTGATTACTGAAGAAAATTTAGAAACTTAAAAATTAATATACTAATGTTAAAACTAACCTTTTCTTAATGCAAAAAAAACACCGTGAAGAATAAAATGCAACTATCACTTCCAGTTCCAATAATAAAATTCATTTTGTTTTTTTTGAGATTTATCATGTACAACATTTGAAAACTTATTAACCAATGGTTGTTTAAGATATCAATGGGGACACAGTTTATTTGCTACATGATATTTCACCCAATGACTAACCAGTCATGTCAGGTCATCATCCCAAGTGACAAACTGAAGAGTTACAGGCAGGACAACATAACAATCTATCTCATTTAATCAAACCTGTGTGTTAACTTCCTAGACTTTCATAAACAAAATTAGTGATGCACCATTTTCCTTACTAAAATCACCATATAAGTGGTTCGAGATTCCTTTCAGAGTGAAACATGATCTCAAAGTATGTGTGAATCAGTAATTGGTGTACTTAAGATTCAAGACCTCACAATTAAACATTTAAACATATTTATTCCTGTGCTTTTGTTTTAACTTTTAATGAATGGTATGTTTTTGATAATATTACTATCAAAATTTTATCATTTTCTCAGAGTGTGGCCCCAAAACAAGCAAAAATGTTAACCAGATTATATCATCTTCAATTCCCAGAAAATGTAGATCCATCTCTAAGATCAGTCAACATATTTTAAATGTTTTATCCCTAGAAAACAATGTTATCGATGGAAATCATCTTGCAAATTGTAAAAGTATTAAATCTTCTTGAGACAATCTATATAAAACATGACAAGTGGGAGGAGAGAAAAACATGACAAGTTGTCAACTTATATTGTTGATGGATAATACTTCATTGGCTTCTTCCAGTTCCCATTTTTTCTTTTCCATACTCTAGTGATCAATCACAGAACGTTTGTCTCAGGAATATGACTGTGTCAAGCCAGTCAGACGGGCACCTTCGACCTCTGACCAATGGGAGTTGGCGGGGATCTGTAGAGAGAATGAGACAGACCCATAAGGAGACTGTCAAAAACACATGGAGTTAGCTGACAGGCTGACCACTTACTAGACACAATATGGAACCCCAACCTGAGTCCCAAGTTAGGAGCCGTTGTTTAAGTTGATAGAGACATTAAGGGCAGTGAGTAAGCGCCTCAAAATTCAGGAAGTACATGAGAAACAGAGGCAGGGTCTGTCACATAGCCAATCAGCAGTCACCCGAAAGTATGTACAGGATGATTTCCTCTTCTATTTTAACCCTGTATATTTTATTTTAACCCTGTACATTTCAAAGACCCTAAACTTTTCTTCTATTCTTCCCTGGATGCATTTCTCCTTCCTGGTTTATCTAGTCTATTCTTTCCTGGCTACATTTTTGCTTGCCCAATTATATTCTAAAAGACCTAAACTGTTTTGCCCAGGGGATTATGCCAACATTAGGGGTTTTGTTTAGGGGGATTTCCCACTGCATATGTTAGCAAATATTTTAGCAAAGAAAATAGAAACATCATGTTGAAAAACATCCTTCATTGAGAAATAAACAGTTCCCTGACATCAAGAAATTAGTCTCCAATTCTCCCACTGCAGGGAAGAGACAACAAGAATGCATCCCCGCCATCAGAGGTCTGGAGTCCTGGGCTGCCTCTCACTCTCAGAGCTAATAGCCTGCTTGAGCTGGGGCACTCAGAAGCAAGCAGAACAACGTGCCTTGCACAGCATTGCGCTTCTTTCAGTGAAATTCATGGGATCCTCAGATTATCCTCCAATTCTCCTAGAAACCAGGTAAAATATTGTGCTCTTCCCCCTCCACATTCTCTAACATTTTTCCATTTAGCAATGTTATTGCCGGGTCATTTCTGGCTCTATGTGCAGGGTTGATAATTTCATTGGTCCAGACCCTTCAGATGCTTGTTTCACATCTACTTTGTCAGAGTCTGGCACTAACCTACTAGTTTTAGGATACGGAGGCAATGGGATGTCATTTGTTACACCGTAACCACAATAACGAAGTATACGCTGATAATGTCTACAGAATTGATTCCTGAAGTTGTTTGCTCTGATAGGAAACACCTGCATCATACATCCATGGAATCTTTGTTGTGCTGTTTGCGTCCCTTGAGTGAATTACCTCGCTTCCCCGGATACGGTGCTGGCAGATGCTGGCATTCTGGCCGTGGGTATAGTGAGTAACATGGCGTGCCTGAAATAGTAACAGTATTGTCGAGCATGATCCTAAATTACAAAAGTAAAAATAAGTCTAACCAACTGAAATTAAATATGAATAAATTAACTAAGTCAGAGGAATAATTTTATCAGCCTCCATTAGTATGTTCTCTTCAGTCTATCCTTAAGCACCAGGTAAAAACCTACAGCATCATCTCCAGTATTACCTCCCTGATCTCTCTGCATGTGCTTTTACTTCGAATTAATGAACCAGCTCCCAAATTATTATTGCTTACTGATAATCCTTTCTCGCCAGGTCCCCTTCCCTTCTGTATCCACACAGACACTGCCACCCTCAACCCTGCTGTTTGTGTAAGAAATTTAGTCTTGTGTTCATGTGTCTGACATTTATTAAATTATCACTAATAAAAATAATAATACCCTATGCCATTTATATTTGATTCTTTTTGTAGACACTTCCTCATATTAGCGGCATTAAAACTCACCTATTATGTTGAAATTAAAAGATCAAAAAATGTAATTTTTGGAGTATGCTGAAATCACAAATTCTCTTTCCTTCTGTATGCTTGTAGCAAGACTTTATGCTTCTAGCAAGACATGGGCGTGGTGCTTTTTATCTGAACCACTTAAAACACCTCTACTATTCTCCTGTGCTAGTTTAACATCTTCAGAAATCAGTATTATTGAAAAAAAAAAAGGACAAAAATCCTACCTCTTGCCAATGAACAGCATTAAAGTAACTGTTCACTCCCAGTGTTACCTATTCTAATCTGGAAAAAACACTCGTGTCTAGAAATTGCTTAGCAGACTTGATTATATATTTGATTTTTAAATCTTCTTTTCTCACACAAAGACCTTCTCAAAGGAAATTTTAAGCAAAAATAATTAAAGGTAGGTGACAAAGACAAACACTAAATTTAAATCAATTTGTTAATAAGTTTCATTCTATGCTATGGCATGTAATCCTTGTCAGTAAATTTGTTCAGTGATGTGTCCCACTGGGCGGGCCAGAACACATAATTTTTCCATCTCGATTGCCCTGAACTTTATCTAATGTGCATTGACTTTGAGTGTTTCTTCTTCTAAATAATCATTCACAACCTTTTTTTTTACTCCATAGACCTGAGTTTATTCTCATTAATATCTTGTAACCAATAAGTTGTAACCAGTTTTCTACAGAATTATGAGAGTTTTCCAAGGGCTGCAAAGTTGGGGTTTTAGTCTGGTTTCTGTTCCCAGAATAGCAAGTTCCCCCCGTCCCCAGCACCATTCAGAAAAATTAAGGAATAACTCATGGGTACCACAAGTTGTGAACCCCAAATAAACAAACCTCACACTTTCAAATAAAAATTATAAAGGATGTGAGCTTAAAGTTGATGTGTGGAAATTAGGAATGTCAGCTTCCTTCCTTCATCCATTTACATAACACACTGCTCAGTGAGATCCTGTGTGCAGAAAACTCTGGGCTTTTGATAGGACAAATATTCTTTGCTGGCCCCCAGGGTATCTGAAAAATGCCCCCTGGGTGGCACTGTCATTGTCACTGTCACTGTCATCCCATTGTTCATCAATTTCCTCGAGGAGGCACCAGTAATGTCTTCATTTGTCCTAGCCCTGAGATTTTAGCATGTGCCACATTGGAGGCTCTTTCAGGGTCAGGGGAAGGAGCCCCATCATTGTTACTGGGTTTGGGCATATCAAATACATCACGGGGAGCTTGCCAGACTCTTCTGTGTGGGCAGGATACTCTTGGTAGCCTGCCGGGTTCTCCAAGAGTGAGAACTAGACAATAAGAGGTCAGTGCTTCTGGGAGCTTGGTTTTATAGTCTCTGGGTCTTGTTCGTTGATGGGATTACACAGCACTGGGTGCAGTTGGTGTGTGTAACTGCCTAGCTACTGGAAGATGGGGAATCTGGGTGGAGGAGGTCCAGTCCCAATCCAAGCAGCCTTGGAGATCTTAGCCCTGGGTCCAGCACACCTAGGTTCCTCTGCTGGTTCTTCATGCCTGAGGCTCGTCCGAGCGTGTGGAGAGTGGTCTTAAGCATGGCTGTGGCTGGTTCCAGAGGTCTTCAGCTACCAGGGCTCTGCTCGGGGCAAGGAGGGAAACTCAACCCACTCCCCTCTAAGGGGCTCCAGTGAGGACAGCCAGGCAGGGGGCAGAAGACTCTGTGTTGTTCTCTTCTGGGAGCCTGGTTTTATAGTCTCTGGATCTTGGTAGTTGATGGAATTACATGGCTCCGGGGGCAGTTGGTGGGTGTGATGCCTACCTACTGGAAGATGAGGGATTTTGGTGGAGGAGACCCAGTTCCAATCCGAGCACTAAGAAAAGTATTTCTACGGGTTGGAGCAATAGCTCAGTAGGTGTGAATTTGCCTTGTGTGCGGCTTACTAGCGTTCTATCCATGGCATCCCAGATGGTTCCCTGAGCATGCCAGAAATAATTCCTGAGTACAGAGCCAGGAATAACCCCTGAGAACTTCTGGGTGCACCCTTACACAAAACAAAACAAACCAAAAAAAGCAGAAGTTTTTCTATTTTTGTGCAATTAGCCAAAGCCCATTGTACTGATACAAGGACATGAGCAAGGACTAAATCTCAAGAATTAGTTCCCTGCTGTTTATACTGAAAACTTCATCAATTCATAGCTTACACACTTGGTATCCAGGGTGGCACGGAGCAGAACCCAGGTCCACAGTGATCTCATGCAACTGGAAACAATGGGCTATCATTCCTCTGGGTTAGAGAAGATGTTTGCAAACACTGCATAGAGGCGAGAGGGAGAGGATTTCTGTCTCAGTCCTAGGCAGATTGTATTTCTTTCCCTCAGTTCCTGCAACCAGAAGCCTACATGTAAGGCATTTGCCTTTCCTTTCACCCACAAAGACCAGCGATAACATCTAAGATGAAGCAGTTAAGCTTTGGATGAGATGAGTAGTAAGACAGCTCTCTCTGTCCCGAAACCCTTGTGGTGCTTTTAGGTCAGGATTAATCAAGAGAAATAGTAAAAAATAGTAAAAATAGTTTTAAAAAAAAGTAAAAATTCTTCTAAACTGTAGAGTTGCAGTTTAGAAGAATTAAGAAGTCATCAAATAAGATTAAGTTTCCTTGCACCTTTAAAATGTTTCAAAATGAAGTATTTTTGAGAGCTAATAGAAAAAGTATATTTCATTGATCTAGAGAGTTGTCTGACTTCTTGTTATAACAATGTGGTCACTCTGGGACTGTTCCATAGTTCATTTAGTTGCCAATTTAAATTTTTTAACATTTGAGCCTTGATACACAAATCAACTAAATTTCAAACCTTTAGTACTATTTGTTTCCATCAAATATATATCAGAGCAACAATGATACAGCTATTTTCTTAGGATGAAGTTTAAGTCAGTAAAATACAAAAGGAAAGTGTGCAATGTTAGTGCACAGCTGTTATTTAAACCAAGCAAAAAAAAATCACATTAACAGTCAGAACATTTTTACATCTAAAAATGGCTCAAAGATAAATTTAAACACTTCTTTAAATACTCTTGCCTTTCAAAGTGATAAAAGCCTAAACAAATGAAAATTTAAAAGAGTATGGAGTCAGAATATAGACATATACCACAAACCCTCAATTTCCATTTGTAAATAAAATATTCAATAACATTTAACTTAAACATATACAATGAAATTTTTAAAAACTCAGCTCAGGTGCTTGGAGGGCCTGCTTGGGATGAGAGATGGGTGCTTAATGTAGACTATAGACCAAACATTATGGTCACTCAATACCTCTATTGCTAACCACAACACCCAAAAGGAGAGAGAGAACAAAAGAGAATGCCCTGCCATAAAGGTAGTGTGGGGTGGGGTTGGTGGGAGGGATACTCGGATCATTGGTGGTAGAGAATGGGCAGTGTTGGAGGGATGGGTACTCGATCATTGTATGACTGAAATGTAAGCACAAAAGTTTGTCTGTAACTGTACCTCACGGTGATTCATTAAAACACACACACACACACACACACACACATACACCTCAGTTCAGTTCTTCAGCTAAATTTCTAAACAAAATCTTAATATCTATAATAATATTTATTCTCAAATGATTGAAACTAAATGCATACTTAATTAGAGTACAAGACATACTTCGATGCCCATGATCTAGATGACATCAGTTAAGCAATTCATTGGAAGATTTTAGTCTTTTACTATTTAACATTTGAGGTTTATTCCCAGAATCAATAGAATATCAGAGTTCCTATCTACCTTTTCGGAGAGAAGTGAATTAACACTTTGATACCCTCAACAACCCGAAGAATTCTGCCAACCTCCCTCTAACTCACAACTTACCTAACAAGACTCTAGAACCAATTAAAAATTATTTGTTTCTCCCATGCAACTCTGGAATGAGGAGGATTGCTGCAGACCTGCCCAGTTCCTCTCAATGCAAACGCACACACACACACACAAACACACACACACACGTGCACGTGCACTAATGCATGCACACATGCACGCAGCAACAAACATATAACCAATCATACACACATACACACACACACACACACACATACATACATTCCTCTGTGCACCTGTACCTCCCCCAAGTCACAGGACAAACATGCCCCCCACTCTGAATTCCACACACTTCTGGATGCTATTTGTAAATATTTTATTGTTCTAACTTGTTTAAGCTCCAGTATTTATAATACTGTCAATGTTGATATTTCAACAACATCTTTACTGCTATGGTATCAGTACCCTCTATGACCCTAGGTTCCCTCATGCCCGCCTGCCCCTCTCAGCACACTCAGTTCCATAGTCGACTTTCAGAGTCTGTAATATTGTAAATAAAATATTCAATAACATTTAACTTAAACATATACAATGAAATTTTTTAAAAACTGTAAAACTTTATAAACTGGTCATTTATTTTTACCTATGTTTCTTTATCTTCCACATGGGAGAGAGATCTTTCTGTACGTCTCTTTCCCTCTGACTGAACCTAAACCCTTGAGTCCCATCCATATAGCAGTGAATTGGGGGATTTCATTGTTTCTTATAACTTAGTAGTTTTTCACTGTGTATCTAGACCACAAATTTTTATTCACTCACCTGTTGTTAGGCATTTGGGTGCTTTCCAAATCTTGATGATTATGAATAGTGTTTCAAAATATATAGGTGAGTAAATATATTTTCAAATTAATCTTATTGGGCCTTGGGGGTCAATGTCAAGAAATTGAATCACTTGATCCTATGAAAGCTCTCTTCTTAACTTTTTGAGAAGTCCCATACTCCTTTCCATCAATCCAGACTTGATTGGATTGATGGAAAGGAGTAAATGAGAGGTTGTTTTCACCCATACCCCATTAACACAGGTTATTTCTACTCTTTTGATGTGTGCCAAACTAATTGCCGTAAGGAAATATCCCATTATTGCTTTGATTTGTAGTTTCCTGATGATAAGTGATAAAGACCTCTTTAAAAATACATATAGCCATCTGAATGCCCTCTTTGAATAAATCCCTATCAGTTGCTCTCCCCGTTTTTCAACTAATTTGAAAATTAGTTGTTTGTTAAGTTTTGAAAGTGTTTTTAAAAATCTTATAAATTTGTTATGTCCTTTGCCAGAATGTGGTTAGTAAATGTTTTCTTTCAGTAAGCTTTCTTTCTTTCTAGCTATCATTCTTCCACAGTACAGAAGCATCTTAATTTTACATCATCCCCTTTTTTATGTTTGCTTCTGTTTTCTTGACCAATGGCATTAAATCTGTGAAGATGTCTCTGGAGGTCAATATCATGCTCAGCTTCTCATGTTTTCCTTATGTGGTTCATGGGATCTAATATCAACCTCATTAATCCATTTGAATTAACCTTTCTTTGGTATGAAAAATGAACCTAGATTAATTTTCCTGCATATGGTTTACTAATTTTCCCAATATAATTTGTTGAAAAGGCTTCCCTTGATCCACTAATTAAAGGCAACAATATAAATCTCATTGCCTTAGATTGTTTTCTTTTTTCTACACATTTAGCATAGCACATGGTTCCCAACATCCCATATGGCTCCCCAAGTCCACCAGGAGTGACCCTGAGCCCAGAACCAAAAGCAATCTCTGGGCACCACAGGCTGTGGCCCCAAATAAAACAAGTACATACCTACATGATAGTTAACACAGATTTTTTAAATGTTACCTCTTCTAAAACAAAAAATATTAAATCAATCTTACTTGCTAAAAAATAATTAATGGCCTTGGATTTTTTACATTTTTCCAAACTAGCCATTTTCCCTAAAAGTCCAACATAAATAATCAGAAATTCTTTACTTTCTGCAAATATTGGAACCATATTGCTTGTAAAAACACATTTTAAAAAGTTATACAAACCAATAAGACAACACCTTAATTCAAGGTGTCGCTTCATATTTATTTATGATTCCTTCAATTGACAAAATATCCCACATGTATATAAATCCTGAAAGACAGACATGCAGGCAAAAAGCACTAAATGGGTTCCACAGCCCCAGCACAAGTGAAAAGAAAAACAGGGAGATATAATTTCATCACCTCAAAAACAGAGTTGTCCCTATCCCAAGAGACACAACTCTTCATGGACTTAAGGTTATGATCTGGAAAACCCTGGACTGCCTCTGAATATTCTCGTATCTCCTGAAGAACAGCTTTCCAGAACAAATCTGATCGAGTTAGTCAAAGGACCAACTGCTACCTCCCAAAGGGAATTAGCATCATCCTTGCCAGGGGTGAGAGTAAGTTGGGTCACTTACTACTTGGAATCCACACAGGGATGCAAGAAAAGTTCAGCTTAGAGAGCTCCGAGATGCACTTCCGAAGCCCTTGGAGTTCATCAGGCTATTGGGTTAAACTTCAAAAACTGTCACTGTATACTTTTTAGATAGTCTTTAAATGTATCTTTACAGCAATAGCATTACCATATGCCAAAGACTTATTAAACTCATTGACTTAGGGACCTATTACTATATTGTTATCAGTTCAAAACCGATCATTAAAAATCTACCTCTCTGGCTGGAGGGATAGTACAGCAGGTAGGGCATTTGCCTTGCATGCAGCTGATCCGTGTTCCATTCCCAGCATCCCCTGAGCACCGCCAGGAGTAATTCCTGAGAGCAGATCCAGGAGTAACCCCTGTGCATTGCTGGGTGTGACCCAAAAAGAAAAAAAAACCTACCTCTCTCACATGTATTTTCATATATCTTATCCTAAAGTTTGTTTCCAAAGAAAAATAAATTTTTCTACTAAATTAAACTGTGCAGACTTCCATATAACTTTGCTTAGTCCAGTACTTGGAATCAATAATAAACAGTGACTTGAACTATGCATATGCCCTGGGCTTTCAACCCTTGTGTTATTTAAAGAAAAAAACACCCACATTCTTTGCTATATTTCTACACGAAGAATAGCTCTTCTGCATAATTTTGCTGCTGCCTTAGCATCTGTCTCAACTCCCCTCTTTTTGGAATCCTAACAGAATCTCTAAATATTTCAATAGCGCAATGTGCAGATGTCTGTACCTGTGAGTTCCCGCTGCCTCACACATGCACGTCTCCACCTTTATTCCTTCCCTGCTGGTGTTCCATTGCTTCCAGGAAATCACAGCAAGAGACTGACATCCAGGCCTCAGCTTCATTGCCAACTAACCTTAGCGCTGGCTAGGGGCTAGTAATCAAGTTCCCTTGCTTTTGCATTCTCGTGTGTGGACCTGATCTCTCTGCAATTGGGGATCTGAAACTCGGGAACATCTCCTGTCCCCAACTTCAGCACCTTCTTTGGGGAGCTAAGGGTCTAGTAGGAGGTTCTTCCCCCAGTAAAAAGAGGCGTCTGCATTGCCCCAAAACAATAGCCCTATGTTCCCGGAGAGAGGGATCCCATGCACTATGGCTCATACAACAGAAATTGATTGTCCAATTTATACTTCAATCAATTCAAATCATTATAGATGGTTCCTGGAGAACTTACCTGACTGAGGAGTTGTGATTGAGAGCTAGAGAAAAACCATGGTAAGACAATTAGTCTTAGCAGTGAAAAATAAGGACACGGGGTGAAATGCAAGAGATGTCCTGAAATGCAGAGTTGAATCTACAGTACAGTATCCCTAAGCTCGCCCACACTCAAGTCTGTCAGAATAAACGGAAAGCACCATGACCCATTTGGGGGAGGGTTCAAAGGTCAAATGTAAGGCACTGTCAGTAACAAAAAATATATCACCTGCACTTAATGAATAACATTAAACATAGAAATCATCTACAAGCCTGGAAGCTTGATCTAAGTTAGGAGAAGAGTTTGTCCTGGCTCCTGGATATTTAATGAATTCAAGCTCTAAAAAAAACTTTTCCATATTTATGATATTATGTTTTTTTTAGCTCCTTTGCCTGATTGCCTTTTAAAAAATGTTTAGTCCCAAAATAATTTAAGTAAATTCTTTGGACTTTTTTTTGTTTGTTTTGACATTCTCCTTTTGCAGCTGCAGTACTGAATTGTCTCCGCTGGCTGACGGTGTCTAAATGGCATGTTCTACACAGCAGGGCCCTCTCCAGATTCTGTTAACTGCTCCGCTGAAATATTAAATTTACATGAGGTCATAGTTAACATGAAGGCAGAAGAGGTACCACTTCTCAGTAGGACAGGAAAAATCTCAGGTCTTCAGAAGCAGTCTTTATTTAAAGCAATGTTAGATCAGATAATATAAGCCTTGAATCTTTGTTTTTAAAAAAAAAATTTAGACCATTTACCCTTAGTTGTTACGTTTGTAAGTTACTTTATTAGTCAGGCATAAGACTTAAAATTCATTTTATTCCAGTCATTTGTGTAAAAAAACAAAATGTAAAACTTAAATCCAAAATTCCAAGGAAACATATGTAAGCTGTCTTTTCATAAATCTAAGAGCCTTGATATAAATAGAAAATTTTAGTTTCTTGCCCAGTTGTGAGAAATTGTGGCATCATGTAGGCACAGACTAAACTATGTTTGTTTGGAACAGAACCACATTAATTTTTAAATTCTTTTACTTGCTTCTATGACTGGGAGCCTTCCCCCCAAAATGTTAAGCCACCATTGATCCTTAGTCCTGTAGAATTCACTTTTTTGTTATTAAAAAAACAGAGTTAATTCAGTCAATTTGCAAATTATTCTGCTAAATCTTTGCTACTTGGATTGCTTTCGAGTAACAATAGTTAAGAATGCAACATTCTCTCCTATATGCTCTATCTTACTAATGACGCAGGCAAAAACTTGAATAATCAAAATGTTTATTAAAATGTTGGGCTGAGGTATCTGTACAAGTTTTGGTAGATCATCAAAATTACCAAAATTATGATGATCTCATTGTCAGAAAGATCAAGCACAAATCATTATGAGATTTTAAAGACTTCAATTTCTACATTCTGAATAAAATTTGCTTTTATGTCCTACTAACTTTAATCTTTTGTTCAATAGGCTTTTCTGCCTGTCAAATATTTCTAGTTTTTGAGGGAGGAATTGGTGATCAATTTCATCTGAAATGAAAAGAGAAAAGAGAAAAGAAATCAAAACAACTATTAGCATTAAAACAATAAGTCCCTAAACTAGCTACAAACACAATTTTGCCAAAGTCCAATACTTGGTGCTTGTGGGTGTGGAGAGTGACGGGTAGGACACATGTCTTGTTTCTCCAATATCAGAACGTAGATGTCATGCTATGTGGCAATGAGGATTTTAATCCTGCATATGAACAGAGGGCAGAACCTCGAGTACACTGGGGTCTAAGCAAGCGATGTTTGTGTCTTAAGTTACATCACACATACTGCACCGGGGTGGATGTCAGGAGTCTCACGGAAGCTGCAGGAGCTTATGCATGTCGTACATAATGAGTCCTGCCCTCACCCAGGCTGCCCAGGGTCATTGCCTGTTTTTCGATAAAAGAATTTCAGGAGAAGACAAACAGTGAATCAAAAGGATTATTTTTTAGGAAATGAGAGGAAGGACACATTCCAGAGTGAATGCAGAATGTCTGTGTATGAGAGAGAGAGAGAGAGAGAGAGAGAGAGAGAGAGAGAGAGAGAGAGAAAGAGAGAGGCAGACAGACAGACAGACACAAACAGACAGGCAGAGACAGACAGACACAGACAGAGACAGAGAGAAAGAAGCAGTGTGGTAGCCTTGGGATGGACAGTGGCTTCTCCAGCCGCTCCTTCCCACCTTAGAGGGCTTTCTCCAAGTTTCCCCACATTGGGGCCCCACTGCTGAAGCCTTGTCAAGGAGGAATTACTGAACCATCTCCTGAGGGCGCATCACAGACCTAACCTCAAAACTTCACCTGAAAGTCCTCTGACATCTGCTGCCAGAGTACCCTCCCCTCCCTGGCTGGCTTCAGAAAAGTTTTCATGTACACCACAGACAAGGAAAATAGCTGAACACAGATAACAGTGGGAGCTGCCCTTTCTCATGTACCATATCATTATAGAAATGGAGGAATTAGCTGTACGAGGTAGCAACGGTGATGTGCTAAGTATTGAGAATTGCAAATTATTACATAAAACTTGTTAACTAAATTAAAATTTCACTGCTGCTGGAAAAAGGAAGAAAACTTATTTTTTCAGAGTTTGAGGTAATACAGCAACAATTCTGAGTAGCTGGTTCCATATCTGTTCTAGGGCAGATTCCAACTCATATACCATTGGGAAGGTAGATAATTCTCAATGCAGAAAGAATTTCCATTGAAGTTAAACCAATATGTTAAAGTAACACATCATATGTCTTTCATGTGCCTATGACAATTCCTAACAGGCTTGACAATTCCTTAGCTGAACAAGTAAACACACATTTTAAATTGGATACTCATATGTCTGAGAGAGAAACCACTCAAGTCTCAAGCAAATGCAAATGTCGAGATAAAGATGGATCATAGGATATTCTGGCTAGATGAGCAAATGTTCAGCTCTGGTCTTCAGCGACTGTGGTCAGCCTGGTGGGTTGTGACGTCACAGGGTGAGGGCGGGTGGGGGGGGGACTTATATGGAAAAAGGCAAGAATTTCTTCTCTGTTCCTCAAAATACCTGAAAAAACGCTCCTCCCTTGCATCGAGTTTTATTAAACACATTTTTAAAAACAGCTTCAGGGACAAATTCAGTACTGCTCGGGGCAACTTCCAGATTTTTGCTGGGAACATCATGTAGTACTGGGGATCAGACCAGTTCTCCCCATATGCAAAGATTTTTTTCCATATATCCAGTCCATTGAGTTATTTCCCCATCCTGACTGCAAAAATATTTATATACAATAGATAAAATATAGACTTTCATAGTTTTCCCACTCTTAATCACTTAATCACTTAACTTCCCGTTAGTCGTCCCCACTCTAGTTATATATTAATCGCATCCAATCATAGTCAGCAAAGAAGAGAACTGGGACATTTGCTGGTTCCAAAGAAGGATAATATTCCTAAGTTACACTGGCATGAGGGACAAGGAACTGTAGAAAATTTTCACTGTACAATCCACACTTCAAATTATAACATCAAATATATACAAAGATACATGTTCAATTTTTTAACTTTGCATAAGAAATATATGTATATTGCATATGGAAGATAAATATTCACTTGATCCCCTGTTATTCATTGATTTACTCGAGCGGGTGCCAGTAACGTCTCCATTCATCCCTGTTGCGTGTTAGCATAGCCCAATGGCATCTGTTTGTTCTAGGAACATGCAGAGCCTCAAACCGATCATTCAGGGTCTTGACAAAGAAATCTGACCAACTTGTAGGTGGGCATCCACATGATCTTTTGACATCCCGTGGAATCCAATCAGTAATGGCTCTAGTCCAGCAGTTGTCTGTAAACCTCATTACGTGTCCAGCTTATCTGATTTTTGATGTCTTGGCAAATGAGACAGTGTCCCTGATTCTTGAGCGTTGACGGAGATCAGAACTCCGGATTCTGTCTCTCATTTGAGTGAATCGTGATATTCCAAGCATAGCTCTTTCGATTCCTCTGAGAGACCCGAATAGCTTTCTCATCCTGTTTTCATAGGGCCCAGGTCTCTGAGGCATATGTTAATGCAGGAAGAACAGTGGAATCGAAGAGATGTGCTCGTAGCTGGAGGTTCTTTGTCCTCTTAGTTATTTCTTCAACGCTCTTAAAAGCATTTCAAGCCGCTCTCTTCCTCCTGTGCAACTCAGGTACCAGGTCATTCATCATGTTGATTTTTCGACCTAGGTATATATAACTGTTGCATTCGGAGATGGTGGTTCCGTTGAGAGCGAATGGAGCATCAGGAACAAGGCTGTTTCTCATAAACATTGTCTTCGTAAGATTCAGCTGTAGTCCAACCTTTCCACACTCACGGTCGAAGTCGGTCAGCATTTGTGCTGTTTGGCTGATGTTTGGTGTTATTAGAACGATGCCATCAGCAAAGCGGAGGTGGTGTAGTTGCCGACCATCTATCTTCACTCCCATTCTTTCCCATTCCAGTCATCGCATGATGTTCTCAAGGATGACACTGAAATGTTTTGGTGAAATGGTATCACCCTGCCGAACCCCTCTTGACATGGATGATTACTTCTTTGTAGAATGGTGAGATCCTGATAGTGAATTCGTAATAGAGCTCATGAAGGATCCTGATGTATTGAGCTTGAATGCCCTGATTAGCTAGGGCTTCTATGGCTGCTTCCGTCTCAACAGAATCAAAGGCCTTCTTTAAATCAATGAACGTTAGACAGAGCGGCATCTTGAACTGTTAAGAAACCTCAATGAGCTTAGTAATCATGTGGATATGGTTGATGGTAATGAATCCTTTTCAAATCCGGCTTGTTCACATGGTTGTCCTTCATCTAGTGTTCTGCTAATCCTATTCAGGATGACTCGAGTGAACAGTTTGTAGATGGCAGACAATAGGCAGATTGGGTGATAGTTGCCAATGTCGTGGATATCTCCCTTCTTGTACAGTAGTACAGTCCTGCTGGTTTTCCATTGGGATGGAACCTTGCATTCAGACAGGTAGCATGTGAAGAGCCGAGCCAGTGTATTGATGAGTACTGATGGTAAGTTCTTCAGGTGTTCAGGTTCTGATCTTGTCTGGGTCAGGTGCTCTTTGTTTCTTTACCGACAAGATGGCATGTTGGATTTCGGAAGGGAGAACATTGGGAACGACATATCCATCATGCGGAATGTGGTATGTGGGCAAGTGAACGTGACTCTTAAAGAGATCTGAGTAGAAGTCATGAATAATCTTCTCCATTGCCCTTCTGGAAGATGTGATAGATCCTTTAGGATGTCGGAGGGCAGTCATATTGGTCTTGTAGTTGGTGAAGGACAGGCGGGCATTACGAATGCTTTTCCTGGCTTCTGCCACATCTACCAGCACTGCTGCTCTCCTGTCTTTGAGGTCATCCTTGATGGCTTCTCTGCATTGTTTTGCCAGTTCGGACATTTGCTTGTGGTTGCCTGAGGCATGTGCCAAGCCACGTTGGCGAATAAGTTCAAGAGTGTTCGAAGAAAGGCAGCTTTTTGTGGTTATCTCTCTCTTGGCATTCCTCGCACAATCATGGAGGTGCTGAATCATTCGATCGTATTCCTCATCAATGTTGTCAATGATGGCCTCTTCCCATGTTGCCGCAACAGAGCCAAAGAGCTCCCAGTTGGTGGTCGTTCTGGGACTCCTCTTCTTAAACTTTGCATTCTTTTCTCCTCGTTCTGTGAGGTAGAATTTTGCACGAAGGAGACAGTGGTCCAATCCCATTTGGAATTTAATTAATTAATTAATTAATTAATATTAATTTATCTTAATATAAGATAATGAGATAAATAAAAATAAATAATAATAATAAATAAAATCTTAATATAAGATATATAAAATTTTTCCCTTATGCATAATTTGGTAAAATAAAATGAATAAAAAAGTTACTCACCTAACAATTACCATTCGGGATAGAATAACTTTAAGTATTTTGTATGGTTCCTTATGTATAAAGATGGGGTGTGGTAGAGGTATGTGCATTTCCATTGAAATTTGTTCTTATAAAATTAAAACAACAGGACATGTACAAGCTGCAAATAATAATTTTAAGATTATATTCTGCTTCATTATTTTAAACACTACTTCCCTAAATATTTTTTACTAACATTTTTACAAGTAAATTTTACAAGTTAAATGTGAACTACAGATATCATTCTATCTCTGCTAATAATTGCGTGAAGATTATTTTCACTGGCCATATATATTAAATGCACAAAAAGCAAAATTAAAATAACCAAAAGTATCCAGAATCCTACTCTCCTCTCCAGTTTAAAATTTATATATACTACACGTATTTTTAAAAAGTTAGTTCCAATCTTACCTAAGATAGGAGCAATCTTATTTTTGGTCCAGATTCTTACTGCCAAATTGCTTCCTAAAAATGATTGCACATATACACATTCTTCTTAACTATTTTAAATTTTAACTAAAAATAAATGTTTTGTTATAAAATAAGAACACTTTTAAATACATGCAAGCAAAATATAGAAACCTTTGAATTACCTGTCTTCCACGGTAATGAAATGGTCATTGTTAAAATCTGGGTACCCTGATTTTTAGTCAGGGCAGATGCAGTTGCTGGAATTTTCCCTTTCAGGTGCAAATTCTGGCTCCATTTGTAATATTTCTGTGCTTTTCTTACTCCTGTCCTGATTTTCTTGATGCTGTTCTAGGATCAGTCTCCCCCAAAGGATCAATAGATCTTTCCTGCTATGCCCAGGGAAAGCCTCTTCCAATAAGTAACCCATCTGAGTCTCCTGCCCCAGCGCCTGGCTGTCCTCACGGGGGCCCCTTGGAGGGGGGCGGGTTTAGTTTCCCTCCCAGTCCCGAGCAGACTCCCGGCAGCTGAAGACGTCCAGAACCAGTCATAACCATGCTGAGACTACTCTCCACACGCATGAAGGTAATGGCAGAGGAACAAAGGCATGCGGATCCCGGGGCTGAGATCTCCAAGTCTGCTGGGATCGAGGCTGAGCATCCTCCACCTAGATCCTCCATATTCCAGTAGGCAGGGGTCACACCTACCAATTGCCCCCTAGTGACATGTAATCCCATCAACGGCCAAGACCCAGAGACTATAAAACCCAGCTCCCAGAACTTATTATTTCATTCTTGCTTTGAATAACTTGGCAGGCTACTGAATGTAACCTGCCCACATGACAGAGTCTGGCAAACTCCCTGTGGCATACCCAATATGCCAAATCCCACTAACAATGATGGGTCTCATTCTCCTAACCCTGAAAGAGCCTTGAATGTGGCACTTTTTATAATCTCAGGGCTAGGATGAAGGAGATGTTATTGGTGCCTGCTCGAGGCAATCAGCGAACAACAGGATGATCGTGATCGTGAACTGATGGAGAATTTGGGACTGTGCCACCCCGTGACCTTGGGAGAAACTGTCAGGGAAAACTGATGCCATGACAGGCAGCAGAAATCAGCAAAATCAGCTGGGCCTCAGGTTCTGTTACAGGAACTAAAATAGCCTCAGTTTCCCAGCAGTGAAACAATGTGTAACTAGCCAACCTGAACCCTTCTGGAACGTTCTTGGGCCTAGCAAGTGGATAAGGGGGCTCAATCAATCACAATGTGCCAGAACCCGCAGGGAATGTACCCAGCAACCACAAGCCTATCAGAGTCCAACACATACCCCAGACACTTGCTGAAACACCTTGTTTAGTAACTAAATCAGATTTTTCTGAAACAATAAGGCATGCAGTGCTTATGTAACCAAACCCTCTATAAACTGCTTGCGCTTAAAAGCAGGCATCGCTATCAAGAGACCACTCTGTGGGTGAGATGATTGACCCCAGCATACTGGAATAAAACTCCTACTGCTTTGGCATTATCAGGTTCATGTCTCTGTTCGTCTCTCCGCTCGGGAACCCAGAATCCTTGGCTTAACAGAAACTACCCATAACTGCAGACAGAAAGGTTGAGGAAGCTGAGAAGTTCCTTTTCATTTTGTTTTCTATTTATCTGGGGGATCACAGCTGCCGATGCTCAGGGCTCACTCCTGGTTCTGCACTCTGGGCTCACTCTTGCCTGGCTTCGGGGGCTATTTGGGGTATCAGAGAGAGAACCCTGCTTGGCTGTGTGCAAGGGAAACAGCCTCCTCAATGTACTATGGCCCCAGTCTGCAAAGCTCTTATTTTAATTTTTTTTTCCTATCAGAAAGAGCAATCGCTGCTTCCTCATCTTATAACTTGGAAGGATATCATTTGGGGGGTGCTTACCTGGCTGCAGGTTTCTTAAAGGCCATGCACTCTGGGGCTGACCTATCATTCTATCCTCACACAAAGTCGCGTCTATCCCTTTCCTCTCCCTGACAAACCAAGCCTCTCCATGCTCTGGGTAGCCAGGACCCAACCTCTTTGTCCTTAGAACTTTCTTCCATGTGTGTTAGGAAGTGCAGCTGCCCATGGCAGTCGGGTCTCATGCTGTCTCATGACTTGTGCAGCTGGAAGGAGCCCGCATGGGTGGGGGTCTTCCTTGTCCCCTGACAGTGAAGCGGGGAGAGCGACAGTCTTTGCCATCCACTGGGCTGTTTGGGCGTGATAGCACTAATATATGAGACAAGGTGAAAGGGTCCAAGGCTCAGAGTGGGCTTTTGTCTGAGATTCCCAGAAGCCGCTTCCCTGCTCTCACCCCCTCAGCTCAGCGAGCTCCCCCAAAGGTCACAAGCTCCATCACCAGAGAACCAACCTCTGGCCTGGGGCCCTGCCCTCACCCACACCCCCCAGCCTCCTTCTTCCCCTCTCTGAGGGGAAGCGCTGCGGGGCCTGTTTGTTCCTCATGGCCTGCATTTCTCCACACCTGCCCACCGTCTCCCGCCTGCCAGCCTAGTCAGAACCATGACGGCTTCTGTTTTCCCAAATCTATCCTTTCTGATACCAAGACAAAGACTTCTCATCTTAAAGCACGTTATTTAAAGCAGTCCTTGAACAGAAACATATCCACGCCAACACGTTAAAGGCCTCCTAATTCTCCAGCAGCCTTTTTGAAGTAAAACTGGATTCTCTGACACTCTCTATCCCTTGGGCCATTGAGTTGGTGGTTATTTTAAGGATCAGCAGATGGACTTTTCCTCAGACTGTGGACAGCAGATGAATAATTAACTTTTTTTTTCTTACAGCAAATAAGTCTCTAGAAATAATCCACTGCTGATGATATAGTGCATTTTAATAAAGGGAAGATCACTGACATTTTGCCTAACACCAATACTATCTGGATAGTCCCTCTCTCTGAAGAAAAAGTGAGGTGCAGAGATCTCCCTGGGGTCTGGAGGAATGGCACCCAGAGAGAGAGAGAGAGAGAGAAATGTTTCTCAAGTAAATTGCTCTGTCCTAAAGTACAAATTCGTGGAAATGAGTTTCTTTTACAAACTTCCTTGGAAGTTCGTGAACCCAAAGGCATTTAGATTTAAAAGAAAGTATTTAGATGGCTTTCTGTTAAGAAAGATCATCTCTATTGCTATCATAATTTTATCTTGTGTAGTTCAAGTTAAGTCCTGACCTCAACTTTAGTTCCTGGTGCCTGGTCATTGGATTAGGACATGCTGAAAGGTCTATATGATGCCAAGACCTGATGGGAAGATCCTCCGTTATTAGCCTCCCGGAGCACCTGGTGGTCCTACCAACCAGCCCCTCCCTTCAAAGACTTGGGACCCAGAGAAACCTGGTGAACCCCAGAGGCGGCTCTGTGGACATGCCAAGGACATTTTTTCCTGACACCCTACTTCTTCTCCAGGGTTCTGAAAGGATCAGGAAAATGGGTTCCTCTGTCTCTCTCCCCACCCAGTGTACAAAATACATGAAGCTCCACCAGTCACCCTTAGCCTGGAAAGATTGATTTTCTGCACGGACAATGCTCAAATTCTATCATTGGTATAACAGTCCTCAAAAGTATACAGGTAAGGGGCTGGAGCAATAGCAAAGGGGGCAGAGCATTTGCTTTGCACGCAGGTGACCCAGGTTTGATTCCCAGCATCCTATGTCACTGTCCTCCTGTTGTTCATCGATTTGCTTGAGCGGGCCCAGTAACATCTTCATTGGAGACTTTGTTGTTACTGTGTTTGGCATATTGAATACATCACGGGTAGCTTGTCAGGCTCTGCCGTGCGGGCGAGATACTCGGTAGCTTGCCGGACTCTCCGAGAGGGGCGGAGGAATCGAACTCAGGTCGGCCATGTTGGCTGCGTGCAAGGCAAACGCCCTACCGCTGTGCTATCGCCCAGCATCCTATATGGTCCTCCAAGCACTGCCAGGAGTAATTCCTGAGTGCATGAGCCAGGAGTAACCCCTGAGCATCGACACGTGTGACCCAAAAAGCAAAAAAAAAAACCAAAACAAAAAAGAGTACAGGTGAGCTCTGCATGCTGCATGAACAGTTCATTCTGTGCTGACACATCTCCAATCTCCGCTCCTCGACACTAAAAATGTTAGAGCAGCGCCCTCCTAACCCAGTGTATTCCCACAGATGTTCCCCCTTGAAGCCAGTCTTACAGCTGTGTGACCTTTCCAGCTTTTACTGGTGCAAGATGCCCTCCAGCAAGAACCATTTCTCACAAGACCTTGAAATGCTCTAGCACCCTCACACACAGTTAGGTCTGGGGTGGGGGAGGGGGAGGGGAAGGAAGGTCCCTCCTGCTTTTCTTGGGGTGGAGGGGAATCTAGAATTTATGGAATGGTGCTTAATTGGGGATCGGGGGGGGGGGAAGAGGTGGGGGAACATTGGTCTGTTCCACCTAAATACTTAGCTGAGCACCCAGGGTCTTTAAAACAAAGGAGCCTCAATCAAGAAGGTGTCTGAGGGCGTGGGGCAGACTTTGGATCTTGTGTTGGCTGTATGTTGGCAACTAACTCTCTTTAAATTGTACATGTTATACTAACATTGACATTGAAAAGAAATCTGTGGTGATGTGAGACCCTTGTATTACTTTCAGGTAAATGTTTCTCTAACTGGATTCCTTCAATAATATAAGTTGTTTATAATTATTTTTTCATAATTTGAATGATAATTTAAAAGATTGACCTGAATCTAAGGTGGTTCACATGAGATTTCAGGCCTAATCTTGTTTGTGCCTATTTATATTGTGTTTGTCACCATTTCTCTAATTTTAATGAATAAAATCAAAAGTTCGCAATTTAAAGTGAGATGTAAAGCACTTCTAACTGAGAAAAGCTTACACATTTACAAAGGAAGAGAAACATCATGATATTGTTTCTGATATTAAACAATTCTGTTTGTTTCATCCATGTTGCCGCAATAGTGCAAAAGAGTTCCCAGTTGGTGGTCGTTCTGGGAGATCTCTTTTTGAACTTTGCAGCCATTTCTCCCCGCTCTGTGAAGTAGAATTTTGCATGAAGGAGATGGTGGTCCGATCCCGTTCAAAATTTTGGGACAACAGCGACATCGGTCAGGCAAAACCGTCGATTGAATATGATGTGGTCTATTTCGTTGTGGAATCGTCCACCGGGAGACTCCCGTGTCCAACGTTTAGATTCTGCCTTCTGGAACTGTGAGTTACCATGGATGGTCCTGGTCGACATGATGAACTCAGACAGTCTCTCACCCTGTTCGTTCCATTCTAGGCCATGGGTCCCGATGTGAAGTTCTTCAGATGATCTTCTCGGTCCTATCTTGGCATTAAAATCACCCACAATGATCTTGTAGAAGGCGTGGTCTTCTTTATAGAACTTCTCCAGCTCCATGTAGAACTTCTCGATTTCTCTTTCATCATAATGAGATGTTGGTGCGTAGACAATGAAGATAGAAACTGCAGGCAGTGAGTCACATCTATTCAAATGTAAACGTCTGATTCGGGTTGTTAGGCATTCAAATGAATCAATGCTCATGGCCAAGTTTGTGTTGACAAGGACACCGACGCCTCCGACATCTCTTTTATCGCATGTTCCGAGGAGCAATTCTTCTCCAGTGTCGAAAACGGCATGGTGAGATTCGTGTCTTCTTGTCTCGGTCAGACCAATGATGTCATACTTGATCATTCTCGCTTATACCATCAGGTCCTCGATGGATGCATCTGATGCTAGCGTACGTGCATTGAAAGTACAGACGATCATTTTTGTCTTCCTTCATTGTGGCAGCCTAATTCGGCCTTGAGATTTTGTCGGCCTCTCCTTTCTCATCCTTCTCAGTGCTGCCATGTCGGTGAAGACTTCATGGTCAGGTGAATGAGACCAGTTGTAGTTACTGGTTTTGGAATATCGAATACACAACAGATAGCTTGCCAGGCTCTTCCGTGCGGGCGGAATACTCTCAGTAGCTTACCAGTCTTTCCGAGAGGGATAGAGGCTTTTGGGGTGACCTCTAATCACCCTTGTAGATGTTATCATATTTGAACCCTATCAAATATGGTATGACAATTCCGAAAGATGGGTATTTAGTGTCTTATGATGTGGCAAAGCGGCCGCACGGGTCCGGAAAGCGTCCTGGAGTGTGGCGACGGCTGGGTAGTGGAGGTAGTGTCGATAGTGGAAGTCTGCCAGTGGAGTATTTATCTGGGTAGGGTGGGTCTTCTGTGTGCGATCCGATCCCTGGGTGGTTGATGGAAGCAGACAGGGCAGGGTAGGCTGGGGCTCCTGATTAGAATCCCTTTGTCACCTGTGATTGGTGGGAGCAAGCAGAGAAACTCTGTTCCTGGGTCCGCCGAGCTGGAGTCCAAGGTCTCAGAGAGACTCCCAGAACGACCACCAACTGGGAACTCTTTGGCACTATTGCAGCAACATGGGAAGATGCCATTGTTGACAACATTGACGAGGAATACGATCGACTGGTTCAGCACCTCCATGAATGTGCGAGGAATGCCAAGAGAGAGATAGCCACAAAAAAAATGCCTGTCTTCGAAAACTCTTGAACTAATTCGCCAGCGTGGTTTGGCGCATGCCTCAGGCAACCGCAAGCTAACGTCCGAGCTCGCAAAGCAGTGCAGAGATGTGATCAAGGAAGACCTCAAAGACAGAAGAGCAGAAGTACTGGTAGATGTGGCAGAAGCCGGGAAAAGAATTCGTTACACCCGCCTGTCCTTCGCCAACTACAAGACCAAGATGACTGCCCTCCGACGTCCTGATGGATCCATCACATCCTCCAGAATGGCAATGGAGAAGATTATCCATGACTTCTACTCAAATCTCTTCAATAGCCATGTCCACTTGCCGACATACCAAATTCCACAGGATGGATATGTTGTTCCCAACGTTCTCCCTTCCGAAATCCGACACGCCATTTCGTCGGTAAAGAAACAAACAGCACCCGGCCCAGACAAGGTCAGACCTGAACACCTGAAGAACCTGCCGTCAGTACTCATCAATACACTGGCTCGGCTCTTCACTCGCTACCTGTCTGAACTCAAGGTTCCGTCCCAATGGAAAACCAGCAGGACTGTACTACTGTTAAAGAAGGGAGACATCCATGACATTGGCAACTATCGCCCGATCTGCCTATTGTCTGTCATCTACAAGTTGTTCACTCGAGTCATCCTAAATAGGATTGGCAGAACACTAGATGAAGGACAACCATGCGAGCAAGCCAGGTTCTGCAAAGGATTCAGCACCATCGACCATATCCACACGATAACCAAGCTCATTGAGGTTTCTCGGGAGTTCAAGATGCCGCTCTGTTTAACGTTCATTGATTTAAAGAAGGCCTTTGATTCTGTTGAGACGGAAGTGGTCATTGAAGCCATAGCCAATCAGGGCATTCAAGCCCAATACATCAGGATCCTCCTTGAGCTGTATTGCGGATTCACTACCAGGATCTCACCATTCTACAAAGAGGTGATCGTTGATGTCAAGAGAGGGGTGCGGCAGGGTGATACCATTTCACCGAAACTCTTCAGTGCCACCCTTGAGAACATCATGCGACGACTGGAATGGGAAGGAATGGGAGTGTAGATAGATGGTCGGCAACTACACCACCTCCGCTTTGCTGATGACATTGTTTTAATAACACCAAACATCAGCCAAGCGGCACAAATGCTGGCCGACTTTGACCGTGAGTGTGGAAAGGTAGGACTACAGCTGAATCTTACGAAGACAATGTTTATGAGACACAGCCTCATTCCTGATGCCCCATTTGCTCTCAACGGAATGACCATCTATGAATGCAACAGCTATGTGTACCTAGGTCGAGATGTCAACATGACAAATGACCTGGCACCCGAGCTGCGCAGGAGAAAGAGAGCGGCTTGGAACGCCTTCAAGAACGTCAAAGAAATAGCTAAGAGGACGAAGAACCTCCGGCTCCGGGCACATCTCTTTGATTCCACTGTTCTTCCTGCATTAACATATGCCTCAGAGACCTGGGCCCTACGCAAACAAGATGAGAACGCTATTCATGTCTCCCAAAGAAGAATAGAAAGAGCTATGCTTGGAATATCACGTTTCACTCAAATGAGAGAAAGAATCCGGAGTTCTGACATCCGTTGATGATCAAGAATCAGGGACGCTGTCTCATTTGCTAAGGTGTCAAAAATCAGATGGGCTGGTCACGTAATGAGATTTAAAGACGACCGCTGGACTAGAGCTGTTACCGACTGGATTCCACGGGATATCAAAAGACCGCGTGGCCGCCCACCTACCTGATGGTCAGACTTCTTCGTCAAGATCATGAACGATTGGTTTGAGGCCCTTCATGTTCCCAGAGCGAACAGATGCCATTGGGCTACACTAGCACGCGACAGGGACAAATGGAGACGTTACTGGCGCCCACTCGAGCAAATCGAGGACTAACGGGAAGTTAAGTGATTAAGTGAAGTTTGTTTCAAATGTCTTGTTCAATAGTGCTCATTTTAACTAAATAATCCCCATTCAGGGCAAAGGGCAGTTAGGATAGAGAAGGAATCAGCATGACAATAATAGTTGGAAATGATCATTTCGGACAGAAACTGAGTGTTGAAAGTAGGTAAGGGGGGGGGGGGCTGGAGCGATAGCACAGCGGGTAGGGCATTTGTCTTGTTCGCAGCCAACATCCGACCCAGGTTCGATTCCCAGCATCCCATATAGTCCCCCGAGCACTGCCAGGAGTAATCCCTGAGCATCGCTGGGTGTGACCCAAAAAAAAAAGCAAAAAAAAAAAAAAGTACGTAAAGGGAAATACCTGATAACCTTTCATTATCTTTATTGCAAATCTTAAGGCCCAAAAGGGGGGGGGGGATAGAGAGGGGTGGAGAGAGAAGAGGGAGAGAGAGAGAGAGAGAGAGAGAGAGAGAGAGAGAGAAGAAAAGTGCCTGCCATAGTAGTAGGTGGGGTGGCGGGGAAGTTGTGGGGACATGGGGACCACTGGTGGTGAGAAAAGCACACAGGTGAAGGGAACATTATATGACTGAAATCCAGTAATGAGCAACTTTGTAAATGTGTTTATCACTGTGATTCAATTAAAAAAATTTTAAATAAGAAAAAACAAACAGAGTGAAGAAACCTGGTCGGCAGGCTCCACAACACCCAGAGAATTCTCCATGCTCTGTACCAAGCCAATATCACTGGGAGGTTCCAAGATGGGGCAGGTGCTGTCTCCCCGCCTTCTACAGATGGAATACCAGCAAACATGAACTTCTACAAGCATGGCTCCAGTATGTGGTCACCAGGACTATTTTTCCAAACCACAGAAGGGCGTTGGACTGGGCAGTTCCATCCTGGCTCTCAGTTAGCCCCTGACCCTGGAAGTCACGCCTCAAGCCACCCCCAACACCATCTTGCTGCACACAGCAGTGAAGAAACATTTCCGGCAGGCTCCACAACACCCAAAGAATTCTCCGGGCTCTGTACCAAGCCAATACCACCAGAAGGTTCCAGATAGGGCAGGTGCTGTCTCCCCGCCTTCTCCAGATAGAATACCAGTGACCATGAGCTTCTACAAGCATGGCTCCAATATGTGGGCACCAGGACTTTTCTTCTGAACCACGCAGCCATATAAGTAGCCACGCGTGAGGCGCGCAGAGCCTCATGGGATGGGGGGTGGAGCCAGCCCTGCTCCCTGCCCTGATAAGACCCAAGTTGCCACCCACAAATGCCTCCTCTGGCTCCTGAATGACACGATCCTAGAAGCATACAAACCAATCTCAGAACCCAGTGGTTTTTGGCAGTAAAAACCACTGGGTTCTGAGATTTGACTTAATACTAGAATATCAGAAATCTCTAGACTTATTACTAGAATATCAGAAATCCAAAATCATGTGGCCGCAATAGCAGCCATGCAACATCATGGATGCTCTTCCTAATTATCTAATGATGTCTTTTTGGCAAGTCTGATTGTTGGGGAAAATTCCAAATAATAATGGTGGGTCTTTTGTTGTAATATTGAATGTGACCAACATAGAGAGAGACTAAAGTGGAAATCTGCCACACGGGCAGGGGGAGGGGGGGCATACTGGGGTTCTTGGTGATAGAAAATGTGCACTGGTGAAGGATGGGTGTTTGATCATTGTATGACCGACAGAGACTTAAACTGAAAGCCTTTGTGACTGTTCTCTCGGTGATTCAATTAAAAAAAAAAGTCCCCGTTCTTTTGTGTGTGGCTCACTGAGGTTTTACAGTGCTTATGTGAACATAGCACTGGCATTTTAAAAACCCACCCTCTGGCTTCTGTCTCTCACCTGTAGAGTCTTGATATTTAAATCTTGACTCACATGATAATTTATCATCACAAAATCAAAGATGGAGAAATCCACAAGGTTCTGATCAATCCATGGCCAGTGGCATCATTAAGGAAAGTCTCTAGCGTACTGAAATCACGGGCTGTCTTTAAGGCAGCCTCTATGCTCTGCACTAATTTTTTCCAGAAAGTATCTAAAGGCAGCACCTGTTGCCAGGATCTGTAGGGACAGACAGCTGTGCAGCAAAGCACAGTCAGCTGAGTGTTGACTCTTGGGAATGGACCCCCTGGAAGGTTCCTGCCTTGCTCTGGGGGTCCTGGTACAGTTCTCAGGATCCTTCTCGGAGTGTTCTATTCTGAAACCTGCACCAGCGAGTTTCAATTCATGTCACCTGTTCTAATGACACCAATTGATCAATTTTCTCTTTGACCTTCTATTAGCAATTTCACTGGTTCATTTTCTCCCCCCAACATGCTTTATCTTCCTTCCCTATTCCTTTGTTCTCTGCTGCACTGTTTCTATTCTGCCATTTGTAAAAAGAATTTTGAATAAATGCCATAAACTTTATGTCTTTGCTCATAACAAATTATTTAATAAAAAATGTTATAATTACTTTGAGTGCACTCAATTAAAACTTTATGGAAATTAAAAAAACTTTATGGGAATAAACTTTAGGAAAATACCAACATATCTTTTTATTTTAATTTTTATTTTTTTATTAGTGAAACACCATGAAGTATAGTTGTAGATTTACAATTTTTTGTGCTTGGGTTTCGATTATACAATGATCAAATACCCATCCCTCCACCAGTGCCCATTTTCCACCACCATGGATAATATCCCACCCCCACCCCCCATTCTACCCTGCCTCTGTGGCAGGGCATTCCCTTTTGTTCTCTCTCTCCTTTTGGGTGTTGTGGTCTGCAAAAGAGGCATTGAGTGGCAAACATGTTCAGTCCATAGTCTACTTTCGACATGCATCTCCCCTCCTGGGAGGATCCTCCAAACATCCTTTATTTGGTGCTCCCTTCTCTATCTGAGCTGCCCTTTCCTCTAGGATACCCGGCTGGCCTCTAAGTTATGGAGTAATCCTCCTGGTGCTGATCTCAGCAATTCTTGGGTATTAATCTCATACTTTGTTACTTTATATCCCCCAGATGAATGCAATCTTTCTATGTCTATCCCTCTCTTTCTGACTCATTTCGCTTAGCATGATACTTTCCATGAATACCAACATATTTTGTGGTGCTATTTTGTGTGTTTCACTATACAAAAAAACCCGAGAGTTTAAGAATATCATAAAAATATAAGGCACATGCCAAATAGTAATTTATAAATAAATGCCAGTTGTTAATGTAACAGTTACTCTGAACTCAATTTCAACATCCAAAAAGACATGCAGTCGATTTTACTTCCCAGAATATAGCCAGGGTACAAATATTTACTACCCTTTTAGATTGGGATATATAATGAGATAGAATTTTAAAATCACCTGTTGACTATAGAAAGAATTAAGAAAACTGAAATCAAATGTATTTCCCAAATTTGAAGCTGTTCTCAGATTTCTGGGCTATCTGATTGACGTGATTTCTTCCAAAGGCAATTGTTCTAACCTTCCACTTTCACCATGACACAAGGTGTCTCTGCCAAAGCCCAGAGTGAATTTAATCATTGTTAAATTGGGGAATAGCGCCAGCAGAGCAGAAAATTCTGCCATTTCCAATAACAGAGATAAACCTAGAGGGCAGATGGAGAGTAACGTAAGTCAG
Organism: Sorex fumeus; assembly: GCF_029834395.1. NCBI lineage: Eukaryota > Metazoa > Chordata > Mammalia > Eulipotyphla > Soricidae > Sorex > Sorex fumeus. The sequence goes on along the minus strand of NW_026606065.1, from coordinate 22,129,259 downwards.
AAAGGCAGATACATCTTCTGAATTGTGTTTTGGGGTGTGTAAAGTATATTCCCAGGATTGGAATTGTTGGGTCATGTGGAAGCTCAATTCCTAGTTCTTTGAAGTATTTCATCTTGTTTTCCCTAAAAGCTGGACAGGCAGCCACTCCCACCAGCAGTGAATGAAGTTCCCCTCCCCTCACACTCACTCCATTGTTGTTCTTTGTGATGAGTGTCAGTCTCTTTAGTGTGAGGTGATACCTGGTTTTGTTTTTGATATGTGTTTTCCTCATGATTAATAATATAGAGCATGTTTAGAGGTCTTCAGGACATTTTTATTTCTTCTTTGAGGAAGTTTCTGTTCATCTCTTCTTCCCAATTTTTGATGGGCTTAGACATTGGTGGAGGGACTGGTCATCCATTATCACACACCTGAAACTCAATCACGAATAATTTTGTAAGTGGCTAATTAACAGTGATCAATATATTTTTAAAATAAATAAGTGACAAGAAGGACAGATCCTCTAGGATCTCACACATATGTAGTAAAAAGTAAAGTAAAGGCCCTCCCGTTGATCATCGATTTGCTCGAGCCGGCCCAGTAACGTCTCCATTGGAGACTTTGTTGTTACTGTGTTTGGCATATCGAATACGTCACAGGGAGCTTGCCGGGCTCTCTGAGAGGGGCGGAGGAATCGAACTCGGGTTGGCCATGTTGGCTGCGTGCAAGGCAAACGCCCTACCGCTGTGCTATGTAGAATCTAAGCAAAACTGCTCAAGTCACAGAACAGTAGGAAGGTGGTTACTGGGGTGAGGGTGGGGGCTCTAGGTCAGGAATGAGTCATCAGTTATAAGGATAATGAGCTCTGGAGATCTAGGATGACTTGGTCATGCTCAGAACATTTCCTGAGAGTGAGCCTTCAGTCTTCACCATCACAACAACAAAAATACAGGAAGAAGTCATGGGAAATGATGAATACACCTGTGATGGCGTCACTGAGTGCACGTTTGTTAAACCATAACATTTTATACTTTGAAAACTTATACTTCCACACCTTAACTATGCCTTGTTAAAGCTGAGTGAAGAGTATAAGAAAATCCTAATTCTTTTCTTATCCTCTGGTCTAATGTTGTTCATCTAGAGACTCTGAAAATCTTACATTGCAATTTTTCTGGGACTGGAAATTGCATCATGATTTTTCTTTCTTTCTTTTTTTAACTAAACAAATATGATTTACAAAGGTATTAATAGTTGATCTTTCACTGTATCCCTGTATCACTGTCATCCTGTTGTTCATTGATTTGCTTGAGCGGACACCAGTAACATCTCCATTCGTCCCGGTCCTGAGAGTTTAGCAGCCTTTTCTTACTCATCCTTCCTAATGGTGCCGTATTGAAGACTCTTTCAGGGTCAGGAGAATGAGACCCGTTATTGTTACTGTTTTTGGCATATCGAATATGCCACAGGGAGCTTACCAGGCTCTGCTCTGCAGGCAAGATACTCTCGGTAGCTTGATGGGCTCTCCAAGAGGGACAGAAAATGTACAAGTTGATCTTTAGGCATATAATATTTTGACACCAATCCCATCACCAGTGCCAATGTCTCTCCACCATTGTTCTCACTTTCCCTCCCCATACCAACACCTGCCCTATCCCTCCCTGCCTGTCAACTTAAAAGGCAGATTACAAAGTTTCAGTGGTTGCAGCTTAGATCTCATCTTCAGAATCCATTCATCTGTCTTGGGACACTTAGGTTGATTTCATAGCTCAGCCATTGTACTGAGTGTAGCAGTAAATAATGGTGTGCATATGTCCTTTTGAGAGCATATTTTTAGGTCCAGGGAATTGCCTAATAGTGGAATTGCTGGGTTATATGGTAGCTCAATTCTAAATTTACTGAGAACTCTTCATACTTTTTCTCACAAGGGTTCTACCAGACAACTTTCCTGTAGCTTTCCTGGGGTTCACTGTCTGTTGGGGTTAGAGAAACTGGGAATCCCCAGGGAAAAGATTAAGTTACTTTCGGAATGTAAAGCTTTTCCAGGATGCCAGGAATAAGTATTAAAACCTGGAAGGCTCACACGAGAGGAATTTCTTGTCTCATTCTAGAAACTTGATATCAAAAATCCAAGTGTTGCTAGAGCCCCCACTTTCCGTGGTCCTGGACAAGAATTTTTCCCTTTTCTGCATCCTGGGGTTGAAGGTTATATTTGCCTGGCCTGCATCTTCACGGGATCCTCAGCACCTGTCTCTCTTTCCAGACTCTCCCTTGTAAAGATTCCAGTCTAACTCAAGTATGACCTAGCCTCATGCTTAGTGATCTGGTTTTAATATGATTACCTCTGCTAAGGACCCATTTCCAAATGAGGTCACATTCAAAGGATTAGGATCTAGGCAAATCTTTTAGGAGACATAACCAACAAATCACAGCAAATTTCGGAGGGGACGTGTTCTTTAGCAATATTTTAAGATCGAGTTTTTAATCATATTTAAAATAATTTTACCTGTTACTAGAAGGCATGTCACTTTTTTAAATAAACTCAGAAACCAAATGATCAGAAATACACTTTCGTCCTAGTCCAATTTTGTTGTACAGGATTAAAGTGTACCAGGGAAAGCCACAAAACAAAATAAAAACAAAATATATAAAGCTATATTCCAAGTGTTTCAATATCTTAGTGTGAGTGGTGGCAAGGCACTTAAAAAATATTCCATCTTTAAGTGATTAAACTGACAGAATAACAAGATTATTTAGTAAAGTGCTGAGTTTTGTTTTCATGTATGAAACAATGTTATTCTATCATAAACAAGAATTAAGAGAAAGCAAATTAAAAAGAATTAATACACTAGAGAATTGGTATGAATACATTATGCAAAATACAGAACAGATGGGCAAAGATAAAACGTAAAGGACAAGTTTGAGTAGAATACTCACTGAAAATAAAATGCTGAAATAACTACAGTGATCGTTTTTAATAAAGAATATTGGAATTAGGAGAATTAGAAGGGAGTGAACATTTAAAACATAACAAAGAAGAATTTCAGAATAAATTAAGGACAAATGAGTCTATGGAAGAAATTGAAGAATTGAAAAGAAAAATTTTCCAGAACTTTAAGAGTAGTCTCTTCTCCCCTAGTCAAGAAATTTGATTAACTACTGACAAGATAGGAAAAATAAGCACATAAATGGAACCCAAAGAACTTACATATAGTATCTTGTCTTATAAATCTGTTGGAGACAGTCTTAATGTTTGATTGACTTTCTTGTCGTATGTGCTATAAGGTGCTTGCTACTCAGAGGTTTCCCTGGTACTTATGCCTTGGCTGATACATTCCAAATTCTCAAATGAAAACATATGTGTTGTTGAACTGAGTCCTTCTCCTTTGTAGAAATATGTTTTTCATACACATTTCCATTTTCCACATCTCCACAAAAAGAGCACATGCCCTTTTTTAATCAAGTATTGAAAATTACACCATTTTGATAGCAATATAGATGATGTTTTTAGCTGGATGCTTTTAACATTCAATTTTTTCATTATACTAACATGTAAAGCCTTGAGTTTTATATGAGTTTGTGCTCTAGATGGTCTGTTTTTTATTACTGATTTTGACTTTTGTTTCAATGGTTCACAATTTAGTAACAATTTCCGCAACTACACAGAAATAAAGTCTAATTAATTAGAGTTTTTTTGATAATGATATTTTGCATAATCATGGATGTTCTGGAACAAAATTAATCTGGACTCCATACCTATGGAAACCTCACTTCCTTTTCTTGTTTGTTACACGACTATGAAGAAATAAATTGATACTATGACCTTGATTGATAGGTACTACTTTGTAAATGACATCAATTTTATTTGTAAAAATGTAAATAACAGTAAGTAGACTTCTGGTTGTGTGACCAGGTGTGAATCTTTTCATTTTTAACTTTGACAAGTCAACTGAAGAAACAGAAGATCATGCTTTAACTTTGTCTTTTATATTTGATTGCATTTCCCCCTTCACATGTTCTCGTCTTCATTACAGATCACATAAAAATCTATATGTCTTGAGCAGTAAATTAAGCATTGCAACTAACTTCTTATCATTTATTTACATTTTTCTCTCTGCATTGTGATTGGCTCACAGTTGAGTTTATTTAAACCCCTGATCTAACTTCTGTTATAAAAAAATATATTCTTTACTATATTCTTTACTATATGTAATCAGTCTTTTTGCTTTTTAAAAAAAGTTTGCTAACAGTTTCTATTTCAGATGTTTTTAGTTTCAGTTTTATGGACTCATGTGTATTTTCATCATAAATCATTTATATTATTAAGACTGAGAAGAAATTACATTATAATTTTGGTTTTGAAAAAATCTATTTCAGAAGTATGTGTTTCTCCTGCGTTTTTGTCATATGCTCTCATTTCCTTTTTGTGGCAATATTTTTCAATACATGGCAATTGGATTTTTCTCTGCTTATTCAATAATGCAAGAGGAAATCTATTTTGGCCATTGACTATCCTATCCTGCTCACTAGAAATTCTCTCCAGATAACATGAGCAAGCAATGGAGAGAAGAGCAGAGGCAGTGACACACAAATACCCCAGGTTGGGGCACAAATATCTCCATTCAGGCCACCTACCTTGGATAGGGAAATAGCCAGCATGAGCAGTGTCCAAGAGGTTCCAGAAAAATCCATGAGCTCAGTTCATTTCTTTTTATCTGCCATACTATTTCCTGATTATTTCATGGATTTTCCATCTGCCTGAATCTCCCTAAAGCACACCTCCATTTTCTGTTCTCTTACAAAAACACAAATTGTGTAAGTCATTCCTTTCTGTCATTACTGAATCATTCCTGTGTCTAAAAGTGTTTTGCTGAGTCAGTCTTTTTTCAGTCTTTTTATAAAAGCCTAATACTTCCTGTATTCTATTTTGACAAATTATAAAATGCATCTATATTTCCAAACACATGCAACCAAATCGAGTACCTCTCACATACACCTGTCTTGACTTTACAATGTTTTATCAAGTATCATAATGAAGTTCCTAATATGCTAATATTTACCATGGGCACTGGAAATATTCAGAAAACTGAGATGGCACAAAGGGCTGGAGCTCATGATTTTTATACAGGAGCCCTGGGTTGGATCTCCAGGGACTCCTGATCCCCTAGCATGCCATAAGAAACATCCCCAAGCTCTGAGTACTATGACCTAACATCAAAATCGAATGGAGAAAATAATTTTAAAATTCTTGGGGACTAAAATTTTCTTTGAGATGAATGGATTTATTAATTTGAATTGTAGATAAAATGTTTGAAAAACAATTTTGGCTCCAAAAATAAATAAGAAGATATGAAAAATTGATGATATTCTTTGGTTGAAAACAACATATAATTTATGGCTAACCCAGATTCAATGGTAACATTAAACATTGTTTCTACCTTAATTATTAAGTTATTAAGCCTATTAAAAAGGTATCTTAACACTGAGATAAACAGGATTTTCACAAGCATTAATAAATACAATTGGTATTAAAGCTAAATATATGCTTTTTGACTTATCCATAAATATGCTATAATTTATAAGTAGATGACTTGACAATTAGACTTACAGGCATTTATAAACTTTTTATTAAAAATTATATGAACATGGCTCTCTGGAAAGAAAGATGGCGGCCGCACGGGAGCCTTGTGGAAAGCAGGTTTGAGCCGGGGCTGGCGGGAGCGGCAGGGACCTCATGGGAAGGGGGGCTTTGTGGGCCGTCCCCCACGCCCCACCGAGGTCGCCAGCTGCCCCCCACGAGCGGCTCTCCGGCACGGCCACGACTCCAGGGCACAGAAACCAATCTCTTAACTAGCTAACTTTTAATAGAAATTCTTTCAGGGTCAATAAGTAAAATAGCAGAAATTCAAAACCCGACATCATTTTATTCTTAAACCAAGTTGTAGAAAGCAAATCATTTCACAACGCTGTTTCAGCATGTCTGATTGTGGGGGGTGGGTCGTAAACTCTAAACAATAATTGTGCATCTTCTATCGAAATAATCTATCTAGTCAAAGTAGATAGAGTATTAACTAGAACTCATCTGCCTCACAAGAATTGGGAGGGGTGGGAGGTGGGGGTCTATTGGGGTTCGGGGTTAAAAATGAGTATTGGTAAAGGGAAATGTGTTTCGTATCTACATGACTGAGACCTAAACCCGAAAGCTCTGTAACTTTTCCCACAGTGATTCAATAAATAAATAAATTATAAAAAAAATTATATGAACATGAATCAGAGAAAGTTCATGCTGATAGCTAATGAGGGCTGAACCAATGATGTTCCATTTCCTATTCAGTTTGCCTGCTCTGACGGAGATGGGATATCCAAAATATGGGATAGGGTCAGTCTATATATCCTCAATGTCTAGCTCTGGATCTTTGTGTGTACTTTTCTATTGAATAGTTTTAATTTCACTCATTAGAAGAGTAGATGCAGTGGAAATTTGAGAAGAGGAATGTTTTGGAGCCATTCAAATTCCTGAGAACAGGCAAAAGAAGAAACCAGGAGAGCAGAAGAGATGCTATTTCAATATTCAAATTCATGGAGATTCAGTATTTAAGAACCTGGACAAAGTTTGTATAATGAAGTTAGAACCTATGGGCTTTGTAGGCTTATATGTACAAAGTAAGAAAATGAGCTTTGTCAAGCATGATACCAAGGGATTTTTTTTGTTAGTGTTTGTCATGTGTGAGAAACTAGGAAGAGTTCTACTGCCTTTAACTCAGATGAAGAATATGTGGAAGGTCAGTTTTAAAATGAAAATGAATTTTAGTTTGAATATTTAAAATCCAAAAAATCTTTCTAATATTTAATTGAAAATGTTGGATTGTCAGTTGGATATGTCTGGAGTTTAGAGGAAAAAAATCTATCCTAGATATTTACATTTATCAGGAACATAATGATGAAATTTAAAGTTCTAGGACTACATGAGATGACTCAGTGCATGAGAGAGAGAAAAAAAAGACAAGGCCTGAAATTACTAAGTTCTTGGACTCTCCTACTTTAGGAAGTCAGATGGTGTAGGAGAAAGAAATCCAAGACAGACTGATCATCTGGAAATCATCTCAAAATAAGAAAGATATGGAAGTTAACTTTATCATGCCCATGATTGGTTAGGTCATGGATAAATAAATGGATACATGAGTAAGACCAAGAATGGCACACTGGCCCTGGTGTGAGTTGGATTATCAGAAGCATCTGCCATCACTCTGAGGATGGGGCTCTAGACGTGAAAGCTTGGAAGAGAATTGGGCTAAGAGGAGTCCTTCTTCCCACAGAGGTGACAAGAATGAGGAATCTAAAGATGGGGTTATAGTGGAGGGGGGCTCATTCATTTTTGCCTCTCAGTATGCACAGATGGAAGCTTGGCTTAGAGGAACAAATGCAACCCATTCTTGGAGAAGCAGATTGAGTGCTCAGTGCCAGGTACTTACGGAAGTGACACAGTACTTGGAATTATTTTTTGCTATCTCCTATGTTCTGCATAAGCTGAGAAGAAGGTTTAAGAATATCAAATAAATCTTAACTGTTAATAAATGATCTGACAACTATTAATAACTAACAAACCTTTTTGAGATAGAGTTTAAATATATATGTATATATATATATAAATTTTGCTCACAAACTGTCTTTTTATTGTTTCAGGAACAATGAGTTGGAAGATATTACTGGGACTGAAGTATTTGTTTTTAAGTCAACTCTAGAATGGTGAGTAAGATAGTGGGGGCGGCCAGTGACTCAAGGTCCACCAGGGTCCACCTGAGTCTCTCCACAGACTGCTTCCATTTCTCCTAGTTAGCACAGCTGATGCATCAAGCAGGCAGCCAGGATGATCACAGGACTGTGTCCCTTTCTGGGACTTAACGGTGGAAACCACATGGCATCAAGTTTGCGCACATTTTTGGTTGAAGCACTCATACAAGTTCCACACAAGTTCAATAAAGGAGATAAATCCCTCTATCACTCCTGGAACAGCATAAGGTTGTTATACAAAGACAGTATGGGGGAAATATTGTTGCGTTCATCTTGAGGTAAGATAACCTACCACAAATGACACTGAAAGAAAGAGACAACACTTGAGCTCGGGAAGGGGAACCTGGTGTTCGCTGATGGTTCCAAGGACACCCCCCCCCCCCCCCGCCGAGACTTACTGCCAAGTATTGAAGCCATTTACTTATAAGCATAATGATTTGTTTGCGTTTTAGGGGTTTTTTTACTATTTCCTTTCTATTTAAGAATATTCTTGGTGCTCATGTATACAATTTAAGTAGTGGTCATATTTTCCAAAGCAAAGAGTGATGAAAGGGAGGTGAGCACCAAAGGTTAGTAAGGAGGAAAGCAAGGATATCAGGAGATGAGGGACAGCACATGGACTTCTAAGCAAGGACAGGTTCTGGGGGACAAAGAATTGTTGGGCAGAGCTCTTAACAAGAGTTTGCTATTTGTGCTGGTGAGATAGTAAGTCGTTTGAAATTAGAATAGACAAAGGTTGGTAATGACATCTTCAAACTTCAACCTTGAGAGAGAAAAATTAACATAGGGAAAAGGAAAAAAAAAACAAGAGGCAAGACATGATGGTAATAATTTACCAGGTCCCTGAAAACACCTCACTTCTACAGGAGATTGATAGTGAATAAGTAACTTCTTTGTGGAAGGAGGAATAAGCCCTAAGTCTGTGTGTGACTGTAATCAGAACTGTCTTCCAAAAGAAAGAATCAAAGAACAGGGACATCAGGGACATTAGGTATTTGCTCTCGAAGAAGCTACTCCTGAATAGAAACCCAGAAGTCTATGTCCAGAACCCACACTCTTAAACAACCACAAGAGGAAAAGACCCTGTATCATGTGAATTATCACCATCTTTCAGAGATAGCTCTTATCAAGTTAAGAGAAGCATCATCAACACCGATGGTTCAATAATGGGCTATTTCACCAGATTCCCCAGATTGAGCTTCTCACATGCATTCTTTTACTATTGTGCACACCACATTGCATCCTAAAATTTCCAAATACATGAAGACATTTTTGGTTCACAAACTATGTCACATTATATTAAAACCCACACCATTGTGTTTGAAGATGGATTGTAGCCCAGAGAGTGAGGCTTGCACTCATATTTATATTTAGATATCTGCTTTGACACCAGTGCATGTATTGATCTATCCCAAGAACATGCAATCTTCCACAGACAATGAAAATTCTGGGCTTGCTTACATGGTGTTGATCAGGTTGCCAGGAGCTCGAGTGGTCTTATCTAGGAGTCTAAATGTTCTCCTGGTGGCCTTGAGTGGGCAATAAACTCCAGATTGTCTCCACCCATTAAATAACTCTACTTTCCTACCTGAAGCCAGACTCTTTTATATCTGTTTGATTCTAAGTGCTATGTAGACACATAAACACAAGAATATAAAGATAGGAGAGTAAAATATGACTCTAAGTACATTTTTTAAAAAATCTGTATCTAAAGTTCTATGAGTATTTAGTTAAATCCAAATAACCACAAACTCTTCCCTAGTAGTAGTTGAACTTTGAAAGGCCTGTCATGTCACATATTTCTGACCATAAAATCATTTGGTGAATGCAACAAAGAGCAGTTCAAATGTAAAATAAAACACAGATACAAGCTTACTTGCCAGAGAATTATGCTCTTCCTCAATAAAATGCTATAAAAATACATTATTTTCCATGTGTTTCTGAACAGTCAAAATCAAATATTTCAAGGCCCTGTGCTTACACCATTTTAGAGCATGTCAGGAAAATAGACTTAAGTTTACATGAGTCTCCAAAGTCATGTACTGTGATTTTTCATGTTTGCCATCTTTTCTTCTAACGATAGAAAGCTTCTTCTTTCTTCACAGTAATAAGAACATGAAATATTACCTGGTGTTCCTAATGTAGCCCACTGGGATTCTTAGCATGTCTTTGCAAATGCCTAGGGAATTCTGCAAAATGTTGGAGAACCACAAGCTAGCAGCGTCATTAAAAAGGAAGAGAACAGATGGTTCTTCAGCTTGGATTTATGCAGGCGATTTCATGTTCAGGACAAGTCCAATTAAATAAAAGTTGTAATAGGATTTAAGCTAACAAATAACTTTCCATTTAGTGTCTTAGAAAAATTAATTTGTTGAGTCAGAAAGAGAGGGCTGTAGAATGACTGCACTCATTTATGGAATATAAAATAACATAATATGAGACCAGCACCTAAGGACAGTAGACACAAGGGCCAGGAATATTGCTCCATAGTTGGAATGCTGTCTCATGAGGCAGGGAGGAGGCAGCTGGAATAGAGAAGGGGTCATTAAGTCAATAATGGTTGGAGGGATCATTCAGGATGGGAGATGTGTGCTGAAAGTAGATAAAGGACCAAACATGATGGCCTCTCAGTATCTGTATTGCAAACCAAAATGCCCCAAAGTAGAGAAAGAGTATAGGGGAAATTGTCTGCCATAGAGGCAGGGGGAGGGTTGAGGTGGGGGTGGGTGGGGGGGAGGGGGTACTGGGGACATTGGTGGTAGAAAATGTGCACTGGTGGAAGGATGGGTGTTTAATCATTGTATGATGGGAACTCAATCATGAAAGCTTTGTAACCGAATCTTATGGTGATTCACTAAAATAAAATAAAAATTAATTTGTTTTTATTCTCATTTCCCAATATTCCTATCCCCTGAATAAGAAATTTGGTGTTTCCATTTTAGGATACCAGAACTTCAGAATAGTTCACTTTGCTCTGCCTTAGTATCATAAAGTCCAGTTATCTTGGACCTTGGAAGGCAATTGTTCTCTGGTAAATGCCAGTAGAATTCAATGCTTGAACAATTAAACATTCTCTACCTCAATTTCCATGTCATTTCTCTTTATTCACAATGATAGTAACTCTCATGAAACTTTGTAAGGAGACAGTATTTAGAAAACAGTACCTGGTAACTAAGAATTTGCAATAAAATCCTGTGTTTTTTTTTTATAAATGCTTACATATTTGAGCTTCTAATCACAGATCTCTATCACTGTGATCACTGTGAACCTGTTCATCAATTTCCTCGAGCAGGCACCAGTAACGTCTCCTTCGTCCTAGCCCTGATATTTTAGAAAGGGCCACATTAGAGTCTGTTTGAGGGTCAGGAGAATGAGACCCTTAATTGTTACTGGTTTTTGGCATATTGAACATGCCACGGGGAGTTTGCCAGACTCTGCCGTGCAGACAGGATACTCTCAGTAGTCTGCCAGGTTCTCCGGAGTAAGAACTAGATAATAAAATGTTGCACTCTGGTTTCTCTTCAGATGGTATAAATCACAGATCAATGCCATATTTTTATAGGTTTATGTACTTCTAATAATGTAGTTTAGGGGTCAGAGAAATAGTACAGCAGGTAAGCCACTTGCCTTGTACAGCTGACGTGTGTCTGATCTCAGGCATAAAGACCAAGCACCCCCACGAGTGACTCAGCACAGCACCAGGTGCTAGGCCTCACACAGTCAGCTGAGGCCAAAAAAAAAAAAATATATATATATATATACTGGAATGAACTACTTAAAATTGGGGGAGGGGGATTCTTTTTTTTTTTCAGATATTTCTTTTTTTTTTTGTGCTTGGGTTTGATTATACAATGATCAGATACCCATCCCTCCACCAGTGTCCATTTTCCACCACCATGGACAATATCCCCCCACCCCCATCCCCCCATCCCCCCCTGCCTCTGTGGCGGGCAATCCCCTGTGTTCTCTCTCTCCTTTTGGGTGTTGTGGTCTGCAAAAGAGGCATTGAGTGGCAAACATGTTCAGTCCATAGTCCACTTTCGACATGCATCTCCCCTCCTGGGAGGGTGGGAGGGGGATTCTTAAGATGACATGTGGTGGATATATTTTTTTAATCTCATCGTGGAATCATTATCTAGAAAAAACAACAATAGAACTGATAACTCATGAGTTATGACAATTTGATATGTCCACTCACATCTGTGTTTTGTCTCCAGTAAGTACGAATTACTTACTTTTGAATGTATGCTACCAGTTAGAGTTCCAAGGACTTGCTGCATCAAAAAGTGCTGAAAAAAAGTAATAGGGGCGAAATTAAGTTACTTCTTCTTATGTTCAAACACTAACTATAATCAGAGTCTGGTCCTAACACAGCAGATGCTGAAACTTCCTTGCTCTTCCCTGGGTAACAAGGTTTGGATAGGATAGGCTCTGTATTGTTTTGAACAAAAGGAGTTGGTATTTGTGGGTTTTACCCACATTGAATTTAGAGACAGATTTCTTTAGTGCATACACACACACACACACACACACAAACACATGCGTCAAAAGAGCCTTTTCTATTATCTGCAGTAATTACAGTGGAAGACTTGTACTTCATGTCTCATTTTCTAAAGAATGAGGAGGATTTGGAGCACTGAAAAGCACATTGATTTTTCAACAGTGCCTCCAGACCACTAAATGGTCTCCACAGTCTGACATGGTCCTTTCCTCTTATCGTTTTGCAATGGGACCTACAGCACATAAGGTTCCATTGCTAAATGTTCTTTAGCTTCAGTATATCAAAATCAGAGCTGCATTGGGAGATTTTGCTGAGATGCTTACACCTAAGTTTCCATTTAAAACATTCTCATGTATTCCAGAATTCTAGCAACAGGATCAAGAGCTCCTTAAGGACTCCCAGACACGCTGCACCCTGCACTCAGGCAGGAATGGCATCCAGGGTTTAGGCTGCGACAAGACAATGAGTCTGAACATTCTATGGGAAACAGACCAAAACTGAGCCTCAGACATGTTTCTAACTCAGCTCTCAAAAACCCAGTTGTGGGCTTCTGAAATTAAGGGAGCCATCCTAATCCATTTTCACTTGCATGTAAAATTGTAGATAATTATCTTTCACTACTCCCATCGTGCATTTTCCGTGTTTTCTAAAGACTAACTCATGATACGATAGAAAGTAACATTTTTTGGAGTGCCTTCTATCTTAGCACAAGAAGAGACAAATTAAGCTATGCCAGTAAAAATAGCGCAAAACAAAACATCTTCAGAAACGGCAGAAATCCAGTCACAAAACACAATTTAATGGTGCAATTATTAAAGCCAGTACTTGGATTTAACTGGAATTTTTGAATCCAGGTTTCTTAATCCTGTGCTTTCTTTTGAGTCATTAAAATACATCTTTTGGTGTTGCTGAAGTGCAAATTCCATTTCAGCAAGCTTATCAGGTGTCTCCTCAAACAAATCAAGATCTACCAACAACATGACCCTTCTAGAACATTCCGTGATTACTTGAGATTCGCTTCTTAAGATTATTCTGAAATCAAACTTTTAAATGTCCTTTAAAATGTATTGTTCGAATATTGCTCCAATTTTAAATTACATATATAATTTGAAAATAATTCTCATAACTGTTTTCAAATCTGCATACTTCCAAGTAGTTTACAACAGCAAAGATTTGCTTGTTTTTCTGCTATAAAATAATATGATGCTAATGTGCTTTTATAGTTTCATAAAAATTATGGGGCTGGAGCAATAGCACAGTGGGTAGGGCATTTGCCTTGCATGCAGCCAACATGGCCGACCCTAGTTCGATTCCTCCGCCCCTCTCAGAGAGCCTGGAAAGCTACTAAGTATTCGATATGCTAAACACAGTAACAAGTCTCACAATGTTACTGGGCCTGCTCAAGCAAATCGATGAACAATGGGAGGACAGTAACAGTGACAATGATGAAAATTATGTTGAGAAGCCAGAGCTATAGATACTGCAGCAGATCAGGCACACTGGCTTTGCACTCAGTAGACACATATTTGATCCCTGTATCACATATGGTCCCCCAAGCCTCACCAAGGAGTGATCCCTGAGCACAGAGTGCCAGAAGTAAGCTCTGAGCAATGCCAGCAATGGCCAAAAAAAGGAGAAGGAAGGAAGAAGGAAGGAAGGAAGGAAGGAAGGAAGGAAGGAAGGAAGGAAGGAAGGAAGGAGGGAGGGAGGGAGGGAGGAAGGGAGGGAATTAAGCTGACACATTCTACACCAATTTATACTGTTTCCGTGGAGATGAAGAGTTTCTGGTGTGGTTATAATTCTTTAGATTCCAGCCTCATGAGGATGAAGCTTCTCTGATGGCAGCAGCTATCTGATATGGCAGCAAACTCACTGACACTAACCTCCCTGAGCATCTTGTGTATTTGGAATTTTTAAAAATAACTTTAAAGTCTTTTTTTTTATAAATAGCACATGTCCTTATTTAAAATATCTCTTTCCATTATTACTTTTTATATACTTAAGTGCCAGCCATGGCCATGCTGGGACCACTCTCCACACATCCGGATGGGCCTCATGCATGAAAGAACTGGCAGAGGAAACCAGGAATGCGGGTCCCGGGGCTGAAGTCTCCAAGCCTGCTTGGATTGGGACTGGGCCTTCTCCACCCAGACCCCCCTCATCTTCCAGTAGGTAGGCGTCACACCAACCAGCTGCCGCCAGCGTCAGGTTGGTCCCATCAATGGCTAAGACGCAGAGACTATAAAACCCAGCTCCCAGAAGCGCACGGTCTCATTTGCGGCCACGTGACATCTTATTTTTTTCTTTGGAGAACGTGGCAGGTACCAAAAGTATCCTGCCCACACACAGAGTCTGACAAACTTCCCGTGTCGTACTCAATATGCCAAATACCAGTAACAATGATGGGTCTCATTCTCCTAATCCTGAAAGAGCATTGAAATGACTCTTTTTAAATCTCAGGGCTAGGTAGAAGGAGATATTACTGGTGCCTGCTCGAGGAAATCGACAAACAACAGGATGATTGTGATACTTAAGTGAAAATATTTCCAAGTTTACAGCTACCCTATAAAACAAAACCTTTGAATTTTGTTGCCGTTCTCTGTTGAAGTTGTGACACAGAGTTAATTTATGGGAAATAGAATTAGGGAGCCCAAAGTGAAAGAAAAATAAAGCTGTTCTATGAAGTAACCACACATTCAAAACTGAGAATATCCCACATTTGCAGTTTGGGGAATAATGGCTCACAGAACGTTGCATACCTTTTCCTTTTCCTCTACAACCCTGGTTGTTCTGAGGTGGACTGTCCGCATGCTAATCTCAGCTCTAACTCGACCAAGGCAGGAGGTCTTGCCAGCTGTGCGTAGGTGCATCCCACTGGCTCTGAGGAAAAAGCTCTTTGGCCTCACCCGCCCTCAGCTCCAGAGAGCACCTGTCCAGCAGCATGCAGGAACTCAATTGATTTCACTCAATAGGGTGATTTCCTTGGGATTTTTGCTTGGGTGGCCAAGAGGATCGACCATGGTGATTCGAAGCTGATGGAGGGGAAACAAACAGAGAGAAAAGGGTCTGCAGGTGCTGCTAAGACATCTGGGCAGTGATCTCGGACACCCAGGGGTTGTTTGGGAGCAAACCCTGTACTGGCCAATGATCCCAGTCTCACAGGTGTTCTGGCGGTGACGACTCCACCCAGCACAGCCTTGGAGGAATGCAGGGAGCTCTGGGCACTTTGAAGTATGAAGCTATTAGAAAAAGTCTTTTTAAAAATTGGAAAATATTGTGTTTCTCGAGATGCTGAAACTCGCCAACAGCTGGCACTTGGAGCTGGTTTCGAAGACGTGTCAGGGGCCAGGCTATGATGCAGAGGAAGTTGCCGGTGACAGTCCTTGTGATGGTGACTTGTTACTGTTGGGGAAACGCTTTTGGCTGTGGATTCACCCAATTAAAAGTACACAGAAGACATTCTGTTAACTCACATGTTAGGTCTGTTCCATCATTACTTGCATTTTCTAGGCATATTTCATGGTTTTCCAAAAATGCATTTCAATAAAAATGGCCTTTTTAAAATTTCTAGCTTTATTAATTTGTTATTGGTAGTTAATAGTAATGATGGTGTTTCCCTTGCACATGACGTATCCCAGCTCAATCCTGAGCATTGTATATGTGCACACACACCCCTCCCCAAGAGGCCCACCAGGAGCAAACCCTAAACACAGCTGGACATGGTCCAGAAAATAAGAGAGAGAAAAAAGTAAGTGTTTTAAATATGTGTGACGGGGGGACACACACACACATGGTGGTGGCTGGTGGTTGTTCCCGGCACTCTTAGCAATGCGAAGGGGACTCTCTAATGCTGGGAAGAGAAGCTGCTTCGTCACATGTGAATCACACGCTTTTCTTTTTTTGCCAGTGTATTTGATTTTTATTTGTGTGTTCTTAATTTTTTTCTATTTTTTTTATTAAATCACCGTGAGATGGGCTGGAGCGATAGCACAGCAGGTAGGGTGTTTGCCTTGCGCGCGGCCAACCAGGGTTTGATTCCTCCCTCCCTCTCAGAGAGCCCGGCAAGCTACCGAGAGTATCCTGCCCGCACTGCAGAGCCTGGCAAGCTCTCCGTGGCATATTCAATATGCCAAAAACAGTAACAAGTCTCACAATGGAGACATTACTGCTGCCCACTCGGGCAACTTGATGAACAATGGGAGGACAGTGCTACAGTGCTACCATGAGATAGTTACAAAGCTTTAGTGACTGAGTTTTAGTCATACAATGCTCCAACATCCATCCCTCCACATTTCCGACCACCAATGTCCCCCATGTCCCTCCTACCATCTCCCCCCAGATTGTCTCCATGGCAGACATTTCTCTCTCTCTCTCTCTCTCTCTCTCTCTCTCTCTCTCTCTGCCTCCCTCCCTCTGTCTCTGTCTGTCTCTCTCTCCCTCTGTCTCTGTCTGTCTCTCTCTCCCTCTCTCTCTGTCTCCGTCTCTGTCTCTCTCTGTCTCTCTGTCTCTGTCTCTCTCCCTCTCTTTTGGGAATTGTGGTTTGCAATACAGATACTGAGAGGCCATCATGTTTGGTCCTTTGCCCACTTACAGCACACTTCTCCCATCCAGAGCGATTCCTTCCAATCATCATTGTCATATGGTCCCTTCTCTGTCCCAACTGCCCTCTCACCGAGCCCGTGAGGCAGGGAGAAGCCTGGACTATTTCTGCAGCCCACCCAGGTTACATATTTTAAGCAAAAATAGCTCTGAAAGTAACTTTCTATGTTTAACCATGGGCTCTGCCTGAATAGAGGTACTCTCTTAGTCTTGCTCGCATTAACCCTTCACAGAAGAAACTATTTTTAATCCAATTCACTATGCTGGCTCGAGGAAAAATCTCTCACTGTATGTCCTAGTTCATCCTCAATAGAACGTTGTGTGTTCTATCCTGAAAACTAATCTTTGGCCTTCTTCTCTCTTCCCATGAAATTGCTCCAAATTTCTTTTTCCTTTATTAACTTTCACTATAATCTTATACAAATAAAATCTGAATAAAGAGAAAATCTTTGAAGTAAACCTTCAGGCTGAGGAAATATGTACCCCTAAATTTCCTATTCCAAAGTCAAAGACAGAAGGAAAAAACACATTACATAAGATCTGGAGTTTACAAGACCACTCTCCACATGTTTGGGCCAAGCCTCACCCATGAGTCAACCTATTCCTGGACATTTAATACCACACACCACCCATACTCCAAGAGTAATGCACCACATTTGATGGGGTTGAAAGTAGAAGGCAACCAATCTTAGAGGGAAAATTTTTTTACAGATACATATAGATGTGTGTACACACACACATATATATACATATTATATATATATATATATATATATATATGTGCATGCAAGGCTCAACTTTTAACATGTTAGTGATCTCATATGGAAGGGCTTAATGACCCCTTGCTGAAATACAACAATCTTCATTCTCTTTCCTCTAAGGAAACTTTTCGGGAGCATTTTCAGCAGTTTTTCATAACAAACAATACAAAATACATTATTTCAGTTCTACTTTAGGGCAGGGACTGGAGTTCTGAATGGAAAAATCCGAAATATGGTGGTGGGATTGGTGTTTGAATATTAAATGTAATCAAATATTGTGAACTATTTTATAAAATAAAAATAATAAATTTTTTTAAAAAAATATCCGGAGTTTATGGAAATGAAGACAGGGAAGGAAAAAAATCAAGGGGGAAGTATGAAGAGGTGGAGAATGGGAGGTTACAAGGACCTCGGACATGTGGGTGGCGTAGAGGCGTCAGCAGGGCACCCAAACCAAGAAAACAAACTTTGTGCTGTGCCTGTCAAGGAGACCAGCTGGGGTGGGAGGGAGCCTGGGGACACTGCTGGACGGAAGTGGACACTGGTGGTGAGAATGGGTGGACACTTGTGGTGAGAATGAGACTGGAAGGTTCTATGCCTGAAACCCTTTTCTATTTTTTTAAATCACAGTGCCTTAATAAAATCATAAAATTATAAAAACTCCCATGAATCATTCAGACAATCAAAGAAACAATCATTTTAGATGTATCTGCAGATTTATAGGCTGCACTGTTTTCCTACAGATATATGAGTTTCCATTCTCATTTATTCCTGTCAAAGGTTATGAGTATAATTACTTCTGCGCAGAATAAATTTAGGAATATAGAAATTTAATATAGGACTATAAATACTTCCTAGAAAAGAAAAATACTTTCTTCGTAGAAATATTGAAATGTTTCTGGATTTTTTAATGATTGGATGAAAAAGTCCCTTTGAGATAACATAAGAAATAACTTTGATAAAATGATACTGTCACTAATTTTAACGGTTTCCATTTGCCTGGATTCAAAATTAAAATTCATTGTAAAATAAAAAACTGTGAATTGAAGAATTGGCAATGGAAAAGGCTGCTGAGTGGGGTATGAGGGGCGGGGGTGGGGGGGGAGCGGTGGCCATGCCTTCCTGTCCTCTCCTGCACTAAGACAACAAGCGATGACCTTAGTGGCTCTGCGCCATGGGGGCTCACCTCTCCATCATAGGAGCTGCAGAGCTGTGGGGTGCATCTCCTGCGAAGGGCCAAAGAGACGTTTCTCGTTGTGTTCGGACACTTGCAATTCGTGTCCACGGGGAACAAAGGTCGCTGAGCTGCCGTGGGCAGCATCGGGAGGAAGCTCCGTGCATGAGGAAGGATGCAGCGGAGAGCAGCAAAGTCCCAGGGACTGCACGTGTCTCAGAAGCCACCACCGCTCCATTTTCACCACCGGGCAGGATGGAGTGGGGGTGAGGGCGTGGGTGGACGTGTCCTCAGGAGCTGAGCCTCCTCTGAGATTCCCCCTCCCATCAAGGATGCTGGCCCTCTTCCTACCGGGGTGCCCAGGCCCCAGCTCTGGGACCCTGACCCGTTCTCCCTCCCTTGCTAAGGGTTGAAGGACCCCTTCAAGCCTGTGTAGGATCCGTTCCTCCCGCCAGTCTCCCACCTGTGCCCTGTGGGCAGGAATACCTGAATCCCAGGGCTTGGAAAGGATGCCCTGGGCAAACCAGGCTCTCTGAGCATTGAGAGTGGCTCTGCCCAGTGGACCATCTCTTCTTGGGGCTGCCCGAAAGAAAATCCGTATAAAAGGCTCTCCACGGCTGGTCCTGTGGAAAACAACGGAGCTCACTCAACAGAGATCCCTTTATTCATGTCTCAATAAAGAGGGTTTAGCCGATGCCACACTCAGCCACAACCACATTCTCACATGACTCAGGCCAAGAGCAGCATGCAAGGGTCTCCGCCTAGCACTGCCTAGGAGGACAGTGAGAAGTGATGGCAAGTCCATCACGTTGGAAAGTTTAGAAAGTTCCAGAAGTGGTGAAAAGGTGAATAAGGCCCTGAGTGACCGGATGGGTGAGGTCAGACGTCAAAATCCCCGTTTATAGAGAACCTGGAGTTTGTCTGTGGTACCCAGGGCCCAGGACCCGTCAAAACTTGCAGATGTTTCTCCTTTCACAGGTGGTGAAGCTGCTCCCAACAGTGTGGCACAGGGTGCGTGCTGGCGCGGGGTAGGTGCTGCATTACCTGGGCAGGGCACAGCTCCATCACTCAAGCCTGAATCCTGCCCGTTTCTTTGAGCACTGTAGTAGCTCTGTCCTGTAGCGCTGTCCTCCCATTGTTCATTGATTTGCCTGAGCGTGCAACAGTAATGTCTCCATTGTGAAACTTCTTGTTGCTGTTTTTGGCATATCAAATACGCCATGGGGAGCTTGCCAGGCTCTGCTGTGTGGGCAGAATGCTCTCGGTAACTTGCCAAGCTCTCCAAGAAGGACGGAGGAATCGAACCCAGGTTGGCAGCGTGCAAGGCAAACGCCCTACCCACTGTGCTATCGCTCCACACAAAAATATTGTTAGTTGCTCGAGCGGCCCTCCCGTTGATCGTCGATTTGCTCGAGCGGGCCCAGTAACGTCTCCATTGGAGACTTTGTTGTTACTGTGTCTGGCATATCGAATACTCTCGGTAGCTTGCCGGGCTCTCCGAGAGGGGATATTTAAGGACCCTCCCGTTGATCGTCGATTTGCTCAAGCAGGCCCAGTAACATCTCCATTGGAGACTTTATTGTTACTGTGTCTGGCATATCAAATACTCTCGGTAGCTTGCCGGGCTCTCCGAGAGGGGCGGAGGAATCGAACTCGGGTCGGCCATGTTGGCCGCTTGTAAGGCGAACGCCCTACCCGCTGTGCTATCGCTCCGGCGATATTTTAAACAAGGTGAGGAGAGGCCAGGTCACAAGCAGAGAATGCAATGCTACTAATGATAACAGAAATACAACAGAGTGTGCAAAATCAGTATTGTTGTTTGTACTTAACATTTTTTGAGTATTCAGATGTTTATTAAAATGTTTAACAACTTTGGAAATGGTCTCCTAAATTTGCCTTGGAATAGGAAATCATTAGGGAGAATTTTAAGCTTTTTATTTATTGGAATTCTAACTTTGGGTCAATTCAGAACCAATTTAGTCACGTAGAAATTTCAAGAACTTGCATAAAGGAATTCTCTCTAAAAGCCTACTTTGCATAATCTCAAAAGATGCATCTACTTGTATAAAAATAAGTCACTCTTCTATTGCCACCATTAAAACTACAAACCACTGTGCTTTAATTTGGTACTTGGAGGACAGTTTTGGACCAAAAATTATCATTTGGATAATAATGACTCCAATAAAATTGTACTTTTATTACAGTAATATATTAATTTCACAAAGTCTGGCAACTTAGTAACAGTATTACCTACTGCATTTGTTTGTTCTCTGTGAGATAATCTGTAGGCTGTTAAGGATAACTGAAAAAAAATTTTCACTGTGTCAAATAATGCCTATCGTACACCCACCAGTTTACTTGAAGAGTATTAAAGTGTAGACACTGAAGATAATACTTCAATGGAAGAAAGGAAAGGAATTTATTAGGCAGACATGTTTAAATGGTTATACATGAAGCAGTACAAAGGAAAATACTGTGAAGTAGAAGTTTAAGTATTTAATATTTCCATTTATACATGCTATATAAGAATATTAATTTGGAAAATTTATGAATCCATGGTTTACGTAGAGCAATAAGTAAACCTTATAAGCAGGCATGCTCAATTTAATTTGTAAGACAGATTATAACCCAATGTTTTTAAATATCTTAATATATTTTATTTTCAATTGAACCACCATGCAATACACAGTTACAAAGTTCTTTGAGATTGGGCTTCTGTAATACAATGTTCAACAACTGTCCCTTCACCAGTGTACATTTTCCATCACCAATGTCCCCAATTTCCCTCCCACTCACCCTTCCCACCTGCCTCTATGGCAGATGGCAGGCATTTTCCCCTCTCTGTCTCTATCTCTGTCTCTGTCTCTTTCTCTGTCTGTGTTTGTGTCTCTCTGTCTCTCTCTCCCTCTCTTCTCTGTCTCTCTCTCTCTCTGTCTCTCTCTCTCTCTCTCTCTCTCTGTCTCATTCTCTTTTCTTGTGGGTATTGTGGTTTTCAATACAGATGCTGAAAGGTCATTATGCATATCCCTTTCTTTATCTCCTTTCAGCACTCAGCTCTTGCCCAGCCAGGAGGCCTGGCCCAGGGTTGGGAGCTTGCCATAAGTATGCAGGATGTGGAAGGCAGTTAGGATAGAGAAGGGACCACCATAACTGAATCATTTCTTTGTGCCACAAGACTGCTCAGGACTTACTACCAGCTCTGGGGTTGCTCCTAGCACTGCTCAGGGTACCTTACTCGGTGAATGCCAAAGATCTCATCCAGGGTGGCTGCATGCAAGCCAAGTACCTTACCCACTCTACCACCTCTCTGCCCAAACTATAAATGAACTTAAGTAGTTTTTCACCTATTTACTAGACACTAATGAAGAGCTAAATGTCCTTAGAGAATTGGTTACTGTGGCTGTCTCAGGTTTACAAAAACTATTATAAAATCATCGTGATTATTGATTACATACATTGTAACACTGTAGCACTGTCCTCCCGTTGTTCATCGATTTGCTTGAGCAGGCCCAGTAATGGTCTCCATTGTGGTACTTCTTGTTGTTGTGTTTGGCATACCGAATATGTCACAGGTAGCTTGCCAGGCTTTGCGGTGCTGGCCAGATACTCTCAGTAGCTTGCCGGGCTCTCCAAGAGGGGTGGAGGAATCGAACTTGGGTCAGTCCTGTTGGCTGCACCCTACCTGTTGTGCTATTACATACACTAAAAGAACACAATACACATGTCATCCTTCTTAATAACCCCTTACTCTATAATAAATTTTAAAACATTAAATATGAATAAAGCATAGGTGCAGATTTTGTATCATTTTAACATATTAAAAATAAGAATTGTTGCTTATTTCTTAGGAAAGTGAAATAGAAAAGGAAACTATCTCTACATGACAGGATGCTATTTAAAATAATTTAAAATGATAGCTGAAAGGTTTAAAAACAAAGTTTATAAATGTGGGAAATCACCCTTCCCCACAACAAAATCCTACAAAAATTAGGATATTTCCCTGAGCAAAACATTTTTAGACTATTTAGAACATAAAAGGCAAAGTGCATGAATGTTCCCAGGAAAGAATAGACATCACAGAGCATCAACCCACCCAGGCAGGAACAGGATGGAAACAGCCTGGCTCTGCTGATGGGCTCTGTGGTGCCTGTGAAACTGAGCTGTGCTCCCTAATGCCCTTCGCATCTCTGGAACCTCAGAGGTTCAATCTCTGGGACCACCCCTGCAGGCGGGGTCTGTAGAACCAGCTTGGCAGTAATCTTGACATATAAAACATGATCATAATAATGTAACAGTAATCAAACTGCTTATATAAGATTAAGCCAGTTTTTAAAACTTCCTATCTATTTTTCTCCCGGGGCTGAGATCTCCAAGCCTGCTTGGATCAGGGCTGAGCATCCTCCACCCAAATCCTCCATCTCCCAGTAGGCAGGGGTCACACCCACCAACTACACTCGGCGCCAGGTAATCACATCAACGGCCAAGACCCAGAGACTATAAAACCCAGCTCCCAGAAGAGAACAGTGCAGAGTCTCCTGCCCCCACGCCTGGTTGTCCTCGTCAGGGCCCCTTGTAGGGGGGCGGGTTGAGTTTCCCTCCCCGCCCCGACCGGGGCTCCGGCAGCCGAAGACCTCCAGAATCAGCCACAACCATGCTGAGACCACTCTCCACATGCATGAAGGTACCGGCAGAGGAACAAAGGCATGCGGGTCCCGGGGCTGAGATCTCCAAGCCTGCTCAGATCGGGGCTGAGCATCCTCTACCCAGATCCTCCACCTTCCAGTAGGCAGGGGTCACACCCACCAACTGCCCCCGGCTTCAGGTAATTCCATCAACGGCCAAGACCCAGAGACTATAAAACCCAGCTCCCGGAAGAGACATCTTATTATCTCATTCTTACTTTGGACAACCTGGCAGGCTACTGAATGTAATCTGCCCACAAGACACAATCTGGCAAACTCCCCGTGGCGTACCCAATATGCCAAATACCAGTAACAATGATGGGTCTCATTCTCCTAACCCTGAAAGAGCCTTGAATATCGCACTTTTTAAAATCTCAGGGCTAGGGCGAAGGAGACGTTACTGGTGCCTGCTTGAGGCAATCGACGAACAACAGGATGATCGTGATCGTGATCTATTTCTCTCATTTAAAGCACACTAACAATGTTTACATAAGGCATAGCAGAACGTCTTTTTTTCCCCTAATTGTCTCATACTGAAAATCATAGTAAAAATTGTACACATGGAAAAAAAATTACCTGTTATCCATTCACTAATAAATCAAAACTGAGTTATTGGAGAGCCATATATTTGGGATGGGTGGGGTTCAAAAGTATTTCTTTAGGGCAGAATTTACAAAGCGGCCAAGCATCTGATTTAGCTGCCATCCTATGCACTGCCAGCAGGCCCGCGGTGCAGGTCCCGACAACATCTTCCCGCCCACCCAATCTACTTCACGCTGCCCAGACGCCTCTATTCACAGGCTGCTCAGTACTCAGCCCCCCTGCTCTGCAGGATGGTGTCTGGCAGCTGACACCCAGCCCGGGGTGTGGGGACACCCTCCAGTAACCCCCCCTCTCTGGGCCAAGTGTTTGGTGAGACAGTAAACAGAACTAGCCAACAGGGTAACTAGAGACTCAATCTGGTATAACTACTGAGACCCTCCTGAGATGGAGAGAAAGCTAATCTTCCCCCTCTTCCTGCAAACGTGTGAATTTTGTCCTAATGGTTCCATGTGAATGTATTTTTATAAATGTGCTAAATAAATGCAGAGTTAGAATAAAAACCATCCAAGTTTTTGCTTTAAAAAAAAAAAAGAATTTCCCATCACTGGCCTCTCTAGTAGCGCACACACATGCACACAACAAATTCAAGAATGAAGGAAGAGGGGCTGGAGCGATAGCGCAGCGGGTAGGGCATTTGCCTTGCACGTAGCTGACCCAGGTTCGAGTTCCAGCATCCCATATCCCATATGGTCCCCTGAGCGCTGCCAGGAGTAATTCCTGAGTACAGAGCCAGGAATGGCCCCTGTGCATCACCGGGTGTGACCCCCCCACCAAAAAAAAAAAAAATCAAGGAAGAGGAGGGTGTAAGAGTGGGTGTGGTCCAGAGACAGAACAAAACTCTAGCCAGAGGTAGGACAGTGGGGAGGGTGCTTGCCTTGCACGCAGCCAGTCTTGGTCCAATTCCCTGCATCCTATGTGGTGCCTCACCCACCAACCCACTTGAGTGCAGAGTCAGAAGTAACCCCTAAGTATTGCTGAGTGTGATCTAACAACAACAAAATAAATAAATAATTTTAATATAGAATAGGAAGAAAGTAACGTTAAGATTGATCAATTCATTTATAACATTTAAAGCATCTTTTATAATTTTCTAAATGTATAAAAATATATGTGAAAATCAACCAACCTATCACTGCATTTTATTCTATACCCAATCACAAGTAGTGTGTATGCCAATCAAAAGCAAAACTCAGTCACGGTCCTCCTGTTGTTCATCGATTTGCTCGAGCGGGCCCAGTAACATCTCCATCATGAGACTTTGTTGTTACTGTGTTTGGCATATCGAATACGTCACGGGGAGCTTGCCAGGCTTTGCTGTGCTGGCGAGATACTCTCGGTAGCTTGCTGGGCTCTCTGAGAGGGGCGGAGGAATCGAACTTGGGTTGGCCATGTTGGGTGCATGCAAGGCAAAGGCCTACTCACTGTGCTATTAAGCCAGAACACTGCTACTAGAAAAAAGTCTTGAAAGGGATGGTAGAGACCCAGAGAGAGAGGACAGAGGTGAAGTGATTTACCTGGTCTGTGAGAAGCCCAGGTTCCATTTCCAGGGCCACACATGGTCCCCGGAGCACCAAAAGGAAATATCCTTGAGCACAGAGCCGGGAACAAGCCCTCAAAACCACAGCTGTGGCCCAACCCCTGCCTCCCCCAAAATGAAAACATTGGTGCTCCAACCCCTGATAGTTAACTGTCAGTGGTTTGTAGATGGCCTGGTCTCTGTAGTATTATCAAAAACCTAAGATGATTCCTAGGTGGAGGCTGAGGATGGGGCTGTAGCATGATTGAAGAGAAGCAGGCTGGCACCATTAGCTGCCCATGCCCTGAGGAACACTTGCTCCTGTGTTAATTCATGGCATCCTCTCACCAACCCAGTGGTGAAGGAAGTGTCGCAACTGTTCCAGGTGAAGAGACCAGAGAGTCGGCTGTTTGTCTAAGCTCAGTGAAGAATGCCCAAGCGCCATCCCTGATGTTCAACCTCAGCACGAGTCAATTTTCCACTTTATGAAAATTGCATCAAATATTTGATTACCTAAATGATATACAAGTTGCAATATGTAAAAGTATTATACAATGTCTTGCTAAAATCTGAAGGATATTACATAACAAAATAATGCAGTACTACCCTCTGACTTAACTCACTTATTACCTTCTAACAAGTGAGTGGGTGATTACAGAATCATTCCCCCCATGCCATATCCATATTTAAGAGAATACACCAAATATTATCTTCTTAGATGACTCAAATATTTTCATGATGGATAAAGAGAAGTTTCCTCCAAGACAGATAACAGAGCAGCAGAAATGCAAGAAAAGGAAAAATTAGATACATAGGTTTACATAGAACATTCAGTGCTGTGATCAATGAAAGCATAAAAGTCAGTTAGTGGAGAATATGATGATCTTAACAAAGGACAAAGTGCAATTGTTTGTAGTTTCCACGGGTGACAGACAGCAAGTAACCCTAATATTCACCTTTGCCTTGTCAGTACACACTGGAGAATGTGAAAACACAGAGCTTCCCCTACAGTGGAGCATACCAAAACCATAACCTGTGCTCGTCAAAGAGATCCCACAGGACCCCAATACTCAGCTTTCTTTAAAAATGAATCCTAATTTGCCTAAGTGCTCAGCTCCTTTTAAACAAGGGTGTTTATGGAGGTTTATGAGACATAATCTGATGGGATGTCGGGTGAGATAACCTGAAGACAACCCCCTGAGGGAGAGATACAGTGCTGTCTTCTGCAAAGGCCTGAGCTTCTGGAAATAGTGGTGCATGTAAACTTTGGGTGCATCAAGACGGAAAAGAAAAGCAAACAAGCAATGGTTCCTTTCACTCAGACACGAAGACAAATGCTCCCATTGATGCAAACAGCCCAGGAGGACACGTTCTTCCCTGCACACCACTTCCAAGGACTCTCAGGAGCTGATTTGTCATCTAGGTCAACTTCTTAAACCTTCCTGTACCCCTGGGCTGGCACCTGTCCTGCACTCCTGTTCACAGACTAGCAGCTAAAGCCACGGCAGCGGACGATGGTTTTCAACCTTCCTACACTCGCAGACTGCCACCAGTCCCAAGACCCGTGGTTGAAGGTCACTATCTTAAGTGATCGTACAAATTACCCACCTTTCGGTGACACTCTGTCTTCCCTGCCGATCAGCACAGTCCTTTATAGGGAGTTAAATGCCAGTGTCCCCTGTAATGGACAGCATTACGCCTGAAATTGGGTTCAGAATAGATGTGTGCTGGGTGCCAGGAGCTACCTGCCGTGCGCTGCCAGGCAGACTGAACTGAATTCACTTTTCCTCCTCCCCGTCTGTTCCTACACCCACTTACCCTGTCTTGATCTTATTATCATCCTTCCAGACACTGGAGCCGAAGATTTCTCAGTAAAATTTACTTCTTACTTGCCCGTATTTCCTCATAAATAATTCATTCCTTCTACAAATATTGCTGCTGGGAAACTGAAAAAAAGTGTCTGTGACACAGCCTCAAATAAAACACAGCCTCTGTTTTCAGAGACAGTGCGTCCCGTGAGACTCTCCCTGGGGATTCGCCAACCCTGGGGAAGGTCCAGAGAAGGCCCAGAGATGGGGCCGTGTGCGTGGAGGGGGCGCTGACCTGGGGAGGAGATGAAGGAGCTGGCAGGAGCAGGGCAGGGAGGCGGAGGCCTCCTGCCTGGGGGGAAGCTACCAGCACGACAGTCTGCCCAGATGTGCCTGCCAGCTCCCAGATGCCCGACTGCTAGTGAGAACCCAGAACAAAGGAGCAAAGGGACCATTGGTCTGAGCCCTTCAAAGTTCTGGGGCGTGGTTGGAGATGGAATAAAGAGATTCTCTGTGTGTGCATCCCTGTGTACCCCTGGGTATTTGTTGTATATTCCCCACTGTGCATGTGGGCTTGTGTGTGTGTGTGTGTGTTTGTGTGTGTGCGCGTGCACGTGCATTGGGGATTGCATGTTTCATGTCCCTAACAGCATGTTCGAGACAGAGACAGAAAACAGAGACAGAGACAGAGATAAAGAACAGACTCAAAGACAGAAACAGAGACAGAGGATAGAGACAGGCTGTCTAGAGGATGAAGGGTGGAGATGCCTCCCAAGGCTGAAAGCTGAATGCAGCTCACAGAGAAAGCAAGAAAGGCCAGGGATGGACAAGCATGTTGGAATGGCCGGAGTTCAGAGCATGCTGGCCCCTAGGGACTTGCCAAGGGCCTCTTCACCTTCTAGATGGGCACAGGGTGGAGAGATGAGGCCAGCCAAGCACTGCCAAGGCTCGACCAGCAGTGGGAGTTACAGGAGCCTATTTGGGTTTCAAAAATGGATTTTTAGGGACAGGGCTCAGAGAAAAGTGTTGGGCTCAGTCCCCACAATGCTAACTTTTTTTTTTTTGCTGTTGTTTTCAGTCAAGTTTTGCTGTTTTAGCCTGGCTAGTCTGGCTGTGATATACGCGGGCATGGATGGCTTCAGTGCCAGGTGAACGCATTCATTTAACTGGTCACTTTAAATCTCACTCACCAGAGAGGTGGCAGGTCACAGCAGGGATGGCTGGCGGGGACGGGAGATGACAGCCCCACCAGGCAGCCCTGAGTGCCCCTCACAGACCCCACATGGAAGGAAGCCCCCAGTAGGAAGCTGTCCTCCCCTCCCAACACCCAGGCTGCTCAGCAGGGTGTACCTGGAGATGAAGCAAAGCCAAAAAGACAGAGTCCTCTGGGTACAGCTCTAGAGAGGTTTCCTTTGGAAGTTTTTGAGGAAAGGAATGGGGGAGAAGAGAGAGACAGAGACAGAGAACAGAGACAGAGACAGAGAACAGAGTCAGAGACAGAGATCAAAGACAGAGACAGAGAACAGAGACAGAGATAGAGAACAGAGTCAGAGACAGAGATAGAGAACAGAGTCAGAGACAGAGACAGAAAACAGAGACAGAGACAGAGATAAAGAACAGACTCAAAGACAGAAACAGAGACAGAGGATAGAGACAGAGACAGAGATAGAGAACAGAGTCAGAGACAAAGATAGAGAACAGACTCAGAGACAGAGAGGAAACACGCTCAGGGAGAACAGTCTTCAGGTGCTGCCCTAACTCCAGTGTCCAGACACGCAAGTCCGTGTCTCAAGGGTGAGGGGCAGGCAACACAGACTTGGGCAGCCTCTGCCACGCTCCCTTTTTCCAAGTTGGCTTCCATAGGGTTTCCGACCTTCCCATGCTGGGCTCTCTGCCTAAATAAAAGTCTGCTGCGAGGGGCTTGCCAAGGGGTCAGGGTGGGAGCCACTGGGCTTTGCTCTCCCTTTCCTGGTCTTTGCTCCTGCTGGAGCTTCCCTTGGAGGGGCTTCAGCCTTCTCGAGGTCTGTGCTGACCCCAGGTAAAGTTCTGACCAGGCCTTAGTTCCTGTGTCTGCAGGGTGGGTGTTTAAGCAGCCTTAGGGCAGCACTCCTGCCCAAGAACTCATCGCCACGCAGTGGGGAGGAAGGTGTGCCCGGGGCTTCCCGTATCTGCCTCCCTGCTTCACCCAGTTTGCAGAAACAAAATGATTATCACACGCAGTGTGTAGATAGATGGGACGAAGACAGAACCAGGGCTGTCTGGGGCAGTGCTTGTGAACTATGTAACCTAAAGACCTAAAGCATTTATTTTCAAATAAGTCCTGTCTCGTTTCAAAATCCAAACGAGTCTTCAGAGACACAGATCACTGCCCGGGAATGTCACCCTCGCCAGGAGAAGCAGGGCAAGCGGGAAACGGATGAGTCTGTAATTGTCAGGAAGGAAACCGCCCTCTCCTCCTCTGGGTTCTTCTGTCTTGAGCAAATCATCATCAAACAGCCTCAGACGGATTGCAAAGTGGCAGAGGACCACGAGAAGTTTGATAATAACCTGCGAAGTGCCGACCTCCGGGAGACAGGGAGATGTTCCAGTGCAGGGAGGCGGGAAGGTCCTAGGTAATACAAGTGGCCATTTAAAATCTTTCCTACAAGTGTAGCCAGTAGACAGAAGGCAGAGATGGTAACATAGAAAGTGGAGTGCAGACTGTAGCAACCCTACACTAATGTCCAGATGGCAACAGCCTCTCTAAGACTGTCCTCACCTGTGCCTGGGCAGAGAGCAGAAAAGGAGTGGCTAGAGCAATAGCATAGTGGGTAGGGCATTCACCTTGCACGCAGCTGACACAGGTTCGATTCCCAGCATCCCATAGGGTCCCCCGAGCACTGCCAGGAGTGATTTCTGAGTGCAGAGCCAGGAGTCAGCCCTGTGAATTTCTGGGTGTGACCCAAAAATTAAGAGAGAGAGAGAGAGAGAGAGCAGGAAAGGAGCCACAGTTCTCTCACGGGTGGATGGAGAACCAAGGAAAGTCCAAGGGACAAAGAGCACTGGGCAGCAACAGCATCAAACAGATCACAGAGCACCAGTGACAAACCAGTCAGTCTTTGAGCACCCATAAACCTGGACAGGAAGCAGCTTGGGAAAGGTCACCATTGGGTCAGAGGTCAAGATTATTGAGAAACAGACCAGGACTGAGTTCATAGGTCATCAGGGGCCCAGAGCAGTCTTTGCAGGCTGTAGATAATTCTGACATCAAAAACATCTGGAGTTTTCTATGCTAGTTTTACAAACAATACTCAAAGACCCCTACCCTCAGCAGCTATTTCTCGTTCATTACAGCAGAGAAACTGGGAAAAACCAGTCACTAATCACTTTTACTACCCTCACTCTGCATATAAATCCTCTGTCCTATTACTCCTGAGGCCCCTTTCTGCTCGATAGAAAGAACATCTGATTCACAAACCATGATCTTTTTCTCACACGGGATTCAATGAGGAGTTAAGGGTGCACTGTGTTCCTGGGAAGACCTTGAGTTTGCATCAACTGAGCTGCATTTTTGCTTCATCAGTGGAACAGATAGCCAAGGACCTTCATTTCTTCTTAGTCCATCCTGGCTACTACAACTAAAATATAATCGAGTGGTTTATACACAGCAAACGTGTCTTGTCGCTGTTTTGGAATCAGGGAAGACCAGACCAAGAGTCTATACCCAGTGGACATAGTCCCTGGCTCCAGATAGCAGTTTCATCTCCGTGACCTCCTAGTTGAAAGGGCTGAGATTCTCTGAAATCTCCTCTTCTAAGGGCATGAATCCCATTTACAGTGGTTGCACCCTCAAAATCTAATGATCACCCCAACCTCTAGTTCCTAATACCATAATATTGGAGGCTAGTTTTCAATACATGAGTTCTCTGAGGCTATAAACATCCATTCTATAGCACATTACATTGATATATGGAACATCTACATTTCCCTTATTTAATTTTTTTTATTTTGCATTGGTTTTTGGTTGGCCAGTATACCCCTCTTAAAGGCAAGGATGATAAAGACAATAGATTTGGGAAGTACTAATTAATGCTAATTATTTCTTCCTGAAAATCCAGTGCTTTCTCTCTGATGGATGCTACTATACTATTAACTCTCCTTCAGTGATTGTCCTCACCAGTGAAGATCAGTTTTGCCCTCGGACTTCTCTCTCGAGAAGCTACTATGGAACACGTTATTGAGTTCATGCTGTAGGTGATTCTTGGAACCAGATTCATGCTGGGAGCATGCTTTCTCGGAATGGGCAAAGCAGAGATATTGATGCCCACTTATACCCATCTGGAACAGACCCCTCCAAGAGGTATCCATCACTGGGAACACTCCACTGGCCACGATGCTCACGTGTGTAGATCTCTCTAGCCTACTTCCTCGTCTTGCCATGGTCATCCAACTTGCATCTTCATCTCAAGACTTGCTTGCGTCCCTTGCTCCCTGCTTCATGAACAAACAAAACCTTTGAAATGTATTTGCACACTCAGCCCCATCGCCCCATCTGCTTCTTGAAGAGCAGAAAGAGTCATATCATCATGGTAGGCATTTGGTATGTGTTCAAGCTAATCCTTACAATTAAGTATCAAACCATTTTTTTACAGTGGTTGTTAGTATACTCCATTCAAATCACACAGAACCAGGATTTGATTGTTTTAAACTTTTATGTTCTTCTACCATGCCACAGAGCCTTTTTCAACAAAGATGGTCCCTTTCAGGTAACACAAATGGTATTTGAAGAGGTAATCATATGGTTAGGTAAAATATGTGTTAAATACATTTGTACATCTCCCAGCTAAAAACCCAGAGCAAATCTAATTGCATCAGTTCTGTAGAATGATCTAGCTCAAGCTCATTTGTATATTTTGATGAAAGCATTCATAAACACATCATTATGAATGACTTAATAATAAATATACCATACTATATGCATGCCATATATAAACAGATGTAATTTTATAAATGTGGTCCATACAAGCCGGTAAAAATATATTCAAATGCCTGCTCTATTACTATTTAGAACATTTCAATTTTATCTAACAGTTTAGGCATCAAAATAGCAAGACATTTTGGTAGCTAAGCAAACTGAAGAGACTTGTAATAATGACCCAAAAGCCTGAAATTAACTCTTCAATCAAAAGGAACTCAAGTTTAGAAAAAGATGCAATTTCATAGTTATGGAGCAAAAGAACTATGTAGACATAAGTTATGATTCGGAAATGACATTTTTATAGCTGAGTTCACTTTGTAAGAACAGAGCAAACTTTTTCATCCTGTGAAATCTGGCAAATTTCTTAAAATACGAACAGCAGCTTTATCTCCAAATCCAACTAGTTGGTATCACTGCAAAGTGCCAGATCTCTACCATGAATTATTAAAACAATAAACTCCTGCCCCTCAAGTGTCAGCATAGAATGTGTTCAACTTGTTCTTTCATAGATGAGACACTGTTCTATTTGTCATAAAGCAATTTAAAAATTATGATTAATATGCTCCTGATTAAGAATGTTAATGCCTTCTACAAAAATGAAGGCATCTTGAGCTACTAATACAAATTTTTATTTCTGCATCTCACCCAAGAAAAAAGGGTGCCACAGTATCAAAAGTGGTTACATAGAAATTTTGTTACATGAAGCAAAAATGTCAAAGGCCTGACCAAAAGGGAAGAAAAAACGGAAGTGAGATTAAAATATTCTGGCACAAGAAGAATACATATTGAAGCATTGGATGATTCGAATCATAAAACCAATTGGCATTTAATTTTCAAAAAGAGAAATCTTATTATTTCAAAATAATAAAAATAATGAGACAAACCTCAAAAAATATTATTGACTCACTGTTGACACTCTTAATACTCCTTACTAAAAATACATTGCTTGGGTTTTTCTGTGATCTTGGTAGCAAAGTAAGATAAAGATTTTGGTATTAATATCTTGCAACATCTCTTTCTCATCGCGATCATGTAACCTCTATCATTATGACCAACATTGGCTCAGCCCTAAGGGGGACATCGCTCAACATTTGTCTGATGGACGAAAGGGAATGAGATTATCCCAGATGATGGCCTTCGTTTAGTTGCCCAAATAGGAAATGTTTTCTGCTTCTGACTTTGATATTCTTTCTTCTACCTAATTAGTTATGACACAATGTGTGAGATTATCCATGAAGAATAAAGCATTGTCCTCCCATTGTTCATCAATTTCTTCAAGCGGGCCCAGTAATGTCTCCATTGCGAGAACTTGTTGTTACTGTGTTTGGCATATCGAATACATCATGGGTAGCTTGCCAGGCTTTGCCATGCAGGCGAAATACTCTCGGTAGCTTGCCGAGCTCTCCAAGGGGGGAGGAGGAATCACACAGGGGCCGGCCCAGTCATCCACGTGCAAGGCAAAAGCCCTACCCGCTGTGCTATAGCTCCAGCCCAAAGAATAAATATGAAATAAAATATTTAAAAGCAAAGGAGCATTATTGTGTCTGCAACTTAACCACAGAGAGCCAAGAAAAAAAAATAATAAAATGATGGGTTCCTGTTAATAGTGAGTTTTTGGCATGAAGGAATTTGACATGAAGGACCGAGGAATTCTCTCCATTACTCTAACTCCATACTTATCACTGTATCACTGTATCACTGTCATCTGTTGTTCGTCGATTTGAGGGGCGCCAGTAATTTCTCTATTCATCCCAGCGCTGAGATTTTAGCAGCTTCTCCTTACTCATATTTCCCAATGATTGGAGGCTCTTTCAGGGTCAGGGGAATGAGACCTGTTATAGTTACTGGTTTTGGCATATCGAATACACCACGGGGAATTTGCCAGGCTCTGCCCGTGTGGGTGGGATACTCTCGGGAGCTTGCCAGGCTCTCCAAGAAGCAGATTTCTCTCTATGATTAGTTATCTACTGTTTGAACTCCATCAAACATGGTGTGGTAATTATGGAAAATGGGTAGGAAGTCACTTGGGACTTCATTCCTGCGTGAGGCTCGGCTTGAATGAGTGGAAAGCAGCCTGGAGCGTGGCAGCTGTTGGGTAGTGGAGGTCGGCCGCAGGGGCTGGGTCCCTTGGGGCAGGGAGGGCTCTTGTCCACCCCCCACTCTGGGGCTCCCTGAGTGAAAACAGCCTCACATCCAAAGCTCAATCTATCTGTTATCCAGCTGATGAATTGGTGAGCAGTTGATTAGGTCACAAATGACTCCTTATGGTACCAGATTGCTTCACACCTCTTGGCAGCTCTCCCCCTCCTTCTCGCTCTCCTCTCAGCTCATGGTCTTTTTTTCCCTTCTACACTGCAGATGCCCAGAGTGAAGAAAGATTAAAGAATAAGTGATACTCCAGAGACAAGGGGGATGGGGAGATGGGGGTGGGAGGGATATTATCCATGGTGGTGGAAAACGGGCACTGGTGGAGGGATGGGTATCTGATCATTGTATAATTGAAACCAAAGCACAAAAAATTGTAAATCTACAAATGTAAAAAAAAATAAAATAAAATAAAGGGAAAAAAAATATTTGCATTTACAACTACTAAATGATGAGGAAAATAACCAGACAATAAACATATAGTCATAGTCGGTAAAAAAAAAAAAAAAGAATAAGTGATACTCCATGGTAGAAAGCTGGCCACATCTAATTCTATACTTATGCAAAAATAAATAAATAAATAAAATTACACGATCATGATCGCGATCATCCTGTTGTTCGTTGATTGCCTCGAGCAGGCCCCAGTAACGTCTCCTTTGTCCTAGCCCTGAGATTTTTTAAAAAGTGCCATATTCAAGGCTCTTTCAGGCTGAGTAGAATGAGACCCATCATTGTTAATGGTATTTGGCATATTGGGTATGCCACGGGGAGTTTGCCAGACTCTGTCTTGTGGGCAGGTTACATTCAGTAGCCTGCCAGTTTGTCCAAAGTAAGAATGAGATAATAAGATGTCGCTTCTGGGAGCTGGGTTTTAAAGTCTCTGGGGCTTGGCTGTTGAGGGGATTAAATAGCGCCAGTTGGTGGGTGTGACCCCTGCCTACTGGAAGATGGAGGATCTGGGTGGAGGATGCTCAGCCCCGATCCAAGCAGGCTTGGAGATCTCAGCCCTGGGACCCACATGCCTTTGTTCCTCTGCCGGTACCTTCAAGCTGTAATAAAATTACAGCTTCTCATTATTGGGCTTTGAGAATTTATATGATGTCTTACTTTGTTATTGAACTTGCTATTTTGCAAACATACTCCACTATTCTGTAGCTTACCTTTAGTTTCTTAAAAATATCTTGAAGAAAGTTGGATTAACTCTAAAATCCAGTTCATTCTAATTTTCTCTCATAATATGGCTGTTCTTGTCCTCTGAGATGTTTCTTAGCATGAGCACACAAGGTTTTGTCTGTCTGAGAGCCATGTGTGGTGTCACTGGGAGGCTATTCTCAGTGCTGGGGGTTACTTCGGTTCTTCCTGGTGGACCATGTTCTGTTGAGCAGTGAAACCAGGCCTCTTACATGCAAAGTTCCAGCCCCTTATGCTATGTCAGTCCCCAAAGTTACAGAAATTTTATGCTACATTTTCTTCTGAAAATTTTATACTTTCAGGTTTTCATTTATATATATGATCAATTTACAGTCATTCTTTGTATGGTAAGGGATATTGGTTGAGGATATTTTTGCATGTTCTACTCAATTATTCTAAAAGTGCCATTTTTTTCCAAAGGATTATTCTTTCTCCACTGTATTTTCTTGTCATCATTCATTATAAAAGGTAAAAAATGCAGTTTAGCATAAGTCTGTGGCCAATAATAATTTTTCTCTGATGGTTGGGAAAGTCTTTCTATTCCTGTATAACCTTGCTTCTAGGAAAACATGAAAATTATTTCTGCACAAACATGCAAGTAATATGTAGAATAAAGCAATATCATATAATAAAAGTTTTTGGACCTGTATTTTGATCATCTTCGTTTTAATTAATAACAGTACCTATAAGAAAATACTCTTACTTTGTTACATATTCAAAGGTTGAAAGTTTTAACCTGGCAAAGGGAACCAACCTAAAACCTGTTAGGTTTTATGCTGGATACTTTGAATTATTGTGTTTGTAATCCAACCAAACTTCCAGGAGCGTTTTGTTGCTATCAGCCCATTTTACAACTGAGAACACAGTAGGCAACAGTTCCAGGAGTCCCAGACAGCAGAGTCAGAGGAACGGTCTTAGCACCACTCATGTGCTCACTCCAAGGATTGAACTCATGACCTCGCGCTAGGGAGGATAATGCTTTTAGCCACTAAAGTATCCCTGTACCCAGCCGAGAACATCTGAAAGAAAACTCAGACACTATGGAGAAAGACAAGGCCAAGAGGAAGATGGCCACATCCTTTCTAAGAAACATGCTCACTTTAGTAACAAAACACGACTGCAGTTTCCTGGAGTGGGTAGAAGACAAGCAGACAAATCCCATCAGAGAAACACATTTGAGTGCAAGCTGCAGTGCTCCTAATTTGCAGTGGCAGCGGCTGCTTGGCAGGACTACTCTTGGTTAGTCATGACTTGAATGTCTAGAGATTCCAGGACAGTGAGTTGTCAAATTAACAATGCACACGCTGCATTTCTCAAGACATTCAACATTTTTCATGGGGTTGGTTGGTAGTTAAAAAGACAAGTTGCAATGAGAGAGAATGTGTGATGGGTTCATTAATTTCCTCCATGAAAACTAATTTTAAAATTACTGGTCATTTACAAATGCTCATTGAACATTCCTGTAAGAAGTAAGTACTAAAGAGACAAAGAAAGGTAAGATCACTATCCAGATGTCATGAATAAATTAGCATTCTAGTCAAAGGTGCTTGATGAGTCAAAGATTCTTTGCAGAGCTCCTTAAGTAGAAGGTTTCTTTAGTGATTGAATTGACATGGCTGCTTACTACCTTCAATTAGTGTTGCTATTTTATGGAACCTGAAAACAATGCTGCAACTATGCAGATTCCTACCCTAACTGGAGCACCAATCTACGGCACTAATATATTTCTACTCTCCACTTTGCTCATTAAGGAGTTAATTTTTATTAGCTAAAAACATGTTACTTTGATCCTCATCATTTGTGTCTATGTTAAAGACTACTCAAGTAATTTACATAGATTAATTTTCTAATTTATCATATACACATGGTAAAAAGAAACACGTGGTATGAAATTACCCTTTGCTCCAAAATAATATTTTAGTTCATATTTTCCCATCTCTTTTTTTGTGTGCCTGATACTGTGGAAGGATATGAAATAAATCTAAGCATCAATATGAGGTTTGACTGACTTTTGTCTTACCCTCTTGACCTCCAGAGACTCATTCAAATTCCTTAGGTGATATCCATAACTTTTCCCTGCTGCATTGAAATGCAGAGAGATCCAATAACTGTCACTCTAGAGACTGTGTGCAAGGGGTCACGTATCCCATGACTCCAAATTTCTGAGTTGATACTAAATACCTATTTTAATGAGAACCAAGATAGGCGGCATAGCCAGGCTTATATAAAAATACTATTGAAGTGTTTGCCCCCGGAGCTCTCTCCTGAACCATGTCCTGTGTGACGCCTGTTCTTCCCAAGAATAACGCCTATGCTCTCAAATCAGATATTTGACGATCAAAGACCATGTCTATTGGGCACATTTGTTTGTTGCACCAAACACAATGTCTTGTGCAAAGTGGCTACTGGTAAGTTTGGCAAAGGCAAAATTAAACATGTTTTTTAAAATACCATCAGGCAACTTTTCCTTCCTTCCAAAATCTTTAAATGCATAGTGCTTCATAAATACTACTCGAGACGTGAAATCACTGGCTTTAAGAGAGAGAGATTTGCAAGCTACATCCATAGCGGCATTAATCACAGGTGTTCATAAAATCAGCCTAACATCCATTGAGAGGAGAGAATAAAGAAGCTGTCGTCTATATATTCAATGGACCACCACTCTCCCACATAAAAAATGAAATTTCACCTCTGGGGACAAAATGGGTAGAATTTAAGTTACTCAGAAAATAAAGACAAAATAGTTCCACTCACATGTAGAATATGAATAACTAAAGCAAACAAAAAAAATCAAAACTAGACTCGGTGGGAACAGCTTTGTTTACTAAAGGGGAAGTTGAACATGAGTGAAGGAGCAAAAGAATCTTTTTGGACTCAAAGTTCTTAAATTTTTGCAAATCTATAGTGAATCCTATAATCTCGAGGTATAAGTATAAAAATAAAAATTAACAATACTCTAAATTACATGAGCTATAGATTCTTCCCTATGATGTCCCTATAGGGACACTGCCTAGGAATAATTATGGCAGAAAGCATCATTGGATTGAGATGCGATTGACTGCAAACTGGGGTAGAATCAGCCAGGAAAGGAGCTGGAGTCATAGAACAGCAATTAGGGTGCTTGTCTTCCATGTGGCTGACCTGGGCTCAATCCCCAGTGGTCTATGTGGTCCCCTGAGCACTATCAGAAGTGATCCCTGAGCATAGAGCCACAAGTAAGCCCTGAGCACTTCTGGGTGTGGTCCACAAAAAAAAAAAAATAGGCATCAGCCAGAAGAAAATACTGCTGTGTAGCTCATCAGCTAGGTGTCACTGGTCGGCCTAGGTTAATTCAGATTTAGGACAACGAATTAGTTCAAAAGTTGGCTGGACAGCATGTGGCACTGGGTAAGGTGGAAGAGAGAAGGGCATGAATTTTGTGAAAGGCTGTGGAGGACTTTGGGTACAGGAACAGCAAGAAGACCACGATTTCCTACTGTAGACAAGTCTAAAGACTCTCTCAACTGCCGGACCATTCCTTCCTTCTGGAGCCCAGGAGGGCACCCTGTCCCTCACGTGCTCAGAATGCCCTGAGTGCCCGCACTGTCCCTGTGGCTCTCTCAGTTCCACGGTTTCCTACACACCCTACCCCCAAGTCTAGCTGGATTGCAGAGTTGTTTTTTATTATTAAATTAAAAAAATAAGGAAGAAAAGCAAATAAGTGATCCAAGACTGGTGACCCAAAGAATCTGCAGTTGGTGCAAGAATGAACCTGTAGTCAACCTGATTCATAGCCACTACTGGTCACTGTGACCTTAGCTCAGAGGGGCCTGCAGGGGACTCCTGGACCCAGAGGAACCGTGACCTTCAAAGCAGGTACATAGGTTGAAAATGCAAACTCTTCATGATATTTTACTTATTTTGCTGGAGAGGCACCAAGCAGTGGTTAGGACACCTGGGGACTACTACTGGTGAGTGGTGATCAGGTGAGCACAAAGGCCCAATACTTGGGCCCAGTCATGTGGTGTTGCTTGAACCCAGAAGTGCTCTAGAACCAACCCCCAAGAGCTCTGGGGTAGAAGTGGGAGTCCTACATATCAGGGATCAATCTCAGGGCCTTACTTGCCCAAAGCCTGTTTGCCAGTCCTTTGCTCTGTGTTCCAGGCACTACTCAATCCTAATCTTTGCTCTGGTCTCAGTTTCTGAATCCTTTGAAGGTCCTTACGGAGCCACTGAAGCAGCAAGAATATACACTGCGATGGAGTGAGAAGAAGTTTGCTTGAGCACTCCAATGCCTCTGCTTCTTCCAAATGTGCTGTACCACCTTGAATCAACTGTCTGAATCAAACGTGTTTGGTTGCATTCTCTATGACTCATCACCTGAGGGGTATTTGTCCGGAGTGGTTTAAGTTCTGAGTAAAATGGAAGTATATGAACTGTTCTGTCGGCACAGAGGAGTAATTTTCCGTTCCAAGGAACATAAATAGCCAGGAGAGAAGCTCAAATGTTCTTCCTGCTAACCCGAGAATGAAGAAACACACAGTCCCTACATCACCAACTTCCGCAGCAACATGTTTCCCCAAAGCGGTTGGAGATCACAAGAGCCCAAGACTCTGGGGAAACCAGATGCATTTCCTTGTTCTTCCATATTGGGCGACTCTTCCAGGA
The DNA here is from genome assembly GCF_029834395.1 of Sorex fumeus. Lineage (NCBI taxonomy): Eukaryota > Metazoa > Chordata > Mammalia > Eulipotyphla > Soricidae > Sorex > Sorex fumeus. The sequence continues at coordinate 22,088,908 of NW_026606065.1, read as the reverse complement.
TGCCCCACAGTTCACGACTGATGAGACTACCAAGAAGAGTGGGTGCAAGAAGACGTTATACCTCATGTCTGAGAGTAGGGGAAGGCGCCCACTCCTACAAGTAGGAGCAGCAGGAAGGAGGAAGGCCAGCTCCTTTCCTCTCAGGATTTTTCCAGTTCAGACCTTCCATGCATTGTCTGGGGGATAGCGGTCTTCTTTGTTGTTCTGACAATTGAGCTATAAACACTCTCCGAGACACATTGATGAATCCTGTGTGGCCTGGGCAGTAACAGGGACAGGGATGGGATTTGTGGCTCGTGGATGGCTTTGGAGATAGTGTTGAGGGAAGTTACTCAGGAGAAGAGGCACAGACACAGAGCGAGCTCCTCGCATGTGGGATGTAAAGAAATGTAGTAAAGGAACAACAAATACTCAAAGGCAATGGAAACTGGGAAGCACATGAGTCTGGGGAAGATGGGGAGGTTGGGAAACATGGGGGCATAAGGCAGGAAGCTGGCACCCTAGCGGCGGGGGTGATGGTTGGGTTCTTTTGTGCATGATACTGTCAATCTCAATGTTGTAAATCATGGTGCCTAAGATAAAATTTAAACAATAAAAATAGAATTTCTAAAAGAAGCCACAGAAACTTAAGGCACCACACATCCCTCCATGTGCTGACAGGAATACAATAATGGCTCTGAGATGGGGCCCTGGACCACAGGAATTTGCCAAAGAAAGAAGCTACCTAGAACTGGGGAAATCAGAGGACATTTCACAAAGGATGCTTATACTGAGCGTTTCTTGGAAATAAAAATAAAATAAATTTTTTAAAAAATGGGTCAAGAAAACTGCATTACTGTAGAAGTGCACTTTGGAAAGTACCCTGCAAGGCAAGCAATTTTTTCTGCCATAATTATAAGGGGAATCGCAGACATTTCATAGTGATTTAGCGATTTCAAATGACTTTGCCATTTTGAGAAGCTTTATTAGATTCTCCAGGGGAGTAAACTCATCACACACACACACACACACACACACACACACACACACACACACACACACACACTATCTAGGGATGCTTGTGAACAGCATGCTCTAATATTCCCCCAAATCCCCCTTGGATAGCACAGTGAAACACGCATGCCTAACAAAATGTTCTGACTATATGCTGAGGAGAGGAACTGAACACAGTGTTTTTATGGGGTGGCAATTCCCAGTTACATTAGGACCTTCTCTGCAATCTCCCATCTAAATCAAATGCAGGACAGCAATCCTCAGAACAGTCTCCGTCTCTGTTAAGAGGTGGTATTTTCCAATGAGAAAAGGGTGGGCTATGCTTACAAGTGAACCTGGTAGCTTCCTGGTATGTTGACCAAACCCCCTGCACTTCCTGTTCCCTCTCCTTCCCGGGCCCTCTCTGGCTCCTGGCTTGCCCCTCTACTGCAGTTCTTTGCCGTCATCTCACCTCCTGTCTCCCCTCCTACCTTCCACATGAACTATAAAATATAAAATGTGTGACATGCTCAGATTTTGGGCCTTTTCCAGTCATTTCTATCACAATATGCCTCTATCTTTCCGTCTAACAAGGAGGAAGCTCAGGAGACAGACACACAGAATAGTTTCTTTTGAAATTTTAGTTTCTAAGTCCAACTTAGTAGATAAAAGGCTAAGAAACTCCTACTTGCATGCAATTCTAGATTAGATACTGTGTCTGCGATGTTTAGGCGACCATTTATATTCTTTTTATTCATTGCAAGGGAAGACGCTGCTGGCAGGTACTTTATGAAAGTGGCTTTGATACCAATATGTTTAAAATATCATATAACCCCTTTTATGTTTCTAGCCTCAAGAATATCATTAAAATATAGTTCCTTGGAATATCATTATTATACTTATTCTCAATTGAGAAAGCAGAGTGAACAACATTTTGAATGCTTTAATCAAAACAATAGAATTCAAAGGTTTTGTTATGCTTTTTCTCAATATAAAAACGTTTCTACAAGTAACATACAAGTTCAAGAAACATACATACATCACTTCTTTCTGTTTTGAATAAAATAAATTATAAGTGAAATACTAGAAGTGAAATATTAGAAGTATTTAATTCTAATTGATTGATTACAATAAATAATAATTATTTATTTACTTTACTGGCTTTTTTGGTGGATGGTCATACCTGGTGGTGCTCAAGGGTGACTCCTGGCTTTGCACTCAATAATTACTACCGGTGGGCTTTGGGGACCATATGGGAGCTTGGGGACTGAATCTGGCAAGCACCTTACCTGCTATGCTATCACACTGGCCCCAAATTATTATGTATAATAGCAATAGTGGTAGCACATTTTTCCCTGCCACAGAGGCAGGGTGGGATGGAGGGGTTGGGGGGGTGGGAGGGATACTGAAATCAGTGGTGGTAGAGAATGGGCACTGGTGGAGGGGAAGCTTCCCGCATGACAGTCTGTCCAGATGTGCCTGCCAGCTCCCAGATGCCCGACTGCTAGTGAGAACCCAGAACAAAGGAGCAAAGAGACCATTGGTCTGAGCCCTTCAAAGTTCTGGGGCGTGGTTGGAGATGGAATAAAGAGATTCTCTGTGTGTGCATCCCTGTGTACCCCTGGGTATTTGTTGTATATTCCCCACTGTGCATGTGGGCTTGTGTGTGTGTGTGTGTGTGTGTGCGCGCGCGTGCATGCACATGCATTGGGGATTGCATGTCCCTAACGACAAGTCCAAGACTCTTTTGAGGCTGTCTAGAGGATGAAGGGTGGAGATGACTCCCAAGGCTGAAAGCTGAATGCAGCTCACAGAGAAAGCAAGAAAGGCCAGGGATGGACGAGCATGTTGAAACAGCCGGAGTTCAAAGCATGCCGGCCCCTAAAAATGCACCAAGGGCCTCTTCACCTTCTAGATGGGCACAGGGTGGAGAGACGAGGCCAGCCGAGCACTGCCAAGGCTCGACCAGCAGTGGGAGTTACAGGAGCCTATTTGGGTTTCAAAAGTGGATTTTTAGGGACAGGGCTCAGAGAAAAGTGTTGGGCTCAGTCCTCATCATGCTAACTTTTTTTTGCTGTTGTTGTTTTCAGTCAAGTTTTGTTGTTTTAACCTGGCTAGTCTGGCTGTGATATACTCTGGCGTGGATGGCTTCAGTGCCAGGTGGACGCATTCATTTAACTGGTCACTTTAAATCTCACTCACCAGATAATTGTATAACTGAAATCCAAGCACAAAAATTTGTAAGTCTACAACTGTACCTCATGGTGTTTCACTAATAAAAAATTTTTTAAAAAAAATAGCGGTAGCACAGCAGGTTTGCCTTGCATGCGGCCAACCCGGGTTCAATTCCTTCATCTCTCTTGGAGAGCCCGGCAAGATAGCAAGAGTATCCCGCGATATGCCTAAAACAGTAACAACAGGTTTCACAATGGAGACGTTACTGGTGCCCGTTTGAGCAAATCAATGAACAATGGAAGGACGGTGCTACAGTGCTACAATAGCAATAAACAATTAGAATAAATTACAAGTATTTGGTAGGGGATAGGTCAGGGAAGGGACTCTATTATAATGCTAGAGGGCAATGGACACTCTGGATAGGACTAGTGCTGAATAGAGGTAAGTGACATGCATGGTACCTGATCTATCAGCAACAGCATTGTTAACCACAGTACCTACAAGTGGGGGAGAGCAAAGTGCCCCGAAGAGGGGCAGGCTGGAGGGGCAGGAGGGAAACCGTGGACAATGGTGAAGGGACTGACATTGGGGCATTGGACACATGAAACTGAATCATAAATAATTTTGTAATCCAAGAGGATGCAATTAAAAAATTGTGAAATCCATTGCAATGCTATGTTGACTGTATCCCTTAATTTCTGCAGGGATTTATTAATTTCTTTCATACAAGAAACCTTTTTAGAGTTTGTGTTCTGTGTAACTCTGAAAGCCAAAATATTTATGTGAGCAACAATTGTTTTGCATTTGAGCAATTAACTACATCTACATGTCTATATCTGCGTAAACATAGTTCATAATCTTACAGTGAAATTAATGCTATGATAGATTCTTTTATCCATGGTTGTTGGGCATTTGTTGACATACTCTTTTGTCCATAGCTATTAAGTACTTTCTATTTTTGAATATTTAAAGAAGCATAAGTTCAGAGGAATCTTGCTCTAGAAACTCTATTGCTTGTTTAGAGATACAGGTGCAAAAAGTTCTTTGAGAAAAAAGGTATAGTTGTGGACTTTTTTAAAAAGTTATGAAAGCAACTTGGAAGAAAAAGGGTGGGGAGATGCCTCGTGAATAATGAGAGCCAGAAGGAGGAGAACAAGTCAGATGGAGAATTGGGCAGAGATGAAAAGTCACTCTACATCTGTTATTTTAAAGACATGCCCAGTCCAGGATAAAAATTCGGAAACATGTGCAGTGTAATTCCTGAATCCCAAGAATAGTAAAAGGTAGCACACTCTTCGTGATATAAAAAAAAAATTAAGTGAGAGAATGACAATGAAAGCCATTCTTTTATGGAAAAACATATAATCTAACATCATGAAGGCAGTGTTATAGATTTTAGAGAGCCATGGATGATAACCAAGAATATTGTGGCAACTGGAGGTAGCATTAACCCAAGAATGCAAGATTCTGTTGGGCTTGAAGGTTTCCAGTGCAGAGTAATCTGCCGAGGCTGCTCTTAGCTTCTCAGTTCTAAACCCAAGACCCATCCTGCTTCAAGATTGTGTCCAACAACAGTTTTCCCAGGACCCCTCAGCAGTTGGTGTGTCAACAGAAGATCCCCAGCAGGAGAGAGAAACCAGAGCTTCTTCCCCTCCCCCTGCTGCCCCACTGGCTGGCACTCTAATCATTTCCACTCCCATCATGGTCCACCAATACCACCTCATCTCCTCTCCTTACAGCCCTAAGGAACACAGTGACTGTTTGACATTGCCACTAAGAAAGCAGAAATGAAAAAGAAAGCACTAGAGGTGTTTCTGCGCCAAATAATAAAGAATGAAGGAATGAAGACTGAGAGGGTTCAGTAGTGCAGAGAGAGGGAATACATGGGATCTTAAAATGTGCAACATTCCAAGAACAAGACTTTAGAGCAAAACCATCATAGCATGACTACACAACACTCCACCCACATAGAGCACAGAGAGAGAGATAGGGGGGGGGGGGGAGGGAGAGAGAGGGAGAGAGAAGTGGGATAGATTTTGTAACATTTTAACATTTTGTTAAGGTCTAATTTTCCCAAATTGCCACAGGAAGAGGAAAAAGGGCTCCTAGACCAGGTGCCATCCCTGCTAATATAGGATGTAGCCTTCCTAGGTGGATAAATGATAAAAGAAAGGAAGCCACTTTTTCTCTGCTTTTGTCTCTGCAAACTAAGTGGACACCAAAATTTGCTCTAGCGCTATAAGCAGAGATTCTCCTGTAGATATGGACATAAGCAAGTGTTCTAGGCTTCTGATCACCTGCATGCAGTCTTGGTGCTCAACAGCACCAATATCAGGAAAAATCTGAGCTCTACCTGCTAAGAGGAAGTTTAAGGAATTTCCAAAGATTCCCTACCACTGACAAGTAATTTATGGCAAAGTATCCCCCAAATAGATTTACGTTTGGAATTTCAAAACTATTTTCAAGAAGATTAAGTAAAAGCTAGTCATGTGTTCAGGCTGAATCTCCAAATCATGATCCAGGCAACATGGAAAGTATTTTCAGGCTCACAGCAAACCTTCCCCAGCAATATTTCCCATGGAGCTGCCTTCTTCTTTCTTTCTTTCTTTCTTTCTTTCTTTCTTTCTTTCTTTCTTTCTTTCTTTCTTCTTCTTCTTCTTCTTCTCCTTCTCCTTCTCCTTCTCCTTCTCCTTCTCCTCCTTCTCCTTCTCCTTCTCCTTCCCCTTCCCCTTCCCCTTCCCCTTCTTCCCTTTCCCCTTCCCCTTCTTCCCCTTCCCCTTCCCCTTCTTCCCCTTCCCCTTCCCCTTCTTCCCCTTCCCCTTCCCCTTCTACCCCTTCCCCTTCCCCTTCCCCTCCTTCTCCTCCTCCTCCTCCTTCTTCTTCTCCTTCTCCTCCTCCTCCTCCTCCTCCTCTTTCTTCTTCTTCTTCTTCTTCTTCTTCTTCTTCTTCTTCTTCTTCTTCTTCTTCTTCTTCTTCTTCTCTCTCCCTCTCTCTCTCTTCTCTCTCTTTCTCTCTCTCCTAGTCTGAACTTGGAATGTTAAATTAATCAAATAATGCATTTTATTGTGCTCTTTATTATGAAAAACCACAAAAAGGCAGCACAGCAAAAAGTGGGGGTGGAACTAGAAAGCAGCGTGCTGGGTGAGGTTAGTCAAAATGAACAGGCTATACAAACGACCTCTTCTTCTTCCGTAGGTGGGATATAAAGAAACATAGTGAGCGAATAACAAGTGGTCAAAGACCACAGAACCCAAAGTCTAGTTTCCTGAGCAGTGATGACCCCTCCTCTGGAGGAGGGAACTAAACAAACCCTGGGCATATGTATCAGAAGCAAATGGATATAAGAAATAAAGGTGAAAGATGAGTTAGAATGATTGCTTCATTCTTCACTGTAGGTAACTTAAAGAATGCTTCAGCAAGGATAGCAGAAAGCCCTCTGGGCAGGTGACCTTTGGTGAAAGTCAATACATGGCTGCACACTGCCTTAGGGAAATGTCCACCAGCCTTCTGGACAAATGAGGTTCAGGCTTAGAAAATAATCTTAGGTTTAAGATTTGGAAATAGGATGATTTTCACAACGCACTTGTTGAAATCATGGAATGTGTCAGTTTAAGAAAGAACAGAGTTGACTGAGGAAGACTGGACGAACTGGAAAAAGGCAGTTGAGGAGATTCAAGGGGAGCTTGGGCTTCTGTGTGTAGAGGCAGAGGGGCACAGGGAGCCTTGGGTACTGTGAGTAAGACAGCAAAACATCAAATAATGCATTTTCATCAAAAGCTGTAATGGACACAATTTTTTGTGCCTTTATATGGACTTGCATTGGGGAAATATTTTCTCTTGAAGAGCTGGAAGGATAAAAGCCTGTAGGGCACACCGTCAATAAAATCTACTAGTAAATGATGCTTTCCATTAGAGTGAAAAATGCTAGAACAAAAAGGAAGAACTAATCAGATAGGACAGTGGGCAGGGCACTTGCCTTACATGGTCAAATCAGGTTGATCCCCAGCATTTTCTCGGGTCTCCTGAGCACCACCAGGAATGATCTGGGTGTTACCCTAAAAACAGTAAAGAAAAATATTTTTTAAATAGGAGATTCCCTACCAGACAAATACACAGGTCAGCAGTCCAGCCATTTCCATCCACTAAGACAAACAAAAACACAAACACTGTCCTCCCGTTGTTCATCAATTTGCTCGAGCGGGCCCAGTAATGTCTCCATTGTGAGACTTCTTGTTACTGTGTTTGGCATATTGAATACTCTTGGTAGCTTGCCAGGCTCTCCAAGAGGGGTGGAGGAATCAAACCCGGCTTGGCTGGGCTGACTGCAAGCAAGGCAAATGCCCTACCATCCACCAAGGAGAAACCCCAGAAACCCATCCAAGCCAATGTCACATTCGTCAGATTTCTAAGACTTCTAAAAAATGTCTAAGTATAACATTTTATCCCATTTCCCAGTCACATCTCTTCTTTGATTACATATACACACACATATACACACTTGGACACACATGCAGAGGATGAGCACAAAACACTTGAGTGTCTAAGCCACAACATAATCTGATTGGTAGCTTTGATGTTTTAAAATAAGTGTTTGCCCCTAAATAATAATAACCCGTTGAGAGTATGAATCACACCATTTCTTTCAAATTGATGTTTCTTATAAAAGATTAAAGAGTGCCTTGGATATTACAGGGGGTGTGTGCACAAGATAAGAAAATGCACAGCACATACATGCAATCGTACAGCAACTAAGGGCCGTATAGGCAACTGTGATGGTTCCAGTAGTGTTTACCATAAGGCCTACATGTGTCGTGAGCTGCACCATGTAGTTCTGTGCTCTATCCTGTGATATTCCTGATGACACACTTCTCAGAAGTGTCCTTGTCATTATGCTATGCATGACTCTGGTAGAAAACATGAATAAATGCATAGAGAGCGCACGTACACAAATGGAGGAATTTCTGATAGAATATGTGTACAGTCACGGGTAAGCTATATGTTCTGAAATGGGAGATATATCAGAACAAATTTGCTTACTACCTCAATAGTATGATGTTACTTATGAGTAAAACACATCACATTCTGAAGGACCTGGAAGTAAGTGCTCACAAATAATTGATTAAGTGACTGAACTTGCCATGTCATTTTGGGTAAGAATGATAGCTGCCTGAGTTCACATACACGAGGAGATGCAAGTTCATCTGTAATGTCTCCTCATCTCTTTGATTGCAGTGGAATCCATGACTTTGTAGTGGGTAGAAAATATCTACAAGTTGTTTCCCACTTGTAAAGCATTTTCAGATTTTAATAATGTATGTCTCCTTTGACAGAAAATAAAATTTCCCTAGAATTTCAATCATACAGCAATGTAAATATGCACAGTCTGGTATGAACTCCTAAAATCCCAATATACCTATAGAACCAAAAGAAATAATTTTTAATGAAAAAATTAAAAAGTAAATGTATCTCAAATCCATAATGTTTATTTGATGAGATTAGTTTATGGAAATCAAATTGGAAAAAATGGTCTATTTTTAAGGGATGTGTACTTAATCAGAAGATAAAATTTGCATTAAGCTTATCTTAACATTTTCTCCCATGTTGACTTATACACATAAAGAAAATGTATATTTGTGTTCACATGTGTTATAAAACATGAATTGCCCTAAGACATGGCTCATCAAGCTGACCAGGTTCCTGGTCCCTGAATACTTCTGTGACTGGGCTGTTCCCCCTTCACTGACCTTGCTTCACCAGAAGGCCAGTCGAGCTGCCCTACCGGATGTGGGTATGGGAAGGCCGTTGGGGGGGGGTGGGGGGGTGAGGGGTCTCCATCTCTCTCTCCAGCAGACATCTTGACTGGGTGGGAGCCAGGGTGGGATCGTGTCTGCTCACGGCAGAGAAGGGCAATGTGGGCTGATAGAGATTCTCTCAGACTTGCAACTCTTGCCATGGGGGAATGTGCCCAATCCCTCTGCTTTTCTGAAATTCCCACAAAACACTCCTTCATACAGAGCTGCTCAGATACTTGCAAGTCATCTTCACCCGAAGAGAAGGTCAGCACAGGAGGATTTATCGTTATTGGAACTAAAGATTTTGGTAGCAGACAGGGACATGGTGACCCAGGCTTACATCAAATACTTAATCAAAGATATTAAGACATTTCATGTGAAAACATGAGAATCTAAAATTCTCAAGACTTTCCTGGGCTATATTTAAGAAGCATGGATTTTTAGCATATTAGCTAATGAAACTATTAATTTCATTTATAAGCAGTTACTTGTGATGCACTGCTTTTGTTAAGAAGCCAGAAATCTAGAAATCTATCAGATATGTTATATATATATAAATCTATCAGATATATAATATATAATATTATATATCTGATAACAGGCTTATTTAAAATCTTAATAAAAATTCTAATAAAAAATGTGTATTCTAGCAGAATATATTATATTCTGATCTTCCTACAGAAAATAAAACTTGCAGAAGATAACATTCATGAGCCCATTAGTGAACTCCTAAATTGATGAAGATAATAAATAGAATAACTTGTAGGAATAATGTCGGTGGGCCCCACAGGTGACTTATGTGAAGCATTGAGGAGAAAGACAGTCACTTTCTCCCCACCCGCCTCTGCCACTCGGGACCCAGGGTTGCTGGGTTCTTGTCTCGCCTCGCAGAAAGGAATTTTAGGAGTAGACAAGCAGTGAAACAAATAGATTTTATTTGGAGGATTTTTAGGTGCGGAGGGGGAGGGAGAGAGTGAGTGAGAGAGAGAGACAGAGAGAGAGAGAGAGAGTAAAGTTAGGCATGAAAGTACACATCTCAAGAGGGGAGATGCGGGCGACACATGTGCTCGGGCACCACATGTGCTCCGCCACGTGGGCATAAGCAGCACATGGGCTCGGGCAGCATATGCGTGCGCTTCCTTTGTTCCAGGTGGTCTTTATAGGGTTTCTCCAGCCTGCCCCGACGTGGGGCTTCTTCCCAGGTAAAAGTCTGTTGCTAAGGAGGTTACCAGGGATGTCCAAAAAGAGGAATTTCATGGGGAGGCCTATATCCTCAGGGTCTGCGGATGGTCTTATCAGGCCTTTGTTCTGTATCCACAAGGTGGGTCATTCCTAGAATTCTTCTTCCATTGCAAAGGGCCTTTCCCTATCTACCTGCCTACATCAGGAACATCAGATACTCTGTATAAAATCTCGAGGGGCAGCCGGAGGGGAGAAACCCCTATGGCTCTTCCCCTAGCTGCCCGCATTCGGGGTGGGCCTCGGACCTCTCGCCTAGCCAGGGCAGCCCAGGCCATGGGACATACGGTGGACAAAATAAGGGCCAAGCAGGTTGATTGATCAGATGCCATTTATTCCATTCTCCCCATGCACCTGCTCCAGTCTCTCTGAGCCTCCCATTCTAGTCTCCACTGCTCCTCATTCCTGTCTCCTACTGTCTCTCCTGCTCATCTCTCCGTGCTCCATCTCGCAGCCTGGGCTCTCTCTCTCCACGTGCTGGCTCCTGTATTCTTCTTCTACATTCTTCTCTCTCTGTCCCCCTTGCTAGTCTCTCCACACTCCATTTTGCTGCCCTTCTCTTTCTCACTCCCCAGCTCTCTACTCTCTCCAACTCCCCAGCATTCTGGGCTGACACTGCACTCAGTCTGGCAACCAAATCAACATAAGAAAGCCTTTCCTGAGGGCCCACCAGTTTCAAAGGAAACACCACCTAAGAGGTATTCCAAAGTCCTTCCTGACTGCCTCAGGCAAAATACCTCTTAAGGTGTTTCTCTCCTTTCCTCAGTCCAATAACTCTATCAACATCTTAATGCTAGTTATTTTTGTATGGACACAGTAAGAGATACATTAAGGTTCATGGGGCAGCTCTCTTGGGAACACCTTGCCACAGACTCAGATTACAGTACTCAGGCCAGATTAATCATTCCTAACCCTAGCAGGGTCCGAGTCTAGTTACTATTTTTTGGATCATAACAACATTTGTTCATGACCAAGCTCTTAACTTATACTTAAGCATTATGGTACTCTGACCAGGCCATCTCGATGCCAGGGTAGCACATAGCTTACCGATTGCCCTGGTTCCATCCAATCCCTTGGGACCCTGCTTTAGGGCGGGGGGGGGGGGGGGGGCGCTAGAAAGTAAAGGCAGCTGAGGCTTAGGTGAGAGAACAGATGCCCAGGAGGAAAATATCACTGAGAGTCAATTACAAAAGCATAGCATATACAGTCTTCTTGTGTCCATACAAAAAGGACAATGCTCTGAATAAACTGTGCAAAGGACTTAGGGAGAGAAAGACATTATGTTCCCCAGATGAATGCAATCTTTCATAAAGTAACAAAATAGGAGACTAACACCCAAGAATAGTGGAGATAAGTACCAGGAGGTTCATTCCATGGTTTGGAGGCCAGCCGCACATGCTAGGGGGAAAGGCAACTCAGATAGAGAGGGGAGCACCAAGTAAAGGGTGCTGGGAGGGTCCTCCCAGGATGGGAGAAGCATGCTGAAAGTAGACTATAGACCAAACATGATTTCCACTCAATGCCTCTTTTGCAAACCACAGCACCCAAAAGGAGAGAGAGAGAACAAAAGGGAATGCCCTGCCACAAAGGCAGGGTGGGATGGGGGGATGAGGGGTGGGAGGGATACTGGGATTCGTGGTGGTGTAAAATGGGCACTGGTGGAGGGATAGGTACTCGATCACTGTATAATTGAAACCCAAGCACAAAAATTTGTAAGTCTACAACTGTACCTCATGGTGTTTTACTAATAAAAATTTTTTTAAAAAAAGAGAGCGAGAAACAATATTTACAAGTCAACAGAGCACAAAGAAAGAAGTTACAAATAAACACAGAGGAATGGGAGTACTGTGATGGAAACAACCCAATAAACCTAAACTACCTGAGGTTAAGCAGGAAGGGTAAAACAGTGTTATCCTACAATACTCTGTCAGGTTTGTGTTTTAGTCAGCTTATTTGTCTACTCAACTGCTTTGTAGCTGATGGAGAAATGTTGCTCTCAGTTGTGTCTTTTCTCATTGCAGCAGGGATGCTAATGAGCACAGCATTTTCAAAGAAAGAAAAAAAAAGAAGAGAAAGAAATTTCAAGGCAGTTAGGATAGAGAAAGACCAGTAAGACCCAAAAGAAAAGTGAGAGAAAGAGAGGGAGAGAGAGAGAGAGAGAGAGAGAGAGAGAGAGAGAAAGGTGCCTGCCATAGAGGCAGGTGGGAGTGGGCGGGGGAGTGGACTGGAGGGCAACTGGGGACTTTGGTGGTGGGAAATGTACTGTACACTGGTGAAGTGATAGGTGTTGAAACATTATATGACTGAAACCCAATCATGAACAACTTTGTAACTATATCTTACTGTGATTCAATTTTTTAAAGAATAAAATTTTTAAAAATAATTTAAAAAATAGGGAAGATATTTTTTAAAAGAAAAGAAATACCAGGACATAGAAAATGAACTCATGGGAAACCCCAGTGGCCCCCTGAAGATCTGGCTATGAATCTAAAGTGAGAAAAAGGTAGAACATTTTTTAAAGTTGGCCATTTCTGTTACTTGGGATAAGATCAATGTTTGTCAGCATGATGCTTATATGATTTAACAGGAAAACTGTAGGCGTCCCTTCCTTTCAATTAAAAACAGGTAAAAGCATTAATGGGGAAGTGAGTGGGGCCAGCCCGCAGGTCATGGCTATTACAGCAGTACTCTGCTCTCTGCAGGACCCCCGGCCGGATCCTTTGATAATTAGGAGACTGAGACCAGTCACTGTAGTCTGAGCAGGAAGGTAGGAGGGCGTGGACAGAGAGTAACAAAACAGTCTCAACACTAAATTTCCAGCAATCTATCTGTAGAGCTCGTTGATGACTAGATCATTAAGACATCAACTTCCATGATTGTGGTTAGATTAAATGACTATTGAGGCCAGAAAGGAACAATGCATTTGGCTATTCTTTCTCATTCTTTCAACACTAAGCCTGATCCAAGGGGTAAAGTTTGGTCCTTAGGGACACAAGAATTTTTGTGAGTTGAAATTAGGTATGGGTGTTTGTTTCATGCTCCACTGGTATAAGGAAGGGTGTTGCCTTTCGCAAGCCCCACTGTCTTTACCTATAAAATAGAAGAGTACCAGTCTCATGAGGTGGTAAGAAGAACAGTCCCCAAAGGAGCCTGAGTACCCTACATGGACACCAGGATGACTGTGGTCACAATGATTACTTATTAATCCACGATGGTACTTGCGCACAAACATATCATTTGTAGCTGGTGACTCCTGCATGACACTATCAGAAACTATAGTTCACTATGGCATTAAGAGAGCTATGTCCTTGTCTTTACTGTTAAACCAACTGTCTGTGTGGCTGGGATCATCACTCCAAGTTTTCTCAATTATCTTTTCTCATCATTAAAACATAACGGGCCAGAGTTATAGCACTGTGGCCAAGCTGGACCTGACCTCTGACTTAGGAGTGATTCCTGAACCCAGAGCTAGGAGTAAGCCCTGAGCACTGCTGGGTGTGACTGCCCAAAAAATTAAAATTTGAAGCATAGGATTAGCTTGCATCTCTTCATAAATGTCTAAGCAGAGAGGAAATGGTGTCACTTTCCCCTTTTGTCTGAGTTTCTGATCCGTGAACTGCAGGCAGCCTGGTCATACCCTTGACACAACGTAGGTGAGTTGACACAGGCTGGAATGGCAGGAAAGAAAAATGGGAAGCAGAAGGAAACCCTGGCTGTGCTTTTCCCTTGCAATTCCCTAGAAATTGTCTATTGTGCTGTGACAGAAACCGTCAATCACGAAAATGAGTGAGGTGCCAAGTGTGATGTGGTACGGCAAGGGGTGTGGGAGGCCCCGGTATGAAAAAGCGACATACACAAAGGGAGAAGATGAATCTGATTCACATCCAAGCAGAAATGATAGCAAATATTAGGCATTAAATTCATGCTGTGCGTACAACAAAAAGAAAAAGAGGTTGAGTGAGACAGTTTTAAAACAAAACTCAGAAAACAAAATGTCAAGTGCTGAGGAGATGTTCCTTTCTGCTCTGCTCTGACTTCATTTTCAGAGCATGAATTTTTTATCCAGAGTCTCAGTGATTGTCAGTGTTTATATTGTCACTCAGGCTGATGTAAAGGCAACGCATACACAGAAACTCAAATACGACCAAGAAATGAAAACATGAGAACCCAGAGTAATAAGAAGTCGCTTTATTCCTCAAACTTTAGTCATCTTTAAACCTGTGTCTAAATTTTAAATTGGTTCATGCATTTAGATCACTCGTTCGCCAGAAATTCCAGTCCCTCTCCTGTCTGACAGTTCTTGCAACAGGGGAAGTCGGAGTATTCCACTGGAGAATCAAGATGAAGAAGAAATGTCATCATAACTCAGTCTCTACCACAGACAAGCCTGACACAAAAGTGTCAGAATCCTGCGTTACTATTCCAACTCCAAAACCGACTTTTATCAGCTGCCTTTCCAGAGTGCTGCTTTTCCCATTCCCTTAAGATGTGTTATCCCATGATAGCCTCTCAGTATCTGCATTGCAAACCATAATGCCCAAAACGAGAGAGAGAGAGAGAGAGAGAGAGAGAGAGAGAGAGAGAGAGAGAGAGAGAAGGGGGAAATTGTCTGCCATGGAGGCAGAGAGAGGGTTGGAATGGGAGGGTATACTGAGGACATTTGTGGTGGAGAATGTGCACTGGTGGAGGGATGGGTGTTTGAACATTGTATGACTGAAACTCAAACATGAAAGTTTGTAACTGTATCTCACAATCATTCAATAAAAATAATAATATAAAAATTAAATTAAACCATTTAAAAAAAAAAAAGACGTGTTACTGGACGCACGGGGGGCTAGCCTCTGGGACAGTTCTATGTCAGACCGTCATGAAAAAGATAGTGGCTGTGGTCAAACCCTATTACAGGCACCACATCTTTGTGTGGGTTGGAAAGATGACAGGAAGCCAGGTTAGGATAATTTAGAAACCTATTAGAAAGTTAAGAAAATATTCAGCCTGATCTCTCCTATGGGTCCAAGACTGCAGAAAACGCAGTGTCTCAGGGATAAAACCAGCATCTCCATCTGTGAAGAATACACTCTATTTTTTTAAGTATTTAAATTTGTTAACTGTGTTTATTGATTTTCTGAAGAACTGATGTTCACTGCTATATTTGATCCTGACCAAATTTCTCCAGCCATGAGAATGATTTATTTACTTTTATTTTATTTTTTGGTTTTGGGGCTACACTCGGCAACGCTCAGGACTTTTATCTGGCTTTTCACATAGGGATCACTCCTACAGTGCTCAGAGGACCATACGGGATACCTGAGATCAAATGTGGATCTGTGTTCGTGCAAGGCAAATGTCCTATTGGCTGTACGATTGCTCCAGCCTCACATTCTATTTCTTTGCATCATCTCCATGCCTCTCAAAATAATTTTTTGCATTCAAGTTTAGCTGCCTACTCATGACTAGAGATTAGAGCCATAAATGTGTAGTATTTATTCACCATGTAAATGGTGACATCCAGGACTGGAGTGTTGGTATCCTTGGGTAGGGTGCTTGCCTTGCACATGGCTGATTCAGGTTAGATTCATAGCAAACACCAGGAATGATCCCTGAGTGCAGTGTCAGGAGTAAGCCCTAAGCACCACCAGATGTGAACTCCCAAACAAAAACATAATAAATAAATTTTATAAATAAATAGTGATTTCCAACCTGAGTGAACCACTGTTACAAACTTGGGTGCTGGATGGCAAGGGTGTCTCAGCCCTTATCACTTAGAAGTGAAAGTGGTAAAAGTGAAATATTAGGCTCTCCCCCAACTAATTGCAGTATCTAAAAGTGAAATATTAGAATCTTCCCCCAACTAATTACAGTATCTTAGATGTTTTTCTAAGAACATTTTCTTAGCAACTTTTATTGAATTTTTTGGTTGGGTTTCTAGCTAATGAGGTTCACACTCTGAAAAAAAAAAAACCTGATGTTTTTTGTAATCTTATCCTGTCATCCTCATTGTTTCCACCACACCCAGCCCTCTCTCTGTCATAAGGAAGTGCTCCTGCCCCCTGGGCTTGCATCATCTCACCCCAGCAGCAGCCTGTGTGAACCATCCACCTGTCAGAAGCAAGCCCTGCTCACTTACACTGTGAGCCTTTGTCTCTCTACCCAGTTGGGTCGTGAGTCTTCAGAGGCACAGCCATCTTCCTATCCGGAATAAATTTGGTTGAATCACAGGAATTGAAAATTTCAGGGTTTCTCTCGAGCTCAAAGAGCAAATGTAGGTATGTTCCAGCCACAAGAGTCTTGAAAGGGAAAGTGACTCAAAAATGATGGGACACTCTCGCCATGAAATCGGAGGCACATAATGATAGATGACCTTGCAGAGGGAAAAATTCATCTATTTAAAATGGCTTGCGTGCTTGTACAGAGTGTTCTTTAACAAGCTAAGATATTAATGGGTACAAGTTAAAATGAAAAAAAAAAAAGACAGAGTTGCAGAGAAAAGATGGGAACTCTGGAGCCAGATGATTCATTCCAGGGATGAAAACCACCCAGGGAGCTTTATTCCCCCAGGGGGAGGAAGGATGAAGAAGGGAAATGTCTTGCCCACCTGGCCATAAATGTGTCCTTGGCAATAGCATCACTACTTCAGAAGTCAGTTGAGGTGTTGAGCTCTGCCCATCAAACAAACAAATTTCCAACTTCCAAGCACTGAGTGCACTGCCAGCACCTTTCATGGGAGTTCTGCAAGTCAAATTATGCTACAGCCTACATGGAAAAAGAGATTAACAAAGTATAAACCAGTGGTCAGAGCCATAACCAAATGCATCCTTGGGCACTTCCTCTCCTTCATGGTTTAAGAGTGTACATCATGGAGGTCAGTCTCAGGAGGTCAGTCACTGGAAGGGGAAACTCAGTGGGAGGGAGGAGAGGTCGAACGCCACTACTATTGAGTACTGACATAAATAGGTAGCTGCCAACAGATGAAAAATCCCCATGAAGAGCCAGAGAAGCCAGGTCTGAAACAGAAACGAATCCCCATTTCACAACGGAAGTAAGAGTTGTTTCATGTAGGTCCTTTAACACTAAGTAATAAGAGCAAATTAATAGACATGTATCATCTAGAATAAAGTATGTGAAAATGCTGGTTTTCAACTGCCAGGTGCACCTCAAGGATGTCACAAGATGCTCCCAGCATAAACCCCAATCAAGAAAGACACATGAAACTACTGAGTGGAGGTTAATAGCTCAAATCCAAAATACTCTCCAAGGAGACAATATAAATGCAGGGCTAATTTTAGGCAGAAAGGAGCAAAGCATGAGTCATCATAACGCTATTTAAGTGTAGGGGAGGGATTAAGTCTAGAATTCATGATGAGGTTGGTCAGTGATGGTACTGTATACTTACTACCTCCTACCCTCAGCCCCTGGCTGTTGAATTGCCCAAACAAGAACAGAATATCCACAAGGTGCAGTGCTACAAAGCACACACATATGTCAAGTATTTTGTTTGACATGTTGATAGGCCAGAGACTGGGATACTCAGGTCAGTGTGACCATGACTTTAAGGATAAAGCCTGTCACTGTCACTGTCCTCCTGTTGTTCACTGATTTGCTCGAGTGGGCTCAGTAACATCTCCATCGTGAGACTTGTTGTTACTGTGTTTGGCATATCAAATATGACACAGGTAGCTTTCCAGGCTTTGTGGTGTGGGGGAGATACTCTCGGTAGTTTGTCGGGCTCTCCAAGAGGGGTGGAGGAATCGAACCCGGCTCAGCCGGGCTGGCTGCACGCAAGGCAAACGCCCTACCGCTGTGCTAAGGATAAAGCCTATTATCGAAAACAATATTGTTGTGAAACTTAGGGTCCTGGTAAGGAATATCCTGGGAAGATGTCCTTGTGCTTGATGTCTCCAACTTGTTCTGCCAGCAGTATATGAGTTATCCAGGGCCAGTACCTGATGTGATCAGACTTTACCATGTGGCTGTTGAATATGACATGACTATACACATAACCAACTTTAAAAATGAAAGCTTTCCCTTTCAGATATTTAGGTGCAGTTTATATACTGTTTACTGTTTGATTTTTCAGAATGCCTATTCACTTCCTCAGTATCTTTTATTTATTGCTAAATAAAAATGAATTGGGTTGAGAAAACGTTGGTACCAGATTTTTATCTGATATTTGTTAACACTTGCTTTATGACTCAGCCAAAATTTTTATAGCTACTGTATGGTGTGCTAGAGAATAATTTGATATAATATATATATACACCTAAAACTTACACATAAATTAAGTTTATATATATACACAACTTATAAATCAGGTTCTCTCTCTATATATATGTATATATATACTAATTTTGACTCTTAAAGAAATAGACAATGAACATTTGCCTATAAAAACTCTTAAGAAGTGTTTGTTAAAAATAAAAGTTCTAAAGTTTAACACAAAACCTGTTCAACAAAATCTTATAAGTTCAACACATCTGAGACAGCCTGCTCAAGGACTTGTGACATCAGGCCCTCAGAGGTAGCATTAGCCAGCCCACAGATGGGCACTCCTAGCACCCTCATAACTGCCCTCTACTGTTCATACCTGTTTTCTCTGCCTCTTCTGAAGCTTGGTCACAAAGTCTTTACAAGGACCGAACTCCTGTGCAGCTTCTCTGGGATGCCTGTGAGAACGAGAAGGTCATCCAGAAGTGAGAGAGAACAGACTGAGTCCAAGCACTGGCTGTGAGAGAGGACAGGGAGATCGAGCTCTGGTGGGAGTGAGTGAGAAAGAGTAGGAGAGCATCTGAGGCACGAGGTGGGCTGAGGAGCTCTGGGGTCTCCAGGAAGGAGGAGATGCGTCCCAAGCAGCCGAGGGATCCAACACCTTCACTGGCACCCTCACCAGGAGCCGAGCTGCAGAAGCCCAAAACACTTCACCCAGAATGCATGAATACAACACAATAAAAATAACTCCCAAACTCTGAGAACAGAGGGTGCCTTCCAGAGGGAGAGGGCAGAGAGCAGAGTGGTAGCTGGGGTCAATCTGATAGTCTGATGCCCTGGAAACTCGGGGTATGAGCTCTGTGACGAAGACACACATCCAAGTGAGGAATGACACTCCCAACACTACACAGTACCATAAACAAAAGGCCAACGTATCGATCAATAACATAAAAATGGGAATAAGCCCTCGGGTTTCTGCTGGTTGGCCTAAAGACTGTTCTAAAGATCTGGAGGTTCATCTGGTCCACATAGGATCTATGTCCAACAAGAGTGTCCAGCACACAGACTTCCTGCCATTCAGGGAGTCATCTCCCAGGGACACCCTCACGGTCATTTTCCTGACAGTGATCAGGATTAGAGAGTTCTCAGACGCCCTTGACTCATTCCAGTGTTGTTCGGCATCTGGAGCACCAGGATCTTCCAGGGCAGCACGTGAGGCTTTGCTTTTTGTTGAGCAGCCAAAGCTTTCCTCCTCATGGCACTCACACCTTCCAGCTCCAGTGGAAGGAGCAACCAGGACACACTGGCAACATCCCGGCTGGACATGTCCCCAGCTAACCTGCCCTCTAAATTGGGTCTGTCTTCTAGCTTCTGCAAACTCGCAGGTGGTAGTACTCTCCCGGGGCTCGGAAATAACCAACCAACACCTTGTCAGTTCCCATCACAACGCTGCTCACTGCACACAGGAGAGTGTCGAGTCTCTACAGTGTCATGGTGGATTTCCACCGTCTACTCCTCCACCCGTCTTTCGGTCTCCATAAATCCTGCTGCTTCCATAGTATGGCCAATGGCAACATACATGAAGAAACTAGGGATGGAGACGGGAAGATGTATCTGGTGGGAGAAACGGCAGAACGAGCAGAGGGATAATAAGGGAAGAAATATCTCATTTTAAAAGAGCCCCTGGGGCAGGAGGGACAGTACAGAGGTCACAGTGGTACTTCCCTCCCATGTTGATCTATAAGCTAGCAACCCTTGAGCATGGAGCCACGAAATGCCACCAGGTGTCACCTAAAACCCTCCCCAAATGAAAAGATGCTGGGAGACCGTCCACAGCTGAGAACGATACTTGGCTGCATCCCTCCACATCCTGCATTAGCTCCATCTGCAGTGCTCCGGACTCTATGATTCTGGGTGGAGCTTCTTCCACAGCCAGTGTTCTGGTGCCAGTCTGCGCTCAGTGCTCAGGGGTTCTTGTCAGGTGTGCTTAGAACCCAGGATCAGATCAATGCTCCTGTACACAGTCTGCACTCACACCCTGCGCCATCCCTCTGCCCCTTGTTTGATGTTAAGAATATCAGTTTATCTCTCAGGGTTTCCCAGTTCTCTCCTGAGAAATCAGGATCTGTAAGATCCCCTTGGCCTAAAGTTATGAGCTTATGGTGCCTTGGGACATCGATGCCTACACATTTCTCCCCAACACTCACCAGCTGACAACGATCACCTGGGAGGAAATCAGGCTGAGAAGCCATGGGTCCCCTCAGTCGAAGTTTGGATGACAGTAAGGGGCTCCATTTTCACATTCAAGGTGGCATTGAACAATAGTTTGGCCACAGCTTTGCAGTGTTTGCTGAGTTTAGCCCTCAAGACAGGTGTTCGCCCAGAGGTCAGTGCTGATTGGTTGGTTACCGGCATCTCCTCTACCTCCTGCTGATGGGTGACAGATGCTTGATGGAAAGCAAGTCTTCTAATATTTAGAAGAGGAGATGGAATTCTGTCTCATCCAGTGTCACACTGCCTGCCAGAGAAGCCAAAAACCATATTTTTTAGAAGATTCAAAAAAAAAGTGCATGCACTAAAGTCCATATTACCAATTAGAAAAAGAAACATTGAGATTGGACTAAAATAACTGCAATCAAAACAAATCCATGTGATGAATTGTATTACTTCAGAGATGAAAGAAAATAGATATCTTCTCTATCTATTTAAAAGCACATTTACTACTTTACCAAGAAGTAAATGTGCTTTTAAATTATTATCTTTGAATCCCTAAAACCACTTCTTAATTCTCATGCAACTGGCATGTATGCCATAGATGTACACATTTCATTAGCTTTATCTCAGAGGAATATATTTAGCCAAAATGCAAGTTTCCTTAAGGACAAGATTTTATTTTAGGTTCTTGATCCATATGGGTTCCTTCACTACTGATGATTAGTAATTACAGCTTGTTAATTACTATAGGACATGTACTATGGAAGTCAAAATTCAAGTTCTGTGTTTCTAATGTCAAGGGACTTGAGGCAATTGAATTGAGGCTTTTAGACATGGTTGACTGTGAGGTTAGAAGGGCTGACTCAGGCACAGGTCTCACAGAATCATTAAACTCCAATTCGATGGTTTTATCTATAGAAAGGGAATATTCTGCCTCAGAGCAGAGGGTGTTCCACCTGGTCTTTCCTGCAGATGCAGAAGATGCAGAAATTGTGTGTTTTTACCAAGCATTTATACAGCATCCTAAGAATGTTTGGAAACATCAGCTTATTTACCACAACCTGCCTATGAAGAAAGCAAGCCCCGCCCCATTTCACAGAAGAGACGAATATGAGGATCAGCTGTAGGGCTGGGGCTCTCCAGGGCTCAGCTGGCTCCAGAGACCACCCTGCATGACCCCCTGTGCCTTCTGGTTCACCAAGTCAGGCTTTGGAGAGGGAAGGATAGTCTGACTTCTAATTTGTGAGTGAAAATTGAATATTGACATTTTCAATTTACAATGAGATTATATTTACTTTTTATTGCACTTGTTATTCTGAAAATATTATTTTTTCCTATCAATTTAATTATCCATAGCTGAATTTTCCTACATATAAATATATATATATATACATTCTCTACTTATTAAAAGCAATGCATTTTGGCTGTCAATATCTTCAACCTTGCATTTTTATTCAGGTATTTAAGAAACGTTAAGCACAGTCTTCTTATAGGCAAAAATCTTGTGCCAAAGCATAAAAAATAAAAAGGAGGCATTCTTTTTGCTATTCAAGAGATAAATAAATCTACCGAAAGGCACAGAAACTTCAATAAATACATTTATTAAAGGCTCTAATGATTCCTGCTAATCTACAGGATCATGTAGAGATGTTGAAAAGAAATGCATGCGATGTGCCTAGCAAAAAGAGGTGTAACACGGTTTAACTATAGATTAACAGGCAATGTTTGCAAGTCAAGAGAAGATGCAAGTAAGTAATAAGATGGTTCTGAAAGGAGGCGTGAATGGCGGTTTAAATATAGAAAACAAGAGATGCGTTATGATTCCTCAGGCCAGAGGAGGTTCCAAGAAGGAAGTTCTGTGAATACTGAGGTTGAGTGAACTTCTGTCTGCCAGTAATTTGCATAAGGAGCCTGTAGGAAGCAATTCACTGAAGAAGACACTCATGTAAGAATCCTAAGCTGCAAAGAAAAGCAAATACGAAAAACAGTAATTTAAATTACTGGAATGTGGATCATTTAAAATGGAAGGAGAATAAGGCAAAACACCCAAATATATCGGGACGTGCAAAATATAGAGACATTTCTAACAGATATTTCTTCTTATATTTGTGCTTTTTCTACAGAGTGACATCAATTTCTGAAAAATAAAGATTTTTCTACTGGCAATTTTGTTCCTGAATATTCAAAACGGACATGTTCTTCAATAATCTCCAGCTAATCTAATTGTTTATCTGAAGGAACAGGATGGATAGAGGGATGACTTCATGGGGATCAGCACCTGCAGTCATTAAGCAGATTATTAAAATGTGTCACTAGCTGTGAGAACAATAAGACAAAGGATGACAAAGTTCCCACAGGGGTCCGACTCCCACCTGCTCACCTCAGGGTGGGGAGGGAGATAAGGACCAGGCAGAGAGTCTGTCTTCCCCTGCCTCTCTGCACATCTGGCTCACACCTGGCCACTGTACTCTCCCAGGTCCAATACAGAGGATTTTATTTGTGACTCTGTTATGCACTGTCTGTAGCACTGTCCTCCTGTTGTTCATTGATTTGCTCGAGCAGGCAACAGTAACGACTCACAACAAATTGTGAGACTTGTTGTTACTATCTTTGGCATATCAAATACATCACAGGTAGCTTGCCAGGCTTTGCCGTAGCTTGGTATACTCTTGGTAGCTTGCCAGGCTCTCCAAGAGGGGCGGAGGAATCGAACCTGGGTCTGCCGCATGCAAGGCAAACGCCCTACCTGCTGTGCTATCGCTCCAGCCCATGTATATATATGAAGATATATATGTCAAAGATCATTACTTTGATACAGAACATGTATTCAACATCTCAGAAACCAATACTGAAAAAACTGAATTCCAAATATTTGATAATCAACATATCATAAATGTAATGTTCAGAAAGAAATTTAACAGCACAACTTATAAACTCCACAGAACTTTGAAGAATTAAAATATGGAAAATAATATTGTCTTCTACTTTAATTTAGAGCAGAAGCATGTTTTAGTCATGACTTTGATGTTTCATAATACTGCTATTAAATATGAATTTTCTCTATGCATACCTGTTATTACAGGTATGTATATCAGCGGCCAAGACTCAGAGACTATAAAAACCAGCTCCCGGAGGAGAACAGTGCAGTCTCCTGCCCCCACACCTGGCTGTCCTCACTGGGGCCCATTGGAGGGGAGCGGGTTGAGCTTTCCTCCCCACCCCGACCAGGGCTTCGGCAGCTGAAGACCTCCAGGACCAGCCACCACCATGCTGAGACCACTCTCTGCACACATGAAGGTACTGGCAGAGGGACAAAGCCACGCGGGTTCTGGGGCCGAGATCTCCAAGCCTACTCGTATTGGAGCCGAGCATCCTCCACCCAGATCCTCCAAATTCCAGTAGGCGGGGGTCACACCTACCAACTGGCCCCCTGGCGCCGTGTAATCCCATCAGCGGCCAAGACTCAGAGACTATAAAAACCAGCTCCTGGAATGCGGCCGCGCGACATCTTATTATGACATCTTATTATCTCATTCCCACTTAGACAAACTGGCAGCCTATCGAATGTAGCCTGCCCACATGGCAGAGTCTGGCAAACTCCCCGTGGTGTACCCAATATGCCAAATACCAGTAACAATGATGGGTCTCATTCTCCTAAAGAGCCTTGAATATAATCTCAGGGCTAGGATGAAGGAGACGTTACCTGGACCTGCTTGAGGCAATTGACGACTAACTAACAGGATACCTGTTATGACCATTTTCTAAAAGGACTCAGAAATAGTAAGTGGTTTATCTCAAGTCACTCTTCTAGAAAGTGGTGGAACTGGGAGTCCAGTTTTGATTTTTTTTCTTCTCTGTGGTGTGTGTCTGTGCTTGAGTGTGGGTGCGCGCGCACACACACACACACACACACACACACAGATTAAATAAACATTCATCAATAGCCAAGTAATTATTGCCTAGAGGTTGATACATTACTAATACTATTAATTTGCATCCCCAAAAATGAGACATGAATTGTACTCACCCCTAGGCCCTTCAAGTCTTCTGTACATGCCCCCATTGCCCATTAATTAATCTATAAAAAGATTTTGCCTTTGTCCAATTGTAACCCATAATATGGCTTACAGTAGAGTAAGCCACCCTTGAATTTTCAAAATGTCTTAGGACATAGTTAAAATATGAGAAAACTGCAACCCTTAGGAGAATTAACAGCATGAAGTACACAAATTATTCAGTCATTATGATCAGCTTTATAAAATATTATTGACTATAAAAATGTCCAGTGGTAAATATACAGTCTGATTGATTTTCAATGTGCACAGTTATTTCTCTTCCCATCCCTAGATAGAATATTTCTGTCTCCAAAGGTTCCCTCTTCTCCCTTGCTGGCCTGTCCTTCCCGATGCCCAAGAATCGGGCTTCTGCTTTTCATCACAGAGTTTTGTGTTTCCAAGAATCCTCTTTAAGTTGCATGCATCAGGGTAAGTCTGTGTCTCATTCATCAATGACTGTGAATGTTGATGAAATTTAGCATCCATATCTGTGTGAATTTCTGACACTTGTTTCACAAGATGAATAACCATCCACACAAAAAAAAACAAAAAACAATTCAACCAATGAATTTATCTTTTACATTTTGCTGTTGATTTTGTTGATATTTACATGTTTGATATGAAATGTGGAAGCTCAACTGCATCTAAAATGCAATTTTTCTTCCAACCTGGAAGTTCGTGACATGAAGGAAGACTAACTAGAATTAAGACACATTGTTGGTGTTGGCAAAAAAAATCTCATCTAAGCCTTAAATCTTCCTACTATTCATTAGCATAATACAGAAGAAGTCAAAGGTGGGGAACAGGGACAAATGATATCAGATCTTGGTCTTGTTTTAGAAATCAAAGGAAACTCATGTTCTATAAACAGATATAGGGAGTCTCAATTCTCTTATATGCTGAGACTCTATCAATCACTGTATCACTGTATCACTGTCATCCCGTTGATCATTGAATTACTCGAGTGGGCGCCAGTAACGTCTCTATTCCTCCCATCCCTAAGATTTTAGCAGCCTCTTCTTACTCGTCTTTTCCCAAAGATTGGAGGCTCTTTCAGTGTCAGGGGAATGAGACCGGTTGTCGTTACTGTATTTGGCATATCGAATACGCCACAGGGAGCTTGCCAATCATTATTTAAAATTGATTCCAATAATGCCTCAAAGACCTTTGTTTCATCAAACATTTGATTTTATTTTCTGCGTCGTACTTCATGTGTGGTTCTGATCTTTTCTCATCATGGAACCTGCATCCATTTTATGGCTCAAGGCCTTGCGCTCTGAATAATCACTAACATGGTACTAGCGGGTCATAGGTCACAAACAGCCAGCATCACCTCAGAAAGAGATCCAGAAAAGGGCCAATTTCCATGAAAGGGCATGTGTTTTGTCTGTGCCCACAGCCTTTCCCCACCACAAAATGAAAGACCCCCCCGAACTTCTCCACTCTCTACACCCACCCCAGGCCCAAGCCTGTGAGGCCCAGCTGGGGTTGCCCAACCCTCAGAGGCTGCATTGAGGGGAGAAAGGGCCCAGAAGTCGAATCACAATTTCTGACTCATAAATCCAGTGAGCAGCAGCAGAGTTGGTCAGGCAGAGCCTTCCAGCCCAGCTCACATGCACCTCTCACCTTATTTATCTTAAACTCCTCCGTTTACACATTTGCCTTATGAACCACCCAGGAGGGTCAAGACAACTACCCACCTGATGGGCCTCTTTGGAGGAAGAAATGTGTGGATGAGGAATGATAGTGCTAAATCATTTTTTTTTAATGTAGGAGTACTGTTATTTGTTCAGCCACTGATTAGCTGATTGAATTGGGCATGAACTCCACCTTACTTTTTTTTCATAATTTTATTTATTTATTTATTTTTCTTCTTATATTTATTCATTAAATCACTGTGGGAAAAGTTACTAAGCTTTCAGCTTTAAGTCTCGGTCATACAATGAGCAAACATCTCTCCCTTCACTTTTTTCAACCTTAGATCCGAAGCTAAGCGTTTATGTCTCCCAGTTCAATTGCAATGACAATTCTGGTTTAATAAAGTGAAGAGTAGAGCAGTGTAAACACCAAAAATGAAATACAAAGGAAAACAAGACTTCCTGATTCATCGTTACCACTGTATAGGTGTTATGGAATATATTTAATGTCTTTCCATTATAAGAAAGATATAAAGGACGTAAAAACTATCTGTTGGATTTGAGGATGTTACAACCAAGGTTAGAAGGAAAATATTTAAATGTGCAGCCTAGTCACAAATACCTAAGCAGCTGGTGTTAATAATGTAGCTATTCTTAGTTGCTTAAGAATAAAATTGTTGGACCCAGAGTAGTAACTCAGAACTCATTTTTCACCACCAAAACCCCCAGTATACCCCCCCTCATCCCTCCCAATGCCTGTGAGGCAGATGATTTCCACTCAACTCTTCTCTACATTGATTGCATTCATTATTTCGACAAAAGATGATAGTGCTAAATCTTAAGGACAAGAAGGAAACATTGTATGCAGGGAAGAAGAGAGGGTGCTAAAGAATTCCAGTTATCTTATACAGCACATACATTTACCTATAATTTGATGTGATAGGATTGTTGTAGGTATATAGCTTTTGCTGTCTTGTATATATAATTTATTTTTAGCAATGTTTATTTGAGTGATGGGATTTCAACTAATTTTACTTTTGTCTCCTTTCCTTTGTATATTATTTTAATTTATATACATGAATCATGCATTATAATTAAAGTGAAAAAAGTTCAAAAAAAAAAAAGAGAGAAGAAGAGAGGTTGCCCCTGTTCTCGGTGAAGGTGAAGAATGATTCAGGGGGAGATAATACAGTGGGGAGGGCGCCTGCTTGCCTTGCATGTGGCCAATCCAGATTCTATCCCTGGCATACCATATAGTCCCCCGAGCACCTCCAGGAGTGATGACTGAGCACAGAGCCAGAAGTAACCCCTGAGCAGTGCCAGGTGTGCCTGCCCTCCCTCCGCCCCCCCCCAAAATAATGATTTGAACTTCTGTGACCTTTGAATTGAGACTAGGTGCAAAGTCACAGAGAGCAGGGCAAATAATCCAAGCAAACAGAACTATCAGATGTCTGTTTATGGAATTATTTTCCTGTGTAGGAAAAATAATGAGTGATCCACTCCCCATCATGAAACTCCTGAAACATGAGGAAGTTAAGTTTATAAGAGAGTGAAAAGAGTTCAGTCCATGGACATGGCAGGAATAGGTCCTTATCACAGCTAATATCCGTATGAATGCCCTTGGTCCCCCTGCTTGAACGTTATCCAATTCACATTACCCTCCACTTCCTGAAATGCTCTGGCCAATGAATCAGCACCTTAGGGGAGGCATCTGAATGCAGTCTTTCTCACCGGTAATCTCTGGCCCTTCAGGTGCCTCCCCACACTCCTGCCAGCTTCTTCTGCGTGCAGTTCCTCATTCTGAGACTCACTGCCTGTGGCTGTCGTCATCCCTCCAGTTTTTATTCTCTAATGAGGCCCCAGCTACCATACATTAACATGCTGTGGTAGATAGTTTTCTGATCAAGGGCATTCACAATGAAACTAACAATGTTTTTCTTTGCCCTTCTTTCAACATGCAATCCCACTAAACACAACGGTGTCCCACTTTTTTTCAATCTTAGATCAGAAGCTAAGCGTTTATGTCTCCCAGTTCAATTGCAATGACAATTCTGGTTTAATAAAGTGAAGAGTAGAGCAATGTAAACACCAAAAATGAAATACAAAGGAAAACAAGACTTCCTGATTCATCGTTACCACTGTATAGGTGTTATGGAATATATTTAATGTCTTTCCATTATAAGAAAGATATAAAGGACGTAAAAACTATCTGTTGGATTTGAGAATGTTACAACCAAGGTTAGAAGGAAAATATTTAAATGTGCATCCTAGTCACAAATACCTAAGCAGCTGGTGTTAATAATGTAGCTATTCTTAGTTGCTTAAGAATAAAATTGTTGGACCCAGAGGAGTAACTCAGTACCTTAGGAAGCCTTTCTTGCAAGCGTAAGAGCCCAAGTTCAATTTCAGTGTAGACAATTTCTGGCCACGTCATCCTGCACCCTGCCAGATGTGTACAGGTACCACAACAAAAGACTCCCACTCCAGCAAGAAATTTGGTCAATTGTGCAACCTAACTTGTGCCACTCTATGAGCTGCCAGGCATGCAAACATCCCATCATCACATCAGCAACCGTGAAGGGGATGAGGCTGGAATGAAAAGACTGAATTAAAATGTCCATGATTCCAGTCAACATGGAAAATAGCACTTGGGCTGACAAGGGAGGCATTAAATGACTGTGCTCTTCCCGGAAACCTGGGCTGTCAAATGCATAGCGTTTTTGTGCATTGAACTCACTGTCATTTTAGTTTGCCAGCTAAAAGGGTGTTCTCTTCTCCATCCATGGATGGTAGGGGCGAGGGGGATGCTTGCATTGATTGAGGTCCTCCTTCAAGGCCAGCATTGTGTTCAAGTGACTCAGCTGTCCTCTAAAATAAAACCCATCTTAAAGCGCCAAGGAGACCTCCCTGAAATCCCAGTGAGAACTGGTGCCAAGGAGTCCTCCCTGAAATCCCAGTGAGAATTGGGGGAGAGTGAGGGAGTGGGCAGGGGGAAGTGACAGAAAATTAATCCCCTTATAAACTCATCACTAATCTCTAGTCATCCAGAGTATTTTATAAATTTAAGCTGTTCCTTCAACACTGGGGACTTTCTTCCCATCTCTAGGGAACTTTTGTCTAGATATCAGGGGACATCAATAAAGGACTGTATTCATGGTCCATATTAATAAAGATTTATCCAGGATGAGAAGGAAGTTGCCTTCCTCTCTGCTAGATCACGTATCTTAACACAATATTCCACCAAATGCCTACCTGAGAAAAGATGGCTGGACACCATATGGATATGGACCAAGGCACACAGCCTCGGGATTGGGCGTCTCAGGCATCCTCTGTGTGTTTCACTCCCAAATATTTATAGTATCTTAAATCAATGGGTAATCAATCACTGTATCACTGTCATCCAGTTGTTCATCAATTTACTTGAGCAGGCGCCAGTAACATCTCTATTCAACCCAGCCCTGAGATTTTAGCAGCCTCTCCTTACTCGTCTTTCCCAATGATGGGAGGCTCTTTCAGGGTCATGGGAATGAGACCTGTTATAGTTACTGGTTTTGGCATATTGAATATGACCTGGGGAGCTTGTCAGGCTCTGTCCATGCGGGCAGGATACTCTCGATAGCTTGCCGGGCTCTCTGAGAAATGTATATTTCTCTCTATGATCTGTTGCCTACTGCCTGAACCCCATTAAACATGGTGTGGTAATTATGGACAATAGGTAGGAAGTGTCCCATGATGTGTCTGGAAAGTGGCCTGGAGCGTGGCAGCGGTTGGGTAGTGGAGGTCAGCTGCTGGTAGTGGAGTCTGTGCCTCAGCTAGAACAACTATTTGTGGACAATTGTCTATCTGCCAGTGTCTAACATTTCTTTCAGAAACCTGGAATGGTAACATATAGTTTGCATCCCATGATAATGATTTGCCTTCATATGTATTTATCAAGAATCCACATGTCACCGGTTAAGCAAGTTGGTGGAACAAAGCATCATTAAATGAAACAAATTCACATCCATGCAAAGTAATCAACACCTTCCAGCCTCATCTACCACCATAGCCCTCCTCCCCATCAAATAATGATGGTTCTGTGCTGTGTCCAACTTTCTCTCATGGACTGAGAGCCCTACAGTCTTCCATCACTTCCAGTGGTGATGTCTTCCTGAACCCGGGGACACAGTGAGTGGCACTGCAGAGTGCCCAGCAGCTTGCCAACAGGAAGCATGCCATTGATCTATGGTGCTGTCACCTGCGTTACCTGAGAAGCTTGCCACGGCACTTCCAAGCTTTGCAATTAATGATTTCTAGGATTTCAAGAGATTCCTTTAAATTGTATACTGGATAAAATTTTAAAAGATTCTGAAATTTTTGGCTGTTGCTTCTAATTTGTGTCTTCATGCACCTTGCCTAGATCCAGTAGAAAATGGGTGATGGGTGCTTAGAATACATTAGCAGACCTGACTTGAGTAATGAGCTAGGCTATAATAGAGCTGTATTATATCAATAATTAAAGTTTTAGTCAAATTCTATAATAAAGAACAAGAATTAATTCACCCTAGAAAGGGCATAAAGCCCATGCTAATGACAAGATTAAAGGCCTATTAATATTTTAGGAGAAGTGTGGTCATTAACATTTATCTCATATGCCTCCTATTTTTATTGCTATTTCACTCTAGCACTTCATATGTTAGCTATATAAAATTCAGTTTTCCCCTTTGGAGATATTTGTTTATTGTGTGTTTATTGGTGTGACATAATTACTACACCATATTTGATGGGGTTCAGACAGTAGGCAACAAATCATATATATATATATATATATATATATATATATATATATATATATCCCTCAGAGAACCCGGCAAGCTTCCAAGAGTATCCTGCCTGCATGGACAGAGCCTGGCAAGCTCCCCATGTCATATTTGATATGCCAAAACCAGTAACTATAACAGGTCTCATTCCCCTGACCCTGAAAGAGCCTCCAATCATTGGGAAAGACGAGTAAGGAGAGGCTGCTAAAATCTCAGGGCTGGGACGAATAGAGATGTTACTGGCACCTGCTCGAGTAAATTGACAAACAGCGGGATGACAGGGATACAGTGACAGTGTGTGTTTAATAGATAAAATGTAAGCAAATGTAAGTTTGGGGGAGCATGTGTCCCTTCTTTAAACTAGTATAGTCCTGTGGAAAGGGAAAAAGGGCAAACTTCAGAGCAACTATACATCCAATAGCATGCCCCTCTGGAAAGAAATGAAGAATGGAGTGGCAATCCATGACTCAGTGAAAAGTGAGCTACATGTACCATAAAGAGTCAAATCATCTGGAAAACTGTCTCTTAAAAGGTAAATGCTAAACACACACACACACACACACACACACACACACACACACACGATGCTCAGCATCACAGGGAAATATAAACCAAGGCCACAGTGAGACATCACCTCACACCCATGACAATACCCTATGACAAAAAGATTGAGACAACAACTGTGGGTAAGAACACTGAGCATGAAGAAGCCCAGTTACTTTGATGAATAATTTCTTTGATAGAAATGTGAATTAGTATAACTTCTGTGAAAATCCTCTATGCTATGGTGATTTCTTTAACAACTGAAAACTCAAATTCCACATGATCCAGCAATTCTACACTTAGAGTTGTATCTGAAGGATATGGAAACACTAATTTGAAATAATATTTGCATCCCCATATTCGAGGGTTGCTCAAGTTTTGTTCACAACAGCTAACACAAGAAATCCACCCAAAATACCATCAACAGATAAAGAAGCCGTGCTCTGTAAATTTAATAGTATAGTTGAAATTGTGACTTTGGGGACGAATATAACTGAAGAAACTATCAACTATGGTGATAATTATATACACTTAGAAGGATGAAATGAAATCCCCCCAATCTTAATAAACATGAAAAATTACAGTAAAAAAATAGTGAAAATGATAATCAGGTTAAAAGGATGAGCAAAGTGACTAAAGCAGCAATAATCAGAACTAGCTTTTCTCTAACGCTGGTGAGCTGCCTAACCATCTCACTCATGTGTGTTTGCTAGGTTTGTGCTCTCTTTTTCTTGTACGGGAATAAACAGAACAGCACTAACAGCTGTTCACAGGCAACCAATCATGTAATACATTTTTCTCAGGAATAGAGTGATTATTCAGTTCTTCCTATTACTGTTATCTCTTCCTCTCAATTCTACTCATTTGCTCTTTTTTTTTATGTAGGAGTACTGCTATTTATTCAGCCACTGATTAGCTGATTGAATTGGGCATGAACTCCACCTTACTTTTTTTTCCATAATTTTATTTATTTATTTTGTTTATTTTTTTCTTGTTATATTTATTTATTGAATCACTGTGGGAAGAGTTACTATGCTTTCAGGCTTAAGTCTCAGTCATACAATGATCAAACACCTCTCCCTTCACCAGTACTCATTTTTCACCACCAAGAACCCCAACATACCCCCCTCCAACCCCTCCCGATGCCTGTGAGGCAGATGATTTCCACTTAACTCTTCTCTACATTGATTACATTCATTATTTCGACAAAATATAGACCATTATTGTTTGGAATTTCCCCCCCAACAATCAGAATTGCTGAAAAGGCATTGTGAAATACTTTGTTTTCTATAGCTGGTTATGAGAATGGGCTGGAGCCATAGCACAGTAGGGCGTTTCCTTGCACACAGCCAATATGGCCGACCCGAGTTCGATTCCTCCGCCCCTCTCGGAAAGCCCGGCAAGCTACCGAGAGTATCTCGCCTACACGGCAGAGCCTGGCAAGCTACCCATGATGTATTCGATATGCCAAACACAGTAACAAGTCTCACGATGGAGATGTTACTGGGCCTGCTCGAGAAAATCGATGAACAATGGCAGGACTGTGACCGTGACCATTATGAGAATTGTATAATCTCACGTGGCCGCAATAGCGGCCTCGCAATTTTGGATTTCTGCAAAGAGCCAGATAATTACAAGATTGATTTCTGTGCGTCTGGTGTTATGGCTGTGCCGAAGAGCCGCTTGTGGGGGCAACTCGTCACCTCGGTTGGGTGTGAAGGATGAGCCGGTACTGCCCCCCTTCCCATGAGACTGCAGTTGCTCCATCACCACCAGCTCATACCTGGCTTTCCAAT
Organism: Sorex fumeus; assembly: GCF_029834395.1. Taxonomy (NCBI): domain Eukaryota; kingdom Metazoa; phylum Chordata; class Mammalia; order Eulipotyphla; family Soricidae; genus Sorex; species Sorex fumeus. The sequence continues at coordinate 22,055,481 of NW_026606065.1, read as the reverse complement.
AAGCTCTGAGGTTGGTGGCCACCCTGTATGCGGTCCAGATGCATTTTTTCCAAAAGCCGCTGGGTTTCTAGATTTGTTTCTGAGTCTCTGTGATTATGGCTGTTAATTAGCTTGATCAGGAGCCAGAGAGGCTGTTTGTAGGCAGCGACTCAGGGTCTCGCTGGATGGGGAGGAAAGGGCTGGTTCCACCCCCATCTGGTGAGGCCCCGCTTGTCTCATCTCTGCAGGCCCAAACCTGACTGTCCAGTGGCCTCTGGAGGATGGTGGTCACCAGGCCAACCAAGGGGAACAGGCCAAGTCACGAAACCTATTCCCACCTGGAGTGGCCCAGCACCAGTAACGTACTGCGGGAACAGGATGCATTTCTGCCAAAAGCCTTTGGGTTCTGAGATTCATTTCTGAGTCTCTGGGATCATGGCTGTTAAGCAGTTTGATCAGGAACCAGAGAGGCCATGCCTCCAATTATATAGCTGAGCCGGAGGTGGTTTGTGGTTGTGTCTCCCACATACCTAACTTTTGTCCATTTACTTTCTTGGTAAACTTTGCCCCAAGTTTTTGGGGTCCGGCCAAAGGCACAGCAGAAATTTTGAGGTATCTGAAAGTCTGACGGTGTCATCAGCCTGCTGATGTACTCACCTCACAGGTACAGACTGACCTGCTGGCGGCACCATACCCCCCTCATTTGCTCTTTCAGGATGGATATTCCTGAAAACTGACTGGTGGGAGAAGCATTCACATGGCTGTACTCCAGTGAAGTTTGGACTGTTTGTTGGAGAAAACAGTTATTGCTCAAAGCTAAAATAACGTTGGTGAGTCCTTGCTTTTCAAACCCACACTCTCCCTGAGCACATCTCCCACTGGCTTGTGTCTTGTTTCATTGCTTGCTTATTTCCACTCTGGAGAAGGCCGTGTTCTCTCTCAAACATGTACTTCTCCCTCTCTCTCCCTCATATCTTTCTGAATAAGTTTCAATAAAAACGTTCTTGCTTCACACACACACACACACACACACACACACACACACACACACACGAGTTAGGGGCCATTTCATCACATTAAGGTCCATCACCTGCACAACCCCCTATTGCCAAAGGAAGGCTGCCCTACACTGAGAAGCCAGAAATGTGTGAGACCTGAGGAAAACTATATCTCTTAGGCCTCAGAAGTAGTTTCCTAACTTACTCAGCCACTTCAGTGGATTCTTTACACTGTTACAGGACGTTCTTAGAAGCAGTCTCTATACTCCACAGTTAACATTGACAATCACTTAATCACTTAATCACTTAACTTCCCATTAGTCATTGATTTGCTCGAGCGGGCGCCAGTAACGTCTCCATTTGTCCCTGTCGCGTGCTAGTGTAGCCCAATGGCATCTGTTCGCTCCAGGAACATGAAGGGCCTCAAACCGATCGTTCATGATCTTCACGAAGAAGTCTGACCATCTGGTAGGTGGGCGGCCACGCGGTCTCTTGACATCCCGTGGAATCCAATCAGTAACAGCTCTAGTCCAGCGGTCGTCTTTAAATCTCATTACGTGACCAGCCCATCTGATTTTCGACACCTTGGCAAATGAGACAGCGTCCCTGATCCTTGATCGTCGACGGATGTCAGAACTCCAGATTCTTTCTCTCAATTGAGTGAAACGTGATATTTCAAGCATAGCTCTTTCTATTCTTCTTTGGGAGACCTGAATGGCGTTCTCATCTTGTTTGCGTAGGGCCCAGGTCTCTGAGGCATATGTTAATGCAGGAAGAACAGTGGAATCAAAGAGATGTGCCCGGAGCCGGAGGTTCTTCGTCCTCTTAGCTATTTCTTCGACGTTCTTGAAGGCGTTCCAAGCCGCTCTCTTCCTCCTGCGCAGCTCGGGTGCCAGGTCATTTGTCATGTTGACCTCTCGACCTAGGTACACATAGCTGTTGCATTCGGAGATGGTCGTTCCATTGAGAGCGAATGGGGCGTCAGGAACAAGGCTGTTTCTCATAAACATTGTCTTCATAAGATTCAGCTGTAGTCCTACCTTTCCACACTCACGGTCAAAGTCGGCCAGCATTTGTGCCGCTTGGCTGATGTTTGGTGTTATTAAAACAATATCATCAGCAAAGCGGAGGTGGTGTAATTGCCGACCATCTATCTTCACTCCCATTCCTTCCCATTCCAGTCGTCGCATGATGTTCTCGAGGGTGGCACTGAAGAGTTTCGGTGAAATGGTATCACCCTGCCGCACCCCTCTCTTGACATCAACGATCACTTCTTTGTAGAATGGTGAGATCCTGGTAGTGAATCCGCAATACAGCTCACGGAGGATCCTGATGTATTGGGCTTGAATGCCCTGATTGGCTAGGGCTTCAATGACCGCTTCCGTCTCAACAGAATCAAAGGCCTTCTTTAAATCAATGAACGTTAAGCAGAGCGGCATCTTGAACTCCCGAGAAACCTCAATGAGCTTTGTTATTGTGTGGATATGGTCGATGGGTGATTAGAGGTCACCCCAAAAGCCTCTATCCCTCTCGGAAAGACTGGCAAGCTACCGAGAGTATTCCGCCCGCACGGAAGAGCCTGGCAAGCTATCCGCTGTGTATTCGATATGCCAAAACCAGTAACTACAACTGGTCTCATTCACCTGACCCTGAAGGCTTCACTGACATGGCAGCACTGAGAAGGATGAGAAAGGAGAGGCCGACAAAATCTCAAGGCCGACCTAGGCTGCCACAACGAAGGAAGACAAAAATGATCGTCTGTACTTTCAATGCACGTACGCTAGCATCAGATGCATCCATCGAGGACCTGATGGTACAAGCGCGAATGATCAAGTACGACATCATTGATCTGACCGAGACAAGAAGGCACGAATCTCACCATGCCGTTTTCGACACTGGAGAAGAATTGTTCCTCGGAACATGCGATAAAAGAGGTGTTGGAGGCATCGGTGTCCTTGTCAACACAAACTTGGCCAAGAGCATTGATTCATTCGAATGCCTAACAACCCGAATCGGACGTTTACATTTGAATAGATGTGACTCACTGCCTGCAGTTTCTATCTTCGTTGTCTATGCACCAACATCTCATTATGATGAAAGAGAAATCGAGAAGTTCTACATGGAGCTAGAGAAGTTCTATAAAGAAGACCACACCTTCTACAAGATCATTGTGGGTGATGTTAATGCCAAGATAGGACCGAGAAGATCAGCTGAAGAACTTCACATCAGGACCCACGGCCTAGAATGGAACGAACAGGGTGAGAGACTGTCTGAGTTCATCATGTCGACCAAGACCATCCATGGTAACTCACAGTTCCAGAAGGCAGAATCTAAACGATGGACATGGGAGTCTCCCGGTGGACGATTCCACAACGAAATAGACCACATCATATTCAATCGACGGTTTTGCCTGACTGATGTCGCTGTTGTCCCAAAATTTCGAACGGGATCGGACCACCGTCTCCTTCGTGCAAAATTCTACTTCACAGAGCGGGGAGAAAGGGCTGCAAAGTTCAAAAAGAGAACTCCCAGAATGACCACCAACTGGGAACTCTTTGGTACTATTGCGGCAACAAGGGAAGATGCCATTGTTGACAACATTGATGAGGAATACGATCGACTGGTTCAGCACCTCCATGAATGTGCGAGGAACGCCAAGAGAGAGATAGCCACAAAAAGTCGCCTATCTTCGAAAACTCTTGAGCTAATTCGCCAGCGTGGTTTGGCGCATGCCTCAGGCAACCGCAAACTAACGTCCGAGCTCGCAAAGCAGTGCAGAGATGCGATCAAGGAAGACCTCAAAGAGAGAAGAGCAGAAGTACTGGTAGATGCGGCAGAAGCCGGGAAAAGTATTCGTAACGCCCGCCTGTCCTTCGCCAACTATAAGACCAAGATGACTGCCCTCCGACGTCCTGATGGATCCATCACATCCTCCAGAACGGCAATGGAGAAGATTATCCATGACTTCTACTCAAATCTCTTCGATAGCCATGTCCACTTGCCAACATACCAAATTCCACAGGATGGGTATGTTGTTCCCAACGTTCTCCCCTCCGAAATCCGACACGCCATTTCCTCGGTAAAGAAACAAACAGCACCCGGCCCAGACAAGGTCAGACCTGAACACCTGAAGAACCTGCCGTCAGTACTCATCAATACACTGGCTCGGCTCTTCACTCGCTACCTGTCTGAATGCAAGGTTCCGTCCCAATGGAAAACCAGCAGGACCGTACTACTGTTCAAGAAGGGAGACATCCATGACATTGGCAACTATCGCCCGATCTGCCTATTGTCTGTCATCTACAAGTTGTTCACTCGAGTCATCCTAAATAGGATTGGCAGAACACTAGATGAAGGACAACCATGCGAGCAAAGGATTCAGCACCATCAACCATATCCACACAATTGACAATCACAGGTCCAGAAAGTTCCTCAAATATCTAGAACACTTCATCCATATGGGTCCAGGTTTCAACATTCACATTTTTAAGGTAAATTGGTTCAAAATATTCTCAAAATCAAGAGAAAGCAGTAGCTCCCAGCAGGCTGGCTAGAACCTGCTAATTTAGGAAAAGACATCATTATCTCGCAAAGATTTCTCTGCATGCAGCCCTGATCTGGGGCTCTCTCTGCCTTCCTGTGCAAATTCATTGAGAGGATTTCAGTCCACAGCCAGTCCCGTAGGGTTAGAGAGAATCTTCCTGAAACAGCCAAATTAACCAGCGCTGAATAGGCCCACATGTAGAAGGCAAAGGAGGTGACATACATGGAAAAAAACTTAAAGCCATTGACTGACTGACACAGAAATAACCAACTCATGTATGTGTGATGATGGAAGAAAAGAAAATAAAAGTTGTAGAGAACTGTTTCAATAAGACAGATATTCTAAATGCACTATTTCTCATTTAATTTCCCCCTAATTTTCCATGAAACAAGTCCACTAAAAAGAACAACTTAATACTTCTTTTCTGACCAGTTTCTTTTGCATTACACGACTTCATTTCTATTGAAATAGTGTGCTAAGTCAGATGGAGCATCTCTTGATTTCCTAGTAATTCACGAAATTGCAGAGAATATTTGCCACAGAGTAGAGCTATTAAAAGAGCTCAATTAGCTAGCAGACCTGGATGGGGGCACACCCCCCACTTCTTTGGGAATCTTAGAATATTTATTCATATATTCTGAACCTTCCCTATTCCGTGGACCTAATAATAGTATTCATAGAGTTGTTGAAAAGGTTAGACGAAATTAGACATTGAAAACATCTCAGGACAAAAATAGCTATTGTTACTACAGACCATTTTTAAAATTCAAATGTTAAAATTAAAGGCAATTATGTGGTTAGTTTATAACCTGAGGTTACTCTGTGAAGGAAAGGAAGGAAGGAAGGAAGGAAGGAAGGAAGGAAGGAAGGAAGGAAGGAAGGAAAGAAGGAAGGAAGGACAGGTTTCCATAGTCCAGAATCAAACATACCCAACCATCGACCCTTTTCCGCACCATTGCCGACTCCTGCTGGGGTTGCCACTCACGGTGTCATCTTGCGGCTTCGTCCTAACCTACACAACCAGAAAAATTAACTCAACAAATATTGTTCTTTTCAGTCCAGTCCCAGGGATAACACTTCACATGTGCAAAGAATCCTGACAAATCTGTCACAAAAGTTCAGCACTGCATTTATTCCAGGTGAGGTGGTTGGGTGCCAAAGCCAAGAGGAAAGTTCCAGACAAATAAAGTCAGATACTCATGCAGTGGAAACCTGGGAGAAGAATGTGCTATGGCAAAAATGCCATAAAACAGATGCAATATGGAAACGTTTCATGCCATTGCAGTGTGTTCCTGTGGTGCTCGGGGTCCTTGGAGCTACCCTGCTCAAAACCGGGCAGAGTGTGTGTGTGTGTGTGTGTGTATGTGTGTGTTTGGGGAGGGCGAGGTAGCATGCTCTGTGACGTAAGCCACATCCCGGGTGCATAATATTGTTTTTGACCCTTGTGCTCATAAAATTTAAGTTCCCACGGTGTTGGGAGCAGGAGCCGGTGCTGCCCTGTTCTCTGTACTGACAGGTGAGGAGCCATTACCCTGAAGGGCACTATTGATCTTCACAATCCATCCCCCAAGGTTGCAGCCCTGTAGTCACCTACAAGCCTCATCCTACTAATTTCTTTGTACATCAGTGAAACTATTAGAAAGAAATTACAAAACTAAAAGTCCATAAACAAGGCACCAGTTAAATAACCGATGACACGTCCATAACTTCACCTCCTCTATCGCTATTGTAGATGTAGAAATCGCTTTCAATTTGCTAAAATGGAAACAGCTGCCAGATGGGATCAGCGGTAGAGGGGGAATGTGGCCGAACATGGTGTGAGGGTAAGTTCTCTGAGTACTTTGGCATGTGCATGTGGATGGGTACAACTAATGTCTCTGGAAGGAAATAAAGTAAATTTGTATTTATAGGGTATGTAATGTGGGGTTTTATCTTGTATAGTTCCGTTTTGGTTTGGGGGCCAACACCCACAGTGCTCAGGGCTGACTCCTTGATGTGCATTTAGGGATTCTCCTGGTGGACTTAGGAGAAGATATGGGATGCTGAGAATCAAACTGAATTGGCTGCATGCAAGGCAAGTGCCCTGCCCACTGCACCACCACCCTAGCCCTCATCTTGGCCACTCTTGGTTTAAAAAGCCACTCTTCTACTCAAATGAAAGGTAAAAGGTAAAAGGTAAAGGCCCTCCCGTTGATCGTCGATTTGCTCGAGTGGGCCCAGTAACGTCTCCATTGGAGACTTTGTTGTTACTGTGTCTGGCATATCAAATACTCTCGGTAGCTTGCCGGGCTCTCCGAGAGGGGCGGAGGAATCGAACTCAGGTCGGCCATGTTGGCCGCTTGTAAGGCAAACGCCCTACCGCTGTGCTGTTGCTCCAGTCCTGGAGCGATAGCACAGCAAATGAAAGGTATGCAAAAAAAAAGAAAGTTTTTGTCATGACAGGAGAATGTTGAATACATAAATAAAATAAACACTCAAGGAGACTACACTAAGGGAAAGAGCACAATACAAAGGTGTAGGATAACACTGTTTTTGTCCTTCCTGCATAGCCTCAGGTAGTTTAAGTTTATTGGGTTGCTCCCATCACAGTGCTCCATTCCTCTATAACTTCTTTTATTGTTTATTGTTTATTTGTAACTTCTTTCTTTGTGCTCTGTTGACTTGTGAATATTGTTTTTTTCTCTTCTCCCTAAGTCCTTTGCATAGTTTATTCAGAGCAATGTCCTTTTTGTATGGACACAAGAAGACAGTGTATGCTATGCTTTTGTAACGTGACTCTCAGTGATATTTTCTTCCTAGGCATCTGTTCTCTCAACTAAGCCTCAGCTGCCTTTACTTCCTAGCGCCCTCAAAAGCAGGGTCCTGAGGAGGGACTGGATGGAACCAGGGCAAGTGGTAAGCTCTGTGCTACCCTGGCATCGAGATGGGACTGGCCAAAGTGCCTAATGCTTAATTATAAGTTAAGAGCTTGGTCATAGACAAATGCTGTCATGATCCAAAAAGTAATAACTAGACTCTGCTAGGACCCTGCTAGGGTTAGGAATGATTCATCTGGCCTGAGTGCTGTAGTCTGAGTCTGTGGCAAGATGTTCCCAGGAGAGCTGCCCTAAAAGCCTCAGTGTATCTCTTACTGTGTCCATACAAAAGAGAGAGAAAAACACCTTAAGAGGTATTTTGTCCCTGGGCAGTCAGGAAGAGCTTTGGAATACCCCAGGTGATGTTTCAGCCCTTGAGCCTCAAAGTCAGGAAGGGCTTTCTTATGTTGATTTGACTGCCTGATTGGGTGCACTGTTGGGGGGGGGGGGGGGGAAGCTGTTCAATAAAGGATAATAAGAAAGTACACCTATTTGCTTCTTCTTCACATTGGTGTTTTCATATTTTTGTTACCCCACCACCAATGTCCCAGTATCCCTCTAGCCAACTCATCCCACCAGTCTGCCTCGATGGTAGGCACTTTTCTCTCTCTGTCTGTCTCTCTGTGTGTCTGTCTCTCTGTTTCTGTCTCTGTCTCTCTGTCTCTGTCTCTATCTCTCTCTGTCTCTCTCTCTCTCTTCCCCCCTCTCTTTTGGCATTATGGTTTGCAATACAGATACTGAGAGGCTGTTATATTTGGTCCTTTGCCCACTTTCAGCACATATCTCCCATCCAACATTATTGTCATCGTTCTCCATGGCTGGAAGCAAATTCAGTTCTGGTGTCTGGGCAGCTGTTATTGTGGCATCATGATTTGCAGCCCTGTCAATGATAGAGTTTCACAATAGAGTCAGAATGATCGAGTTCTCTGCCTGCAATGTGCCACCACCAGCCATCACCAGGATATCCACTTCCTTTCTCCATTATCCCAAGGACCCTCCTACCCTGGGCTCAGTTCTCTAGACCAACTCTCAACTCTGTGGCCTTCGTGTTTGTGAAAAACCAACCAAGCAACAAGGAAACCTTCTTGGATCTTCACTTCACTTCAGATGAAAACAAAATTCTAGAATCAATCAAAGAAAGCATTACACTGTTGGTTCAACCAGAGAAATATTCAAATAAACTGCAAAACTTGAATAAAACTATAGAGGAGGATCCAATAGACTTCAAAGAACTTCAAAAGCAAGTGCCAACAGGAACTGTGGAACCATTTCTGGTGGAACACATGAAACCAATCCCAAAGGGATGAAAACAAGCTCTGCCTCTGAGTGCATCACTCTCACTCAAGAGCTCAATGCCTGAGCCAGCCTCACGACAGCACCAGGGGAAAGAACCAGTGACCGCCAGCATCAGAAGCCTAATCTCTGCCCAGTGCTGGATGCAGAAGACGTCCGGTGGCAAAGGAGAGCAATGATCTTTGAGAGTATGTCATCTTTGTTCTACTCCTCTTCCTTGAACACAAGGTAATGGGGAAACCATCCCTCTCCTTCCAGAGAGGCACACCAGCAGGAAGTGGGGGCAGGACTGTTGGGTTTTAGGGAGACCTGAGAGGTTGGGCAGGGCACTGGTGGAGCCTGGGAGGAGGAGGATGAACTGGCCTTAAGGGCGAAAGTGGGGGGCAGCCCACACTTACCCCCGGGGCCATGTTTGGGTTGTTCCCCAAAAGGTCTCCAAACACTAGTTATCTCATTCTAAACAAAGAAACTGGGTTATTTTAAAAAGCTTGGGTTGAGTTTTCCTTAACTGGAAACAGCAAACCTTTTGGAGGGGGGGAGGGAGAAGCATATTTAAATAGCTACTTTCTCAAGATAATTTTGGGGGCATTTCAAAGAGTTTTAAAGTTCTCCACAGACAGCCTGAAATATGAGAATCCACCAGGAGGTAGCAGGAAGTCATCCTTCATTGATGAATAATTCATGCCGGGGCTTCTGGGAACAGAATCCACCCTGGGCGCTCGTGTTCTCCTGACGTGAGAGCCATCATCACTGAGGGCCCCTCACTTAGTAACGCTACTGGAGATGTCTTATCTCATTTCGCTTAGGAACCCCAAAGAGGCTTATGTTGGCACGGTCCCAAGAGAATGCTTTGAGAAAGAGTCAACGTCTCTCTCAAGGAGTCCCACCTTCCCATGGAAAGCTTCTCCACAGCAACCGTGGGAGTGCAAGTGATGTCGGTGGGCCCACGGGTGACTTATATGAAGCAGGGAGGAGAGAAATGGTCACTTTCTCCCCATCTGCCTCTGCCACACAGGACCCAGGGTTACTGCATTCTTGTCTCGCTTGCAGAAAGGAATTTCAGCAGTAGACAAGCAGGGAAGTAAAATAGATTTTATTTGGAGGATTTTTTTGAAGGTGTGGGGAGAGAGAGAGAGAGAAAGAGAGAAAGAGAGGGAGAGAGAGAGAGAGAGAGGTGCTCAAGAGAGAACTCGGGCTTCTCCAAGGGCGGAGAGAGCCCCTACATATATCCCAGCATTAGACACAAAAGCACAAAAGTCCACATCTCAAGAGGGGAAATGCGGGCGACACGTGTGCTCAGGCACCACATGTGCTCAGGCACAAGGGTGCAGGCAGCACATGGGCTCGGGCAGCATATGTGCGCCCTTCCTTTGTTTAAGGTGGCTTTTATAGGTTCTTCTCAGGTTGGCTTGATCCGGAACGTTCTGGAGTCTTCTGGGGCTGAATCACTAAAGTTAATTGGATTAAAGGAGAAGTCTGAGAATCTTTGAGGAGGGGGACTCCATGGGGAGGGGTCCAAGCTCCTCAGGGTCTGCTGAAGTTCTTATCAGATCTTTGTTTTTCATATCCACAGAGTGGTTCAGTCTTAAAATTTTCCTTCCCAGAAGTTTTGTTGACTTAATTTTCACTGCCAAGGGCCTTTCCCTGCCTATCTGCCTACATCAGAACAAGGCAGGATCACTGAGTCCTCTTCCAGGGGTGACAAGGGAGCTCCCAGGTGCCGCTGAGCTGCCCCTGGCTCCCTCCCTCTGTAGTTAGGAAGACAGACAGCACTTGGTGTGCTGACAGACAAAATACACTTGACGCCCCCAGCCAAATGAGTGGCTTCAGCAAAGTCCTGGGCTTTGAGCCTGTGATCTGCCATGAAGAGAGGAATAATGAATGCCCACATCTCCAGGCTGGGAGCCCTCAGCAAGATCAGCCCTTTGATGCCTTTGCAATTTTTTTTCTGGTGACCCATCTTACCCTCTTCAATTCTTTCATTCAAAGACACGCATTCTGGACTTTGATGTCCAAGTCTGATCATTCTGTCTCCCTACTTCTTCTTTCAATAATTTCTCAAGTAAGAAAATCTGGGCTCGGGACTTGCAAGGTGATCAATCCATGAGTGCTGCCTTGGGCCACCGTGACCCTCTCCCAGCCCCCAGGACACAGAGCCCACCCCAGGAGTAAATGCCTGACTTCAGGTCCTGACCTCTCCTTTTCGTCAAACATTTGCTCTAGAAACGTGTTCTTTCCTTCTCTGCCTCCTTATGAGGGGATGCATTGGCGCCAACCAAGACCAAAGCTAAGTTCCAAGTTTTAATGCTGAATAATTCACCAAGACCTGGTGATGTCGGTGGGCCCCACTGGTGACTTATGAGAAGCGGGGAGGAGAGAGACAGACACTTTCTCCTCATCTGTCTCTGCCCCCGCCAGGGTTACTGGGTTCTTGTCTTGCCTTGAAGAAAAAGAATTTCAGAAGAGACAAGCAGGAAGTAGAATAGATTTTATTCAGAGATTGTTGAAGGTGTGTGGGAGAGAGAGAGAGAGAGAGAGAGAGAGAGAGAGAGAGAAGCACTAAAGGGAGAACCCAGCTTGTCCAAGGGCAGAGAGAGCCCTACACACACCCCAGCATTAGACATGAAAGCATGAAAGTCCACATCTCAAGAGGGGAGATGCAGGCGACACCTGTGCTCAGCCACGTGGGCACAAGCAGCACATGGGCTCAGGCAGCATATGCGCGCCCTTCCTTTGTTCAAGGTGGTTTTCTTAGGATATATTCTGGGGATATCTTGATCTGTAATGTTCTAAAGTCTTCTCTGGACTGAATTGCTAAGGTTAATCAGATTAAGGGGGGGTCGGAGGGTATTGGAGCAGTTCCCTTCATGGGGAGACGTCGTATCTCCTCAGGGTCGGCTGCTAAAGGTCTTATCACTTGATGACTTGACATCCCATTACTCATTGATTTGCTCGAGAGGGTGCCAGTAACATCTTCACTTATCCCTATCGCGTAATAGTGTAGCCCAATGGTGTCTGCTTGTTCTAGGAATACAAACAGCCTCAAACCGATCATTCAGGATCTTGACGAAGAAGTCTGACCATCTCATAGGTGGGCGGCCACGCGATCTTTTAACAATGTCCCGTGGAATCCAGTCCGTAATAACTCTAGTCCAGCAGTCGTCTCCAAATCTCATTACGTGTCCAGCCCATCTGATTTTTGATGCCTTGGCAAACAAGACAGAATCCCTGACTCTTTATTGTCGATAGAGGTCGGAACTCCGAATTCTTTCTCTCATTTGAGTGAAGAGTGATACTCCAAGCATAGCTCTTCAATTCCTCTTTGGGAGACCTGAATAGCATTCTCATCCTGTTTTCGTAGGGCCGAGGTCTCTGAGGCATATGTTAATGCAGGAAGAACAGTGAAATTGAAGAGATGTGCCCGGAGCTGGAGTTTCTTCAATCTCTTAGCTATTTCTTCAATGCTCTTGAAGGCATTCCAAGCCGCTCTCTTCCTCTTGTACAACTCAGGTGCCAGGTCATTCATTATGTTGACTTCTCAACCTAGGTACACATAACTGTTGCATTTGGAGATCTTCGTTTCATTGAGAGCAAACGGAACGTCAGGAACTAGACTGTTTCTCATAAACATTTTGTCTTTGTGAGATTCAGCTGGAGTCTGACCTTTCCACACTCATGGTCAAAGTCAGCCAGCATTTGTGCCGCTTGCTAATGTTTGGTAATATTAGAACAATGTCATCAGCAAAGCGGAGGTGGTGTAGTTGCCAAACGTCTATCTTCACTCCCATTCTTTCCCATTCCAGTCGTCACATGACATTCTTGAGGGTGGCACTGAAGAGTTTCGGTGCAATGGTATCACCCTGCCAAAACCCTCTCTTTACATCAATGATCACCTCCCTGTAGAATGGTGAGATCCTGGTAATGAATCTGCAATACAGCTCACAGAGGATCCTGATGTATTGAGCTTGAATGCCCTGTTTGGCTAGGACTTTGATGATTGCTTCCATCTTAACAGAATCAAAGGCCTTCTTTAAATCAATGAGTGTTAGACAGAGTGGCATCTTGAACTCCTGAGAAACCTCAATGTGCTTGGTTATCGTGTGGATATGGTCGATTGTGCTGAAACCTTTCTGGAACCCGGCTTGCTCATATGGTTGTTCTTCATCTAGTGTTCTGCCAACCCTATTCAGGTTGACTCGAGTGAACAGCTTGTAGATGACAGACAACAGGCAGATTGGGCAATAGTTGCCAATGTTGTGGATGTCTCCCTTCTTGTACAGTAGTACAGTCCTGCTGGTTTTCCATTGGGACAGAACCTTGAATTCAGACAGGTAGCATGTGAAGAGCCGAGCCAGTACTGATGAGTACTGATGGCAGGTTCTTCAGGTGTTCGGGTCTGATCTTGTCTGGGCCAGGTGCTGTTTGCTTCTTTACCGATGAAATGGCATGTTGGATTTCGTAAGGGAGAACATTGGGAAGGACACACCCATCCTCTGGAATTTGGTCTATGGGCAGGTGGACATGGCTATCAAAGAGATCGGAGTAAAAGTCATGAATGATCTTCTCCATTGCCCTTCTGGAAGATGTGATATATCCATCAGGATATCAGAGGGCAGTCATCTTGGTTTTGTAATTGGTGAAGGACAGGCGGGCATTGTGAATGCTTTTCCTGGCTTTTGCCGCATCTGCCAGCACTGCTGCTCTTCTCTCTTTGAGGTCTTCCTTTATTGCTTCTCTGCACTGCTTTGCGAGCTCGGACGTTCACTTGTGGTTGCCTGAGGCTTTCGCCAAGCCACGTTGGTGAATGAGCTCAAGAGTTTTTGAAGACAGGCGTCTTTTTGTGGCTATCTGTCTCTTGGCATTCTCCACACAATCATGGAGGTGCTGAACCTGTCAATCATATTCCTCATCAATGTTGTCAATGACAGAATCTTCCCATGTTGCCACAATAGTGCCAAAGAGCTCCCAGCTGGTGGTCGTTCTGGGAGTTCTCTTCTTAAACTTTGCAGCCCTTTCTCCCCACTCTGTGAAGTAGAATTTTACACGAAGGACGTGTAAAAAATTTTACCATGATGGTGGTCCGATCCCATTTGAAATTTTGGAGCAACAGAGACATCAGTCAGGCAAAACCATCGATTGAACATGATGTGGTCAATTTCATTGTGGAACTGTCCACCGGGAGACTCCCATGTCCAACGTTTAGATTTCGCCTTCTGGAATTTTTAGTTACCATGGACGGTCTTGGTCGACTTGATGACAGACAGTCTGTCACCCTGTTTGTTCCATTCTAGGCCATGGGTCCTGATGTGGAGTTCTTCGGATGATCTTCTCGGTCCTATCTTGGCATTAAAATCACCAACAATGATCTTGTAGAAGGTGTGGACTTCTTTATAGAACTTCTCCAGCTCCATGTAGAACTTCTCAATTTCTCCTTTATCATAATTGGATGTTGGTGCGTAGACAACGAAGATAGAAACTGCTGGCAGTGAGCCACATCTATTCAAGTGTAATCATCTGATTCGGGTTGTTAGGCATTTAAATGAATCAATGTTTATGGCCAACTTCATTTTGACCAGGACATCAACACCACCGACGCCTCCTTTTTCACATGTTCCGAGGAATAGTTCTTCTCCAGTGTGGAAAATGGCATGATGTGATTGATGCCGCCTTGTCTTGGTCAAATCTTTCGCGCTTGCACCATCAGGTCCTCGATGGATGAATCCGATGCCAGCATATGTGCATTGAAAGTACAGACAGTCATTTTTGTCCTTCTTCGTTTTGGTAGCCTAGTTCCACCCTGATATTTTATCAGCCTCTCCTTCCTCATCCTTCTTAACGGTGCTGTATTGGTGGCTCTAGGGGAATGAGGCCCATTGTATTTATTGGTTTTGGCATATCGAATACGATCACGACTATCCTGTTGTTCGTTAATTGCCTCGAGCAGGCCCCAGTAACGTCTCCTTCATCCTAGCCCTGAGATTTTTAAAAAGTGCCATATTCAAGGCTCTTTCAGGCTTAGGAGAATGAGACCCATCATTGTTACTGGTATTTGGCATATTGGGTATGCCACGGGGAGTTTGCTAGACTCTGCCATGTGGGCAGGTTACATTCGGTAGCCTGCTGGGTTTGTCCAAAGTAAGAATGAGATAAGATGTTGCGCGGCCGCGAATGTGGCCGCGTGCTACCGGGAGCTGGGTTTCATAATCTCTGGATCTTGGCCGTTGATGGGATTACACGGTACCAGAGGGTCAGTTGGTGAGTGTGACCCCTGCCTACTGGAAGGTAGAGGATCTGGGTGGAGGATGCTCAGCCCCGGTCCGAGCAGGCTTGGAGATCTCAGCCCCGGGACCCGCATGCCTTTGTTCCTCTGCTGGTACCTTCATGCGTGTGGAGAGTGGTCTCAGCATGGTGGTGGCTCGTTCTGGAGGTCTTCCGCTGCCGGAGCTCTGGTCAGGGTGGGGAGGGAAACTCAACTCGCCTCCCCCAAGGGGCCCCAGCGAGGACAGCCAGGCATGGGGGCAGGAGACTCGAATACACCACAGATAGCTTGCCAGGCTCTGCCGTGTGGGCGGGACACTCTTGCCAGGCTCTCTGAGAGGGATAAAGGCTTTTAGGGCGGACTCTAATTGTCCTTGAAGGGGTCCCCATGGTTCAAACCATATTTGTACCCCATCAAATATGGTGCAGTGATTTTGTATTAATTGTTTTATGATGTGTCAAGCGGCTGCTTTGTGGAAAGTGTCCTGGAGCGTGGCAGCGGCTGGGTAGTAGAGGTAGTAGTGTAGGTAATGGAAGTCTGCTGGGCTGCTGGGAGCAGGCAGAGGATCTCTGTTCCTGGGTCCGTTGAGTAATTACTCCTGCACCATGAGAGGCAACTTCTGTGATCCTGGTCTCTCTGGTACATGCCTCAAGTCAAAATTTCCAGAGGAGACACAGACTCCTTCCCCTGAACCCCTTAGGTGCATTTCTGTGGTCATGATGACAACACTGCTTTTCCTTCTAGACTTCAGCATTTAGTCAAGCGGCTATCAGGGGCCAAAGTGATGGTTCAGTGGCTAGGGGCAGCGGTTGACCCCAGGCCAAGCCCTGGCACCACAGAGCATCCACCACCCCACTGGGAGCGACCCCTGAGCTCACAGCCAAGAGAAGGCCTTAGGCACTGCTGACCACTGGGTGTGGCCAAAAAAACATAAATAAACACATGAAAACAAAGCAGATGTTGAAGCAAGCTTATTGATAAAACAGCAAGAATAGGAAAGAAAATAGAGACGATAAGAGCACCAGAGCTGCCCAACATCTGGACGTATCTGGCCTACCCTGAGCCCCCGTGAGTCC
The DNA here is from genome assembly GCF_029834395.1 of Sorex fumeus. Classification (NCBI taxonomy): domain Eukaryota; kingdom Metazoa; phylum Chordata; class Mammalia; order Eulipotyphla; family Soricidae; genus Sorex; species Sorex fumeus. The sequence continues at coordinate 22,039,477 of NW_026606065.1, read as the reverse complement.
CCCCAACCTGGGACCCCCATGCAGAGCAGGCTGCAAGCACAGGCGCTGGGGCGCAGGGCCAGGCTGGCCTGCGTGTGGGCTCGCGCTGGAATGCAGAGTGCCAGCCGGAGGGTCTGGTTCCTTAGAAGCGTCACTTGGCTGAGCGTGGACATATGGAAATGAGCTTTGTAAAAATAATCATGGAGTCTACCAAGATTTCGGGGAGAGGACTGTGCAAAATTTCTTTCCATCTTATTTTACTGAGAACATAGAGATATGAAAGACACAGAGAGAAGGCGAGGAGGGAGAAGGAGAAAGAGAGGAGAGAGGGAGAAAGAGAATTGGAGTACACACGAATTATGGCAAAATTACAAACACTTCTTTTTCATGAACCCTCCGATCTCTGAAAACTGAGCATAGTAAATATTATTTTTCACTATTTGTTAACAACACTATAACAATAGCACAGTGGGTAGGGCGTTTGCCTTGCATGCGTCCTACCCGGGTTCAATTCCTTCATCCCTCTCAGAGAGCCCGGCACAGCAGAGCCTGGCAAGTTCCCCGTGGCATATTCAATATGCCAAAAACAGTAACAACAAGTCTCACAATGGAGACGTTACTGGTGCCTGCTCAAGCAAATCCATGAACAATGGGCGGCAGTGCTTCAGTGCTACAGTGCTCTTTGTCTCACTTTATTCTAGCTCCTTCTGTTAACTGCTTTCATTCATTTCCTTTCTTGTTATATATACACACGCAGGCCATTATACTTCTTATGAGTATACAGCTTGTGAAATTCAATTGGATTGGGTAATGTTTTCCTATTAATATTTTAAAGAAAATTTGAAAAACGTTTCTACTTGGGCTTAAAAGTCATTTCATTTTTTTCATTTTTTTCTATACAAGCCACGTTTAAATCCCAGTATCCTTGTGTGCTAATATCACTGTCATCCCTTTATTCACCGATTTGCTCAAGCGGGCACCAGTAACATCTCTATTGTGAGACTTGTTGTTACTGTTTTTGGCATATTGAATACGCCATGGGGAGCTTGCCAGGCTCTGCCATGCAGGTGGGATGCCCTCAGTAGCTTGCTGGGCTCTCCAAGAGGGATGGAGGAATCGAACCTAGGTCAGCCACGTGCAAGGCAAACACCCTACACACTGTGCTATCGCTGTGCTATCTCACCACCTGAGGTACCAGGATGAAATCTGCATACAAGGCAAGTGTCTTACCTGCTGGACTCTGCCCCTGGTTCCAAGACAGGAATATTTTCCCACAGAAAGGGCAGTACCGCTTGTTACAGACTTATCCTAGTTTAAGAATGATGAAATCCTCAAAGGAAATAATTGCATTTCTGTAGGCTGCCCCAGCATTTAGAACAGCCTGGCACCTGGATATTAAATTACGCAGACATTCTATTCATCACTGTTTGCTAATGCACACTCAGCAAGCAAAGGAATTGGCCATTGAAAGTATTTTCAGGGGAAAATCAGAGATACTCATTTTGTGTGTTTTAGTAAAAACAAACAAACAAACAACAACAACAACAAAAACCAGGAAAGTCTGACCCCCAAAAATAATTTCATTAACTTCAATTTTGCAATTTTTATTTTTCCAGAGGCAGGCAGAAAAGCAGCTAGAATGGAAATAAATTAATTTTATACTACTTGAGAGATTGCATGTGGATATTTGCTGTGACCTTTAGAAAGCACATTTTTAAATGTATTTTGGAATGAGGTAGCTAAGACATTAAAAGCTAAAAAAAAAAAGTGATGTGGAAGCAGAGCTGAGCTACATCCAAGCACTTAAAATTTTGACTCGAGGCATGTACCAGAGAGACCAGGATCACAGAAGTTGCCTCTTATGGTGCAGGAGTAATTACTCTTTCTGGGGAGAGAGAAGGCAGTTTCCTTCCCAGCAAATTATCCCCCAGATAATACACTCTTGGATAAATATATCGAACTCCCCCAAGGCTATGTGGGAGAATATGTCTTAAAATAATGTTAACTGCCGAGGACCTTCGCAGCCCAATTCATTACACTGCATTTGAAAAATTGAACGGTGCCTGTTTTCTCCTTTGATTATGGCAGTTCTCTGCAATTTGACCCTCTCCCGGGTCCTTCCCAAGCAGCTGCCTTCTTGCAATGCCTCCTCAGCAAACACTGAGGCAGATCCGGATAAATTCTGCAGGAAACAACCTCCACCTCTTGCTCTTATTTCCTAGCAGGTGAGTTGTGCCAAGGACCTTCCCAGCAAGGCTCTCTTCGGTGCAAACCCAAGCATCTCCTAGGCCTGCAGGTTGCTCTGTGACTCACAGCTGTCTCCTCCTCGCCTTTCATTTGGGGATGCCCTGAAGCCCCCTGGTTCTCCCCCACTTAGGAGACTTCTGGAAGGACTCCTCCTTTCTAACTGCACCCTCCTTCGTGGCTCAGCCACTTCTCCATTACAGGTGGATTCTCACCCTCCAGTCTCTCCTCTAGAAGCATGTCCGTCTTCCCAACGCTCCCTGCTTGCCCCGGCTGTGAGATGTCTGAGATGTCGGCATGGAAGCGCCATGGGACTGTGCTTCAGAGACAGACAGACAGACAGACTGCTGGACAGTGTCCACTCACAACTGGGAGAAGCCAGGCCGTGACCCAGCCTCTCTTTCACTGCAGTGTGGCAGATGGGACTGTGCTTAGGCTGGGCATGAAACCAGTGGTGGGGACTGAGCGTCAGGAGCAGTTGGCAGGCCAGGGACCCTCAGGGGCAGAGTCTAGCTGCCCCCGATAGAAGCTCTGGCTGTCCCTTCCGGTCTGCGGACCATGCACTTGCACTTAAGTTGTGGTGCCGTCTCTCCTTCCCTCCCTCCTTCCTTCTCCTCTTCCTCCTTTCCCCCCCTCCCCTCCCTCCCTTCCTCCATCTCTCTCTCCCTCCCTCTCTCTGTCTCCTTCCCTCTCCCCCCTCTCTCCCTCCCTCTATCTCCCTCCCTCTCTCTCTCCCTTTCTCCCTCTCTCTCCCTCTCTCTTTCCCTGCCTTCCTCTGTCTCTCTCCCTCCCCCTCCCTCTGTCTCTCTCTCCCTCTTTCCCTCCCTCTCTCCCTCCCTCCTTTCTTCTATTCCTCCCTTCCTCTCTCTCCATCTCTCTCCCCCTTCTTCCCTCCCTCTCTCTGTCTCCTTCCCCCTCTCTCCATCTCTCTCCCTCCCTCTCTCTCCCTTTCTTTCCCTCTCTCCCCCTGTCTCTCCTCTCTCCACCTTTCCCTCTCTCTCCCTCCCTCTCAACCATTCTTTCTCTCCCTCTATCTCTTTTCATCTCTCTACCCTCTTTGTCTCTCTCCTCTCTCTCCCTATCCTTTGCTTTTTGCTTGCTTTCTTTCCTTCTGCTCTCTCTGCATCTCTGTCTGTCTGTCTGTCTGTCTCACACTCACTACACCCCCCCCCTCTCTCACATACACACACACACACACACACACACACACACACACACACACACACGGCTGGGACCCGCACCAGTTCAGGGGTCCAATCTGGCATGCAGAGCTGTGCCAGGATCAAACTCAGAGCCTTGGGCTCCCACTTGCCTGGGCCCCAGCCCTGACGCGACACGTGGCATCTTTAGACCTGTTCTGTCCCACCTCCCCGTGACCTGCCAGCAGTCTGGCACTGTCTAAGGCAGCATCACTGGCCTTAGAGGAGGAAGGAGACCGCGAAGAGAGAGCAGCCTGGCCCGCGCCTGCAGTTGCTGTGTGGTTTGCTGCCACCTGCCGACCCCACGGGGAATCGCTCGTGTCCCAGAGGTGGGGGATCTGGTTTGAATAAGGAGTCTGAAGTGAAGAACCTGGTTGTGTTCCTCGGTGCTTCAGGGCTCTCACGTCCCTCTGGGCTCCCCCACCCACCCCACCCCCGTTCTCCCTGGGGCTTTGTGAATATGGAAATTCTCAGCCCAAGACCAGACAAGGCCACTGCTCTTGGGGATAGCCCCTGGTTTATGATACTGACCCTTAGTTAGAAGCCCCCTCTAGGGACCAACGTCACAAAAAGCAGAGTGTGAGATCTGCCTGCAACCCAGATGATTGTGCATTTAAAATTAACTGGAATTTAAATAGCTGGTACCATAAAAAAAAGTTTCCTTCTTGCTATTTGGAAAGATTCATACATCAAAACTGAAAAAAAAAAAGTGGTTAAACAGAAACCAAACATTAAAATAGGAAATCTCTTCCGCAGACAAAGGAAGGGAACTATGAGATATACGTTTAGATCTTGCTATCATTAGTTCTCACTCACCATCAGGCTTTTGTGCCTCTGGAGTTGGGTTGTGACAGGAACCTTCGTGGTATTAGACTCCGTGACCCGTCTCTGAGCAGAGAAGAGGCACTGTGAAGGCCAAGGTCAAACCATGTGGTAGAACTGCAGAAACCAAACCTGGAAATCATAATTCTTCAGGATGTAACGTGATTACCTCACAAACAACTCCCGGAGTCGTGGCGTGTCCTACAGTGAGGACTGGTGAGGTACTGCCTGCCCACGGGGAAATCTTTGGACGGGAGTGTGGAGAATCCTTCCTGAGAGCCAAGTAAAATGCAGGACTGGCAAATACCCCTTAATAAAGGCCATCCTTGAAAAATGGATTTTCCGCCCAGAAAGAGCAGAGGTGAGAGCCAAGAATGCCAGGGGCCACAGAGCCGTGGCAGCTGATCTGCTCTGCAGGAGCTGATCTATCTTGTGATCTGTTCTAAGGTATACAATCTATTTGGCGGTACCTGGCCTATTCTCTGGCATCTGATCTCTTCTGTGGCATCTAAGGCATCCTGTGGCATCTGAGCTATTCTGCAGGATATTATGTAGTACCTGATCTCTCCTGTGGCATTGGACTACTCGTGGTCAGTGGAGAGTCAAGAACACAAAAACACATCAGACGAAAGCTCTTCCCAGCAAAAAAAAAAAAAAATCTCATACTGTTCATCTCTCTCTCTCTCTCTCTCTCTCTCTCTCTCTCTCTCTCTCTCACACACACACACACACACACACACACACACGACATCAGGGCCATGAATTTTTTCTTTGAATCATTTTAAAGCACAGAGCCCATGATCATATGTAGGAAACCTCTCAAGATCAAGAAGTAGATTTTTAAGAATCCTCAAAAGCAAGGAAAAATAAATGACTAATACTGTGTCAACTGGCCCCCGGGATGTTCAGTGACTGATCACCTAGGCCCCTCCTGATGTGTGTGATGTGTTTCTAAATAGGCAGGTACTGTGTCTGCAAGGGGATCATGAAGTTCCTCTCTCCCAAGGCACATGGACTGTTAGATCCTTCAAGGTCTGAATAACACGAAAGGGCTGGGGGACAAGGGTTCTTCTCTGCTGTCTGTCTTCAGTGCAATTGCTCTTCGCCCCCTCGTCCTGGTCTTGGTCTAGACTTGGATCAAGAGCTCAGCTTACCTGTTTGTTGACTGAAGCAGAGTTTTGCTAGATCAGTCTCTGGATCCGAGTAAAAACCTCTCGTGGCATAGCATGTCTCATGACTGCCTGAAGAATGACAGCACTTGAGGTGGGAGTGTATATTATCGTTTCCTGTGGCTTTCTAGAGTGGCATTAGCCGTGGCAGCCCCACACTGAAGATCGTTGTTCTCTTCCTGTACCCTGGTAGCAGTGATGACCAGAGAAAAAGAACCCATGTTAGCTGGTGGTCGGTCCGTCCCCCTCAGCCACGCTGCCACTGGGGTCTTCGTGGAAGGGTTCTCATCGTTTACAGTCTTGACTTGGAAGGAGAAATCTGAATTCATTCTAACTTCCTGTTCATGCCCTTTGGGAATCCACCAGGAATCCTATCTTTATGGTCCCTTGGGTCAATGCCCAGAATACAGGAAGAGTCTGACTTGCTCCTATGACTGTATTAAATCTTTCTGCCTTCTTTATGTGTAGCCACCAAAGTCCAGAGCACAACCATTGCTGGTGACTTGGCTCATGGTGAAGAAGCTGGACAGAGAATCAGGGGACGAAGGGACACCGGACACCTCTCCATTGTGAAGCATTCAGAAGCACAAAACTGGAGCCAGACTCTTTGGATCATAATTAGATCATCTGCAGTGAATCGGGCACGTGCACGAGGCATGTATGTACATAGGCTAATGTACATTTAAGCCTGACAATAGCCTCACAGTAGCACTATGAGAGCTGGGGCACAGGATGCAAAGGGTTGAGTCTTCTAGCCAAAGCCAGACCAGGAACGGTGGAATGTCCAGAACTAGAATCCCAAGGAAACAACTGAACTGTAGGACAAGAACCTAGCTATTCTCCCCTCCTCATCATGTAATACCGTCACTTCACTCAGGAAGGGAAATCGGATTATCAGCCAAGTCATTTGAATTTGTCAGAATTTGTTGTTTCCAATAAATTTGATTGATTTGTTCTTCTGCCAGACACTAGACCTATCACTTTCTTCCCATTCATTTAGCATGATTTTTTTCCCCAGAAAAACATCTGGTTTTAAACACCAAAGGATTTCATTTCTGGGTTGAACTCATTTGTGCTCATAATTAATGTTATTTGCAATTACAATATCTTAAGTCCTTTCCAAGTTTACTGTCCTGAATAGCTGTCAGTGACTTTGCGGAAACAGGCGTCTGGCAACAAAGGAAGCTCTTTGCTGTCATTGGCTCACTGTGGATTCCCCTCTGGAGATCCTTCTCCCTGCTAGCTAACTTCTGTTTCCCGAACAAAGGCTCCTATCTACCAATCTTATGGCTTTTGCCATCATGATTACAAATCCAAGCAGAATCCTAATTCATCTCTCCATGATATAAGACAGTTTAAAAATTCAAATTTGGGGGCTAGAGCAATAGCACAGCGGGTAGGGTGTTTGCCTTGCACGCGGCCCACCCGGATTCAATTCCCAGCATCCCATATGGTCCCCTGAGCACCGCCAGGAGTAATTCCTGAGTGCATGAGCCAGGAGTAACCCTTGTGCATTGCCAAGTGTGACCCAAAAAGCAAAAATAAACAAATGAATAAATAAATAAGTAATAAAATTCAAATCTCAGTCGGTCATCATGAGACCACCCCCACCCCCACCCCGCCCAGTGTAGAATGTCTAGTCCATGACCCCACACAGTTTTGAGGCCTCTCACCCTAAAAGTTTGAGGAATAAGGAATTTCCTCTGCTTGTTGAGAAATCCTGCGTAGAACTGGTGACATGCACATCAGCAGGGGGAGTTGATGGGTCCGTGGCTAACCAGAGAAATTCTGTAAAGATACTATCATCCTCTCAGGAGGTTCTGCAAGATTGACATGTTTTTTTTTTTTTCCCACGGAGTCATTCTCCAGCATCATCACTGAAAATCACTCCTTCCTGCCTGGAAACTCACTGTTCTTGGCCGTGAAGGCTTCAGAATGGTGCTGTGTTCCCCATCTCAAAAGAAATCGACCCTTTCACAGCCTCTAGGGCCGGAAATGCCTGGTCAGGGAGTCAGCCACTTTTCCTGCCCACGACAAGAAATTTATAGCGATAGGAAAATAAGTTCATCTATGAAATATTTCGTGCCGGAGCGATAGCATAGCGGGTAGGGCATTTGCCTTGCATGAGGCCAACCTGGGTTCGATTCCTCCACCCCTCTCAGAGAGCCCGGCAAGCTACCGAGAGTATCCCGCCCACATGGCAAAGTCTGGCAGGCTACCCATGACGTATTCAATATGCCAAAAACAGTAACAACAAGTCTCACAATGGAGACATTACTGGTGCCCGCTTGAGCAAATCGATCAACAATGGGAGGACAGTGCTACATTACTACAGTGGAATATTCTAGCATCAAACAGATATTTGACAGGTAAGACATATATCCCTGAGCCCTCAACCTAGAGTCCTAGAGGCAAGACTTGGAAAACAGGAAGCTCTGATTGAGTTCTGGACTTGTTGAAAATCGCTGTGTGATTTCCCCACCCATTTCCTGTACTGGGATTCACTTTTTCTTCCCTCCCTTCCCTTCACTGTTATTATTGATGGCTGGTGGGGGGGGGGCACACAAATCAGCTTTGCTGCTCACACTCTCAGCACAATGCTCTTTCATGCTTCCTCTCCTCAGGTTCTGGTACTCCAAGGGGCTGCAGAAGGACTCACATATGTAATCGCTGGGGGTTGCAGATCTAGCCATGGTCCTCATGTGTCTTTAGCTGTGCTGCTTGCTGAAGGTCCACTGGGGGGGGGTCTTTGAAGGTCCACTGGTGGGTCTCTCTCACACACCCTGCAGTGCTGCACACACTTGGCTGGCCCTGTGGCAGAAGGTGCCATTTCTGCTGTGGCCCATGTGTCCCAGGTCACCGAGCAGTTGGGACCAAGCACCTGTGGGTGACACTGGAAATGGAACCACAGCCTCTGATGGGAGGCAGGCACCATGTGCCACCAAGCCTTCCCCAGCCCTCAGTATCCTGTTTATCTTTAAAATATTGTTACTTAGAAAAGATAAAATCATGAAATTTACATACAAGTGTTACTACATGGAAAGTATCATGCTAAGTGAAGTGAGTCAGAAAGAGAGGGACAGACATAGAAAGATTGCATTCATCTGGGGAACATAAAATAACAAAATAGGAAACTAACAACCCAAGAGTAGACGAGATTAGTACCAGGAGTTTTGCTCCATGGCTTGGAGGCCAGCCACACATGCTAGGAGAAAAGGGAGCTCAGATAGAGAAGGGAGCACCAAATAAATGGTGTTGGGAGGATCCTCCCAGGATGGGAGAAGCATGCTGAAAGTAGACTATAGACCGAACATAATTGCCACTCAATGCCTCTTTTGCAAACCACAACACCCAAAAGGAGAGAGAGAACAAAAGGGAATGCCCTGCCACAGAGGCAGGGTGGGATGGGGGGGATGGGGGGTGGGAGGGATACTTGGATCAGTGGAGTTGGAAAATGGGCACTGGTGGAGGGATGGGTACTTGATCATTGTACAATTGAAACCCAAGCACAAAAATTTGTAAATCTACAACTATACCTCATGGTGTTTCACTAACAAAAATATAAAAAAATAATAAAATAAAATAAAATATTGTCACTGTTCTCCTTCTCTTGCCTCCAGGCCTAACCTCAGAGCACTTCCTCCCTTAGCCCTAATGGGAAACACCAACCTGGCATCTCTTACCTGCCTCTCCAGTCTCTGTTCTCCTACTGTCACCTCCTTACAGGCGTGTTTCCAGGCCCCCAAAAGCATCTATTCCAGCTCTTCCAGGAAGCCTTGGTGGTCCTGGGAGGCCCTGGGTGATACCTGGCACAGGGGGGCCCGAGGAGAAGCTGTGATTGGAAGAAGGGAAGGCTTGGGCCAGGGTCAACGGAGATAATGTTGCACGGGGAAAAGGGTCTTGGGAACCAACGCAAGAATTCTTATTTTACTTTCTTCATTTTGTGTCTGCACAGATGCCACCTGATTGGAACATTTTGATCAGGGGAGAAGCGTTGAGTCGCCTTCCACAAGCCTCACTGCGGATGGCACGTGGAGGGCAGACGCGAAGGGAACAGCATGGGAAAACGTGGCCGCTAAGATGCTGGTTAGGTCGTGGCAGTGAACACAAAGGCGGCACCAAAGTAGGCCCAAAGTACAGTGGGGCTGGGGGGATTTCTGGGGTGTTAGCAGAATTTTGGTGAGGGTGGCATTGAGTGAGCACAGTCATCTGCAAGGGGTCCTCCTGCCTTCCACTGACACAAACGGTCCTTTGTGACCAGGGTGTTGTGGTGTGTCCTGTGGAACCTGTCATCTGGTGGTGCCCAAGAACAGGGCAGAGTGAGCAAGTCCTGCAGATGTAGGGAGTGGACGGTGCCCAGAGAGAAAAACTGTCCACACAGATGGGGGCTCAGCTCCATTGCTTGGCTTCCCTGTTCTCCTCTGGGCCCTGCATCCTCTTGCGGGACCCCCTTCCTCCCACACCCTGGGGCTGCACGCAGGCTCTTGTTGTACCCGGGTTTTCTGGTCTCAGCATGAACAGACACAGAGTCACAGAGACAGTAATGCAAGTACAAAAGGGTTTTATTCCAGTTGACTGGGGTCGGCTATCTCACCCACAAAGTGCTCTCTTAATAGCGACCCAGACTCACAAATGCCAGTAGTTTCTATAGGTCTTGGTTACATAAGCAGCGCCTGCCTTGGTTTCTCCTGGAAATGTTTCCCTATACTCTATATAAGGCAACTGTGGCAGGTAAGGGAACAGGGCTTCTTCTGATTAGACGGTGCCACCTAGCAACCTAAGGGGCATTGTTTAGGGCTTGTTCTGAGAACGAAGCCCCTGTCCTCCTTCTGCTGCTGAGAAATAAAAACTTGGTCCCCGGGAAAAAGAAACTTAGGCCTGGCTAGATTCACAGCCTGACAGGAGCCTGTGTTGGTGTTTCTCCTGTCCCACACTCTCACAGCAGCACCCTGTCCCCGGGTGCCTGTCTGCCTCTCCGAGTTCCCGGAGTTGGTGACAAAGCAGATGGCAGAGGTGAGCCTCAGACAGCAGCACTGGGAGAGTGTCCTGGTGAGAAATGTGAGAGCCCAACTTTCTAGCTCATTCTCTCTAGGCAAGTGGGACTCAGTCATTGCCAAGCTTGCATTGACTCTCCCACAGAACCTCTTCCAGATCCCAAAGTTCAGCCATGGACTTTTTATTCTATTTCTCTTCCATTTCTTCCCTTTTTGGAAGCCTTAATGGCCAGCCTGCACTCTGGGCATCTCCAAGAAGCAAAATATGCACCAAAAAAATTAACTTAACAACAAATAATTGTATTAAATCTTGCCTTGTGTAAAATTTGAGAGTGAGGTGTCCAATTATATGTGATAGCACCCCATAATTGTGTTTGTGCAAGTTTATTTTATCATGAGATATCTCACTGAATAAATATTTAGCTAGACTTTCATTCAGTGAGAGTGAATTCTGCAGTTGTAGCCATCTGACTTTCTCCCAAATAAGACACTTTGATGCATCTGCAAAATCTACTTTGAAACACAACAGGTATTTAGACAACAGATTTATGAAGATAGCGAGATATGCAAACATAACCTTGACCCCAAAGGAAAGCGAACTTCCTTTTGCCAGAGAGTCCTGCTCTGTGTCTGATTTCTCTGAGCAGAATATTTCTTGTCTTACTACAAGAGCCTGCTTACCTTCCGTCTTCCATGGCCTATTTATTTATGTCCTATCATTAATCAGCTCATGGTAGTGAATCCGCAATACAGCTCACGGAGGATCTTGATGTATTGGGCTTGAATGCCCTGATTGGCTAGGGCTTCAATGACCGCTTCCGTCTAAACAGAATCAAAGGCCTTCTTTAAATCAATGAACGTTAAACAGAGCGGCATCTTGAAGGAATGGGAGTGAAGATAGACGGTTGGCAATTACACCACCTCCACTTTGCTGATGACATTGTTTTAATAACACCAAACATCAGCCAAGCGGCACAAATGCTGGCTGACTTTGACCGTGAGTGTGGAAAGGTAGGACTACAGCTGAATCTTACGAAGACAATGTTCATGAGAAACAGCCTCGTTCCTGATGCCCCATTCGCTCTCAACGGAACGACCATCTCTGAATGCAACAGCTATGTGTACCTAGGTCGAGAAGTCAACATGACAAATGACCTGGCACCCGAGCTGCGCAGGAGGAAGAGAGCGGCTTGGAACGCCTTCAAGAACGTCGAAGAAATAGCTAAGAGGATGAAGAACCTCCAGCTCCGGGCACATCTCTTTGATTCCACTGTTCTTCCTGCATTAACATATGCCTCAGAGACCTGGGCCCTAAGCAAACAGGATGAGAACGCTATTCAGGTCTCCCAAAGAAGAATAGAAAGAGCTATGCTTGGAATATCACGTTTCACTCAAATGAGAGAAAGAATCCGGAGTTCCAACATCCGTCGACAATCAAGAATCAGGGATGCTGTCTCATTTGCCAAGGTGTCAAAAATCAGATGGGCTGGTCACATAATGAGATTTAAAGACGACCGCTGGACTAGAGCTGTTACTGACTGGATTCCACGGGATGTCAAAAGACCGCGTGGCCGCCCACCTACCAGATGGTCAGACTTCTTCGTGAAGATCATGAATGATCGGTTTGAGGCTCTTCATGTTCCCAGAGCAAACAGATGCCATTGGGCTACACTAGCACTCGACAGGGACAAATGGAGATGTTACTGGCACCCTCTCGAGCAAATCAACGACTAACGGGAAGATAGGTGATTAAGTGATTAAGTGATCATTAATCAATACCCAATCACCTGCTACCCATTTATGCTCCAATTTCCAATTTGTGCATCATTTCAGAGCATTTTAAGATAAGTCTCCTAATCGTGTCTACGGCAGGAAGTGCCTGTTTAGAACCCTGGCCATCAGGTACCGATCTGGGTGCCAAGTTCTTTGACCTGTACAGGATAGAATTCAAAAATGAGTCAGAGAAAAAAATAAAAAGGATCGATTAAGGAATATTAAAAGAATAGCACACACTCGGGGAGTCAGGGTGTGGGGACGCTCCCTCAGAGAGAGAACCACCCCACACACAAATGTCTAGTTTATAGAGGAATAGGGCAAATTCATTAGGGGTGGAATATTCATGCTTCAAAGAGAAGGAGGAGGAATCTGGCATGAAGATTTCCTGGAATCAACGCACTCAGATTCTATCCATATTTGGTCACTTCCAGCAGTTGTCATGGCAATTGTAAACTGCCATGGGGCAGATGGCTGTGGTTCTTATGAAGCGAATATATGATAACAGACTGGAAGTTGCCCATCATTCACCTGGTGCTTTGCCCTATATTCTCCTGGCCCACTAGTCTTGGCCTTCACTCGGCTCCCTGTGTGGTGGTCCAGCCTCTATTGGTTATTAGCTGTTTTAACATCAGGTGATTCATACAAAGGATAGATGCAATTTCAAAGAAAAAAAAAGTGGGGTTCTTGGTGTAAGAGAACATTCTTTTACCAGGAGAGCAACTGAGTTTTTATATGATTTTATGACTCTGATCATTCATACATCACACTTAACATGGCTGTTTCTGTAGCTTTGTTTCGCTTTTTGAAATTCCTTTTAATGGTTGTAGCTTGGTAAAAATATCCTGCATCATCAAGGATTAGGGTCTGCGATTCAAACACAAGACACCGTAAGGAGTTCAAAGATTTTATTAAAGAGAGGAGAGAGAGAGAGAGAGAGAGAGAGAGAGAGAGAGAGAGAGAGTTACAGACTGACCGGCCAGGGCTGCACCCCATAGAGAAACGGTGGAATACAACCCTCACCAACTGCAGGGAAGGAATTAAGTACCCTGATACCACATTGTTGTTCTTTCTCCCTAACTGATTGGTCAGTGCCATCGGTGGGTGCCCTTTGTTCTATTCTTTCCATGCCTTGGCTGATCCCTAGATTCCTGCTTTTTACTAATTGCTGACACTATCTGCAGCATTGCAAATTTTGTTCGTTCTGTTCCCTTTCCCAAGGTGTGGTCTCGGTCCATGCCCTGTTCACCTGCCAGTCACATAATCCTACAGAATAGCAAAACAGCTCCTAACAACTAAAATGGCTGCTCTTTGGTTCCAACATAAGCTCTAGAACGTACCCAGTCAATCTTAGAATTGCTCAGCCTCTCGTCCAGGCAGAAGCACTTTTTGTTTTCCTTTTTGTTTGATTTTGTTTGGGGGCCACATCCGGCAGTGCTCAGGGCTTCCTCCTGCCTCTGTGCTCAGGGATCTCCTGGTGGGCTTGCGGGAATCTGTGGGACAACTGGAACCCAGTCAGCCTCGTGCAAGGTAAGAGCCTTCCCCACTTGCCTAGAATCACCTCTGAGCCCAGCAGCATGCTTTCTCAGAAACTGGTGGTTCTGGGCTTCTTTCTGACAGTGGGTCTGATGCTCAGCTGCTCGTTTCCACTGTGCTCCCTTCCTCCTCCTCCTTGACTCCTTCTGGCCAGGTTTCTGTCACGTGGGGCTTGTGGGCTGGAAAGGGGCCTCATCCGTGGACATCCTCAACTCCCCCCCAGCCTCAGCAAACAGCAATGTACTGAGTAAATACCGTAGCCACTAGGTTCATTACTCACTTCATGACTGAGATATTAAATAAACATGCAAATTCATTTATTCTTCACACTGAAAGGAAACATTGCTATAATAGCACGGTCAATACTGAAGCTTCCTAAAGCGAAGACTTTTCACTCTCAGAGACAATTGGCTGTGCAGGGGGATTGGAGAAGCGGGTCTTTGCACCAGGCCTTGACCTTTGCCCTCCGTGGTCCTGCCATTCCAATTCTCTGTGTCTGAATAAAGGAAGAAACTGTGGTCATGGCCCACTGGGGTGAGGGGTCAGCGTAATGCAAGTTCCCCACCGGGGAGTTTTCGCTCTATGTGTACTGGGGGTTGGGGTCCATGTGGCCCCTGCAAATAGGGGAGAAAAGGAAAGGTGGGTGGGAGTGGGGCCCAGCCCCTCCGCTCACTCCCACTCACCTTCTGTCAGAAAATGATGGTCTGGCCACTGCTGCTTCCTGCAGGGCTCCGCCATGGGTCCCTGGAGAGGGAGGTGCTGTCTAGCACGCCGGCTGCTGTGCAGAGAGCCATGATTTACAAATTTACCAATAGATGAGTCTCATGGCTCTTTAATTCAATTTAAATTAATAGGGGAAAAAAAGAAAAGAAAATGAAAAGATCACTTTGGGGCCAGAAAAATAGTCCAGTGCCTAGGGCACTTGCCTTGCAAGAAGCTGATCCAAGGTTGGTCCCTGTCAACCCTTATGGTCACCCTACATTGCCAGAAGTAAACCCTGACCACTGCCAGGTGTGGTCCAAAAGTAAATTAAAAAAAAAAAAACACTGCACTGCATTGTAGCACTGTCTTCCCATTGTTCATTGATTTTGCTTGAGTGACCACCAGTAACATCTCACAACGAATTATGAGACTTGTTGTTACTGTTTTTGGCCTATCGAATATATCACAGGTAGCTTGCCAGTCTTTGCCATGCAGGCGAGATACTCTAAACTATAAAATATTATAATTTATAAATAATAATAGTTATTATTATGGGCTGGAGCAATAGCACAGTGGGTAGGGCATTTGCCTTGCACGAGGCTGACCCGGGTTTGATTCCTCTGTCCCTCTCGGAGAGCCCGGCAAGCTACCGAGAGTATCTTGCCCACACGGCAAAGACTGGCAAGCTACCCATGAAGTATTTGATATGCCAAAAACAGTATGAACAAGTCTCACAATTTGTTGTGAGACGTTACTGGTACCCGCTCAAGCAAATCGATGAACAACGGGAGGACAGTGATACAGTGAAGAATAATAATTATTTAAATAATATATTATTTATTAATAATTGAATACTGATATAATTTAATTAATTAAATATGATTCAATTAAATAGAATTATTTAATATAATATTATATAAGGCAAGCTACTGAGAGTATCTCACCCACACAGCAAACCCTGGCAAGCTCCCCATGATGTATTCATATGCCAAACACAGTAACAAGTCTCACAGTGTTACTGGGCCCGCTCAAGCAAATCAATGAACAACGGGACGACAGTGACAGTGACAGTGATATTGTTTATAAAAATTATAATTTTATGAGCGTTCAGAATAAGAGAAGGAACACATGGAGGGTGCGGGATCCCGGAGGAAAAGAAAAAAGAAAAAACAGGTTCCAAAAAGAGCCGAGAGCACCGGCAAGTTCCAGATGGAGTAGGCGCCGCATCCCGCCTCCCCCAGATGGAACCCTGGTGACCAGAAGCCTCTACAAACACAGCTCGAGTATGCGGGAACGAGGACTTTTTCTCAAATCTGCCGGACTACACCTCCCAGGTAACCTCTGATTCCGGAAGTCACGCCCACAGCCCGCCCCCCAGCGCCATCTTTGAAGCGTTCAGAATAAGAGAAGGAACTCATGGAGGGTGCGGGATCCCGGAGGAAAAGAAAAAAGAAAAAACAGGTTCCAAAAAGAGCCGAGAGCACCGGCAAGTTCCAGATGGAGTAGGCGCCGCATCCCGCCTCCCCCAGATGGAACCCTGGTGACCAGAAGCCTCTACAAACACAGCTCGAGTATGCGGGAATGAGGACTTTTTCTCAAAACCGCGCGGCCGCATAAGTGGCCGCGCGACATCTCTCTATATACAAAGTGATCAATGAGAAGTAAACCACCCAATCTTCCTCCCTGAAAATCAGAGTTAAGTTTGGAGCATGGCCACAGCCCCAGAAACACAAGGACTTAATGCAGAAACCAGCAGCTTAGAGGAGAAAAGTGAACGGACGATGAGTTAACCCAGGCCATCATTTCTGCCCAGAGGGGAAAGGGTGTTGCCCCATTCGCCCTCTCTTCTCTGGAAAGAAGGATGGCGGCCGCATGGGAGCCTTGTGGACAGCAGGTATGAGCCGGGGGTGTGGGGGGCGACTAAAACTTCACGAGAAGGGGGGCATTCCGGTCCGTCCTTCACACCCTACCGAGGTCAACAGTTGCCCCCCACGAGCGGCTCCCCAGCACGGCCACAGTCCCAGAAGCACAAGGACTTAATGCAGAACCCGGCAGCTTGGAGCAGAAAAGTGAAAGGACTATGCGTTAATCCAGGCCATCAAGTCTGCCGGAGGGGAAAGGGTGTTGCCCCATTCGTCCTCTCTTCTCTGGAAAGAAGGATGGCGGCCGCATGGGAGCCATGTGGACAGCAGGTATGAGCCGGGGGTGTGGGGGCGACTAAAACCTCATGGGAAGGGGGGCGTTCCGGTCCGTCCTTCACGCCCTACCGAGGTCACCAGTTGCCCCCCACGAGCGGCTCTCCAGCACGGCCACAGCCCCAGAAGCACAAGGGCTTAATGCAGAACCCAGCAGCTTGGAGCAGAAAAGTGAAAGGACTATGCGTTAATCCAGGCAATCATTTCTGCCCAGAGGGGAAAGGGTGTTGCTCCCTTCCGCCCTCCTCCCTCTGGAAAGAAAGATGGCGGCCACATGGGAGCCTTGTGGACAGCAGGTATGAGCCGGGAGTGTGGGGGCGACTAAAACCTCATGGGAAGGGGGGCGTTCCGGTCCGTCCTTCACGCCCTACCGAGGTCACCAGTTGCCCCCCACGAGCGGCTCTCCAGCATGGCCACAGCCCCAGAAGCACAAGGGCTTAATGCAGAACCCAGCAGCTTGGAGCAGAAAAGTGAACTGACTATGCATTGATCCAGGCCATCAAGTCTGCCGGAGGGGAAAGGGTGTTGCCCCATTCGCCCTCTCCTCTCTGGAAAGAAAGATGGCGGCCACATGGGAGCCTTGTGGACAGCAGGTATGAGCCGGGAGTGTGGGGGCGACTAAAACCTCATGGGAAGGGGGTCGTTTCGGTCCGCCCTTCATGCCCTACCGAGGCCACCAGTTGCCCCCACGAGCGGCTCTCCAGCACGGCCACAGCCCCAGAAGCACAATGACCTAATGCAGAACCCAGCAGCTTGGAGCAGAAAAGTGAAAGGACTATGCGTTAATCCAGGCAATCATTTCTGCCCAGAGGGGAAAGGGTGTTGGTCCCTTCCGCCCTCCTCCCTCTGGAAAGAAAGATGGCGGCCACATGGGAGCCTTGTGGACAGCAGGTATGAGCCGGGGGTGTGGGGGCGACTAAAACCTCATGGGAAGGGGGGCGTTCTGGTCCGCCCTTCACGCCCTACCGAGGTCACCAGTTGCCCCCCGCGAGCGGCTCTCCAGCACGGCCACGGCCCCAGAAGCACAAGGACTTAATGCAGAACCCAGCAGCTTGGAGCAGAAAAGTGAACGGACTATGCATTGATCCAGGCCATCAAGTCTGCCGGAGGGGAAAGGGTGTTGCCCCATTCGCCCTCTCCTCTCTGGAAAGAAAGATGGCGGCCACATGGGAGCCTTGTGGACAGCAGGTATGAGCCGGGGGTGTGGGGGCGACTAAAACCTCATGGGAAGGGGGGCGTTCTGGTCCGCCCTTCACGCCCTACCGAGGTCACCAGTTGCCCCCCGCGAGCGGCTCTCCAGCACGGCCAGGAGTCCAGAACACAGAAACCAATTTCTTAACTATCTGACTTTCAGTAGAAATACTTCCAGGGTCAATAGGTAAAAGAGCAGAAATCCAAAACCAACATTTAATTCTTGAACCCAGCCGTAGAAAGCAAATCACTTCACAATGCTTTTTCAACATGTCTGATTGGGGGGGGGGATAAACTCTAAATAATAGTGGTGAATCTTTTATTGAAACAATGAATCTAATCAAAGCAGATAGAGTGTTAACTAGAATTCATCTGCCTCACAGGGACGGGGAGGGGTGGGGGGTGGGGTTTTATTGGGGTTCTTCATGGTAAAAAATAAGTATTGGTAAAGGGAAATGTGTTTGATATTTGCATCACTGAGACATAAACCTGAAAGCTTTGTAACCTTTCCCACAGTGATTCAATAAATAAATATTTAAAAAAATTATAATTTTATGAATAAATTATAAAACCTAATTAAAAACAGCAGAAATAAATAAATAAATAAAATACCACTTTCATTTACTATTATTTGTTCTAATGAGCTTGTAATCCCCTGGGAGAGAAGTGGCTGAGTCCCCAGAAGGACCTTTTATCCAAACAAGCCCTCACCCAGATTCAGGCACAGCTGTCCAGGCAGGATCAAAGGGACCTGATCTACACCATAAAAGGCAACAGAATAATGCTGCCTGCCCAGAGGAGGACAGCCCCTTCCCTGCACTTCCACACATTTTCTACATGTTATATTCATTGATGTGAGACACCTCCGATGTGGTCATTTCAGAAATGTAAACTCTTACATTACTGAGTCTGCGATTTTAATTCAGAATATCCTCACATTAAAAACTCCCTGATTAAATACCTTAGGTAAACCCAGTGCATTGAGAATCTGGATTAGTATCAAAGTATCTTCTAATCTCACAGGAATAGCTTCAGGTTCTGAAGACCAAGTAAATAGACTCAGACGAGTATTCATTACATCTAAAATCCAACGCAGTGTTTTCCTGGATGAAGGTTAGAATGTTCTTAAATATTTGCAAATATCCTGAACATCCTGGTTGCATGGCACTTTACCTATACCCAAAATTCAAATGGGTTGTAATCATTTGAATTTGGACAGTCACTGCAAATAATTCCATAAGAAGCACAGTTTGGGTTGATGCTTGAATTTAATAATTTAGAAACAAAAGTAAAGCTTCCCACTTTCCCTAGAGGGGAAAAGGAAGGAAACTTTCCTTTGAAAGTGGCTGAGATCAGAATTATGGGGAGAACTTCTGCAGATATAGTCTAGGCCCCATGTTCATGCCTTATCTGTGGAGTTGAGAATGTAAGGACACTCTATTTAATCAGCATATCAGTTGGCTGTGATGTCCATGGGCCACGGCTATGGGGATTGCTGATAAGGACATTGTGATGCTGAGATTAGTGCTTCCCAAGCTAATGTGCATGCAAACCTGCTTCAGGGTTTACTGGGACTGTCGATAGCACACGAGATGCATGTTACACAGATTAATGAGTGTCAGAGATGGTTACAGGCATCAAAGGTTAGTGAAGAGTTAGAAAGAAATGGAAAAAATCAACCATTGCAATGAAAAAGAGACAAACTGAGTGCTGACATCTCGGCAAAGTAGATAGCCACCTGGAATGAGCCCTGAGTGCAGAGCCTGGGGTAAGTCCCTGACACCCCGTGGGCTCCCGCACCCCCAGGAAAGGTAGGAGGTTCAGAAAAGCAATGCATCACTTTCTTGTAGCATGCTCTTTTAAGTCCAGAAAGACAGCCAAACTGTTCTTACCTGCACTCATTTCTAGTGTATTTTTCATAGCAAATCTCAGTAGAATTTTCTAGAAAGTCCAAGTAAGCATCACTCTTTTTCAAATCTCTGGGAGGGCAGTAATATGACTCAGAGGTATAGCAAACTCTCAGAACAAAATGTGAACCAAACTTCTGGGAGAGAAACCAGGGTCCATAAAAATAAAATTCTATCACTTGACTTGATCACTTGACATCCCGTAACTCATCGATTTGCTCTAGCGGGCTCCAGTAACGTCTCCATTCATTCCTGTCACGTACTAGTGTAGCCCAATGGCATCTGCTCGCTCCAGGAGCACAAAGAGCCTCAAACCGATCGTTCAGGGTCTTGACAAAGAAGTCTGACCATCTCATAGGTGGGCGGCCACGTAATCTTTTGACATCCTATGGAATCCAGTTGGTAATGGCTCTAGTCTAGCAGTCATCTCCAAATCACATTACGTGTGCAGCCCATCTGATTTTCAACACCTTGGCAAACGAGACAGCATCCCTGATTCTTGATCATCGACAGAGGTTGGAACTCCGGATTCTTTCTCTCATTTGAGTGAAGCGTGATACTCCAAGCATAGCTCTTTTGATTCCTCTTTGAGAGACCCGATTAGCGTTCTCATCATGTTTGCGTAGGGCCCAGGTCTCTGAGGCGTATGTTAATACAAGAAGAAGAGTGGAATCAAAGAGATGTGCCTGGAACCAGAGGTTCTTCATCCTCTTAGCTATTTCTTTGACGCTCTTGAAGGCATTCCGAGCTGCTCTTTTTCTCCTGTGCAACTCAGGTGCCAGGTCATTCATCATGTTGACTTCTCTACCTAGGTACATATAACTGTTGCATTCAGAGATACTCATTTCATTGAGAGTGAATGGAACATCAGGAACAAGACTGTTTCTCATGAACATTGTCTTCATGAGATTCAGCTGTGGTCCGACCTTTCCACACTCATGGTCAAAGTCAGCCAGCATTTGTGCTGCTTGGCTAATGTTTGGTGTTATTAAAATGATGTCATGAGAGAAGCAGAGGTGGTATAGTTGCCCACAGTCTATCTTCACTCCCATTCCTTCCCATTCCAGTCATCACTTGATGTTCTCGAGTCTACCTCCACTACCCAGCCGCCATGCTTCATGCCGATTTCCGGAAGCTCAGACCGAGACTCACGCATGAGTGAAGCCCCACAGAACCAGGTAAGTGGAACTCTGCAACCTTGGACTCCAGGCTCAATGGGACCCAGGAACAGAGATTCTCTGCCTGCTCCTACTGATCTCCCACAACCCAGGGATTGCACCCAGAAGCCCCACCCTACCAGTACCAGATAAATGCTTCATCAGCAGACCTCCACTACTTCCACTACCTCCACTACCCAGCTGCCGCCACGCTCCAGGCTGCTTTCTGGACCGTGTGGCCACTTTGCAGCCGTACAACACATCATAAGACACTTAATACCCATCTTCCAAGATTACCGCACCATATTTGATGGGGTACAAATATGGTTTGAACCATGAGAACACCTAAAAGAGCGATTAGAGGCTGCCCTAAAAGCCTCTATCCCTCTCAGAGATCCTGGCAAGCTACCGAGAGTATCCCGCCCACACGGCAGAGCCTGGCAAGCTATCCGTGGCATATTCAATATGCCAAAACCAGTAAATACAATGGGTTTCATTCTCCGACTCTGAAAGAGCCACCAATAGTGCAGCGTTAAGAAGGATGAGGAAGGAGAGGCCGATAAAATCTCAAGGCCTAACTAGGCTGCCAAAATGAAGAAGGACAAAAATGACTGTGTGTACTTTTAATGCACGTATGCTGGCATAGGATTCATCCATCGAGGACCTGATGGTGCAAGCACAAAAGATCAAGTAAGACATCATTGGTCTGACCGAGACAAGAAGGCACCAATCACATCACGCCATTTTTGACACTGGAGAAGAACTTTCCTAAGAACATGCGACAAAAGAGGTGTCAGTGGTGTCAGTGTCCTTGTCAACACAAACTTGGCCATAAACATTGATTCACTCAAATGCCTAACAACCCGAATCAGATGAAAATTCAATAAAATATAGAATAAAAATAACTTTATTTTATGTCACTGTCTTCAGGATAAAAGTTTGCTCCGCAGCCGTGCGTGTGTTGTTCTCTGCCTAGCATTTTTCTCCATCCAAGTCCCACCTGTATTACCTACCACTGGGCTCTTAGACATTGCTCTCTCCTTTAAGACATTTTTATCCCTGCTTCCCCAATACAATACTTCTGCATTTTTAAATTTATTATACAATAAATTAGATTTTACTGGGCCTGCTCAAGCAAATCAATGAACAACGGGAGGACAGTGCAGTGCAGTGCAGTTGTATTTAGATAATACAATTAGATAATGTATTAGATAATAAGTTAGATACTGTCTTTGCTATTGGCATTTGCAGTCTTGGTGTCCACAGGTAATTCACCTCATCACCTCCCAAGTGCCCTAGGTCCCCCCTGCCCTGCCCTATGTCCCCTCCGGGCCATCACTCTAGCATTCTGGCTTTCTCAGTTAGTACTCCAGCACCCAAAGCTTGTTTTCAGTTGGCATTGCCTACACCTTTGTTCTCTTTCCCTGCTCCACCACAGAGTCCAGTGACCTCCCACTGGACTTGCATCTTCCCATACTGAAGACCAACCTGGCGTCCATCCAACTCTGTCTTCCCTCATATTACATGAGTAATGTGCTCACTAGGAAACTCTACAAGACTCGTGGCAACTTTTTTCCTTGAACTTTCTGGATCAGCTGTTATTTCTTTTTTGCCTTTTCCTTTTATTTATTTTTAATTGTTTTTAAATGAATCACCATGAGGCGCAGTTACAGACTTACCAACTTTTGTGATTACGTTTCAATCATACAATGATCGAGTATCCATCCCTCCACCAGTGTCCATTCTCCACCACCAATGTTCCCAGTGTCCCTCCTGCCATCCCCTCCCCACCCCCGCCTCTGTGGCAGTCACATTCCCTTTTTATTCTCTCTCATTTTCAGTGTTATGGTTTGAAATACAGGTACTAAGCAGCCATCATGTTAGGTCTATAGCCTACTTTCAGCGCACATCTCCCATCCCGAGCGAGCCCTCCAAGCATCATTTACTTGGTGATCCCTTCTCTATCTCATCAGCTGTTGTTTCTTTTATTTTTTTTTAATAGTGAGACATCATGAGGTACAGTTACAGACTTACACATTTTTGTGCTTGGGTTTCAATTATACAATGATCAAATAGCTGTTGTTTCTTAAGGTTCACACTGATGCCAATAGCACACCAAGAGAAAAAAATGAATACATTTTATTTCCTTGTTGCTACCTGAGTAAGAAGGTGAAACTGTTTTTCTAGTATTATCATGACTAGAACTTAAAACCTTATACCATTATTTAAAGATGGCCACCCCAGAGAAAACAAACAAGGTAAGATTTGTAATCATTCTCCTGCAAATTATGACCTCACCTCTAAGTCTGAAATTAAGCAGAAAACATCAATGTTTTTTATAAATATTTTTCCTAAGGTGATCAACCACTGGGCAATCAGAAATGTTTTTTCACACTCTAATGACCATCTGGCAGTTGGAAAAGAATCAAGGGTACAAAGAAGGATTCCTTCGTGTCACCAGTGGTTTACTCAGGAATGTACAGGAATAACCTAATAAAACACAAGATGGGTCTGAGCAATAAATGACTGCTTTGTGCAGACTCACCAGTAGTAGATAAACTGCATTCTACTGCTATTCACAGTAGTTGGTGAACTGTGTTGTGATGACAGAAGATAAAATGCTATAGAAATTGGAAGCAATTTAGAGATGCACAAGTTAGGAATTGGAAGTAAAGGAAGATAAAGCCTTTCCTGAATTGGAAGATCTGTAACAAGCAATTATAGATTTTTTTAATATAATGTCAGTTACTTAGGACAGCATCCAATAAGGACTGATCCAGAATTTAGATAACCAGGACATAAAATCAGAGTGGGTTCAGGACTTCTGATTCAGGAGGAAAGGGAGCAGAGAGAAAATAGAGTTTGTGGGAAATGTGCTCGCCCAAAAGCCTGGCCGGGAGGAGTGAGCAGACTGGACCGCAGCAGAGGAGCCCTGCTGCGAGGCCGGCCAGCCTGGAACCCGGCATGCCTGCACAGGGGGACAAGCAGAATCCTCTCACTTCCTCTGTACACAGCTTAGCAAGCCCAGTGGCTGTCCCCCTCTTGAACTGCTAACACTTTTTTTAATGTGGAAGCTGATTTGATTATTAAAGACTAAGAACAATAAATTGAATTAACTTACTATTTATCTGAGTTGTGGTGATTGTCTTTTGCATAAAAAGTCATACTACATTAAAGGATGATCATTTTAACAACTGCAATTTCATGCTATGTCATGGAGTTGAGCACCAGAAATTCAGGTAGGCATTACTGAGATGTCAACCAGGGCTGACATCCGGTTGAGAAGGCCCCAGGTGGTTTCATTCGTATATCCGGTGACTGCAGAGCAGAGTCTGGGAGACAGGGTCATCCTGGCTCAGCCTGGCCTCTTGCTCACTTCAGGAACCAGGTCTCTCTGATGGTCTCCTTAGCAGTGGGCGAGCTTCTTCAGGCTTCAGGATTAAGGTGGAAGCTGAGAGTGCGTCTGAAGCTCCACGCTCAGCTAGTCTACACTACTCTGGGCGAGCCAAGGCTCCAGAGAGGAAAAGCAGACAGGGCAAAGTGGTCCAAGTACACAGCGTCTTCTTGCATCTCCACGGTCGCTAAAACAAAGGAACAAAGGAAATTGATGAATGTGTGTGTGTGTGTGTGTGTGTGTGTGTGTGTGTGTGTGTAAGAGTAAGAAGGGCTGGAACATTAGAATGATTTCTTCTTCTGTAAACGGTCATATGTACAATAATTGAATTATTTGCTTCTCTATTTGACTCCTAGAAGATGAAACACTTGATTTTTCAGGCTTGAAAATATGTTTGTTAGTATTGAGGGCTGGAGCGATAGCACAGCGGTTGGGTGTTTGCCTTGCACGCAGCCAACATGGCCGTCCTGAGTTCGATTCCTCCGCCCCTCTCGGAGAGCCCGGCAAGCTACGGAGAGTATTCGATATGCCAGACACAGTAACAACAAAGTCTCCAATGGAGACATTACTGGGCCCGCTCGAGGAAATTGATGAACAACGGGAGGGCCTTATTAGTATTGAGAAATATAGATAATCTCCCGAGGTTTCAGTTTTCTTCTTAATTTATGATTGAAATATTAATACAATTGTCTCCTTGGAGCACCATGATTCCAAGATATTTAGTCTGTTTGTCTTCTTAAATACATATATTTGCATTTTCTTTTTAAAATGTAATATATTTAAAGTGTCAAAGTATACCAATTCAATCAATACATAAGAACTTGAATATATGTAATGCTATATATTCTTACGTATTTATATTCTGAGTTCCTGCCTCTTGATTTCCAGTAAGTTCTTCAAGAGCTTCTGCATAATTTAACTGCTGTTTATTTAAACATTTACCACTTTAATTATAGACATCTTCCCTCTTTGAAATCTCTTTAGATGTGGAGGGAACCCTTGTAACACATCCAGGCCCATATAATTTATTTATCTATCGTAATTTTTAAGTGTAATGAAAACATTCCTCCATCCAAATTACTATTTGCTCTTTAAAATCCTCTGACCTTCCTATGGCACTTACAAAACATTCTCTGCACATGTAATTTCCCAAAAGTTATTGCATAGAAAGATCACACCCATATTCCACCCCTAGCTAATGCTGGAGATGGAGAACAGTGAATCTTTGTTGCTCAGACCAGACTTAGGGAGGAAAATAAAAAGGTCTGCATTATCATTAAAAATATCATAGACTGGGGCTAGAGCTATAGTACAGCGGGTAGGGCATTTGCCTTGCACATGGCCGACCCAGGATTCGACTCCCAGAATCCCATATGGCCATATGGTCCCCTGAGCACCACCAGGAGTAATTCCTAAGTGCATGAGCCAAGAGTAACCCCTGTGTATCACTGGGTGAGCCCCCAAAAGACATTTCTGAGTATCTTTTAAAACCTATTGGTACATATTGATTTTTTTCAAAGAAGTGGAAAATAATTGTAACTCAGAATATACAGAACTGGGATTAGGAGAAATGAATGTCTCAAATGCCTTTGATGCAGGCAAGAGGAAAGGTGCCAGAGAGGAACCATCTGCAGAATAAAAGCAGAAAGGCTGGTGGAGAAAGTGCAGTGTCCCCGAGAGCAGCAGGATGAGCCTCACGGACAGCTGCAGAGAAGTTTTGGGCATGTAAATCTCATGAAAACAGGTTCATTCGTATTCCCACCAAAATGCTCATGGCCCATTTGCCCCAGGGATTGCCCGTTTCTCTCAAAAGGCAAAACTGAAACGTACTGCAGGTAGACATGCTTTTATCCCAGCCAGGTTGGGAGAGAGTTTGGAAAGTGCGTGTTTCTGCTGAATCATGTCTCCCAATTCATCCACAGAAGCACTCACCTGCTTCACTTGAATGAAGCCCACTCAAGAGGGCAGAAGGAGGCCAGAGGCGTAGAACAGCAGGTAGGGCACTTGCCTTGCATGTGGCAGACCTAGGTTTGACCCCCCAGCGTCCCCATGAGTGACTTCGGAGCACAGATCTGGGGATAAGTCCTGGGCCCCACCAGGTGTGACTCCCCTTCCTCAAAAAAGAGAAGGGAGTAGGTTAACATGAGTCTGTTGGGTGGGCTGTGATTCAGCCGTGCTGTTCCCTGAGGGAAGAGGTTATTGAGAACCATAGAGAGCACCCAGAGACGCACCCAGCGAAGAGGCACAGCAAAGGCCTCGACCAAGAAACAGCCTCCGTGGCATGAGTGATGGCAGGGAGCGTTGGGTGCGTTTCTGAGCTCTAGCGGCCCCTAGTGGTTGTCTGTGATGTCCAGGCATCTGTAGTTGTACCAAACACTCTCAATATTCTCTAAGGCACATTTTTTAAATAGACTTTTTAAAGTTGAGGGAGTTTCATGTTTACAGAAAAGGTGAAAATAGAAGGAGATTTTACATAAGCCCCACTTGGTTTCTTCTGAAAATCACATGATTCTGGGTCCTCTGTTACAATCAACACTCTTGTACCTTACATGAGCTCAAGTACATGCTTCATTTGCACGCCTTACTGTTTTCGAAAAGAATTTATTATTCATCCTTCCTTTCATGCTTCCTTATATTCTCCCTTTCTTTATCCCTTTGTTCCTTTCCTTCATTTTTCCCTTCCTTCATTTCCTCCCTCCTTCCTGCCTTCTTATCTTGCTTCCTTCCCACATCCCTATTTCCCTCCTTCCTTTCTCTTTTCTTCCTGCCTTCTTTCCTTCCTTCCTCCCTTCCTTTCCCCCTTTCCTTCTCCCTTCCATCACTCTCTTTTTCCTTTCTTCCTTTGTTTATTCCTTCCTCCCCCACTCCTTCTCTCCTCCCTTCGTTCCCTCCCCCTCTGTTGTTGGAATGGAATCACACATTTGCTTGTGTTTGCGTTACTCGGTTACAGCATGCTGAAGATCACACTTATCCCAATGGGCAGTGCCCGTAAGTGCTCTCAGCATGTATGAGATGCCCAGGGCCGAGCTGTGAACGTCCTGAGCGTCCATCCACAAGGCCGGTGCTCCAGCACGGGGGACCTGGGCTATGAGTTTCCTCTGCTTTTACCCCATTGTTATCTCTGCCTCAGGGTCCTGCTTAGGACACCAAGGCACTTGCCCGTTGTGTCTTCTGAGGGCTCTCTTGGCTGTGGCAGTTTCTCCGTCAGGTCTTGTTTTGGAAGACTTCTAAGCTCTGTGGAGAACTGCCCCTCTGTTTGTATCATATTCCTTCCTTGCAATGTGTGTTAGGTTTTTGTCAGACTTGGGTTGTGGGTTTTGGGGAGAAAGCCTTGAGCAGTGGGACACAGGTTTCATTCTACTCAGGACCTCAATCACAGTTGCTGACCAACGTGGGGACCTTGATCAGAAGTGCCAGGTTACCATGGTTTACCCCTCCCCCCATATCCCCACAGTAAGACAAGATTCAGCTTCCTTAAAGCTCAGCTGCTTCTTGTTGAAAAGCCTGGATATAGTGACCTTGGTTGGTTTGGACACAAATCTGCATTTTCCTGATGGTTCCACCTGCCATAACAGGGAGGAAGGTGTGTTCTCACACAAACACATCTCAGAAAATTCGCTCCTTGAACTCCCCACCCCAGCTCCAGCTCTAACTTCCCTCCAGTATCCCCTCTCCTCCTCCTCCTCTTCCTCCTCCTCCTCCTCCCCTTCCTCTTCCTCCTCCCCTTCTTCCTCTTTCTCCTCCTCCTCCCCAGCTCCAGCTCTAACTTCCCTCCAGTATCTCTCTCCTCCTCCTCCTCCTCCTCCTCCTCCTCCTCCTCCTCCTCTTCCTCCTCCTCCCCTCCACCTCCTCCCCTTCCTCCGCCTCCTCCTCTTCCTGTCAAGAAGAGCCAAATCAACATCAATCATGTAATGCTTTCCATTATACACGTTCCAGAGAATCAGAAACCACTTTCACTTAAAAGACTGGGAGGCAACAAGTAATGAACCATTGCATTATTCTGCTTCAATTTCCTTTTTTTCTTTTTTTTTTTTTTACGTTGACTGCTAGTTAGTTCCCTGGTCTCTCCCAGAGCATGCCTCGAATGTGGGATATGTGAGTGTGTGTGTGTGTGTGTGTGTGTGTGTGTGTGTGTGTGCATGCTCTTCCATATGCCTGCTCGCCTGTTTCCCCTCAGCCTTGCTTGTTCTGACATATCTGTGTGATTCACGTCTTTGTTGACACACTCAGAGAAGAAAATGCTTTCAAGGAACACAAGAAAGTCAAGGATGCTGCGGGAACCAAGTGTTCCTTTCAGGAAGCTTCTGGTGTGTGTCGCTTGTTGCCGTGTGCGTGCAATACTCCTGGCTAGAGGAGGCTAAGCCTGGCCTTCACTCCTACCAGTTGGGGCCTCAAGATCAGGCAGAGGTGAGTTCTGAGATCCTCTTGAGCACGTGCAGGACCGAGTGCAAACTGAATGCTCGGCGCCAAGGGATATGTGGGGGCTCTTCCAGGGCCCCCGGGTATCATTGCATCCACTGCTATTCTCTTCAGGGCTTAAGGAAAGCCTTTGGTTTGGCCCTAACTCAGCCCCAACTTCTGCAAAGATGATGCCAATCTGTCAGTCCCAGTCATTCTCCTTCCATGTCCCCCCAGGAAGTCAACTCTCCCTGGCTGATATTAGGAAAACTACATGGATCTTTCAGGACACAAGCCAACAGGCTAAATAATGACAACCCTATGGGAATAATCTAAAGAGTTGAGTGGGCTCTAACCCTGCTGACCACTCCAGGAACTGTGGCCTGCTCTTCTGCCTGGTTCTAAGTGTCAGCGTTCGAGGCTGCCAAAGCACTAGACAAAAGGGATGGGAACTGGTCCTCATTTCACACTCAACTTATTGCTTATGTTTTCATAAAGGAGCAAGAACAATTTTACAAGGTTTCGAGTGCATGCACCTGGCTCTGGCTCCGACGTGAGCAAGCTTTGGAGAGATTCGTTGGTTTAATCATCAGCTTAGACTCAAGAGGTGGGTCCTGATTATTCCAGTTTTATCGGGAAGTATATTTCAGCTCAGAGCTACAAAATTAACAGGCCAAAGCTGCCCATCAGCAAGGTTAGTGGGCAGTGCCCAAACCCAAAATCACTCCATTAGCACAACTAGAAATTGGCAGCAGACTCTCCCTGCCCTGGACTGGTCCCAGAGCTCCAACCCAAACAGGCGAACCCTCTCATTTCTGAAATCCGTTTTGAATATTTCCGAGAGCTAACTTCTGTCCCTCCTCCAACCAATCCCTTCTTAATTGCCCAGATATATATTTTTTTCCTTTAAAACTAGAAATGATTGCCTCACTCTGCAGTGTCTTTCCTTTACATATCTATGTAAGATGATCAATTCCTTAAGTTATGCATCAGCAAACTATGGAGTAATGTTTACATGTTACGTATTGCACACTTTTACATAATACACAGTCTGACACAACCTTTTAATTGGAATTTTTTATTGAAAAATCATACAGGTAAAGGGGGTATGGTCCCACCAGCAGGTCAGTCTGTACCTGTGAGGCGAGTGCATCAGCAGCCTGATGATGCCTTCAGACTTCCAGATTCCCTAAAATTGCTGCTGTGCCTTTGGCCAGACCCCAAAAACTTGGGGCAAAGTTTGCCAAGAAAGTAAATGGCCAAAAGTTAGGTATGTGGGAAACACACCCACAAACCACCTCTGGCTCAGCTATATAATTGGAGTCATGGCCTCTCTGTTTCTTGATTGAACTGCTTAATGGCCATGATCCCAGAGACACAGAAACAAATCTCGAAACCCAGTGGCTTTCGGCAGAAATGCATCTGATCCCTGCAGTAGGTTACTGGTGCTGGGCCAACCCAGGTGGAAATAGGTTTCATGCCTTGTCCTGTTGCCCCCAGCGACCCAGTGGCCGCCATCCTTCAGAGGTCACTGGAGAGTCAGGTTTGGGCCCCCAGTGACAAGACGTGCAGGGCCTCACAGGATGGGGGTGAAGCCAGTCCTGTCCTCCCCACCCCAACGAGACCCCAAGTCACCACCCATGAATGGCCTCTCTGGCTCCTGATCAAGCTGCTGAATGGCCATGATCCCAGAGACTCAGAAACAAATCTCGAAACCCAGCAGCTTTTGGCAGAAATGCATCCGGACCCCGCAGTAGGTTACTGTCGCCGGGCCACCCTAGGGGGGAAAGGGTGTTGTCCCTCCGCCTGCTCCCCCTTGGTGGCTCGGTGGCCATCATCCTCCAGAGGCCATTGGACAATCAGGTCTGGGCCCGCAGTGACGAAACTTGTTGGGCCTCACGGGATGGGGGTGGAGCCGGGCCTGTCCTCCCCACCCCGAGACCCCAAGTCATCGCCCACGAACGAATGCCTCTCTGGCTCCTGATCAAGCTGCTCAACAGCCATGATCCCAGAGACTCAGGAGCAAATCTCAAAACCCAGTGGCTTTTGGCAGAAATCCCTCCAGATTTAAGTGTTAAAATTTCGGAATTTCAAAATCACATGGCCCTACTGCAGCCATGCGACATCATGTTATTCATAACCAGCAATAGAACACAAATTGTCTACTGTTGTCTTTTCAGCAGATCTGAGTGTTGGGGTAAAATCTCAAATAATAATGGTGGGTCTGGTGTCGAAATACTGAATGTGATCAAAGTAGAGAGAGAGTATGTGGAAATCATGTGCCCCACAGGTAGGGGGAGGGTGTGGGATGAGGTATACTGGGGTTTTTGGTGGTAGAGAATGGGCACTGGTGAAGGTACGGGTGTTTCATTGTATGACTGAGACTTAAAGCTTTGTAACTGCTCTTATGGTGATTCAATAAAATTATAAAAAATGAAAAAAAAATAGTAAGGTGAAGTTCATGCACAATTCAATCAGCTAATCAGTGGCTGGATAAATAGCAGTACTCCTACATAAAAAAAAAAAAAAAGAAAGAAAAATCAAAAGAAAGATGGCAGCCACACGGGAGCCTTGTGGACAGCAGGTATGAACCGGGGGTCTGGGGGCAACGAAAACCTCATGGGAAGGGGGGGCGTTCTGGCCCATCCTTCATGCCCTACCGAGGTCACCAGTTGCCCCCCATGAGCGGCTCTCCGGCACGGCCACGACTCCAGAGCACAGAAACCAATCTCTTAATTATCTGACTTTTAGTAGAAATACTTCCAGGGTTAATAAGTAAAATAGCAGAAATCCAAAACACTGCTCGACAACATTTAATTCTTGAACCCAGCTGTAGAAAGCAAATCATTTCACAATGCTTTTTCAGCATGTCTGATTTGGTGGTGGGGGGGGGGGGTAAACTCTAAATAATAATGGTGCATCTTTTATCAAAACAATGAATCTAGTCAAAGTAGATAGAGTGTTAACTAGAACTCATCTGCCTCACAGGCATTGGGAGGGGTGGGAGGTGGGGTTTTATTGGGGTTCATGGTTAAAAATAAGTATTGGTAAAGGGAAATGTGTTTGATATTTGCATGACTGAGACCTAAACCTGAAAGCTTTGTAACTTTTCCCACAGTGATTCAATAAATTAAAAAAAAAAAAAAAAGGCCCTCCCGTTGATCATCGATTTGCTCGAGCGGGCTCAGTAACGTCTCCATTGGAGACTTTGTTGTTACTGTGTCTGGCATATCGAATATGTCACGGGGAGCTTGCCAGGCTCTGCCGTGCGGGCGAGATACTCTCGGTAGCTTGCCGGGCTCTCCGAGAGGGGTGGAGGAATCGAACTCGGGTCGGCCATGTTGGCCGCTTGTAAGGCGAACGCCCTACCCGCTGTGCTATCGCTCCAGCCCCCAATTTTTTAATCATTTTTTCAGGGGCACCCAGTGTGCTGCCTACACATTTCATGGGTCTTTTCTGACTTGATAATAACTCAGAGAAAATACAGATTAGCTGATGATGCAGCCATGTATTATTATTATGATTTTGTACCTGCATTTTTACCTGTATGATTTTTCTCTTTTTTTAAAAAATAATTTATTTATTTATTGTGCTCTCCTGGCTGGCTCGGCGAGCACAATAAATAAATAAATTATTTTAAAAAAAGAAAAATCATACAGGTAAAAATGCAGGTACAAAATCATAATAATAATACATGGCTGCATCATCAGCTAATCTGTATTTTCTCTGAGTTATTATCAAGTCAGAAAAGACCCATGAAATGTGTAGGCAGCACACTGGGTGCCCCTGAAAAAATGATTAAGACGTCCTAGATGATAAAACAGAGCATAACCAAGTACTAAATTATAGAAATTAAACCACAGTAGGGATCAGAGGAGAGTGGGAGCCGAGAAGAGCTGTGAAAGGCACTGATGGACTTTTCGAGATCGAGTGGGGCTGGCAAAGGCCCCCAAATCGCTCTGCACAAGGCCAGGTTCCAGACGAAAATGAATAAAACTTTCCTGTCCTTTGTCCAGAAGTGACTGATGACAGGGGGTAAGGCCTGCTGGAGGACACTGATTGGACAGCAAGCAGCCTCCTGCTGAGAGGAGGTACCCAACAGTATGACAGAGGAGAGGGTGGGCTTCTTAGCCCCCACAGCTTCTTCCTTCTAATGGCCTGCCCTTCAGGTTTTTACCTGTTGTTCTTAATAGATACAGCCTGCATGCTGGACTTTTTTTCTTCGTCTTCATTTTTCTAATCAGCAAAGGTTGGGAAAGGCAGAGACACAGAGAATCTTACTCTAATTTTAAGCATGTTTGATTTTATTCTGATATACAGCACTACAAATGCAGTTCTTTGTCTAAGGAACATAAGGGAAGTATCTATGTGAGGTTCATTCTAATCCTGAAATTAGGTCTCCAGAGGGGTGTTAGTTATCTAGGGTCTCCCAGATGACCAGTCAACTACAACTGGATTCCACCCAATCACAGACAACCAGAATAAACCACAACTCTTGTTACCAACACATTTGTGAAAGAAACATGAATCATAGGGAAAGAACAGTTACCTGAAACATTAAATGAGCCATGTGTGTGTGTGTGTGTGTGTGTGTGTGTGTGTGTGTGTGAAGACTGAGTGGAGGATCAGTGGAGAGCATTTTTTAAGAATCCCATAAGCGGAGAAAAATATAATTTTGGATCCCAAAGTTCAATTTCAAAGTTCAGTGTCTTGTTTTTAATTTCACACCAAATTCAATGAACTGAAACTCTTCCCTCTCGAGAAGTTTGAAAAATCACTCAGAAAAAAACATAAAGGAAGGAAAGTCCTCATAATTACTGCACTTATATTTAATGAGCGCTGATACTTGGATATGGGATCTACAGACTGTATTATTTTTGTGCATAAAAAATTCTCTTTAAAACTACATTACTGAGGGGGCTGGAAAGAGCACAGTGGGTAGGGCATTTGCTTTGCACATGGCCACCAGGGTCCGATTCCCAGCATCCCATATGGTCCCCTGAGCATTGCCAGGAGTAATTCCTGAGTGCATGAGCCAGGAGTAACCCCTGTGCATCGCCAGGTGTGACCCAAAAAGAAAAAAAAAACTATATTACTGGGGCCAGAGTGATAGTACAGCTGGAGTACGTTTGCCTTGCCTGAGGAAAAAGCAGGTTCAATCCCCAACACCCATACAGTCCCCTGAGAACTGCCAAGAATGATTTCTGAGTACAGAGCCAGAAATAAGCTCTGAGCACTGCCAGCTATGGCTCAAAACATAAAAATAGGTAAATAAAATAAAAGTGCATATGGTATATAGCATTTCGCTTATTCTATTGTTAAAATCTTTCTGGATCATTTAATGAGTTTTCAAGATACCTTTGTATGGGATGCTCTATTCTACTCAACATAAACTACTCCAATTGCTTCTAGTCAAACAGCCTAGGAGCGCCCTGCAGACACCCCTTTTCTGACATACGGAGTTTTAAAGAGTGACGCTAACCAAAAACTAGATCACGAAAAGTGTAATTTCCTCTTTCTCACTGTGCTCATAGAAATGAAAATAATTAAAATTACGCATATCGTGTCCACCTCTCCCACCAGGTACTGCAGATAATTAGCAACTGCTCCTACCGTGCTCCCATTTACACTAATTAACAAAATCAAATAAGGCTGAAATTTATTGTCCTGTTCAGTGACTCATGAGTCTGGCAGCTGCTACCACCGATGCAGGTGGTGGTGGGCCAAGACTGTCTAAAGGAGAATCTTGCTGCTGATCTCTGAATGAACTTACTCTTGGGGTAGAATATTGTAAAAAATGCCTTACTCTGTTTCCCCAGTGAAAACATTTCAAGAGCAGACTGGAACTAATGTCAAAAGCGGCTGAGGGTCCCAGGCCGGCTGGTGGAGCTGGTGTGCAATAAGTGCATCAAAACCAATCATGTTAGCACTGTCGCAACTCTGGGACCTAAACTAAAATAACGATAGAAATAGAATTTAGTTTAAAAGTAAACATCTAATCTACGCAAACTCCTTCAATAGATGTTTTTGCATTAAAGGAAAGCCAGAAAGATCTGGAGACATCAGCCCCGAAAGAGACACTGCAGGAGACACAGTTATCCTCTCCACAGCTGGTGACAGGGGACAGAAAACAACTCTGCAGGTTGAAGGAGGGATCCAGTTAGCAACCACTGTGCTTTTTTTCATTTTCCATCTCACCCCAAATCTGGAGGGTCTCCTGGAGACCCTCAAGCTCAGATCTTCTCATTGACATTTTCAGTTCAACCACCCACGTGTATGTGGTTTCATCAACAGTGTAAACACCATGAGAAATGGAAATAGTGGAGTGGGTATTGTGAGTAACAAATTTTTAGAATTAATACTTATCCTGGAGCGATAGCACAGGGCTGGAGCGATAGCACAGCGGGTAGGGCGTTCGCCTTACAAGCGGCCAACATGGCCGACCCGAGTTCGATTCCTCCACCCCTCTCGGAGAGCCCGGCAAGCTACCGAGAGTATCTCGCCCGCACAGCAGAGCCTGGCAAGCTCCCCGTGACGTATTCGATATGCCAGACACAGTAACAACAAAGTCTCCAATGGAGACGTTACTGGGCCCGCTCGAGCAAATCGACGATCAACGGGAGGGGCTTTACTTACTTTACTTAATACTTATCCTTAACAATCAAACCAAAAACCCATTATTAATTTATCTTGGATGTCAAAGATGAATTTCAGTCATATTCTAAACCAATACGAAATTGCACCAAGAAAATAGTCAAGACTCTTCACCTGGGTTCAGTGAGACTATATGTGAGCAGGGGTTTCCTCTGTAAGTTCTTCTTGTTTTTAATAGATCACACACAAAGTTGATACAAAACCTGGCATGTACAGAGGATTATAAAGAGAAGAGCAGTTTTCCCTCCACTTGTCTCCTTAGACTGTTAGTTCGCTTCCCAGATGTGATCCTTTGGCAGTTTTCGTGAAAATTTTTTTCTTAAAAAATTTTTTTATTAAATCACAATGAATTACAAAGTCACAGAGTTTTTCATGATTAGGGGTTATCAGGCATACAGTGTTCCAACGCCAATCTTTTGCCAGTGTACAAGCCCCAGCAATGT
The DNA here is from genome assembly GCF_029834395.1 of Sorex fumeus. Classification (NCBI taxonomy): domain Eukaryota; kingdom Metazoa; phylum Chordata; class Mammalia; order Eulipotyphla; family Soricidae; genus Sorex; species Sorex fumeus. The sequence continues at coordinate 22,003,720 of NW_026606065.1, read as the reverse complement.
CCCCAGTTTCCCTCCCGCCCTCCAGCCACCCTAATTTTTATTTATTTATTTATTTATTTATTTTTATTAGTGAGACATCACGAGACACCATGAGGTACAGTTGTAGACTTACAAATTTTTGTGCTTGGGTTTCAATTATACAATGATCAAATACCCATCCCTCCACTAGTGCCCATTTCCCACCACCAGGGATCCCAGTACCCCTCCCACCCTCCATCTCCCCCATCCCACCCTGCCTCTGTGGCAGAGCATTCCCTTTTGTTCTCTCTCTCTTATTGGGTGTTGTTGTTTGCAAAAGAGGCAATGGGTGACAATCATGTTTGGTCTATAGTCTACTTTCAGCATGCTTCTCCCATCCTGGGGGATCCTTCCAATACCCCCCATTTGGTGCTCCCTTCTACATCTGGGCTGCCTTTACCCCTAGAGTGTGAAGCTGACCTCCAAGCCATGGAGTAAACCTCCTGGTATTTATCTCGGCTATTCTTGGGTGTTAGTCTCCTATTTTGTTACTTTATGTTCCCCAGATGAATGCAATCTTTCTATGTCTATCCCTTTCTTTCTGAGTCATTTCGCTTAACATGATACTTTCCATGTAGTACCACTTGTATGTAAATTTCATGACTTCATATTTTCTAACAGTTACATAGTACTCCATTGTGTACTATGTAGTACAGCTGCCCTAATTTTAAAGAGATGTAGGAACAGATATCAGCAACCTTGATATCTATCTCCCTGTGCAAGACTACAACTGGAAAATGACTCCATACTGCGTCCTTCTGTTTCTTTTTCTCTACATATATCTCAAAGATATCTCATGCTGAAACACATAGTGCCCAATAGTATATATATGCACACAAATGGAATGCTCTATCTTTTTCTAACAGGTTTATATTATCACGGGATTCCATACCACCTTCTATTTGACCAAATCTGTTATTGCTTAAACTTTTTTATTTTTTGTCACAGTGTAATTTTACCCTAGCTGTCCTTGTAAATGTAATTTGTTAACATAAAACTAGAAACTATCTGATAAACCCCTAGAAAATAGATGTCATCAATGCTGAACAGACAAGGTTTGTTCTTTTTTACCAATAAAAAAAAAGTTCAAGAAAAAATTTTGATACATTAAATGTCACAATTCTGACAGTTTTTAATGTCCAAGTAAAGAATAAGGAAAATATGAGCCTGTCTGGCTGAGGCATCATATTTTTCCATCTTCCCAATCTATTCAGTGTTGGTGGTATTAGCGACAAACCTACAATTTCCCAAACCCATTAACTACCAAAACAAAGGAAAGATCTGTGAAAGTCAGTAATGTCGAAAATCATGTGTGCTTGGTACAAAATGATTTATCACTATTTGTAGGAGTTAGACACTGCTGAAAGCTTCACAAGAGTAAGGAGAAAATAAAGGAGAAAATACAGGAATCAAGTGTGCATTGCCTAACTTCCTCCAGATCCATTAGAACTCAAAGGACTAATGCAAAACTAACATTTCTGAATATTCCTGCGTGAAGAGCAAGAAGCACAAACAAGATATAAGGTGACATCTCCCTGGTAGCTCGCAAAATATAATTATGGGTCTCTAAGAACAATTTAGACTAACTGCTTTTTAAATGTTTTTTAAAAGAACAGTAAGTTCGTTTCTTAAACCTCTTAGGAATTTACAGCCAATATTTCCCCCAGAAAATGGTAAATTTGTAATTCAATGAAACATTTCTCTAATTTAAAAAATATTGGAAAAGAGATATGTCAAAGGCAAGAATTAAGATGTATCCCAGAAATGCAAACTGAATGGGGAAATGGAAGAGCCATTGCTTTTCTACCTAATCTTCAATTTTCATAAAACAGAGTCTCTAGAACAGCCAACAAAACTAAGAGAACAAAGAACATCATTTTCAACAAAACGGGGAAGAGTCTCTGAATGTCCCAGAGGCCAAGTGAGGAGGCTAAGCCAATTTCAGCAGCAGAGTTGCAAGAAAGAGTTAGCTGTTCCTGACACAGGGGTGACAGCCAGGAGTCACCAACATTACCTCTGAACTGGAATCTTCACTCAGGGTGCAGGACACCAGAACAATATTTGGAACTGGAAGGAGAATCTGAACCACAGGAAACTGACTTGGAAGCACTTTGGCATTAGAATCTTTGAAGTGAATCAAGAAAAGAACCCCATGCTGAGATGGATTAGTGAGGAAATAAAACCTACATATCTTGCAGAGTCTCCTGTCCCCATGCCTGGCTGTCCTCACCAAGGCCCCTCACCAAGGCGAATTGAGTTTCCCTCCCTGCCCAGAGCAGAGCCCGGGCACCTGAAGACCTCCAGAACCAGCCACAGCCATGCTAAGACCGCTCTCCACACGTCCAGACAAGCCTCATGCATGAAGGAACCGGCAGAGGAACCCAGGCATGCAGTTTCTGGGGTTGAGATCTCCAAGCCTGCTCGGATTGGGACTGGGCCTTCTCCACCCAGATCCCCCATCTTCCAGTAGGTAGGCGTTACACCCACCAGCTGCTGCCAGCACCAGGTGGTCCCATCAACGGCCAAGACCCAGAGACTGTAAAACCCAGCTCCCGGAAGCGCGCAGCTGCGAATGCTTCATCTTATTATCTCATTTTTACTTTGGAAAACCTGGCAGGCTACCGAAAGTATCCTGCCCGCACAGCAGAGTCTGGCAAACTTCCTGTGTCGTACTCAATATGCCAAATACCAGTAACAATGATGGGTCTCATTCTCCTAGCCCTGAAAGAGCATTGAATGTGTCTCTTTTAAAATCTCAGGGCTAGGAAGGAGGAGACATTACTGGTGCCTGCTCGAGGCAATCGACAAACAATAGGATGATCGTGATCATGATCTTGCCGGAAATATCATCAGTAAATAATCACTGTATATATCACTGTCCTCCCATTGTTCATCGATTTGCTCAAGCAGGCCCAGTAACATCTCCAATGTGAGACTTGTTGTTACTGTTTTGGGCATATTAAATACGTCACAGGTAGCTTGCCAGGCTTTGCTGTGCGGGCGAGATACTCTCGGTAGCTTGCCGAGCTCTCTGAGAAGGGCAGAGGAATCAAACCCGGCTCGGTCGGGCTGGCTGTGCACAAGGCAAACGCCCTACAGCTGTGCTATTGCTCCAGCCCACCAGTAAATAAATAGAAGTAAAATATTATTAGCAATGAAGGGGGACAGAGGATGTATAGAGCAGATTGTACTGTAGTACTGTCCTCCTGTTGTTCATCGATTTGCTTGAGCAGACCCAGTAACATCTCCATTGTGAGACTTGTTGTTATTGTGTTTGGCATATAGAATACATCACAGGGAGCTTGCCAGGCTTTTGCCGTGTGGGCGAGATACTCTCGGTAGCTTGCTGAGCTCTCCGAGAGGGGCAGAGGAATTGAACCCGGCTCGGCCAGGTCAGCCACCTGCAAAGCAAACACCCTACCACTGCACTATCACTCCAGTCCTAAAATCCACATAAACATATGAGAAAAATTCATTATAAAATTTGAATAATGGTCTACATAGACTTTAAAATGCAATAGGGTCAAAGAAGAGAGAAGAAATAAAAACCAATATTTTAAAGCAAACTGCCTATAATGCATTAAAAATGAAATCTTTGGAAGAAAAGCAATATTGAAAAAAGTAGAAAACACCACCAGTACCAAGATATCAAAATGAATAGAGACATACAAGCCAAGTATGCTCATGGACATGCTTGAAAATAATATAAAATGTTATCTCAAAATTCTTTCTTTTGTTTCATTTTTTTGTTTGGGGGCCTCACCAGATGCACTCAGGGTTTACTTTTGGCATTGTGCTCAGGGATCACACCTGGCAGACTTGGGGGAACCATATGGGGTGCTAGGAATCTAACCCATGTCAGAGGCTTACAAGACAAATGCCTTACTTGTAGTACACTGTTCTATCTCTCTGGCCCAGAAATTAATTCTTAACTATCAAAAATGTAAGAGACTAGAAACAACAGAAATTGTTATAAATAAAATAAATGGAAAACATTTTAAATAAAGAGAAGGATCTTAAAAACAATGTTAAAAATAAAAGACAAAGAATGACCAACATATGTAGAATAGAAGTAAGTCTAAAATAGAAAAATTAAGCCTTATAACTCTAGTCAACAAGACCATAGACTCAACACAACAAGAAAATATTTCAAGGAAAAGACTCAAAATTATATTTTGGAAAATATAATGACACATATGGCAAACAACTTGAAACTTTCAATGCTAAAAGTACCTGGAAATATTATTTAAGTAACTTATTTTGCCATCCAGGCAAAGTTTCTCAAAGTGAAAGATGGTGTAATAGTCATCAGACCTGTTTACTGGTGATGCTTTAGGACAGAAAACAATGGAATAATAATATACTTGGGTGACAAAATATGAGCATAGGATTTTTCACACTTAATTATGGTTGCAGACAAAATATTATAGAAACATAAAATTCTGAGAATTTGTTTCCATAATCTTTGCCTGATGAATCTGTAAAGCACAAGTTTCAAGCTTTGAAGAAACAATAATGGAAGCTTTCACACAATAATGATCACCAGAACATTTTAAAACATGGAAATAAGAAAAAAAGACCATTTAAGAAAGGGGGTGGGGGGACTGATGAAAAGTATAATACAGTTCCTATAGCCTTTTTATGCTAGCTGAAGGAAAAACTATTATGTCAAAATACAAATTGGGGCAGCAAAAAGATAAGATTTTATTATCGTGAAATGTGGCTCCAATCCAGAGCTAAACAGATAAAATATATTAAAAAGAAAAAGGATTAAGGGGATTATGTCCCATTGTATGAAATAATCCCATTAAAGCCAAAACACATTTTCCCAACTGTCAAAAATGCTGGAGAGGAAGTGAGTCTGGGCAATGATCATTGAAGCTCCCTTTCAAGTGTTTATCACCTCAACTGAAAATAATGAGCTGGTCTGCAGCGTCACCAAGGGTATTAAGTCCTCCCCGTCCTAAACCCACGGGAATGTTCTTCCTTGCGCTGACCTCATCTTCCACAGGGGAGCACCTCGCAACTCCCCAAGGACTCTGTTGGGTTTAATGCACTCATGGGACCATATGGCCCTTTCTGAATTATAGCCCCGGTGTGAAAAGAGGTTTTTATAGCACTTGCACCAGCACCGCCCCACACAGCATGCGTCTGCACGCAGAAGGTGTATAGTAATTCCAAGCTGGGGAAACTCGTGACTCAAGGAGGGCTTGGAGCTCAACTCTGGCATGGTGCAAGGGTGTGAGGGGCAAAGCAAGAGGCTGTGTTGAGGCTGGCCAGCACGATTTAGGAAATCCCGAAAGGTCTCCAGTCAGACAGCTGCCTTGTCCCAAATGTCTGACCTGCTTGGAGAGAAGCCAGAAGCGGGAATGGAAGCACAAGATCACGAGATAACAGGCTTGCTCTCAGGGTCAAATCAGGATCAAAGACCACAGGCTTAAGAGGGAAAACAGGGACAATCACTTGCCTTGTATGTGGCCAGACCAAGCTCAATCCCCACGGTTCCGACAAGCACCGCTGGGGGGACCCCAGAGCACAGGGTTAGGAGCAAGCCCTCAGGTGTTTAAGCCTGTCTGGCCGCTGGCTCTCTAGGCTGGGCTGCCTTCCAACAGTGTGCCCAAGAGCTGGGCCCCAGCGCTGGTGTGTCCAGTACCCAACAGTCGGCTCTTCCATCCTCCTCCTGAAAATAACCCCCACAAACAATGAGATATCATTTCACACCACAGTGACTGGCCTACATCCAAAAGAACAAAAGCAACCAGTGCTGGCGCGGATGTGGCGAGAAAAGGACCCTCCTTCACTGCTGGTGGGAATGCCAACTGGTTCAGCCCTTTTGGAAAACAGTATGGCCGATTCTCAAAAAATTAAAAATTGAGCTCCATTTGAATTTGACCCAGCAATACCACTCCTGGGAATATATCCCAGAGAGGCAAATAAAGTATAGTCAACGTGACATCTGCACTTGTTTGTTCATTGCAGCACTCTTTACAATAGCCAGAATCTGGGGGAAAAAAACCCGAGAACAGATGTCTGGTTAAAGAAACTTTGGTACATCTACACAATGGAGTACTATGTAACTGTTAGAAAAGATGAAGTCATGAAATTTACACACAAGTGGTACTACATGGAAAGTATCATGCTAAGCGAAATGAGTCAGAAAGAGAGGGATAGACAAAAAGATTGCATTCATCTGGGGGACATAAAGTAACAAAATAGGAGATTAATACCCAAGAATAGCCGAGATCTGTACCAGGAGGATTACTCCATGGCTTAGAGGTCAGCTGGGCATGCTAGGGGAAAAGGCAGCTCAGATAGAGAAGGGAGCACCAAATAAAGGGTGTTTTGAGGATCCTCCCAGGATGGGAGATGCATGTTGAAAGTAGACTATAGACTGAACATGATTGCCACTCATTGCCTCTTTTGCAGACCACAACACCCAAAAGGAGAGAGAGAACAAAAGGGAATGCCCTGCCACAGAGGCAGGGTGGGATGGGGGGTATGGGGGGTGGGAGGGATACTGGGACCCGTGGTGGTGGAAAATGGGCACTGGTGGAGGGATGGGTGTTTGATCATTGTGCAATTAAAACCCGAGCACAAAAATTTGTAAATCTACAACTGTACCTCATGATGTTTCACTAACAAAAATTTTTTTAAAAAATGTAAATGATGGAGAATGGGCACTGATGGAGGGATGGGTGTTGGATCATTGTATAACTAAAACCCAAGCACAAAAATTTGTAAGCCTACAACTGTACCTCATGGTGTTTCACTAACAAAAATTTTTAAAAAAGGGAAAAAAAGAGAAAATACCCCCCACTCCCTGAACACAGGAAAGCGTCTCCACTTCCCAAATCAGTTCTCAGCATATGAAGAGAGTTGCCATACCCCCTGCACATTTTCCTGAATCCATGTCCAGGCTTTATTCACCATTCTTCTCTCATTGTCGCTTTATTCTCAATTTTGCTCTCCAAAGAGGTGCCCAGGAAGGACTGGTGTCAGCGCAGAGGTGAAACTGATTCCCACATGCAAATGTATTCCCTCCCCATCTGACACTCCAGCCTCTTGGGGGTCAACTCACCTGACATCCTGGAGTTACTCCAGAATGTTGCTGACACGTGCTTTAATTTGGATCTATGCAGAGTTAAAGATCAGACGATGGGCATTTGAGCAGAACACAAGGTAATTGTCACAAAAATCTAGTGCTTAGATTCCATGACCTAATAGGAAAGTATCAGGTTATGTCAGATCCAGAGCTATATTGAAATTTAAAGGCAGTTATAATGTCAAAATGGAAAATCATATTTGTGGGACATGATTTATGCGTCCTACCTAGATAAAAAGGCTCTGCACATTATTCCACTGTGCTCATTGTATCAGAAAGTCCAAATAACACGGTGACTCACTGGCCAGATTAAATGTCTAAAAGAATAAATAATGGGAATTTACTTCTATGCATTGTGTTTGTTTCTTTATAATTGGTAAAGCTGTCTTGTGGACTCTTGCTTCCAACCTCCTTTGCAATATGTAGTGTTGCAAAATGGAAAGAAATGTGCTCCAATTTAGTAAACATATTCCAAAGCAAAATCTATAGTTTTCTTGGGCTTAATGAGCCAATTTATATACAGCCCTATCCCAGCTATCTGAAATTGGCTTAGGTCCCTGATGCCCATCTTTCTCATTATAATTGTTCCAACCTATCAAGAATCATTCCATCACAGCCATGTCTTGGAGGCTTGGCAGGGCCTGTGTGAGCCAGGTCATCGCACGGGCCTCCGGGATAGTAATTAATAATAAACAGCATTGACACCGGACTCTCATCTTCAAAGGACTTTGCAAACACTCATTAACCCACATATTAACCCTCTTCAAGTAAGCAAGCAGGAATTAGCATTTGTTTTATGAATGGGAAACTGACTGGTGGTAAAGCTGCAACCACAAGCTTGTGATGACTCACCGGTGCTCTCGGGTTTTTCCCACTGCATTTCAGTGATGGTAGAACAAGTTTTCCCTGCTCAGCGCAGGAGACCTCTTGGTCTGGATGATTGCTCCAGCGGGGCCGGTCACACAGCACAGTCTTGACGATTAAGACTCTCCAGATATGGCCTCACTCCGGGCATGGGGCTAAGGGCACACAGAGCCATCCCCAGCTGTCAATCACTGCCGGAATAAAGGACACCAAGAGATGGGAAAGGCCTGTTCCATGAGGCTTTCCTCTGTGAACATGATTCTTTCCCCAATGCTCAATGCTGGTGTGCATGTCACAAATCCACTGCATGAATTACTTTTACTTCTCACTCTGGACACAAGCAGTGGCTGACAGAATAGAGTGCCATCGACACACACACACACACACATACATAACACACGCACACACATCCATGTGCACTCACAGACACACGTGTTTGCTCCTGAAAGCAATCCTGTCAGACAGGTACGGCCTCTTCCGTGTGAGAGAAAACAGAGCAAGGGAAGGCGCAACACACTTCACCGGAGCCATCATACTCAGGCTCAGACATTCCTGCTTCCTGTCCGCAGTGGCTTCCAGATCTGCGTGTGTGCCCATGCTCATTACAGCAGTCTTTCTGAGCAGACATTAATTCTTATTTTAGATGCACCAGTGTAGATGTCTTTTAAAATAGTGATAATGTATCTAACGCATGGAGATTGCTCAGGAGCTGGAGCACATATCTTTTTTTTTAAGATATTGAGTATTTATTCATTTCACAGATATATATTTATGTACAAACACTGAATTTAGTAATTTTATTTTATTTATTTGTGCTTATTTTTATTTTGCTTTTTGGGTCAACCAGCAGTGCTCAGGGGTTACTCCTGGCTGGCTCTACACTCAGGAATCACTTCTGGTGGTGCTTGGGGGACCATATGGGATGCTGGGAATCGAACCTGGGTCAGAAACATGCAAGGCAAATGCCTTACCCACTGTGCTATCTCTCCAGCCCCTGGAGCACATGTCTTGCTTGCAGGAGTCAGGTATGACCCCTAAACATCACTGGGGAGCCCCTACCCTTACTACTAATCCAGGAGTAGGGACTACTTTATGCTGAACAAGTTAGTTTTAACATGTTTTAATATACAACAGATTCCTAAATGGGATTAAAGATTCATTGGTGAACAAGAATCTTTAATGTGTGACCCCCAAACAACCATATGGTGATATCATGGGTAGGGGGGAAAAAGAAAAGTTTTTATAAAGGTGTGGTGACAATCTGCAGTCCAGAATATAGCTATGAAACCCATACTCAACAGAGACACTGTGAAGCATAAAATGCACACATACCATTGTTCATATCCTTGAAAAGCCACATCAGAAGATACCAGATAAATGGGTTATAAAGTAAAAAGCTAAAGGATTCCAAAAACCTTTTTTTTTTTTTAATAATTACTAGGTAGCTGGGAAAAGAAGATTCATCAGGAACAGAGAGTGGTGCTGGATCAAACAGGCTGTGGGTGGGGACTTCGGAGTCAAGCAGGATTTGGAATTTGGGCATGAGCAGAGTTGGTGCTCACAGGAGCACTGCGGTGAGCAAGAGGGTGCAGGTGGCCTGGAGAATGCCCCAGCCATGAGTCATTCTGGCTAAAACCGGCTAAACCAGTTGGGATGAGGTTGAAAACTTAGTTTGTGGCCAGGTTGTGCGTGTATCAACATTCACTTGAATGTTTTCCTAGTGAGACTTACGGAGCAAGTGATGAAGAGGAAGCATTTCTCTAGGGCCACCAGAACACTAAACGCTGTAGAAAATTTTGACACCCATGAACTTGCTCCATCCTTGAAGGATCTGTAAGAGAGGTGAGAGGTTGAGATGCAATGAGTTTTTAATTGCTTCTCTCATCCCCAGACTCCCTTGAGAAGCCATTTGCTTACCTGTTCTCCAGGTTGTGGGTTATGTTCATTTGCTTGCAACAATGGGACCAATGAATCTTTAATCCCATTTAGGAATCTGTTGTATATTAAAACTTGTTAAAACTAACTTGTTCAGCATATACAAAATAATGTACTGTAGCACTGTAGCACTGTCTTCCTGTTTTTCATCGATTTGCTCGAGCGGGCATCAGTGACGTCTCCCCTGTGAGACTTGTTGTCACTGTTTTTGGCATATTGAATATGCCACAGGGAGCTTGCCAGACTCTGCCGTTCGGGATACTCTCAGTAGCTTGCCGGCCTCTCCGAGAGGGACAGAGGAAACAATCCTGGGTCAGCCACATGCAAGGCAAATGCCCTACCAGTTGTGCTATCGCTCCAGCCCATAAAAAAATAATAAAACAAATAATTTAATTTTATGATTATTTTTAATGCACTTCAAAAATAACCAAGTAGACTTTTGTAATTGGTGGGGATTTTTTTCCTTAGGTGGCTATAAAAAGAAAATACTTGGAGTTGTTATTTGCAAGTGCAACTCAAATAAATATTTTGGAGTTATGGATATTGATCTGACATCAAAAATATGCAAACAAAACAACTGTCAATGTAACTTATCACTTGTTCAGAATCATTCTGAAATATCTGTAAGTTTGGAACTTGAATTTCCCTACAGGAATTTTGATATCATGAATAAATACGGGGTTAATCTTATGACAATCATCTTGATATTTATTTAGAATACTACTTATATGTTCTTCATTAAATTGCTTTATTTTAGCTAGGGCACTTTATTTTCTCTCCTTTACCTGAAAATATATGGGAAAATTAAAAATGAAGTTGCACAGTTTAGTGTCAAAACAATTCAATGCTCAATAATGACTCTGACCTTCACATCAGTGATTGTGCTTAGCAAGCCCATTTTTGCGAAAATGCTCATCTTGTTTTCACTCAAAGGCCTTCATATTTCTGCTTTGTTTTGATTTTGGTTTTTTGGCTTTTTGGGTCCCACCCGGCAATGCTCAGGGGTTATTCCTGCCTCTGCTCTCAGGAATTACTCCTGGCGGTGCTCAGGGGACAATATGGGATGCCGGGGATCGAACCCTAGTCAGTCGCATGCAAGGCAAACTCCCTTCCCACTGTGCTATTGCTCCTGACCCCATATTACTGTTTTGAAAGGACTACTAATTACCTTTTTTTAAATCTATTCATAAGTAAGGCCCTCCCGTTGATCATCGATTTGCTCGAGTGGGCCCAGTAACGTCTCCATTGGAGACTTTGTTGTTACTGTGTCTGGCGTATCAAGTCCGCCATGGGGAGCTTGCCAGGCTCTGCCGAGCAGGCGAGATACTCTCAGTAGCTTGCCGGGCTCTCCGAGAGGGGCGGAGGAATTGAACTTGGGTCGGCCATGTTGGTTGCGTGCAAGGCAAACGCCCTACCGCTGTGCTATATCAAAATCATTTTTTTAAACTTGGCTTCTTTTGTAATGATTGAAACAAAAGATATCTAAACCTGCAAGTTCTGGAAAGAACTGTTTGTTCTTGCCAGTCTTGCATCTCTCCTCTAACTCGGCCTTGGAGTCTCAGGCCATGCACTTAGGAGCAGTGTCTGAAGATGTCCTTGTTGAGGACGGCTTTGTTCAAGGGGATGAGCACGGAGCACCTGTGGGCATGAGGTGATTATAAACTTTCACCAAAGACTTGATCTTGGACCTTTTTGCAGTTTTCTTCTTGCCCATGGCAGCTGTCACTTTGTGGAGAAAGGGCTCAGTCCCAGCCACAGGGAATGCTGTAGGGGCCGCGTGAGTCTGCTCTGCATCCCGGGCAGGATCTGCACCAGCTTCAGGAATTCATGGACTTAACCACCTCGACAGCAACCACTTGGGCCTCCAAATCATTTCTTACTTTCTGTGGGGATATCATGGTAAATCTGTAACTCCCCAAACTATCTAAAATCATCCTTTCTGGTTCTTCTATATTTGTTGTTGCAAAGTAATAATATATACTGTTTTCTTTATTGAAACACAATGGTTTACAAAGTTGTTCATAATAAAGTTGTTAAAGCTATTCAATGTTTCAATACCAAATAAATAAATAAAATCGTCCTTTCCCCCCAAAAAAGAAGCACAGTACAGATTTCCTATGCCACTTAGGAGCTGCTTAATAGCTATGAACAATAACAGGTTTCCAGGAAGAAGAAGGTAAATTGCAGAATGAAAAGTCAGGGGTTGAGGGGCCAGTACAATTACTTCAATAACTCTAAAGACCATTGCTAGAATCATAATGACAAAAACGTACCTTCACCACTTAAGTTATAAAGCATAACATTTAAGCAACACATAGAGCTGAATAGTATTTTTGCCCTTAAATATTATGACACCCATTTTCTAAGAATTCAAAGACCTGTATTACTCACTGAATTCAATTTTCTTTTACTTCTTAAGGAGGAACTTCTTTTTTTTTTTCCCCGTTTATTTATTTATTTATTTATTTTCCCTTTATTTTATTTTATTTTTTTTTCCTTTTTTTTCCCCCTTTATTGTATTTTATTTTTTTTAACGTTGTAGATTTACAATATTTTGTGCTTTGGTTTCAATTATACAATGATCAGATACCCATCCCTCCACCAGTGCCCATTTTCCACCACCATGGATAATATCCCTCCCACCCCCATCCCCCCATCCCCCCTGTCTCTGTGGCAGGGCAATCCCCTGTGTTCTCTCTCTCCTTTTGGGTGTTGTGGTCTGCAAAAGAGGCATTGAGTGGCAAACATGTTCAGTCCATAGTCTACTTTCGACATGCATCTCCCCTCCTGGGAGGATCCTCCAAACATCCTTTATTTGGTGCTCCCTTCTCTATCTGAACTGCCCTTTCCTCTAGGATACCCGGCTGGCCTCTAAGTTATGGAGTAATCCAAGGAGGAACTTCTTACATTCAACACTAGGTATCAAATTCTTAAATCAAAAAAAGAAAACTCTAAGACAGTATTGCTATTCTTTGGGTTGTTGTTGTTAGTTGGGGGTCAGGGAGTCGTAACCACAGGCTTGATAAGTGCCAGAAAACCAGTTCAGGAATCAACTCACACACTCAAGGCACATGCTCTAACACTTGCACCATATCCCCAGGAATCAAACTCACATATGCAAGGCACATGCTCTAACACTCGCACCATACCCCCCGGAATCAGATTCACGCACGCAAAGCACATGCTCTAAACTTGCACCACACCCGCAGGAATCAAATTTACACACTCAAGGCACATGCTCTAACACTTGCACCATAACCCCACCTAGACATGCTCTTCCTTAAGACTATTAGAGCTTTGATGATTTTATCATCGTGGCTTAAAACTAAAATCAGAAATGCAAGTAACAGACATGTCCAAGAATTCATTTTGGATGTCCAAAATTCAGGAAAGTTTTGCTTTCCTTTATCTCGTAACAAAACAGTATGCCCTGCACCAGGCTTGGGTTAGTCCCTCTGTTAATGCTGCCTCAGTTAGCAGCTGGTAGAAGCTCAGTAGCTGCTTCCAAATGTCTGTGCAGAAGTGTCTGCCCAGCTATAGGGAAGTAAGCCAATAGCGACTTGTGTTGTTGGAGGAATGGTAAGGTGATTTACCTGGAAGGGGCATCTGTTTGGCAAGTAATTTGTTCATATTTTAATTAGTCTTAGAGTTTAATAAAAATGCAAAATCAATAAAAGAAAAACTTACTTACATAAGAGAGAAATAGCATGCATGCAATTCAAAAGGCTGATGGAAATGAGAAGCCATTCTTCGACCAAACCACTGCTCACAGGCAATGACCCTCCTCTGTGTTTTTCCACCAGCTGTCCACCCAGCCATCTGACTCGCTCAACTCCTCATCGTAGAAACAAAGCACACCTGAGTGTTCTTTATAGACTGACAGATACTGATAGATGCTCAAACTGTTCTTGGGTGTGCCTGATGGTATCACTGTATCACTGTCATCCCGCTGTTCATCGATTCACTCGAGCAGGCTACAGTAACGTCTCCATTCGTCCCAGCCCTGAGATTTTAGCAGCCTCTCCTTACTCGTCTTCCCCAACAACCCTGTTGGAGGCTCTTTCAGGGTCAGGGGAATGAGACCTGTTTTGTTACTGTTTTTGGCATATCTAATACACCATGGGGAGCTTATCAGGCTCTGCCATGCGGGTGGGATACTCTCGGTAGTTTGCTGGGCTCTCCAAGAGGGAGATATAGAGATAGAGATAGAGATAGAGATAGAGATAGAGATAGAGATAGAGATAAATAATTTCCCTCTATGATTTGTTGCCTATTGTCTGTGCCCAATGGTAGAGCTGGAAAAGACTCCAAGGTCAGCATGTCGATATTCTCCTGAGCAACCATGGCAGGTGGTTTTGGCTTTAACAGGGTCAGATCTGGGCAAGAATGAAGATTTTTACTATCAGATCAACACAACGTTCACCACTCTAGCCTCGTGTCTTTCTTTAATACTTTTTCCTTCAATTCTCTTTCTGAGTTTCTCAACCAAACACTTCTTCCATTCTGCCTCCCTTGAAATCTTGTGTCCACGTGACATACAATGACCTCACCTGAACCTCAGATGAAGGGACAGCAGTACTCATCTGGCTTCAACTGTGCAACAGTGGCTATCTCTGAAGGCCACTTGGAACATTCATTGCCATTGTTTCTTCTTTTTAAAGGAAGTTCCACTGCATGAATTACAAGTTTTCTTCTTTCAGGATGGTCTCTGGAGACAGAACAGAGACACTCAGACATAGTGGAGATTCTCCTACAATACAGCCTCTAACAAACTCAGGCTGTCCAGAGCCCTGGAAACAGAACAGAACTGTCTGCCTTTGTACCACAAGGGTCAACAAGACACCAAAAACCAGCATATGGTATGTCTGAGTCTGCTTTGAGGAGTTTTAACTGAGATCTAAAATTCTTGAGAAGCATCTGAAACAAACAAAAATTCACATCAACAGACCCTAAGGTGGTTCCAAGCATGCTGTATTCATGACAGGGCCAAGGATTATTGAGCAGACGACAGTCAATTGTGGGAGTGTTGAGGCACAGGCAGAGGCAGAAAGGAAGCAACATTTTATATAATAAAATCAAACCATTTATTCTGTAAATAAAATTATCAGTGTTTCAGGAGAGTGTCATTTTTGCTCCTATTAGCAACATAAGAAAGTTCAAGTTGCTCCAAATTCTAGACTATTTTTGTTCGGTGTCAGAATTCAGGTAATGAAATGCTAAGAAATGATTTGGGGAGACTTTAGGTTTATCTCATGCGCCAAGATGTTTTAAATATCACGGTAATTATCTGTCCCGTCAAGGCAGTCTCCCTACGACAAGTCACTCCGAACCAGGGTCACCAGGACTGGCTCACTGGTGAGTGCTCCCTCCTTCCTTCCAGGTTCCAGAGATCTATTTCAAAAAACATACCTCGAGTTCTTCCTGATGGAAGCGCTGTAAGCGTCAGTGGTCCTTTAAAAGACGCCCTACACGCTCAAAACAAGGGTCGCTGCAGAGACACCAAAGGCTTCGTTAGACAATGTTCGATGTAATCTTAAGACAAAAGCCAGGAAATGAAACTAGCAATTTAGAAAATCCTTTCTAAAATGCATCGTGAGGAGAAACATCAGCAAGAGAATATGGGGCTGTGTTGAAGTTGAGGCAAAATCTCTGAAGGACCCCAAGAGAGAAGGAATCTGTGACCCCGAGAGAGAAGTAATCTCTGGCCTTCATCCCCTCTTACTCACTGAAATACAAACTGACTGGAGGTTGGGTCTTTTTAATTGCTTTTATGCCCATTTTTATTGTCATTTTCCAGAAGTCGAACAGTTCCCAAACTCCCAGTTGTTAGCAATGAAAGGAGACAAGGAGAGGACCACTGTCCCACAGGTCGTTTGTGAGAGTATGAGCTCCCAGTGTGATGATGTTTGGAGAGGGGGTCTTGGAGAAGCATAAGATTAGATGAGATTGGGAACCCCATGAAGGAACTGTTAAAAGGATCAGAACTCAGGAACCACCGCTATGGACGTCTGCACTAAGCTGGGCAGGCTAGAGAGCCCTTCCTTTAGGGGGTGCTATAAATCTGACCTCAAATATTCTGAGATAGGAAGGTTGAATTTGAAAGTTTAGAAACTGGCGCTAGGAGTAAGCTCTACACATCACAGGTGTGACCCCAAACCAAAAATATAAAAAATAAGTAAGTAAATAAATAAAAAAACACAGATGATTGGTGGCACAAACAGAATTCAGCCCATGACGATTTGATTCTAAAGCTTCAGATCTACGTACCCTTCACAGCCGGCGGTTTCCCTGAGCACTGTATCCATGTCTTCAACCAGGAAAACATTCGCTTTTGTCAATTCCAACAATCTTTACCTGTCGCTGTACTCAGAGTGAGTTCCTTGTGGACAGGCTCTCTTAATGGTCTACTGTCAAGGATGTGGAGGAGTGGTCCAGTGCTGTATCCCAAGCAGAGCTGGGGCGGGAGCCACAACAGGCAAGGCACTGGCCTTGCTCATGGCCCACCCGGTTGGCATCTCCAGATGGTTCCTCATGCACCCTGGGAGTAATTCGTGAGTGCAGAGCCAGGCACAACCCCTGAGTACTGCCAGGCATGGCCCGCAAATGCTCCACATCATTAATCATCAGGGAGATGCAGATCAAAACCACAATGAGATATCACTTCACACCACAGAGACTGGCCCATATCCACAAGAACAAAAGCAACCGGTGCTGGCGTGGATGTGATGAGAAAGGGACACTCCTTCACTGTTGGTGGGAATGCCGACTGGTTCAGCCCTTTTGGAAAACAGTATGGACTATTCTCAAAAAATTAGAAATTGAGCTCCCATATGATCCAGCAATACCACTCCTGGGAATATATCCCAGAGAGACCAAAAAGTATAGTCGAAGTGACATCTGCAATTGTCTGTTCATTGCAGCACTCTTCACAATAGCCAGAATCTGGAAAAAACCTGAGTGCCCAAGAACAGATGACTGGTTAAAGAAACTTTGGTACATTTACACAATGGAGTACTATGTAGCTGTTAGAAAAGACAAAGTCACGGAATTTACATACAAGTGGTACTACATGGAAAGTATCATGTTAAGCGAAATGACTCAGAAAGAAAGGGATAGACATAGAAATATTGCATTCATCTGGGGAGCATAAAGTTACAAAATAGGAGACTAACACCCAAGAATGGCCAAGATTAGTACCAGGAATTTTACTCCATGGCTTGGAGGCCAACCACACATACTAGGGGAAAAGGGAGCTCAGATAGAGAAAGGAACACCAAATAAAGGTGTTGGGAGGATCCTCCAGGATGGGAGAAGCATGCGGAAAGTAGACTATTATAGACTAAACATGATTGTCACCCATTGCCTTTTTTGCAAACCACAACACCCAATAAGAGAGAGAGAACAAAAGGGAATGCCCTGCCACAGAGGCAGGGTGGGAAGGGGGGCTCGGGGGTGGGAGGGATACTGGGATCCGTGGTGGTGGGAAATGGGCACTGGTGGAGGGATGGGTATTTGATCATTGTATAAGTGAAACCCAAGCACAAAAATGTGTAAGTCTGTACCTAAATAAATAAATATAAATAAAAAACAACAACAACAACCAAAAACTTCCAAACAAAAAAAAACTTGACAACATTGAAAACAAGAGATCCAAACGATAATGACCAAACTTAAAATGTGCCTTTCAAAGGGCCAGGCTATGAAGGTCCCTGATGGGGGGAACCTGGGGACACTGGTGGAGGGGAGTGGTGGGGTTGGGGCCAGAGCATCATTTGTCTAAAACCACTATCTGTAACTTTGTAAATCACAGTTCTTGAATAAAAGTGTTTTTTTTTTTAAAATTTTTCTAAAGAACTTAATTCAGTGGCTCAAAGTGAATGGGAGTGACTGTTAGCACAGCAGCCCTATTAATGTGTTCACAAAGCACGGGTGCTGAGACGATGCATGTGTGTTCAGTGGCCGAGAGCCACCTCCCATCCTCCCCAGGCCGCCCCAGCAAAGACTGAAACAGGAGACCCCAGACTGATGGTAAAAATGGCCCATTTAGTGCAGAGCTGCTAGCATACTTATAGAACATCTGAAGGGGTAAGAGGTATAAGACTGTATGTCCCTGTGATTTATAGGGGTAAATCATTCCAGTAGATGCAGTTCTCTGGGGGAGATAAACTCAAGGAGACTCTCTGTCCCCCCAGGGACATCTATATTGCTTTCCTCTTTCCCTCTAGCCATACATATGTGTGTGTATAAATAGATATCTCAAACAATTAAGTAAATTAATCAAATAATTAAGTCTACTTCTTATCAATACTTGCGATTGTTTGGATAAACACTGTAGCACTGTAGTGTGTAAACACAAAAAGAGCACAGCAGTGGCAGCAGTCTATTTGTCCCACCGCCAGCGTTTGGCCGCTTCCCCCACACTGGGGAGGTAGATGGCGAGGGCCAGGCTGGTTGGTCTTAGTCGCAGTTTATTCCAATACTCTCTCTGTTCATTCCTGTCTCTCTCCTCTGCCTCCCCCATGCTACTTCATTCTCCTTCTCGATTCCCCTTCCTCCTTCTTCTCTGGAGTCTCAATTCTGATCCCCCAGCTCACTCTTACATTCTGGTTAAATCCCAAAGCATGAGGGGTTGGGGCTTACACATAGGTGTGGGTCACAATCAATAGGGGTAGAATGCTTTCCCTCGGGGGAAAGCCGCTTCTAGGACAGATACTCTCTCAGCAGGATGACCCACCCTAGAGCAGAATCCCATGGGTGTTTCTCCTTTCCTTGTCCAACAAACATATAAGCATTCATAATATAAATCATTTTGTATGGATACAGTAAGAAATACCTTAAACTTATAGAATTGCTCTCCTAGGGCCATCTCAATCTCAGACTACAGTGCTCAGGCCAAATAGTCTTTCCTATTCCTAGCAGGGTCCTAGTTTCGTCATTACTTTGGATCATGACAGCATTTGTCTATGATCAAACTCTTAACTTATAGTTAAAAATCGTGGCACTCTGGCCTGGCCCATTTCGATGCCAGGGTAGCTCGCTGCTTGCCCTGGGTCCATTCAGTCCCTCGTCGGGTCCCTACTTTTGGGGTGTTAGGAACCAAGGGCAACTGAGGCTTAAGTCGAGAAAGCAGATGCCCAAGAGTGAGTAATTCTCAAAGCTGATTAAATCCTAAGT
This sequence comes from Sorex fumeus, assembly GCF_029834395.1. NCBI lineage: Eukaryota > Metazoa > Chordata > Mammalia > Eulipotyphla > Soricidae > Sorex > Sorex fumeus. The sequence goes on along the minus strand of NW_026606065.1, from coordinate 21,984,627 downwards.
TACAAAAGCATAATATTAACTGTCCTTCTGTATCTCTACGAAAAGGACATTTCATTAAACAATTCAAAAGACATAAGGAGAGGAGAAAGGCAATATTTCACTCATACATATAAAATCATAGATTTCTGAGGAATCTAACCTTACAAGTTAACAGAGTCTGATTAGGGGGAAAGCTGATTAACTGGTTGGGGAGGAGAGCATAGGGAAGAATTTACAGATAAACACAATGGAATGGAAGCGCCTCAGGAGCACTGCGATGGGTGTAACCTGATAAACCTAAGCTCCTAGTGGAGAAAGGGAGAAAGGACAAAGCAATGTCATCCTACACTGTAGCACTGTCCTCCCGTTGTTCATCGATTTGCTCCAGCGGGCCCAGTAATGTCTCCATTGTGAGACTTGTTACTGTGTTTGACATATTGAATACGTCACGGGTAGCTTGCCAGGCTTTGCCGTGCGAGGGGGATACACTCAGTAGCTTGCTGGGCTCTCTGAGAGGGCGGAGCAATTGAACCGGGCTTGGCTAGGGCAGCAACGTGCAAGGCAAACACAAATACCCTACGGCTGTGTTATTGCTCCAGTCCAGGATAAACACAGTAAGAGATAAAGATCCCAAACTTAGTTCTCCGGGCTCTGAGTTCACTGAGAGCAAGCAAGGCTTTTACTGTAAATCCCAGACTAAGTCCTCAGGCCATTTAAGCTTGTCCTTCCCCATGGGGGTCCTGTCCATTAACTCACAACAGCTTGCATCAAGCTGCTTTTATACTTTCTGGCCCTCAAATTTTGAAAAATAATAAAACCATACGGTAGAAGAGATAGTAGAGGGGAGAGGGGGTGTCCTACATGCTGCTGACACAGTTCCACATGGTCCCTTGAGAACTACCAGGCACCATCTAGGCGGACCCCCCCTGCACTAATTCCTGGCACTGCATGGCCAGAGCAGGATGGTCCCCGTGGGTCATTTGGCCAGGAATGACTGAAAAAGGCCTCTAGCCTCTTGGGCACTGTTTTGGAAACACAGACAGCCCCAAACAGCCAGTGTTACCACTGGTTGTGGCAAAATGATGCACTTTTTTCTCCATTACATCTATCTGTGTTCCCAACATATTATAAAAGTGAGTCTAAATTCTTTAATAAAACTCATCTACTATTGTAAAATATAAATAACCTTAAATAGGAATCTATTTGATCCTTAAATAGGAATCAGTCAAAAATTACACAGGTATCACAACATCAGACTAAAGTAACATGAATTTCCTTAAAATGAACACATTAAAGCATTACCTTGGTAACATATTAAATACTTTATTTAAATAATAAGAAAACTGCATAAATTTGTTTGGATAAAATTTCTTATTACTTACATCAAATTTACAACTTGCAGATAACAAATTCCAAGCAGTTTAGTGTCATAACAATAGTTCATCAAAATGTAACATTGGTATATAAATTCAGATATATTATATGATATATAGTTTAAATAACCAAAGAATAAATAAAAATAATTTACTTCTTTGTTATTAAATTTACAAGATACATGTTATTTGTCTCCAAGTAAACAGATTATATCTGGAACACCACTGTCTGTACCTAAAAACAAAACCAAACCCCTTTCTTTAAAAAAATGCACGTAATTCAGAAAAATTTAAATATAGGCGAGGTTCCTTTAAAGCAAAAGAAACCAACTAAATTTCCTGGTTTATTTAAAACCAAACAGATCTAAAGCAAAGTTTCAGACTGATAGATCTCATTCAACCTTCCTAATTTAATTACAGTTAAAACTATTTTATTTATGAGCTTTACATCAGCCATAAAAACCGTTGTATGTTTCATTTAAAAGAGAAATTTTAGCCTTCAAGTTAAGATTTTTAGAAATTCAATTACAACATTCTTTTCTTACAATGCTTTTTATCAGCTGTAAAATTTTAGACTTTTAACAACTTTAAGAGCTTTAAAATATATTTAACATTAATGAGTCAAAATTCTACTTTTCTACAGGGGTTTTACATAGACAACTTTTCTTAAAACTGTTTCAACTGGCTAGTTTTAAAAACCATCAAATACTATATGTCATTAAAAAAATGTTTCTTGGCTTTGGCCATTCCAGTAATATTCAATCTTTTAAAATCACAGTTTTACCCACATCTAACAGCACTGCATGAGCACAGACTGTAGGAAACGAGAATATAAGGAGATCTGGTGTTTCATTCCATTCCCCAACCTCCCCCTACCCCAATGTGACGATTCCGCCAGAGTAGTGGCTTCCTCGGCACAGAATTTATCTTCAAACCAGATACTGATTTTCCTCCTGCAACTCACATTTGTTTATCGAATCAGTTACCCAATCTTCTCGTAGGATTTTGAACTTTCTCTGAAGAGTTCTTCGAAAAGCTTTAAGATTGGCCACTCGGCTATGGTCCTCCCCAATGACTACGTGTGATACGCCTTCTGCTAGACAAGAAACGACTTGGGCTCCATGAAACCGAAGCTCCAAGGCAGTGATGGCTAGCCTTGTGCCCTCCAGTCTGGTGCTCGAATCGCTAATGACAGAATACAGGTCCACATACACAGTGTGACGCCGAAACATACTAAGAGGAGAGTGGTCCCAGGAATATCGATACTCTAAATCGGCAATCACGGGAGCCATTTCTTCCTGAGTTTGTCCGCCAGAATTTTTAACTCTTGCAAACACTTCCTTCAGCTGCTCCACGTCTGTGTCAATAAAATAACTGTCACCGTATGTGTCATACTGGCGGGCAAAATGCTCCCTTGTGGATGGGCACATGTGGATCATGTGCCGAGGTTGCCAGGGCACGCAGCTCTGGGTTTCGAAGCACTCCAGAAGCCACTCGGGCTTGACAACATCATGCTTGCCTTCAGAGATGATGTTTTTCACTCGGATGTTCTCGGTCCCTGCAATGACACAGTACGTATCCGGGCCTGGATTCTGGACTATGCAGCCTCCGAATTCTGCAATTCTGTTCTCCAGGGCAGGCTTCGGGTGGCCAGCCAGGCCACTCATCACACAAAATTCTACATATTCAAATACATTCGAGATTTTGTTCACACTGGAGAGGTTGGGGGCTTTGAAGGCTTCCATGATGCCGATGGCTTTCTTCACCTTGGGGGCAGCTTTCCGCTTTTTCTCTTGTGGTTCATCATTGCCATCACCACCGGGGTAGAGGTGTTTGGAAGCCAGCTTCCCGGCCGCCCTGCCCCGGAGCTGCTCCATCTCCTCCAGAGTCATGCACTCATGCCACTCTTTGTCCTCCCTGATCCTTTCGATCCGCGGGAAGCGCAGCGTGCAACCCGTTTTATACATGTCACTGGGGACGATCTCTGCTGCCTTGATCTGGACAATGACAGAGTTGCAGGGCTCAATGTACACTTCCGGCTTCTCTGTTCCACATAAAATGCTGCTGGGAGGAGCCCTTTTGTGAAATGTCTTCCAGTGCTTCGACAGCTTCATACCCAGGTCATACAGTTCTTTCATCGTGTAACCTGAGCCCACACGGCAGAGGCTATGAAACACTGATGGCTTCTCCCCTGGAGGCGGCTTCTCTGCCACCGCACACAGAAAGTGGGACATCATTCCACCCCGTGAGCCTTTCCCCCAGTAGCCCCCAACAAGTAAGACATCCAGCTCATCCATCAGCCCGGTTACATACTCGGGTTTAATCTTCAGCCATCCTTCCCCTCTCTTGTCTGGCTTGTAAACGGAGAAGGGGTTCTTGACCATGATTCCCTCTTCTCGTTTATCTATGGCTTCATTTAAAGCATCAATGACTTCTTTCTTGGTATGAGCTTGTGTTTTCTGCACGATTTCTATCCGGCCTGGTACCGGTGTGAGAACGTTCCCCAGAATCTCATACCTCTTCCTCAGGGTTTCGTGTCCAAGTTTCTTACTATTGACCATCAGGACGTCGAAAACACAGAAGCAGGTCTGCAGGTCAGTCTCATCCACCATCCGTTTAATATCAAATTTGTTCCCCTTTTGCATAAAAGTCTGCGTGTGAGGATTGTAGGCCATCATCTCACCATCCAGGATACAGACTCGTATGTCTGTGTGGAAAGCACCATGGATGAATGGTGTAAGAGAACCCTCCTCAGGGGAAGCACCAAACTGCGAAGTGTAGTTGTACCCGTTTCGGGAGAAATACTCATAGACGTCCCCGTTTTTGTGCAGTTGCATACGCTCACCATCCAGCTTTGTTTCAATGTAGAAACTCTGGTGCTTCATGTCCTTCTCAATCCGTTCGATATCTGCTATGGCAGCTAACATTGGTTTAAAGGGAGAGAATAAACTGATAGAAATATCACTGAGCCCAACAGAGGGGTCATGCAGTTGCCTACAGACTTTCTCCAGATCTGTGGTGACACTGTGCAACTCCACCGCATCACTATGAAAAACAGATAAAATAGTTTGATGGCTGATACCAAGCTTTAAGTCCTTGACAATCATTCGGATGAGCCACTTCTGCTCAAGAGCTGAACTCTGAGCAATAAACTGAAGAAGACTCTTCTTCATCAGGTCTTTTCTCTTGGAGGAATTATTGCTGGCGATGGAGTCCAGAATGCTGTTGACTTCCTGGATGGTCAAGCTTCCTTTTTGCAGGCATCTTGGTTTCAGCACAAAGTACGCAATCATGGCAAAGTCTCCTGCATCCCCACGAGTCCCTGTAGGTGTTCGATAATTTAATAGTTTCTGAGCATCTTTTCCTTCTTTGGGTAAATTAAGTAGTTCAATGTAGAGCTTAGCGAGCATCGTCTCTTTGATACCATAGGCCATTCTCTCTCTTTCTAGCTGGGGAAGAATCAGCCTCATAGCTGGATAAAAAGAGTCTGTGACATCTTTCTGATTCTTATGAAGGGCATCATGAAATTTCCTCCAAGAATCCAAAAAGTCCCTGTAGTGCTTGACTTTTTCTGGACGTCCTTTGGCTTTCTGTATTCGCTCCAGAGTTAAACATAAATCTGCAAAGGGAACTCGAGAGGCAACTGTGGGTGAAGATGGCGTGGCGGCCATGAATGCAACGGTGAATCCTCGGGTCTAAATGATGAAGCAAAAAGAGAGTACCTTTAGTAAAAGACATAGTCCAACTAAATATTTTATGTAAACATCTTACCAAGGAGCTTGGTTTCTAAGCAAAGATTTTTAATGTTTACTAATCTTAAAAACAAATCAATACTTCGGGCCCCACCGGAGGGGGTGAGTGAGCACACCACCCGCTCCAATAAAGCCCCAGCAGCCGAAACCCTCCAGATCCCAATCGCTGCCATGCTCACCATGCTCATCGTGGGACAGGCTCAGGATAAGCCTCACACATGAAAATGAATATGCAGAAACACTGAGGTATGTGGGTTTCGTGACCAAAATCTCCAGGATCTCATGGAGTTGTCTCATTGGTGACTTCCCCCAATCTCCCGGTTCTTCTGGGAGCCTGGCAGTCACACCTGAGAAATGCCTCTAGTGCCACAGAAGCTCATTAATGGCCATGATCCAGAGACACACAAATAAATCTGGGAAAAGAGCAACATGCTGCAGAGATGCCTCCAGACTCCAAAATCACCATTCAGTTAAAAATTTAACTTCAGCTGTATCACCCTATTTAAAATTTTAAAATTCCTTGAGCAACATTTCATATACTATGCCAGTAATATAGTAAGAACAGCACACCACATTTGATGGGGTGTAAAACTGAGCAAGTGATCTCAATCAAGGCTTACAGGTTAAGCCTTGTGTACTAATACATACATACATAAATACATACATATACATATATATGTATATGGCTTAACCTGTAACAACCTGTTAGTAATCGCTTATACAAGGGCTAAATGTCTCCAGGGTAAGCTACAACAATATTCACACACTTACCTCTAAGGAAACTTTTTGGGATAATTTTTAGCTGATTATTTATAACAAGCAATACAAAATTAATTATTTAGGATCTGCCTTTGGGGCAGACTTGGGTAGTGGTAGGAAAATTCAAAATAATGGTGGTGGGATTTTGTTAGAATATTGAATGTAATTATTGTGACCAACTTTAGAAAAATAAAAAAAATTAAAGATTAAAAAAACAAGATCAATGCTGTAAGTGATGGGTTTTTAAAAAAAAAAACTTTACATGTAATAATCAAATATGTTACTTCAATCCTGCTCTAGTGTTAATTTTCAAAAGTACCACCAACTTCAGAGCTTATTGATACCAAAATTAATCATTTCAGTAGTATTTTTTCTTAAATTCCAATCTCCTATTAAATTATCCCATTCTTTACTTACGTAAAACATAATGCAAAACAGTATTGCCAATAATGGAAAATTAAAAAGCCCAATTCTCTTCATTGGGGACTTCAAGAAGGCCTTCGCTTATATTTCTTCTATTTGGACTGCTGTCAACACAATACCCAGGAACAAAATTCTTTAAATAGATGTTTTAAACAATTAGTACCTGAATTAAAATTTGGGCTTCTTAGAGCTGGAATTCCTAAGTGACTCTACAAACAAAAGGTCTGCTCGACAGACAAAGCCTCTGTCAATGTCTGCTTCAGTGCTAGTGTTCGCATTCAAAGTCCAGCTCGAAATACCATTAATGCAAACTCCACTTTACCATGCTCTTTAACACTACTTTGTCATACTTAGTGTTAAACATTCACATACGCATCCAGCAGCACACATTCGTTTTGGTTCACATTCTAATGCCAGCTAAACCCTGCTCCCACCCTCTTGCCCCGCACGGCGGGGGGGGGGGGGGGGGGGGGGCACTTACCAAAGAATCAGATATCCTGTCTTAAAAACAAAAACAAACAAAAAACAAAATAATCCAAACTTCTGTAAAGAAAAAGGGACATGATGGGAACTACTTATAAAATGCTAACTTTGAAAATCTACTACGTTCCACTACTTAAAAAAGTTACTTATGAAAACTTATATAAATGTTGTGTAAGATGAGAGTTTTTCATCAACACATCTTCTAATTTATACAAGAAGAGGTCAGGAGCAAGATTAATAGTCCAGCCAGTGGGTGGGGCATTTTTCTTTCACTCAGCTGACCTGGGTTCGATCCCCTGTTCCCCACATGGTCCCCCCAAGCCCCCAGAAGTGAACCCTGAGTGCAGAGTCAGGAATAAGCCCTGAGTACCTCTGGGTGTGATCCCAATACAAAAACAAATAAACAGGTTGGGGTTGGAGCATAGTACAGCTGGTGGGGCTCTATGACTGATGTGGGTATGAACACAATTTGCTCAGGGCACTTTATCAGGTGTGATGTCTGAGCAGAGCCAGGAGTAAGCCATGAGCACTGCCAGATGCAGCCCCCAAACGAAAAAACAGCACCATCATCAACAACAAAAGGAAGTAACAGAAAACCTGCAAGTGAAGGTCTAGACTATTTCTCAAGTGTGAAATGTCCCTGAAGTTTCAAATACCTATGCAAGTTTGACTAGAATGTATAAGGTACCAGAGCTATTTTATATGGTTTGGGCCCTGGATTCTTAAATTGTGGGTCCCCAGATCATGAGCTGTGATGTAACAAACCTGGAGGCCATAAAAGGAACCTTCAAACTTTGAGCGTCTCCTCAACAGGCAGAATTCTACCTACTGGCCACACAAGGCTCCTGGCGCACCAGAAATCATGTCAAGTCCATGGCAAGACCTATCCATGGAACTCTCTAGAGGCTGAAATCATGTTTACTTCTGTGCCACTTGTGCCTGGCACGCTGCAGGTTCAAAGGCTAGAGGCTCTTCACACACGTGCGCGCGCGCGCATACACACGCATACACACACACACACACACACACACACACACACACAGAGCAGCACTGCCAGTGGGGTCCAGCATAAGAAACCTTCAGCAGCTACGGTGGCAACTGGAAAAGGGCCATCTGTTATCTGATCAGATTGTGGGTTAAAACTACATAAAAAATAGCAGATCAGATCGTGGGTTAAAACTACACTTCTCGGTCTAATTCCCACCAACAGACGGCAATTTCTACTGAGGTGGTTTGAGAAAAGACCGTTTCAGCGACTCTGATCTTTGAATTCAGTAACTGCCAAGTTCCTTCCTCTCCTCCCCACTTCCTCTGGATGGGTCTGGGAGTTGGCTGCACCTGTTTCCCTCCCAAAATATGCTCCCTCAAGGTGAGACATTTGGTATAAATGCTACACCTGCTATTTATACAGAATGGTTGAGGAGGAAGTCTATGAATGCTGAAGTCTGATGCACAGCATCTGGCCTACCTGTAGGTGCTATATGGATGCTAAGTCAGAGTTTCTGTGCACAAGCTCCAGACAAAAACTCATGTTACTGATTAAAATGCAGTAACAATCAATACTCAAAGCAATAACAAGGCAATATGCACCCTCAAACTACCACAGGCATCAAGGATTTCAAATATTAACATAAAATACACTTAGATACTTTTATTAGACCTGTATAATTTCTACTGATTTTTTTTTTTACATTGTCTTAATTTTACTTTCTGGGCTCCCAAGTTCCTTTTAAAGCTTATGCTTCTGATTTGGGGAGAAGGGGGAGTGTAAGCACTGAGCCTCCCTCCAGAGTCCAAGAACTCTGAGGTCAAATGTGGATTCAAACTTACTAGTTCTCTGATCAGGGGGGTGGGGGGGTGGGGGGTCGTCTCTCCTTGTGTTGGATGCGAAAGGTTCAAGGTGGTTCCTAACTGTGCTGAGAGATCGATGCCAAATTCACATGACTGGACAGTCCTATGTTCAGTTTCGGTCTATGCTTTGGGCTGACCCCAAACATACATATTATAAAATAACAGACTGATTAAGGACGGAGGAAACCTCCAAATTTTAAAGCCATAGGCCAAGTCTTTGAAGAGAACATATTCAAGCCAGCAATATTCCTAGGGGTCGTCATTCACGTAGCTACTGTGGGTAGTGCCCTGGGATGACCACCAAACTGGACTGCAGGTAGGTTAGGGGTCAGCGCGGGTTTCTGGACGAGCAAAGGTGAAGTGGAAGTTTCCTTCTGGGGACTCTGCCTGCGACAGTGTGCTTTGCTGCTGCCCCCCTGAATGTCGCGGGGTGGATACCCGGGGGACCGCAGGCTTTGCAGTTCCCCACAGAGCACTGGGTGGGTGCTGGGGTCCCCAGGCTTTGCAGTTCCCTGCTGAGCACTGGATGGCTGTCGGGGAACAACCCCAGGCTTTGCAGTTCCCCCCGCAGAGTACTGGGTGGGTGTGCAGGGACACCAGGCTTTGCAGTTCCCTGCAGAGCACTGGGTGGGTGTCGAGGACACCAGGCTTTGCAGTTCCCTGCAGAGAACAGGGTGAGTGCCGGGGGACCCCATACCTTGCAGCCCCCTAGGGTAGTAGGGTCTGGGCGAAAAGGACAACTCCTTTAAACAGTCAGGCCGGCCGGCTGGGGGCTCGGGAAGTGGCCAGACGAGGCGGAGGTGGAGGAACCGGGTCCTGTCCCGCCGGCCCCTCTGCGCACCACGCCCCGCGCCCTCGCTGCAGCGCCCCGGCAGGACCGCCCGAGTCCCCGAGGAGCCCCAGCCCCGTCCGGCGGGTCCGGTATGCCTGACCTCGACCCCCACCCCCACGCCCCTCACCTGCGAACCCGGCGGAGGAGGCACGCGAGGAACGTGCGTCCCACCAACTTTAAGGACAGGAGCATCGGGGGGAGGCGGAAGCCCCGCAGAAGTGGTTCCGGCAGCTGGGCTCCGCGCAGGCGCACTCGCCACCCGCGAGCCCCCGAGGCCGCGACGGCGCAGGAGGCGGCGCGCAGGCGCAGTTCCCGCCGAGCGGGGCTGTACGCATGCGCGCTCGCACCTGAGCGGCGCCGGTAGCTGGACCGGCCGGGCCTGTGGGGCGCGGGCGCATTCGCAGCCGTGGGCTGACGGGCGGGATGCTCTGCGCAGGTGCAGTGATGCTCTCGGAGGACCGCCCCCTTGGCAAGCGCAAACTAAGCAGTCGGTGGTGGTAGGTGAAGCTCGGCCCTTGGGCGCCTTGGGTGCTCCTGTTCGGAAGTGGTAGGAGCAAGCGTGGATTTTGTCGCTGAACTAGACCTGAGACTATCTGTGGACCAAACCCATCACATGCCCAGAAAACTTGGATGTAACAGTAGCATGAACAGCTATTTCCTTGCCACACTGAACCCCCCCCCCCCCCCCAGGATTAAAGATTAAGGCATCTAAGTATTCTCGGTACGTGATAAGCACTGAGAATAAAGTCTAAAATATCGTCTATAGCTATCCTAAATAGCTATAGTCCTTTCCCACTTGTTTCTTTATGAAGTGAGCTTGTTTCTCCACTCAGAAGTATAATACATAATTTAGAATTCCTAACACACACATAAAGTTAGGTGTTACAAACTCTTCAGGCATCTGTTCGAGCATTCAAAATAAACATCACAACGCTTATTGAGCACTTTTTATGACATAGAATTGTTCCAGGTATGGAAAGTTGGTAGATGAAAACATCCAGTTCGTTTGTTCCAGGAGCTGTTATTTTCTGCCGAAATTTTGTTAGAATATGACCTTTTCCACTAAAGCAAATTCATAATTTAATACATAAAGAGCATGGGGGAAAACAAATTTTAGACTGATTCCTCTTTAGTAAAAAAAGGAGGGGTGCGCGAGGGGCTAGATTTTTACTTTAAGATGAAAGTGGAATTTGGCCTAAATAGACCGATAGGATATTTTAGTCAAACTTTAGGCAAACTTGACAAAGGTCAAGTTTGATTGTCTACAGTACAAAAATCTCACTTCACAAAACTGACAGATTTGTAATTCATACCACTAGTTTATGGAAAATATGAACTTAAGGCTTCTTTTATCCCAACATATTCAATTAATTTCTATGTCTAATTCACCCAAATTATCTGAATCTTCCTCTGAATCACTTTCGAGATGTAAAGCCACATTATATTTTTGGTAATTACCTACAATTTAACTTAAGTATTGGTATCCTCTGGAGACCCTGCTCCCCCTGCCACTCTCAGGAAAAGCCGTTTGTTTGTGCTCATTGGCAGGTTGATGGGCAACCAGAGAATCCTGGCAGCATCAAAGATGGCACTTGGCATTAGGAAACGAGAGAGATCTGTGAATTGTGAAACCCAACTCCAAGTTGATAAAATCCAAATTTCCAATTGCATTTAGCTAACAAAGAATACGTTTATTCGTTGTGAGCCGTTATAATTATCAGTTTGTGAAAATGGCCTACCTCAGAGGGAGGAACGTAGAAGTTGGTCTGTGTTCAACAGGAACCTAATAAGAGACTTCCTTTGATCCCGAGCCCTTGACCTGGTATCCAGTTACATGTACATGCACTTAGAGACATACATACATGCATATAGGCATATACATGCATGCATATACACATAAACATACATGCACTTAGGAATTCTCTCTACATACTGATCAGATACCGAGAACAAAGTCTGAACCATACTTGGGTGGAGGAAGCAGCCTGGTGACAATGCTCAGTACGACTGGGTGGAGCAGGGCAGAAAGCAAAGACCACTAGAAGCGCACTGGGCCGCGCCCTACTGGTGTTAGCCTTGGCTCTGGCTTTGGCAAACAATCTGCAAAAACAAGATAACTGTGCCCTCTTCCTTCTTTAAGAGCCATCTACATCTTGCAACGCTCGGATCTCACACCCCTTCCTCACATTCAAGTGGATCCATTCTGCTATTCTGACCTCACCTGGAAAGTTCCTGGACCCAGCCAAGTGGGCTCAATCAATCATCACAATGTGCCAGAAACCGCAGAGAACTGAACCGTAAGCTGTTGCTGGACACTATCGTTTAACTGTTGCCTGACCACTGTTACCATAGGGCTTGCTTAACTCTGAGCCCTCTAAAAACCCCTTGGTGATCTGGAGTCGGGATCCTGGTCAAGACTCTACTGTTGGATGAGACTTGCACCGTCGCTCAAGCTAGCAATCAAGTCCCTTTGCTTTTGCACTACTGTGTGTGGAACTGGTCTCTCCGCCAACTGGGGAATCTGAAATTCGGGCACGACAATGGAACAGGTAGGTTGGAAGGAAGGGAGAAAGTAGGGAAAGAAAGCTGGCTCTGGCAGGACGCCTTTGGAGGTCCCATGTCCGCCCGCGGCCGCCGTCGCGCGCGCGCGCGCGCAGGCCCCGTGTCCGCCCGCGGCCGCCGTCGCGGGCGTGCGGCTCCGCGCATGCCGGTGCGCCCGGCGCGGGCGCAGGTGCGGCGGCGGCGGCGGCGCGGGGGCCGGAAGTGGCGGCGGCAGGAGCTGTGGGCCGAGCCGTGGCGGCGGCGGCCCTGGGCGGCCGGAGGACGATGACGAGCGGCGGCGGCGGCGCGGCGTCCGCGCCCGAGCCAGAGCCCGAGCCCGCGGCCTGCGAGCGGCGCTGAGTAAGTGCCGACCCCGGCCTGAGCCCCCCGCGCCCGCCCCGCCGACAGGCCCCGGGCAGCGGCCGGCGCGGCGGGGGTGTGGCCCCTCGCCCCGCCCCGGGAGGGACGGTGGTCGGGGGGGGGGGGCGGCGGGGGCCTGGCCCCGCTGGACCCGGGGGAGGCTGGGGGTCGGGGGGGCCCGGCCCCGCTGCTGCCCTCCCCGCGGGGAAGCTTGGTGGCCTGACCCTGCTGCTGACCCCCGGGGAACGCGGGGACGGTTGGTGGTCAGTGGCCCGCCCCGCTGGGACCCGGGGAAGGCGGGTGGTCAGCGGCTTGGCCTTGCTGCTGCCCGCCCCGCGGGGAGGGTTGGTGGTCAGGGGCCCGACCCCGCTGCTGACCAGCCGGGACGCAGGGAAGCTTAGTGGTCAGTGGCCTGGTCCTGCTGCTGCTGCCCCGCTGGGACGTGGGTGTTCCCCCCCTCCCGGTGGCTAGTGGTCATTTGCTCGCCCCCCCGCTGCTGCCCCGCTGGGACGAGGGCGCCCTCCCTCCCCGCGCCTGAGCGTCTCAGCGTGCAGTACCCGCGGCGCGGGCAGTTCCCCCGGCCTGGCTGGGGACAGTCCGTCAGTCGGGGACAGTCGGGACGACCGTCCCCGCGCGAGCCAACCCTCCCCCACCCCCCCCACCCCCCGGGGAGCCGGCCCCGGCTCTGCTGCCCGGAGCCCGCCGCCTCCCCAACTGGACCCAACGGGTTGGGTTGGCGCTGCCCGCCTGGATGCAGGCGAGGCAGCTTTGGAACTGCATCTGGAGGAAGGAGCCGCGTTTATGAGAGCAAAACTGTGCATTTCATTCGCTGTCGGCCGCGTCCCGGCGACCTGTTCCCGGCCACGCTCGTTTGTGTTTATAGAGGCCCAGGACCTGGCAGTGGCCAACCCTGCTGTTAACACCCCACACCGGAAAGGACACTCAATTTGTGTCTAACCGCACCTGGCACTGATCATTAGTGTGCTGGGTGGGGGGGGGGGGGTGGGGGGGGTGGAGGCTGGGCCCGGGAGTGCCTGTCCTAGGCTGGCCAGCACCTGTCCTGCCAGTGGCCTCAGACCGCCCCCTGGGAACAGTGAACTGCTCAGCCTGGCAGCCCTCCTTTTCTAATCTCAGGGAAATCGTATTTCTCTGGTTTTATTCCTTCTGCAATCTAATTATTCTGAGTCGCAAGGCTTTCAAGTTCTTACTAGAAACTGTTGCTTGTTTCAAATTCTTGATTGCTCAGATTCCAAACTCGGAAGAGCCTGAGGCCCTGTTGACACTCACGTATACACGCGTGTTCTAGAATACAGCGCTTTCTCCATTGTCTCTCAAGAAATGGAATTCTCAGTGGCCCCACACCGGCTGATGGTTGTGGGATGTGGGCCTCCTCTGTTCGGAAGCGCCTGGGATCCTGTGACCGTCACTTTGCAGTGTCTCTGCCTTTCGAACCCCAGGGGCTCAGTTTTCCAAACCGTTTTCTTTCCCGTGTTTCTGACCTCCGCACAAGTTGGGCCTGACCTCCAGCGGGACACTCTGCCCCGGGTTGGGGTGGGCTTCAGGTGGGGGGAGGGGGCAGGGAGGCGAAGTGTTTCGCTTGCTGAGACCTGCCCCATCCCATCCCAGTCTCCAGGAGCTCTGCGAATCCGCCTTCTCATTGGCAGTTGGTGTTCATTCGTCCCGGGGGACTATTAATACCCACTTGTTCATTATTGATGACACGCAGGCGCCCATTAGGGAAATAGATAATTCATTTTGTGGTGTCTCCAGCACGCTGCGGAGCAGGGCTCTGCGGCTTCTTCAGGCTGGGTTGGCGGCGGCCCGGAGTGCGGGCTGGGACCCGCGGGATGCCCCTGGGAAGGGCACTGCTCGCCGCAGGTGAGTCTCCACTCCGGCCTCGGTGGCCTTATTCATCTTCACTAATCTTCCTAAAAGCAGCAACCCGCGACACACTCAGGGGCCTTTAAAAATGTTCGTTTATGGCTTAAGATCTTATTATTGTCTTTATAATTGGCCAGTCTTCGGTGAAATCGCTCTTGGAGAATCATTTTTCATTCTTGCATAGGTGAAAACATCTTTGGTCGTCTTCAGAGACCTTTTACTGTTGGCAGAATCTGTATTTCAGTATATACCATGCAGCTTTGGTTAATAGAAAAATTTGTCTGAAGTTAAAAAATAGAGTTGTGCGCATTTTATTTCTTCTGGGACTTTCCTGGCCTTCATTAAAGTATAATTTTTTCTGTTATGGAAAGATTGACATGTGTTGCCGATTGACTCTGCCGGTTGTTGGGGCAGTAATGAAGCATAGCTACTCCATGGTTTGAGCTTTGATTCTTAATGTGCGTCACTCTTTATTTTTCATTCTTGGAACAAGTAGCGCTGGGTAAAAAAAATAATCACGCGAGCGAGTGCAGCTGCACGAATTTCAGCAGGGAGGAGTTTGAGGTGGTCACTCGAGCCTCCACACGAACCTTTAATGTTTAATGCTGTCGTTTACGTTGCTTTGCATTGGACAGAGTAACTTAAGTCCCGGCAGCATAGTTTTGGGAGCGCATGGGGGTTTGTTAACATGCCTGCTGTGCTTCCTGCTTCTCTGCCTCTCTCTCTCTCCCTCCCTTTACCCACGCACCCTCAGGTACGCTCGGTTCTGCGGAAAAGCCATTTCTCTGGGTTTTTCTCAGTAGCTCACGCTGCCTTCACTGATGGTTACCGGTGGGGCTGCCGGGCTGTGAGGTCCCCGGGTTGGAATCGGGGCCTCTCGCATCTACCCCTCCAAGCTATCTCTTAGACCTTTGAGACCCTTCATTGTGTTCTTTTAAAACGAGCCTCTGTCTGTCTTGGGTCTGAGGAAAGCACTGAAATGTATGTTAAAAGGTTCGTTAGACCTTCGAGTTAAAACCACCACAGAGCCGAGCAATTTGGAGAAATAGTTTTGATCTTGGATGTGAGTGTCTCTTCCTAACTTCAGACACTGTCATGTCACAGGGCCGGGCTATCCAGCCTTTGTGAGTCTGTGGCAGCAATGCTAGGGGTGGGGGAGGGCTTCCCAGGTGTCACCCTGTGAGAAATGTGGATGCTCAGACTCAGAAACTTCAGCCAGGCTCCCACTCTTTGGTGGGTGGCCATGGAGCGGGGTGGAGTACCAGGGGACCCTTCGAATCTGTCAACTGAAATGCCACCACACCCGGTGGTGTGTGGGGCCTGTGGGGACCTAGTCATGCATCTTGATGAAACAGTGAACTCGGATGGCCAAGAATCATAGCACAGGAGTTTTCAAACTCTTTGGTACCTGAACCCATTTACATTTTAAAAAATTATTGATGATCAAAAAAAAGTTGCATATTTGTACTTTATAGAGAATATTGTTAGAAGTTCTGGAAGTTTATAAGGTTTTTCATTTTACTACTTAAAAAGTTTTTAAATCCATTACATGTTATCATTTTGTACAAAGCAACTAGAAAAAATATAACTACAGCATTGTTGTACATTTTTATGAACTTCTGTCTCCTCAACAGAAGACAGGCAAATGATCCATCAGATTTTTCTGCATTCATTCTCAAGGTAGTTTTAGGTAAAATACGTGATGAAAAGTAGAAACAACTCTGTGGTTATAAAGGGAAGAGCATTTTTAGATAATAGTCTGGTAATGCAGTACTCCACTGCCCTTAGTTTCTTAAATGCCAGTTACATTTGTTGTCTGAAGCCCTTATCACAACTTTTCTACTCGGTACACTAAAGTCCGTTGTCCTGCTTATAGTGCGTCTTGAGTATGCTTGATTTTGTGACACATTTGGAATATGTTGGTTTGCCACGTTGGACAGTTTCTCCTAAATATTGACTCGTAATGAATTATCAAAAATTACACTTACAGAGGCCGGAGCAATAGTACAGTGGGGAGGGCATTTGCCTTGATGCGGCTCACCTGGGATCCATCCGCGGCATCCCATATGGTCCCCCGGCACCACCAAAAGGGATTCCTGGATTGTAGAGCCAGGAGTAACCCTTGAGCATCTCTGGGTGTGGTCCCCAAACAAACAAAAATCACACTTACTAATATCAGTCGTGACAGTAGATAGACTCACTCTGTTAGCATTTTTTCCCCCTGGGAAATTGTGTCAAACATGTAAGACTGAAAAACTGTCACTGTACCAGCCTTTCTGAAAAACAGTGTAAACATTTCCCCCGAAGCTGGGAATCGAACTTCCATAGGCCCCAGTAATTCCACTCCTTGGAATATACCTAAGGCCCCAAAACACAAAGGAGTTTGCAGCACTGTCCACGGTAGCCAGAATCTGGAACCAACCCGGATCTCCAGCAATCGATGGCTGGGTAAGGAAGCTGGTGTACATCCACAGTGGGAAACCATTTGCCCATGAGAAGAGAGAAAGTCAGGATGGACGTGGAGGGTCTCGTGCTGAGGGAAGTTAGTTAGAGGGGGAGAGACCCCCATTGAGTGGTAGCTCTCACGTTTGGGTTTTAAAGAAGTAGACAGTGGAGACGGCTTGAGAGCTGGTTTCAGTGGGAAGCTTGCCTGGGCCGAGGGAACTGCTTGTTTTCAGGGGGATGTTTGCTGTCTGGGCCAAAGGAACTGCAGCAGTGGTGGAGAGCTCAGCCTGGAGGAGGGGACACTGCAAGGTGGGAACGTGTCATCCGTGAAGCCCTTCAGCAACAGGACAGAAACCACAGTGCCAGAGGTAGAAAGAAGAGCCTCTCTGAGAGGCCAGCGGGGGAGAAGGGGCCAGTGCTGGTGGACCCTGGTGGAACACTCTATGCCTTTTAAAGCCCAACTGGGAGTGACTTGACCATTGAAAGTAGCTAAACAAACAAAATGAAAGAAAATACAGAATTCAGTGGTGGTCTCTCAGTGGAGAGGGTGTCACCTGGAGAGGAAATGGCTCCTGGGCCCCAGCCGTTCTCACCCTGACGCTGTGGGCCCTCCCCCAGGGCGGATGCAGTTGTGACACCAAATGCCAGGGAGACATGTGCTCCTCGGTTGAGCTGGAGCGGAATTAAAAATAGTGTCTCGTCTCCTCAGTGAAAGCATTTCCTGCCTGCGTTCTCCGGCCTGGCAGGGGAGCATGCCATTCTCGACTCCACATGGCAGGGCACAGGGCCCGGGCCCAGGTCGAGGACTGACCTCCAAGGCCCGGGACCCAGAGGCCCTGAGTAGAAAGATGTAGGCTTGAGAGGAACCTCAAGGTCCACCCAGTTCCCAGTTCGATCACCCCAATTTCCCCTGTGCTGCCCTTGCCGAGTGCTTATTTAGATCACGCCTGAATACTTCCAGTTCCTGTGAGTAAGTGTGCTAAATGCATAAAAATAAGTGGCACAGACAGCTGTTTGGTTGAAAGTAAGAGAAATTCTTAACCCTGGCGTGGATGTTTGCATAAATTTCCACGCAGTTTCTTCTGTAAGTGATCAGCCTGCTTAAGTCCAGAGATGACTGCGATTTATGTTGCGAAGGACAGTTCTTGTTTTGTTCTCTCGCTGTGTTTAAGGGCAGTTGTGTCTTCCTCTGGTTATTGCTGTCTCTGTGATTAAGTAAGTGGATCACGTTAGGTGTGCAGTTCCAAAGGTCTGGGTCTGTTTCCTGCTGGTTGGTGACCGCACTGCCTGAGCATGAGGACCTCCGTGTCCATGTTTCCATAACGGCAGTGCCTGAGCGCTGCCATCCTCCAGCCCGTGGCCAGCTGCCCCTGCACTGCTGGACGCTGGCAGCCTGCACTGGAGTCCAGCTGTGCGCGCGCTTGTGTATGTCCGTGTGCATGTGTATGTTCGTGTGTGTGTGCGCGCACGCGTATGCGCGCGCATACTCTTACACACACTCAGTTGAGGCTAGGCGTAACTTCCTATCAGCCCCAGGGTTCAGGCCCATTCTAAGTCAGTCCTTTAGAATGTCAGCATAGGGGTCAGAGCCATAGTACAGGGGCTGAGACATTTACCTTGCACGCACCCAACCTGGGATTGAGCCTGAGCACCCCATATAGTCCCTGAGCCCTTCCAGGAGTGATTCCAGAGCGCCACTGGGTGGGCCTCCACCCCTTCCCAGTTTATTGCACAGTCATTCTGATAGTCGCCTCAGAAGTTGGGTTGTGCCAGGAGGAGCCGGGAGGTGAGAGGAGTGTCAGGCTCTGCACTCTGCTCCCCTGTCAGCAGGTGTGGTCAGGACACCTCGTTTCCGGTTCAGTCTCACACCTACCTAGTGCTCCACAGCTCGGCAGGTGTGGCGAGCTCCAAAGGTGACCCCCAGCACCATGGGACCCTTCCCCATCAGGACCCTTCCCCACCAGAGTCTGGTCGGGTCACCCAACCCTCCTGGCAGTGACACACCAAGGTGTTGCTGACACTTGAGAATGGGTGTAGTGAAAGATCTCCGTGCTTGCAGCCTTCTCTCCTGAGTAGTACTCACGTGCAAGCGAGTCTCTGCACACACGCACAGATCACTCGGAAATTTGACTTTTAGAATCAGATACATGCCTGTGCATGTTACAGTAGTGTGCCCATTTGAGATGCCCTAACAGCATAATTCAATTTTAAGTCACTGTGTTATTAGATATTAAGCCCTAGGATTAAATGTGCATGCTTGTGTGTGCATGTGCGTGCATGTGTGTGTGCGTGTGTGTGTGTGTGTGTGTGAGAGAGAAAGATTCTCAGTGGAGAGGTGTGTGGCCCCCAAACCAAAGCAAAAAGTCTTGAGAAATCAAGGAATAAAGCGTATTTGTTTTCGGGTATGCTGTTCTGCTTATAATTGACACATGCACCGCATTAGATGAAATGTGGGCGTGTTTATTTGGGGAGTTTGCGGGTCAGTGACTCGGGAGATGGAGTAGAGAGAAAATGGGAATAATTCATGCAGAGCCAGGGTGGAGCCACAAGAAAGAATTAAAACACCCAGGAAAAGGAGGTAAGTGGCAGGGGTGTGGAAAGTGCATCTGTTTCGGCCTGGGCGCAGAACCCCAGTTCCGGGAGCTGAGAGAGAGCCGGGGAAAGCCTCGGGCTGTGTTCCCTTGTGGGAGACCATCCTGAAAAGTGAATGATTCTAGAGGGGGAGCGGCTGAGGAGTGGCGGCGGGGAGTTGAGGTGAGAGCATCGGGGTCCAAGCCCAGGATTCGGGTGACACCTCCGGGGGCCACCTGAAGTCGGGAAGGTGTGGTGGGGTGGCTCACCATTCTCCGTCACGGTGGGGATGCTGAGATATGGTCAGGACCTTCATTTCCACTGCAGGACCCTGGACGTGCTCTGCCTCTGCAGGAGGGGCGGGTGCCTGCTGGGCACACAGCTGGCTGGCAGAGGTCCGACCTCCCTAGGGAGGTCCGTGCACCCTTCACCCTCACCTGCACCCCTAGCTCTAACTCCTGGGCTCCTGAAGTCGTCCCCGTCCCAGCAGATGGCCCCTCATGATCCTGCTTTGCTGGTGGCTTCAGCAGATTCGGTCAGTTAGAATCCTTCCTGGATTGAATTTTCCTGTTGCAGTTCCTTATGAGCACGGCATAAGGTTAGGATAAAGATTCCAGCGCGAGATTTATTAGCACATTGGGTTGGGGGACTGAGGCCGCCGGGGCGGGGGTGTCACTCTAACCAAGGTGTGGAAGGTCTCCGGGAACATGCACCTTCCCCAGCCTGGGCTGAGGGCCCCCTCTGCAGCCCGCAAGGAAGAGCTGCAGTTTGGCCCATTACTCCAGGCCGCTCATGGCCACAGGTATGCTGTTTCTCGTCTCTGTTCCCAAACATCCTCTGCTGGTCCCAGGGTAGAGGGTTATTGGTGGATTATTCACGTTAAAAGTGTTCTGAATATGCAGAGTGGCATATTACCCTAGGGATGTGTATCAAAGGAAAAGAGCGGGACAGTTCCAGCCTTCCTTAAATACTGGAATTTAGTATTGTTAGCAGTTAAAGAATGTTAAAATTTTTTCGAAGTTAGAGTAATCAAAAAAATTAACTATAGTTTATTCAGATGTGTATCTGTGTGTATTATATTGTATATTATGAGTGGTTTGAATTTCAGAATGTCTCTTAATTCCATAGGAACTTTACAGTATTTTACATAGTGGTTTTTTTTTTTTTTGGTTAATGTAGGAGTACTGCTATTTATTCAGTCACCGATTAGCTGATTGAATTGGGCATGAACTCCACCTTACTTTTTTTTCCCATTTTTTATAATTTTATTGGATCACCGTGAGAGCAGTTACAAAGCTTTAGGGTTTAAGTCTCGATCATACAATGAAACACCGGTACCTTCACCAGTGCCCATTCTCCACCCCCAAAAACCTCAGTATACCCCCATCCCACACCCTCCCCCTACCTGAGGGGCACATGATTTCCACATTACTCTCTCTCTACTTTGATTACATTCAATATTTTGACACCAGACCCACCATATTATTTGGGATTTTACCCCAATACACAGATCTGCTGAAAAGGCAACAGTAGACAATCTATTTTCTATTGCTGATTATGAATAACATGATACCACATGGCTGCAGTAGTGGCCACGTGATTTTGAAATTCCGAAATTTTAACAGTTAAATCTGGAAGGATTTCTGCCATAACCTTCTGGGTTTCGAGATTTGTTCCTGAGTCTCTTGGATCATGGCTGACTCCACCCCCATCCCATAAGGCCCTGCGTGTCTCGTCACTACAGGCTGAAACCTGACTGTCCAGACTGTCCTTTCTGGAGGATGGTGGCCACCGGGCCGCCAGGGGGAACAGGCCAAGGCACAAAACCTATTCCGACCTCGGGTGGCCCAGCACCGGCAACCCACTTCAGGGACTGGACACATTTCTGCCAAAAGCCGATAGGTTTCGAGATTCATTTCTGAGTCTCTGGGATCATGGCCGTTAAGCAGTTCGATCAGGAACCAGAGAGGCCATGCCTCCAATTATATAGCTGAGCCAGAGGTGGTTTGTGGGGGTGTCTCCCACATACCTTACTTTTGTCCGTTTACTTTCTTGGTAAACTTTGCCCCAAGTTTTGGGGTCTGGCCAAAAACACAGCAGCAATTTTGGGGTATCTGGAAGTCTGACGGCGCCATCAGGCTGCTGATGCGCTTGCCTCACAGGTACAGAGTGACCTGCTGGCAGCACCATACCCCCTTACATAGTGTTTTGATAGTGTTTTGTTTCTCTTTGGGGACCAGACCAGAGGTGCTGGGGGAAAACAGCAGTAACCCAGACTCCAGAATGCGAGAGGATGCTTTAGAACTTTGAACCATCGCCCCAGCCCTGTATTTAGTTTTTTTTTTTGTAAGAATTTTTCTTTTTAGTTTGAGAAGTAACTTCTGTTTGTCTAGGCTATCAGATAAAAGATGTCACCCTTAATCAAATTTAAAATTTTTTTCTTACAGATGTCTGGTGAATTCTGATGTTGATACCAATTTAAGTAGAACATATGGTTAAGAACATATAGTAAAACTAGAAATAGAAAAGGCAGCGAACGAAGTTACTATTTCTGTGGCATTTATTATTATAATTAGTTATTTGGTGCTGATGACCAGCCTTATTTGTAGGCATTTTTAGATTTCTCATTCCACTGAAAAGAAAATTCAGACTGAAAATAAATGGTAAACTCAAAATTATTCATCAGATGTGTGGTACAAGAGACATTAAGGATGATGGAATTTTAATGTGGGTTTTTTCCTCTACAAATTAATAGTGCTGGAATTACTCATCGCTCAGTACCTCTGTAATAATTGATTGGGCTGAAGATGAAAGAAGAGCAAAGTTGTTCACTCAAGAGATGTTTTAAGCGATAGCTTGTTTCCCAGTTGGTTGGGGGGGGGCTCCCCTGCGGTGCTCGGGGTACCACCAAGGCCATCCTCATGTGCTTTGGGGGCTTCCAGAGTGGCACCCAGCAGTGCACAGTGAGCCATGCAGTGTCAGGGATGCAGTTCAGGACCTCACGTGGGCAAGGCTGATGCCCCTGGCACCGCTGTCTCCCTGGCTCCCTCCCAAGGTGTTTTGTTGTATAAATTTAATATTAGTGGTGGTTTTTATTTTCTCTCAAATTTCCCGAATACAACTTACACCATATAACTTACACTAGTCAATGGAAACAATTCAGATACCACTTTTTAAAAAGTAGAAATTAGGAGCTGGAGAGATGGTAAAGGTTAGGGCACTTGCTCTGCACGCGGCCAACCTCAGTTCTGTCCCTGGTACCACATAGGGTTCTGTGGCCACTCCAAGAGTTAGCGCTAAGCAGAGAGCCCAGAGTCAGGCCCTGAGCAGTAACCTCCACTCCAATTAGAAACGGAAGAACCTGCTGACGCGGGGCGAGTCTGGTTCTGAGCACCGTAGCCTGGTGGAGGTAACCAGGCTTGTGGCCAGCACCCAGGCCATGCTTCTGGGGTGCCTGGATTTTAATGTGGGCTTTACTGCTTTCACTGCAGTAAGACTGACTGCAACTGGGTGGCACTGTTGGTTTCCCAAATACTTGGGGAAAGGATTGTGCTGTCGATGTATGTCCATTGAGAGTCTTTTCAACAAGAATTCAAGTATGAAAGGATGTGTAGTGAAATACTGAAATGCCTTTGCTGAAATAACAGTGAATTCAAATTTGTTAGGTCATCTAACTCAGGGTTTCTTGGATGTTTTCCACTTATACCCTGAAACATGTTCACGGTATATAAAATAATTGGCATACAAATCAAACTGATGATGGTTATATATATATATATACACACACACAGATATATTTTAAACAAAATATTTGGATTTTATCTTGTGTTTTTGAGCCACCCCTGGGTCATCCTCTGGGGGAGTCAGGGGTTGCTGGGCACATTCAAGGCAAGGCCGGAAGCCCAGTGTTCTCTCCAGCCCTGGAAGCTGCCTTGGGGTAGGGCTGGATGTCACGCCCAGCAATGCTCGGGAGTTACTCCTGGCTTCGCGCTCATAAACTGCTCCTAGCAGTGCTCGGGGCCCTGTTGGAGACCGAACCTGGGTCGGTTTTTAAAAAGGTTTAAAATTTTTCTTTTAAAAAGTTACATGACTTCATGGTATAACCCTCACAGTTCATGAAGCTGGGATCTAATTTACTGTCTTTATCAACAATGAAAGAAATTGAATTTTATGAATTTTCTCAGTGTTTAAATCTGATAGTACCTTTCTAGCTTATGATGTACATAAAAAGAAATCAAAAGTCGTGAACATTATCTTTTTAAAGTACTATCTTTCTGGTCTGGGGGCCACATGGAGCATTGTCCCGGGGCCACTGCTGCCTCTGTACTCAGACCTTGCTCCTGCTGGGCCTTGGGGGTTCGTGCAGTGCTGGGGGTCTGACCCAGACCTCCCTCGTACAGAGCCCGCAACTCAGTCTAATAAGCTCTTTCTCTGACCCAATTTTTAAATTGAAGAGCAACATGCAAACAAAACAATAACCTTAAGCTTGTTTGTGAATAAAACAATTTAATGTTCTGAAAAGAGCAAAAATGTAAGTAGGTGCTACATAAGAAAACTCACAGTCTCCTACCTCTGTTGCTTCTTAGGCCAACATGCTTACTTTTGGAGGTGATAAAAAATTTGAGTCTCTACATTTTATCAGTTACTTTGGGGGAGCAAGCGTCCCGGAGACTCACCGGCCCTTCCTGGCCACCTGCTGGCCAGGCTCAAACACTAGATGTGAGACCTGAGGAGGAGCTGCTCAGCCCTGGGGGTCGGGGCCCACTGGGGGTGGGGGTCCAGGGGCTTCCTGGCCTGTGCCCAGTTATGTCTGGGGGACCTTGTGCTGGCAGGGATCAAACCAGGGCCTGCCTCCTGCCAGGCAAGCGCCAGAACAAACTCTCGGTTACATGCTTCAGAGTGATTAGAATTCTTTTTCTCTGGTAAGTCATTTCCCGGCCTTTGTCTCTAATCAGGAGGGGTTTCAGTATCTCTCTCACACTTGCCCCTGAGTGTTTGCTGCAGGGCCGGGTCAGAGTTGATTCCGTCATTGCACTGAGCGGTGATAAGGGCCATGGGAAAGATTTTGCTTATCTTAAAATAACCACCCAAAGTTTCTTCTTAATCAGCTGTAAAAATAGTTCAGTGATAAAAAAAACTTTGGGTAGAAAGGAAAATTGATCTTTTCTTTTTGAGCTTTATGTGTTTCGTTACACTTTTCCTATTTTATACACACACACATACACACACACACACACACACACACACACGAAAAGTAGCAGCGAAGTATGTTGTATTGCTTTTGGTAGGTGGACATTTGTTAACTACTACTTAAAACAGTCAGATTTTTCCTCATTTTGCCAGGATCAGTGTGCCGAGTCGCAGTGTATGAAATCAGCCGATGAGTTTCTGTGTGTCCTGTACACTGGTGGGGATGCACAGTCAGACAGGAATGAAGGGAATAGTTGTCCGCTGTTTATTCAAAGCCAAATGCTGAGGGATCAATGTGATGTGACAAGGGTCCTAAAAGGCCTGTTCGTCGATAGCTGTCACGAGCGGGAGGCATAAACGGGAAGGTGTTCATACCCATGTGCTAGTGCACTCCCATTGCCAAAAGGTCTCCACGGCCAGGGTTAACGAGACTCAGAGCAGTCCCCATGGCACTGCTGACAGAAGCATGGCCAATGAAACCTGCGGTCTCTGAACAAGCAGAAAATCCCAACTGTCAGAGTAGCTTTGAGAGTGAACACCAACCTGGGGCACAGACTACAGTACCGTCAGCGAGAAGGTGTGACTCCGGCATGAAAGCACATCAGTGGCCCAGCCTAAATAAAGCAGGCACTATCTGCAACATCTTGAGTGACATCGAGGGATGGTCAGAAAGAGATGCGTGTTGGCAAAACTGGCCTTAAGCCTTCTACCATGCACAAAATTGAGCTCAAGTTGGAACTGAAACCTTAGTACAGCTCGAAGAGGCCAGAGATACTAAGCTCCTTGAATGTTGCTCCCTCCCGCCATAAACTAATAGCAAAAGCAAGCAGATAAGCACAATGACATCAAGTCGAAAAGTTTATGCACAACAGTCAAAATTGTCCATGAAAACAACAGCCTACTGAATAGAAGAATATTGTTTATTATAATAATCTATCATAATGGGAGCAAACCACTTAGCTGTTAGCTTTTACTATCCAAAATATATAAAGAACTCTACAATTTAATAGCAAAAGAAAAAGTTAAGGTTAAAGAAGTAGGAGAAGATCTGAATAGATTTTTTTTTTATACTTTTCCCACCAAAGAAGACATCGCAGTAGCTGAATAGCTTCTCTAAAAGAGCAGCGAATAGGTTTGACAGGACTTGGGATAAAAGGCAGTTTTATCCTCTGTCGGTGTGGGTGTAAGTGGGTGTAGTCGCTATTAAAAACCCCGGTATGGTGAGGAGCCGGAGAGACAGGACAGTGGTCAGGTGCATGCTGGAGTCAGTTCCTGGCACATATGGTTCCTCAAACCCACGGAGGGTGATCTCTGAGTGCAGAGCCGGGAGTAAGGCTTGAACATCACCAGGTGTGACCAAACACCAACACCAACACACACACACAACTAGGGTGGTTCCTAAAAAATTTGGAAATTAGACCAGAGCAGTAATACAGTGGGGAGGGCGTTTGCCTTGCACTTGGCCAACCCAGATTCGATCCCCAGCATCCTGTATGGTCCCAAGCACCTCCAGGAGTAACCCCCTGAGCATCACTGGGTGTGGCCCCAAACAAAACCGTAAAACCGTTAGAAATTAAACTGCCATACCCAGTCAGCGTTTCTACTTCTAGGTGGTAATCCAAGGAAAATTAAAACAATTCAAGAAGTTACATATCCCTACATTCAGTTCAGCATACTTTACAGCAGTCAAGAAATAACTCAGTATCCGTGATGGGTGAGTGGTCAGAGAACTGGTGGTAATGCACAGTGACTGCACAGCCCTGGTGGTCAGAGCGCCGCATGCTCAAGGATCAAGAGGTCCAGGCAGTGACCCTGTAAAACAGATGTGAGACGTGTATATAGTATGTTGACTCTGTATGACCATGTATCTACAAATGTTTGCTCTTAAAAATGGAGTGAGCCTCACAGCAGTTTCCTATATGCAGTGGGTTAGGGACAGGTGGTGACTGTGTGATCTCTCCGATGCATGGGATAGCAATCCCAGCTATGGTATTAATATCATATGTGAACTATGAACCAGGAGAGGTGAACCGAATCATCAGCTCAGAAACCAGACTTTGGTTTCTAGATGAACCAAGGTAGCCACTGAAACCGGACTCCCAGCAGTGGGTGAAACTGGCAGGCTGCTGTCAGGGTTGGGCTAGAGCTGATTCACGTCCCCCCCGAGCCTTTGTGGCCACATGGGAAAATCTGAGAACACGGCTTTGTCTCTCTGTCAATGAAGAACACGTGGGTGCTCGTGCCTGGCAATAAATATGCTCTTTTTCCAGAAAGCGGGTGTGTTGATGGACATGCGTGTTTCACAAACATCGCTGGGAGGGGGAGCGGGGCGGCCTGGGAGGGGTCTGTGTCCGCTGACCATGATGCTGGGCTGGGGGTCGCTGAATCTCTGTCTCTCTCCCCCCTGCAGGACTCCCCCGGAGCGCTACCATGGAAAAGCCCTGGATGCTGTGGAGCGTCGTGGAAAGGTGGCTGCTCGCCATAGCCTCGTGGTCGTGGGGCGTCTGCCGCATCTCCCTCCTGCCTCTGATCGTGACTTTCCACCTGTACGGGGGCGTTCTCCTGCTTCTGTTGATCTTCATCTCAGTGGCGGGCATCCTGTACAAGTTCCAGGATGTGCTGCTCTATTTCCCAGAGCAGCCGTCCTCGTCCCGCCTCTACGTCCCCATGCCCACGGGTGTCCCCCACGAGAACGTTTTCATCCGAACCAAAGACGGCGTGCGCCTGAACCTGATCCTCATCAGGTACACTGGCGACAACTCGCCCTACTCCCCCACCATCATCTATTTCCACGGCAACGCTGGCAACATTGGGCACCGCCTGCCGAATGCCTTGCTGATGCTGGTGAACCTCAAGGTCAACCTCTTGTTGGTGGATTATCGGGGCTACGGCAAGAGCGAGGGGGAGGCCAGCGAGGAGGGACTCTACCTAGACTCCGAGGCTGTGCTGGACTACGTGATGACGAGGCCCGACCTCGACAAGACTAAGATCATCCTCTTCGGCCGCTCTCTGGGCGGCGCCGTGGCCATCCACCTGGCCTCCGAGAACGCCCACAGGATCTCGGCCATCGTGGTGGAGAACACGTTCCTCAGCATCCCGCACATGGCCAGCACTTTATTCTCCTTCTTCCCCATGCGTTACCTCCCTCTATGGTGCTACAAAAACAAGTTCCTGTCGTACAGGAAGGTGTCCCAGTGCAGGATGCCGTCCCTGTTCGTCTCGGGGCTCTCGGACCAGCTCATCCCACCCGTGATGATGAAGCAGCTCTACGAGCTCTCGCCGTCCCGGACTAAGCGACTGGCCATCTTCCCGGAGGGGACGCACAACGACACCTGGCAGTGCCAGGGCTACTTCACTGCCCTTGAGCAGTTCATCCGAGAAGTGGTCAAAAGCCACTCCCCCGAAGAAATGGCCAAGACGTCCTCCAGCGTGACCATCATCTGACGCGCTCCACATGCGCCTGGTGGGCAGAGCGTTCCCCCTTACAAGTGTACTTGTCTGAGCGCGACATTCAGACGAGGCAAGGACCTCACCGCTCCTCGACGATGATCCAAATAGTTTTTTACATTTCGAGAACTCGGTTTCTTGGGATTATTTTACACGTTTTCATCAAGCCTTCCGGGGTGTTGCGTATCCTTCTCTTTGTTTAGTATGCCAATATAAGAGCAGATTATATCCACATGTTTCTTTTGGCTGAAGTGGTTTGTCTCTTTGACACTTAGATGAATGGTTGGGCGTGGAAGGAAACTCATAAACAGAAACTTTTGGTTATTATTCTTTCGTAAACACGGGGACAATCATGATTAGCAAACTTAGTTGTGTAACTGCATTTTCACCTTAAAGTTAAAACGAAGTGCATGATGGTATTTTATTCCTTGAATTATGCAATGCAATGTTTTTAGTGTAAATAGCACTGGTTATTTACCAATGTTCATGGTAACCTGAGTTATATCTATTTTTATGTCAATTATTTTGTTTCAGCAAGAAGTAAAATTGAGGCCTGTATGCAAGTTGCCGTTTGAAATTTGCTCTGGTGAATGCTGAGATCCAGCTTTTTCTTACAAAGAAAGGGGACCCCATTTTCCAGTCTAAATGGACCACGCTTTGTTAGGTACAGTCTGGATCAGGGCATGTAAACATAAAAATGTAGAACTTTATTGCAGCTTTAATGTGCATATTTGAACTTTTTAACATTTGTAATTTTGGTGGCAAAGAGAATTTTAGCTTCTGTCAATTTTGTAAGTCTACAGCCAAACCATGAATAGAGATGATAATGGAGATTAGCACTTGTCTAAGAATTAGAAAGTATTCTCGGAACATGATTGTACATACTATTTTACACAAAGTCCCTCGCTCGATTTTTAAGTCCCAGTATCTAGGTAGATCTCAATCCGTGAAGCCAAGACACATTGATTGGGTTTTCTGAAAATAAAAGTTAGAGAAGCAAAAGGAACTATATTCTTTGGTTTAATGTTTTAGTTGCTGTGAACTAGATTCCTAAGTCAAAAGACAGTTTGAGAGATGGTACCTATTTTCCAGATATAGGGTGGTGAGGATGAAGAAGCTCTCGAACTTGTCTTGCAGAACCTAAGGCCACTTTGAATTGGCTGGAAGCAGGGAGTAGTATTTAGGCAGGTAAAAGAGGAGGCAAAAGCCCTTACTGATAAAAGGAAAAGCCTCTTTAAAACTGCAGGTTTTACCTTAAAAAAAATTATAATATATATATAAACTATAAGACATAATTGTGCTAAGTTGTTTCAACCTGTCCTCAAAAATTAGATGTAATTGAGCTTTATATCTTAAGTCAGCTTATAACATATAATATTTTGAATATTTTGGCTATATTAGCTTTGTAAAAGCAGTTAGAGCAGAAAAAAATAGGTCAGTAAACGTGACCTTAATTTAAAACCTTCCCATGAAGATAGGGCTAGAAGTACTTTTGCCAAATAACATTGTTTTCATTCACTTTATGTCAGTATTTAGAAAGGAAAAAAAAACTATAGTAAGTATGATTTATAAAGGATACTGTTTTGTTATAATACTGTAAAAAAAAAGTCTTGTTTTTGAAAAAACATTGGTGATGCATATCATGAGAGGTGTATTTTCTATGCATTCAGATTAAAGGTTACTTTTCATCTTGTCAATCATTGCCATGTAGAGTCTTCAGCAGTAACGTATTAAAAAGAAAAAAAAGTTAAAAAGCAAAAAGTAATGAATTTTGCCAGGCACCTGGGGGCCTGTCACTGTGGAGAGTCTGTGACACTCACCAGGCCCATCAGCCCCCACGGCTCTCAGCCAGCCGTGGGACACTCCAGCGGGACACCGCGGGGGTAAGCTCAGAGTCTGCATTCACCAGTGTTTTATCTATTTTTAACTTAAACTCCAGCTTCAGAGGCAGATTTTTCCCTCCACCTCGGAGCTCAGAAGAGGCCCCATATCCGTGTCCCCCAAAGACCCTTCTGGCCACGAAGGCAGGAGCCCCTTGAGGCCCCGTGCACTGTGCTTTCCCTGCCTCTGTGTGAGACCGTGCATGGGAGGGGAAGGGATCAGACAATTGGCTTTTGTCAGGCTCCAGGAGGAATGTGGCCTCCTCTTCCCCAAAACCTGTTTACCTTGTGGCCGCACCAGCGGGTCCCCAATGAATTCTCCATCCTGTGGCTCCCTCCTCCTGCCCCATCCTGGAGTGGGGAACAAGCATGCTCGTGCTGTGGGTAGATTTCTGCTACTTGCATTCTGGAGCACCTGGAGGAGTCCAGGAATGGACTTTTTAAGTTAGTAACTGAAGTTTGGAAATCTTGCATGATTTCACAGATGCCGAGACACAACTCCTGTTAAGAGCCATTATTTTAAAGGGGCCATTGGAGAGGAAAGTGGCAATAAAAGACTTGAGAAAGTTTTATTGGAAAATATAGGGAAAACTTTATTTTTCCCATCAATAAATACTAATAGGAGCGGATAAGAAAGGGAAGTGTTCTGGAAAACGACCCTTGAAATTGGACCTAACTCTGGCTCTCGCCATTAACAGCTGCCCTGGGCTTTTGCATAGACTTCCACCGTACAATTTGGTATTTTTGTTAGAACAGCTCTCTGGATTTTGTCACAAGGCAGCCTGAGTCTGTTTTTATGATGATCTGCAGACGTTTGATAACGATAGGACTCTAGCTTTGGTTCTTCTCACGGTGATCACATTGTAATGAGTACTTCCTGTTGTAATCCTTCCGTCGGAAACCCATGCCACTGGATGTTTTCAGTTCTGGTTCATGTTTGTTTCTTACATTTGTGAGATTTGGCTTGCATTGGGAATAGGCTTACTTGGTGGATTTGGAACATAAAGGCCATAGTCAATTTTCTACCAGTTATCTTGCGAGGTCAGCCAAGCCAGTTAGGTAATCCCTTCCTCAAGGCGAGGGGATAATTATGGTGAATTTCTGAAACCAATGTCACAGAACCTTTTTTGATCAGGCCAAGATCGAGAGGAAATTCTCATTGACCTTTCCTCTGCTCCCTTTTTTTCTATTATGTTTAACAACAATTGTGAAAAATAAAACTGTGAAGAAATTAGTGATAATGCTTTTAGATTATCCACTTAAAAAGTTATGTATTTTCATGTCACTCAGGTAAAGTTGGAAATGACAGAGCACAGACATCTATTTTTTAAATTAATAGGGGAAAAATAGAAAAGTACTTCTGTTTATTTATATTGCCATATATGCATATATCTTAGCAAATCAGAAATAATATATTCATTTCTATGGCAACAAATAAATGCATTCATCCTAGTAGTAGTCAACACATTTTGCCAAATGGCACAAATATACCTCCATTTATATTTTATATCTTTAAAATGTAGTTTTAAAAATAGGACTATGTATAAGACACTTTTTTTACAAAAAGTGCCATATATACATATGTAACAGGGATGAGTGTGTGTTTAGCATAATTTATAACAATTTGTCAGTACAGCATATACTGAAAATTTTAAGTTATTTTCAACATATCCAAGTATGTTCAGGATAAATTAAGCCAGTTTCATAATGTAAATCATATTTTTGTTATTTGCCATATTTTATTTGAAGCAGTAATAGAATTTTATAACTCAAATTTGAATGTTACATTATAGCTAACCATGGCAAGCAAAGATTTGGTTTTTTTTTTACAGTACATTTCTTTAAAAATATACTTTCTATTTTTCTGTACTGACATTTGCAATAAATTGATACATTAAAAGTTTGATTAATGTCTTAAGATATTCAGTCTTTTTTATTTTCTATTCATCTAAGTTACATGATAGGACACTAATGATTCTTGAATGATTAAATAAAGTTCCTGAATTTGTACTGAAACTGATGAGTTTGCTGCAATACTGGTGTGGATAAAAACAGTAGAAGTTAGGCTTATATTCCATTCCCTCACATTATCCTCCCATATATATTTAATTTAGAATAAGAGACTTTGTGTATGAAACCCCTTGTGCGCGAATAGGCCCCAAAGTGTTTGATGAAATCAGTGACTCTGGGAGTGAATAAATTTGAACTGTTGACAGTCCTGCTGCCTTCGGGTCTTTAAGAGCGCTTTTTCGTGCAGTTCTCTTGGTTTTGTTCTTCTTTTCCCCCCATTAGTGTTGAGTTAATGGTTCGGGGTGATTAAACCGTGGTCTGATGCTCACTTGTCTTCACTCCCACCCTTGCTTTTTCGAACAAGAATCCTACCTGGGGTGGGTTTCGCCTCAGCCGCATGATGGAAATGTGTGCGATACTCGATACTCGAAGGCCCGTTCAAGCAGAGAGCGTCCTTCCTGCAGAAGTCGGAGGCACGTAAGGTCTCTGCTTCCGGGTTACCCGCACCCCAACTCCTAAGGAAGGCCGGATTTGGATCATTTCTATTTTTTAGAAGAAATTTTTGTGCTACATTCCAGTTTCACTCTAATTCTCACATTGCCTTGTATCCTAAAGAGCGTTACCCTTGCATCTGCTTAGACAAATTGAACTCCTAGTAGTGCCTTGGTTTCCTCCTGGTTCTGTCTCAGGGTTCACTCCTGGTGGACCCGGGACCACATGTGGCTCCTGGAATCAAGTCCTGGTTGACTGTGTAAACTAGTTTTGGAACACCTACAGTTGTAAGGCTGAAGTGAGTGTGTTAATCTTACCAAAACCCGAGAAGAAAGCTTCGAATAATAATTTGCTGGCCGTTGATTATAATCCAGGGCCTATTCCAGTAGTTCAGTGATACGGTCTAGGTGACTGAGAATGGACCAGGCTTTAAAACCTTCGCCTCCACCTGTAACTCTAGGGTGACTGCTCTTTGCCTCGCTTATTCAGCCGAGAAGATTGATTCATCTAGGAGTAGATTTGAGGTGTTGAAAAGACAGCACTCACAAAGAATTGGTCTGATTGATTACTGTCCAGGCTGGAAGGAGGGTTGCTTTAGAAACATCCTGTCATGGGCTGTTCCAGTAAGACAACTTCCCCCTGCCTTTCTCCTGCCGGGCCAGTCTTTGGAACAGTTTTCAATAGCCACTAGATGGATCGGATGCTTGCTGTGCCCCACGGGCTGTTTGGATCTTTTTGGCGCTGACCCTGATGGCTCAGTAGCCTGCCAGCTCCTTGCCAACTCCATGGCCGTTCCTCAGTTCCCATCCTTTCTCCGCCTCGCCAGGGCCTGGAGTGTGTCTCAGTACTGTCCTCCCCGAGAACCAAACACGACTGCCCTGACACCCAGACAGCCCAGGCCTGGCTATGCACGGGTCTGCTCAGGGGTCACCCGGGGACTCTCCGGGACCCTCGATGGTGTATGGGGTCGCACTTGTGTCCCCGCAGGTGAGATGAGCCCCTTCCCCACTGTGTCCTTACTCTGGATGGCCAAGGCCCCTCGCTTCTGTGTCTGCCCTGTGCCGGGCGCTTCCAGTCAGGGCCAGCGTCCTCTCACCTGCTGGCCCCGAGCCAGCTCCCCACCCAAGGCCGCTGTGGCAACCACGTTCCGTTTCTCAGAACTGCCAACTCACTGGTTGCACTGTGCATTTTGAAACCTGCTTCTATTCGGGTCAGGTCTTGATGACACAGTCACACGTTCCCTTGCTACCTCTTGCTCTTGCGGTAGCCCTAGACCTGGCGGACTAGGGTTCTTTTCTGCCGAGGATTATTCTCCTCTGTCTCCCACGGTATCTGCCGCAGCGCCCAGCACCTCTTTGTACTCAGTGTATTTGGAATGTGTTCATCAATTATGAAGTGATCCCGGAATATTTGCCAAGGGAAAGATGCAGAAAGGCAATCCCTGGCCTGTTTTTATTCTTTAAAGTGTTAGGCCTAGAATAGTCACAGGCCTGGAGAGAAGCTAAAAGTACGTCAAGACATTGGTTGGGAGTGTCAGTCACAATCCGTGTGATTGAATCGTTGGCGGGTGCAGCGGGCGCAGAAACAGTTCTGTAGAGTGTTGCCCCGCACAGTACCAGCCAAAGCTGAGCAGAGGTCAGGGGCATAGGTGAGCAGGTCTTGAGCAAAAGACAAGCCGGTAGCCTGGGGTGGGGTTTCTCAGACGGGTCCTCTTTGCAGAAGTAGCAGAGGAGAGACCAGGAGGGGGCAGTGCTGGGCAGAGGACCCCATGCTCCAGACTGTTTCTCCCACTGGACATTCCCTTTGGTGCCTACAGTTTCCCCTTGGAAACTTGATGATGATCCTTACCTAAACCAGTGAGGAGATGGAGCCACCTGGCATTTCTGTGACCTCTGTCCCCTGGGCATGTCCCCAAGGGGAGCCCAGGCTCCTTCAGAGAGGCGAGGTGTCTCCGAGCTGGGACGGGAGCCCAGAGGAGCAGGAACACCAAGGCTGGAAGGGAGTCTGAGATGAATGAGGATTTGTCCCCTCGTCCCCCGACTGCTTGGACTGTTTCCCTACTACTGTGGGCGTCCTACATGAAGGCTTTTACACCTCGATTATACAGCAGTCTCAAGTGGCCGGTGTGCAGACACCAAGTAACCAAATACAGATTTATCAGCTAGATTCAATTTTGCCCAAGTGCATGCAGCGGTCTTTGCTTGATGTAACATCAAATTTAGCAACAGTGCTTTAATCAAATGGGGGGGGGGGGGGGGAGGATGCACAAAGTGTATGCTCAAAGAGAAAAAAAAACCCAGTATTATAAAGGGGTGTACACTGGGAGTGAATAGCTTTGAGCTGAGGGACCCCTTGGACACATCTGGAACTCAGCAAATATTGAATGAATGAGCTCAGCCTGGCATGGTGTGGATGGGAATTGCATCCTCTGTGGGAGCAGAAGGCATAAGACTCTCTCTGTTTCACCTGCAAAGCTTGTGAAAGTGGCAGGAGGCAGTTCCGAGGGGCCTGAGCCACAACGATGATGGACACAGTCACTCGGAAAACCATCAAATGCAACCAAACAGCAGTTCACGGGGCACTTGTTTACCAACGCGCTGTTCACTGGAGTCTAGCTGAGGAGGTACACTGCTCTTCCTCTTCTTCTCTTTTTCTCTCCATTAAATGAAAAGGCAGGCTAGAAGTGCCTAAGAAGGGAATTTCCTCATTTTTGTTTACTCTGATAGAATTGTGGACTGTAGTTGCATTAGTTCTAATAGAACTGTCGGTGAAGATCAGTTTTTCTCAGTTCTGTCTCATTTGGGAGGGTATACTGCATAACTTGTTTTCTGTTTTTTTTTAAGGGACAGATGTTCTGAAATACTCCCTTTCTAGTCCTGTAATTTATTTCTTTTGGAACAGTTCTTCCTTAGAATCTAAAACTTAGAATCCTATGATACTCTCTAATACTGTCATATATATATATAAAATTTTTATTAGTGAGACACCATGAGGTACAGTTCTGGACTTACAAATTTTTCTGCTTGGGTTTCAACTATACAATGATCAAATACCCATCCCTCCACCAATGGGCTCTAATACTCTCTTATGTTAGTAAAACTAGAAGAAAGGGAGAGGGCCAGTCTGCCTGGGCAATAGTTGGAAGGAAGGACATTTGGCCAAACATGTCCCTGGCCCCCGGGCCCCTGGGATACAGAGCAGAGCCATGCAGGATGAACGAGGGTCCCGGCCCTTAGCAGGGGCAGCCCAAGCCCCCGGTGTGCACAGGGAGAACCCCAAACCCCTCCCTGCAGATGAAAGGCATGTGGGTGGGCTTTCCCTACCTGCACACTCCCACCTTCCCCTGAGGATGCCTCTCAGCCTGGCCCCTCCTCTGCTCCCCACCCGCTTAGTACATTCTTGATCGAAATAATCACATGTAGGTGACACAGCTTAGCGATGAAGGTGGAGTGATCATAAAAGAATGTCGAACAGAGCATTTGGACGTCACTTCTTCCCAAGCTGGTGTCCCTGAGGCCGAATCCTCAGCGCATGTTTGCTTGGCACATTCTCCCCTGCACACACTTAGAACACAGCAGGTAAGACCAGGAAACCGCTCAGGCCCATCGTGTCATCTGCTTCTTAGACCCCATTTGTATTTCACCCGTCAGTCTAGCCATCACAGAAAGCAAATGATCATGTGTGAAGAAATCCTCAAGATGCTTTAGAACACCGCCCAAGCGAGGGCAGAGGGCTGTGCTCTGAGACCAGATTGACTTGGTTGATTTTCAGTCTCAACAGCAAATGGGACAAAGCTCAAAGGTCGTGTGCGACGCGGGTTTGATCCCCAGCACCGTAAGACCACCCCTGCACGACCTTCGTGGCCTTGGTGCTTCTGGTGGACTGACCCATCAGCCCCATCACCAGGCCTCGCAGTGGCCCCTATAAAGAAATCTAGAAGTCAATCAATGGAATGCTGGGTCATGGCGACAGCACCAAAGACTGCTCGCTTTTCCCACAGATGTTCTCACCAGTTCTGGAGGCAGGAAGGCCGGGGTCTGGACCCCTGCGGCTGCAGACAGCTCCTGCCCACCGGCCCTTTCCCCCAAGACCCTAGAGACCTCGCTCTCATATGGATGCCGCGCTGTCAGTCAGGGACCTAATGCAGGGCCACATTTACCTCCAGAGACCTCATGTCTGAATACATGGGGGCTGGGATTTCAGCTTGTGAACTTCGTGGGGCACTCAGCTCACTCCATAAAACCATGTGAGGAAAGTATCACGTTAAGCGAAATGACTCAGAGAGAAAGGGATAGACATAGAAAGATTGCATTCATCTGGGGAACATAAAGTAACAAAATAGGAGACTAACACCCAAGAATGGCCGAGATTAGTACCAGGAGGTTTACTCCATAGCTTGGAGGCTAGCCACACATGCTAGGGGAAAAGGGAGCTCAGATAGAGAAGGGAGCACCAAATAAAGGGTGTTGGGAGGATCCTCCCAGGATGGGAGAAGCATGCTGAAAGTAGACTATAGATCAAACATGATTGTCACCCATTGCCTCTTTTGCAAACCACAACACCCAATAAGCAAGCACAAAAATTTGTAAGTCTACAACTGTACCTCATGATGTCTCACTAATTAAAAAAAAATAAAAATTAAAAAAAAACATGTGAGTGGAAGAAAGTATTCAGTGTCATTCAACATATTGTCATAATAAAAACCACACAGCCACAGGCAGGGAGGACTGATGAAGCTTACAAGGAGCATTTAGAACGCACAGCTGACGCAATACTTAAAAGATTACACCCCACCCCCTCCCAAGCAGCTACAGCCAAGTCATCGTTCACGTCTGTGTCCCTGGAAAGGGGGCCTTGCCTGCAGGATGGTGAAGTCCGATGAAGAGCATGTAGATCAAAAGAGAGGAGGAATTCTCCTCAGGGGACACGGTCTTGTCTGAAGAAAAATCCCTTAGAAATACACTGAAAACTTTTTTTATTGGTGGGTTTAACATGGTTCAAGGACTCAAGGTTAATAAGCAAAATCAGGGGCTGGAGCGATAGCACAGCAGGTAGGGCATTTGCCTTGCACACAGCTGACCTGGGTTCAATCCCCGACATCCCATAGGGTCCTCAAAGCACTGCCAGGGGTAATTCCTGAGTGCAGAGCCAGGAGTAACCCCTGAGCATTGCTGGGTGTGACCCAAAAAGCAACATATATATATATATATATATATATATATATATATGTATATATATATATGCAAAATTAGTTTTATTTATTCATTAAGGATCAGTCATTCAAGTAGAGCCTCAACTGCAACCAACCCAGGCTCAATCCCCGGCATGGCATATGGTCCCCAGGGAGCCCCCTCCCTGCAATAAAGACAACAAAATTAAGAGGCTGCTCTGTCTTAACCTTAAGGTTTACATCAAGGCTACTTTCAGCAGTTAAGACAAATCAATAACCTAGAGTTGAGAGTTCAGAAAGAAATTTAATTGTTTACAGTCAATTGAGTTTTAACCCCCAAAAAGCCAACAGTTCCTTCTGATTGTTGGTGGGCGGGAGGGCAGCCGGCAGGACTACAGGAAGCCGTGGTGAGGGCTTATTCCTGGTTCTGCACTCAGGGATCCCTCCTGGCGGGGATCAGGGGACCATGTTGTGTGCTGGGGATCTAACCCAGGTAGGTCGTGTGCATGGCAAACGCCTCACGTGCTGTGCTATCTCTCTGGCCATCATGGTTCATTTTTGGAAGGAAGGGTTTGGCCCATACCTGGTAGCACCTGGCTCTGTGGTCAGGGACGATTCCTGGAGGAACTCAGGGGACTGTATGGGATGCTGAGGATTGAACCTGGGTCAGCTGTACCCCAGGCAAATGTTTTCCCTGCTGTACTCTCCGCCTGCTTCTAGTTCATTCTTGAAAGGACTTTGTTTTTACAGTTGGTGGTCTATCAAATGGGTATCCAGACCAATGAGTAAATTTGAATTACTGTATTATACCAAAAGCACAATGAGAAAAGATCTGTTTAGATGTATCTCCAGGGGTTTTTAATCCAGAGAGTGAGTGTTGGAGAGTCTGCTGGTGAGGGTGGCGCACCAGTTTCTGTGTGCCAAGCCAGAGGCAACCCTGCGGGTGGGGCAGGCAGTGGTTGGCACACACTGACCCAGGCTCAAACCTACGGACCTCACAGGGGCCCTGCGCCACCAAACCAAATAGCCTCCCACCCACAGGCGATCAAATGTCTGAGCACGCACTTATTTCTAGAGTATATAAACATGTAAGTCTGCAGACAACCATCTTTGAAAGGGGTCAACTGTTCTCTAGCAATTGATTCACAGATGGTCAGCAATCACCTGGGCATTTAGCGGGTCAGGGGCACTTCCTGGACTCACCCTATTGTTCCCTCCAAGGCTCGTCCCTAGAAGCCTCTGTGGGCACTCGGGTTCCTGGGAATGATTCTGTGTCCCTGCGGGTTCCCCGGAGTGATAACAGTAACTATGAAATTAATCCAACGAAGGGGCCAGAGAGATAGTCCAGTGGGTAGGGCGCTTGCCTTGCACACACCCAACCTGGGTTGGATCCCGGCACCATATATGGTCCCCTGAGCCCCGCCAGGAGTGACCTCTGAGCACAGAGCCAGGAGTGAGCCCTGAGCCCCACCAGGAGTGACCTCTGAGCACAGAGCCAGGAGTGAGCCCTGAGAGTCACCAGGAGTGACCCCTGAGCACCACCAGGAGTGATCCCTGAGCACAGAGCCAGGAGTAAGCCCTGAGCACCATCAGATTGGCCCCCCAAACCGAACAGACAAAATTCATCTAAATTTCTGTCCAGGGGCTGGAGCGATAGCACAGTGGGTAGGGCATTTGCCTTGCAGAAGGCCAACCCAGGTTTGATTCCTCTGTCCCTCTCGGAGAGCCCAGCAAGGTACCGAGAGTATCCCGCCCGCACGGCAGAGCCCGGCAAGCTCCCCATGGCATATTCCAATATGCCAAAAACAGTAACAATAACGGGTCTCATTCCCCTGACCCTGAAAGAGCCCCTAATATGCCACTGGGCTACACTATCACATGACAGGGATGAATGGAGACGTTACTGGCGCCCACTTGAGCAAATCAATGAACGGGACAAGTGACAATTAATTAAAAAAAATAAATCCCTGCCCAGCCCAGCCTCTGTGCTTCCGACACTGCTTCAGATGTGTATTTGCACACCCGTCAGCATCACTGCAAGAAGTGGTTGAATCAGTGACCAGTGACTATTGGCAGGTTTATTTCACATGAATAAACTGGCCTTTGGGACTTTTCGGTCCCCTGCCCTGTAGATCAGGGGGACTCGGGTATGGCCGGTGCTTGCCACCTGGTGCTGGGGATTTCTCGGCTGACCTCCCGGTCCACCTTCAGCCCTCGCCTGCCCAGGTGCTTCTCTGGTGAGGGGCAGGTGAGGTGGACTCGGCCCACTCCCTCCCGAGGCTGCCCCTCCCCCCGCTCCTCACCTGAGACATCATGTTCAACTCACTTGTCGTCCTTGCCTCGGCGTGAAGGAAGAGGAAATGCTTCCGTGGAAGGCTGCTCAGCAAGGACTTCTGTCTGCAGCATCTCTGCCCCAGCCCACGGACGCCAGAACCGAGCTTTCTCAATTAATGGGAAGGAGGTGTTTTTTTTTTTTTATGTAGGAGTACTGCTATTTATTCAGCCACTGATTAGCTGATTGAATTGTGCATGAACTCCACCTTACTTTTTTTTTTCATTTTTTTATAATTTTATTTATTGAATCACTGAGAGAACAATTACAAAGCTTTCAGGTCTAAATCTTGGTCATACAATGAAACACCCATACCTTCACCAGGACCCACTCTCCACCACCAAAACCCCCAGTATACCCCCATCTCACCCCCTCCCCCTACCTATGGGGCAGATGATTTCCACATTACTCTCTCTCTACTTTGATCACATTCAATATTTTGACACCAGACCCACCATTATTATTTGAGATTTTACCCCAACACTCAGATCTGCTGAAAAGGCAACAGTAGACAATTTGTGTTCTATTGCTGGTTATGAATAACATATGATGTCGCGTGGCTGCAGTAGGGCCATGAGATTTTGAAATTCCGAAATTTTAGCATTTAAATCTGGAGGGATTTCTGCCAAAAGCCACTGGGTTTTGAGATTTGCTCCTGAGTCTCTGGGATCATGGCCGTTGAGCAGCTTGATCAGGAGCCAGAGAGGCGTTCGTTCGTGGGCGATGACTTGGGGTCTCGTTGGGGTGGGGAGGACAGGCCCGGCTCCACCCCCATCCCGTGAGGCCCAGACCTGACTGTCCAATGGTCTCTGGAGGATGACGGCCTGGGAAGGAGGTTTTGCATGCTCTTTGCTTGGTGGAAAAAACCTTAGTGGACATGTCATTCTCTTCCTCTCTTTTTTTAGTATCTTTGTTCTAAATATTACATCAATATAGATAAAGCTAAAAACTTGGGGGAAACCACCTGACATGAACAGGAAAAAAAGACACATAGAAAATTATAATTCCATCTCTTTCTATATAGAGAGATATATATCTATACATATACATACATATGTACATATATACATAGAGAGGTATAGATATACACATACATATGTACATATATATCTTACAGACATAAAAATAAGTACAAATAATAAAATTAGTAAGAAACTAACTTTTTCAAGCACCTGTTTTGTAAGATAAATGGCAACATTATTGGACTATAAAATCCAGATGCTGGAAAGAAAGATGGCGGCCGCACGGGAGCCTTGTGGACAGCAGGTTTGAGCCGGGCTCGGCGGGAGCGGCGGGGACCTCATGGGAAGGGGGGCTTTGTGGGCCGTCCCCCACGCCCCACCGAGGTCGCCGGCTGCCCCCCACGAGCGGCTCTCCGGCACGGCCACGACTCCAGGGCACAGAAACCAATCTCTTAACTATCTAACTTTTAATAGAAATTCTTCCAGGGTCAATAAGTAAAATAGCAGAAATTCAAAACCCGACATCATTTTATTCTTAAACCAAGTTGTAGAAAGCAAATCATTTCACAACGCTGTTTCAGCATATCTGATTGTGGGGGGTGGGTCGTAAACTCTAAACAATAATTGTGCATCTTCTATCGAAACAATCTATCTAGTCAAAGTAGATAGAGTATTAACTAGAACTCATCTGCCTCACAAGAATTGGGAGGGGTGGGGGGAGGTGGGGGTCTATTGGGGTTCGGGGTTAAAAATAAGTATTGGTAAAGGGAAATGTGTTTGATATTTACATGACTGAGACCTAAACCTGAAAGCTCTGTAACTTTTCCCACAGTGATTCAATAAATAAATAAATTAAAAAAAATGGCAACATTATTAATCTATAGTGGAAGGAATGGAATTTTATAAATAGAAGTAGTAAGAGAAAATCATCAAAATGCATTGCAATGAGCTGGCAATTAATAAGGAAAAAAACTCTCCAAATGAGTGGAAATGAAACTCACTTAGATACTCTTAAATGACTTTTAGGCCCAAGTGGAAACATTTTTCAGATTTTCTTTAAAATATTAATGGGAAAACATTAACCAATCCAGTTGAATTTCACAAGCTGCATATTCATAAGAAATTTAATGACCGCGTGTTTATATATAACAAGAAAGGAAATGAATGAAAGCAGTTAACAGAAGGCGCTAGAATAAAGGGAGACAAAGAGCTGTAAGGAAAATAAAAACAAATCAAAATAGCGAGTCGAGCCTTCCATTTGTCACCTAGACAACAATAAGTTTTAGCTGTCCCTCCATGAAATTAAAGAGAAAAATCTCAAGTCAGTAGTTTGTTTTTAAGCATGAAAAGTCATTTTTAAAGTAATCCCTACAAGTATACAGAAGGATTTGAGAATATGAATTCCAAGAACATCTCAGCGAGTGGGGGTCCGGGATTTCCCTGCAGAGACCCAGCTTTGGTCCCAGCACCTCACGGTCCCCTCAACACCAGGAGTGACCCTGACATGGGGTGGGGTGTCGTCCCCAAATAGTAGAAAAGAATGTGGGAACCAGATAAGGAGCTATTTTACATAAATCTTTTTAAAATAATAAAAGAGAAAGTTGTTTGAAGTATTTGGTGTTCCATCATAGAATTTCACCCGTTTGGACCCATTTTCCCTTCTCACTGTTTCCCTTTCTTCCCTGGCACTGTGCCAGGAGTGATGGCGCCCTTCTCCATCTGCTTTCCTGGTCTTAGCTCATTTCCCGTGCGCAGGATGCCTACAGCAGCTCCGGGTTCCCTCATGCGTCTGTAGAGGTTGGCGCAGACTCTCCCCACACCCTTCCTGGGCATCCCTGTTGGCTCTTGGCTGTCCCATTTTCATATTCGATAGTGTCTTTATACTTCTTTGTTTGCTTTAATTTGTCTCCCTACAAAATCATTCATTCCATCATTTCAGACAACCAAACCTGTACTCCCTCTGGGGTTTCTCATTTTCTCCCCAAACTTACGCCTGTGTGAGTTCTTTATGCTTTAGCTTTGGTGAGTTTAGGCCCCTCATTGTTTCCCGTCCTTCTCTCCTGCCATTTGTGATGGAAGTTGCCATGTTCCCTGTCAGGTTTTTTGATGAATCTTCCAGGCAGTAAGAAGCTCTGTCAGGCTGTAGCGATAGCACAGCGGGTAAGGCGTTTGCCTTGCATATGGCCCAACCCAGCTTTGATTCCCAGCATCCCCCCTGAGCACGGCCAGGAGTAATTCCTGAATGCATGAACCAGGAGTAACCCCTGTGCATCACTGGGTGTGACCCTAAAAAAGCAAAAAAAAAAAAAAAAAGAAGCTGTCTCTCCAGCTGTGAGGCTGGAGAGATAGCACAGTGGGTAGGGCGTTTACCTTGCATGCGGCCAACCTGGGTTTGATTCCCAGCATCCCATATGGTCCCCTGTGCACCACCAGGAGTAACCCCTGTGCATCACCAGTTGTGACCCAAAAAGCAAAAAAAAAAAAAAAAGAAGCTCTGTGGCTCTCCACGTGGCCCACAGAGATAGCAACAGTCTTGTAGTTTGTAACAGGGTGAGCGAGCAATTCACACGCGATTTCTGGTCCTCCACAGACTGGGAAAGTTTTACTCCAGCTGTAAAATCCCTTTTCCAGGGCCAGAGAGCGGGTACAGCAGGCAGGCCCTGGCACTGCTTGTGGCTGCCTCAATCCCCAGCTCCTATAGGGTCCCCTGAGCCTGCCAGGTGTGGTCCCCCAAATAATCACTTTCTTTTTCATCTAGGATGCCTAGCACCCCTCTAGCCACCCCCGTAAACCTCCCATTGTTCTCTTGTTATGTTGGTGTTGCTGTCTCGAGGTTGTACTTCCGCTCAAGCCTGTAGGCACGGCATTCAGTCTTAGCCCTTCAATCCTTCAGCTGCTGACCTGTTTGGTTGGAAAATGATGGAGGTCCTTTTCAGGTCTGAATAATCCCCTGAAATAAAATTTTCACGTCTATGGTAGGCAACAGGTGGGTGGAGGGTAGGGAACCTGGGGACATTGGTGGTAGGAAATGTGCACTGGTGAAGGGACGGGTGTTGGAACATTGTATGACTGAAACCCAATTACGAACAACCTTGTCACTGTGTATCTCACTGTGATTCAATTTTAAAAAATCACTGTATCAGTGTCATCCCATTGTTCGTCGATTTACTCAAGTGGGCACCAGTAACGTCTCTATTCGCCCCAGCCCTGAGATTTTAGCAGCCTCTCCTTACTCGTCTTTCTCAATGATTGGAGGCTCTTTCAGGGTCAGGAGAATGAAACCTGTTATAGTTACTGGCTTTGGCATATTGAATATGCCACAGGGAGCTTGCTAGGCTCTGCAGTGCCCGCAGCTCCCTCTGTAGGGAAGATACTCTCAGTTGCTTGCCGGACAAATCACAGAGAGAACCATATATTTCTCTCTGTGATTTGTTGCCTACTGCCTGAACCCCATCAAACATGGTGTGGTAATCATGGAAAATGGGTAGGAAGTGTCTAATGATGTGTCCGGAAAGTGATCTGGAGTGTGACGGCGGTTGGGTAGTGGAGGTCGGCTGCCAGGGCTGGGCCCCCTGGGGCGGGGAGGACTCTCACCCGACTCCCTCTGGGGTACCCCGAGTGAAAACAGCCTGGCACGGAGTCCGGTGGCATGGTTATGGGGGCCTCCTTTTATATTCCCATCTGGGAGGAGCATCCGTGAGTTCTGGAGATTG
This sequence comes from Sorex fumeus, assembly GCF_029834395.1. Taxonomy (NCBI): domain Eukaryota; kingdom Metazoa; phylum Chordata; class Mammalia; order Eulipotyphla; family Soricidae; genus Sorex; species Sorex fumeus. The sequence goes on along the minus strand of NW_026606065.1, from coordinate 21,940,181 downwards.
GTCGATGAGGAGATTATCTGGCACCGGCAGGAGGTGGCTTTGGGTGTGATCCCTGGGTCACTGGAGACTGGGGGAATCAGGCAAAGGATCTCTGTTCCAGGTCCCGTTGAGTCCAGAGTCCAAGATCACAAAGTTCCGCATTACCTGGGTTTTGTGGGACTTCACTCCTGCATTGAGGCTCGGCCTGAGCACCAGGAAAGTGGCCTGGAGCGTGGCAGCAGTTGGGTAGTGGAGGCCGGCTGCTGAGCCTGGGTCCCTTGGGGCAGGGAGGGCTCTCACTCATCCCCCTCTAGGGCTCCTCGAGTCTCCCTCTAGCTCCCGCCCGCTTCCCATCTCCCTCTAGCTGCTGTCTTGCGTCCCCACATGTGCATGCCTAATCTCAGCTGGTCCACCGAGACCCCCTGAGCACCAGCCCTTAGTCCCCCGAGTGGTCCCATTTCTGCTCCAACAAGATGAAAGAAACAATGAACCAAGAGAAGCTCACCAAACTGCAAGCCCAAGTGCACACTGGTGGGAAAGGAACTGCTCGCAGAAAGAAGGTGATTCATAGAACAGCTATAGCAGATGACAAGAAACTTCATTTCTCCTAACGAAGTTAGGCATAGGGGCTGGAGCAACAGTACAGTGGGTAGGGTGTTAGCCTTGCTTGCTGCCAAGCCGGGTTTGATTCCCAGCATCCCATATGGTTCCCCGAGCACTGCCAGGAGTAATTCCTGAGTGAAGAGCCAGGAGTAACCCCTGTGTATCGCCAGTGTGACCCAAAAAGCCAAAAAAGAAAAAAAAGAAGTTAGGCGTAAACAATATCTCTGGTATTCACTCCTGGGAATATATCCCAGAGAGGCAAAAATGTGTAGCCGAAGTGACATCTGCACTTGTTTGTTCATTGCAGCACTCTTTACAGTAGCCAGAAACTGGAAGAGACCTGAGTGCCCAAGAACAGATGACTGGTTAAAGAAACTTTGGTACATCTACACAATGGAGTACTATGTAGCTCTTAGAAAAGATGAAGTCATGAACTTTACATACAAGTGGTACAATATGGAAAGTATCATGCTAAGCGAAATGAGTCAGAAAGAGAGGGATAGACATAGAAAGATTGCATTCATCTGGGGGATATAAAATAACAAAATATGAGATTAATACCCAAGAATAGCTGAGATCAACACCAGGAGAATTACTCCATAGCTTAGAGGCCAGCCGGGTATTCTAGGGGAAAGGACAATTCAGATAGAAAAGGGAACACCAAATGGAGGGTGTTTGGAGGATCCTCCCAGGAGGGGAGATGCAGGTTGAAAGTAGACTGGACTGAACATATTCGCCACTCAGTGCCTCTTTTGCTGATCACAACACCCAAAAGGAGAGAGAGAACAAAAGGGAATGCCCTGCCACAGTGGCAGGGGAGGATAGGGGGATGGGGGGGATGGGGGGGAGGGACATTATCCTGGTGGTGGAAAATGGGCACTGGTGGAGGGATGGGTATTTGATCGTGGTATGACCTAGATCGAAGCACAAAGATTTGTAAATCTACAACTGTACCTCATGGTGTTTCACTAATAATAAAAAAATAAATAAATAAATAAATAAAAGGGGGGAATATAAGCACATCAGAATCATGTTTAATAAAAGCCTGAAAACTTTAAAAAAAAACAATATCTCTGGTATTGAGGAGGTGAATATGTTCACAAACCAAGGAAAAGTGATCCACTTTAATAACTCTAAAGTTCAAGCGTCCCTGGCAGCAATCACTGTCACCATTATAGGCCATGCTGAGCACAGCAGCTGACAGAAAAGCTTCCCAGCCTCTTGAACCAGCTTGGTGCAGCCAGTCCGACTAGTTTAAGGAGACTGGCTGAAACTCTGCCTGAATGGTCCAATGGATGGAAAAGCACCACTCGCGACTCGAGAGGATGACGATGATGAGGTTCTAGATCTCAGGGAGGATTAAAAAAAAAGTAAATAGGGACTGGAGAGATAGCACAGCGGGTAGGGCGTTTGCCTTGCACGTGGCGAACCCGGGTTCAATTCCCAGCATTCCATATGGTCCCCTGAGCACCGCCAGGAGTAACTCCTGAGTGCAGAGCCAGGAGTATCCCCTGTGCATTGCCGGGTGTGACCCAAAAAGCAAAATTAATTAATTAATTAATTAATTTTTAAAAAGTAAATAAAATTCAAAACAAATAAAACCTTCTTTGATGGAACCTTTGTCCCAGAATTTAAAAAAATCTAAAACCCAAACCAACATATCACCAAAGTGGATTTGGGGTCAAGCATGGCCAAAATCTGCACCTCAGTGACAGCACGCAGCCTCTCCCAGTGATGTGACTGGAGGAGGAGGGGTGTGGACAGCGCCCCTGTTTCTGTCAGAAATGGCTAGGCTGTGCTTTTTTTTTTTTTTATCTTTTCAAATTGCCATTATTTTCTGGTCAAATGACAGGTGATCCGCTTTCTACCTTCCAAATCAGATTTCTCTGGAACGATGCTAGCCGACCCGGTTTCGATTCCCAGCATCCCATATGGTCTCCTGAGCACCGCCAGGAGTAATTCCTGAGTAAAGAGCCAGGAGTAACCCCTGTGCATCGCCGGTGTGACCCAAAAATAAAAAAAAAAGTTAGGGGTAAACAATATCTCTGGAATTGAAGAGGTGAATATGAATAAAGGCAGATTTATTTCTGCCAGAAAATGCTTCCTTTTCCTGAAACATAATCCTTGTGGGGTCTCAGGGATCATCTGTGTGCCGAGCACTGAGGGTCCAGTCTAAGTCTCTCGCCTGGCTGCAAGGCCTGAGCCACTGGCAGCTTTATAGGAGACCCCCTTTTCCTTCCCAACAGAGCCTGTAAGGGAGCCTTCCCAAAGTGTCTGTTCTTGGGGCTGGAGCAATAGCACAGAGGGTAGGGCATTTGCCTTGCACGCGGCCGACCTGGGTTCAATTCCCAGCATCCCATATGGTCCCCTGAGCACCGCCAGGGGTAATTCCTGAGTGCAGAGCCAGGAGTAACCCCTGTGCATCGCCAGGTGTGACCCCTCCAAAATAAAAAGTCATTATCAAAGTGTCTGTTCTTGGTATTGCTGGGAGTTGGACCACCCCTGGCTGTGCTCAGGACTTACTCCTGGCTCTGTGCTCAGGAATCACTCCTGGCTGGGCTCAGGGACACAGCAAGGATCAGATGGGTCAGCTGAGGGGGGGGCAAGGCCAGCGCTTAACCCTTGTCCATCTCCCTCCCCCCTCCTTCGTACTCTTAGACCACTCATTCATCATTCTGTTTCTCACTGTTTTCTGCAGTTTTTAATACAATGACTCACAGAATTATCTTATGCTGTTTTCCCATTTCCTGGCTAACCCCTAACATTGCTTGTCTTACATCTCCTCCCACTGGGCTCGTTCCTGAGTGGACGAGATAAGGAACCGGGAAGCTTGCTTTGTGTATTAAATTTACCATAACTGTGGTTGGTTTATGCTCACGCTGAGAAAAAGGAGCGTGTGAAAGGCAGCTCCGTATGCACAGACCCACCATCGCCAAAACCAGAAGCCAGCAAGCCAGAAATACCTTCCTGTGGGGCTGTGACTCCCTGAACACACTCTGGTGCAGAAGGTGGTCATTGGGTTCTCAGGATGGCAGTGCCCGCAGCTCCCTCTGTAGGGAAGACCCAGCCCCTCCCCTCTGCCCATCCTCCTTGCACACAGCTGGCTTTGCCTGCAGAGGCCGCCCATGTGCCGTGCTCAGGGCCAGGATTATTCTATGCACTTGGGGGAACGTTCTGGAGGGCTCACAGGTGACTTCAGCCAGGTGTGGGCCCAGGCACCCAGCCCCAAATCTGCTCACCTGTATCAGAGCCACGTGGTGCAGCCTCACTTGGACCCTGGTGGACGACGGGACCCCAACAGAGGGTTTGTGTTCAGTTACACACATGCTGGTCAGTGAGGACTGCCCGTGAAGCTCAGAACTGCCCATAAGGGCATCACTGAGGAAAAGCTGGTTCTGGAAGTCATTAAAAAGACTTTGAACTGGCGGGCGCAAAGGGGAGTAAAGGAGTCGAGAGGCGGAACGTTTGTGGTGCTTGTTTAGCTGCAGTTGCTGCAGACGTGCTTCAGACCCTGACACCACACAAGGCCCTGTGAGCACAGCCAGGTGTGGGCCCCGAAAACAGTCAGGTGTGGCCCCAGAAACAGCCAGGTGTGGGCACCGGAAACAGTCATGTGTGGGCCCAGGCACAGCCAGGTGTGGGCCCCAGAAACAGCCAGGTGTGTGCCCTGGCTCAGCCAAGAGACACACATACACATACCCGGGGAGAAAGGAGGTATCACAGTAAACCCAAACCAGTGTGTGGACTTGTGCTTGTGAGACAGACAGGAAGTGAGAATGGTTGGCAGGAATTGACCTGCAGGTGAGGGGGTGAGGTGTCTGCTCGGACCCTGCAGGGGATGGAGATGGGGGCCAGGCGACTCAGATCTTGTCTGAGAGAAGCCTTTGGCCTCCTGACAGGGGTGGGAGCCCACTGGTGGGTTGAGTGAATGAGAGCAGCTGGAGCGAGGCCTCCCCTCACCCCTGCCGTCTCCTGGGGACCTGTCTCAGTAAGCAGAGGAGCAGGGAAGGGCCTGGGCTTAGAGACACCTGGAAGTTGGGGCTCCCAGGGGTGGGGAGGAGGGGGGGGTCCTACAGAGCCTGGAGTGAGGAGTCTGGGGGCCAGGAAGATAAAGAAAGGACACTGCTCGTGTCCTTGTAGGTCAGTTTTCCAGCCCACAGACTCAGGCTGAGGCGACAGAGGCTCAGCGGCGGGGACCCTCAAAATGCACCCCCTCTCCCGTGTTATCTGAGCCCTCCTCCAGGATCCAGCAGAATGTGTTCAGTGGGATCAGTAAGACAGCAGCAAACGATCCCCTGGGATCTGACTGTACCCCTGACAGCCAGACAGACAGTCAGACAGACAGATAGGCTCGCGGGCAGACAGAGGGCCAAACAGCATCTGGCAGGCAGGTAGCCCACCAGACTGCCAGGTAGACGACAGACAGCCGCTAGGCTGAGGCACAGGTTGCTAACAGACAGCCTGCCAGGTGAACAGACAGACGGAGCACAGGCGGACAGCAGAATCGCTGTCCCTCGGACTGAGGCCAGTGCCATGTCCAGGCACCAGGCAGTGCTGCCCGCAGCCCCCTGCTTTCTGAGCGCCACGCCCGAATCCGGGGCTGGCCTCCCCAGGGGTCCCCCGCTGCCCCCAGGTGCGCGCCCCGCCTGGGCCATCGCTGGGCTAACTGCGGGGGCCAGGGCTGAGGTGCCCGGGCTGGAGGTGACCCGTCGGTTCTGCAAACACTGAAAGTGAAATGAGGAAGGGCGGATTGCACAAGGCCGGCCGGCCGGTGGGGAGAGCGCGGTGGGGCCGGGGCCGGGGACCCAGGAGCCGGCTCCGGGGGGCAGCCTAACCGGGCAGGACGGCCACCGAGGCAGACCACAGGAAATGACCCGGCCGGCGCGGTCACGGATGCCAAGGGCCCGGCCGGCGCTCGCCGCGCGCCTGCAGACGCGGAGCGCGCGGCCCAGAGATGCGCGCGGGCATCCTCCGGGCCCAGCGCGGCCCCGGCCGGCGCCTGTCCTGCCCAGAGCGCAGCCTGCCCGCCGCCGCGCTGCTGCTGGCCCTGCTGGCCTGTGGCCTGGCCGCGCTGGCCCTGCAGCGCCTGGCCGCGCTGCAAGCCGAGCTGGACGGGCTGCGCGCGCGCCTGCCGCCGGGGCCCGGGCCGGGCGCGCCCCCCGCGGGCACCTGGGCGGTGCAGGTGAGGCCGCCCGCCCCGAGCCCCCGCGCCCCCCGCCTCGCCCGGCCGCCCTGACCGCGGGGTCTTCTCTTCCAGGGCCGCAGCAACGCCAGCGACGGCGGCCGCAGGAGGCGCGCGCTCCCCGGCGCCGAGGATGCAGGTGAGACTCGGCACAAGTGCGAGGCGCTGGCCGGACCCGGTAGGGACAGGGCCAGCCGGGGCGCGGCCGCGGGACACTGGCCAGGGGACGCAGGAGTGGGGGGCTCTCCGGGCGCTCAGAGATCCCTGAGGACCACCGGGCCGAGCTGCCCCAAGTGTTCTGTAAGTGGGAGCAGGTGTGTGAGTGCGTGTGTGTGCATGTGTGATTGAGCATGTGCGTGTGTGACTGTGTGTGTATGCGTGTGCGACTATGCATGTGTGATTGTGCGCGAATGTGTGACTGTGTGCACTTGCAATTGAGTGTGTGCATGAGTGACTGCAAGCGTGTGCATGCGTGTGTGTCTGTGTGCATGTGTGATTGAATGTGTATGTGTACTGTAAGCGTGTGCGTGTGTGTGACTGTGTGCATGAATGGCTGTCCGTGCAAACAGATATGTGGGTATGTATGTGAATGTTGGCACATGTCCGAATGTATGCATGTGTGTGCCTGCCTGCATAACTGTATACACTTTAATTTTGTGTTTGCTTTAAGAATTGTCTTTGACACGCACAGACACACTGATTTTAAAGTTCATCTCTTTCTTACCCATGCTTCTTGGAGTAGTTGGACTTTCTGATTTTGAGGGGGTTCTGTTTGGGGGTCACCCGCAGCGATGCTAATGTTTATGCCTGGCTCTGCACTCAGGAATCATATTCCCGGCGGGGCACAGGGGACCATATGAGGTGCCAGGGATGAAACCCGGATTGGCTGCGTGCGAGTCAAGTGTCGTCCCCATTGTTCTATCTCTCCAGCAATCTTTGAAACTAGTTGTTTCCACTTGTCTCCATTTCACAGAATTTACTAGATTCCTGGAACTGCAGCCGGGTGGGGCCTCCCCACATCCTCAATTCTGTGGGTATTGCCCTCACTAATATCTCAGTCTCGCGCAATCATTGCAGGGGTTAAGGCCCTCACCCTGCGCACGGCCGACCTGATTCTGATGCAGCCGCATTCTGTCCCCGGAGTCCCCCCAGGAGTGATCCCTGAGTACCGCCAACTGTGCCCCCCCCCCCAAAGGAGCCAACAAAATCTCAATCTTACAAATTCGGGGCCTCTGTTCCCATTTCTGTTGAGGGTGTAGCCTCAGGGAAGTCAGAGATTTCACACCGACTGTTGTTATTTGGGAATTGGCATTCGCAGAGGCTGGTACCCAGCATCACATAAATGATGCGGCATTTTTATCTCCTTTTTGTCAAGCTGTATCAACACACTTCATGGACTTTCAACAGAGTATGATCAATTTTTTTTCCCCCTCAAATGCGCTGCTCTCTGCGTGTGCTCCCTACTCCCCATGTCCAGAGCTCAGGCTTGCTTAGAGAAGGTGCCGATGCGTTGCCCGGTTTTGTTTGTCTGTAAACCCAGGCCACATTTCACCAGGCACTTTGATCTTGCTGTGGGCTGTGGACTGACAGTGGCTACAGTCTCAGGGTGCTGCCCTGCAGACAGCCTGCCCCGCTCTCCTGCAGACCCGCCTGGTGGGATTAGCCCTGAAACACCTTCAAGGTGCTCGGCGGGAGATGGAGCGGCCTCCAATGGTCCAGGGTCATTGCATGTCCTATAGCCCCTGTCTGAGGAGTCCGGCAGGTACTTGACTGCCAGTTCCCCACTTCTTTCGTGGGGGCAGTATCACCTCTGGGTCCCTCTGTCATATCCTGTTTTAAGGATGAACTTCAGACACCTCCAAGAAGCTGTTAGCCATCTGCCTTTAATGGATGCATGACATCTCATCGAGGAAAGTGGCCACAGCCACTTGTGTTTGTTTTTTTTTTTTAATGTTTGTTTGTTTGATATTGGGGTATTCAGGGCTTACCACACCCTGCAGTGTTCAGGAATGACGCTTGGCTCTGTGCTTGGGGATCATTCCTGGCGGGTTCAGGGGAGCATATGGGATGCTGGGAAACAAACGTGGAAGCCACGTGCAAGGCAAGTGCCCTGCCTGCCGGACTGTGGATCCGTACATCCTCCAGTGTCCTCCTGTGTTTGGCCCACACCCAGAAGTGCTCAGGGCTTACTCCAGGCTCTGTGCTCAAAGATCACTCCTGGTGGGACTCAAGGAACCATATTCAGTGCCAGAGATAGAACCAGGTTGTCAGCTGCTTACAAGGCATATGCCTTACTCACTGTAATCTCTCTCTCTCTCTCTCTCTCTCTCTCTCTCTCTCTCTCCCTCTCTCTCTCGCCCGTTTGAAACACTTTAACTTGAAATTTAAAAAATTAAAAATAGTGAATTGACCCAAGAGTGCAGCAACTCCCGAGGCTCGTGAGGAGGGGGGTACCATAGCATTGTCCCCTCATGAGACCCTCATGAGGTTCTCTGACCTCACTCATGGTCCTCAAGTAGCTCCTGGATCTGGCTGGCCCAGTTAGGATGGTTTCCTGGCCTCCGGCTCTTATTTCATGCTTCCCTCTTATCTTGGTGGAAATACAGTTTTCGCAAGGAAGATGAGATACAGCCAAGGGAGGGTTTCAGAGGGCTCAGAGGGGGTGATGGGGCAGAGGTCGCCTCCCCTGGGTAAACCTGCTTTTCCTTGATTTTAAAACGGGAACTTCAGCTCCAGTTTTGTTTTTCTTAATTATGTCCTACTTCAAGTGAAGGTCTGAGAAAGTTCAGTATGTTTGAAAAGAAAAGTTCTGATTATTGTCTAACAAACAGAAATGTGGGGAAATCCACCATCAGAGGATTGCCAAAGGGTTCGTGTAAGCCAAAATCTAACTTTTCAGCTCGTAAATGTTTCTGGAGACATTTGCAGAAACATTTTTTTTTTGTTTTTTAAAGATTTAGTGGTGATTATGGCTCTGTGGATGCCAGGTGCTAAGGGTTCTTCACGAATGCCACACGGCCACCCACGTCCTGAACCCTCAGCCTACTTCACTCCGGTTCGTGTAAGAACCAAAACTGTCCTTTTTTCTTTTTCTTTCTTTCTTTCTTTCTTTCTTTCTTTCTTTCTTTCTGTTTTTGCTTTTTGGGTCACACCCAGTGATGCTCAGGAGTTATTCCTGGCTCTACACTCCTGACAGTGCATGAGGGACCATATGGGATGCTGGGGATTGAACCCAGGTCAGTGTGTACAAGGCAAACACCCTCCCCATTGTCCTACCGTTCCAGCCCCCTAAACTGTCCATTTTAATGTTGGCTCAGAAAATGGATGCTCTGGGGCTATAAGAGATGGTGCAATGCGCCGGGGCCTTGCCTTGCATGCAGCTGACCTGGGTTCAGTTACCACATGTGGTCCCCCCAGTACTGCCAGGGTGTTTGAGTACAGAGCCAGGAGGAACCCCTCAGCATCGCTGGTGTGGCCCAAAATTGTGGAAAAAAAAAACAAGAAAAAGAAAGAAATGGAATGCTTTCAAATGGGTTTCTGCTGACCTAAGGCAGCTTTTTGACAATAAAACGTTCATCTTTGTGTTTAGTCTCTTTGCTCAGTAGGGAATTTCAGAGTTACGAGAAATCACGTGTTTTACATGAAAGAAAGTTCATCCCCAATGTTGGCTAGATTTGTCTTCATTGTAACAGTAAAATCCCGGTGGAAACTAGAACAATTCCAAGAAATATACAAAAAGAGCTGGCCCAAAAAGTACTTTCTTTGTTTGTTTTGGGGCCACACACGGTGGTGCTCGGGGATCACTCCTGGTGGTGCTGAGGAGTCAGCCAGGTTGGCCACTGCTGTCTCTCTACCCCCATAGCCATTATTTTGTTTTTGCTTAGGTTTTGGTAAATCTACTGTTATCCCCTCCTCCCTCCTCCCCATTTAAACAAACTTCTGGAATTATTTTACGATCATAGAAAGACACAGCAGTGCTGCAGAGATTTGCAGTGATTCCCTCCAGCTGAGCCCAATTTAACTTTGACATGATTACGCTTCCCGTCATGACGAAGAAACCGACACACCAGGATCTGCCCGATACACTGCCCCATGGGCAGAGCTCAACGGGCTGGGATGAGCACAGGCTTTGCACATGGGGTTTCTTCTCCCCAGCCTACAGATGGTCCCCTGAGTGCCTCCAGGAGTAGCCCCAACCCAACAAACAAGATCCTCCAGACTGTATTTAAATCTACCAGTTTCCCTCATAATATATATATATATATATATATATATATATATATATATATATTATGTTGTAGGCACCAGTCAATGAGCCCATGTTGCATTTGGATTTTTATGAAAATCAGTGTTTTGAACCAAGTTAGCATGAAGTGTTGTAAGCTCAAGGCCCCTCTAGTTAGCCAGCTGCTCTGCTTTGGGGGCACATGGGGAGATCAGGGCTCTGGGGCTTGACTCGCCCTCTTGTTGGCGTTTCTGGCCTGGCCACTGCCTATCCAAAGTGTAGGCTCAGCTCTCCACAACCCGCTATCCCAGATCCAAGCGGCCTGGAGGCGCTGGCCAGTGAGGGGCTGTGACCCTCCCTCTGGCAACAGCTGCCTGGAGATCTTTGACCAGAACCTTCCCCGCACTCTGCATCAAGGAGACTTTTTTTTAAGTGTTGCAAGAGCTGGCCTGTGTTCAGTTTCCAAAAAAGTGCTTAAAGTGAAAATAGAGAGGGACCTGACAGCCAAACCTTTGACCCCTATTCTTAGCCAGTATCGAAAAGTTTCGGGAAACACAGGGCCAGGAAGAGAGTAATTTTTTGTGGCCAGAAGGAGTTTGGGTCTGTCTGCTCCCCCCCACCAGGGGGTGCCATTTGTGGGGTCCTGGTCAGGAAAAGGACCCCAGGACTTGCCTCCTGGCAAAATCACGTGAACGGGAAAGCTGTGAGAAGTTCCCAGCCAGCACGATTAACGAGGTTCTTATGATATCATAAGGAGCAGATTGTTGGGGGTTTTTTTGTTTTGTTTTTAAATTTTTATTAGTGAGACACCATGAGGTACAGTTGTAGACTTAAAAATTTTGTGCTTGGGTTTCAATTATACAATGATCAAATACCCATCCCTCCACCAGTGCCCATTTCCCACAACCACGGATCCCAGTATCCCTCCCACCGCCCATCCCCCCATCCCACCCTGCCTCTGTGGCAAGCATTCCCCTCTGTTCTCTCTCTCCTTTTGGGTGTTGTGGTTTGCAAAAGGAACAGATTGTTTTTGAAAGTGAGAACAGGGCTGGGCTCAGAGCGCCAGAGCGAGAAGGTGAGGCTGGGGAGGGGCGTGTTTCTGTGTAACTCGGGGACCGAGCAAGCCTCTCCTCTTCCTGAGGCTGAGCATGTCATTTATGGAAACTTCAGGACTAGGGAAAAGGCTCAAGAAGCTGGTGTCACACCAGTTTTCTCTGCAGAGGGCCTGGTGTGCCCCGGGCAGCAGGGAGTGACGGGGGCACCGTGCAGGGGGTGGCCCCTGAGCACGGCTGGGCATGGCCCCGAGCCTAAAGCAGAAAGATCTGCAACAGTGAGCAGGACTTCAGAAGAGAACTGTGTGTGTTGGGGAAGGCTGTGGGTGAGCAATGTGTAGGGATGAATAGCGTCATCCAGTCCTTCCTGGCGCTCTTTCATACATCAGATTCTACCCAAAAGAGCAGGAGTCGTGGCCAAGCTGCCTTGGCTGCCTTGCTCTGAGCCGAAGGGTCGGAGAAATCGCCGATTGCCCCAGAGGACGTGCCAGGCAAGGAAGGCTCCAGTCTGCACAGACGCTGGGGTACTTTGCAGCGTCCAAGTGTGAGCTCTGGGTGTGACTGTCCTGGCCAGTGTTCAGCCCAGCAGCCCCGCCCTCTGGCCATTGCTGTCTTCCTTTGGTCTTTCACTGGCTTGACTGGGCTGTGGTGGACATATTGGAGTCACCTGAACGGGCTGACTGTGCATACCACCACTCCCCCACATTGTGTCTTGTGTCCTGCTTTGTGGTGGTCACTTTGCACAGCCTCTCTGTGAGAGTGGGATTGTGTCTTCCATCATTGCTCTGCTCCCTCTCGCACAACGCCTGGCCTAAATAAGTGCTCAGTAAAACAGTTGGGTGAAGTGAGCAAGGGGAGGACTCTACACTGAATTCAAGTTTAATGTTCAATCTTGGAGACTTTGTTCGCTCGCTGGGTTCCAAGACCGAGGAGTATTGGGGAACAGTCTCCCCAATGGCCCAGATATGTTGCACCAGGTCTGGGCAAACCTGGGGCGAAGGATAATGGGCTCAAGAAGAAATCCCCTCCAGGAACAGCCAATGGCTATTCACTTTATTGCCAAATATACACATGTTTTATAGAGGGTCTCAGCTTTCAGGAAGGTCCAATCATATCAAGTTTAGCATTATTGGCTTATGACCTTTCCTACACTGCTTTGCTCCAGTCCATTCCCAATCAAGGCTAGATGCTGCAATTAAGGATGTCTTGCTAAGCGTATGTGACAGTTTCTGTGTCTTGGGTTCATGTGACTAGGAGGTCGAGTGAGGCTCAAGGTCAGACACCTGGTGCTGACACCCCTTTCTTGCCAATGTTGCCCAGACATTCCCTTCGCTGAGACCTTACTTCAGAACCACTTTGCAAGGGTGAGTCTTATTGACTCCAGTTCCTGTAGCCATGCTCCACAGGGGACGAAGGAATCAGGGGTGTTCGAAGCAGTTCCTCTTTGGGTAGTTATGTAGGTAGCCACGAGAGGACATGGAGGCACAAGAGGTGAGAAGGAGAACGAGGCTGGCTGGGCCCTGTCTGATCGCTGGGGAAGCTGAGGGCATTAGCAGTCGTGTAGTTTACTGGGAGTCTCTATTTTACATTTCACTGTCCTTGACTTTAGGATGGCTCATGCCCTATCCCAAAGCTAATTTTATTCACTCGTAAGTCACCAGTGCTCGTGTGCTTTGCACGTCACACCTCTAATTACAGAAACATTCTGTTTGTATAAGGAAAGGTAACCGATGGAGATGATGACCCAACTATAAACATTAGAAGTTTCAATGAGACTTTCAGACCAATGACAACAGAAACATTAAATGAATGAGACATTATTGTTTGTCTCTTACCACCTGCGGGGTTATGCGGAAGTTCACCACTTTATAGATACGACATGGCCATGAGCACGGAACATAAACACGAGCGAGATGCGGCAGAGTCTGAACGGGGGACACGTGGGGCAACACGGGTCCCTCCTCCTCAGTACGCATGAGGGGCTTCCTGCTGGCCTTGCTTCTGTTCTTGAGTCCAAAACCCCCCAGGGAGCGGGTACCCTTTCTCACACCTGCAGAGCCATTATCTTGCTGCTGGTTTTCTGAATACCCTCGAATTAACACCTTGTTATTGGTCTTTCCTGCTCCCTCAAAAACATATAGTCAAAAAATGTAGTCACCAGTCACCAGTCATAAACATTTTTAAATCAAAATTTGCTTGATTTTTGCCATTGCTTCCAGTAGTTTATCATAAACTTTTCCATTTATCCTCATGATTTTTCTTGCCTGGCACACTTAGATAATTGCATTTGAGACTACACCATCACCTTGGAACATTTGTTACCAGTCGGTAGCTGGACCTTCGTTCTCCTTCTCCCCACAAGGCCATTTATTCGACATACAGACAGATTCGATCTCTCCCAGGCCCAACATAGATTATCTCAAGGTGAGCAATTCCTTAATAAAAAGTAAGAAGAATGTCCTTCTGAGTACAGTTTTCAAAAAGTTCTTAGGAACTGCCCACAGGGCCAGGCAGCGCAGGGGTGAGGCCTTGCTGTGTGCTGAGTGTGGCTCTTAGCATCCTGGAACTGTAGCATCCCAAGAACAGCTAGTCCTAAGGCCCCTCTGGCCCCCTGGAATTAGCCTTATTGGTCTGTCTCGAGGACATGACTTGGGAGTCTTCTCCCCCAAACCAACTCTGAACACTTCCTGCTTTCAGAAGCACCAACCTGGGCAAACTGCATATTACTAATCAAATAAAACCATTACCTGATCCTCCACCCCTGGATTCTTACATTCCTACCCCAGAGAGGAGTGTTTACCCTCAAACCATGCTTGCCCAGTTTCTTCACAGCTCGTGTCTGACACCAGCTCCATGCTTCGCTCCTTAAGGTATTTCTCTTAATCGACCCTTTTCAGCCACTGATTAGCTATTCAAAACTGCTTCAAGAAGCACCAAGCTCCTACGGTGGCTATGACATGCATTGACTGACTGAATGACAGTTCACCAAGATGCCAGAAAGGCTTTCTCTTCGAGGAACACTCATGCCATAGGGCCCAGGGTGCAGAGAGTAAGATGGCAGAATGAAGAAGAGCAGTCAAGGAACTGCCGGGTTCTCATTAGGAGCTAGAAGGGATTTCTTACACAGGATGGGTCAGTGAGGACATGGTGGGTGTGTGGGTCCGATGAATAAGGTAACTGTGTCAGAGACACTATCTAGGACACAGTTTTCGTGGAAGCAGAACATAGCGTGTTGTATTAGTCATGGCAGCTTCTTGTGTGTTTAGTCTGTTGGGCCAGTATGTGGTTAACCACGTTCCAGTTCAAGAGGATTTGTGTCCGTGGAGCAGGACAGATGCTGCCCTCTCTCACCTATTTCCAAACCACTTTATCTGGTTAAATGGTGTGTGAATGTAACTCAAAGACTTTCTTTTTCTTTTTTTGCTTTTTGGGTCACATCCGGCATTGCACAGGAGTTACCCTGGCTCTGCACTCAGGGACCACTCCTGGGGGTGCTTGGGGGACCATATGGGATGCTGGGAATCGAACCCAGGTCAGCCACGTGCAAGGCAAACGCCCTACTAGCTGTGCTATGGCTCCAGCCCCTCAAAGAGTTTTTTCGCAGGAGAACATTTAGATCCTCTTCTAATGCTGAAGTTCTTCAGACTTTATACCACGTTTTGATCACTGGAAGGTTACCTTTTGCTCTCAACGGTTCTTGCTTCAGGAATTCTCTTCTGTTGATATAACTCTGTTATATTTTGTAGAAAACATTTAATAGTGTAAGTGAATTTCTTTTCTTGTTGTTGTTGTTAGTCAAATATTACCTGTTAATTTTTATTATTTTTCCATGGGTAATAAAATACATATTTTAAATTTTTTAATGAAACACTGTGAGATACAATTACAAACTTACACACTTTCATGATTACATTTCAGTCATACAATGATCGAGTACCACCCATTCCTCCATGAGTGCCCATTCTCCACCACCAATGTTCCCAGTATCCCACCACCCTCACCCCATCCTCTCCCCCTGCCTCTGTGGCAGGCGCATTCCCTTTTACTCTCTCTCTCTCTCTTTCTCTCTCTCTCTCTCTCTCTCTCTCTCTCTCTCTCTCTTTCTCTCTCTCTCCTTTGGGTGTTGTGGTTTGCAATACAGGTATTTAGTGGCTATCATGCTCGGTCTATAGTCTACTTTCAGCACACGTCTCCCATCCCAAGCGAGCCCTCCAAGCATCTTTCACTTTGTGGTCCCTTCTCTATCCCAACTGCCTTCCCCCTCAGCCTGTGAGACCGGCTTCCAAGCCGTGGAATGATCTTCCTGCCCCTTATCTCTACTTCTGTGGGTGTTAGTCTCCCATTATATTACTTCATATTCCACAAATGGGTGCAGTCCTTCTGTGTCTATTCCTCTCTCTCTGACTCATTTTGTAAGTGAATTTCTTACACTGTGAAGAATCACTAAAGGCCAGTCTTCAGCCCTGGCCACTTTGAAGGCAGTCTCCCTTTCATTTGTCACAATGTCCATGTTCACAGGTCAACATAAAAGAGGAGGATGGAGAATTTGCCTTCATCTTTGTCTTCTTTGGCTGTGTGTTGGGGGAGGGGAGGAGAGAGCCAGAGCTCAGCTTGCTCTGATTGACTCTTGAACTCACAGACCCCTGGGGCCCTTGTGCCGAGTCCTTAGGAAGTGCTGGTTGGGAAGATGGTCAGGGCTGAAGCAGGCGGCATCCAAAGGATGCCAGCCGCCCTCCCTGTGTCTGTGCACGTTCCTTTAAAGCTGTCTGTTGTGATGCTTCTGCTTTGTCCTGTGGCCACAGCGGTCAACTGGACCCACAGAGCTCAGTCTCCCAGCACACAGCTGTGGCTTCGGGGAAGAACCCTCGGCCAGTGGTGGGCTCGGGGAAGAGCTGCGGGTTCTAGAGGAGTCGCAGTGGTTCATGTTGCGAGTCTGCCTGTAGGTCACAGTCACGGTCCTGGTCCTCCCGTTGTTCATTGATTTGCTCGAGCGGGCCCAGTTATGTCTCTATCATGAGACTTGTTGTTACTGTGTTTGGCATATCAAATACGTCACAGGTATCTTGCCAGGCTCTGCCGTGCAGGCGAGATACTCTCGGTAGCTTGCCGGGCTCTCAGAGAGGGGCAGAGGAATTGAACTCGGGTCGGCCATGTTGGCCGCTTGGAAGGCAAATGCCCTACCACTGTGCTATCGCTCCAGCCCTTGCCTGTAGGTACCAGGGGAAATACAACCCTCAATGGGGCTTCATCCTCCACACCCACTCGCCTTTGGGGACCGTCGTACCAGTTATTCCAGGTGTGAAATGGTAGAAACTCTCAGCCAACGGAAGCAGGAGTTCTCCAGACAGGGCCCTCGAATGTAGACACGGAGAAGTACATCTTTGAGATATTGCTTCAACTCTGAATAAAATACTTGTTAGATGATAAAAATCTCAACCATCAGCTTTCCTCGCTTCAAACAGGCATGCTGGAATGGCTGTTTCATATTTTCCAGGCGCTTACTGCCTCGGGAGGTCTCTCTCCTTCTTGGACACTTATCTGCACCCCTGAATGCTCTCTGGAATATGCCACATGTCCTGTCTGGTGCAAATTAATGTTTCCCAGAAGTGGGCAGCATCTGGGAAATTTCCATTGAGTCTTGGAGAAGAGTTCTAGCTCCTTCTCATTGTGGTGCAGAGTTCTGGCCAGAAGGCACTTTGGCAGCAGAGAGATGGCAGGGCTACAACTGTGACCACTAACCCCCCCTGGAGCGGCTGCTCAATGTCCAGGCTGCCTCACCAGCACACGGAGCTCAGCACCGTGCCGGCCCCTGCTGGGAATTCTGCGGAACGTCGGCACGGGGGCAGGAGAGTCTTTCAGTACTAGCGCGTCATACTTTTATGTCAAATGTTGTGAAATGAAACAGCATTCCAGAATAGTCTGAGCGTTTAACTGGTTCATGGATTAGACTTGGAAAACAGCTGGTCATGACTAGCCTTGCTCCTCTGTAGGGCTAATTTTTTTTATATTTTTAAGCATTTTTATGGAGGTACTTGGATTTACATACTGTTCACCACATGCACACATCATTTCCCACACCACCCAGAGCCTGCATCTCCCATGGTCCTTTCCCCCGTCCCTGGAAGCTCAGTTTCCTATAGGCAGACTCTTCCCTTCTGATTAATTGGACCATTTGTATTTCCTTACTATGTTTCTTCTTTATTCCACACATGGATGATCTGTCTGTCTGTCTGTCTGTTCCTCTCTCTCTCTCTCTCTCTCTCTCTCTCTCTGTAGTGATACCTACACACATATAGATGAATAGAAATAGAAGGAACCTGAAATTCCATAAAATTGTAAATCAATGATAAGTTAGTAAAATAAATTTTTTCTCAAAATTTTTCTTTAGAGGTGTATACATTTTTTAAAAATGAGTAGTATGGGGGCTGGAGCAATAGCACAGCAGGTAGGGTGTTTGCCTTGCACACGGCCTACCCGGGTTCAATTCCCCGTATCTCATATGGTTCCCCCAAGCACCGCCAGGGTTAATTCCTGAGTGTAGAGCCAGGAGTAACCCCTGTGCATCGCTGGTGTGACCCAAAAAGAAAAATTAGTAGTACAAATAATTCTATGCTAATCCATTACATTCTAGATTTTACATGAAATAGGTAAAGTCTACACATGTAAAATTTAGTAAGGGTGGAGAGAATTTAGAAAATTTCCAAGGGAAAATCTGAATAGGTTTATAAGAGTATAAACATGTTTTTTATGCTAAGACAGGAAATACTGACTATATTATTAGGAAATATTATAGATACTTCTTGTGTCTGTACTGATAAAGAAATGATTACAATAAAAATCTATGGATTAAAAAAAGATACCTGATCAGACATAGAGCATTCAATATAAATGAAACTTAATTCATCTTTGAAAAGGTACAAAATCCTTTAGCCAGCTGGGAGTGAACGTAACTTTCTTAATCTAATAGAGAGCAGCTATAAGCATATGGTATAACCTTTATTTTTTTATTTTATTTAAAATAATTTTTTGAATTTTGTGCTAAACCTGGCAGTGCTCAGGGCTTACCCCTGGTTCGGTGTTCATGGATCAGTCATGGAGGGAACTGGGGGACCAAGTGTGGTGCCAGAGATGAACCCTGGTTGGCTGCATGAAAGGCAAGCACCTTCTCCACTGTACAATGGCTTCAGCCCCATGCCTAATCTTTGAACACAAGTAACGCTGTAAAGCTGCATATGACTCAGACCTTGGAAAGGGAAACCGGGCCCTGGGCAGGAGAGGGCAGGTGGGATGGACCTGGAGCCGCTGCCATGGGAGCCATTTGGTCTCGCCTGAGAGGAACCCCGGGGTGATTTATGTGAAGTGAGGAGTTGAGAGACAGCAGTCTCGTGAAGGAAATCTCCCACTTTCTCTTTATCCACTTCAGTCACCCCAAAATTCCCAGGAGGTCCAGGACTGATGAGTTTCTCCTAGGAGCCCTCATAAGTCAGACTTCACAGGGCTGGTGAGAGTCTCCTCAGAGCCCCGCATGACACAGACCCCACAGGACTGTCCCCTCGGAGCCACTGCATGAGTTAGACCCCACAGGACTGTCCCCTCAGAGCCCCTACACGGCACAGACCCCACAGGACTGTCCCCTCAGAGCCCTGTCAGACCCCACAGGACCATCTCCTCAGATCCCCTACATGGCACAGACCCCATAGGACTGTCCCCTCAGAGCCCTGTCAGACCCCACAGGACCATCTCCTCAGATCCCCTACATGGCACAGACCCCACAGGACTGTCTCCTCAGAGCCCTGTCAGACCCCACAGAACCATCTCCTCAGATCCCCTACATGGCACAGACCCCATAGGACCGTCTCCTCAGATCCACACAGCACAGACCCCGCAGGATTGTCTCCTTAGAGCCCCACATGGCACAGACCCCACAGGACTGTCCCCTCGGAGCCCCTACATGGCACAAACCCCATAGGACTTTCTCTTCAGAGCCCCAAATGGCACAAACCCCACAAGACTGTCTCCTCAGAGCCCCTACATGGGTCAGACCCCACAGGACTGTCTCCTCAGAGCTCTGCATGGCACAGACCCCACAGGACTGTCTCCTCAGAGCCCCGACACAGCACAGATCTCACAGGACCATCTGTTGAGAACCTGGCACGCACAGACCTCACATTTCACCAGTTCTTCTAGGAGGTGTCAAGCTGTACCTGACATCCCCTTGTCCTGCATGGTATGGGATGTGGTCCTCACCACCCAGTTTCTGAGGGGGCCGTGAACCCAAGCTGGAAGCCAGGAATTCCTCTTTGCGGGAAAGGAAACCAGCCCTAGACCTTACCAGGATGTTCCATTCCACCATCTGGCCCTCACAGAAAAGAATCCCAGGAGTAGACAATCAGTGAATTAAAAATAACGAGATTATTGGGTCAAGGGAGGTGTGCGAGAGGTCGGGTAAGAGGCAAGGTCAAGGGAGAACACGGCCATCCTCAGCAGAGGGAGCTGAGGGTCTCCATCCACGCACCCCCTGCCTGGTTCTGGCCAAGGAACTAAAAGGCTTTGTTTTTGCTTTCCAGTCACTCAAGACTGCTTGCAACTGATAGCAGACAGCGACACGCCTGTGATACGGAAAGGTAATGCGTGCTGGTCCCCAGCTGTCTCAGCCCGGCTGCCTCTAGGCATCTCCACACTTGACTCAGATAAGCCTCCAATGGCCCCATGACTAGATGTTGCTTGCTGTAGAATATTAGGGGAATCTATGGGTAAAAGTGTCATCCAGCGAACAGAACCACCCCAGAGAACCTCATATTTAGATAACGTTGACTAAATACTGACATAAAGATTTTTTTTAACATTAAGTGACTTTATTTTGCTTTTTGGGTCACACCTGGTGATGCTCAGGGGTCATTCCTGGCTCTGTACTCAGGAATACCCCTGGTGGTACTCAGGGGACAATATGGAATGCTGGGAATCAAACCCGGGTTAACCACATGCAAGGCAAATGCCCTACCCGCTGTACTATCACTCCAGCCCCTCGATATTAAGAATTTTTTAAATAATTAGAATATGATAAAGCAAAAACAATACCAAGACAAGATTTTAATTTTTTTTCTTTTTTCCCCCTTCTTTGGGTCACACCTGAAGATGTTCAGGGGTTACTCCTGACTCTGCACTCAGGAATTACTCCTGACGGTGCTCAGGGGGACCATATGGGATGCTGGGGATTGAACTCGGGTCTGCCGCGTGCAAGGCAAACGCCCTACCCACTGTGCTATTGTTCCAGCCCCTTAAATTTTCTTTTGAACATAAATCATGTATGTTCTGTAGTGATTCAAGGTTCTCTTCACAAATATCAATTCCCTCAGGCCAGAGAGATAGTGCAGGGGTGAAGGCTCTGGCCTTGCGCACACCAGCCCCAGTGTGACCCCAGCGTCACAGGTCCTGGATTGCCCCGTGCCTCCGGGAGTGACCCCCGAGCACAGAGCTAAGAACAACCCGCAGTAACCCCAGAACACCAAATAATGGTTATTCTGTTATGTGAGGTTAGAGAAATAATAATGGGATGGAGCTAAAACTGAATCTTTTATTGATAAAACTGGATTTTACATGATATAAAAAAAATCATAGCTATTTTATATCCCGCAATGTCTTGCAAAGCAGGTCACATATGGAAGAAAGTACAAATGGCATTTTGGGGGGTGGAGCCTCCCCAGCAGTGCTCGGGGACCACTCTGAGGGGTCTTTGGCCAGCCAGGCTGGACAGTGCAGGGGTGACCAGGGCAGCCCCAGTGGCGGCCCTGAGGCCACTCCTGACAGTGCTCAGGGTCAGCTCTGGGCAGCAAGGCGTGTCCCCCACATGGATTTAGATCTCCCGCCTCTCATGCAAAGGTATTTTCATGACTTATTTCCAGTATCAAACTGTTCCTTTTGCACACATGGGTTAAGAGCAGAAACGTTCTTTTCAGTCATGTGACTGACACTTCGCAGTGAACAAACCCCTGTTTTCATGGAGGGTCCCTGCCAGGAAGAAACCAAAGGCCCAGGGAAAAACAAGTACTGCAGAGGAGGGCCGGGCAGTGGAGGAGAACAGAGAAGGTGGAGCCATGGAATGTCTGTGTGGGGCTGAGGTCACTGAGCCAGTGGGGAGGTGCAGTGAGGGGGGTTGGGACCCTGTGTGGGGATGCTCTGCCACCCCCCCTGCCCCCTTCCTGCTGTTTCCTCCGCGACCGAGGCCTGGGAAGTACTATGATTGATGGCTTCTCCTCCCCCAGAGCCCTGTGCTTGCAGCTCTTTTGAAAGCAGCAAACTGTTTCCTAAAAATAAAAATAAAGCCAAAACAGGCCCCGAGGGCCAAAGATAACATTTTAAAATGATGTAACTTGGAAAGAAATAGTAGCACTGTGATTTGCTCGAGTGGGCCCAGTAAGGTCTCCATTGTGAGACTTGTTACTGTGTTTGGCATATCGAATACATCGTGGGGAGCTTGCCAGGCTTTGCTGTGCAGGCGAGATACTCTCGGTAGCTTGCTGGGCTCTCCGAAAGGGGTGGAGGAATCGAACTCCGGTCGACCGGGTCAGTCGCATGCAAGGCAAACACTCTCTCCACTATGCTATCACTCAGCTGGAGCAATAGCACAGTGGGTAAGGCATTTGCCTTGCCTTGCACGTGGCCAACATGACCTACCTGGATTTGATTCCTCCGGCCCTCTCAGAGAGCTCATCAAGCTACCGAGAGTATCTCACCCACACGCAAAACCTGGCAAGGTACCTGTGACGTACTCAATATGCCAAAAACAGTAACAAGAAGTCTCACAATTTGTTGTGAGATGTTACTGGTGCCCGTTTGAGCAAATCAATGAACATCGGGAGGACAGTGCTACAGTGCTACAGGGACTTGGAAAAGGTTTGCACACACTCTATGAATCATAGGCAGCTGCACTGGCCTGATCCTCCCCCGCACCCCGGCTCGGCCCTCTACATGAGTGCTCAGGTCGGAGGGCTTCTGCGCTGGCTGCTGTCCCTACAGCAGGCAGCGCAGAGCCCGGGATGCGACCTCCAGTGCATGGCAGCCCTGCCCCACCTGGGGGGCCTTTTCTGGCGCTGTGAGGAGACGCTTCACTTGAGCTGGGAATTGGGCAGCTCTGGACCTCACCCCCGAGTGGAGTCTGGGGCATGTCGCAGACGAGGGCAGCCCAGAGTTTGCTCCGTGACAAGGTTCATCTCAGGGCATCTCTGGGAGAAAGATGTGTAAGGACGGACGAGAGCTGAGGGGGAGTCTGTGAGGCTCCAGGGAGCGAGGGCTGGTCACTCTGGTCTCGGTGTCCCTGAGCACAACACCCCTTCCGTGCTTTAGCCCAGGTCTGGACTACAAAAGTGACTCTTCGGGTCATTGTCTGAAAGTGAAACATCACTTTGCATTTTTCTGGTTTTTTTTTAAATTTTTTTGCTTTTTAGGTCACACCCAGCGATGCTCAGGGGTTACTCCTGACTCTGCACTCAGGAATTACTCCTGGCGGTGCTCAGGGGACCATATGGGATGCAGGGGATTGAACCTCAGTCGGTCGCATGCAAGGCAAATGCCCTCCCCACTGTGCTATAGCTCCAGCCCCTAAAGCATCACTTTGCAGGACTCTGGAAACCAGCATGTCTCCCATCTCCAGGGGCTGCTTTATTGGCTGTGGAGATCTGATTAGCGGCTTTCCCGGGTCTTTGGGGAGTGGGGAGCAGGGGCAGGGCCGGGCCACTGTGTGGCCTGCCAGGCCTGGCCTCCCGTGCGCAGACCCTTGCAGCAACCCAAACAGCGACCTGGGTTTGTTGTCAGTCTGGGGGTGGGGGGTGGGCCCTCACACCAGGGCTGTCCATGGCAGGGCACGCCCTTAGCCACTGGAGTGCACCCCTGAGCCCTGGTCACTTCCCCATGCTCCTCCTCCTCCTCTTCTTCTTCTTCTTCTTCTTCTTCTTCTTCTTCTTCTTCTTCTTCTTCTTCTTCTTCTTCTTCTTCTTCTTCTTCTTCTTCTTCTTCTTCTTTTTCACAAAGAAAATATTTGTTGTCCTGTGCAGTCACAGATATCTTCCTTTTCATTATCTTCGCAGTCTCCTGATAGCCATTTCTTGCCTGCAATCTTAATTTGGAAACATGTTTTGCATCCTAATACTCACCCCCCCCCCCCCCCCAATTAAAATACCTCATCATAGCAAACTGTCTCTGGCCGTGCACTCCTTCAGCAGTGAGGCAGGTCACCTGCCACTCAGCCTGGACCTCCCTTTCATCTTGCCTGGTACCCCAAGATCTAGAGGTGGCGGGGTGGGCTGGAGGCTCGTCTGAGTGAGTGTGATTCTACAAGGGCTGGGGATATACCACAGGGTCTACACCACTTCCCTCACATGCAGTTGACACTGATTTTCCCCTCTGGTACTGCATACAGTCTCCCAAACACCACCAGAAGTGATCCACTAAACAACAACTGGATGAAAGAGAAAATCAAGGAGGACCTTAAAAGCTTCCTTGAAACTAATGAGAACTAAGACACCAGCCATCAGAATCTGTGGGATACAGCAAAAGCTTTACTAAGGGTCACACAGTGCAGACCTACGTGAAGGAAGAAGAAAGAGCCCAAGTCAACTACCTAAACACACATCTCCCAAATCTGGAGACAGCATAGCAAATGAACTCAAAAAATACTAGAAGGAGGGAAATAGGAAAAACTAAAAGCTGAAATGAATAATACAGAGACTCAAAATAATAATAATAATAATACAAAGAATCAATGAAACCAGGAGTTGGTTCTTTGAAAGAATAAACAAGCTCGATTCACAAGAAGGAATAAAGAAAATGTCCAAATAAATCAGATCAGAAATGAAAGGGGAGAAATCACTATAGACCCCTCATATTCAGAATAAAATGAGAGGTTACCAGGAACAACTTTATGCTCTGAAGCTGGAGAATCTAGAAGAGATGGATCAACTTTTGTCATGTCATCTCCCAAAGCTGAGTGAGGAAGAGGTGGAGAGCCTGAACAGGCCAATGGCAATTAAGGAAATTGAAACAGGGATCAAGAATCTCTGCAGGGAGAAGGCAGCTATAATAGAGAAGGGATCGCCAAGTCAATGATGGTTGGAGGAATCGTTCGAGATGGGAGATGTGTGCTGAAAGTAGATAAAGGACCAAACATGATGGCCTCTCAGTATCTGTATTGCAGACCATAATGCCCAAAAGTAGAGAAACAGTATGGGGGAAATTATCTGCCATGGAGGCAGGGGGAGGGTTGGAAAGGGGGAATATACTGGGGACATTGGTGGTGGAGAATGTGCACTGGTGGAGAAATGGGTGTTTGATCACTATATGACTGAAACTCAAACATGAAAGCTTGTAAATGTATCTCACGGTGATTCAATAATAATTTTTTTAATATAGGATACTGCTATTTATTCAGCCACTGATTAGCTGATTGAATTGGGCGTGAACTCCACCTTACTTTTCTTTTTTTCATAATTTTATTCATTTATTTATTTTTCTTCTTATACTTATTTATTGAATCACTGTGGGAAAAGTTACAAAGCTTTCAGATTTAAGTCTCAGTCATACAATGATCCCTTCACCAGTATTCACTTTTTACCACCAGGAACCCCAATATACCCCCCACCCCTCCCAATGCCCGTGAGGCAGATGATTTCTACTTAACTCTTCTCTACATTGATTACATTCATTATTTCGACAAAAGATGCACCATTATTGTTTAGACTTTCCCCCCAACAATCAGAATTGCTGAAAAGTCATTGTGAAATACTTTGTTTTCTATAGCTGGTATGAGAATTATATAATGTCATATAATGATTTTGGATTTCTGCAAAGAGCCAGATCATTACGAGATTGGTTTCTGTGCGTCCAGTGTTATGGCTGTGCTGGAGAGCCACTCGTGGGGGGCAGCTCGTGACCTCTGTAGGGTGTGAAGGAGGAGCCGGTACCACCCCCCTTCCCATGAGACTGCAGTTGCCCCATCACTGCCGGCTCATACCTGGCTTTCCTATAAGCTCTGAGGCAACGGCCACCTTGCTGCTGGGAGGGTGGGGCGGGGGGGGGGGGGGAAGGTGGAAGGGAGCCACACCCTTTCCCTCCAGGGGAGGCATGGCGCCGTAGTTAAACGCATGGTCCATGCACTTTTCTGCCGCAAGCTGTCGGGCTCTGGACTAAGTCCTTTTGCCTCTGGAGCCATGGCCATGCTGGAGAGCCACTCGTGGGGGGCAACTTGTGACCTCGGTAGGCGTGAAGGACTAGCTGGTACCGTCCCCTTCCCATGAGACTGCAGTTGCCCCAACACCACTGGTTCATACCTGGCTTTCCAATAAGCTCTGAGGCAGCGGCCACCTTGCTGCTGGTGGGGGTGGGGGGGGGGGAACGGCAGAAGAATAATAAATTTTTTTTAAAGTAGGCTGGAGCGATAGCACAGTGGTAGGGCGTTTGCCTTACAAGCGGCCAACGTGGCCGACCCGAGTTCGATTCCTCCACCCCTCTCGGAGAGCCCGGCAAGCTACCGAGAGTATTGGATATGCCAGACACAGTAACAACAAAGTCTCCAATGGAGACGTTACTGGGCCCGCTCGAGCAAATCGACGATCAACGGGAGGGCCTTTACCTTACCTTACCTTTAAAAAAAAAAAAGAAGAATCTCTCCAGGAAGTGTCCCGTCTAGATAGATGGGCTCACCAGTGAAACTATGAAACCCTCAGAGGAGAGTCACTGCCCGGGCCCTCCAGCACATGTCCAGCCCCTGCCTGTTCGTCTAGCCCGTGTCCATGCCTCCCTTCCAGTTCTTTTTCAGTCGCCACTAGGTTTTCTTGTTTTCTGACAGTTTCTTTGCTTCCAAATGAATGAAGACATTTGGAAGTTGCTTTTATTTCCTTAGTTATTCAACATAATAATTTTCTAGCGATAGCAGAGTGGGGAGGGCGTTTGCCTTGCACGCGGCCAACCTGGGTTCAATTCCTCCGTCCCTCTCGGAGAGCCCAGCAAGCTACAGAGAGTATCCCGCCCTCATGGCAGAGCCTGGCAAGCTACCTGTGACATATTTGATATGCCAAACACAGTAACAACAAGTCTCACAATGGAGATGTTACTGGTGCCCCTTGAGCAAATTAATGAACAACGGGAGGACAGTGCTACAGTGCATTCAACATAATAACTTCAGATCCAGCCATGCCGTGTCCTCACTGCACGCTCCCATCTTTCACTGATTTGGTGGCTGTGGTTTCCCTCTCCTGTTACCTGTTGATGGGCACCAGGGTCAACCATTTTCACTGTCACGGGTCATGCTGCTCTGAACACAGGTGTAGATAGCCTGGGGGAATGGGCCCGCCCCCGTGGTCAGTCCTGGGGGCTCTTCCTGGCTCTGGTGCTGGGGGAGCACATGCAGGACAGGGGGGTTGAACTGGGCTGGCTGCTTCCAGGCAGCTTCCCTTTACCTCTTCCCTCTCTCCGTGGCAGAAACCGTTTTAAACTGGTGTTTCTGTGCCCTCCAGGGAGGCCTGAAGCAGTGATACAGCAGGCAGGGTGCTCGCTGTGCCCACAACGCATCGGGTTCCGTCCCTAGCCTCCAGGGGGTCCCAAAGCCTCAGGAGTCCAGAGCTCAGAGCCAAGAGTCATCCCTGAGCACTGCCACAGGTGGTCCCCAAAACAATTTTTGTTTTAAATCCTCCAGATAAATGTTTAGGAGTAATATTGATGGGTCATATGAAATCTCCATTTTAATTCTTTTTTTTTTTTTTTTTTTTTTTTTGCTTTTTGGATCACACCCGGAATTGCACAGGGGTTACTCTTGGCTCTGCACTCAGGAGTTACTCCTGGTGGTGCTCAGGGGACCATATGGGATGCTGGGACTCGAACCCAGGTCAGCTGCGTGCAAGGCAAATGCCCTACCTGCTTGTGCTATCTCTCCAGCCCCCATTTTAATTCTTTTAAAGGAAATTTTATACTGTTTTCCAGTTTACATTCTTGCTAATAGTGTTCTTTTTCTCCATGTCTTTGTAAAAAAATGATTTTTAATTTTCTGGGTATAGGTTATTTTCATGTACATGGGTTTGTTTTAATTCTCATTTCCTTAACAGCAGCTAATGTTAAACATCTTTTTTAAAAATATATATGTCTTTGGGTCATCAGTGTGTCTTCTCTGAAGAAGTGTTAGTTGAGACCTTTTCCCCTTTTTTGTAAAGTAATAATAATAATAATCACTGTATCACTGTCATCCCGTTCATCGATTTGCTCGAGCGGGCCCAGTAACGTCTCCATTGTGACAATTGTTACTGTGTTTGGCATATCAAATTCATCACGGGTAGTTTGCCAGGCTCTGCCATGCGGGCGAGATACTTTCGGTAGCTTACCGGGCTCTCCGAGAGGGGTGGAGGAATCAAACTTGGGTCAGCCATGTTGGCTGCATGTAAGGCAAACGCCCTACCCACTGTGCTATCGCTCCAGCCCCCAATAATAATAATAATAATAATAATAATAATAATAATAAGATGACTTTTTGTTGTTCTTCTTGTTGTGTGACTTCTGGCCATGCTTGGGCTCTGAGCCTGCCGTCCGCAGGATGTCCCAGCATCCGGCCCCATTGCTCAGTGGTCAGGCACTGACAGTGTCCAGTGGGCGTCTGTCTTCCCATCCGTGTCTTCTCTGTTGCTTCTCCGGCCACTTCAGTTGATTGTCCAGTTCCCCCGTGAGGCTAGAGCCCTGGGCATGTCCCCTGAGCTTCCCTTTAATGGGTGGGGGCAGGGGGCTTCCTGTATGTCTATCTGTGGTATGACCCAGTGATCGAGTTTCATCTCTTTGATGTGGCAGGTCAGTCCTGGCCAGCACTCTGGTCAGTCCCTCATGCTCAGCCTGCCTGTGCCTCGGTTGGTCCCATACCACCTTCCATCCCTCCCGACACAGCCCCGGCCGCCCTGCAGGGTCCCCTGGGAGATCAGGCACTTACTCCCACCTCTCAGAGAGCCCAAGAGGAGCCCTGCAGACCCTCCCACCCCTTGCTCCTCACACCTTCATCCTGTAACCGTTCAAAGCCTCTGGCTCCTTGCATGTTGGAGTTGTTGGGGATTATGGACATGGCACCCCAGAAGCTTTGTGTGGACAGTGGGGCCTTTGCCTCTTTTCCTCCTTGAAAAGCGTTTTGAGCAGGAAAGCCTCCTTTCGGATGGGTCAGCTCTGGAAGGCCCTGCCGAGGAAAGGCTGGCTCTTCCCCTATTTCCCGTTCTCTCTGCCCAGGAGCCTACACCTTTGTTCCCTGGCTTCTCAGCTTTAAGCGAGGACAAGCCTTAGAAGAGAGAGAGAACAAAATCCTGGTCAAAGAAGCGGGCTACTTCTTCATCTACGGCCAGGTACGCCAGGCCAAGGCTGGGGGATAGCGCCGTGCCTCCCTTGGGCCGCAGCTGACCGCCTGCCCATCCCCCAGGTGTTGTACACGGACAGCACCTTCGCCATGGGGCACCTGATACAGAGGAAGAAGGTCCACGTCTTCGGGGACGAGCTGAGTCTGGTGACGTTGTTCCGATGCATCCAGAACATGCCAGAGACGCTCCCCAATAACTCCTGCTACTCGGCGGGTAAGTGCAGTGCACTGCTCACGACTATCTCAGCTCTGCAGTACAAAGCCAGCACCTGGCCACGACCCCCACCGAGACACAGACCTTCCCCTTTCAGCGGGGTGACTTCCTGGGTTAAGCACAGCCCAAGGGGCCAGAGTAATAGCACAGCAGGTGGGGCACTCGCCTTGTGTGCAGCGGACCCAAGGATGATCCCTGCACCCCATATAGTCCCTCACGCCTGGCCAGGAATGGTCCCTGAGACACACTGAGATGGGAGTAAGTCCTAAACACTGCCATGTGTGTCCCCTCAACCCCCAAATAAAAACAAAAAATATAAAAACAGAAGATGATCAGTCCATCTTAGTTGGGACAGATGAAACCATTACTTGTTTTACCATTTTTGTGCACACGTAGCAAGGGCTCTGCCTCTGGACCATTTAGCTTGAACATGGCTCATCTCCTTTGCTTGGCCATGTGGTGACCCCACCATACTTCCCCAACCATCAGAGGCTCCGAATATGATAAAATGAGCAATAGTGGTACCCAACAATGATCAGGATGTCGTCAGATTGTAACCCAACACTCGTCACACCCACAAACATGGCTGGAAGGATCCAGGGGTTAAGTGTTGATGATGGCCAACCATCACCATATGCATGTATAGCTCAGAACACCCAGAACCCAGCACCCAGAGTCCCCATGACCCAGCACCCAGAGTTCCAGAACCCAGTCGTGGCCCCACCATGGGGCCAGCCTGTGTTGTGAGCTCCCACATCTCCTCTCCTCTCATTTTCCTTCTGAAATGGGACAGGGAAAAGATTTTCCCCACGTATGCCTCCCCCTCCTGGGCCCCAGAGCTGGTCCTTGTGCCTTAGACACTTCTGACCCACCCATCACCCCTGGGAAGCTGCCGGCTGTTGGTTTTGATTATACTGACAAATGTGATCACTTGTGGCAACAGACTTCCAAGACAAGAAAGTGATCACAAGGTCCTTGAGCCCACAGTCCACTCGAGAGTTCACTTCATTCCTTTATGTTTCTTATTTGCACATTTGTTTATTATTATTATTATTGTTATTATTATTTTAATTAGAGGCCACAACCCGCTGTCCGCAGGCCTTACTCCTGGCTCTGCACTCAAGAATCACCTTCGGAGGGGCTCAGGGAACCCTATGTAGTTCTGGGTGTCAGACCCACTCAGCCTTGTGCAAGGCAAGAGACTCTCTCTGGCCCTCAGACATGCGTTTGAGTTTATTTGGAACTATGCAGTCCTGTACATTTCGAATTTTTATGTAATGGTGTTTTCAAAAGCTGGGCTGGAGCGATAGCACAGCGGGTAGGGCGTTCGCCTTACAAGCGGCCAACATGGCCGACCCGAGTTCGATTCCTCCACCCCTCTCGGAGAGCCCGGCAAGCTACCGAGAGTATTCGATATGCCAGACACAGTAACAACAAAGTCTCCAATGGAGACGTTACTGGGCCCGCTCGAGCAAATCGACGATCAACGGGAGGGCCTTTCTTGCCAGTAAGATGAAGCTTGTAACTATCTGAACTATATAGTTGATCCCACAGAGGAAGGTGCTGCGTTTTACTTCACTTTGTTTTCTTAAATTTTGATGTTTGTATCCTGTTCAGATTTTCCGACCTTATGCAGGTCACTGGTGCCTTGGTACCTGGGGTGACTCCTGAGATTCTCAGAACATCCCGGGGCTGGTCTGTGGTCACTGAGTCCAGGTGGCCCTGTGGCCGCATCGCGTGCAAACCCTCAGCCGGCTGCTTTGATCTAAGACCCTGTTCCTTTCCCGTTGTGCCCTCTGACGGTTCTGTGACTCGTTCCTCCCAGGCATTGCCAGGCTGGAGGTGGGAGACGAGCTCCAGCTGGCCATCCCGCGGGAGGACGCAAGGATCTCCCGGGACGGGGACGCCACCTTCTTTGGTGCACTGAAGCTGCTGTGACCTGCACGCCTTGCGGTGGCTTTTCTCTTCTTCCCTCCGCATCTTCAGGGGGAAAACACCCAAAGGAACGCCAGCCCCCTCTCCCCGTGGCCTTGTCTGTGGGCTATTGGTTTGGGTTTGCTGAAACCAGACCGAACAGGAAATTTAACAGACAACCACAACCAAATGGTGTCATGTGAATGATGAGAAATGGAGAAGATGGAGGAGAGAGACCTCTCACTGCACTGCCACGTTTGCCCGCTGAGTCACCGCTGCTGGGCTGCAGGAAGCACTGGGCTCAGAGGATAGCGAGCACTTCTTCAAAACTGCAGTCTTCCTATCAACTCCAGAATCAGTGCCCGCATCTGCAGGACTGCGGGCATGGGTGGGGAAATCTCAGAATTCATCACTTATTTGTATGCTAAAGGCACACCACCCCCTTCTCAATTAATAGTGTGTGTGGGGTGGGAGGTAAAAGCAGTTCTACAAATTGCATGGATTCATGAAAGGAATTCCTTTTCACCTGGACATATTTGACCACTGGAACCAAGAAATTGTGCAAGTGCTCCTGAAATGTCCCTGTTTAATTTTGGTTTGCAGTTCCTCTCCTTCTATGATCTGATGCATTTTCTTTCCTCCTATGATCTGATGCCGTTTCTCTCCTTCTTCTATGATCTGATGCAGTTTCTCTCCTTCTATGATCTAATGCATTTCCTCTCCTTCTATGATCGGATGTAGTTTCTCTCCTTCTATGATTTGATGCAGTTTCTCTCTTTCTATAATCTGATGCAGTTTCTTTCCTTCTATGATCTGATGCAGTTTCTCTCCTTCTTCTATGATCTGATGAAGTTTCTCACCTTCTTCTATGATCTGATGCAGTTTCTCTCCTTATTCTATGATCTGATAAAGTTTCTTTCCTTCAATGATATGATGCCATTTCATTCCTTCTTCTATGACTGATGCAGTTTCTCTCCTTCTTCTATGGTCTGATGGCAGAACAGATCTTTGCAGGACAGAAAGAGCTCTCTCCTGTGTCCATACTGATAGGTATTGATTTCTTCTACGGCTGCTTGCTTTTCCTTCAGAAGTTTTAAGGAAGGGTAATCCCAGTGCAGGCACATAAGGCATCGGTTGAAGAATGCTGTTAGGTAAGAAGTCTTCAGTGTGAGTCGAGGCAGACATTTGTGACGATGTGACACAGTTTTATTCCCTCTCGTTTTGGTGATGACATCACAGTGTCCCAGAGCTGTGGGAAAGCTCCTGCCTCATGGGCTGTGCCACATGCCGGCACCCTGGTCCCGTGAGCTCTGCACTTAGCCACGTGTCCGAGCCATGCTGGACGCTGCTCTCTTGACCTTGCCTGCCTGTGTCCAGGTCAGCTGGCCCTCGTCACACACTGTCACTCCTCCAACACAGGGTCTGTGTCTGACCTCCACTCAGCCTGCAAATGTTCGTAAGGATACGCTTGTTGAGACCAAGAGAAGTTGTGTTGTTTTGTGTCTCAAATAAAATGTTGTTTAAAGCTTTTGAATCCTGTAATCTTGGTTTTTCCATTACAATCCAACACCTGGTGCCATTCCTTCTGTTTCCGAGCTTATGATGAAAGACAAACTCACCAGAGGAGGATGAAGCCTCGGGCTGCTGTGGGCCAGGATTGGGGCCTTGTCTTCTGGTTTTATCTAAAACTGCACCTCACTGGGTTAACAAACCTCCAGATAACTAGAGGCCAATTAAAAAAAAAGATACATAATTATAAATGGGCAGCAAGTAATACGTGTTATGGTGTGACATAATATTTGAAAACATGAGTATTTCATGAAACTAGGATTTTTACACATAAAGAATCATATGGCATGACCATAATAAATAAATGTTATTTGTAGAGCCTCTGGCTGGAAAAAGCATGAAAGTCCCCATCTCAGGAGGGGCAAGGTAGAGTTACATGTGCTCGGTCACTACACGGGCTCAGATGTCCCTGGGCTCGGGCAGCATGTGGCCCGCGTCCATTCTCCAAACTGGCCTTCCTGGGGTTTCTCCCAGGCTGCCCACGAAGAGTCCCTCGCTGGGCTGCTTGCAAGGGGCAGAGCTGGGAGCAGTGGGCGGGTTTGGCTCTCCCTCTCCCTCTCCCGACCTTTGTTCCTGCCAGAGCTTCTCTCCGAGGGGTCCAGCCTCCTCGGGGTCGGTGCTAGCTCAGGCAAAGGTCAGACAGGCCTTAGTCCCTGTGTCCACAGGGTGGGTTTCCACAACCTTGGGCCGCTGGTTTTATTACTTGCCAAGAACTCATTGCCACGGGGCCCTATTCTTAATGGGAATTCTAGTCTTATCTTTTATCCCTGATGAGCTCTGTTATCGTCTACCATTTTATCAGCAGATGTGGAGTCCCAGGCACAAAATACTCTTACAGCTCATTTCACTGTCCCGGGAGAGTGTGTGAATGTGTCCATCCTAGATAAGATTAGAAATGGGAGGAAATCTTGGTAACTGCATCTCGTAGCCGGTCAATGGAAAGAAAGAAAGAAAGAAAGAAAGAAAGAAAGAAAGAAAGAAAGAAAGAAAGAAAGAAAGAAAGAGAAAGGAGGGAGGGAGGGAGGGAGGGAGGGAGAGAGGGAGGGAGGAAGGAAAGAAAGAAAGAAAGAAAGAAAGAAAGAAAGAAAGAAAGAAAGAAAGAAAGAAAGGAAGGGAGGAAAAGCGGTGAAAACTGGAAGGTGGGATTGGGAAGTGCTGGGGACAGGAGCGGGCGTGGAGTCCCCCCCTCCAGGAGCCGCCTGAGGCCCCTCCCCGGCCTCCCCTCACTTCTCCGGGCCCCCTCCAGCAGGCCTCGCCAGGGGGTTCAGGGGGGCTCGGCCCAGACATTCCTATTTTGCCTCCCACTTCAGATCCAGCATGGCGCCTGGGCAGTGTGGGGTCCTGGTCTTCGAGGGGGAAGGGGACATGCCCTAGCCCTCCCGGGGGAATCCCCACCACTTCTGTGTCCCAGCCAGACGCATTCACTGAGGAACTGGGCACTTCCCTTTGCGGCCCATCCTGAGAGTTAGCAGCTGCTCGGGGAAAGACTTCCGAGAGCTGCTAATGGGGTGGTGGTGGGGGGGGGGGGGGGCAGCCGTGCCCTCCCTTCCTGCGCCCCCACCCAGGCTCTGGATGAGCTCTGCAGTTTCCATGTTGGTCTCACCCCAAGCATTTCCAGCTGAGCCTTTCTGAGAAGGGGGATACCCAGGCTTCTCCCAGGGGTGGGCAGCTCTGAAGGCCCCTCTCGCCCACAGGCAAGAAAACATCCCTCAGGGAGCACAGGGATGCTCGCCCGCCAACCTGAGGGTCTCACCCCAGCACTCCTGCCCACCCACCCCTGCCTGACCTTTCAGGAGTTTGGCATCAGGCTCCAAGGGTTTTGTCTTTTTCTGAGTGATTTTCCCAGGACGGGGCACAAGGATGAGCCTGAAGCCCCAGGTCACGCCTGTCGCTGGGACGGATCCACTCTGCAAACCTGTCACAGTATACACCTCTGCTCCGAGTTCCCAGCGGGACCCAGGGATGTGTCCCAGTGGGTTATTTTGATCTTTCGGAGACTGTGCAACATTTCACGGCCCAGACTCGGCGCCAGGCCGACTGTTCCCCGCCCCACCCACAGTGAGCCGAGTCCGGGCTTCTCACGGCTGCAGTGTCTGTGGCTGTGCTGGGTGACCCCACTGCACCTGCCTTTTGGCCCACCATCTCCCCTGCCCCGAGTCTCTGGCCCCGTCTTACTCAGCCCTGGGATCATAGGACAGGATGAAACCTGGCATCTGGGGGCCAGCTCGTTTTCCCAAGTCAGTCTCTATTTATTTATTTATTTATTTATTTATATTTTTGCTTTTTGGGTCACACCCGGCAATGCTCCAGGTTCCTCCTGGCTCTGCACTCAGAAATTACTCCTGGCGGTGGTCGGGGGATCATATGGGATGCTGGAAATAGAAACCAGGTCGGCCGCCTGCGAGGCAAACACCTTCCCTGCTGTGCTATCGCTCCAGCCCCACCAAGTCTAGATGCATGCTGACAAGCAGTCCTGTGTCGAAGGTGGGGACAGAGAGAGAGAGAGAGAGAGAGAGAGAGAGAGAGAGAGAGAGAGAGAGAGAACGGGGCTCTGCAGCTCCCTGCCAGGTTTGGGCTGCTCCACAGCCCCAAGCCAGCGGCGGGGGCCAGGAACCACCCAGAGAGTGACTGGAGCCACAGGGAAGCGGGGCGAGCTTGCCTGGGTACTCGCTCGGCCTAGGTCCTGTTCCCGGCACCCCCAGGACTGACCGCTGAGCACAGGGCCGGGTAAGCCCAAGCACCACCAGGCGTGGCCCCCAGACTAAAAACAGATTCTGGGAGAGGCCCGCCAGGAAGGCACGGGTGCCGGGCCCTGGGCACTCAGGGACTTCTCCTTTCAGGTTCCTCTTCTCCCCAGGGCAGGCGGGCAGGGGCAGGCTGGGGCACGCCCGGGCAGGCCAGGGCAGGCCGGGGCTGGCCAGGACCTCCCGGAGTGGGAACAGGTTCCTTCTACTTGCAGCCCGAGGCCGGGTCTGCCTCCTCTTCAGCACTGCCTTCACCCACCAAACCTTTTGTTACCGAAAGCCAGACCAGCTCCCGGCGGGAATGGCGTGAGATGCACAGAGACCACATGGAAGGACGAGCGCCAAGCAGCCCACACAAGGACAGAGGTGGCACTTCCTGTCATCTGCTGTGTGGTGACCTCACCAGGTGTCCCCCAGTCCCCAGGCAGCTTGAGAACACACGGTGCTGGCCGGCACACGTGGTTCTGTGTCGTGAAAAGATTTTGGGCAAGTTCCCGGTTCTGTTTGGTCTCTTGGTTTTCAGTTCCGGCGCCAGCCCACTGCAGTGTGGTGGAGATTCCCCCGGTGTGGTGGTCACAGCTGGGATGGGGGTCTGAGCCCCGTGGGATGGAAATGCTTGGGGTGGTGGTCACTGGAGGTCCCTCCCTGGTGACTTGTCATTCTGGAGGACAAAGCAAATGAGGTCAGTGGAATAAGAACATAGACAGGGCTGGAGTGATAGCACAGCTGGTAGGGCATTGACCTTGCATGCGGCCGACCCGGGTTCGATTCCCAGCATCCCATATGGTCACCTGAGCACCGTCAGGAGTAATTTCTGAGTGCAGAGCCTTGCCGGGTGTGACCCAAAAAGGAAACACACACACACACACACACACACACACACACACACACACACACAGACAGCCCTGGTTGGGTAGGACAGGCTTTCTGATTTTTCTCTTTCCCTTCTCCTGTGCCTATCAAGGGAGCGCTAGTTTACTCCCAAATGACTGACTTGGCTCGCACAATCCATCTTGTTACTTTTCTTTTTCACTTTCTTTAAACACTGCGGTTTACCAAGTTGTCCATAATGCAATTGTTAACAGGCCTCCTGTGTTCCAGCGTCCGTCCCTCCACCAATGTCCCCCGTTTTCCACCCACCTCTGAGCCTTCTGCCTTAGCAGGCACCAGATAATGCTTCTCCAGGCAGTGCTCAGGGCTCGGCTTGCTGGGCTCTGGGGTTCGCTCAGGGGAGGTGCCCTGGGAAGCAGAAGGCGCTGTGGACAGAACCTGCCTCCCTGGAGCCCAGCACAAGCCAAGCCTGGCCTGAGGGTCATGTCCTGGCTCCAGGCAGGGACTACGCTGGGCCCAGTACAGACAGGAGTCGAGCTGCTGTGTGTCCCTACTGCCACCAGAGGGAGCCACTAGAACAAGGGAAGGGAACGGCCGTGGTGGTCCCAGGTGGGCAGAGCCTGGGAGGTCCCCCCTTAAGAAGACGCTTCCGGCTGAGGGTTGGAAGCCATCGTAGAGGGGGATCTGGGGGTGTCAGAGGCCGGGATAGGCGGGAGATGGGGGGGCAAGCACTGACCACTGGGACCACTGACTTTATTTTTCCCCCATTTATTTATATCTAATATATTATTTAAATTAGTGGGTTTTTTCCCCATCTCTGACTTTAACCAGGAAACACTGATGCATCTGATGTCGCCTCTTTCTTTTTAATTTTTGAGCGATTTCCACACGTTACTTAGTTTTATTTATTTTCCCCTACGTTATTATTATCGGAGAAACCGGAAAGCTACCGAGAGTGTCTCGCCCGCAGGGCAGAGCCTGGCAAGCATCCCGTGACATATTCGATATGCCAAACACAGTTACAACAAAAGTCTCCAATGGAGACGTTACTGGGCCCGCTCGAGCAAATCGAAGAACAATGGGAGGACAGTGACAGTATTATTATTTATTTGTTTGTTTGTTTATTTATTGAATCACCTCAAGATGCACAGTTGCAAAGTTTCTCACGCCTGGGTTTCAGTCTTACAAAGTTCCAATGCCGTCTCTCCACCAGTGCCCCTTGATTCTCTCCTCGACCCCTCATCCCCCAGCCTGCCTCTGTGGCAGAAACTTTTCTTCTTTCTCTCTCTCTCTCTCTCTTTTTCTCCTCTTTCCTTTTGGGCATTATGGTTTTCAGTACAGGTACTAAAAACATTATCTGGGTCTTGCACTGTTGAAGTATTTACTATTTTTTAAAGAAGCTTTAGGTTTTGGGGGGCTGGAGGGATAGTGGGTAGGGTGCTTGCCTGGCATACAACTGACCCAGGTTCAATCCCCGGCACCCCATATGGTATCCCGGGCAACCCCAGAATTGATCCCTAAGCGCAGAGCCAGGAGTAAGCCCTGCGCACTGTCAAGTGTGACTTTAAAAATTAGTTTCAAGAGAGAAGAAAGGCCGCTGGGAGGCTCCACAGCTCCCGAAAAATGCTCCAAGTCCCAAACAGAGCCGAGATCACTGGGAAGTCCCAGATGGGGTAGGTGCCGTATCCCGCCTTCTCCAGATGGAACCCTAGTGACCATGATCCTCTACAAGCATAGCTCGGGCACGCGGGAACCAGGACTTTTACTCCAAACTGCGCAGCCGCTCTCCTTATATACAAAGTAATCAATGGAAAGTAAATCATCCAACGTTTCTCCCTGAAATCAGGCTTAACTCTTTTACAAACCACAACACCCACTAGGAGAGAGAGAACAAAAGGGAATGCCCTGCTACAGAGGCAGGGTGGGATGGGGGGATGGGGGATGGGAGGGATACTAGGATCCGTGGTGGTGGGAAATGGTCACTGGTGGAAGAATGGGTATTCAAAATAAATAAATAAATTTTTTAAAAAAAGAAAAAATAGTTTCAAATAGCAGTACTCCTACATTAAAAATTAATTGATTAATTAAAATGAAATAAAAAATAGTTTCAGACTTTGGGACCTGAGGGACAGTGGGGAAGATGCTTGTCTTACACCCAGCTGGCCTGGGTTCAATTTCTGGCACCCCTTATGGTTCCCTGAGCACCACTCGGATCCCTGAGTTCAGAGCCGGGGGAAGCCATGAGCACAGCTGGATGTGGTCCCCCAAAATACAAAATAAAACAATGACAAAAAGAGTTTTAGACTTCTAAAGAAATAGAGCTGAAAGTTCAGTTCTGGAGACGCGGCCTCCAACTGGTGTTGATAAGTAAGGTCAGAGAGCAAGTGAGCAGCTGGTTAGTGAACGCCGTTAGGAGAAACCACACATCTACGTTGGGCCCTGCTGTGCTCTGGGTGGGTTTCCCTAACGGGATGGCATGACGCAGGCGGGTAGGGGCAGGGGGGAGCTTGCGTTTGTCTCTGGCTTCCGTCTGCAGTGTGTTCAGCCCTTCACAGCCTTTGCTGCCCCAAACCCCATCTCACCTTTCTTCCTGTTTTCAGAGTTGAGCGCTGTGTCTCTCTTCGCCGCTGCATAGCGTTCCACCGTATGAAGGAGTTCCGGTTTGCTTATGCACCTGTGGGGAGGGAGCCCTGTGAACTCAACCCTAGTGCCAGCACTGTGTAGATGAGGAAGACTTCCTGTGCAGAGGAGAGAGCTCAGAATTTCGGGGGATGGATGGAGAGGATGAGTTCTCCCTGGTGGCTGCCCTGCTCTCCCCAGGCAAAGCTCAGCTTACACAACCCCGGGCCAGGGGTATCATCCTTTAAAGAATCACTTTATTTATTTATTTATCATTTTTTATTAGTGAGACACCATGAGGTACAGTTGTAGATTTATAAATTTTGTGCTTGGGTTTCAATTATACAGTGATCAAATACCCATCCCTCTACCAGTGCCCATTTCCCACCACCACGGATCCCAGTATCCCTCCCACCCCCACCCCCCCCATCCCACCCTGCCTCTGTGGCAGGGCATTCCCCTCTGTTCTCTCTCTCCTTTTGGGTGCTGTGGTTTGCAAAAGAGGCATTGAGTGGCAATCATGTTTGGTCGATAGTCTACTTTCAGCATGGTTCTCCCATCCTGGGAGAATCCTCCCAACACCCTTCATTTGGTGCTCCCTTCTCTATCTGAGCTCCCTTTTCCCCTAGCATGTATGCCTGACCTCCAAGCCATGGAGCAAAATTCCTGGGACTAATCTCGGCCATCCTTGGGTGTTAGTCTCCTATTTTGTTACTTTATGTTCCCCAGATTGTTACTTTATGTTCCCCAGATGAATGCAATCTTTCTATGTCTATCCCTCTCTTTCTGACTCATTTCGCTTAGCATGATACTTTCCATGTAGTATCACTTGTATGTAAATTTCTCTTTAAAGTCAGTTTAAGTGATGAAGCACCGGTCAGTCCTCCTGAAGGCAGGCGGCAATGCCTAATGCCCTGATGACCAAGAAGGGGCAAGGCTCTTTGCACTTCAAGGAAAGAACAATCCAGGGACGCAGAGTTGCTGGTGAAAGGATGCAACTCGCCGTCCACCACTTGGTGTGTAGGCAGGTCTGGCTGGCCTTACAGCCACCAAGTGAGGGGCTGGACCACAGACGGCAGGATCCAGGTGCTACCAAGCCAGGGCCAGGCCTGTCCTCTCTGAGGCGACACCAGATGCTTCTGCAAGTTCAGACGAGTTGCTTCCACAGCGTGATGGGGGGATTGAAGCAGCTCTGGGCCCTGGTGCAGGGTTTTGCATGGCACGTGTGGGCACATGCCACAGACATACATGCCCGAGTATGATCCCCCCGCAGATAATGTTCTGCCCAGCAGCCTCCAAAGTGGCAGTGTCGCTTAGCGCAGCCCCAGCAGTAAAGGCGGGTTCCTGCGGCTCCAGGCTCTCCCACCTTCCCTCTCGTCCCTGGGGGTCCCACAGTGGGGGAGGTCCTGCCCCTTTACCATGGCTCAGTCCTCAATCAGGTTTCCTAGTGGGGGCTCGCCCCGGTGGCCCCTTCGCTGGCATCCTCGCCGAGGATGACTTTCTTTTGTTTTTGTTTTTGGGTCACACCTGCGGATGCTCAGGGGTTACTCCTGGCTCTGCACTCAGGAATTACTCCTGGCGGTGCTCGGGGGACCATATGGGATGCTGGGAATCGAACCTGGGTTGGCTGCGTGCAAGGCAAATGCCCTACCCGCTGTGCTATCGCTCCAGCCCCCTGTCGCTGGTGTTTTCCTGGAAGAGGTGAGTCTCCTCTGTACAGAATCCAGCCAGGCCCTTAGCCCCAGGGTTTCTCCATCTTCCTCCTTCCTTCCTCATCTCTTCTCTTCTCTGTGTTTTTCTTCCCTTCCCCCTTCCCTGCTGGTCCTGAGCCTTATGCCATGACCTGTCTTCTCCTTTAGGCTATCCCTGGAAGAGGGGAGCACGGTCCCAGGCTGGGAGCCCTGCTTTGCCAATAGATATTTTTTTCTGTTTTCTTTCTCTTCCTTCTAATTGAGTTTTGCAAAACATCTGTCACGCTACTGTATAAGCAGGAACTGGAGTCCCTGGGAGGGCCTACAGGACGGTGGGCTGGGCCTGGTGCAGGGCCTGGCCAGGTGCAGGGCTGACCCCGCCCTCTGAGCACCCCAGACCCTCCCCCATTCACCCTGTTACACACACACACTACACACACACACACACACACACACACACACACACACACACACGGGCAGAAATGCAGTGAAGCGGCCAGAGCCAGGGCGTCAAAACAGACAATTGAAATCTGCACAGTAAAATCCCGCCTCACACAGCGGGAAGCCTCTGCCTGCCTGTCGGTCTGTCTCTCTGTCTGTCTGTCTGTGTCCATCCATCCATCTGTCTGTCTGTCTGTCTGGGTCTTTCCCATTAGCCCTGAAGTTTCCTGAGAGAGTAATTTGCAGATCCCCTGAGTGGTCGCACCCTCGCGGACTCTGGTGTGAACTGGACCGACCCGCGTCACACAGGGCCAACTTGGACACTCCTCGGCGCCATGGAGCATTCAAATAACCTGCTGTGAAGTTTGGTCATCCTGAGCCCAGGCGCTTCAACCCAGACACTGTGGGCTGGACGATGCCCTGTTCACCTGGAGGTTCCGTCTCCAACTGTCTCTTCCCTTCGTGCACTAGCGTGATGGTCCAGGACGCAGGAGGCGCTTCCAGGCCTGCACCCCTCTCCCCTGTAAAGGGAGCCTTGTCTCCGCACGCTTTCTTTGCAGAGACAAGTCACGCCTTGCTGCTCTGGAGGGCAGCTCCAGTGACAGGCTCCAGGCATCCTTGGCCTGCGGCTCGGTAGACCCTGGGCTCCGGGTCGGCCTATGGGATTTCGTTTTCTCTACCGTAAGATTTCGCACCTCCGTGTTTTCAGCGGAGTGGGCAGCCTTCTGCAAGGACACAGGGCTTTGGTTTTCTGCGTGGGATGGATTTTACTACACTGATGTGCAGCGTCAGACTGTGGCACAAGCAGGAGACAAGGAGTCGGGCTTGCCGGAGCCACACCCAGCAGTGCCAAGGCACAGCCCAGGCCAGGAGAGAACTTGGGGTCTCAGCATTCAAGGCACGTGATCCACCCAAACTCTCCCGCCCCACCCTCTCCTTGGCATGCATTCTGTATTTCTTGGTTTTTGTTTTTGGCTCTTGAGCACTCCTTCTGTGCTCAAGGCTGACTCCTGGCTCTGTGCTCACAGCTGACTCCTGGCTCTGTGCTCAGGATTCACTCCTGGCTATGCTCAGGGCTCACTTCTGACTGCTCAAGACTGACT
This sequence comes from Sorex fumeus, assembly GCF_029834395.1. Lineage (NCBI taxonomy): Eukaryota > Metazoa > Chordata > Mammalia > Eulipotyphla > Soricidae > Sorex > Sorex fumeus. The sequence continues at coordinate 21,898,646 of NW_026606065.1, read as the reverse complement.
CCTGGCTCTGTGCTCAGGGCTCACACCTGCTGTGCTCAGGGCTGACCCCTGGCTCTGTGCTCAGGGCTCACTCCTGGCTCTGTGCTCAGGGCTCACTCCTGGCTGAGCTCAGAGTCACTCCTGGCTGGGCTCCGAGGGTCATGTGTGGTGTTGAGAATCAAAGCTGGGATTGATCCAGGACAATGCAAGCACCCGAACTCCTGTAGGGATCTCTCTGGCCGCACCCCCCCCCCCAAACTGGCACTCTGAAACAATGCCCTGATGTCCAGGACTCTGACCTACAGAGAAAGCTGTAGAGAGTGGGTGGGGTACGCAAGGATGTCCCTGTGCTGGCCGGCTCTGAGGGTACGGCTGGGGCTACCCACCACTCTGCCTCACTGTCTACTCTCCTGAGCCTGCAGGGTCCTTGCAGGGATGTTTGGCTTTAAATACTCTTTTCCCAGTCAAGACAAGGCTTGGACTTCCCACAGTGAGGACACACAGGCTCTTGGAACATGCGTCACTGTTTATAGACTGGGGCTGTTTGCAGCAGACTGAGCTTAGGGGCTTTGGGGAGACTGGCACTCAGTGGCTCTTCCAGGAACCAATTCCATTGTTTCCCAACCAATCTCGTTGTTTCCGACTAATTCCACTGTTCCTGATCAAGCACGTTGTTTCCCAATCAATCCCACTCTTTCCTGATCGATCCCACTGTTACTGATCAAACCCATTGTTTCTGATCAATCCCATTGTGTTCTGACCAGTCTTGTTTTCCCTCTGGCTGGAGCCAGAGATCCAGGTCCAGCTGTTCACAGCTCATCTGGCCAATATTGTTTAACAAATTGTAAATGAGTCCCAGGACAGTTTAGCCTAAATAATGCAACTAGAGATCACAGACACACGGATACACACACAGGCACACAGACACATACAGACACTCTCTCTCTCTCTCTCTCTCTCTCTCTCTCTCACACACACACACTGGTGATTAGTGATACTTTCAGTGCATTGTTAGCTTTTGAAACTTTCCTATTTGCAAAGATTATCATCAGTTTTCATATTTTTGAAAATTTTAAACTGATTTAACTATCCTGAATAGACTGGCAGAAAACACTCCCCACCTCCCCTACACACCCACAGAACACATCACAGTATTAATGACCCAGAGTTAAGGGCAGGGAAGACTCTCCATGTCCAGTGTTTGGTCATCTGGGTTTGGCCAGTTTGCTGTTGCACATAGAGCAGAGCATCAGAAAAGACCTTAAAACGTTAAAAAAGGAAGTTAGGAATTAATGAGGCAGAAATCCCATGCCCCGTTCCTGGGTGATGCCTCGACTGTTTAGGAAGTCGTTGGGAGATGTGGTGATTCAGAGGCAGTCTCAGCATCGGCACAGACGCCGGTGTCAACGGGGCCTTGGGTGGGCGCTTGGCTCTTGGCCCATCCCCGAAGCCGTTTCATAACATGCTGCATGTGGAGTGGCCTTCAAGGGTTCTTTCACGTTAGAGTGATCATCTTTGGGGATAAATCAATCATATGCATGGAGTAAAAGAGAAAAAAAAGTACCAGGACAGGTGGAGAAAACAATTTCCAAATTGCAGGACACTCAAGACATGGTGAGCGGCTCACCCAGTGGCCAGCAGACCAACACTGGGGCAAGGTCACAGCTGGGAGCAGGGGCTTCCTCTGAGCAGCTCCTGGAGGGGGGACGGGGGACAGCAGGGATAGGGGGACAGGTGGGACCCAGTCCTGAGCCCTAAAGACTGAACATTCTCCATTTACACATTTAAAGAAGCGCTTGACTTCTTTCCGCACCCAGCCTCCATTGTCCTGGTGCTTAACCCACGGTCCCGACTGGACAGCAGGACGGGCAGCCGAATGAGGGGACCCGCCAAGTGTCCCCGCAGAGAGTGGCCATCGGTGGCACCCACTAGACAGGGCGCAGAGACCAAGCCCACTTTCTCCACCCGGCACCCCCGTGGCAGGGTGCTGCTTCCTAGACTGAAGAACAGGTGGTCTCTCTGCCCAGCACTCCCACGCCCGTCTGGCCACCTCCAGAAAACCCTCAAGGCCGACCCCCTCGCTTTCCTGCTCTGTCCAGCAGAGGTCCCCAAAGCGGTTTGGTCCACCTCCCCCTTTTCAGGAAAAGCAGGAAAGCTTCTAGCTTCCTGTAAGCACACAGAAGGCCCCCACCATCACCGCACCTGCTCACCCCCAGGACTCCAGACCCCCAAGGGCCCGTATTATTCATGTGCTAGCACTAGACTCAGACACTTCTTTATGTTGTTTTTTTTTCCTTTATCTCTTGTGTGCCTCAGGGGTCTCCCAAGTCCTTTCTGCCTCAGGGGTCCCCCAAATCCTGTGTGTCTCAGGATAAACCAACACTCAACAGAAGGCTGTCAAGGGTTCTAGGCCCCCAAATATGGCAACTTTCTCTCTCTGGACGTCTCACCAGAAGGTTCTTCCGTGTTTCACATCTGCTCATGTCCGAGCAGCGTCCCGAGCTCTGTGACTCCAAGGGTTGCAGTGAGCAGCTCCTGTTCTCCATCGAGAGGAACTTTCTCGGTGTTGAAGTTCACAGTTGTTTAAAATACGTGCTGTGTCTGAGGTGGGACCAACCAGCTCCTATGAACGCAGAACTTTCTAGAAGTCCTTTCCTTTTCTCAGCAATGACGCTTCTGCAGGTTTCTTTGACTTTCAAAACATAGCCCACATCCAAAGATGCTAAGAAAACATCTTGTTTCAGAAATGATGGGTAGAGAGTACTTCCACCAATTTAAGTCACTTCTCTCCAATTTCCATGTTTATCCCCAACCAGAAAGTGGGGAGCCTCAGCCTAGAAGCTGCAATACTTTCACGGTGCTGTTTGGCCAGGCCAGCTACCCCCGTAGCCACCCTCGCCTTCTCTCATGGCAAGGGGGGTTTCTACTGGGGCAACTTCTTCTCAGAAAAAAAATAGATGGTGCCGCCCCACAGTCACCAGAGACAGGGATGTGGCCAGTCCCTGTCTCTGGGTAATGGGGATGGGTGGTTTGGGGAAACCTCCAGGGTAGGGGAGAGAGAGAGAGGAGAGAGAGGGGGGGCAGAGAGAGGCAGAGAGAGGGAGAGAGAAAGGGAGAGGGAAAGGGAGAGAGAGGGTGAGGGAGAGAGATGGAGAAAGGGAGGGAGAGGGAGAGAGAAGGAAAGGGAGAGAGGGAAGAGAGAGGGAGAGAGAGAGGGAGAGGGAAAGAGAGAGGGAGGGTGAGGGAGAGATAGAGAAAGAGAAAGAGAGGGACAGAGAAGGAGAGCGAGAGAGGGAAGAGAGAGGAAGAGAGTTTTCTCTTCCTGTGACAGTGATAGTTTACACATAAATTGAGGTCATAAGGATTGGCCTACTCCACCATGGATCCCAGTGGAAATGGGGACGTTGGGGCTACACACAGGTCGTGAAGAAGCTTATGCAGACACAGAACAGGGGCGGCCATGGGCCCACCCAGCTGGAGGCATGGAAATGTCTCCCTGCCATCCCGGGAGAAACCCACTCCGGGGGTCTCACTCCAGATCAGGTGAGAGCAAACACCCTCATTCCCATCTCCCGGCCTGAGGTCCTGGTCTGGGCCCAGACAGGCCCTGCGTGTCCGAGCGGAGCCTTTTCAGGGAACCAGAAGTGACTGTGTTTCACCCTGACAGGCCTTTCCACAGGTGTGGAGCGGGTCTAACTTCGGGGTCTCTGGACGTCATCCTTCAGGGCCCAGCTCACCTAGGCAGGTCTCCGTGGAGCTTTCACGCAGCTCCTCCCTACTGCCCATGCCTGTCCCCTCACAATGGACACCTCTCAGGGCAGTCACCTCTCTGCCGTCTGATTGGCTCGGCCCTGTGCAAATGAGGTTTTGTGGGACAAGCCACTGGAAGCCGTGATTTAGTGGCCCCTCTGGCCGCACTTCTTCCCTGAAACAAGGAACTGCAACACGTCAGGATATGCTGGGAGAGAAAACGTCCCCACTGGAGGATGGTGAGAAAGAAGGGCGAGAATTGCAGGAATGGGTGGTTGGTATGGGGGCTCCCTGTGGGCTGTGGTGAGGTGGCTGTGGTGACTATCCTCAGCCAGTGAAGCCCCCATGCTGCCCACTTAGCCCAGAGGTAAGAGCTACAGCTCATCTTGTGGGGACGGAAGCCTCAGAGTAATGGCCTCAGTCAGGTCCTGCCAGAGGGCCTGGGAATGTGGCCTCGGGCACAGCTCTGCTGGCTTGGGATGTCCTGTGGGGGGGGACTCAGAAGCCCAGAGTAGCCTCTGACCCAGACCCATGCCCACCTGGTGGGAGAAGTGCCCGCCGGCCTCCTCTGCCCAGGGCAGGCCTTGCCCTCACTAGCTTTGGGCTTGGGTCCGAGTCTGCTCAGGATCTGCGGACAGACATCCTGAGCTTTCCGGGCTCTTCTGTCTGAGCTGAGAGCAGCAAGAGTGGTTGGAAACCAACGTTCCTCTGCGGAGAGCTAAAACAGAACCTTTCTTAAATGACCTGTGAATTGGGTAGCATTGATTCCTGCTAGAGCAGGGGCTCCCAAGAGCTGGATACAATGGGAGGGTTTGGTAATCAGGAAGAGGCCCCCCTCAGGGGAAGTCTTAGGCAGACAACCAGTTAGTGCCCATCAGGAGACGCCAGATAATGGGCTGCAAATATTACTTCGGGGAGATGTTGAAACTGCAGTTAGGTTCAGTATTAAGTGAGGGTGGACTTAGCATAAAGAGTTTCCTCTGGGGACTATTGTTTGTTTTGAACACAATATATGCTTCAAAAACTGGGCCGAGGAGTCTGGAGGGAGAGCACAGTGGATAGACTCTGGCCCAATGCCCCACATTCCATAGGGCCCCCCCAAGCACCGCCAGGAGTGATTCCTGAGTGCAGAGCCAGGAGTAATCCCTGAGCATCTCTGGGTGTAGCCCTCCCCCCTAGACAATCAAACAGAAATAATTTTAATAGACTGGGAAGAGCGGAGATATATATATATATATATATATATATATATATATATATATATACACACACCTTTCAGTGTAGATGCTCGGTAAAGGATGTTTTTGTTATTCGTTTTCTTCCTCTGGATCTAAAATTAGTTCTTCAGATACCAGGAGAAGTGTGCTGAGGTGTTTTTAAATGTTTTCTATCCCATCACAGTCAGGTGCTCCTCTAACAATCAACCCTCAGCCATATTGCTGTGGTGGTTATTTCTTTTCAAACGAGAGCTACAAGTCTAGAGGTTTTTAGGACTTTGATTCCAACCATAGTTTATTCCATAATTTTAAGGTTCAACCTTTAGCTGTCTAACGTTCACCCGAACACCTAAATTCTGGTATTCTGATAATCCTCCATGCGAAGAGATTGACAGTGCCAAGAGGGCTTCCTAAAAGGGCTACGCGCTGTGGGCAGGGGAGCAACACAGTTCCAGGGTGTTTACTTCTGCCCTGATGATCAGGCCGGCTGTGTCTATTTCTTTCTCTGTGGATAGGTTCGGAGTTTAGCTGTCATCTGGGAGGAAATGGGTATTAGTGGGAGAGCTGTATTTGAAAGGAAATAGTTTTATTCATTTTACTCGCCCAATGACATTGGTTGCACTGTTGGGTGTCATTTGCCAGAGCAGACGAAGCCGGGAGTGGGCTCAGGGGGTGAGGCCCTGAAGACCCAGGCAGAAAGCAGTCAGCACACATGGAGGGCCTGGTGGGGAATGCAGGTGTACCAACTCAGGAACCAGTAAGAGAGCTGTGTGCCCGAGGAGTGTTGAGGAACTGAGGCTGTGTGTTAAGGAACAGACTGGGTGTAGAATAACATTGCCACAAGGAGCTTAGATTTATTGGGTTACACCCATCACAATGCTCCCGAGTCATTCCCACTCCTCTGTTTATCTGTTAGCTCTTCTCTGTGCTCTCCTCCCCAGCCAGCTAATCACCTTTTCTCCCTAATCAGATTCTGTTGGCTTGTAACATCAGATCCTTCTAAGGACACTGAACTTGTAAGTTATGTCCTTTGCATAGTTTACCTTAAAGCAATGTCCTTTCTGTATGGACACAGAAAGGCAGTTAATATTATGCTTTGTAACTTGAGAGTTGATTGACTCCGGATAATATTTACTCCTGGGCATCTGCTTTCTTCACTCAGTTGCCCGTAGTTCCTAGCAGCCCAAAAGCAGGGTCCCGACAAGGGACTGAATGGACCCAGGGCAAGCTGTGATCTACCCTAGCATCGAAATGGGCCAGGCCAAAGCGCCACGATACTCCACAATAAGTTGAGGGCATGATCATAGGACCCTGCTGGGCTAGGAAGACTAACCTGGCCTGAGGATTGTTATATATATATATATATATATATATATATATATATATATATATATATCGAAATATATAGTGAGATTTCCTCAGGAAGAACCAAACTGTAAGTTTATCTCTTACTGTGCTCACGCAGAATGACATTGCTAGAAATATTAGAAGTAGACTTACTACAACTATTTAAGATTAGTAGCTGAGGAAAGAACACACCCTTGTTGGGATCCCACCCTTGAGCAGATCTCCTAGTAACCTGGAATAAATCTCTTTAGATGAGATTTAATCCTTGAGTTAATCTCCTGAGGAGTGGTTTTACCTCTCTTTGCTGATTTGTTAATGTTCAACCCACCTTTGTGTCACCACCCTACATGATTGCTATATAAATGAAGACTGTGAGCTCGAAGGGGGCTTCAGGCTCCAGAGTGCAGAGACTGAGGCTCAGGCTGAGGCTCGAGCAGAGGCTCAAGATTGGAATAAACTACAATTGATACTGACCAGCCTGGCCCTCGTTCCTTTGCCTGCCCATCGCCATCGACCTCCCTGGGGTGGGGGAAACGGCTCGAGACTACCGAACGCGGGTGGTGGGAGAGATAGAGGGCTGCCAGACCCTTCTGAAAATATACACGTGGGGGTACCATGGCATTCCGGCCCAGCCTATGGTGGAAAGGGCGTCCACACCTGGGTCTTGGGAGTGTTTGGCCCCTTCTGATGTCGGTGTGCCCCACAGGTGGCTCATATGAAGCGGGGAGGAGAAAGACAGTCACTTTCTCCCGATCTGCCTCTGCCACCCAGGACCCAGGATTACTGGGTTCCTGTCTCGCAGAAAGGAATTTCAGGAGTAGACGAGCAGTGAAATGACATAGTTTTTATTTGAAAGTTTTTGAAGAGAAGGAGGTGGGGGGGGGGGGAGAGATAGAGAGAGAGAGAGAGAGAGAGAGAGAGAGAGAGAGAGAGAGAGAGAGTCATGTGCTCAAGAGAGAAGCCGGGCTTCTCCAAAGGCGGAGAGGGTCTCCACACACATCCCAGCATTAGACGTGAAAGCATGAAAGTACACATCTCAAGAGGTGAGAGGTGGGCAACACATGTGCTCCAGTGACACATGTGCTCGGCCACGTGGGCGCAAGCAGCATATGGACTGGGCAGCATCTGTGTGCCCTTCCTTTGTTCAAGGTGGCCTTTATAGGGTTTTCCAATCTGCCCTCATGCGTGGCTTCTCCCTAGGTCAAAGTCCATTGCTAAGGTGGTTTCCAGGGGCATTGGGAGTGGTGATGGTCTTCTTTGAAATTCCTTTCCTGGCCTTTTGCTTCTGGAGGAGCTTCTCTGGGTTTGTTGCTGTAGATGGTGAGGGTCTTCTCAGGCCCTAGTTGCTGTTTTTTTCCTGTTTTCTTCTGAGGGTCTTATCAGGCTCTTGCAGCAACTTTGGGGCGATTTCTTCCCAGGAAATTTTGCCTTTGCCTTGGGAGGGGCCTTCCCTATCCTGCCTACATCACTTAGGTCACATGGGCCGTGGGCTTCCCAGGGAGTGCTGAGGCCCTGTAGAGGGAGAGGCTGCAGCGTACACTGAGGGCAGCAGTGCCTATCCCCGTGGCCTGAGCGCCCTCCCCACCCACCCCATCGCATGTGCTGCAGGTCACACCTTCGCTCCACCTACCCATCCCTTCCACATCCTGCCTGGAACTGGGGGCTCTCTGGTGTGGCCATAGTGCCACCCACCTCAGTCAAACAAGCTGCTGGAGTAGGGGAGACGACTGCTGCTCCCAGTGAGGGTGACTGTAGTGCTGCAGGAGCGCAAGGCAGACCGAGGTGGGTGGAGGCATTTGACAGGGTCCAGCAAGGAATCGTGAGGATGCTTCACTTCTTGTCTGTGAGCGAAAGCTGCCTGCAAGGGCTGACCTTGTGTCCTCCACATCCGGCTCGATGGAAGGCACTTCGTTTAATGCTGTGCTATAAAACAAGCCATTGATTAGATGATTAAGGATGAAATGCCCGTAAAACTAACCTCCCATTTCATTATTCTGTGAATCACCAAACGACTCCTTGACCCTCAGTCGCCGTCAATCTGGACTCACCAAGAACAAAGCTCTTAACTAGGACATAGCCTCACATGAGGTCAGTCTTTTACAACATGTGAGCAGTTGCGTGTTCCGCCGTGATAAACACCACGCCATCTCCAGAGCCCCCAAACTCACACACCCTGTGGACGACAAAGCCTGAGCAGTGGGAGGAGGCCTTCACAGGGCACTCACTCTACCTTATTCTTCCCAGTTGACTTGCTTTTGGGTACGGGCTGTAGATTTTAGAAGGAAAATGAGAAGATTGCAAGTAAGCGTCCCGAGAGTGTCGTGGCGGGTGAACACACCTGCTGTGATTCGGTTGGACGCAGCCCAGTGTTGGTTTAGCTCGTGTAGTTCCCTCTGACTGTCCTTCTCCTGTGTGAGAGGCATCCGATTCCAAGTCCCCCTCTCTGGTCACATGTCCTGGTGTCTTTTTAATGTCAGAGCCACACTTTCGTGGTGTGGCCTCAACTGCCGGGAAGCGTTAAAATAACGAACACCGACTTTAATAGCAAAAACATTTCTGACTTTCAAAAAAACTAATCCTAGTAAAGAGCATTATTTATACCATGCATCCATTTCTTCGTATTAACATGTAGATTTAATTACATCTGCTCTGCCGATTCTGACAGAATGTGTCCATTTTGGAATTGGACAAAGTGATCTTAAAATTCATCTGAAATGCAAATCTTTGGAAATACACAATGAACTTCTTTGGCATATGTCAGCAAAGGCTATAAAACCAGTGGAATCAGCTGGGAATGTTGTTATTATAGTGATAGAGAAATAGACTAAATAGTAAACCAAATGCAATCCAATGTGCATAAGATGAAATATTAGACAGCAGGGTACTTTTGTTCAGTGGGAAAGAATGGCCCATTTCACCAGACGTCCAGGCCCATCTGCTCATCTATATGAAAGAGGCTATTTAAGACACAGGAGTGGAGACTCCCACCTGTGGCCCCATGTGTCTATGTGACCGAAACTCCTTGCTAGGAGTAGGACCGTAGCAAGATGACTTTTAGACAGTGAGTCTATATGTCACATCAGGAGTTATACTATGCATGGTGGGGAAAAATGTAATTATTATTATTTTAATGTTTAGCAGAGGGAAGTTAGTAATTTATACATTAGGAAAAAGCTGGCAGAAAAGCAGAGGATTTTCTTGAGAGTTAGAGCAGGTGTGTGGCAGGCAGGAGCTCTGGGCTCGGTCCCCACTGCTGGGATGCTCTGAGTACCTCCCGAGGACCGCCAGGTATGGTCAGAAGGGAGAAAAGGGGAGGTAAGTAGTGAGAAGGTAAGGAGTTTCTAGAATCACTTGAAAGTCACCATCATTGAGAAGGCATCACATGCTCACACAGAGCCCTTTGGCTCGCCTTCCCTTTCTGTGTGTATTCCCACTCTCTGTTGTTTTCCTCCTGTTGACAGACACAGTGATCCCAAGAGTGCAGACTTCACCTGCAGCACCAATGCTGCTTCTAGTTGCTCTGGATATCAATGGCTGACTTAGCCCTGGGTGGAGAGAGCTCAGTTTACAGCCCAAACCTAGGGCAGAGCATCTCAGTCCATTACAGAGGAAAATTTGCATTACAAGAACACAGGCAGCAACTCAACAGGCATTAAGTGGGCCATGGACTGACCAGGAAGGAGACTTTGATAGAATAGCCCAGTATGGAGGAGGTGATGATTCCAGGGAAGGAGTCTCCAGGTGGGAATCTGACTCAGGAGACTCAGGGCCCTGGAGTGCAAAAGCTTCTCAGCTGCTTTAGCTCCGGTTTGTATTGTGTCCAGAGAGTACGTTTTGAGTCACCAGATTGTTTTCGCTGTATGGGGCCACACCTGGTGGTGCTCAGGGCTTACACCTGACTCTGCGCTCAGGACTCAAGCCTGCCAGGGCCTCGAGGCTCTTTGTTGTTCCTGGCGTTGACTGGACCAAGGTCGGCTTTGTGCAAGGCCAGCACCCACCCATCTCTGGCTCTAGGTGTTTTCCTGTGTCCTCCAAGAGCACGCAGCTAGATGAGGGTACCCCCAATGATGAGTTCTTGGAAATTGATGAAACCAAGCCGGTGGAGGGGTGGGGGGAGTTGGAAATAGATACTCTGACTCTAGATCCCCTCCATGCACACAGGGACGGTGTCTGCTAAGATTCAGGCTGGTGCTAGTACAGCACAGAGAAGGCTGAGGAAGTTCTCCGGGTACTTCCCCTGGGGGGGCTGAGGTGGGCAGAGGGTGTTAGGGCACGACTCTGGATCTCCGACCACAAGCAAGGACCACACAGGAATGCAATCAGCAAGCAGGTAGTTTATTGAGCTGGCTAGCCAGGGTCAAGCCATCAGGCAAGACCCTGAACTTCTTCAAAGGGGATCTTATATAGGCCTTCACTGGCCATTACAGCAAAGCCCAAGCATTTCATAGCCAATAGATTTGTAACAACATATACTTTCTTAACCAATACATTTAAAAGTACATCACTCCTTAGCTTATAGATTCAAAGATCAGCATTTACATACATAGGCATTGTGGCTAGTGGGTATCTGGACATTTGGTTATCTTCTTTGTTCCCTTTGATTCTCAGCTCATGGCTCCTGCATTCCGGTGGAGGCCGATAAGGGAAAAGTTCCTAACAGAGGTAACAGATAAGGAAGGGCCATCCCAACAGGGAAGAGTCAACAAATGGTTTCCAAATTTACATCCCAGCAAGGAAGAGTCAACAAATGTTTTCAGAATTTACATCCCAATAAGGAATGGTTTCACTCTAAAGCTCTACTAGGGAGGGGGCAGGAAAGGGAGAGTTACTAATTAGTAGAGTTTTAACTCTGGACTCTCCCTTGGGGTCCCAAGGGACTTCACAGAGGGGAGCAGTAGAAGCCCCTCTCCAGCTGCTGCCTCTCTCCTCCTTGCTTTGGTGCGCCCACGGGTGACTTATGTGAGGCAGGGAGGAGAAAGATGGTCACTTTCTCTTCATTCACCTCTGCCACCGAGGACACAGGGTTACTGGGTTCTTGTCTTGCCTCGCAGAAAGGAATTTCAGGAGTAGACAAGCAGTAGAGTAAATAGATTTTATTTGGAGGATTTTTAAAGTTTGGAGAGAGTGATAGAGAGAGTAGTGCATTCAAGAGAGAATACGGGCTTCTCTAAGGGCAGAGAGAGTCCCTACACACATCCTAGCATTAGACATGAAAGCATGAAAGTCCACAGCTCAAGAGGGGAGATGTGGGCGACACATGTGCTCGGCCACGTGGGCGCAAGCAGCACATGGACTCAGGTAGCATATGTGTGTGCTTCCTTTGTTCAAGGTGGCCTTTATGGGGTTTCTTCAACCTGCCCCCATGTGGGGCTTCTACCTAGGTCAAAGTCCATTTGGGAGATTACCAAGGAGGTTGGGAGTGGTGATGGTCTTTGAAATTCCTTTCATGACTTTTGTTTCTGCAGGAGCTTCTGTTGGAGGGGGTTGGTCCAGCCTTCTCCAGGTCTGTTACAGACTGGCACCAGTTCTCCATGAGATCAGGGCTATGACTTCCCAGGAGATTTACTGCCATTGCTTTGGGAAGGGGCCTTTCCTATCTGCCTGCCTGCCTGCCTACATCAGCTTCACATGAGTCACAATTTAAGCAAGTGCTGCTTTACCGGGCAGCATCAAACATGCGTCCAGTCATACCATGTCCTGGCCTGCTAGGGACATGCAGATACTGTTCACACCGCAGTGCTTCCTCCAAGGCCACACTCAATGACTTCCCTAGTTCCCAGAGCAGTCGTCTCTTTCTTGAGCTCCTTTCTGCTTCGTTGTAACCGGGTGGGGTTTTTGGCTCTCTCGGAGGTTCTCTCTCAAGAGAAGCAAAGAGCTTACAGCTCAACGACCTTCCAGGGCATCCCCAGGAATGTGCATCTTTAAATTATTGCTGTCGGTCAACCAAGTTCACCAGCTAGAGGTGAACTTATGTCCAGCTGTTGGGCATCCGGGAGCATAGGTGAAGACTGGTGAAGCCTGGTGAAGCCTGAGGAGCCCAGAGACCTATAGCTGCCTGAGGAGAAAGGTCAAAAGGTGACTCTTTAAAGGCAAAGATGACATTAGCTTTGAAATCCATTCCAGCTGCATGTTGCAGAAAGCAGTGGTTCAAACACAGATCTTATATGAAGCTAACAGACTGAAAATCAATTTTTCTTTGTTCCATGGAGTTTCCTGCTTTAGGCTTTGCGTACCCGACCGTACCCGAGTAGTCTAGAGGAGGCACTGCTTTCTCCTCAGGTTGGGCTTTGCTGTCATTACTGCTTCTATTATTATTCTTTCTAATTTATTATATTTTATTCTTATAGTAATTTAGTAAATGCTTTGTGCCAGGTATTCTAACAAGAATAGCACTGTAGCACTGTCCTCCCGTTGTTCATCGATTTGCTCAAGCAGGTCCAGTAACGTCTCCATTTTGAGACTTGTTGTTACTGTGTTTGGCATATTGAATACATCATGGGTAGCTTGCCAAGCTTTGCCATGCGGGCGAGATACTCTCAGTAGCTTGCCGGGCTCTCGGAGGAATCGAACCCGGCTTGGCCAGACTGGCTGCATGCAAGGCAAACGCCCTACCACTGTGCTATTTCTCCAACCCTAACAAGACTATTCTCTTTTTTTCTTTTCTTTTCTTTTTTTGGGGTCACACCCAGCGATGCTCAGGGTTTACTCCTGGCTCTGCACTCAGGAATTACTCCTGGCAGTGCTCAGGTGGCCATATGGGATGCTGGGAATAGAACCACGGTGGGCAGCGTGCAAGGCAAATGCCCTACCCACTATGCTATCACTCTGGCCCCACAAGACTATTCGTTTGTATTCTTTATTTTCAAATTATTCTACTCTGAGAAATAACTTTAATAGAAATTTTATGTATTTTTTTGCCATCCTCCTATATGCAGAATGAAAATTTTATCAGTTATCTCAGATACCATGAGTCCAATCGGTAGAATGAACATTTTATCAGTTAAGTCAGATCCTATGAGTCCAAAGAACTGATTCACCCTACACTACTTTCCTGCACATGAGATCCAAGAAATTTTGAATAGAGAAAAGTCAGAATAGTTTGAAAAGCATTTTCTTTTCATGCAAATTGCTCTGTGCTTCAATTCCTAATATAATTCAACAAGTTGACCAGTGGTTTTTATGTAAATGCTGAATCTGAAAAGAACACTGCTTTATAAAACATTTCCATTATGCCCTAATTGACCAGGTTGGACAGCTGATAATCATTATCTGGTTATTTACCAAGTTACTTTCTTTTTTTAGGTCTTGGTTTAATCTTCTATAAGAATAGTTCCAGACATTAAATCACTTAATCACTTAACTTCCCATTAGTCGTCGATTTGCTCGAGCGGGCGCCAGTAACGTCTCCATTTGTCCCTGTCGCGTGCTAGTGTAGCCCAATGGCATCTGTTCGCTCCGGGAACATGAAGGGCCTCAAACCGATCGTTCATGATCTTGACGAAGAAATCTGACCATCTGGTAGGTGGGCGGCCACGCGGTCTTTTGACATCCCGTGGAATCCAGTCTGTAATAGCTCTAGTCCAGCGGTCGTCTTTAAATCTCATTACGTGACCAGCCCATCTGATTTTCGACACCTTGGCAAATGAGACAGCGTCCCTGATTCTTGATCGTCGACGGATGTCAGAACTCCGGATTCTTTTTCTCATTTGAGTAAAATGTGATATTCCAAGCATAGGTCTTTCTATTCTTCTTTGGGAGACCTGAATAGCGTTCCCATCCTGTTTGCGTAGGGCCCAGGTCTCTGAGGCATATGTTAATGCAGGAAGAACAGTGGAATCAAAGAGATGTGCCCGGAGCCGGAGGTTCTTCATCCTCTTAGCTATTTCTTCGACGTTCTTGAAGGCGTTCCAAGCTGCTCTCTTCCTCCTGCGCAGCTCGGGTGCCAGGTCATTTGTCATGTTGACTTCTCGACCTAGGTACACATAGCTGTTGCATTCGGAGATGGTCGTTCTGTTGAGAGCGAATGAGGCATCAGGAACGAGGCTGTTTCTTATAAACATTGTCTTCATAAGATTCAGTTGTAGTCCTACCTTTCCACACTCATGGTCAAAGTCGGCCAGCATTTGTGCCGCTTGGCTGATGTTTGGTGTTATTAGAACAATGTCCTCAGCAAAGTGGAGGTGGTGTAGTTGCCGACCATCTATCTTCACTCCCATTCCTTCCCATTTTAGTTGTCGCATGATGTTCTCGAGGGTGGCACTGAAGAGTTTCGGTGAAATGGTATCACCCTGTCGCACCCCTCTCCAAAAATTCCAAATAAAACACAGAATTTGGTATGAAAACAATGACCAGAATAGTTCCAGACATTAAATAAGATAGATATAAACACACCTCGAGTATAATTCGCACAAAACGAGCAGCTGTTCTCTTCCATCTCAGAGCTGTGACTTCCTTAGATTCTCATAAGTCTACACATTAGTTTTCTTTGTATTTTATTTTTAATTCGAAGCACCATGATTTCAAATACTGTTAAATGGCAGAGTTTCACGTATATGATGTTTCTACACCATACCCTCTACCAGAGCGGCTACATCTCTCCACTGAGAACCTTGATATTTCAAACAATTCTCATGTCCTGAGGATGACACTTCACTTCCTCCTTCTAATCTAGGAGTGAAATGTTAGGGTAGGAAATTTTTAAGTTTGTAAGTACTTATGGAGCATTCTCAAATCTCCGCACTCTTGGCATTTGCTAAATCTTTAACAAGGGCTCTGAAAAGTCAAGTTTGGGCTGGTACCCACCAACAGGGCTGGCTGTTGAAAAAGGGGTTTTGGAAGAGAGAGAGGAGAAAAGTACATAGAGGTTAAGACCAAAAATTCCAAATAAAACACAGAATTTGGTATGAAAACAATGACCAGTAAGAACTGAATAATTAAATAAGTGCTTTGGATTCTGTTAATGATCTCTATTGCTATTTTAGTCTATGAGGTTCACCGTGTCACTACACTTTTGAAACCCACCTGATTGATCTCTGGATGGTCTCAGTCAGAGAAGCAAAGGGTGTGAAGAACACACAGCTGACGTTCCTAGTGAAAGAGCAGTAGCTGTGGAGAGGGAACTGAAGGAGGAGTGAGCTGGCGGGGGTGGGGGTGGGGTGGGGTGCGGGATTCAGATCCTGCTCCCTAAATGCAAGACACACTGTGCGATCTACTGCCCCGGGAAACTGCAGTGCTTCCTCCAGGGATCAGGAAATCTCGCCCTCCTCTGCAGTTCCATCCCTCCTTCTGTCCCAGGGGGTATGATTCCTAAGAAACTCAAGTTTCTTTTGGCTCTAGTTCAAAGAATCTGAAATTCAGGGCTTCAGAGAGGATAGTGCATGGTGTGAGAGCAGAGCAATTTCTCAGGCTGGATGTGAGTCAGTTTCTGTCAGGTACACTCTTTCTTAGATCGTCCTCGGCAAGTGACTATATTCAACATCAGAACAGAATCGTGGAACCACCAGACCTCTTGCCAGGGACTCTCCCCGGACTCTGGGCTGAACTTCCGTGTAACGTGATGTACACAAATGTTCAAAACTGCCTGGTGTCAGAGAAGACAAATTGTTGGAGAGCCTGACATAGTCGAACTCCAACGTACAGGAAATAGGGTAATAAAAAACGTCCTGTCTCTGTGTCTAGATAATTGAAGAATCACTGAGGTGAAATCTGTAAGGGAAGGAAAGACAGGAAGATGAATTCCGCATTCCTCTTCATCAATACAGTATTGACAGGACGATGCTCCCCATAGCTCTTGGATGCGAGCTGTAAGTAAAGCTGACAGGCTCTCACTGGCTTTCCTCCAAGGGGTTCACCTTGGGGGCAGGTTGGCTTTCATTGAGAACATTCACCAGGTAGTTGGTTATTCTAAAAGTTTCCTGCCCCTCACCCCATCAGCAATCACTTTTAAGAGCCCTAAGCTGGTATCAGTCTCTGAGTGCAGATGTGAATCTTTTTTCTTTCTTTTTTTTTAAAGTAAATTTTTAAAATTTTTAAAATTTTTAAATTTTTATTAGTGAGATGCCATGAGGTACAGCTGTAGACTTACAAATTTTTGTGCTTGGGTTTCAATCATACGATGATCGAATACCCATCCCTCCACCAGTGCCCATTTCCCACCACCATGGATCCCAGTATTCCTCCCACCCCCTCATCCCCCCCAACCCCCCCGCCTCTGTGGCAGGGTATTCCCTTTTGTTCTCTCTCTCCTTCCAAGGAATGTTCCCTCGCGCTTTTGGGTAGTCGTATTCCGTCCTCATGAAGGAAGAACGTGCACCCTCAGTAAATCTCTGGTTCTCTGCCGGTTGGCGACCCCTCTGGCAAAGCTGCTGCTCTCCTTGACTTCTTCCCACGATGTTGTTTGTAGTAAACTTGTCCTCCTGCTACAGAGGAATGGAGGAAGGGTCACATACAAGGGGACAGGGCCCTGGAGGGTATGAGGATGCCCAGTGCAGGTCTTGTCATCAGATGTCAAGGGTGAGCATCTAACAAGCCCAGGATCCCGCCAGTAGGAAGTCAAGAGAGATTGAGGGCTGCTCCAGCGTGGAGCTCTTGACCAAGACGAGCCCAGTGAGTTTTCATGGATGAGAATTCTATGTGGCAGACATAAGAATTACAGCCGTGTACTGCAAGGCCCCTCTCTGTAGGAGAGGAGCTGGTGTATTGCTTATTTGACCAACCAGGGGGCGAGGCCAGCAGAGAGATGTCAGGGACCCGAGATTCTTGGAGGTCGGACCCCATGAAGACTCTGCAAGGTTCTGTCATGGTGACACTCAATTAGCTCCTGATGGGTTCGGGGAGTTTGTATGTAAACTGGCAGAGGAAATTCCAGGTGTTTATGAAGTTAGAGTCACCAAATAACTGGCTTCCAGAATGAGGATTGGGATCCTTCATGGGCCTGTGTCCTGGCCTCACTAACCCTACCCCTACCCCTACTGGGCAGCTCGGCAACCTCTCGTTCCTTTGGCTTTTCTTTGTTCTCACACCACGTGGGTGAAACCGCAGCTTTCCTGCTGTCTTCCTGGGCACGGGTCAGGGGTGGGAGAGAAACTGGCATCCATGTATGTAGATTCTGGTGAGCGTGTCAGCCCAGAAGCGTGCCTCTGGGCCCAGGCTCCCTTTGAAGTACTGCTGTTCTGTCCCTTGGTCTTTTCCATCTTCTCCCTGACCTGCACTCCCTCATGTCCACAGACTTCTTAGACTCATCGTCTTTACTGACTTACCTAGTGCCCCTGCTCTGCCCACCACCTCACCAGAACAGTTTGGAAGCAGTTTGCTAGTACTTTTAATTTGTTCTATATTTTCTAATATGGCCAGTTTGTCCACTTCTGGAAACCCCTCCATCTTTCTCCCCTTTATTTAAACACCATAATTTACAAAGTTGTTCATGATGCATTTGTTCCAGTCATTCAATAGTCCAACACCAGCCCTACCACCAAGCACTGTGACCTTTATCTGTCATTGTCCCTAGTTTGCTTACCACCACCCCTGTGCCTGAACCCTTAGCAGGAACAAGATAATTTAGTTTAGTTTGCTTGTTACAACTAAGTGGCTAATGCAATTATGGAGGAAAAAAAACCACTTCAGTAAAAGAAAATTTGAGAAAATTGTTATATCTCATTATTATAAGGACATTAAGTCCTTATCTGAGGCTTTACCAAGTTGTCAATCCTAGTTGAGCATTCTGTATTAATTTTTTTTGTTTAACAAACTGTATAGGCTTCTATGTTAGTTTCACTTTTATTTATTTATTTGTTGCTTTTTAGGTCACACCCAGTGATGCTCAGGGATTACTCCTGGCCCTGCACTCAGAAATTACTCCTGGTGGTGTTTGGGGGACCATATGGGATGCTGGGAATCAAACCCAGGTCTGGCCACAGGCAAGGCCAATGCCCTACCCGCTGTGCTATTGCTTTCTGCCCCCTATATTTTTAACATATCAGTAAAGATCACCTCTTTGATTCTGACTTCCTCATACAGTCAGGACCTTCCAAATATTCATCACAAGGGCCACATAAATGTCCCAGGAGACAGCTGGGTTTCAGGGACTTGGGGAGACCCTGTACTATATTTAAACTCTTGGGACTTACCCAGGGCAAGGAACATTTACAGCTGTGAAATTCCCCAGAAAATTAATGACTTTCTCCCAGAGCCTCCTGAGAACAGATAGAGAGGCACTAGAGCAGGGACTTGGCCAATACAGAGTGTTCTAGAAGCCTGTGACAGTTCCTGGGGTGTCAAGAATTCTAGATCTTTCCTTGTAAACAGCCTACCGATGAGTCCCCTCTCTGGTTTCAGGTTGTTCGGACTTTCCTCCTCTGCAGAGAAGGACCGAAGCTGCAGAACTTCGTCACTAGCAATTTTGCTGATACAAAGAATGTCACCAACGAGATATTTCTACATTAAAACATAAAATTAATACATTAAATGCACATTAAAATATATTAGAATAAATATATCAAACATATATCTACATAAATGTATATTTAATCATAAGCTTTTAATTTGTCATATCTGGCATCCTTGAAATGCTCAATAATCCATGATTTGCAACTTTAAGTTACTATTATAATTACTTACCATAATAGCATGACAGGCTGGAGCAATAGCACAGCGGTAGGGCATTTGCCTTGCAAGCAGCCAACATGGCCGACCCGAGTTCAATTCCTCCGCCCCTCTCGGAGAGCCCCGCAAGCTACCGAGAGTATCTCGCCCGCACGGCAGAGCCTGGCAAGCTCCCCGTGACGTATTCATATGCCAAACACAGTAACAATGAGTCTCATGATGGAGACGTTACTGGGCCCGCTCGAGCAAATCGATGAACAACAGGAGGACCGTAACCGTAATAGCATGACATTCAAAATGGTTAATATTTTATATCTTAGCACTGTAGCACTGTCGTCCCACTGTTCATCGATTTGCTCAAGCGGGCACCAGTAACATCTCACAACAAATTGTGAGACTTGTTGTTACTGTGTTTGGCATATCGAATACGTCACGGGTAGCTTGCCAGACTTTGCCATGCAAGCGAGAAACTCTCTGTAGCTTGCTGGGTTCTCTGAGAGAGGCAGAGGAATCGAACCTGGATTGGCTGCATGCAAGGCAAACGCCCTACCCGCTATGCTATCGCTCCAGCCCTTTATATCTTAACGGTATTTTAATGTGATTTAATTCTATCTGAATACAATTAATATCTTAAACATTAATGTTCACGTCAAAGAAAGTTTTAGGATGCACTAAACATTAATATCTCCTTTTATGTCTTTATAAGCTGATTTTCCTTATAAAGTGAAGTATAACAATATATTTATCATTGTTGAAATTAGATGCTATCATTTGTGTTAATGGTGATTTATGTATGAAACACTGAAGAGCTTTCAGTGTTAATAAAAATGTTATGGAGCTTGCCTTCACTAGATGTTGCTACAATAATTTCTCTCACAAGGACCACCCTGGAGGCACTGTTTGCCTGAAGAGTGTGGTGTGGGGGAGGCCCAGGTGTTTCCTTTCTTGATCTCAGGACCCTAGTCACGTGCTCTATCTACCACTTACACTGTCTCCTTAACCCCTAGAATTATATTTTTGTTTTTGTACCTCACCTGGAGAAGCTCAGGAGTTACTCCTGGCTCTGCACTCAAGGATCACTCCTGGCAGTGCTTGGGAGACCAACTGATATGCTGGGGATCCAATTTGGGTTGGCCACATGCAAGACACTTGTCTTACCTACTGTCTCTCTGGCCCAAGAATGACTTTTTAAGTAAAAAAAAATTGTAAATGTAATTTTAAGGTGGAGAAATATTTATAAAATTTCAAGTAATAGTATAATTAGGAAAATAGAGATATCACACAGTTAACATTACAGAATTCTGCATAATATTGAAAATGTAGAGCTATATTTATTCTTTAAATAAAAACACTATTTGGGTATTTTTGACACCTTGCAAAAGTGAAGTAAATACAGAACTTCATCTTCCATATTTCAGATCAGGAATATGTCTCCAAGTAAACAAAGGATTCAGGGAAATTTGTTCTTTTCTCTAGGCCTGGTGAAGGCAGGACAGTCTCAAGTAACCCAGCAGGAGGTGGAGAATCTCTGGGGTTCTCAGGGAGACAAACACTCAGCTGGAGAGGGACAAACCCAACTCACCCCCCTATCAGGAGGATCTCAGAGATTATCTTCTCGTGTCTGCTCTGAGAAGGGGCACTTTGGAGAGCCCATTATTCAGAAAGTGAAAAGCTAAGGGTCTTGGGCTGTTAGAAGGTGACATTTACAATTTTTGAGAACAAGATGCTTATAATTTTTAAATAAGTAATTTAAAAATGTATTCTAATATTGGGAAATTAATGCTATGGTAATATTTACTCTTGTGGAATATTGGTTTTAAGACACAAACATTGGGAAAATGGACAACGTATGACTTGAGTGTCTTTCCTTCTGTGTCACCGTCCTCCCGTTTTTCATCAAATTGCTCGAGCGGGCCCAGTAACATCTTTCCTGTGAGACTTGTTGTTACTGTATTTGGCATATCGAATACGTCACAGGTAGCTTGTCAGACTTGCCGTGCAGGCGAGATAGTCTCGGTAGCTTGCCAGTCTCTCCAAGAGGGGCGGAGGAATCGAACCCTCGTTGGTCAGGTTGGCCACGTGGAAGGCAAACACCCTTCCCGCTGTGCTATCGCTCCAGCCCAGCCCGAGAATATGGTAGATAGGTCTAATTCAGTCCTGAGACCAGGGAAGACTTTTTTGAAGGAAAGGGCTTAAATTCTGCATCCTGAAGTGAAATTGGGATTAAGTGCTCCTTCTGTGCATTAAGCTTATAAAAGTGATCTCTGCTCTTTCTGGTGCTCTGCCTTTGAAGCAGCATGTGCTACATCAGCATCTCCCATTACTGTAAACCCACTTGCTTTCTCTTAGATCTTTTCCTTATTTTTCTCTGCATTGAACACTTTTTTTTGGTACTTAATGAATTATTTACTTCAAATAAATTACCAACAGGAGAGTGGAGTATGTGTATTGTTTTTCCATTTTTTTTTTTTGCACAATTCATGAGAATGTTCCTTAGTGAGCTGCCAACAAATGCTTTCTTCCTTTCTGAAGGGGCACACCCAGTAGTGCCAGGGCTACTGCCCACATTGTGTCCAGGGATCACTCTCAGTGGAGCTTGGAGGACCATAGGCTGTTCCAGGGATTGATATTGGGCAAGAGCCTTACCCGCTGTGCTGTCTCTCCAGCCCCAACTACTTTCTTATTAAGAGATTGAGAGATAGAGAAGCAAAGCCAGCACCATGACAGGCTCCTAAAGAAGCCAGAAGAAGTCAGGCCTAAGTTTTGATTCCAGAATTCCTGGAATTGAGCACAGATTCCTGGAATTGAGTCTGATATCCCTGAAGTGAGGTAGCCATGGTGAGGTCAACTAAGGGTCACCAACTAGATGCAGGAAGGGAAGCCCCTCTCTATAACCCTTATGTAACTCTTATGCAACCCTTATGTAACTCTGACTTATAACCAATCAGTTAAGTACAAGTAGTGAAAAGTCCCTCAGACTGTGGCCAAAAGGGTGGTCCACGGAAAGTCCCTATTATATAATGTTATGGTATAAAAGCCTCTCACTTTTTTCAGACTCGGGCTACTCATTCAAGAAGGCTGCCACTGTGTTGGTGAACCGGACGAGGGCCCTAGCTCATGCTAGCCAATAAAGACCCTTTGCTTATTGCATTGCACCTTATCTTCACGTGATTCCTCTGGGGAGAACTCGGCCCCATTTAACAAGATAATAATTGAACAACCATGCTTTTATTATACCTCACCAGAATGGTCATGATCCTAAGTTGAGACTGTTGTGATAGGGGCTGAGTAGGATGGAAGGAATCCATCTCTAGGATTTAAATCATCAACAGTGGGTCTTGGTGATTCCTAGGTACACTTATCAAATTGTGTTAGAGTTTACTTATTTGCAGGAAACAGAAAAAAATTGTCTTGAGGAAGGAACAGAGAAACTATACAGAGGATAAGTTGCTTTGCACACGTCTAGCCAGACCTGATGCTCAGCCCCGTATCCCGTCTCCTGGGAACCAGAGAGGTGGTCCTTGGGCCGAGAGTGAGGAGGAAGCCCTGAGCACTGCTGGGAGTGCCCCTCCTAAGAGAAATGTTTGTGAGGTCTAATTCCCTTTCTGCCATCTCCATCTGAAACTCTCACTGCGTTTGTGCTCCTGTCTCTTGTACCCCAAGTGTTTAAGGCTAAAATTACCCTCAAGGACAACTGGCCTGGAGTCAGTGGCCTCAGCTGCTCCCAGCTGCCCTGTGAGCAAGGGATTCTGAGTACCAGTTGTTCCTGAGTGCCAGAGCAAAGGGTTTTTTCTTTCTTTATTTTTTCTTTAATGAAAGTTAGACTTCTGTGCAGGTTGTGATTTTTTTAAACAGCCCTCCAATTTCAATGCCACAAACTAAGTGACGTGTATGTCATGAGCCCTGGTGGAAGAACAGACGGGAAAATGCTAAGTACCTGGAGCAGACTTATTGGCATTAGGAGTAATGGATGCAGAATCCAACGGGACACAGTGTCTGGAGCAAAGCCCCGAGAGCAGGGAGCACTTGAGCTTTCTCCACGGAGCTGCGGGACTTTGCTCTCTCCCTCGTGGGTATTCGCCAAGCCCCCAGGGCACTGTGCGGTTCACATTCTGAGCCTCACTGAACCTGTGCAACAATCCAGGGGCAGTGTATGAGCTCCAGGACTTACCGGCGTGGGGACCTGCACTGACTCTAGCCACGGGCCCAGCCCGAGCACCCGGTGGTCTATGGACAGTCGCTGTTTATAAGTTAAACTGAGGCGAGCTCAGAAAGGAAAGAGCTGATGGAAGTGCCAAGGGTGGACCGACTAGGGGGACAGTGCTAGAACCCCTCCCAAGAGAAGGGTGCCCATGTCCCAGAGAGATGAGAGACTGATTTCAGAATTGTGACTCAGTGTAAGAGTGGGTGGCCATAACCCCGGGATGGCGTTATCAGTGTTTCTGCAGCTGTGGAAATGCATCACAGCAGCAAAGGGGGAGGAGTAACTGGGCAACCTGAGGTCCAGTGTGTGTGTCTCTGGTCACCTGGCTCGGGGACTGGCTCCTGCTAATGCCACTGTGTGGAAGTGTCAATGCAGGCAGCCAGGGCAGAGAGGGAGAGCGACATGGGCTTGGGCTTCTGCATGTCTCTCATGAGGTCTCATGAACTTCAGGGACACAATGACAAGAATGGAGAAAAATAAAAAGAGAGACTCGGTCAAAGAAGATCTTAACATGGACGGCACAGCTCAGCCCACACTTAAGGGGCGGCCAAGTGCCGAGAAGCTGGGCAGTACCCCAATCCTATGTTCCCATAAGGGATGAGGGAAGTCCTGGGATTGAGCCCAGCCTCTGCCCTGTGCCTCTTGGAGACAGCCCTAAATCCCTGTGTCTCTGTATCTCAGTTGGTTCACAGGAGGGTGACCTGAGGTGGGTGGGGTGCGGGGGGTTGGCCTGTCTCTAGATGCTGGGAATCGGGAAGGAGAAACACGTTGGCAGATGCTGTCCTCTGTGCTGCTTCTCCTTCCCGGCAGCCCAGTCGAGGCTGCAGACCTCTTCACTGTGAAACCTGGGGTGCAGATGCAGGCAGCAGGCAGTGAGGCTTTAAGGTGCTGCCCCAGGGACACAGGAGGTATCTCCAAAGCACAATGCCATCTTATCTGTGAATCACTTCCTTCTGTCTGTGATCCCAGGTGGGGACCGCTGGGAACAGGAGCCTCATGGGGACATGGCAGCAGGAAGCTCCCTCTAGAGAAGGTCAAGACCCAGAAGTGCTCATCTACCCTCCAGCACTCAGAGGAAGCCCACACAGAAGGGGCAGCAGGATTGTTGAGTGACAACCCTCTGGGCATGGTTCTTCATCAGCAGGCAGTTCAAAGTACTAGTGAACTGATTCATGAGCTATGTTTGACTCACAGCAAGAACCAATTTTCGATATTTGCATGTAATACATCGGATGAAGGTTTGAGATGCAGGATATACAAAGTACTCACAAAAATCAACCAAAAAATTTTCAAAAACCCTACTGATAAGTGGAGAGAGAAAGTAATTAGACAGTTCTCAGAGGAAGGCAGGTGGTGGCTAGTAGGTTCTCATCACTGAGCATCAGAAAAACCCAAATCAAGATGACACTGAGATATCACCTCACAATAGCGAGAATAGCATAGACCAGAAAATAGTAGGAACAATCTGTGTTGGTGGGAATGTGGTTTAAAAGGAACTCTTATCTACTGGTGGGCATCTTGTCTGTACTAGCCCTGTGGAAAACAGGTTGGAGAGTCCTCAGTAAACTGAGAATTGAACTGCCATATGACTCAGCAAATCCATTTTTGGGCATCTACCTCCAGGGCATCAAAAACACTCTCCAATACGCATACCATTATTCACTGCACCCAATCCAATAGCTAAGGTATTTAATCAACACAGCTGTTAATGACAGATGAATGGTTCATGAAGATGTGTTATATATACACAATGGAATACTATGCAGCTCTAAGAAATGATGAAATCATGCAATTTGCTGCACATGGTTGCAATAGGAATGTACCAGGTTGAGTGAAGTAAGCCAGAAGAAAGACCAACACAGCATGATCTCATTTGTCTGTGGAAATAGAATACTGGATAAGGAAAACTTTTGCAGTAAATGGGGAGACCTAAATCGCCCTTGACCCCAGTGTTTAGAGAGAAGAAGGACGGAGAAAGGACTCAAGGGGGCGGGGGAAGAAGAGAACAGGAAGTAATGGGTGAACGGGTATCAGGGCTTTCATTATACAAGTGATGGGGTGAGGGGCAGAGGCAGAGACCCAGACCCACACTCAGCAACACTGATGACACAGGTCTAAGCTGCAGCCACCCAACTCTGTCAGGTACCTGTCAGGTGATGGGGAGACAGGGTGGGGATTGGGCTGGGGAGGGGATCTGGGAGCACTGATAGAGGGAAGTTGACACTGGTCGTGGGATTGGTGTTGAAATATTATATGCCTAAAACTCAATAACTGTAAATCACAGTTCTTTAATCACCATATCACTGTCATCCCATTGTTCATTGATTTGCTCGTGTGGGCGCCAGTAACATCTCCACTCGTCCCAGCCCTGCGATTTTAGCAGCCTCTCCTTACTCGTCTTTCCCAATGCTGCCATATTGGAGGTTCTTTCAGGGTCAGGGGAATGAGACCTATTATTGTTACTGTTTTTGGCATATCAAATATACCACGGGTAGCTTGCCAGGCTCTGCCATGCAGGGCAGGATACTATCGGTAGCTTGCCGGGCTCTCCGAGACGCATATATAGATATAGTTCCCTCTATGATTTGTTGCCTACTGTCTGAACCCCATCAAATATAGTGTGGTAATTATGAAGAATGGGTAGGGAGTGTCTTATGATGTGTCCAGGAATATGTTCACTCATATGTGAGGCTTGGCCAGTGCATGTGGGAAGCAGCCTGGAGCATGGTGGTGGTTGGGTAGTGGAGGTCGGCTTTAATACAATTAAAAATATATATAAAAGAACAGACATGGGGCTGAAGCAATAGGACAATGGGTAGGGCATTTGCCTTGCACGCAGCCAACATGACCGACACAGGTTCAATTCCCAGCATCCCATATGGTCCCCTGAGCACCGCCAGGAGCAATTCCTGAGTGCATGAGCCAGGAGTAACCCCTGAGCATCGCCAGGTGTGACCCAAAAAGCAATAAATAAATAAATAAAAGAACAAACATTTGGTTTGGGTACACATCTCATTCTTTTTATATGAAGATTTTTTAAAAAAAATATCTAGGTTAAATTTTAAGACTTCTAATACCATACAGACATTCCAGCATAACTGTCCAAAGAATCATTTACTTACCTTAGTGGGAACCCACTTATAATACGTAAGCTCACATCTGATTTCTTAATTCTGCATTTGTTTTCTGGGGGAAGGGAAGGCATTTCTTCACTCGGTCCTCGAGGGCCCATAGAACCCGAGGAAGTTTGAAAAATGTACTTGAAAGAGGCTGATTTGTTCTGGCGGATTCAGCCTGCGGCCCCCTATTCATCATTGAGGCAATTAACAGCCAGCAGTCCCATGGACAGACAGGGGTTTTAACACAACTACTTCACAGTCAGTCGGCATCCCCGGAAAGCAATTTCACTTGGACTTTGCTTTGGCTTTGTTGTGGTTCATCGATTACAGCAAATGTACCCATGCAAAGAACACAACGGCGTGAATGTTCCAGAGAAGGGTGCTGATCTCGGGCTATAAATCTGATGGGATATAAATGCAGTGAGATAGAAATCTGATGCCTTCATTTATGTTAACCACAAGTAATTCATTCCAGAGAAGGCCGAGTAATAATTGTTACAGATTTTGAGTGTGAGATTAATTGTTTGCATCTTCCACCAGCAAGGCAATGTAGACTCTTTCAGGCCAGCCTGGCCAAACTCCCACACCTACTCATCCCAGAGATGAATTTTCATCTTTTCTTGGAACTGATGAGGCAAAGGGCAGCCAGGTAGACAACTCAGACCCCCCTAATCAAGGAGGACGGTCTCCCAGGCCCGGGTTCTAGCCCTGATCATCACTTGGGGCACTGGGTTCAGGTCCTGATGATCCTGATGGAATGATCCTCCCTGGACAGGACAGTCAGTGCCCTGGGCATTTCAGGAGAGTGCCAAAGCCCAAGAGAACTGGAATCTTGTAGCAGAGGAAGAGTCTTGAGGATTTGCTGTTTCTATTTGGAAAGTAAGTGTGGGGTTCACACAGATTTTTTTGTCCTGTAATAAAATGGTCCATCACCTTCTCAGGCCAAGGAACTGGGACATAGTGAGTGAATTTCAGGCAAGGGCAAGGCAGCTGGAAAGGGCAGCTGGGCCCCAGGAGGTTCCAAGGCTGGAGTGATGGGGTCAGGCAAGGGCCTGTGTCAGTAGCTCTCACACCTGTCATCTTCGTGGGGGCCACACCAGTTGCTGAGCCGGCTGTGTGGGAAGGTCCAAGTGTGAGAGCAAGTGCTTGGAACTGGACTCTGACAGCTGTCTGACCACCAGGCTGTTGCATCGCTGTCAGATGAGATGCAGAGCGAGGCAAGGGGTCCAAGTGACTGTTCTCACTTGGCGTGCTTCTGTGCTCAGCCTGCTGAACTCTGCAGGGAAGGAGGCATCCACGAATTGATTATAAGGGGGAAATTTTCAACTATTTCAAAATCTCATAATATGAACCACATGGTCAAATGGCAGTGGTTTAATATTAATGACCACTGAAAAGCTAACAAAGATTGCTTTCTTAGCCAGGGGTCCCATCTTGCTTTGTTTATCTATGCTTTAAAATTAAGCTTTAGGGTTACCTCACCTAGAGAGCACTTAACTGGATGTCACATGCTTGAATAAGGGTTTTACATAAGCAGTCTTGTTTAATAATCTAAATGAATTTGTAAGATAAAAAATGAATTTGGGGGCTGGAGCGATAGGACAGCAAGTAGGGCATTTGCCTTGCACGTGGCCAATCCAGGTTCAATTCCCACATCCCATATGGTCCCCTGAGCCCTGCCAGGAGTAATTCCTGAGTGCACAGTCAGAAGTAACCCCTGTGCATCGCTGGGTGTGACCCAAAAAGGAAAAAAAAAGAATTTTAACTACAACATAGAGAGTTTAAATTGAGTATCTTCAGATCTAAATCACGTGTTTCATATTCCATGACTGGTCATTAATGGTAAGATCTTGAAAAACAGGGTTCAGAGAGATCTTGATCCTGACCTGTAGACAGGGCTTCTGAGCGTGCACTCTGGTTCCAACCATCCCACACCACTGTGGGATCTCTGTCCCCTCCAACACTCCATGTGCCTTCTTCACCATCTTTGGTCATACCTATATACCATAACTATATATATACATATATATTATATATCCTGATGTTCCATTCACTCTCAGTGGAACGACCATCTCTGAATGCAACAATTATATATACCTAGGTCAAGAAGTCAACATGACAAATGACCTGGCACCTGAGTTATGCAGAAGGAAGAGAGTGGCTTGGAACGCTTTCAAGAACGTCGAAGAAATAACTAAGAGGACAAAGAGCCTCTAGCTCCGAGCAGATCTCTTCAATAACACTGTTCATCCTGCATTAACATACGCCTCAGAGACCTGGGCCCTACGAAAACAGGATGAGAACACTTTTCGGCTCTCTCAAAGAGGAATCAAAAGAGCTCTGCTTGAAGTATCACTCTTCACTCAAATGAGAGGTAGAACCCGGAGCTCCGACCTCTGTCAATGCTCAAGAATCAGGGATGCTGTCTCATTTGCCAAGGCATCAAAAATCAGATGGGCTGGACACATAATGAGATTTAGAGACGACTGCTGGACTAGAGCCATTACAGATTGGATTCCATTGGATGTCAAAAAGATCACGTGGACGCCCACCTACGAGATGGTCAGACTTCTTCGTCAAGACCCTGAATGATCATTTTGAGGATCTTCATGTTCCTAGAATGAGCAGGTGCCATTGGGCGATGCTAGCACGCAACAGGAATGAATGGAGGCGTTACTGGCGCCCACTCGAGCAAATCAATGAGTAACGGGTTATCAAGTGATCAAGTGATATACCATAAGTTTTATGGTTTGCTTAGAAGGTGCCATTTAATGCACTTTTAATTCTATTAAAATGTACTTATTTTATAAAGAAAAACCCAACTCCAAAGGAAAAAGGTGACTGTTGTATGATTATCTGGATGGTAGTGATGTGTTTGAAGGAAGATGCCATGAAAGGACAAAAGTTTTGTTTACTGAGAAAAGATTATAAAAATTTGTGGTTATTATTTTTAAAAAAATGACATTTTGGGCCTGGAGCCATAGTACAGCAGGTAGGGCATTTGCCTTGCACATGGCCAACCCGGGTTCCATTTCTGGCATCTCTTATGGTCCTCTGAGCACCGCCAGGAGTAATTCCTGAGTTCAAAGCCAGGAGTAACCCCTGAGCATCTCTGGGTATGATCCAAAAGGCAGAACAACAACAACAAAAAAAGACATTTCAACATATCCACAGATGGAGGGACTCAGGTTTGCAGGGGTCATATCAAATTCCCCTGTTGCCCACGAGGCTTCAGTGGACCCTCGGGTGTGTGTTGTCATGTAGTTTGTAGGAGAATCTTGCATTCCCAGAGATGAGAATCCCAGGCATTAAGCAACTCATCAGCATTTATATGGTTGCCCAATGACATCTATCGTTAGTGAGAAACACAACCTCAGAATCATTTTAATTAGCATTCGCCTAGTATCTAGAAACGTAGGCAACTTTGCATCACTGTTTATTTATAGGTAATGTGTCTGATTTGCTCGAGCGGGCCCAGTAACGTCTCCATTGGAGACTTTGTTGTTACTGTGTCTGGCATATCCAATACTCTCGGTAGCTTGCCGGGCTCTCCGAATGAAAGTAAATATTTTGTTTCTTTTTTATTGGAATGTCTGCCTTGTTTTTCTGGAATTTAGTGGGAAATCAAGCCCTTTGTATGAATGTGTTTGCAGTTACTTTTCCCTAATCTGTAACTGTGTTTTCATTTCTATAGACCGAGCATCCCACAGAGCAAAAGGGAAAATCTATCAGCGATCACCAGAATATGTTAATCCATCAGATTCTGGCACTCTAAATTTGGCTTGGGAACATGCGGGATCATTTTCTATGGAATAAGTTGCTCCGGGAAAGTTCTGTTGAAATAAGCCCCAGCTCAGCTCTGTCTAAGACTTTCCCATGAACCAGCTGCAACTGGTCTTCAGGTGGATCTACAGCCTGTCTGCCCTGGGACGCGCAAGCCAGCCAGGATTGCTGATAAGATGCCCCAATTTTCACCCGAAACCCACTGTGTTCTGGGAGGTGCTGACTCCCACCGGGGTGCTCGGGCTAAGAACAAATGTTTCATTGCTCCACCAAGTTGTTTCCATGACAATTACTTTAATGGGGGACAGCGCTACTTTCTGGCAGCTACAGAACTACAGGAGTCAGGAAATAGGTGTAAAATGTCTATTATTTGAATTTTCTGCGGTCCTAGTCTCCTTCACCCTTGAAGTCTTCAAAGTCTCATTTTCAGAGCTTATGGGGGGTCTTTTTTTAAAAAAAAAATGAATCACTGTGATATACAGCTACAAAGTTGTTCATAATTGATTTCAATCATACAATGTTCCAACACCCGTCCTTCCACCAGTGTTTATTTCCCACCACCAATGTCCTAAAATCCCAGTTTCCTTCTCACCAACACCTGCCACCCCCCCCCCCCCCCGCACACACACACACACCGTCTGTCTCTATGGCAGGGGTTTTCCTTCTCTGTCTCTGTTTCTCTGTCTCTCTGTCTCTGTCTTTCTGTCTCTTTCTCTCTGTCTCTCTCTGTCTCTTTCTCTGTCTCTGTCCCTGTCTGTCTCTGTCTCTGACTCTGTCTCTCTCTCTCTCTCTCTTTCTGGTTTGCAATACAGGTACTGAAAGGTTATCATGTATATCTCTTCACCTCCTTTCAGCACCTGGTTCTTGTCCAGAGTGATCATCTCCAGCTATCATTGTCATAGTGGCCCTTCTCTGTCCTAACTGTCCTCCACCCCCACCCCCCCACTGTGACCAGCTTCCAACCATGGACCAGTCCTCCTGGCCTTTGTTCCTACTGTCCTTGGGTATTAGCCTCAAACTTTTTTTTTCCTATCTTGAGGGGTGTCTCAAGGAAGTGGCAGCTTATGAATTGACTTGAAGCCAACTGTTTTATTTGAAGAATTGGAGTTTTCCTAGTCGCCTTGTGGTGCAGTTAAAGTCATCTCTACACTCTGGATGGGGTCAGTCCTTGGTCAGTGCAGATGTCCTGCAGATTCCCTGGTCTCCCCGGAGGGGCGCCCTTCCCTCTGTCCCTCTAGCCATCAGAAACGTTCCTAGACATTGTGCCGGAGCTCGTGACTAGAGTGGAGAGTGTGTGCGATTGCAGTTTAGAAATAAAGGTTCATTAAACCAGAGATCCTTTGGAAAAGGCATGTTAAGTCAGCACAGCAGAGGTGAGCGCCAACACACATGCATTTCTATTAAATGACATGTGGGAAGATGCCAGCACCTAGGGCTGTTCGGGTCCCCAGCTGCTTTATGGCATGGAGTTTGGCGGTCACACATTGCTGTTACCATCGGATTTGTTTATTTCTGTGATTCATTATGATCATGAAATACTTACTTCTCTGCATAGGCCGGTTTATTTTCCTGGCTGGAATTTCCATTTTATGCTGATCCATTGGCCTCGTAGCATGTATTTGTGGGATTTTATGAAAATATTTGGGGCATTTAATTTTGGGGCCTCACATCTTCCTATTTTGTGCTGAGATTTTAACAATCTACCAGAAATATGTTCTTTCAGTTATTTAAAACCCATTTAATCCTTTCAAGCACCCAGCAGGACACCCTTAATAGTTGTGCTATATTCATTCTTTCTGTTTTACTTTGCTCATAATCTTCTAAGAGTTCAGTGACGAGTAATATAATTCAACTTTTCTATATCCTACTTCTGCCCTGCATTAGGTGAGCTTGAATTTAGAATGCAGAACAGAATTGTATGCTTGAGACAATAACATGAAATCTTCCGTTTGTATTAGAGCACCTTAAGATTCAAGGGCGTGATCGAAAAGCCATAGCATAATTTTTCTTATGATGACTTTTTGTTATTAGCAAGTAAAACACTTTAAGCAAGTCCATGCAAAATGATACGTTTTAAACGTTTAACATGTTAAACGTTTTCATTCTCAGAGAAACTACAGATAATTCAGTAGTACAATGATAGACTTAAATAATTTACAAAAGTGTTCTCCATTTCAGGACAACATAATTATTTTAAAATCATAACATTTATCAGTTCTTTTCAGTGATGCTAAATAAAATTATATGGGAAACCTGACCTTAAAAGAAAAAACAGTTTTCAGGGCTGGAGCAATAGCACAGTGGGTAGGGCGTTTGCCTTGCACGTAGCCAACCCGGGTTCGATTCCCAGCATCTCATATGGTCCCCTGAGCACCACCAGGGGTAATTCCTGAGTGCAGAGCCAGGAGCAACCCTTGTACATCACCAGGTGTGACCCAAAAAGTCAAAAAAATTAAAAAATACAGTTTTCTATACCCAAACTCCAGCTGAGTATGTTCCTACTCTCTTTTGAATTTACAGAGTAGGAAGTGAGCTGCTGCAGGCACGTGCCAATGCTGGTCACAGGATGCTTAATCCCTCTGTGGTGTGTCTCTGGAAGGTGCCTCTCCCCGTGACATCCCCACGGAGCTGCCCAGGGCTGCAGCATCCACAGCAAGATCAGAGCAGAGAGGGGGCCAGGTGAAGGACGGTGTCCTGCTCCTCGTTAGCCCGAGAGAGAAGGCATTCATGCTATTCTTTCCTTGGGGCTGCAAAGCTCCCTAGAGAAGTCAGTAGCGGCAGGGAAGCTACTTTTGGGGGAGCGGTTGACAGCCACGGGGGTGGTTGGGGAGAGTCGGGGAGACCCAGGAAAGGGACAAAATTTTGTCTCCCTCCCAGTTGGTGGGAGAGGGGATTGCTAATCTGGCGAGTGTTCAAAACCTGAAACTCAGGTGGAGCATCTGAGGGGATCAGTTCCCAGAGGAGGCAAAACACACTTACCAGTCTGAGCAGAGAGAGCACACAGGGGTCAAGGCGCTTGCCTTGCACACAGTTGGCCCCACTCAATCCCCACCACCAGACAGTTCCCTAAGCACTGGCAGGACTGGCCCTTGAGCACAGGACTGAGAGTGACCCCTGAGCATCGCCAGCTGTGCCGCCCACAAAGAACCCCCCCCCCCCCCAAGCTAAAGACAAATAGGAAACACAGTCCCAGTCTGCCTGTGAAGGTCACCAAATGCCACAAACAAAGCTAGGCTTTTTTTTTTCAATTTAATATACCCCGACAGGGTTATTTATTTATTTAATTTTAATTTTTTAAAAAAATTTTAATTTTTATTAGTGAAACACCATGAGGTACAGTTGTAGACTTACACATTTTTGTGCTTGGGTTTCAGTTATACAATGATCTAGGCAATTTTGACTTTCTCTGCCTGTTCTTGTCTTAGAATCACATGCTCACCTGACATTCAGGTCCTTGATATTCAGAGGTGACCCCCCGGAAGCCAGCGATGCTTCTTGGCCTTCTTCTTGGCATCAGACACCACTGCTGTCCCGAGTTCCAGGGCAGCTGTCCTGTGCTGTCGTGTCTTGCCGCTGAGCCAGTGAGGCATCATGGGACAGGGCTGCCAGTCATAGAAGTGACAAGCAGGGCCGCATGGAGGGGCCATACCTTCGAGCCAAAGGGATAGACAGAAGCCCAGTTTTGGCCAAGGTCACAGCCTTCATCCACAGTCGCGGGGCGTGGCACAAGGATGGCTGGTCGGATAGCTAATGGGTCAGGTCACTTGCTCTTTGCTTAACTGCTCTTAGGGCGAGAGCTGGAAGCTTCACACCATCCTCACTGCATTCTCGCTGCTGCTGGGTGGGGTGGCCATGAGCTAGCACACCCCTCATTTTCAATTTTTCATCTCTGAAATCAAAGGGATGCATTTTTCCACCACTCCTATCTTTAGCCTGAATGGAAGACTGTGGGAGGCAGAATGTCTAAAATCATACTTTATCATGTTTGTCATGAACCACAGATACTATCTAACGACCTTTGAGAACCTGAGTGTTTCACTTGCTTTCCAGGACTGGCACACATGAAGACTACATTGACCCACAGCTCTTTACAAAGATCTATAGCAAGTCAATTTTATAACCCATAACTTGATTATTATTCAGAATTTATTTCTTGGTGCTGATGAGGAAATTCTGTAAGTTAAGGCCAACTAACAATTTTGAATTCCCTTTATTTTAAAGAACAGAAGACCATTTTTTCCCCAGCATTCTTTTCTAAAAATTTTCAAGGCTTAGTAATTAACTCTAGCTTCCAATTATACTGTTTTTAGCACTTGGTGTTCACATGAGACCAATCCAACCTAAATTCACTTAACATATGGCTCTGCAGCTGTTAGAGAAAATCAAGCTGATGAAATCTCCCAGCCCCCAACCCTGCCCCAGCTTTTTAAGCCCCAGGTAGAGAGACCAGAACACAAATCTGGGGTCATAATCAATTTGCAGGTATGTAGAGTGGAAGGGAAAACATTGTAATAGGTTTGATTAGGTAAGAAACAGTCTCTAAGGCATGGTACATATTTGAGCTTCTAAGACATGAAGTCTCTGTGCTTGAAACTGCCCCCTCTGAAGACAGCTGCCTGGGTTCAGGCACTTGTGTGACCTTGCATGACCTTGGCAAGCTCTGCCTCATCTCCTTGCTGCGACAAAGAAGAGAACCTATCACAGAGCATATTTATGTGGCCAACTGGGCCCACACATGCACCGTTCTCACAAGTCAAGGTCTAGTAAGTGTTAACGAGTAACAAAGAAAGCTGCCCTAGGTGTTAGGTGTCCCCTGCTACTGACCAAGTGTCCTGTAGCTTATGGCTATGGAATCCTGACAACTAGTCTGCATTCAGGGGTTCAGCTGAAACCAGGCACTTTATTTTGACATCTTTTAATTTTTTCTTTTAATTTTCATTTTTGGGGAGCTATGCCCGGCCGTCCTCAAGGCTGACTTCTGGCTCTGTGCTCAGGATTCACTCCTGGTAGACTCAGGGGACCATATGAGGTGCCTGAGATTGAACCCAGGTTAGCCATGTGCAAGGCAAGCACCCTACCATCTGTACTATCTCTCCAGCTCATATGTGGAGTGCTCCTTGTGAAGCAACCGAAGCACTCCAAGTTTATACTGGCTGGATATTATTGAAGTTCTGTGTGTGATATCAGCTCTGTCTTGGCTCATTTGGAGTTAAAAGAATATTACAATGTCACTGCTCTCAGAAACCAATTGTCACACCATCCCAATAATGTGCTTATACTTCCTACATTCTGGGGCATTTGCTCCAGTTAAAAAAACCCTTTAAATATTTTTGTTTGTTTCTTGGGGCTGGAGCGATAGCACAGCGGGTAGGGCATTTGCCTTGCACATGGCCAACCCAGGTTCAGTTCCCAGCATCCTGTATGGTCCCCCAAGCACCACCAGGGGTAATTCCTGAGTGAAGAGGAGTGAAGAGCCAGGAGTAACCCCTGAGCATTGCCAGGTGTGACCCAAAAAGCAAAAAAAAAAAAAAAAAGAAAAAAATTATTTTTGTTTGTTTCTTGGCTACACACAGCAGTGTTCAGGGCTTTCTCTTGGATCTGCTCTTGGAGTTACTCCTAGTGGAAAGGTGGGTGACCATATGGGGTTCTGAGATCCAACCTAGGCCAGCCGCATGCAAGAACATCTTGCTGTACTATCACTCTGGCCTAATACTCCATTTTTATGAGCAAACGGGAGGCCCAGAGTCACACCACACTTTTATTACTTGATCTCACTATTTACCATCTGTTGGCACAATCTAATAGTGTCTGGTCTCTGGGATAAATCCTCAAATTTTCAGTCGTCTTCAGATCCCTGGGTCTACGCTTACTTCAACACCATCACAAGAAGGACAGAGATCATGGTTTCCAGGAAGAGACTCACCCTCAGCTGCCAGAACGCACCCAGACCTCTTCATTCCGGTGTCTGGCAATGAGCTTGTGCTCACAGATGACCTGAACTCCCGCTCGCATATTTGATAACCACTTTCCCTTTAGGCCTTGCTCCCCAAGGTAGCTGGGAGCTGAGGAGAAAGTCTGGCTCTTAGGCCAAATAATTTCTGAAATCAAAATCACTTGAAAACATGCATTAAGTGTGCAGAATACTTTTTTAAAATATTTAGTCACCATCAAATAACAAAGTTATTTTTGATTGGTTGAGGCATATAATGTTTTATAATGTTTACCACCAATTCCTTCATCAATGTCCAGTTCCAAAATGCATTTTAACAGGATCCCTGGGTGACTTGCACAATGCATGTTGAGGTTTGTTGTGGAAATTGATTAGCAGTACTTGTGGTCTCCCTTATACTCAATAACCAGACAGCAATAAGTCTGTTCTTTCCTTGTCCGGAGCCTTTGATTTAGTGGGTCTGAGTCATGTCCTGGGATGGGATTTTAAAAGCTTCCTCTGAAGACCAAGATTTGCTTTGTCTCAACTAGAAAGACTCACCTCATCCTACTCCTCACCACCATGAAAAGGCATCAGGAACACGATTGGATTCAGAAGTATGACAGGTCCATAAGGAGCTTCAGAAAATACTGGTTATACAGTTTCCTTGGGATTACCAGAGAGGGAGGGGTGTTTCTGGTTGGACCTTGGAACTAGATTACATCACCCTCTTCCTTTTGCTTGAACAAAAGTATTCAGGACTAGATTAACTGATATTAGAGGCTTTGGTGTCCCGTGTTCAGTGTGTCTTTTTCTGTGTCCCTGTGGGGATCATCCAGCAATTTTCGTTAGATATATTTTCATACATTATCAATCCTTTTACTTTATCTTTTGGCATTTGATCCCGACCAGGTCCCCCTTCGATACTCAACATTTTTTGGTCATCATTCACATAGAAAGGAGCTTGGGAGTCTTCTGTGTGGCCTTTTCTCCTTAGTCCTTGAATCCAGTCAATCATCCAGGCCTGTGAAATTTTATGGTTGATGTCTTGGAAAACCATCCCGTCCTTTCTCTGCACTGTCTCCTCCCCGAGCCCCCAGCCACGCATCCTCTTCTCTCTTCTGTGCGTTGGGGAGAGGCCCAGCTGCATCTTCACACATCCTGGGTTTCCCATAAGCTCACCTCTATACAACCCACACAATCATTTTCCTTGAGTAAAACAGATTTGAAACGTGTGACAAGTAATTTACAGCCAAGAAAACAAGAGGAGACAATGGAGAAAGGAAAGTCACTTCAGGAAACAGTACTGGGAAACTTGGACAAGGACATGAAAATGAATAAAACTTGAGCGCTGTTATATACCATACACAGTGATGTACACAAAAGAGATAATAGCTCAAATACCAGACCATATTTTGCATAGAAGAGAACCAGCCTTCAGCTCATTCATAAAGGTTTCAGAGTTCCTTTGTGGGTTTTCCTCCAACAACAAGGAAAACAATACCCAAAGCCAACAAACAGGAAGGCATTGCACCAAAAACCATAGCAAAGGAAATTTGTCAAAATGAAAAGGCAAACTCATGAATGTGACAACATATTTGCTGGCCATACACTCAGCAGGGAATTATTTCCAAAATATGTAACTGAATCAACTCAACAACTACAGAAACCACCCAGCTGAAAAAGGGGTAGAGAGTCTGAATTAGCGCTTCAATGAAGACATACAGATGGCCAATAGACTGGTAGAAAGTTGCTTATCTTAGTGAAATGCAAATTAAAGCAGAATGGATACCACAGGCTAGAATGGCTATTACTGGAAAGATCATAGTAAGTGTTGGCGAGGGTGTGGAGAAAAGGGGACCCTGATGCACTTGGTATGAATGTAAATTGGAAATTTACAGTCTTAGAATATACTGTAAAAATGTCTTGGAAATTACTTGAAGTTTCTTGAGAATATTAAAACTAGAAATACCATGCAGTCTAGTGATGCCACTTCAGGAAATTTATTAAAAGAGTACACAAATAAGCATTTAAAAATATCTCTTCCCCCTGCGATCATTGCAGTATTATTCACAATATCTGACAATAGAGACAACCCAAGAAGCATTGGTAAAGATGTGATATATATATATAGACATAATAAGACACTAATCATCTATAACAGGTGAAATATTGTCACGTACTGCAACATGAATAGAACCTGAGGGGACCATATGAAGTACAAAAAAAAAAAAAGTCAGATGGAAAAAGACAAATACACTATGTGGAAGTCAAAGAATCAAAGCAAATGGACCAAACCTAACCAAACAAACGCTAACACATAGATTCTGACAACAGAATGGTGTTTCCCAGATGAGAAAGGTGGTCAGTGAGAGCAAAATAGTAAAGAGGATGAAGTTTTTTGGAGAGCGAAAGGCTTTCTGTGAGGCTCATAAGGTAGTGTACACAGTTGTTGAAGTATGTAACTGTACCTCTAAAGCATCTGTAAAAGGTGTTAAGTTTATTTAAGGGGCTGGAGCAATAGCACAGCAGGTAGTGCGTTTGCCTTGCACATGGCTGACCCTGGTTCGATTCCCAGCATCCCATATGGTCCCCTGAGCACCGCCAGGGGAAATTCCTGAGTGCAGAACCTGAGTAACCCCTGTGCTTTGCCAGGTGTGACCCAAAAAGAAAAAAAAAGAAGAAGAGTCCCAATGGAGCTCAATCCCTCCTGCCAGCTCCTGTTTCTAATGTTTCATCCATTGTGGGGGAGTTTGGGGTCACACCCACCGGTGCCCAATGCTGACTTCTGGAGAAGCTTTGTGCTCCGGAGTCACTCCTGGCAGAGCATGGGGAGACCAAACACAGTGCTGAGAACCAAAGAGATGTCGGTCACTGCAAAACAAACAATTCACCTCCCCTGTTCTCTCTCCACCCCCCTTAAGGTTTTCTTACTTTAATTCATTTTATGAACATTTCCCTGGTCAGTTGAGAGCTGATCTTTTGAATTTATCTTTTGCGTTCCGCCCACAACTCTGTTGCTCTCAATTGCTTCACCCTCCTGGTCTCAAGCATAAGAAAACAGGTTCATATTTTCCCAGGTCTTTCCTAAAATCATAAATCTAATTTCAAATTTTAAAACAGCTTTCAAATCATATAGATGTTAACCACCACATAAAAATTCACAGTAGTAGAGATTACGGGATGAATGTGGCATCTTTTGCATGAACATTAAATGGCATTATGCGTATGACTTTGTGACATTTGTTCTGTGAGAGAACTTCCATCTTAGAAAATTTAGAAGCTAAGAATTCCACCTGATAAATTTGATTTTCTAATAAACAACAAAGACTTTGCTCAGAGAAACATTCATTTCTATCACTGCAATCTCTGTTTGTATGTCGTTTTCCATATGGAGTCATTTTAGGTGATCCCAAGGTAGCTGGGAAGTTTCATGTTTAATACTCTAAGATACTTTGTATATGAGTTGGCAAGAGCATTTCTGTGAAATAAATGGTTTTTCTGTGTATCCGGTTCCTGCTAGACTGGAATCCCCATCGTGAAAAAGGACTGTGTCCATGTGTTTCTATATTGCTAGTACCAGGAACAAAACAGAGCTCAATATTTATTTGTTATATGAAGGCATGAATCTGCCTTCTTGTTTTGACTGGCAGACTCACTTTAATATGTATTGATCTCCCCAAACATCACTGAAATATTCATCATGATAGTTTTGATGTTTCTTGTCTACTCTGAAAATTAGGTGCAATTTTTCGAAAACAAAACCATACTTCTCTGCTTAAGATAAAAGACATTGCAGATAAGATACTGAAAAAAAGTGTTATATATTCAGTACGTAGGTTATATTCTGAATTCTTAAGTTACACACACCAATCAGAAGCTGATAAAGGGCCAATAGTAAGGCTAAGGGGTATGACTTGCACATGACCAACTGGTCTGACCCCTGGCGCAGTGTGGTCACTGCTGGCCATGCCCAGGCCTAGTTCTCGAGATCCCTAAGCTCCGCCCGGGTCTCCAGTAAACTCCCTGGGTCCACAATGGTGTCAGGGGTCCCATGGGAACTCAGTGTTCTATGTGCTTGCTACTTTTTAATGTGTAAATTAGAATTTCACTGATGCCTTTACACTGAAATGGGGTAGATCTGGTTGCACTAACAATCCTATTTCTGAACCTGCAACATGAGAACCAGACCTCGATTTCAGTCATGGCACCAGGCCAACAGGACCTTAAGGCTCCCCCAGCCCTGGCGATTGGGCAGTCATAAAAGCATTCACTAGGGAAACGATATTTTCCCACAGAAGTTTTAGACAGAAATAGCTGATAAGCAGATAACTAGCACCGAGATTTTATCAGGCAATCAGAATCATGCTGGTAAAAGGAGTAACATAAATTAAATTGGGATGTTTCTGCCACCTTGATCATGACCATATTGTCCATAGACCCGATGTTCTAGCTGTTTCTTTTTTCCCTTATTTTAATTTGGATATGAGGAATGAAGTATATCATGCATTAAATAATATTTTATAATTGAGTACTTTGACTTTAAGAAAAGGAAATTTAATTCAAATTAGCTTGTGCAGAATAATAGCTTTATCTAAGTTAATGAATTCTTATCTATGAGTTTAATATAATTTAATGTCAGTTGTAATAAACCTAATGTGTCAGGTTATTATCATCAGTCACTGAAAATGAATATAAATATGACTTATGCTTTTAAAAATCATATCTGATTTTTATAGAGATAGCTGTGCAAAAAAATTGCTGCATTTGTAGTTACACACTAGCAATTTCATATGGAGTATGTAAATTATTGGGGACTATAATTTCAGAGGGGATTCAACATCTTTTGAGGACATAGAAGGCATGTATCTCCAAGAAATGCCAGCTTAGCCGGTCTCTGTAATATTTTGTTTAATGATAGAACATACCTTTGAAGTATGCACACAATATCTAACACTCATGCCTTCTGCAGGCAACCACCCATGAAAGGACTGAATAGATCGTGTTAAGTTTGGGATGATTCTAGTTCAGTTCACTGCTCCCTGCAAGACACAGGTTTGGGTCTGCCTGTGATGGGGTCCAAGGGGCCAGGTGCCAAGAACGGTCAGGGCTGGCAGGGGACCCTGGCCTTCTGAAATGGTAGAAGCAATAAAGTAGTGGCAAGTTGAAATTTACACCAAAACTGAAAACATAAGAAGTGATTCTTAGATCAATGTAAAATAAACATAAGGAATCTATCTTTTTGTGTTGGTGAGGAATTATCTACCAAGTTCTTGGTCTCCCCTGAATTGGTTTCTGTATCTTTAAGTATTTGGGATAATATTTAAATCTAACTTCTGTAGCATAGAGGGGAATCTTTCCCAGAGACATTTATAGAAAGAAAATCTCTCCTATCTTGTAATTTGCAGTTATTGCAGCTAAAATTATTGAAAATACCTTATATATTTCTCATTATAGACACAATCACGTGTGCGCGCGCATACACACACACATACACACACACACACACACACACACACACACTCTTGGGTCCTTACATGGTTTCTGAGTTCAGCTAAGTACATTATTCCATACTTTTAGGTAAGTAAAGTCATAAAGACAAAGCCCCATCACCTCCAATTCTGGAACTTTACAAATTTTCATAATCACCAATAGAAATGACACCAATTTGCTAATTTGTCAAAAAATGAGATAAATTACTCTATATAAAATTGTCCACTTTCATGTCAAAAGTGACATCGGAAATGAAGTGAAAAGATAAGACTTCTATAGTCGACCATAGGGTGAGTGAGACAAGGTAAGCTACCTGCCCCATTCTAAAGTCCCGGATAAATAGTAACTCATGCTTTCAAATGTTTTTTAAAAAACTGCATGATAAAGCACAAGTCAATAGAGTTCTCGTTTCTGGTTTCTCAGATGTTGAGAGTCGAGTCTCCTGAGACCTAATCTGACACCTGCTCTTGGCAGAGTGGTCCCAGGTGCCCGCACAATGTGCCTGGTGCATACACATGGGAGTGAATGGGCTTCTCTGTTGGACACGTTGCATGAACATTAGCGAAGTTGATTTAGCAAGAGCTACCAACACGTTAACATGTATATATCTGTTGAGACAGAAATTCCATGTTTAGATTTAGCTACGGGAGGGTGAGTGCAAAAATATCTTTGAGGGCATCTTTTAAAGTAAAGCACAGAGAAACAACTCTATTCCCATCAATAAGGACCTGGAACTATAAGTTTAAAAACAATTATTTTACTCAACGATAAATAGGAAATTAGATGTGGCGTGGGCTCACAAATATGCCTAACTGAATGAACTGAATCAAAGTTCTTTTAGAAAACTTTTGGTCATTCGGTATTTTAATTTTTTTTTTTAACCATTGCCATTGAGGTAGAAGTCTTGATTTATCTATTTCTGAGTTTGGGGGCCACAAGCGGCAGTATTGAGAGGCTCTTCCTTGATCTGTGCTCAAGAGTGACCCCTGGCCATGGTCAGGGGACCGCTGCTGTGCTAGGCATTGTAGTGGGCCAGCCACAGGGGGGTAAACACCTCAACTCAGCAGCCCCACAAGAGGCATTTCAACAATTCTGTCAAAGTCCTGAAACTAATCAAGAGGGAGCATGAAGATGACCCGGTTCCTTGTCCCTACTGGTTTTTTGTTTGAACAAGTGACAGAGAAGCTCTGAATCAGGAAACTCATTCCAAGAAAATAATTCAGGGAGAAGAGTGTTCATACTTTAGAAAGCGGAAGCCAGGAGTAAAATCTATTTGTAAGTAGATTGATTGTGGAGCTAGAGGTCAAGAAAATTCAATTTTGTTGTCATTCTGCAAATGTAACTGGTAAAAACCTCAAGGTCCAAACATATTAGCAATCTACATGCCTATAGATCTCTGTCTACCATCGATGCAATGATCTATCATTACCAAGCTACCATCCTTCTGGTACGGTTTCTCCAGATGAAACCACCTACCCTGGGATGCTGGAATTACCCAGAGGCCCAATACTAGCCTGGAGTGGGATTGGGAGACACTTTCTCTCTGTTTGCTTGAAAAAAAAAAGGTAGATTTCCAGGGACACTCTGAGTGGTTTTGCTTTTTTTTTTTTTTTTCTGAAAAGCGGGCAGCAGTTCAAAATACGTTTGCTTAACTCTGATATCTATCCCTATGGAAAATTAAATTCCAAGCAAAACTCAGAAAACTTGACTTATTTTCACCAAGTAGTTTTATCCTGGGCTGGAGCGATAGCACAGCGGGTAGGGCGTTTGCCTTGCAAGCGGCCAACATGGCCGACCTAAGTTCGATTCCTCTGCCCCTCTCGGAGAGCCTGGCAAGCTACCGAGAGTATCTCGCCTGCACGGTAAAGCCTGGCAATCTACTCATGATGAATTCGATATGCCAAACACAGTAACAATTGTCACAAGGGAGACGTTACTGGGCCCACTCCAGCAAATCGATGAACAACAGGAGGACAGTGACAGTGATAGTTTTA
This sequence comes from Sorex fumeus, assembly GCF_029834395.1. Lineage (NCBI taxonomy): Eukaryota > Metazoa > Chordata > Mammalia > Eulipotyphla > Soricidae > Sorex > Sorex fumeus. Next base: position 21,855,231 of record NW_026606065.1, on the reverse strand, counting down.
TCAGCTCTTATCCGTATGCGTCAAGTGCAGAGGCCTTTTCTCTCACTAGCCTGCCCTGCTCAGCCCAACCACGGGGCACAAGCAAGGGGAAGGGGGGTGCTGGTGGGCTGGGGGCTGCTGGTGGGCTGGGGGCTGTGCTGTGCCCCAGACACATAGGGGCACATTCTCTTTTGCAGAGAGGCCCTGGCCAAGCAGCGTCCAGCCAGGAGCCCCTGTTCACAGGCCCAGGACCTCACTGCCCTCCCAGACGTCTTCTCCTGCCCAGGGCTCCCACTGCTGGTGGGAACGTTGGTTGGTCCAGTCTTTCTGAAAAATAATGTGGACGCTGCTCAGAAAACTAGGAATTGAGCCCCCCTATGATCCAGCAATTCCACTTCTAGGCATCTACCCCAAGGGTGCAAAACCTCTATCCAGCAAAGATATTCCCAGCCCTGTGCTCCTCATAGCACTATTCACTAATCCTATGATCTGGTGTATCCAGGGTCAGGTGATTGAATAAAAAAAAAAAATCTCTGGTGAAGTTCATGCCCAGTTCAATCAGCTTAATCAGTGGCTGAACAAATAGCAGTACTCCTACATTTATTTTTTTTTTAATTTTTAAAAATAAAGTAAACATCTGTCTCATCTCATAGATACTATCATAACTTGGATGTCAGTCTGTCTGGATCTATTTACTATTTTGTACATAAATGGGTGTACATAATTCAGACCGTGAAAAAGCGTAAGTTGGAAATGGCACGGAACGGAATACTAAATTGTTATTAGTCTTCATGTATGTTTTAAGAGCGTACCATGCACATCCACGGAAGAGATGAATTAAGACGACTTAACCCAGTCTTTTGGTAAGTGAATAAGTCAATATTCTTAATGGTATTAATACAGTTAATATATATAAAAAAAATCTCTGGTTCATGCACACAGTGGAATACTACTCTGCTGTAAGGGAAGATGACGCCAAAGACTGTCCCTGGGCACTGCTATTCCCTGACATTTGCCACCAGGTATGGAACTGAGAGGGTCACGCTGAGTGATCAGTGAGATGGACAAGCCAGGCACAGGACGAGCTCTCAGAGGCAGGGGATGAAGAAGCAGATAGAGGACCACGAGCTGCCCAAACGCCACAGAAGCTGAGAACCAGGCTTCAGAAGGAAGCTTCGGAGGGGTGGGGGGGTGTCTGTGGGAGGGTGGGTGGGCGGCGCTGGGACACTGGTGAGGGAAATGGGCACCTGGGTGGAACTGTTCAAGCTTAACATCCTCCTAATAACAGCTTGCAAACCATAGTACCCAAAATAAAGAACAAGGACGAGCAGGCAATCCCCTCACAGGGCGAGTGTCTCGCAGCCAACAGCAGGGAGAGACCACAAGAGCCCTCCCCGGCATCCAGGCTCCATCCCAGGAGGAGGGGGAGCGGGGAATCCCCGAGCCTGGCTCCCAGCAGGCTCCTGAGAGAAGTCAATTTGTCTTGGCCCCGTAAGGGAGGCAGATTTATGCAAGAAGAAGTTACACCACAGTGAAGATGCTTAAGGCAAGGAAGCATCAGAGAAAACCGAGACTTGTCTCGTTGAAAATGAAATTTTCAATAATCCTTTTAAACCAGTTAAAAGAAAAAGACAAACCCTTTGAAGCGAAAACATAAACTAACCCACACCGGATTAGATCTGCCCTCCGGGGTGAAGCAGTTCTGGGTGTGCCAAGGGGGCTCAGTGCCGGGTCCCTCCTGCAGTCTGCCTGGGGGACACTGGGACCCAGGATGTAGCAGGGGTGGGGAGAGAGGGGGGCAAGGAAGCTGGGGGCTGTGCTCGGACACTCAGGCCTGCCTGTGGCCACCCCGAAGCAGGCTAGATCCTGCCCCCTGTGCAGGTCCCCAGAAGCCCCCTCCACACTGCTGGGTAAACAGCAAGCAGGTGTGATGGTTAGCGCCCCTCCCCCTGCCCTAGGCGGCTTGGTTTTCAGGAAGAGGAACTGTGTTTGTCCTGGCACTTTGCCCACGCTATGAAATGTCAACCGGAATCCTTCAGACCGACTTTCTTCTGTTTAGACGCCCCGATTAAGAAGCCCACGCAAGCAAGCGGTACCAACATAGGCTCTGGGCTGCAGAGCCCGGGGACAGCCCTGGAGCTGGGCCACGTTGGGGGTTTCCAGAGGGAGCCTCGTCCTTCTGGGCCAGGAGAACCGGAGGCTCGTGGGCAGACTGGCAAGTAGGGGTAGGATCTGGCGCCCACGACCATCACAAGTAGCTGACAGGAGGAGCTCCATGAGCGAAGGACCCCAGGGGCCGAGAGAGGGCTTAGTTGGGCTGCAGCCGCACAGGCTGTCTCTGGGAGCTGCTAGTTCTGCTCCTCAACAAAGACAAAGGGGCAGTCTCCGTGGAGGGAAGAGGGTGACAAGCTGTCCAGAGCTCAGGGGTTCCTGACCCTGACCAGCTCCTGCTCCCGGCCTCCCTGTCCCGAGAGACTCTGTAAGGGGCCTGTTGGCGACTGATGTGCATCTCAAGAGTTCAGACCCTAGCCAGCGCCATCCAGCAAACGCTCAGTGATGGAGAAAGGTTATGCAGGCACGCGGGGGCTTCCTCTGTTTATCCCGTTGCGGGTGTGCACCCTGCTGTCTCCCGGCCTCCGTTCCCCATCCTCCTGTCTCTTTCTGCATTTGTCTCCAGTTCCCACCCACTTAGAGTCTCTTTGGTGGGTTCAGTTGTGGGCGGGGCTAGCCTGGTGAACGGCCTGGTGTGTGAGTCAGTCCCCTTGCAACCCATGCTCAAGGTGGTGGGTTTCTTCTGAAGCCCACCCCCTCCCATGCTGCTCTGCTCGGGGTCCACACCTTGGTTAACCCCACCCCTACCGTGTTTGCTCCTGACCACTGAGCTCTGGCCACAGTGGTACCTGCCCCTCTGGCAATTTCACTGAAAGGTCCATTCTCTGCTTCGCCACAGAGGGAAGGTTCTCCCCGCTGCCCTGGATCAAGTTGCAGTTATGTTGAGGAGAAGGAGTTGTGGGTCGGGGGGTCTCAAGGTCTTGAGAGTGGTCCCAGCCAGCGTTAGCAAGAAGTGAGTACTTTGGTGGTGGTGAGGTATGGTGTGTCCACCACACTCAGTGTTGGACCAGAAGTCCCATCAGAAGAAGTATTCTGTTGGCTGCCACATCATCTCCAGGTTATGCTCACCCCCGTGCAGGGCAGTGACTCTGCTATGAGCCTGGTTGCTCCTGTGCAGTGCAGTTACTACTTTGCTATGATCCTGATCACCCCCGTGCAGTGCAGTGACTCTGCTATGAGCCTGGTCACTCCAGTGCGGGGCAGTGACTCTGCAATGAGTCTGGTCGCTCCCGTGCAGGGCAGTAACCCTACCATCTGCATGGCCTAGTTCTTCCCCTCTTGTGAAGACACTGTTGTGCTTCTCTTGCATCTGTCCTGCTACACCAGGGCAAACAGCTTTCTTTTGATTGTGCATCCCAGGAAAAATAGGAACAGACTTTCTTTAATCAGGACATTGTCTACACAGTCTGATATTTATCATTATTATTCATTATCAGCAGGAACATTCTTTCTGTAATGAGCATTGCTCTTTCTGATTTCAGTTACCTGTGAAAGCCCTCCAACAACTAGACCAATGCATCCCTCAGGCAGGAAAAATAGTACGTTTAATTGTTTCTCTTTGATGCATGAACACCATGACCAGGTGACTTTAGAACACTAGGTTTGCAAAAACAATCTAAATAAAAAGGTGAACTGATGACCTGAGAAACCTTTCCACTACAGGGGGTTTAAAGGCCCATGGACATCACCATGTTCTCTGTTACCAACAGACCCAGCTCATGCTCTAATTTACGATATTGCTTTCTAGAAGGGAAATATTCCTAAAACATTGAACTTAAGTAGAGAACCTTTATTCCCTATCCAGGAATCAGTCCATTTGAAAGTAGCAACATATCTTATGGTTTCACTTATAAAAATGTCCTCATGAGGGTATGTTACCAGTACAGCCCTGAATATACTAAAACTGCTGAACTGCATAATTTAAAGGGGTGAATTTGGGGGTCAGAGAGATAGTACAGGGGTTTAGTTGCTTGCCATCCATGCAGTCAATGGTCAAATCTCTGGCACCACATACGGCCACCCACACAACCCATAGGGTTCACTGCTGAGAACAGAGCAAGGGATAGCCCCTGAGAAAATGGGGTATTAACCCCCCAGATTAAAGCAAAAAGGGATAAATTTTAACATATGTGAATCTATGTGTCTATGTTGTATTTCATCTTGTCTTTGTATTGACACAGTAATTCTTTGTTTTCAGATTATGTGCATTATTTTTAAGAACATAAACCTTGATTTATAAATGCATATGGGCATTTTCAACAAAGCATCTTGAAAGCATCTATATTCAGACAGAAAATCTCTGTTGCCTGAAGTGTCATTTATTTACCTGTTCAGCCTTATTGAATTGATACTTAGCATATTATTTGTTTAAAGGATGACATGACTATGTATTTATATATATATATATATATATTTTATATTTTTGGATGGACTCTCAGTGACCACCACAGTAAGCTTAACCCTTATCTCATCACCTCCGAGAGTTACGATTTGATTTCCTTCCTTCCTTTAGATAAACACTCTGAAATTATACTAAGGAATCATATGGCATATAACATTTTATTTTTTTAACTTATGCTGGTGTTTGTTTGGGACCACATGCAGGAATGCTCCAGGCTTCCTCCCAGAGATGCCAAGGGTTACTCCTGCCGGGGCTTCCGAATCATATGTGCCTTAGGGGCCAAGATCTGGTCTGCCCACTGAACTACATGCCTCTGTGGCGCCTAGATTTGATTTCTTTTTGAGTGTTTTGAGGACTCACAGACTGTTTTCCCTAATGGCTACACTGATCCACATTCCCACCACAGAGCTTCCTGTTCTCTTCAGCTCTAGCTGTGTTTGTCCTCTGGAAAGTGGCAGCCTCCAAGGAGTGAAGCAGGTTCCTCTACAAAGTAGGTTTTATTATATATCTGGCAGCTCTCTGTATGCCTTCTTCGGCTGTGAATAATTCTGTCCTCTGCTGCGTAAGAAGCCTATTTGTTACACTGTTATTGGAAGTGGTAGCTCAGACAAGGGGTCACAAGAGGGTCTGGTGGTGGACTGGTAAAATTATTTAATAAAAGTCAGATGCTAGGCTGTTGAGAGAAAAGCCCCTTCTGATCTACTTTGAGGTGCTACACTAATCCCTGGGCTCGGCCCAGGCGGATGCTCCCAGAGCATTCAGAAGTCTGTTGCAATGCATATTTACAACCACAGGTCAATGCTGCCATGGGACAGGACCCTGGGACAGGATGTGTCCAGCAGATGTGCAGGTGACAGACTATCCATTATGATCAAAGGAAGAATATAACCCTATCTATAGAACTGTAATGAAACAATGTAATCCTATCTATAGAACTGAGATAAATGAGTACTTGTTCTAACCACTGTAACTACCGTGACTAACTGCAAATATTCAAGCCTATATAAACCTTGTTGATTGCTCAATAAATTGGAACTGCTTGACAGAAGCCCCACCGTGCTCGTGTGCTCATTTCTCATTTCTTGGTTGGTGTGGAGGCGGTGGCATAGGAGTGTTCTTTTCCCTCGGACCCCTCTCTCTGCAGGAGGGAAGCTCAGCCTTGTCCTCAGGACTCTGATCGGCGGCCCCTCCCTCTTGCTCCATGAGGAAGTGCACTGAACAGAGCCCAGGAGAAAACCCCAACACCAGGCAAGAGCAAGAACAGAAGGTTCCCTACCAAAGGCACTGACTGGTCAGAGGGAGCAGGAGGAGATCCAGCTGAGGACCATCTCCGCACAGCCTGGGGGTCTTCAGGAAGTTTATGCCGATACACCTCCTCTTAATACATATGGGCCAGTTCTGAGAAGTGAGTGACAGCAAGAGGCACAGAACATTCTGGGCTACACTGGTTGCTTCAACCAAAGCTTGCTCAGCTTTGAAGGCATTTTAAACATTCTCATTTCTTACAGGACCCAGGCTAGGTAGATCCTCACGGGGTCTAGGCAAGACCCTTTACTATTTTTGCTTGTTTGTTAGTTTTTGGACCACACTCCACTTCAGGGCTTACTTCTGGTTCTGTGCTCAGGAATCATTCCTGCTGGGCAGGTTGGAACCATATGTGGTGCTGGGTATTGAACCCAGATTGGCTGCATGCAAGGAAAATGCCCTACCCCATTGTAGTATCTCTCCAGCCATTAGATCATTCATTACTAACTTGCAAAGCTGTTGATATATTTTGGATATTATGATAGCATAGCGGTAGGGCGTTTGCCTTGCATGCAGCCAGCCCAGCTGAGCTGGGTTTGATTCCTCCACTCCTCTTGGAGAGCCCGGCAAGCTACCAAGAGTATCCCGCCTGCACGGCAAAGCCTGGCAAGCTATCCGTGATGTATTCAATATGCCAAACACAGTAACAATAAGTCTCAAAAAATGGAGACGTTACTGGGCCCGCTCGAGCAAATCCATGATCAACGGGAGGACGATCTCACAATCTCAATCTCACCCCTTTCTCAGATTCACAATGGAGAAGTACTTTTCATTTTCCTGTATGTTCTCTTTTTACAGTTTTTTTCCCATTTAATGTAGACAAAAGCCATTAATGTTGAATCAATTCTAGAGTTGAAATTGGTTAGACAACAAACCTCCAATATTATCAGTAAGTATAAAAATCAACATTTTATGTGAAAATTGTTATATCTGATCATGGGCTTGCTAAGGCTTTGTCTAAGGATTGACTACACCGTTTGTTGCTCATTGAGCCTTCTGTGTTTTTGTTTTTGTTTGTTTAGTTGGCTTCTGTGCTACTTTCCATCAGATTCGGAGCTGCTACTAGGATTTCAGTACTGGGGAGTTAGGAGTCTCCGAAGACTCCGGGGTCTGTGGTCTGGCCCAACAAACTGACATGGAGGCTGCCGGGGTTTCTGGAAGGACCTGGATGGGGTACGGCTGTCTGCCCTGACTTGGAGAAGACCCCAGAGATAGCTGGGCACCAGGATATCTGAAATTATTCATAGCTTGACATCTCTGCAGAGAATATTCATGAAATGGTGGAGTCAAGCCCTTGGTGTGGCTATGGGTGTGAGGACCCTGCTTCCCCACTCCCGAGGGCCCCCCAGAGTCTTCAACTGCAGGAACCCATATTTCCATGAATCTGAGCTGCTTGGCATGCACCGCCACATAAATTTAGCTGGGATTGGTGGGCAGGGCCGTTGGGTGAGCCAGCAGGCCTGCACAGTGTTAGGACGCGGATCGTGATCTCCCTTTAACGACAAAGAGACTCCAGAGACTGTAAACAGCAAGCAAGGTTTATTGTAAGACTGGCTAGCCAGGGTCGAACCGCCTACACAGACACGCAGGTCAGACAGGTTAGGCAAGACCCCGAACTTCTTCAAAGGAGATCTTATATAGGCCTTCAGGGCTGTTACAGCAAAGCCCGCACATTTCATAGCCAATAGATCTGTAACAACATATACTTTCTTAACCAATCCATTTAAAAGTACATCATTCCTTAGCCTATAGATTGAAAGATCAGCAGTTAACATACATAGGCATTGTGGCTAGTGGGTATCTCATAACTCAAACATCTGGTTATCTTCCATGTCCACTCGGCTCCCCGTGATTTACAGTCCAGGACACCTGCATTCCGGTGGAGGGGGATGAGAGGAGAGTTACTAGCGGAGGGGCAGATAAGGAAGAGTCAACAGTAGAGGCAAGATTTACATCCCAATTAAGAAGAATCAACAATGGAGACAGAATTTACATCTCAGGCCTCTACTAGGGAGGGGGCAGGATTTACATCTCAAGGCTTTACTAGGGAGGGGGCAGGTAAGGAAGAGTTACTAATTAGCAGAGTTTAGCTCTGGAATTTCCCTGGGGTCCCACGAGTCCTTAAATGCAGCTGGGCTGTTCAATTTCTCCTGACTCTATGGACAATTTCCCTTGCTGGGAAACAATCGCCATCATGTCTATATGTCCAGGGACTCTAGTGCCATTCCCTGGGGTGGACTGCTCATTCTCTCTGCCACTCCCACTGCATCCTGGCTAGTGTCCAGTGGTAACGGGAGAAACGGGCAAACCTGCAGTCGCATCTTCCAATTCCACCCTCGGCCGTCCGCAAAAACCTGTGCAGTGAACGAGTAAGGGTGAAGTTTGCAGAGGCTTCACTCCCCTCAGCCACTGGCATAATACAGGGCCTTTCCCTCCTTTCTCTCCTCCAGGGGGCCTGCTCTTCATGGGCAACGGATCCTGCACTTCAGTGGACAAGCAGGGACATTCCAAGCCTGTGGTGGCCTAGACTAGGCCACTGTCTGCCCACGTTGGTCTGAGAGTCTTAATAAGGGAACCAAGTTCCCCTCATCTGTGCAGGCCCCAGACTCTCAGTCTTTCTTCATACACATGGGGGGCGACACGTGGGGGGCTGCAGATCGTGTGGTGCCAAGTTAAACCAGGGCTCTGGCAGGCCATGCATCATGCAAAGACCCCAGGTTTTGACCCCGCCAAGAGGGAGGTCCCGGTCACATCTGTTGGCTTCAGCTGTTAGAAACCCGCAGCCTGGTGTTTTTCTAGCACCTTTTTTCCCCCCTTTTTTTGGGTCACACCCAGCAATGCACAGGGGTTACTCCTGGCTTTGCACTCAGGACTTACTCCTGGCGGTGCTCAGGGGACCATATGAGATACTGGAAATCAAACCCGGGTCGGTCGTGTGCAAGGCAAATGCCCTACCTGCTGTACTATTGCTCCATCCTCTTTCTAGCACCTTCTGTCTCAGACAATCCCCTGCCCTATGTGAGACATAGATCCCTGTTTAGGCTTAATCAATAAGCAGCAGGAAATGGCCCTGAGTTTCTGTTGAATATTTTCTTTTAATTCAGAAGAAACCATAAGCAGAACAAAAGGGTAAAACCATATAAAAATGAAAAGAGTACTCAAATATTGACAGAGAGCATCTTTTGGTCTTCCACATACAAATAAATCTGGATGATCCCCGATTCAACAGGGCGATGTGTGTTGTAGGATTTGTGTTCGTTTAAGCAGCTACGCTGGGCCCTTTTCTTTAAGAGTTTAACTAAAATTAGTTTCCTCTCCCAGTAAAATTTGAATACATTAGGAAAATAAAAGGTAATTGTCTTTCATACAATGAATCCCATTTACATTTCTTTACGCTTCTTATCTATTAAGATTTTTTTTTCCACCAGAGGAGGAAATAGATGCTAAATTCTGGATCCAGGAAAAATTAATATCCAGGCCTGATTATGATAAAATCCCCATTTTTCTCCGGTGGCTTTTAAGGAGAGCTGCACCATAATGAATTTCACAGGACACTGCTGGGAAGGCAGTCTGGCCACAGCGTTATCGGTTTCTTCCAAAAAAGGAAAGGATTTTATTGTCAGAGCTGGACTTTGATGGATGAATAATTTATAGACATTTAAAAACCTTGGTTTAAAAAAATCCCCCCCCCCACCCATGCAAGAGGTAAAGCCATCTAGTTCTGCTTAAGACAGGTAACAAAAAACTTAAGCACAAAAAGAACATAAAACTGTGTTTACAGAATCACAGCTGCGGAAACAGCAAAAGTGTATTCACAGACGTGTCAAGACGAACCTTATCACCCCAAGATGAACCACGGCAGCACGAGGTGGCAAAATGACGACTCTTAAAACTCTTGAACTTTCCTAAATAAGCACAAACTATGATGGCAACAGGGAAATGGTTTTGTTTTATGTTTGTTAGGGCTATACCCGGTGGTGCTCAGGGCTGATTCCTGGCTCTATGCTCAGGGTTGAGTCCCGGCTCAGTGCTTGGGGATCACTCCCAGTTCTGTGCTCAGGGTCATTCCTGACTCTGTGCTCGGAACTGACTCCTGGCTCTGTGCTCAGGGCTCACTCCCAGCTGGCTCTCTAGTGGGCTCCATGCAGAGCAGACTCTTCCTTGCTACACTAGATATCTGGGCTGTCCGGAGGCCCTGACTCTCAGATCCTGCCTTGTGCTCTGAGCCTCTCTGCCTGCTCAGTGCTTGGGGCCACTCCTGTGGAATTGATGTAGGCAGGATAGGGAAGGCCCCTCTCAAGGCAATGGCAAAAGCCTACCTTGCAGAAAACAGGAAAAAAAAGAAACTAAGTCTTGATAAGACCCTCACCCATCTTCAGCAACAGACCCAGAGAAGCTCCTGCAGAAACAAAAGGCCAGGAAAAGAATTTCAAAAAAGACCATCACCATTCCCAACCCTGCCTTAGCAACAGACTTTGTCCTAGGTAGAAGCCCCACGTGAGGGCCAGTTGGAGAAACTCTATAAAGTCACCTTGAACAAAGGAAGGGAGCAGGTGCTGCCCAAGCTCATGTCCTGCTTGTGCCCACGTGGCTGAGCACATGCAGTGCCTGAGCACACGTGTCACCCGCATCTCTTGAGATGTGGACTTTCATGTTTTCCTGTCTAATGCTGGGCTGTGTGTAGGGGCTCTCTCTGCCCTTGGAGAAGCCCGGGTTCTCTCTCGAGTGCGTTACTCTCCACGCTCTCCCACATTCTCTCCCTCTTCGCCTTCAAAACCTCCAAATAAAATCTGTTTTACTTCACTGCTCGTCTACTCCTGAAATTCCTTTCTGTGAAGTGAGACAAGAACCCGGTAACCCTGGGCCCCAGGGGGCAGAGATGGATCGGGAGAAAGTGACCTTCTCTCTCCTCCCCGCTTTATATGATCCACCCCTGGGGCCCACCTACATCAGAACCAAACACCAGGACCTTCTGCAGTAAAGCTCACGCCCACCCATCTTGCCCCTGGCCCTGACTCGCTGAGGGTGGAGAGAAGCCTGGTAGGGCCTTGGGCCACCACCGCCCACCTCCCTTAGTTCTGCCTCATTTCCCCCTCTTCTGGGCCCTTCCGGTTGGATCTTCCTCCTTTCCTTCCCTGGGTGCTCAGCTGATGGTGGTGGCTGTGCCCGGCTGGCGAAGTAACTGGCCTCCTTCAGGCTCCTTCTAAGCCAGTTCTCTCTCTCATGCAGTTACTCCTTCCAGGAAGCCTCAGATGATTTGGCTTACGAAGATCCCCTCCTCCCTCGCCCACCCTGTGGAGGCTGTTAGGGAGGGGAACATGCCCCTTCCCTGGTGTTGGACGAGCCAGTAGGAAATAATTGCTCAGCCCTTCGCTGCCCACCCCAAATACTGACCACAGGCAGTGACCGTGATGCTCCCCACATCCAGGTCCCAAGGGGCTGGCCCCTGGGGTCATCAGGAAGTGTGTGGCCTGCTTAGGTGTTTGGGGACTTGCCCAAATGACAGACCACTGGCCCTGCTCTCTGTTCTGTTCTGTTTTTGTCTGGGAGGCATACCTACAGGGTGCAGGGTTCACTCCTGGCTCAAGGCTTACTCCTGACAGTGCTCGAGGGACTCTTTGGGGTGTTGGGGATTAAACCTGGGTCAATTGTGGGCAGGGCAAGCACCTGACCTGCTGGGCTCTCTTCAGGCTCTCACCCATCCCGCCCTAAAATTGCTGAGGGCCAGCTGCAGGTAAGCAAAGCTTGACGAGGACCCTCCCTGTCCCCCGGGACACCGGGAAAGAGAGGACAGTGGCTATGCAGGTGAAGGGGGAGGCTCCAGGGGACCTCGCAAAGGCCACTGGTCACTTTACGCGTCTCCAGCGTAGGGGAGCCAGTCCCATCATGGTGGATACTTCACGCCAGGTCACTGCGTCTTTAGTGGCTGTGTCTGCGCAGATGGCTGGAAGCGGGCCGTGTCCACCCACGACTAGCTGGCCTGAGGACAGAGGAAGTCCAAAGAGATGAAGAAGTTCTGGCTGCAGGCCACAGGAGACCTCGAAAGCTCCATGACAAACAGTATCTGTGACTGTCCAGGAGACAACTGGGTTGTGAGAGCCGCCCTGCGAGAAGGCGGTGGGCCTGGCACAGGGTGCAGTGAAGGGTCAGCAAGGAGAGGCCACCACCAGGGACAGCTCAGGCGTCCAAAACAACCTTCCGCAAGCTTGAGCATCTTAGTGACTAATTTACATAATTTACACACTAATTTCACAAGGAGCCAGCTAGGGCGTAAGCCCACGGCTGCATCAGCGTCTTGTCCCTTGCAAGCTAGACCCCAAAGGGGTGAGGCGTGACCGTCACACACAGCCAGGACTTTCCTGAGCTGATGGAACCCTCAAGTGTGACTTGGGGCACCAAAGGAGTCATTCTATGACCCCATTTTGTTTTCATTGACTGCAGAGCATCAAAGAATTTATTAAGAGGGAGCATTATTCTCCCGTTGTTTATCGATTTGCTCAAGTGGGCACCAGTAACATCTCCACTGTGAGACTTGTTGTTACTGTATTTGGTTTTTTTTTTTTTTTTTTTTAGCTTTTTGGGTCACACCCGGCGATGCACAGGGGTTATTCCTGGCTCGTGCACTCAGGAATTACTCCTGGCGGTGCTCGGGGGACCATATGGGATGCTGGGAGTCGAACCCGGGTCAGCTGCGTGCAAGGCAAACGCCATACCCGCTGTGCTATCACTCCAGCCCTTGTTACTGTATTTGGCATATCAAATATGCCATGAGTAGCTTGCCAGGCTCTGCCGTGCAGGCGGGATACTCTCCGTAGTTTGCCAGGCTCTCCGAGAGGACGGAGGAATCAAACCCAGGTCAGCCGCGTGCCAGGCAAATGCCCTACCCGCTGTGCTATTGCTCCAGTCCATTAAGAGGGAGAGAGAGAGAGAGAGAGTTAAGAACAGTGTCCATCGTTGCTGGTGAGGATGTAGAAAAGCAAAGCACACTGGAAAAATCGAATAAGCATCTCAGCCAGACTGAGTGGAAATGCGACTTTGTTCAACTTGAACTTCGGCCATAAGTAGAAGTTACTGGAATCTCGGCTTGGGTCTTATCTGCCACTGAATAAATCATCTGTGAGTGGATTCGGTTCTGCCCATCCTGCAGCCCAGGGCTGGAGCATGACAACTACAATTGCAGCACGAGGTTCTCTGAGTTGGTGGGAAGTACCAGCTGCTCTATATTTTTGCCAACTTTCTGCATTCCCCCCTTGGGCATTTTATTTTGTAAACATAACTGTGTATTATGACAGATGTACTTAATTATTCATTTCTGCCTCTGGTATTTGAATCATAGAGGGGCAGAGAGGCATGGATGCAGACAAAGGTAGCTTTCAGAGTTGACCAGCTCTTGGATGAAATTTCTATTACAACCCAATAAGATTAAGCCCACGTGGAATTTGTATTTATATAACCTTGTCGCTTTCCATTACCCAATTCTAAACAGTTATGAATAAGTGAAAGCCCCCAGTGTCCTTCACAGATGAGACCAATGTCAGGGAAAAGAACAGTCTACACTGCATCTCCTCTTATCAGGTTCCCTTCGGCAGTTAGCACATTCTATGGTTGCAAGATTGATAAGCTAGCTCTAGATTTTTCCGTAGGGCCTAAAATGACCTCTTTGTTGTCAGGCAAGTTAAAATCCACTCCTGCAATTCATTGGGTTTTAGAAAAATTGAAACAGAATATTTTTTACCAAATAAAACTGATGTAGGTGGATCCCATGGGTGGATCACATGAGTTGGGAGGAGAGGAAGATGGTCACTTTCTCCCCATCCGCCGCTGCCACCTGGGACTCAGGGTTACTGGGTTCTTGTCTCACGCATAGAGAAGAATTTCAGGAGTAGACAAGCAGTGAAGTAAAACAGATTCTATTTGAAGGGTTTTTTGAAAGTGTGAGGGGAAGAGAGGAAGAGAGTTGGGGGGAGACAGAGAGAGAGAAAGAGAGAGAGAGAGAGAGAGGAGAGGAGAGAGAAAGATGCGGGTGACACGTTTGCTCAGACACTACATATGCTCGGCCATGTGAGTGCAGCAGCACGGGCTTGGGCAGCATACGCACGCCCTTCCTTTGTTCAAGGTGGCCTTTATATAGGCTCTTCTTGAGTTGTCTTGATCCTGAAGTTCTGAAGCCTTCTCGGGGCTGGATCACATTTTAATTAGATTAAAGGAGAGGTCCGAAGGTTTGAGGAACTTCATGGGGAGGAGCCCAATATCCTCAGGGTCCACTGCTAAAGGTCTTAGCGGGTCTCTGTTTTCCATCTCCAATGGGGACGTTACTGGGCCCGCTAGAGCAAATCGACGATCAACGGGAGGGCCTTTACCTTTTTTACCTTTACACTTTATGGTCCCCCAAGCCCAGTCAGGAATGATAACTGAGCTCAGAGCAGGAGTTAGCCCTGAGCACTCCTGGGTGTGGTCTAAAGACACCCCCCCCCCCCAAAAAAAAGTCTTTGTTATCTCTTTCTTACTTTGGACAACCTGGCAGGCTACCGAATGTAACCTGCCCACACGGCAGAATCTGGCAAACTCCCTGTGGCGTACCCAATATGCCAAATACCAGTAACGATGATGAGCATTCTCCTAACCTTGAAAGAGCCTTGAATATGGCACTTTTTAAAATCTCAGGGCTAGGGCGAAGGAGATGTTACTGGTGCCTGCTCGAGGCAATCCACGAACAACAGGATGATTGTGATCTTTGTGTGATGATGAAAATGGATATTTAGTGTTCAAGATGAAAATGGATATTTGCAACTTTGTTTAGAAAGTGCCTACAGGGCTGAATTCAATGCAGCATAGAAACACGCTGTCCTTTGGAGGGGCATGTGAGGGTGGGGGGCTTTCTGGCAGTGTTGGAGATGTTGGAGACTCTCACGTCTGCCTCAGGTGGTGCTCGGGAGGCCAGCGGTGCTGGGTGCCCCCTCCCCCAGGGCCCTGCACACGGGGGCATGCACTCCAGTCCCCTGACTTCTAGCAGTCCACATCTGATTTCTAATGATGCACACTTAAACTTTACAGTGCCACGATAGACTGCGCTTTGACAAAAACCTCAAAACCCGAAAGGAAGGCGCTTCAACCTGCTGCCCTCACTGGGCACCGGGAGGGTCAAACACATGCATTTCAGAGGGAAATGCTGTGGTGCCTGGCACACATATCACCCAGGCACAAGACTCTGAGCTGAAGGTCTGGCACTGCCCTACTGCCCAGCACCCCCGGACCTGGCTCTGCTGGCCCTGGCACCACTACCCATGCATTGAATGCCCTGACTCTGTTGCCCTGAGTTTTGTTTTTGTTTTGTTTTATTTATTTTTTATTTTTTGCTTTTTTTGGGGGGGGGATCACACCCGGCGATGCTCAGAGGTTACTCCTGCCTCTGCACTCAGGAATTACTCCTGGCGGTGCTTGGGAGACCATATGGGATGCCGGGGATCGAACCCGGGTCGGCTGTGTGCAAGGCAAATGCCCTACCTGCTCTGCTATTGGTCCAGCCCCTTGCCCTGAGTTTGCCAAGAGTCCACTAGGGGCCTCCTGAGCTGCCCTTGGAGGCGGCTCCCTGCCTCTCCCAATGTTTCACCTTTGTGCAGGGACAGGCATGCCCAGCGGGCACACACGTTCCTCTGGAAGCCCCCCTCGGCCGTTTGTGCACTTGGATCTGGCCAAAGAGTGCAGCCCCCAGCAGTTCTGAGTCAAGTCCAACCTCGGCATCCGACTCACTTCTCTTTGTTGATGATGAATTTCTCGTTAGTGTCAGTGTTCCTAGTTTGATGGATGCTGTGTCTATTTATAGTTTTCTAACTGCAGACAGGAGATAAACAACAGTCACCCTGGATGTATCCCCCACCCCCACCAGCCGGGCCTAAAAGGCTCAGAGGTTCCCCGCTGCCGCCTGGCCGAGCCTTGGAGCCCTCTTTAGAGACAGCAGCTGCAGGGACAGCCAGCAGTCATCCAACCCCTTGCCTTTGGGGATTCTCAGCCCTTCCCAGCTTTTCCTCACCCCTCTGGGGTTCCTCTCTGACCCCACAGTGACACAGGGCTGGGCATCATCTCGTCTGGGTCATCTGAGGCAGCCTCGTGCTGTCACATCCAAATCAGGCCCTGGAGCTCTGTGGAGAGAGCCCCCTGCTCAGACCCTTCTGAAGCTGGCCGGGGCCTCCTCAGGGGCTCGTTTCAGCCTGTTAGTGCAGAGAGAACAGGGTGCAAAGAGAGAAACCCATGCCCAGACCCACTGGCCAGGCTCCTTGCTCCCAGCAGTGAGGGTTTGGCTTGATCACACACCTTGTCAGCACCTTTCCTCTAGACAAGACTAAAACTGAAGTCAAGATGAGTCAAGCTGATGTGTGGAGCGTGTGTGACTTTCCCTCCCAACTTTCCCTTTTCTATTTATGGGAGAATCTGTGAGGTCTTCACCCCACTCTCACCATTTCACCAAAAGCACAAAGTTCGATTCATGGTGACCACAGAATTCTTCTTCTGGAACTGTATGTAGATAGATTCAAGAGGTGAATTCACTTACGTTTGCTCCGGGTCTCCGAGCCAGGGAATGGCAGATTTCAGGAATGATGGATGACGCTCGGATTTACAGACCGGTGAGACAGAGATGGAGCTACCAACATTCTGGATTGATCTCACATCTTTATTTTGGGCTGGGAATGAGTTCAAACAGCAATTGCTTTGTTATTTCTAAACGAATCCCAATTTGGAAAGTGTTGTAAGCAACACCAAGGAAAGTAAACTAAAAATTTCAAACCAAACAAGAGAAGCTAAAAATACCCCGGGGGAAATAAGATCATATTTAGCCTGAATGAATCGAGTTCATCATTCTGGGGACCAAGATCTGGATCCCAGTGGACCGGGAGGGGACACTCTCCAAGGTCCTGAGCCAACATGCCGAAAAGGTCTTTAGGATGGCACCTGACAGGAGTTTGAGATCAGCAGGGAGCAAATCCAGTCATCACCCAGCACCTTCCCAGCCTCAGGGAAACAAAATTCTTCTCTGGGCCGCACCAAGCTGAGCGCTGGCCCAGAAAGAACCAACTTCCAGCATGCAGCCAACCTCAAAGGCATCAACACATGATCAAACTCAGAAGGCAAAACCAGGCAGGAAAAAACTCACTTCACCAGCGGTTTGCAGCAAAGGTGTCCTCCGACCCTTAGGCTCCTGCGTTAGGAGTGCAGCAAGTGATTTCCACCCTCTGATTTCCATGCCTGGGTTTGCTCAGTGCACAGTTCTCGAGCACCCTGCAATCTGTGAGCAAGTGCTTCCGGCCCAGAGCGTGGGCTCTGTGACCCCCAACCCTCCTGTGCAGGTACTGACAAGAGGCAGAAGGAAATGAGAGCAAGAGGGAGTCAGAAGGGGAACCCCAGCAGTGACAGGGCTGGGGAATTGTCTGTGTGTGTGTGTGTGTTGGGGTGTGTGTGTGGGGTGGGGGGAGGGCGTCCTGCCATCCCCAAGCTCAGGGCAGCTACTTAAGGCTTGCTTTCTTCTCAGTGGAGACGCCGTGCAAGACAGATGGACTTCATGTTCTGTGACACCAATATCCGAAATTCCCTGGCCAGCTGTAACAATCATGTCCTTTCAGATTTTAACCACATCTGTCACCAGGGGAACCCCAATCACATTACAGCGCGTTTCCATTGGAGTGTCTGTCTGTTTAGGTTTATGCTAGGATACAATCATCTTAGGGGCATGCTGACTGGTTAATTTTTTTTTAATCTATGAAGATCGGACACAATTCCTTTCACTGTGGTGCCTCATGTGTCTCATTACTTCATTAATTTTATTGACCTGTGCAATTAATGTATTGAAGAAGGTGAACTCCAAATGTACTTTATCCTTCACACATGAGCAGAAACAATGCCTTCTGATGCGTATGTATTTGGTATGGAATGTTTCTTGCAAATTCTGTTCATCAATAAAAGAATCTAGAAGGGTTTTGAATATACGGCTTTATATGTTTGGGTGTTACCAGGAATTGAGAACTAAAGGAGACGGAACTGCCGAAGTTTCTCACAGAAGAAGGATCAATGGGCGGTGAGTCCATGGATTTCCAGACACAGGAATCACGCAGACGAATGCATTCGTTCTCCCTGTGCTTCCTCCTGGGATTTGCCGGCTGTGCCTACCTGTTCCATGGCACCTTCCCCTGCCCATCTCATTCTGCCCACAGAAAACCCCAGCACTTCCTTCTATCGTGTCTGCACAGCTCATGATTGGGTAATAAAGGCGTTACTCGTATTGAGTATGTGAACAGAGCAAACACCGATCTATAATTTTAAGTTCTTGTTTCTTACATGCTCGATTTGCTCGAGCGGGCCCAGTAACGTCTCCATTGGAGACTTTGTTGTTACTGTGTCTGGCATATCGAATACTCTCGGTAGCTTGCTATCGCTCCAGTTACATGCCACTGTGCGTGTGCTTTATCCAAGAGCTCCTGAGCCAGCTGGCAACTCAACACTTTCACTGGACATACTCAAATGACCTTGAGTCTTGGACTGTTCTGCCACTTTTAGAAAGCAGTGCACTGAAATAAGTGTTGGATGCGTCGGCTGCAATGGCAGCCTGCACTAGAGTTTATTCCCCAGGGGTTTCACAAGAGGCAACAAAATAAGCCATGGGGACACACATGCGCACATAGACATTCACTCACTTGCACGCTCACACACATACCCCCACTACACTGCTGGTCACATATGCATGAGAACAGAGGTCTCTGGGCACAGCATGGAGTCCCAAGCCCTGTGGGAGGAACTGCAGGGTGAGAGGTGTCCCCACAAGAGAGTACGACAGCCTGGGGCACCCCACATTGTGGATGCGGGGCTGGGAGCACTCAGAGAAGTCCGTTGGACTTGGGGGGGGACCTTCCAGCCCTCCTCAGGAAACCGTGGAACTGCACCCAGGACCCCGCTGTTCTGCACGGCGTGGGAACTGGTCCTCACCAGCCAGTGGAAGTGGAATATTATTATTATTATTTGAGTCACTGTGAGATACACAGTTACAAAGCTGTTCATGATTGTGTTTCAGTCAAACAGTGATCCAACATCCCACCTTCCACCAGTGTCCATTTCTCACCACCAATGACCCCAGTTTCCCTTCCACCACCCCCGCCCCAGCCTGCCTCTATGACAGGCACTTTCCCTCTCTCTCTCTCTCTCTCTCTCTCTCTCTCTCTCTTCTTCCCTCTTTCTCCTTCTTTCTCTTTTCCTCTCCCTCCCTCACTCTCTCCCTCTCCTTCCCTCTTCCCCTCTCTCTCTACCTGCCTCCCTCCTTCTCTCCCTCTCTCTCCCTCTCTCTATCTCCCTCCCTCTCGTTCACTGTCTCTCTCCCTCTCCCCCTACACCCCCTCTCCCGACTGCCTTTGCACTGAGTGGGAGACCCACAGTCCTTGGGGATTTTATTGTGGGTTCTGTGGTTGACACTCGGACCTCATCCATGAAAGGCCTGGCCATGTCCCAGTCCTCTATATTTTAAAGTGGAATAAAACAACAACAACCCTCTAGGGGCCTGGGGATGTCTCAGAAGCCATCTAAGTGGGAGACCCCCGGTTGGATGTCCAGTGCACCCCACGCCCTGAGCACGACGCTGGTGGCACAGCTGTCCGAGGTTTGGGACCACACTATGGGGTGTGACCCAACCCTAGCGATACTCACAGGCTGGAGCACAGGCTTGGCATGTGGGACCCCAACCTCAATCCCAGCATCACATGAGGTCTCAGCACAGGTGGATGCGGCCCCCCTAAAATAGCACAACCTCCAGCGAGTCCATCAGCAAAGGTGAGCGTGGGGTGGGGGAGGAAGCAGGCCTACAGGAGAACAACTGTGGGGTGGCTACAAAGTCTTCACAAAGCCTGGCAGACGGGGATACATTGTATTTTTAAGGGTTTCCAAAGTCTCCACTTTATTCACTTCTGGGTTTCATAATGATTGAAAACATTGTTCTTAATATGCAATGAATAAATAACCATGTTTAGAAAGCAGTGGGTAGACATCTCATGATATAAAAATATCTAGAAAACAGCTGGTTGCTGCTTTATTTTTCCCAGAGCATAAAAAAACAATCTTTAAATCTTCTGGGTTTCTTACAGCGACCAAATATTTAACTTTCAAAGCGATTCCTCAGCCCGGGCGTTGAATTGTTCTTGGGAATGTGGGATGCCTCTTGAAGCGGCTTCTGGACTCGTGTTTGCTCTTAGGGGGTGGGGGATGGGTTGGGTCACACCTGGCAGTGCTTGCTCCTGGCTCTGCACTCAGGGTAGCTCCTGGTGGTCTTGGGGGAACCACATGAGTGTTAGGGGTTGAACAGGAATCAGTCGCATACAAGATAAGCACCGCAGACCTGTGCTCTCTCTCTCGGGTTTCCTGGGCTCATGTTTCCCGAGAAGACAGGAACAGGTTCTGAGGGTTCAGATATGAGTGACAGGCCAAGCCTTGTCTGTCAGCCGAGCTCAGATGGGCAGCTGTGGGTCTTGGTGCAGATGGTACTTGGGACCTGCATCCGTGCCAAGCCAGGTAGGATGACAGCGGTCTTATCCATCTCCCAGGAAGTCGCAGGGTTCCCTTCAGACACTCCTAGATTCCAAAGCTCAAGACTCAAATACGTCAGGTTTTTATCCAAATAAAAGAAATCCCCCCCCAAAAAAGCATTTAATGTTCACTCAGAACTGTTCTCATGGATTCAGGGCCCACCCACCCCCGAGTCCGTCTTCTGGCACTGAGTGGGTGGACAGCTCTGGGCACGGCTTCGCACCAACCGCTCTGAGGAGAGGAGCTGGGAGGAGGGGGATCAGCTATTTTAAGTCTGCCTGTGTTTAGATCCTGTTTGGGGAGATTCTCTTCACGTAGTGACATTTGAAAACGATCCCAGAGAGTAACAGGCCATGCGGATTGTTTCTTAAGGAAATACGGATATTTTATTGCAGTGGAATCCACAAATCGGGGTGATCTTCCCTAAGCAAACTGCCCAAAGCAAGTCTGAGTCCAGGTCTCCTCCCTTGCCCCTCTCTCTCCCCCAGTCCTGAGGAGGAAGTTCTTTCTGCCCCCCCCCCCCCCCCCATCATGTCTCTTCCCACTGGGCTCGTCCCCTCACAGAGCTGGCTTCTTCTCCTGACCTCTGTGGGAGCTGACGGGATGAAGAAGAAATGAATGAATGCTGAGTTCTGCTGTCAGTGCTCAGAAAATAAAATATTTATGCATAGGCTATTTTAATTCTGTCAGTGGAAGGCTAATTCCGATCACAAAATTTTCCTTTAAGCTTGCAATATGAATGGGGTAAACCTTACTCGTGTGTGTGTGTGTGTGTGTGTGTGTGTGTGTGTGTGTGGTGTGGAGCACACCTGGCAATGCTCAGGGGTTACTTCTGTTTCTGCACACAGGAACTACTCTAGGCAGTGTCCGAGGGACTAGCTGGGATGCCCAGGATCAAACCCAAGTCAGTTGTGTGCAAGCGAGCACCCTCCCCAGCCTACTATCTCTCTAGCCCTACTCTGTTCCATTGTTTTTTTTTTTTTGCCACAACAAAATATGTTCAGTTGGAGACAAAATAGCTTGTGTGGGATCAAGACTGAGATAGGAGAGGGCTGCTTACACTCCAGGAACCAGCAGCCTCTCTCAGACTGCAAGAAGCGGTAGGGCTCCTGATAACTGGCTTCCAGAGCCAGGCGGGAGACAGCCACAGGGAGGAACTGGACCATCCTACTTGAAAATACACCAGCTATTCCAAACTGCCCCAACAGCTCCTTCTGTTGTCTTTATGAACCAGTTCTGAGGTCTGACAGTGAAATTGTTGCTCTTAAATAAGGTAAATGTGCTTTTTAAATCATACCATGTTTAGAGGATGAAGTGTGTGTGCACTGAAGCTCTGATTCTGGGGATTTTCTCTCATCAATGACAAGATTTCAAACCAGATTCCTGCTACCACTTACTTTTCATCACTAAGGGAGTCAGTTGGAGTAATATATTTTTTAAAATTTTTATTAGTGAAACACCACGAGGTACAGTTGTAGACTTACAAATTTTTGTGCTTGGGTTTCAATTATACAATGATCAAGTACCCATCCCTCCACCAGTGCCCATTTTCCACCACCACTGATCCCAGTATCCATCCCACCCTGCTTCTGTGCCAGGGCATTCCCTTTTGTTCTCTCTCTCCTTTTGGGTGCTGTGGTTTGCAAAAAAAGGTATGAAGTGGCAATCATGTGCGGTCTATAGTCTACTTACCGCATGCATCTTCCATCCTGGGAGGATGCTCAGTTGGAGTAATATTTAAGAACAATAGTCTGGAGTTTTGAGTACCCCAGGTTGAAGCTGTGTGTCTTGGGCAAATTGCTTCTTTCTATGTCAAATTCTGTGCTGGATATTATTATTGATCTATTATGTAGATTATCTATTATGTAGTCTCCTGCCCCCTCGCCTGGCTGTCCTCATCGGGGCCCCTTGGAGGGGGGCGGGTTGAGTCTCCCTCTCCCCCCTCCCGCCCCGAGCAGAGCTCCAGCAGCTGAGGACCTCCAGAGCCAGCCATGGCCATGCTGGGACCACTCTCCACACGACCGGAAGGGCCTCATGCATGAAAGAACTGGCAGAGGAACCCAGGCATGTAGGTCCTGGGGCTGAGATCTCCAAGCCTGCTCAGATTGGGACTGGGCCTTCTCCACCCAGACCCCCATCTTCCAGTAGGTAGGCGTCACACCCACCAGCTGCTGCCAGCGCCAGGTTGGTCTCATCAATGGCCAAGATGCAGAGACTATAAAACCCAGCTCCCGGAAGCGCGCAGCCACATTTGCGGCCACGCCACATCTTATTTTTTTCCTTTGGAGAACCTGACAGGCTACCAAAAGTATCCTGTCCGTACGGCAGTCTGGCAAACTTCCCGTATTGTACTCAATATGCCAAATACCAGTAACAATGATGGGTCTCATTCTCCTAATACTGAAAGAGCATGGAAATGGCTCTTTTAAAATCTCAGGGCTAGGAAGGAGGAGACATTACTGGTGCCTGCTCGTGGAAATCGACGAACAACAGGATGATTGTGATCGTGATTATGTATTTATGTATTTTTTATTAAAAACGAGAGTTGTTATATTAAATGGGATTGTCACTGATGCAATTAGAATGGCCTGTAGTACAGCTGTGCCTTGTTTCAATCACTACTAGCATTCTTATCACCATTAGTGTTGCCATCAGTTATTCACCATGTTGTTCTTCAGTTATTTGAAAGCTGCCTGTGCCCTGAGTGTCGGTTCGAGCAGCACAGAGGTGACCTCTGTGGCCTTGACTCTTTCCCGATTCCCAGGATGCTCCTCTCACTGTTGGGGGTGCCTGGAGGTCCAGTACCCCCAAAAGTAAAATCTCTCCATGCTCCCATGCACAACAGCGGTTAAGGGGCTCCATCCTGGTGAACATGAGAACAACTGGGTTCACCGGAGCTCTTAAATATTGACTCTAATTCAAAGTTACATGATCAGTAAGAATAAAACCAAAGTGATAGTAAATCAGTAAGGAGAAGAGTCTGTCATTTCCACATACTGGCCATTACTTTAAAAGTCTTTACACATTTATTTTTTTAAATGCTGTTAAGTCCAAATATATGACTTAATAAATTATTTCAAGTAACCCAATTTTTGTGTGTGATAAACCCTGAAGGCTCTAGCTCTCCCTTGTTGCTGACAAAACTAGATAATTGGCTTCATTGAAAATAAATGCATAAATTATACTGAGGAGGATCACATAGCAAAACATCTTATTACACTGATTCTAGAGGTACCTCCTATGGTTCAATCCCACTGACCAACAGAAGCAACAATGAACAAGTGGGACAACCTCAAACTAAAAAGCTCCTTCACTGCAGAACAATAAGCAGAATAAAATGACACCCCATAAAATAGGAGACAATATTTTCCCATGATGCATCTGACAACAGATGACTCTCTGTGATATAAATACTAGTAAAATTGGAAAAGTAAAAAAGATCAAGTCCATCAAAAATGGAAAGATGAACAGAAACTTTCTTAAAGAAGGCATACAGAGAGCTGAGAGGTATAGTGCAAACACTCTGCATCACTTACCATCATAGAGATGCAAAACAAAACAACAGAGATATCATCTCCCATGAGTGAAACTGGCACACTTCCAAGAAACAAAACCAACCAGTGTTGGAAAGGATATGAAGAAAAAGAGCCCCTATCCACTACTGGTGGGAATTTCAACTGGCATAACCCCTTTAGAAATCAGTATGAACACTTAAGGAAATAATAAAAGCTGAACTCCCATATGACCCAGCAATTCCCCTCCTTGGCATCTCCCGCCAGGACCCAAAAGCTCGACTCAGAAAAAGACATCTGTTTGCCCATATTCATTGCAGCACTATTAACAATAGCTGAAACCTGGAAATAACTCAAGTGCCCAAAATAGATGACTGGATAAAGGAACCATGGTATACATACACACAGCACAATACTTCTTGTCTACAAGAAAAGAGAAAGATGTTGTACTTTGCTGTGGATGGAACTGGAGAGCATCACACTGAGTGAAGTCAGTCAGAAGGAGAAGGGCAGATAGAGTTAGCTCCTTCATACGTGGGTTTTAAAGAGACCTAGGAAGGAAATTGCAAATGCTCCAAGACAACAGAATCCGAGAACTGGTCTGCAGAACTGAGCTTACTGTGTGTGTGTGTGTGGGGGGGGGATGAGTAAGGGGGAGAGGAGGCCGGGGGAGGGGAGGACTGGGGCCAGGTAGGAGGAGGAAAGAGGACAATCTGATGGACAATGTGATGTTGGAATATTATACTCATAAAATCCTATCAGTGTGATTATTGTAAATCATGGAGCTTAAAATTGAAAAGGAAAAATATATATTTCTTTTTTTTTTTAATCAAACCCGGTGATGCTCAGGCGTTCCTCCTGGCTCTGCATTTAGGAATTACTCTTGGCGGTTCTTGGGGGACCATATGGGGTCATGAGGATCGAACCCAGGGGGCCGCATGCAAGGCAAATGTCCTCCCCTCTGTACAATCACTCCAGCCGGAAGAAAATATATTTCTAAAGGAAAATTTCACTCAATGATCCTCTCTGATTAGCAGTGACCATGCCCAGGGGCTAATTCTAAGACTGTTCAGGAACATTTGTGGGTGTTCTGGAACCTTCCCCTTCACTAACCAGGAACTAGAGTTGGTGGGAGCAAAAGACTTGGCCCCCACCAAGTTTGGAACAATTCCCAAGGGCAAAGCAGAGAGATGTAATATTCTGGGGGTGAGTTCTGTAGAGTCATTCTGCTGTCAACATCTGCCCACCCCAGGTTACTTTCTGGACCACCTCTGACTACTCAGGGTGTGGCCTTTCCCTAATATGTCTTCTACCTGCGTCAAGTCCACTGAGCTAGACTTTCCCACTGGAGATTAGATTAGGCAGTTTTATGACAAAGGTTCTACCTAAGACTTATCTAAGGTTGTTGAATATCTTAGACAAGCATGACAGCTTTGGTTTTGCAGCGTGAGAATGTGTAATTAGGAAAGAAGACGTTAGCTTGGTACATCGTGGATTCTGAGAACTGCTGCTACTCAGCCCTCCTTCCTGCGGAAAGCATCGATCCTTCCGTATAGATTGAAATCAAATCCATATCTGACCACAAGAGACCAGAGTGGTCATTGTATTTTTAATCATCTTTCATTTTTCTCTTTTGCCTAACAGACTTTTTTGAAAAGATCAACAAAGAGAAATAGA
The DNA here is from genome assembly GCF_029834395.1 of Sorex fumeus. Taxonomy (NCBI): domain Eukaryota; kingdom Metazoa; phylum Chordata; class Mammalia; order Eulipotyphla; family Soricidae; genus Sorex; species Sorex fumeus. Next base: position 21,829,689 of record NW_026606065.1, on the reverse strand, counting down.
ATAATTAATGACCAGTCAATTCCAACCGTGCAACGTGTAACTCTCAGGAAACTCATTGTGACAATGGAAATGAAACAAAACATTACATTAGAAAAGGTCAAGGATAATTAATTGCATGTAAATACCTTCTAAATAACCAAAAAGGGAGGGGGGGGGACTGTTGAGTTTTTTCAGGCAGCGGTAGAGTTGAGTCCCAGATAGGGAAATCTCACTTGGGCACTTGGAATAAAAACCCTGTGAACCCGCTGAAAATGTGAGTTCCAAGAAGTGAAGAATGGGGAAAAAAAGAACCCTTTCGGCTCTGAAAGTGTGTGTTAACATTTTTGTAAATCTGCCAAGAGTCTCAATACAACTGCCAAAATTTTGATGTTCAGAAAACCACAGCGGAATTGCGAACATACGTGCTGCGTAAATGACCATTCACAGCTGAACGCGGCTGCCTCTGTGTGGCCGCTCTCCCGGGCTGGCGAATAGGTCAAGCACGGTGCTGGCTTTGTGCTGGGAAAAACTCTCCCCATTACCATAGTAACCCCTCCGTGTTGGCGGAAGCTGATGTCATTCAAGGTATTATCCGTTCTTCTGAATTGATCCTCAGAGTGCTAATAAGTCTCAGGGAGATACAAAAAGAGCTAAGTTCACATTCTGGTTAAACATTACTTAACCCTTTCACCCCACAGGGTCCAGAGATGCCTGCTAAGCTTTGCCTAGGAGAGCCTGCAATGCCATTCGTACTTGGGAAGATTCTATAGCCCCGAGCCTCGGTGAAATGACGCTTCTTCTGCTCAGAGGCATTCTATCACGAGAGGCATAAGTCACAGAAATTCACTCGTGCAAAGTTCCGGACTACAGTCTGAGAAGCCATTAATTTTGGATGACAATGAAGACTCTTTCCCAGGTTTGGAGATAACCAGCTCCACACTATGCCCACAGGAAGTAGAGAGGCAGCCCCATGCCTCACACCAGTCTTAAGGGATTGGTCTCACTGCCTGTGGCTTCATGGAAACTCAGTTTTCCTCCAGGAAGCCCCGTCTCCCAATACAGCCACACTGGAGGGTGGCAGCCTTAGTGCGTGGTCTTGAGATGCGGAGACAACGCAGCCCCGGCTCCTCTCTCTCTTAGGACACATCCTAAACATTTCTAGCAAGTGTCTGAGTTTTATTATTTTATTAAAACAGAGAGGTAAGAGCTGGCTCCTAAAGACTAAGGTTATCTCGCTTCTGAACATGAAGACCAAGCTGGTATCACCGTGAACTTTTCTATGAATCCACATGGTGTGTTTGCATGTACACATACGTTGCGCTGGAAATATTGAACTTCATTGGAACTGAAGGGTAGCATTCAAAGCTGCTTAATTATGCATCACTTTCTCCATTCTCCAATTTTGTCTTTTTTTTTTTCAGTTTTATACTTGGATGTGTTCTTGTGTGACATCTGCTCATTGTAATATCCACAGAGGCGAAGGTGAGGCTCACTCTCTGCTCAGAGCAGGCACAGAAGATGCCTTCCCACCAGCATCTTCCTGGACACTCAGCATGGTGGATGGGTCAGAATGTGGACCCACTTCAAACTACGGGACTTGCCAGGTCACCAATCCAGTCAGTCAGTAAAAGTTCACGAATTGGTCAAGACACATTGACTTTCTAGGCAGGGAAAGAGAACCTGGAGGGAAGGTAGGCTGTACTTAAACAAGATTTTCTGGAATAGCAAGCCTATGAGTAACCCACTTTAACCACGGAGATAAAAACAGGACCCAAACTAGAGCACGGCAATGGGTCTACCCCTTGAAGAGTGACCAAAAAGCAGTGAGGTCACTAAGCTCCATTCGGATTTCAGAGTAAAGCATGTGACTAATACCACAAGGGTCATTTCTTTGCAAGTGAGTTCATAACAGTTCTTAATGTTTATGCTTCCATGAGAGAGTTAAAAACAGAAAGCTAAAGTCATAGAACTGCAAGGAAAATGAACAGATTTAAAATTACAGATCTCAATGCACCTTTCTCAGTCATTTGTAGATTAAGTAGAAAGAAAATCAGTAGGAATAGAATATACAATATCACAATATATACTCAATGCAGCAAATTGATTCATGTCACTGTCACTGTCCTCCCGTTGTTCATCGATTTGCTCGAGTGGGCCCAGTACATCTCCATTGGAGACTTTGTTACTGTGTTTAGCATATCAAATACGTCACGGGTAGCTTTGCAGGCTTTGCTGTGCGGCGAGATACTCTCGGTAGCTTGCCAGGCTCTCTGAGAGGGGCGGAGGAATCGAACTTGGGTCGGTCATGTTGGCTGCATGCAAGGCAAACGCCCTACCAAAACTTCAGTCAACAATAGTTAAATTCTTTTTATTTTATTTTTTTTGGACTCCAGCAGTGCAAAGGAGATCTCAACCCAGCCCAGCAATTCTTATTCTTGTCTAACTGGGTTGATGTGAAGGCCAGAGTAAGTGGCAATGTGAGTAACCTTTCTGCTCAAAATCACAAGAAATATTACCAAGATTCATCATAATCTAGGAAAAAGATAATCTTTTGCCTTATAAAATATGTCCTGAATGAAAACTATTTTAAGTCATGGGTTAATATTAGATGACACCAGGAAAAATCCTAACAGAGGTAGAAATCAAGATCATCTTAAACAAGCTGGGCATCAATGATGTAACTTAGAATCAGTATTTTTTTTTAATTTTATTGAATCATCGTGAGATAGTTACAAGTTTTCATGTTTGGGTTACAATCACACAATGATCAAACAACCATCCCTCCACCAGTGCACATTCCCCACCACCAATATTCCCAGTATACCCTCCCCCTGCCTCCATGGCATACATTATTCCCCATAATCTCTCTCTACTTTTGGGCATTATGGTTTGCAATACAGACTCTTGAGAGGTCATCATGTTTGGTCCTTTATCTTCTTTCGGCACACATCTCCCATCCTGACCAATTCCTCCAGTCATCATTTTCTTAGTGATCTCTTCTCTATTCCATCTGCCTTTTCCCCTTTGCTCATGAGGCAGGCTTCCAGCTATGGAGCAATCTACCTGTACCGTGTACATGGAACATAGCACTGTCCTCCCGTTGTTCATAGAGTTGCTTGAGCAGGTGCAGTAACGTCTCCATTGTGAGACTTGTTGTTACTGTGTTTGGCATATTGAATATGTCACGGGTAGCTTGCCAGGTTTTGCCATGCGGGCAAGATACTCTTGGTAGCTTGCCAGGCTCTTTGAGAGGGGTGGGGGAATTGAATCCAGCTGGGTCGGCCAGCTGCGCACAAGGAAAACGCCCTACCGCTGTGCTATCGCTCTAGTACATGGGACAGAACTGGAGCGATAGCACAGCGGGTAGGGCATTTGCCTTGCGCACAGCCAGCCCGGCCGAGCCGGGTTCGATTCCTCCGCCCCTCTTGGAGAACCTGGCAAGCTACCGAGAGTATTCAATATGCCAAACACAGTAACAAGAAGTCTCACAATGGAGACGTTACTGGGCCCGCTTGAGCAAATCGATGAATAACTGAATGAAAACAAGAACACAATGTACCAAAAATATGTGAAATACCTCTAAAGCATATTTAAAGGAAACTTAAAGTATTGATTGTCTATGTTAGAAAAGCAAAATTGTTTTAGAGCAATGATAAAAGTTCCATATTATAGAACTAAAAAATCAAACCAAAGGTAAGAAAAAGAAATAAAATGGTAATGTCTAGAATTGGAAATCAATAAAACAGAAAATAAAGGAGAAAACCGATAAACAAAAAGCTCTTTCTTAGAAAAGCTCAATAAAATTGACAAAAGTCTAGCTTAATAGCCCAGGAAAACAAGACAAAATGAGGAATTACCATGCTAGGAATGAGGAGAGTAATATCTTCACAGATTTTTCGGAAGAAGAAGAAGGGGAAGAAGAAGAAGAAGTTATAAACCATTTTATGGCAATCAATTGAAAAATAGAGAAGAAATGGACAGAGTCAGCGACACGGGAAAACACTCTCAAGAAGACAAAGGTCATCTGAGCATCACTGACTATTTTTTAAGGAAACAGAATTTGTACCGAAATCCTTCCACAAATGAAAAGTAAAGCCCCAGGGGCTCATGGGCGTGTCCTACCAAACACGTAGGAAAATAATACTGACTCCAGGCGAGCATCCAATATTCATAAGGGGATCATTTCTAACTCATTCCATGAAGGGAAAATGAACTTGATAACAAAACCTGATAAACGCATTACAAGAAATGGAAACTAGAGACTTTCTCTCTCAAGATTGTAGATATGGCATGTCCTTCCATCTCAGAAGGGAGCATAACACGCCATAATCATGTTGCCGGGCCCTGTTCTAGGCTGTTCCATTAGAAGTGCCTGAGAGAGGGGCAGGTGAGACCCGTCCCTGCCCCAAGGACCCAGTCTGGCAGCCCAAAACATCCAAAAATCAACCACCGCCGTGCTCACGACAGCTGTCCACATGCTCAGGCCGAGCCTCACCCATGAGTGAACTTATTCCTGGCCCGACACTTCATACCATACATCCTACCCATACTCCAAGAGTACCACACCATATCTTATGGGGTTGAAAGTAGGAAGCAACCAATCTTAGAAATATTTTTTCACAGATATTTGTAAGTACACAAGGCTCAACCTTTAACAACATGTTAAGTGATCTCTTATAGAAGGTCTTAATGGTCCTGTTGAAATAGAACAATCTTCATACCCTTTTCTCTAAGGACACTCTTTTGTAGCATTTTCAGAGGTTTTTCACAACAAACAATACAAAATAAATTATTCAGGTTCTGCTTTGGGGTAGAGGTTGGGGAGGGAAACTCCCGAAATATGATGGTGGGAAGGTGTCATGGTGGTGGGATTGGTGTTTGAATACTAAATATAATCAAATATTGTGAACTACTTTATAAGATAAAAAAAATTTAAGACTATAAATATGACAATTCTAACCAAATTTTAGCAATTCAAGTGCAATATATTTACAAATATATTAAATAGGGAGTAAAACATGGATAATAAGAACTTATACTGGAGATAAAGGTTGCTTTAACATTCAAAAATGGATTTCTTTAATTCACCATTATTAATATATTGGGGGACCCTCTGTGGTTGTCAGTATTGTTCCTGGTTGTCCTTGGGAGGTTGTGTGTGGTGCTGCGGATTGAATCAGAGTCAGGTATGTGCAGTCAAGGGCCTTCCCTCCCTTCCCTTCCCTTCTCTCGGACACAAGCTTCAGCTCATTGCCCTTTGGGGCGGGGACTGAACCCAGAACTCCCCCAGGCAAAGCACAAGTTCATATTCATACATTTAGTAAGTTCAGAAAAGATAACTTTATGCCCCAAAACAGTACATTTATTGCATACATCCAAACCCAACGTCTAGTTATAATTTAAAAATAACTTTTACAAGCAATCCGTAGTGTAAACAATGAAGGTTCAATAGTTCCCTAAAAATCAATTAGACATCGATAGCACAGTCAATGTTTAATTGTTGAGATGTGTTTCTCTCTGTCAAGAATTAGGTCTTGAGTCGTGCTTCTATTTCTTAAAAGACAAACAAAGAAAAGCAATCAAACATATGGCTGAGCACAGGAAATGAGATTTTCCCACACCCGTGGGAATGGCCCGGCCAGGCCAAGTCTGCAGAGATGGCGTCCACATCTGTAAGGTGAGAGAAGCTGTCCACGTGGAGTGAAGCTGGTGACCACTGCCAGGCCAGGCCCCAGCTTGCTCACTCAAAGCCTGATGGACGCTGACACTTTAGTGTACCTTTACCTCTTCACAGAGACAGAAACCCAGCACTCTGATGGGAGAGGCCAAGTGTGAGGACAAAACTGACGCCATGACAGGCCTCAGCTAACATTAAGTTTTGACTAGGCCTAAGTCTCTGTTTTCTAGAAACTGAACTTGCAATTTCTGGTGACTCTCAGTTAAGTAAACTACCCAAAGAAGGAACTGCTAGATCATCTGACTTGTCATGAGGGGCCACAATATCCATTTTTTGGAACAACCAGAAACTGACTGTTATCAAATGTTGACTAATCTCTGACAGCTGTTGCTTGATCATTGTTATCCTAGTTTTTTCTCAGTCTTCAACCCTATATAAACTGCTTGTGACTTGGAGTCGGGGTCTTTGTCAAAACTCCGCTGTGTTGGATGAGACTTGGGCCCTAGATCGAGCCAGCAATAAAGTGCCTTGCTTTTGCATTATCATGAGTGTACCTGGTCTCTCCTCAATTGTGGATTTGAAACTCAGGCACAACACAAGCACAGACGCTCACCTTGAGAAATAAAAGTGGGAAGAGGGTTGAGGCTGAGGGTGGGGTTGGGGGTCTCGGTGAGGAGGCACCTGGTGAGACATTCTCAGAGGGCACAGATACACCGGCCGGCCGCCTGTGGGGCAGAGGGATGAGCCGGAGCCCCAGGAGGAGCATGTGGTCACACCTGTGTTCACAAAGTAGGGTAGAAGTGAAGTGCGCACTGGGAAAGGGGGCGCAGTCTTCTGGGATCTTACCGGGTGGTCTGCTGGTTATTCCCCTGAGCCCTGTGTGGGAGAAGGACAAGGACCTCTCAGCTTCAGTGTGTGGGTGACTCAAGAGAGTCAGAGCCAGGGTCAGAGGCGGGAAGCAGGTCCTTCTGCCACAGGTCAGGTGAGTCATGATTGCAGCCAGCACTTCATTAAAGCCCAAGAGTCCCCCAGTGCATGTGGACGCCAAGCAGGGAAGTCCGGGGCTGGTCCTCGGGCACCGGCTGTAGAGTGACTGCCCGAGATGGGCCAGACCAAGGGGGACGTCAAGTCCCCTCAAATGAACCAGGAGCTGGGAGCAGCTTGGCACCCCCTGCCCCCAATCACACTGCCCGGACTCACGGGGGCAGTGCTCTCTCCCTCAGAAATCTCATGGCAGACTCTCAGGCACCTTCCCTCAGTCTCAAAGGGCAGATACCGTCTCACAGGGTGAAACACAAAGACCTCCTATTCCACACACGGCAGCCCTGATGCGCTCACATGACTATGTGACCCTCACACAGACAAACACACACAACCATGCATGCACATGCACACACACATACACAGACACTCACATGCACACACATGCACACACATATACACATATGCATACTCATACATGCACACACAGACATGCACACACATGCACACACATTCACAAGCACACACACATGCACACGCACAAACACACACAGAGATGCACAAGCACATACATGCACACACACGCAAGCACACATACATGCACATACATTCGCCCTTCACACACACACACACACACACACACACACACACACACTGGCTGAATTCAAGGAGTGTGTGTTCGTGTGGAATTCAAGTCCTCCAATAGGACTTCACAGGGAAGTAAGAGCCGTCTAGGGGAGCAGGACCCGGTCAGTTGCCCTCCCCAGCCTCAGCTCCCTACCTGCTCCTCCCCGCTGACAGTTGGGACACTTCACAAGGACCCGCATGGCTGAGGTCTGGGAGTCTGACATCACTGAGCATTTACACTTGCCATTGTGTGAGAGAAAACATTGATTTTTGTTATAGACTTGAACAAAGATAAGAAAGGCCCTAACCACGCCACCCACAGATACCATTATTCACGGTTTATTACATACGTGTCTTTTCTCCATACATAGAGCATATCTGTGACTCAATGATACCGCACTGGTTGGCCCTAGCTTCTTCCCGAACAACATAGCCGGGCGCCTTCTCTGCCACGACATCTCCTCATCAAGCTCCCGGGACGAGGGCGGCACAGAAACCTGTGATTGGCAATCAAACTGGCAGTTGGGGTCAGGGCACATTCCAAGTGGAGCCTGACTTGGGCTGGGACCCCTCCAGGGGAGAGCGGGGAGCTGGGCCCTGGCCTGTGCCTGGCCTGGGGGTGCTGTTTCCTCTCCGCCCTGCTCTGCTCTGCCTCCCACTAACTGAGTTCCCTCTTGCCGCCCTCTGGCTGTCTCGCGGGATGTCCTTCTGTGCCCGTAGCGACCTGGTGGGCAAACCCCCAGGGATTTTCCTAATGGAACGGACACCCATGGCACTTTGTGGGTACATCGGACAGAATGACTGGGAGATGGGAATGGGTGGGGCTCGCCAAGCGCCTCTGCTTGAGGAATCGCCCAAAGATCCTGCTTCCGGGCTTTGCTTCCTGGCGGTTCTTGTCCCTGCTGCCTCTCCGGCTCTCAACCGACAAGTTCAATCACTTTTCTGCCCTTTCCAGAGCAAAATTGAGTTTCTTCCCTTTCTGTTCACAGAATCAGCGCTGACAGCCCAGCCCCGTGTGAGCTGCACCTTCCTGCTCACTGCTGGCATGGACAGATAATCAGAAGCCCTTACATTTATTTTCACTGTGTGTTTAGGTGCGGGACTGTCAGCTGCCCACCAACATCATCTCTCTAATGCAGTGTCCTGTGCTTCCACCTCTCGGCGATATGAACAGCTCTATCAGAAATGTCATAAGGATTCGAACAACATTGGGCTATTCTCTTTCTGGCTGCTCGGAGTCCCTAGAGAGCGTCTGGACATGTTTGACAGTGCTCATGCAGGGGTAGGGTACTTGCCTTAAATGCAACTGACGTGGGCCAGATCAGCCACATACAAGGCCAGCGACTTCCCCTCACCTCACCTCTCTGGCACGGTAACCGATGATTTCTTTTAGCGTGATTGAAACATGTCCCCATTTGGTAGAAATAGAAATTTTTTCTTTTTCAAATTATTTTTTTTCCCTTTTCTTCCTCTTTTGGCTCATTATTTGTTTAATTACTCTTCTAGTAGTTTCAAGAGCTTTCTGCATATTCAGAATCCTCACAAGCTCTTGGCCCACGATTCTGTGTCGTATGTGTCTTGCCCGGGCACAAGAGTTGAAATGGAGTGTGGTCGCTCTGCCGATGGTTTCTCGCCTTTCTGCCGTGGTCGGTGGCCTTTAAGATGACCTCATGTGTCATGCTTTCTGAGCCTTCATAGTACACCCCTGCCGCGGAGTGCCAGCAGACCCCATTACTGGCTTCTGATGAGCAGATGAAAACAAGAGATAAATGTTATTTCCAAGGTATTCTATTTTTCCTACTCTCTCTCCCTCCCTCCCTTCCTCCCTCTCTCTCCCTCTCTCTTCCTCTCTCTTTCCCTCTCTTCCTCTCTCTCCCTCTCTTTTTCCCTCTCTCTCCCTCCCTCTCCCTCCCTTCTTCCCCCCTCCTTTCCTTCCTCTCCCCACCTCTCTTCCTCCCTTTCTCTCCCTCCCTTCCTCTTTCCCTTTCCCTCTCTCCCTCTCTCCATACCTCCCTTCCTCCCTCTCTCTCTCCCTGCCCCCTAACTCCCCCACACCCCCAGAATCTCTGTGCAGAGGCCCTTGTGAATGGACTATGAAGTCATCCCTGCTTTCCCTACCCGTCAGAGATGTCAGACCTGCCCCCACTCCCCCCTTGAGTGCAGTCCCCCAGAGCAGGGAGGGGGATGCCAGGCCAAGTCACTTGCATTTCCTGACCCACAGAAATGAATGCATTTGTTGTTTTTAATCTAGTAGATTCGGAAGCAATTTGTGACCTATCCGTGCTAAGTAGAACAGCAATGGTCTGAAGAAATCCTCAGGTCTAGCATTATATCAAAGTCGCCCACAGTTTATACTGCTTCTGCTTCTGCCGGTTCACCTTCATTTGTAAATGTTGTCCTAGAATGTTTTCTTTCATTGTTTTGTTTTTTTTTGGGGGGGGATGCATAAGAAAAATCACATTTAAACAATATGTATCTGCTCTTCCTGCAAAATGAGGCTTTTTGCATCCATCAGATGAGAAATGGTGTGAGTACTTTAAAACATGAGGGGTTTTTTGGGGTTTTTTTTTGCATCCTTTATTGTGGCTATATGGAATGAAAGAATATTTTAATGTAAATGTTCAGTTATTCAATATTCCGATTATGCCTTTTATTTCTGAGTTTTGATAGTTCAGCGTCTGAGGAGCCTGATTATCCTGTAGGGACTGTTGTTCTCAGGTTAGCCAATTGCTAGACTGGCAACGAGCCTGGGCCTTTCGTAAGCAACAGGACCCGACCCGTCAGAGCCTGCACTGGCCACCCTGCTCACCACTGTAGCGCTCAGACAACTACAGACCGGCCATCCCACAGTGCGACCCTGCCCTGCCCCCCAGGGAGCCCATGACCAGCCATCCCACACCTGAGAGCACCCCAGCCACTGCCCCCAGCCCCTGCCCCAGGGAGCCAGAGAGCCAGAACCGGCCACCCACACCTGTGGCACCGCCCCTGCCCTGCCCCCTCCTCCTCAGGCCTCTGCCCCCCAGGCAGGAGTGGCCATGGGGGTTGGGGAGGGGGGTCCTCACCTGCAAGGCAGCACCTGTAAGTATTGCAAGTCACCTTCTCATGCCTCATCCCCAGATTCACCTGCTGTGTGCACGTGTGTGACTGTATCTATGTCCACTCTGGCACGTATATGCAGTCAGATACACACAAAAACACATCAAACATGTATGTAGTTGCTCCTGCTTTTAATACAGCCACTTTTTTGGGGGGGGGGGAAGTGTATTAGGAGACCTTACTGAATGTGCCGGGGGCTTCCTCCAGGCCCCAAGCTCAGGGGTCACTCCAGGTGGTCCCTGAGGGGCAGATGCAGGCGGGAACAGAGGCTGAGCCAGCGCCTTTGCACCTGTGCTCCCCACTGCCTCTCTTGCCCCAACCAGGAGGCACAACCTGTCACAACCCGCTTTGAAAAGAGAATCGAATGGCCTGCATCCTCCAGTTCTGCTTCTCCCGCTGGTGGGACTCACTGAGTAGAAGACGCTTTGCCGCAGGTGATGCTGCCCAGAGATGCCTGGTGATGCAGGGTTGTCTGGAAGCCTCTTGGCCTTTTCTGCCACCATGGGTCACCCGCAGGCAGTGGCCAGTTCCAGGTGTGTGTGTGTGTGTGTGTGTATGTGTGTATCTGTGCGTGTGTGTGTCTGTGTGTGAGTGTGTGCATATGTGTGAGTGTGTGCGTGTGTGAGTGTGTGCGTGTGTGTGCGAGTGTGTGTGTGGGTGAGTGTGTGTCTGTGTGTGCATGAGTGTGTGTGGGTGTGTCTGTGTGTGAGTGTGTGCATGGGTGAGTGTGTGTGAGAGTGTGTGTGTTGTGTGCATGTGTGTGCATGCGTGTGTGAGTGTGTATCTGTGTGTGCATCTGTGTGTGAGTATGTGTGTGTGGGTGAGATTGTGTGTGTCTGCATGTGCATGACTGTGTGTGAGTGTGTGTCTGTGTGTGAGTGTGTGCGTGTGTGAGTGTGTGTGCGTGTGTGTGTCTGTGTGAGAGTGTGTGTTGTGTGCGTGTGTGCATGCGTGTGTGTGTTGTGTGTGTGCATGTGTGTGTGAGTGTGTGTGTGTCTGTGTGAGAGTGTGTGTGTGTAGCTGGTTGCTCTGAATGGGCACGGACCTTGCCCGTACTGCACAGCCTTGCAGGTTTTCTCTGCCGTTCCTTGTGTTTCTGTGTGGGCATCTGCCACTCACCTCCTTGGAGCTCACCGTGAAATGATCCTTGCAGCACCGTTGAGCTCCTGTCACCTTTCTGAATCCTGTAGCATAAAAAAGTCTCCCTGGGGTGTGCTGCCTGGTTGGGTCCATCAGGCTTCTGTGACTGTCCCCTGACTGTGAAGAAGCACCCCTTCAAGACAAAAAAAAATATTGTGGTCACACTTAACATAGGGGTTGAAGAGCAGAAGAATCCAAAGCAAAACCAGGCAGCTCTGAGACGTCACCTCTCTCCAGGTGAAGAAATGCGTGTGAGTGTGGTTTTGACCTCTCCTCTGTGGGCCTACAGGGAGAGAGAGAAGCAGAGGCGAGGCGTGATGGGCACAGGGCTGCAGGAAGCTGGGTAGTGAGCCAGCGCGGCAGGTATGAGCAGGTGCTCACAGAACGCTTGGCACAGCCCCTGCTGCAGGTAAGAGTGTCTGTGGGTCTTCTCCCGAGGCTGTGACCTGGGGGGAGCTTTGGACGCTGAACCCCAGGCCGAGTCTGACTCCGAATTTCCTCTCTAGCCAGCCAGCTGCTTCTCGGCACCCCGGATGGTTGAAAGATTGGGTTTTGCGGGTCAAAGGAAATCGATAAAAGCAATTCAGAGCTTACACGAGAAACACAGGTTGCTGTGCAATTCTCCAAGGAGACACTTTGTGCTGAAAATCTGTAAATGAAGGAAAAAAGACCCCGGGCCTAGCAGGGAGCTCCAGAGGCCAAGGCGCCCTGGATAAGGGGGACTGTGGGTTTCCCTGGTTGTGTCCCCACCAAGAGCCGGAACCTGTTTCCCCAAGATTCCCACGGCATTCCCTGTACATCGAAGACTGAGAATCGTTCTCCGCAGGATAGGAGACGCTCGACCTTCTCCTCCCAGTCAGAACATTTCTGACGCCAGAGGAGACATGTTGTGTGTTTGGGGCTTGGGGCTACCCCTGGCAGTGCTCAGGCTTCATGTCCAACCCTGGGCCTAGGGGTCACTCCAGGGCCCCTGCGGTGAGCCAGAGATACAGCTGGGCTAGCCACACGCATAGTCGTCTTCCGGCCCCAGAAGAAAACTTTGAAAATCGACCCTGAAAATATAAACGAGATTTAAAACAAACAAAAGCCGACGTGATTCAGAAGAGGTGTGTGAGGAGATTCTGCGGAGTCTTCGGGCCTGCAGGGTCTGAACTGCAGCCCTGAGTCCTCCCGGTTCATTAGCCAATCACTCAAGCACTGAAGCTCAGTGACCTATGTGGGCATATGCCTGTGGTGACGCTGACCGTCCTTGCCTAGAGTGGACAGACGGGAGCCCGGCAGTTCATGAACATGATCTCACACTACCGGTTAATTGTTATGTGTGCTGCCCACCCCACCCTCCCACCCCCGGAAACGCTTTACGTTTTTCAAACTTAGGAGAACAGGTCAAATGAGCTGCAGCGGCATCACCTCTTAAGCCATCCGGTCTGTGTGTCGTCTAGCAAAATGCCCCGAGGAAGATATTGTTCCCAGACCGAAATGATAAGAAAAGAGAGTGCGTTTGTGCAGGAAAATGGGCCACATTCATCTTGCGAGGTGCCGAGTGCTGAAATCAATTGCATTTGCATTTCCTTTCACTGCAGAGGCGGAAACTACCGTGGGCGCCAATTTTAGTGGCCATTCATGCTCACAATAATATTAATCAATTATTTATTATAGATGCCGTTTCATAGGGCTTTACAGTACACAACGCTGCACACCAATTACTTCCCTCATTTTATGCTTTTGCTTCTATTTGGCCTTTGCCTTTATTTTAAACTTATTCATCTCTTTCTAATTTGTCGTATTTCTCCTTGAGAGCTATCTTCTTCCCTTTCTGGAAGAGGAGAATAAATGAAACTAAGGAGTTTTTTTTTAAGGAATACTGTTTATAAGCAAGTTATACTTGAATAAATACATAAGTACATAGGTACGCATAAACATATTATACTCTGTATAATATGTATATATAATAGACAGTATATATTTCACATTTACACTATATACACATTATATAAATTTTAATTTTTTATGTTGGAACCAAACTGAGATTGCTGAATTAAGTGATAATCACATACCACACTTGTATTGTTCAAAATCACTGTATCACTGTATCACTGTGATCCCGTTTTTCATTGATTTGCTCAAGTGGGTGCCAGTAACGTCTCCATTCAACCCTGTCATGTGCTAGTCAGAGGCATATTGGGGGCTCTTTCAGGGTCAGGGGAATGAGGACCATCGTTGTTACTGTTTTTAGCATATCGAGTACACCATGGGTAGCTTGCCAGGTTCTGCTGTGCAGGCAGGACACTCTCGGTAGCTTGCTGGGCTCTCCGAGAGGGATGGAGGCTTTTGGGGCAGCCTCTAATCACCTTTACAGGTGTTCCCAGTCAGGCATATATGCAGGCAGGTTACTCTCGGTAGCCTGCTGGGTTCTCTGAGAGCGAGAACTAGACAAAATTGTTCAAAATGAATGATATAATTATAATAAACCCAAATTTCGAGTGCTTTCAGATGTGAGTGGTACTTTTGCTTTCATTCAGTGATTTGTAATAAAGTATGAATAAGGAGCAATCACCTAAAAATGTAATGAATAGAACAAACCACTTGGTCCCTAGAGATACCTTTCGAATGATGCCTCATTTTCTCTGGCCAATGTATTCTCCGACAAGAAATTTCTAAAAGGCCCAGGGGTGATGACATTTACACAATTGATTGGAACAAAGCCATATGATTGATTACAGGGATTTCAACCTGGAAATGACAGGGTCTCCCCTGCAAACTGGAATCCACCTTTAAGATTTGAGCACAGTTAAGGGAGCCTGCCCTTGGCAGAGCTTCAAGCTGCCTTGGGGAATCTCAGACCTCAGGCCCCAGGGAGAGGGTCTGGTGAGAGCCCAACCCTCCAGACCTGTCCTCGGCTGCCCTGTCACTGGACCAAGGGAACCAACAGTGTAGATTTAGGAAAGCTGGTGTGGGAACTCCAGTCATGTCCTGTTCGCTCCCGCTAGCTCATCTCCTGGCTTTCTGAAACACGGGGGATGCATCGTCACAGACTCTCTGATGCCGATGAAAAAATAGTTTGGCCTGACATCGGTCCTTCCATGTTTTTGTTCTTGTTTTAAAACATGTTTTTGAAGAAAAGGATTTGTTGATAAGGAAGTTCAGTGACTAGAAAGTAAGATTTCTGTTTTCAAACAAGTGGAGGACAGAATCTCAGCAAAGACCATGCTGGCTGTCTTCATCCCATGCTGACTGGGGTTCCTTCCCCCCAGTGAGAGGGAGCGACCAGAGTGACCCTCCTCCTCCCATTCTCTGCTCAGCGGGAGAGCTGTCTTAGTCATGCACGTGGCTGTTTCTGTCAGTCCAGCACACCAGGGCCTGCTGTGGTGAGGGGGAGGTGGGTGCCCGCCCGTGATGAAGGGTTGGTGGGATTGCAGGGAGGCGGTTCAAGCCCATGTCTCGATCACCTAATCTATCCTGAAAGATATGCAGGGAGAGGGCTGAACAGATAGTAGAGCAGGTAGGCAGGTACCTGCCTTGCACATGGCTGGCCTGGGTTTGATTCCCAGCATCCCATATGGTCCCCTGAGCACCGCCAGGGCTAATTCCTGAGTGCAGAGACAGGAGTCACCCCGAGCATTGCTGGCTGTGGCCCCCAAGTTCCTCCCCAAATATGTGGGTAACTTGAAGGCGAGAAACTGCCCAGAGATGTGGTGTTTATAGCAGGACAGCAAGCACTGGACGGGGAGGGGGACCTTCCCCCCGGGCCAGAGCAAGCCCAGAGCTGATGAACTGGCTCTGATCAATGATCTTGGACCTTGTGGGAAAACCCCACTGAGAGACAAAGACAAGTGTGAGTGAGGGGGTTACCGGCTGGAATCCAGTCCCGGGGACCAAGTGTAAGGCAAGGGCCTTGAGGGACAGGCTCGAAGCATGAAGGAAAGAAGCCGGGGGGCTTCACTGGGTGCACCCCACAGCAGCAGGCAACTAAAAGGGAAGACGGAGAGATACGCCAAGGGAAGGACGGCTAGGGGCTGGGAAGGAGGTATTTTATTTTATTTTATTTCTTTTTTATAGATTGACCGTGAGATACGCAGTTACAAAGTCGTTCGTGACTGGGTCTCGGTCAGACGCTGTTCCAGCACCCGTGGGAAGGGCATTTTAGAAGCGGGAACCCTGACCCAACCCTCATCCCTACCAAGGAATAAAAACATCTGTGAAGAGGCAAAAGCTGTGAGAGATGCCCCCCCCCCCCCACAGGGCTGTCCTGGCAACCATGGCTGTGTCTGGGCTCTTGAAGCCTCCACGTCCCTGTCAATACGTCCTGTGTGTACAAATGACACCAGAGTCTCCGTGGAGACTAGCGTGTGAGAGGCAGAGGCTGACGGCTCCTGGGAAGCCCCGTTCTGGACCGTCTGGGTTAGACCGACCAGGACAGCCCCTGCAACACCCACACCTCTTCATGGTCTTCAGGGCGACACCCACGGCCTGTGAAGATGGCTCACAGTTTTCTGGGGTGCCATGGGCTGGGGGTAGGAGGCTCACCTTAAGACCAGGGGACTGGTGGGGCCTCCCGGTGTCCCACTCTCATAAAACCTGGTGGTGTGGTCCTGACCCCTGGGTGACCCACCTGCAGTTAACAGGAATTTTAGCAGAGAGATGAATTGCTAGATGAAGTGTGAAAGTGAAAGGGGAAATTGTATCCCACCAAAGTCTGAAAAGAAGTCAGGAACACTTGATTTTTTTTCCCCTAAAAAGTCCTTTGTTATTACCACTATTATGGTAGTTTATGGAACACAGTTTTAGTTTTGTTGATGTTTCTGGTTTTGTTGGCCCCTGTGCCCAGGAAGTAAAATGCTGTTTTGGGACAAACAGTATCAGCCCTGACAACAGGGGAACCATGTCAAGCTTCCAGAAAGTATTTATGGAACTTTTAGTCATTAACTGCAAGGACCCACCTTGGACGCAACTGTCTTCTCTTAAGAAAAGAAAAATGCAAGCTTTATTCTGAAGCATTTGAATTAAAATTCAGCACGTCTCACTGGTTGTATTTACAAGGTAATGGCTGGGAATTGTACCATTTGCTCTGGGTAATTCTGTCATCCAATACACCGTTGTGAAGAAGATACACAAATGCTTTGCCAGGGGAGAAGATGCTTTGAAGGTAATAGGTGCAGTGGGGCCAGGAGAATTTAGAGGCTCAGGTGGTCTGAACCCTCCGCCCTTGACCCTGCATGGGGGAATGTGTTGACAGAACATCACCCACTGGCTGCCCAGCCTCGGAGAGTCTCATTGGCACTCATGAATCTTCTGCACTTTGCCTTTGACTTAAAACCAGCTTTTTTTTTTTCTTTATTGAATCACCGTGGGAAAGGTTACAAAGCTTTCAGGTTTAGGTCTCAGTCATGCAAATTTCAAACACATTTCCCTTTACCAAAACTTATTTTTTACCATGAAGAACCCCAATAAAACCCCACCCCCCCACCCCTCCCAGTCCCTGTGGGGCAGATGAATTCTAGTTAACACTCTATCTGCTTTGATTAGATTCATTGTTTCAATAAAAGATTCACCACTATTATTTAGAGTTTACCCCCCCCCCCCCAATCAGACATGCTGAAAAAGCATTGTGAAGTGATTTGCTTTCTACAGCTGGGTTCAAGAATTAAATGTTGGTTTTGAATTTCTGCTATTTTACTTATTGACCCTGGAAGTATTTCTACTGAAAGTCAGATAGTTAAGAAATTGGTTTCTGTGCACTGGAGACGTGGCCGTGCTGGAGAGCCGCTAGTGGGGGGCAACTGGTGGCCTCGGTAGGGCGTGAAGGGCGGACCGAAACGCCCCCCTTCCCATGAGGTTTTAGTCGCCCCCACTCCCCCGGCTCATACCTGCTGTCCACAAGGCTACCATGCGGCCGCCATCTTTCTTTCCAGAGAGGAGAAGGCGACTGGGGCAACACCCTTTCCCCTCTGGACAGACCTGATGGCCTGGATTAACGCATAGTCCATTCACTTTTCTGCTCCAAGCTGCTGGGTTCTGCATTAAGTCCTTGTGCTTCTGGGGCCATGGCCGTGCTGGGGAACCGCTCGTGGGGGGCAACTGGTGACCTCGGTAGGGCGTGAAGGACGGACCGGAACGCCCCCCTTCCCATGAGGTTTTAGTTGCCCCCACAGCCCCGGCTCATACCTGCTGTCCACAAGGCTCTCATGTGGCCGCCATCTTTCTTTCCAGAGGGAGGAGGGTGGAAGGGACCAACACCCTTTCCCCTCCAGGCAGACATGATGGCCTGGATTAACGCATAGTCCATTCACTTTTCTGCTCCAAGCTGCCGGGTTCTGCATTAAGTCCTTGTGCTTCTGGGGCCGTGGCCGTGCTGGAGAGCCGCTCGCGGGGGGCAACTGGTGACCTCGGTAGGGCGTGAAGGACGGACCGGAACGCCCCCCTTCCCATGAGGTTTTAGTCGCCCCCACACCCCCGGCTCATACCTGCTGTCCACAAGGCTCCCATACGGCCGCCATCATTCTTTCCAGAGAAGAGAAGGCGAATGGGGCAACCCCCTTTCCTCTTTGGCAGACTTGATGGCCCGGTTTAATGCATAGTCCTTTCACTTTTCTGCTCCAAGCTGCTGGGTTCTGCATTAAGTCCTTGTGCTTCTGGGGCTGTGGCCGTGCTGGAGAGCTGCTCGTGGGGGGCAACTGGTGACCTCGGTAGGGTGTGAAGGACGGACCGGAACGCCCCCCTTCCCATGAGGTTTTAGTCACCACCACTCCCCCGGCTCATGCCTGCTGTCCACAAGGCTCCCATGTGGCCGCCATCTTTCTTTCCAGAGAGGAGAGGGCGAATGGGGCAACACCCTTTCCCCTCTGGACAGTCATGATGACCTGGATTAACGCATAGCCCGTTCACTTTTCTGCTCCAAGCTGCTGGGTTCTGCATTAAGTCCTTGTGTTTCTGGGGCTGTGGCCGTGCTCCAAACTTAACTATGATTTTCAGAGAGAAGTGTTGGGTAGGTTACTTTGTATATATGGATCACTTTGTATGTAGAGAGATGTCGCGCGGCCGCTTACGCGGCCGCGCAGTTTTGAGGAAAAGTCCTAGTTCCCGCATACTCGAGCTGTGGTTGTTGAGGCTTCTGGTCACCGGGGTTCCATCTGGGGGAGGCGGGATGCGGTACCTACCCCACCTGGGGCTTCCCGATGATCTCAGCTCTTTTTGGAATCTGTTTTTTTTTTTTTCCTTCGGGATCTGTGGGTCCCGCCCTCCATGTTGTCCTTCTCTTTGGTGAATGCTGTAAATATGGCGCTGGGGGGCGGGCTGTGGGTGTGACTTCCGGAATCAGAGGTTACCTGGGAGGTGTAGTCCCAGGAGATTTGAGGAAAAGTCCTAGTTCCCGCATACTCGAGCTGTGGTTGTTGAGGCTTCTGGTCACCGGGGTTCCATCTGGGGGAGGCGGGATGCGGTACCTACCCCATCTGGGGCTTCCCGATGATCTCGGCTCTTTTTGGAATCTGTTTTTTTTTTTTTTCCTTCGGGATCTGTGGGTCCCGCCCTCCATGTTGTCCTTCTCTTTGGTGAATCAAAACCAGCTTTTTAAGCCCAGAAAAATCAGACTCTTCTCATTACTGTGTTTTTAATCATTCCTACAGACACATTCACTCAGACTTGTCTGACAGAGGTTATGGAGACTTAACCAACACAGAATGCAAGACAAACAGCAATCAATTGGCACCTATAAGACGCGAGTCGAGCTGCCTTCTCCCCCAGCATGTGCGGCTGGTCACCAAGCCATGGAGTGAACCTCCTGGTACTTATCTCGGCTATTCTTGGGTGTTGCACAGATAGAGAGGGGAGCACCAAGTAAAGGGTGTTGGGAGGATCCTCCCAGGATGAGAGATGCATTCTGAAAGTAGACTATAGACCAAACATGATTGCCACTCAATGCCTCTTTTGCAAACCACAGCACCCAAAATGAGAGAGAGAACAAAAGGGAATGGCCTGCCACAGAGGCAGAGTGGGATGCGGGATGGGGGTTGGGAGGGATGCTGGGATCAGTGGTGGTGGGGAATAGGCACTGGTGGAGGGATGGGTACTCGATCGTTGTATAACTGAAACCCAAGCACCAAAATTTGTAAGTCTACAACTGTACCTCATGGTGTTTCACTAATAAAAATTTAAAAAAAGAATGCGAGTCGAGTGTGTGTTTATGTTTAAAATAAGACTGGGAAGTAGGCACATGTTTTGAGGGTAATAATTTTAATGAACTTCCCTTTCGCGGTAGGGTGTTTGTCTTGTGCACAGCCAGCCTGGCCAAGCCAGGTTCGATTCCTCCACCCCTCTCGGGTAGCCTGGCAAGCTACGGAGAGTATTCAATATGCCAAACACAGTAACAAGAAGTCTCATAATGGAGACGTTACTGGGCCTGCTCGAGCAAATCGATGAACAACGGGAGGACAGTGAACTTCCCTTTCATTAAAAGAAGTGGATTTTTACCCCCTTCCCTCAATGACAGTGAGGAACTCAATTCTTCCTGCACAGCCACAGACAGGTCTGGCTTGCTGCAGTTGAAGCAAAACATGACCTGGGTGCTTGAATGCGCCTTCACGTTCAGGGAACATTCCAGCACAGTTGCGGTGCTCTGACTGCAGGAAAGATGAGTTCCGGCCACACCTTCCCTTGCCCCAGAGGGTAGTGGCGTTGTCTGTTGCTCTGCAGAGAAACCTTTTCACCGTCCCCCACTGCTCTGGTCCATGGTGCTGGTCACTTGATTCTGCTCACGCTGGTTCCTCGTGCGACTGCCCAGTCACCAAAGCTGTCGTTGAGACAGCTCCTGGCTTCCACACCATTAGAGAGATGCAGTGAAAAATCATGAGAGAGATCCATGGTCCTCTTGGGATTTGCATCTTTTTCTAAGCGAAGGCCCCTTTATGCAGCGAGAGGAGTGTCTTTGACAGGCAGAATTTTCCATCGGGGAATCTTCACCAAGTCCAATGCTTCTCTTTACACCTTCTAATGGGATGAGTAAACCTAGCATATCCAGCCCCTTCCTGTCTCTGTGGAGTTAGGCCATAAATGGGTGAATGGGACCCGCCTTTTGTTCCATAGATGCCTGCAACACAAATGTCAGCACCCGAAATAAGTTAAGGGTTGTAATATTTAATGAAAAGTGAGGTGTACTTCAGGGTCAGGTGAATGAGACCAGTTGTAGTTACTGGTTACCAGTTGTAGTTGACAACATTGACGAGGAATATGATCGACTGGTTCAGCACCTCCATGAATGTGCGAGGAACGCCAAGAGAGAGATAGCCACAAAAAATCTCCTATCTTCGAAAACTCTTGAGCTAATTCGCCAGCGTGGTTTGGCGCATGCCTCAGGCAACCGCAAGCTAACGTCCGAGCTCGCAAAGCAGTGCAGAGATGCAATCAAGGAAGACCTCAAAGAGAGAAGAGCAGAAGTACTGGTAGATGCGGCAGAAGCTGGGAAAAGTATTCGTAACGCCCGCCTGTCCTTCGCCAACTATAAGACCAAGATGACTGCCTTCCGACGTCCTGATGGATCCATCACATCCTCCAGAACGGCAATGGAGAAGATTATCCATGACTTCTACTCAAATTTCTTCGATAGCCATGTCCACTTGCCGACATACCAAATTCCACAGGATGGATATGTCGTTCCCAACGTTCTCCCTTCCGAAATCTGACACGCCATTTAGTCGGTAAAGAAACAAACAGCACCCGCCCAGACAAGGTCAGACCTGAACACCTGAAGAACCTGCCGTCAGTACTCATCAATACACTGGCTTGGCTCTTCACTCGCTACCTGACTGAATGCAAGGTTCCGTCCCAATGGAAAACCAGCAGGACCGTACTACTGTTCAAGAAGGGAGACATCCATGACATTGGCAACTATCGCCTGATCTGCCTATTGTCTGTCATCTACAAGTTGTTCACTCGAGTCATCCTAAATAGGATTGGCAGAACACTAGATGAAGGACAACCATGCGAGCAAGCAGGGTTCCGCAAAGGATTCTGCACCATCAACCATATCCACACAATAACCAAGCTCATTGAGGTTTCTCCGGAGTTCAAGATGCCGCTCTGTTTAACGTTCATTGATTTAAAGAAGGCCTTTGGTTCTGTTGAGATGGAAGCGGTCATTGAAACCCTAGCCAATCAGGGCATTCAAGCCCAATACATCAGGATCCTCCATGAGCTGTATTGCGGATTCACTACCAGGATCTCACCATTCTACAAAGAAGTGATCGTTGATGTCAAGAGAGGGGTGCGGCAGGGTGATACCATTTCACCGAAACTCTTCAGTGCCACCCTCGAGAACATCATGCGACGACTGGAATGGGAAGGAATGGGAGTGAAGATAGTTGGTCGGCAACTACACCACCTCTGCTTTGCTGATGACATTGTTTTAATAACACCAAACATCAGCCAAGTGGCACAAATGCTAGCTGACTTTGACCGTGAGTGTGGAAAGGTAGGACTACAGCTGAATCTTACGAAGACAATGTTTATGAGAAACAGCCTTGTTCCTGATGCCCCATTCGCTCTCAATGGAACGACCATCTCCGAATGCAACAGCTATGTGTACCTAGGTCGAGAGGTCAACATGACAAATGACCTGGCACCCGAGCTGCGCAGGAGGAAGAGAGCGGCTTGGAACGCCTTCAAGAACGTGGAAGAAATAGCTAAGAGGACGAAGAACCTCCGGCTCCGGGCACATCTCTTTGATTCCACTGTTCTTCCTGCATTAACATATGCCTCAGAGACCTGGGCCCTACGCAAACAAGATGAGAACGCTATTCAGGTCTCCCAAAGAAGAATAGAAAGAGCTATGCTTGGAATATCACGTTTCACTCAAATGAGAGAAAGAATCCGGAGTTCTGACATCCGTCGACGAGCAAGGATCAGGGACGCTGTCTCATTTGCCAAGGTGTCGAAAATCAGATGGGCTGGTCACGTAATGAGATTTAAAGATGACCATTGGACTAGAGCTGTTACTGACTGGATTCCACGGGATGTCAAAAGACCGCGTGGCCACCCACCTACCAGATGGTCAGAATTCTTCGTCAAGATTATGAACGATCGGTTTGAGGCCCTTCATGTTCCCGGAGCGAACAGATGCCATTGGGCTACACTAGCACGCGACAGGGACAAATGGAGACGTTACTGGCGCCTGCTCGAGCAAATCGACGACTAATGGGAACTTAAGTGATTAAGTGATTAAGTGAGGTGTACTTATGTTTCATAGAAGAATATCACTATGAGTATAGAATCACAGTTTCTTTCTTTCTTTTTGGGTCACACCCGGCAATGTTCAGGCGTTACTCCTGGCTCTGCACTCAGGAATTACTCCTGGCGGTGCTTGGGGGACCATATGGGATTCTGGGAATCGAACCCGGGTTGGCTTTGTGCAAGGCAAATGCCCTACCCGCTGTGTTATCACTCCAGTCCCTGGAATCACAGTTTAAAATGGAAAAAAAAAATCTGGGCCGAGAGAGTATACGGGCAATGATCTAAAGAGAATCAGAGAGGAGGCAGCAGGCCTGGATCAGGCATTTCCTGGGAAGGAAAACCAGGAGAGGAAGAGCCGTAAAAACTCAACCAAACCAGACACCAAGAGGATCAGTTCCTGGGGGCTTTGAAGCAATTCCTGACATTGTCTCTGGAAAACAAATTCTAAGCACATGAAGTAAAAATAGACGAAAGGCCAGAGGAAACAAAAACTATCAGCTACAGCTGAGGGTTCCAACACCAGCCCCCGAGCACAGAAAGGAGAGTCCCTGGGTGGGCCACGAGGAATCAGGCTCAGCCTTGGATCCAGGATTTCTCAGTGCTCTCAGCACCTGGAGATACTGACCCCATCCATGGCTTCACCCAGGAGACCAGTCAGCTCTGAAGACCCCAACTCCTCCTCCCAAGGTCCTGGCTTGCGGTAAGGAAGTGAAGCGCAGGTAGACTTTCCTACAGAGGGAAGCAGGGCCCTGCACTGAGCAGTGAAAAGTTGGATGGGCTTCACAATAATGCAACTGCACTTTTTGTTACACCCCAAAGACTGTACTCTGGAAGCAACGGGGCTTGGGGGTGACTGTCCATCTCTTTTTTTTCTTTTTTTTGGGTCACACCCAGCAATGCGCACAAGTTACTCCTAGTCCATGCACTCAGAAATCTCTCCTGGCAGTGCTCGGGGGACCATATGGGATGCTGGGAATAGAACCTGGGTCTGCCACATGCAAGGCAAACGCCCTACCCGCTATGCTATTGCTCCAGCCCCGACTGTCCATCTCTTTTGCCCCAATAACTATGACCCACTGCTCGAATCAGTCAGGGGTCATAGGTGCCTTTCTTCTCTTGTCCAGATGTGTTGTGCACTTCAGAAAGGTCTGGAAGCGATGTAGCAGGGCTTGAGGATAATAATGAAATATAAGGAATTCACTCCTCTGACTTTCAGAAGAATTGATATTTTGAAAAGTGACAACCAATACCTTTTATCCAGGACATCAAGCCGCCCGGTTGTAGAAGGTTCCATGAAGGTGGCTCCTTCACTGTCGACCAAGAGCCTCCTGGCTTCTCCAAAGCTGCCGAGGTCCCACTTCTGGGCTGGGAAAGGAAGCGGGTTCCTGACTCGAGCTCTCCTTGTCAGCATCGAGACGCAATGGCTGCGGGCATTTGTACTTCACTCCAAAGAGAAAAATAGCTTTTGGGTTCTGAGCCAGTATTGACAAGTCTCAGTAATATATTGCCCATATGCTCGGGCAGCATAATCATTTTTAAAAGCCTTATCAAAGCCGGTGAGAACGGAGCACTGCAGAATGAGATCGGATACAAGGCCTGGAGGATTTATAGGCTTCTTTCTTCACATATTTTTTCTTTGAATTTTTTTTTTAACTTAAAGCAGCTACTCTACAGCTTACAATGAGGATCTTTGTTCGATCTAAACATTTATCAGCTACACAACCTCTCTCTGGGTGGTGGAAGCCGTGAGGGTTACAAAGCATCAATGGTTCTGTGCACCCCACACTGGTGCTTCCTTCCTCACTCCCTCCCTTCCTCCCTCCCTTCCTTCCTCCCTCCCTCCCTCCCTCCCTCCCTCCCTTCCTTCCTTCCTTCCTTCCTTCCTTCCTTCCTTCCTTTCTCCTCCTCCTTCCCTCCCTCCCTCCCTCCCTCCTTCTTTTGTACTTTCTTTCACTCAACCTTGCTTTCTTTTTTGGGAGTTCACACCCAGCAGTGCTCAGAGTTTACTCCTGGCTCTGCACACAGAAATTACTTCTGGTCATGCTCAGAGGACCACATGTGATATCAGGCATCAAACCTGGGTCAGCTGTGTGCAAGGCAAGTGCCTTGCCCACTGTACTATTTCTCCAGTCTCACACACAGGTGTTTTCATGGGTGCCTTTGTCTTGATGTAGCTGCTTTGTCTGGGTTTTGGCTGTCAAACCCATCTTTGGGTAAGATAAATTTGTGCAAGATCTTTTGCTAAACAGCTTACAGCCCTGAGGGAAACGGAACGATCTCACTTACTAAGCAACACAATACGCAGTGATGAGTAATCTCTACAACACATTCCTATTTCTGGTGCCAAGGAAAGAATTAGGTGCTGAAATATTTATTTCACTTCTAATTCAGTTATTCTCACTAGTCTTGATTACTGTAAGCACCGTGGCTGAAGTGCCAGGCTGAATGAAAGGATGCTGAACATTGTCTTGTTCAGGACGAACTCACCCAGGACCCTGCTCCCGTCTCTGCCCACAGAAGGCAGCCCCCCAAGGTCTACAGCAGGAATGCGCTTCAGGAATTTACCCAATCCATTCTGAAAATTCACCAAGTTTATCTCAGCACACAGAAGGCCAACGTGACTGAGAATTGAGCCATACATCAGAATCATTCATCCATTTTAGAATTTGCAAGGATATTCAAATGTGAAATTTATATTCGTTCCATGCAGGGAACTCTAGTCTCTACTTTTGGATTCCCCATGCGTCCTAGGATTTATTCAGATAGCGGCAATCACCAATATATGAACTGACTTGCAGTTTGGAGGCAGAAGGTGTGTCTGAGGCTATGCTGTACACGCATGCATATGGTCCCGTCTACATTGTATCGTGCTTGATACTGGCAGGAAACATGTTGCCTTGTAGTAATAGTAGACAGTGGACACGCTGGGCTCATGAATCAGGGGTGTAGCAGCTGGGGGCGCCCGCTACTACTTCGTCATGTGCGTTTCCCGGGAAAGCTGCCTCAAGCCGCTGCCCAAGTCCTGGCCAAGCAGAATTAGGGTCTCCGCAGCCCGGCTGCTGGAGGGAAGGAAGGCTGGACTCACTGAGGCTTAGCAAGGGTCACCCGCTCAGCTGGTGACAAGTGGCACTTTACCCAGCTGGTCTTTGTTCTGGCCAGACAGCCCGAGAGGGATGCAGAGACAGGGACAGGGCACACCCATGCGTGCCTGGTCACCTCGGCCCCTCCCGCCCCCTCCTCCTGCCCCTCTTTCCCTCCCCTCTCCCTCCCGTCCCCTCCTCCATTCTCTTCCTCCCCTTCCTGCTCCCCCTCCTCCCCTTCTCGCCCCTTCCTCCTCCTCCTGCCTTCCTCCTCCCTCTCCCCTGTCCCCTCCTCCCCCCGCCCCCCTCCAGCCCCCTCCCGCAGCCCCGTGCCCCCAGCCCCAGCAGGGAAAAGTTGGCGGGGGCGCGGGGCGCGGCGCGCTCCGGGGCGCGCGTGAGAGCCGGGGAGGCGGCGCGGGCGCAGGGGAGGGGCGCGGCGCGCGGGGCGGGCGCGGGCGGAGGCGCGGGGCGCACGGCCAGCGCGCGCAGCGGCTGGAGCCCGGGCGGCGAGCGGCCCCCCGCGACCCTGCGACAGGTAAGGGCGGCGGGCGCGGAGTCCCGGGCGCGCGGGGGTCCCCTGACCTGTGGGGTCCCGGGAGCGTGGGGGGTACCCCGTAGCCGTCGGGAGCGCGGGGGCACGCGGCAGGGCCGCGTCCTGCCCCCTGTCCCTGGGGATGGGAGGGGGGGGCGGGGATGGACAGGAGCGCGGACTGGGGAGAACAAAGATGTGGGGGCGAAGGGAGGCGCCCCGGGCCTCGCCGCTGCCTCGGCGCCCCCAGACCCCGCGCGCGACCCCCGCGGGACGCCGCCGGCCGCATTGTCTGTTGAGCGCCGGGGCGCAGTGTCCACCCGGGACTCGCGCCCGCCCGCGCCGCGCCCCTGCCCCGCCGGGTGCCCAGCTGGGTGCCCGCCCCGCGACGCCCACTAAGTTCTCTCTGCCCGGGCGCGCCCCTGCCTGCATCTCAATCGCGCCCCGTGCCCGCGGGGACGCGGCGTCTGTCCCCAGCCCCCCTGCGCTGCGCCGGGAACTTGGCGACTGCGGACCGCACTGACCGCGCGGACAGCCCGGGACCCCTGTGCGGCCCCTGCTTCTAGGGTCCCTTTCCTGGTGCGCGCCTGCCGGGCTGTCCAGGACCCGGCTGGCGACAGACACCCCGGCCCGGCCCCTGGGCGCATGGTAAGAGTCGCCCCAAAGCTACCCCGGGACAGCGTGGCGAACCCGGGATGCTTTCCAAGCTGAGGCACGGCCTCTTCCACCGTGGGCTAACTCTGTTCTGTTCCTCTGTGTGAAGTCGCTTCGTTTATTAAAATTATACACACGGCGTCCGGAACGTGGGCTTGATAGGGACAGTCCTAACGCCCCCGCGGGGGCAGGGAGGCTGGAACTGCTGGACTCTGGAGCACCCAGATGTCTCGGAGACCTAGAATAGGCCCCAGAGGTAGATTATTCGCTATTAGAATCATCTGAAGTGTGATGTTTATCTGCTCGGGGAAAAGTTTGATCAATAAACTTTTACCCAGAAGGCATAAAACAGTGATTGTACTTAGTGGCTCTCCGCCCCCCCCCTCCCCCGCAATTGAGGCACCTTGATTTATAAAGCTATTCATGATTGAGTTTCAGGCATACAGTATTTCAACACCAACCCCATCCCCAGCTCTTCTCACTACCAGTGTTCCCAGTTTCTCTTCCACCCTCCCACACCCTCCTGCCCTCTATGTCAGGAACCTTAAAATTTCCCCTTAAAATAAGCACAGTGTTTTCAATACCGTTACTTGTAGGGTTTCACAGTTTTACCCCTTTTCAGCACCCCTCCCCCCCACTGAGTGGCCTCCTCCCCTTGCTGCCCCTACAAGCCAGTGGCAAGTTTCCTGCTAAAAATCAGTTCTCCCGTCCTTTGTTTCTGTTGCACACGTGTGAGGGCGTTCCACGCTCAGAGAGCCAAGGATTTCAGTTTGCATGTCAGAAAGGGACTGAAGAGCCTTTTCTCTCTAGCCTCAGAGTGTTGGAAGGTGCAAAGCCCTCGGTCGTGATCGCACCAATTTATCAGACCCGCGCTCAGTTTCCTGCAGTTCCAGGAGAATGTTTGCCAGCTGGGAGCCCAGGGCAGAGTGTTCTGGAAGGAAAGTCCATGAAAAAAAAATTTTTTTTTCCCTCTTGCTTAAGAAGTCAGAAAATAAAATCAATTGGCTCAGCAATAATGCATACTTGTGATCCAGGGTGTGTGTGATAGCACCAGGGATGTATGTGTATATGTCTGCCAGATGCAGGGATGCTTAGTGCAAGCCCGCCTGATTGGGAATGGACATTGTGTCAGAACTAGGGTGTGTGCAGATGCTTCTTCAGTGGCACCTGTGGTTCGCTGAGAGCCCTGAAAGAGAGTTTGTCTCCCTGAGCTCTCTCTGTCAGGCCGGTGCTGGCTAGTGACGCTCCTGATGGGCGGGATGGCCTCTCCCAGGCTCCCAGCCCCATGTTGCTGGAAGGAAAGCCCGAGCCACAGGTTGTGTGTTCCAGGCAGAGCAGAGCCAGCTGAGGCCCCTGGTTCCTGCTCTCCCCAGTGGCTGTGTTGGCCTCAGGGGAAGAGGGGTGTATATGCTAGGGCTGTGTCCAGGGAATCGTGGGTGACCCTGTTCCTCCTGGTCCCTCTCTCCGTCAGGGGCTCCTCTCTTCTCCCTTCACCCACTCTGAGAGCGCTCCTGCTCACCTTCCATGGCCAGGCCTTTCTTCTGGCATCTTCAGATACAAGGAAGATCATGCTGGCCCTTCCAGAGAGGAGCCGACAGGGAGTGTGTGGCAGGCATGGGGTGCTAAGTGCTGACTTAGATGGCAGACAGGCATGGTCTGTCCGGGGGCTCTGAATCAGACAGGCAATCTGGAGCAACTGGCTCCCTCACCAGGTTCCAGGGCATGATGAGAGATGGAAGCTGAGGGCTGAGTGCACGGCCCAGCTTCCAGAGGGGAAGCCGAGGGCCCCAGTGTGTGGGCACTGAACCCAGAGAGGAAGCTGAGGGCCCCATTGTGTGGGCACTGTACCCAGAGGGGAAGCCGAGGGCCGAGTGTGTGGGCACTGCACCCAAAGGGGGAAGTTGAGGACCCCAGTGTGCGGGCACTGTACTCAGAGGGGGCCCCAGCGTGTGGGCACTGCACCCAGAGAGGAAGCCAAGGGTCCCAGTATGCGGACACTGCACCCAGAGGGGAGGTTGAGGACCTGAGTGTGTGGGCACTGCACCCAGAGGGGAAGCTGAGGACTCCAGTGTCTGGGCACTGCACCCAGAGGGGGAACCCAAGGGCCCAAGTACATGGGCAGTGTACCCAGAGAGGGAAGGAAGTTGAGGGCCCCATTATGTGGGCACTGCACGCAGAGGGAAGCCAAGGACCTGAGTCCACAGGCACTGCACCCAGAGGGGGAAGCTGAGGGCCATGTGCATGACCAGCACCTGACCACTCCCCAACTGGCTTTCCTCTCCTCATCTCCATCTCAGAGCTCAGGGTGTGGTCCCCACCCCCCCCACCCCCCCACCCCCCACCCTGCCCCAAGAGCCATGCCCTGCTGGCCAGCCTGGGACCATGTGAGTCCTGGAAATCAGGTGTTGGGTGTCAGCAGGCAGTGGAGGCCTGGGCGGGGGACGTGCTCATGGTGTTGGGATGCCGAGGAGTTTCTTGACATTGCCTGGGACTGAGTGTCATTTTCCTGATAGTGACTTGGGGGGAGAAGATGCTGAATCTCCTAGGAGAGGACACTGTCTGCAGGTCCCAGGCACCCCTGAAGAGTGGCATCCCCCCCACCCGACTGGAGCCAGTCTGTACTGCTGCCCGCATGCTGCAGTCATCCTGAGAGGTTCCACGAGCTCTGCATGTTAGAACCCCTTTCCATTTTAGAGCCCCCTTCCCAGAACCCACAGCATCCCAGGGAGTCGCCTCCACTGGATGTAGCCTCCTTCCCTCCCCTTCCCTATCCCCTCCCCTCCCCTCCCCTCCCCTTCTCTCCCTTCCCTCCCCTCCCCTCCCCTTCTCTCCCTTCCCTCCCCTCCCCTTCCCTTCTCTCCCCTCTCCCCTTCTTTCCCCTCTCCCCTTCCCCTCTCCCCCTCTTCCCCTCTCCCCTCTCCTCCCCTCCCCTCCCCTCCCCTCCCTTCCCTTCCCCTCCCCTCCCCTCCCCCTCCTTCCCTTCCCTCCCCCTTCCCTTCCCTTCCCTTCCCTTCCCTTCCCTTCCCTTCCCTTCCCTTCCCTTCCCTTCCCTTCCCTTCCCTTCCCCTCCCTTCCCTTCCCCTCCCCTTCCCTTCCCTCCCCTCCCTTTGCCTTCCCAGGGACACAACCCCTGGGCACTTGCAGGGCATGTGCTGGCCAGCCCCGAACCATCTTCCCATCTTCTACTGGACTCACCAAAGCTTTTCTCCCTTGGATGTTCTCAGTATTCTGTGCAGACTAAGATGACCAGACAGTGTGTACTCAGGAAACCCAGACCCACATTGGCCAGTGGTTACTCGGTCACTCAGATGGGCTGAGGACTGCTCAGGGCCATGGTGCTTTCTTGCTGTGGGATCCCAGGTGTGATCCCCACCTCACGGGATCCTCTGAGCACCAGCTGAGCCCTCCACTTGTATGGCACTGCTGCTGGCGTGAGTCAACTCGTCATTGGTCATAGTGACCAATTTCATTATATTATACTTATTATAGTTCAGTTAAAATTAAATGCATAGTGTTAAAGTTGGTGGTGGTGTACAAGATAACAGATTTGTCTTCTAGCCCACTCTGGTGTGCAGTGAACTTTTCCCTGCAGCACCTGGGAGCCCAAGGTGCAAGGCCCCTGTGCAGTGAAATATTTATGAGAAACTTAGGATTCTTCCTTCTCTCCCACCCGACTTACCTGCTTGCTGCTCCCTGCTGTGGCGTGGAGGGCGGTTGCAGGCCATAGCACATACCTATGGGATGCTCCCTCCTTCCAGCACTTTCTGTCCCAGCCTTCCCACCCTGCTTCCCTCCCAGGGCCTCATCCTGCTGGTTGGCCCCTCATCTGTGCTGCTGCGCCCATTGCCACGGTTTCCACCAGAGCCTTTGTGGAATATCCTGGGCGCCCACAGGAGACCCCTGTGAACTCTGGCCAAGCAAGACTGAGCTAGAGCCTGAGAGTGCTGTGCTGAAGTCAGAGGGAGAATATTTACGGCAGTCACTGCGCCAGCCGCATTCTGGATGCCGTAAGTTTAGCCCATCTGTGTGGGGGAGCGAAGCTGCCTGATGCAGCGCCTTGCAGTCCTGGGCCCCGGGCACCATCTCTGCAGTACTTGAGGTCTCTGCGACAGGCTTGTCCTGTGGATGAGGGACTGGGGGTCGCGTCCATGCTTGCTCCTCTACACGTGGTTCACGTTTTGCCACCGTTGCTGCTTTTGGATGCCACTGCTGGCACGGTCCTTTCTGGCCCCCTTGCACAGAGGCTCGCCGTCCGTGGGTCCTGCCTCGCGCTGACCCCCAGCTTGCTCCCCCAGATCCTCCACACCACGAGCATGGGGTTGGCCACAGGCCACTGTCACTTTGCCTGTCACAGGGCCCTCCCGGTTTGTCCCAATGGCTCTGAGCAGGGGCTGAAGCGGCTCCCCGGGCTCCTCTAGACCTACCCTCAGTTTCCCCATCCCTCTGCTCTCTCTTCCCCTTCCCCACTTTCCATTTCTGTCCCATGATTGGCCTTGGAGTGCCTGTGGGGACCTCTGCCCACCCTTGTCCACCCCGCCCGACCTGAGGAGCCCCTTCTGACTCCTCCTGCTCCCCGGTAGGTGCCTGGTGCGGGGGGCCAGGTCCCACATACCAGGTGGCTGCCACTTCTCTGGCTGAGACCCCCGCGTCCGCCTGCTGCTGTAGGCAGGCCGCGGCCCTTCCTCTTGGGATGCTGGTGCTGTCCTGGACCCTCCTGCCCCTTGGACTCTGCACCTTGGACAGCTCCCTGGGGCCTGGCCTATGGCTTGGGGCTGCTCAGGTCTCCACCACACCCTCTGGACTCCATTGCCCCTCCCACCCTCCCAAAGCAGTGCCTGTGCCCAGCAGCTCTGCAGTGTGGAGCAGAGGTCGCCCTGGAGCCTTAGGGCAGCTCATCTCGGGGCCAGAAGGCACTGCACAGTGAGTGGCGCGTTGGCCCTGCACACAGTGACCCAGGTTCCAGCCCGAGCACCCTATGTGGGTCCCCCAAGCCCGCCAGGGGTGGTCTCTGAGTGCAGAGCCAGGGCTGAGCCCTCAGCACCGCTGGGTGTGACTCACACTCTCCAGATAATCCCAGAATCACATAAAAAGTCTCCTAGCACAGCCAGGGGCACGTGGGCTCCCATGCACTCCATTAGAAACACACATGGACAGGAAAGGCGGAACGAAGGTTCAGACTCTGGTGGTCTCAGGCCAGCGCTTGCCCCCCTGCCCTTCAGTGTTTCTGCTGAGCTGAGCTCTGTGGATGTTAGCCCGGAGGTCAGCTTTGCTGGCATTTTGGGGAAATTGAGCTTGAGAATAAGTATGGCACCAGAAGAACCTGGACAGGTAAAAATAAGTGTTGTAGATTTTCTAAATAAGAAAATAAAAGGATGACCCATACTTCAAAAGTTAGTGTATTGGTTTCTTAAATTCTTCACACATATTTTTTATCCACCCACAGTTGCCATTTAGATACTATATGTATTAAGTAATTTAAGCAACTTAATAAAATAACTGACATTTTTGGTTGCAAAATATGATCAGAGGTATAGAAAGGTGAGTTTTATGTTCATATTCTCAAGCTGATTTTAATTATGCATACAAGCCTTATTTGAATAACCTAATTTTCTGGAACAAAAATAATGTTGAATGTATTCTCTTTCATGTTTATTACTGCAATTAGTGTTTTAAAAATAAATTGGGGAGGTTAAAGCCTCTAGCATTGGGGACTGTGTGTCTTTAATGAACACGTTTGAAATATTAAATAATTCCTATAAGAATGATGAACTCTTCTGCAAGCTTACCCATTTTCTTTCTCATTTAGATTCTCAGTTCATGCGTCTCAGTCGCTTGCGTTTCGGAGTCCCAGGGTGGAGATGGTGTCATGTGCTCCCAAATCTTCTTTTAAAAAGTCTATTAATATGCCTTTTATCTTTATGATTTGCAACAGCGAGTCATTAGCTGTACATTTATTTCAGTGATATAAGACTCAATGCAAGAGCAAGACAAAAGAGACTCAGTGTCAGAAATAAAGAAATTTTTGAACAGAAACTCCTCTATAGATTTTAGCTTTCTATTTTCTTTTTTAGAATATAAAAGGAAGAGACAGTGGTGTGTTGGCATAAGCGATACACGAAGCTCCAGAGTGGGTTTGCTGGAGCCGTCTGAAGCCGGAAGTGCTTGGAGGCTGATGCTAGAGTTTCCCTTGCACTGAGGATGGACCAGGCATGGAGGGTGCAGCCCGATTGCCGCTGGAGCAGACAGTGCTCGTTGGCATTGTGGGTCACTCCTGACTTCTCTGAGACCAGGGACCATAGCAAACCTTTCTGGCCTCACCGGGGCGGACGGTGGGCATGTGCTGTCCCATGGGTGAATGGGAGGGCGCCTTCTCTCTCTGCTTAGCTCCGGGTCACCATGGACCAGAGCTGTGGGCTCTCGCTGTCCCAGCCAGCCGTGGTGAGGGCAGCTGTGTGATCAGACTTTCCCAGAGAGTTCTGTCCTCTGAACGTTTGGGTTACTGTAGACGTTTGAACTGGAGGGTGGGGTTGGAACCACACCTGTGGGTGTTTTAGAGGTACTCCAGGATCTGTGCTCAGGGCTCACTCCCAGCACTGCTAGGATCAAACTGGGGTTTGCTGCAACCCAGGCTAGAACCTTACAACCTATACGGTCTCTCCAACCTCTCAGGAGAACTGCATTCTAAAAGTTTATTGTGAATACCCAGTGGTGAGAGGGAGTACTATGAGATTTTCTTGAGACTACTGCATTTGAGGAAAACACAGAAGAAGCCATCCTGCCTTCTTAGTTCGTATAGGTGGAACGAGTCAGGTACGTCAGGGTGGCTCATGGAACAGTGGAGTTGAATATGTTAGGAGGTGACAACATTGGAGCCCAGAGGATGGAGTAAGAGACTCTGATGAGATAGGTGAATGGATAAACGAGGTGCGGGTGCACAGACATTGGGATGTGGCTTCCTCCAGAAAAGGAGGCATCCCAAACAGGCCACGGTACAGAGGATCCTTGTTCTGAACGCGGTAAGCTGCCCACACATGGCAGAAACCAGAGCACTTTAAATATATTAGCTGGAGTAGCCCAGACCATCAAGGCTGTGGGTGATGCGGTGGGACCAGGGAGCGGAGAGAGGTGTTTGCTGAATAGCCACAGAGTTTCAGATTGACAAGATGAAGTGCTTTGGGGATAAGTGGGGTAATGACCTCACTGCGGTGAGTCTGTATGTATTTATTCAGTGTCCCCAAGCTGTGCGCTAAACGATGGTGATGGATGCAGGTACACATCATCATTATGAGGAAGCCAAGGAAGTCATAGCAAAATGTCGTGTCGCTCCCCAGGGTGCACGTGGCAGATGGGGTTTCCAGGACACATGTCTGAGGTGGAGAGGGAGCAGGTGTCCTCAAAGTAGGGAAGAGTGATGGGAAACCCTAGGGAAAGAGTCAGGCGAATCCTGACAAAGATTCCTACAGGCTGTGAAAGAATAGAAGTGGTCAGTGATCTTGTTTGTACCCTCTGGGCAGAGGAAGAGAGGGACAGAGCTCTGTGTTTTCTGGGACCAAAGACACTCACAGTCCAGATGATTGACAGGTGGATTCTTATTGTGATTGGCTCCCATCTGCTTCATCCAAGAGAATGAGTGAATCAAGGGGAAATGATTTCAAATCGTGGATGAAAGCCCAAGATGGGTGAGGAAGAAAAAACAAAGGGCATCCCCTTAGCTCATTCAAGGAGTGCCGGTGAGGCCAAGCCAGCCCGTGCTCCAGTCGGCCTGAAGCGTCACAGATGTGCCTTTGGAACCCGGGTAGTATTCCTGCGACGTGATGAAGAAACGCAGGAATTCTCGACCATGAGGATGGGCAGGTGTCCCAAGCTATGGAAACTTTCCCGGAAGCTGTAAATTGGCATTCTGATTCCCACACTGAAAACAATGCATTTGATATATTTTGCGCACGTACAGGCACATTTATCTTTAAATTTTTAGAAAAATGTGAGGATGCAGAATAATTCACAAAGATAAGCAGCTGCAAAGTCATCTGACTAATCAGGCTAATAAAACCCTTAAAATTAATGCTAGCAATTATTCTTATATAAAATAGAGGGTCTGGTCTAATTTCTAAAGTTTTTGTGTCCTAGGAATTTATGGTGGGCTGGAGCGATAGCACAGCGGGTAGCACAGCCTTGCACGTGGCCGACCTGGGTTCAATTCCTCCGTCCCTCTCGGAGAACCCGGCAAGCTACCGAGATTATCCTGCCGGCACAGCAGAGCCTGGCAGGCTCCCTGTGCCATACTTGATATGCCAAAAACAGTAACAACAAGTCTCACAATGGAGATGTTACCGGTGCCCACTCAAGCAAATTGATGGACGAGGGTGCTACACTGCTACAGTGCAGGAATTTATGGTAGCACTTACTTTGTGTTTTTGGCTTTACTTGGCACTATTTTGTTTTAGTGGTAAAATATACCTCTCAAAATTTAACATCTCGACCCTTTCTCAGTGTTACAGCGTATTGTGGGAATGATGAGATAGATAACCAGAACACATGCATTGAAACTGGGTCTCTGCCCCTTGCTTTCACGCACCCACAATAAACACAGTTGGTGTGGGCTTTATTACTTTAGATGGCCCATATAAATGGAATGAGGCAGCACTGAACATTTTTTGTGAATGGCTTATTATAGGATAGACTCCTCAAGGTGGATCCATTTTGTCGCATAGGACAGGGTCTTCGCCTTTTGTTTTTGTTGTTGTTGTTTGTATTTACATCAAGCTTTATTGAATGCATATAAATGGTTTTTGGAAGGTTTTTTTAAAAATAAATTTATTTGTTGAATCACCATGAGAACAGTTACAAAGCTTTCGGGTTTAAGTGTCGGTCATACAAAGATGAAACAGACAGGGTCTCTGTCTTAAAGCTAACTCAAATTCCATGGTACATGTGTCTCCCATTTCATTAGTTATCCATCAGTAGACTCTGCGTTATTTTTACCTTCGGTGATATAATAATGCTGCCATGAATTGAGGCATGTGGATATCTGATTAAGTTTCTGTTTTTGCTAAGTCCCGTGTGCTAATTTTATTTGATTCTCCTCCTCGACCCACTCCCCACTTTCTTGCGCTCCAAAGGACATATGACATTGTATGGTTGTGAGGTGGTGCCACCGAAGAGCATTTGACCATGTTTGAATTTATCTGGTCTTTCCGCTCTCTTCCATGGACTTGTAGCTCTGTCCTTTTTGCATCATTATATTATTTTGAGTGTAGATTTACAGCATTGTTATTCTTTTGTGTGTGGGGGGGACAGGGATTTTACCCAGTTGTGCTCCAGACTTACTTCTGGCTCTCTGCTCAGGGATCAGTCCTGGAGATGCTCAGGGGACCGTATGAGGTGCCGGGAATCCAACCCAAGGCTGGCCATGTGTAGGAAAGCAACCAACCCACTGTACTATCTCTCCAGTTCCTATTGTGTTATTTCTTAAAGATTGTTTTTTTTTAATTAACTGGAGCCACTTGAGAGTCTGCATAATGTTTTGGTAATTTTATTTTTTAAAATGCCATAGGGATTTTGTTTTAGTTTTGTGTGGCAAGGGCAGCCCACAGCTGACGGTGCTTCGGTCTTGCCCCTGGCTCTGTGCTCAGAGATCACTCCTGGCAGATTTGGGGGCCATCTGGGGTGCTAAGGATAGAATCTGGGTCACTTGTGTGCAAAGTGAATGCATTACCCACTGTACTATGGCTAACCCCAAGGAATTTGATTGACTTGAATTTGTAGATTACTTTGGGTAATTAGACATTTTATAATAGTAAACCCACCCCCAAATTCATTGATCTAGGGTGCCTTTCAATCCCTGAAATTTTTATGAATTTCTTTAACAATTTGAATAGCTGTGGGGGATAAAGTTTTTGACCTTTTTACATTTTCAGTGCTTGATCACAGATAATTTCACTTCATCCTTTACAAGCTGGATGCATTTTCTAGTATCATTCTCATTTTGTGGCACACCTCACTGGGTTTGAAGCTACTCCTGTCTCTGTGCTCAGGGATCATATGTGGTACTGGGGATGAAACTAGGGTCTTGGCATGCAAGGCGTGCATTTTCCACCCATATAACTGTCTCTCCCACCCTGGGTATCTATCACATGCCTATTTGTTCTGGTCAGATGTTACAGTATTGTGTAGAATGGAATAGATTGGAGATCCTTCTAGATCCTAGAGTAAACATTGTCATAATGGTGCTGACATAACCTGTGGATTTTAATATCTCATCTTTATTATGTTGAAGAATTTCTTTTATCCTCAGCTTGTTGAATATTTTTGTCAGAAAGGAATATCATTATTTTCAAATACTTTTTACTTTGCTAATTGAACTGATCATGGGGATACTATTTTTTTGTGATTATATGATATAGTACATTAATTGATTTGTGTATGTTGAAACATCTTTACATCCCTTGGTTCAGTTCTACTTGGTCATGATATATAATGCCTTTAATGTGTTGTGTAATTCAGTTTGGCAGTAGCTGTTAATGATTTTTCCATCGATATTTATCATGGAAGTTGATTGTATTTTTTCCCTTTGTAATATCTTTAGCTCATTATCAGGCTGATGTGGGTCTTACAAAATGAGGTTGTAAGTGTTCACTTCTCTTAGACACTTTGGAAGAATTTGGAAAGGATTTACAGTAATTCTTTAAATGTTTGGTGTAATTCAACAGTGTAACCATCTGGCTTGTCTCTACTGGGAGATCTTTTATTCTCATTTATTCTCTACTACAAAATAAACAAAATGGGACTTTATACTTTCGTGATTAATTATTGATGCGTTAGAATTTTTAGGAATTCATATATTCCTTTCAGAATCGATTTGCTCAAGCGGGCCCAGTAACGTTTCCATCGTGAGACTTTGTTGTTACTGTGTTTGGCATATTGAATACATCATGGGTAGCTTGCCAGGCTTTGCCATGCGGGCGAGATACTCTTGGTAGCTTGCTGGGCTCTCTGAGAGGGGCGGAGGAATCGAACTTGGATTGGCCATGTTGACTGCGTGCAAGGCAAATGCCTTATCCGCTTTGCTATCGCTCCAGCCCTCCTTCCAGAATATCCAATATTTTTGGTATACAGTTATACCTAATCCTTTTAATGTCTGTGGTATCAGTTGTAATATCTCCTTTTTCATTTATCACTTATTTGAATCTTAATTTTTCACCTTAATTTGAATAAAATTTAAAAGTTTTGTTAATCTTTTAAAATAATAACTTTTGTTGATTCTTCATTTTTCCCCATTCTTTATTTCTACTCCGATCTTCTTTGCATATTCCTTCTGCTATTTTTCACTTTATTTTTCTTGTTCTTTTTCTATTTCCCTGCTGTATAAGTTAGGTAGCTAACAAGATTTTCCTTCTTTTAAAATGTAACATCTTCCTCAGTAGTTCTTTCTTCCATATTGTATTTTCCAGTTCGCATGTGTTGTGACTTTGCTCACATTTACCTTTTTTAAAAAAAAAAAAATTGATTCACTGTGAGGTACAATAACAAAGCTTTAATGTCTGAGTTTCTATCACACAGTCATCAAACACCCATCCCTTCACCAGTGCACATTTTCCACCACCAAAATACCCAGTATCCTTTCCACCCCACCCTTTCCACACCACCCCCAGCCTGTGTGGCAGACAATTTGCACAATTCTCTCTTTCTCTACTTTAGTTACCTTCGATATTTTGAGACCAACCCACCACCACTCATACCTGCCGAAAAGGCAATGCTAGACAATGTGTTTTGTATTGCTTGTTATGAATATAATATAATGTCATGCAGCTATGAGAGCAGCTGCGTCCTCTAGAAATTCTAAAATTTTAATAATTAGGGTCTGGAGAGATCACTGCAGTAAGTTGCTTCAGTCCGATATTTGTTTGTGTGTCTTTATATCATGGCCATGTGGTAGTTTACGTAGATGGTGGCCAGATGTGGCATCACCTCAGAGTCTCATCGGGGTGGGTGTAAGGAGAAGGGCCCACTCTTCCCCTGTCCTGTGAGGTCTGGTATCTGCTTCCACCACCACTCATACCTGGAGCTTATTGCTGACTTCTAGAAAATGGTGGCCACTGGGGTTCCAAGAGGGCAAGTGGAGGGACAGCACCTACCCCCATCTGGAGTTGCCCAGAGAAACGGCCTTTGGCAAAATCTGGGGCCATTTCTGCAGCAAGTTGCTCCAGTCCGAGGTTCATTTGCACATCTCTGGATCATGGCCATGTGGGAATTTAAGTAGATGATGGCCGGAGATGGTCCCATTTGTTTTAATATAATCTTTTCTACTTTTTTTTTTTTTTGCAATGCCTTCCTTTTTCGTTTTTGTTTTGAGGCCATTGCCCTGGTGGTACTCAGGGCTTAACTCCTGGCTCTGTGATCAGAGAGCACTTCTGGTGGGCTCAGGAGACCACGTGGGAGCCCAGAGATCAAACCTGGGTTGGCTGCATGCAAAGCCAGCGCCTTCCCCATTGTACCATCGCTCTGCCCCCTGGAGATCCTTTCTTTCTATCTTTCTTTTTTTTTTTTGTCTTTTTAATTTTTATTAGTGAAACACCATGAGGTACAGTTGTAGACTTTCAATTTTTTGTGCTTGGGTTTCAGTTATACAATGATTGAGTACCCATCCCTCCACCAGTGCCCATTTCCCACCACCACTGATCCCAGTATCCCTCCCACCCCCCATCTCCCCACCCCACACTGCCTCTGTGGCAGGGCATTTCCTTTTGTTCTCTCTCTCCTTTTGGGTGCTGTGGTTTGCAAAAGAGGCATTGAGTGGCAATCATGTTTGGTCTATAGTCTACTCTCAGCACGCATGGAGATGCTTTCTTAACTGATTGGGTGTTCAAGAATGTGTCAAGCCCACATTTGTGAATGTTCTGATAATTCTCCTAGTGTTGATGTGTACACAACTCCATTTTAGTCAGAAGAGATACTGGTACTTCAGTCCTGTTCTATCTTAAAACTTAACTGGGACCTCACATAAACTAAGGTCTGATTCGTGTGGAGAATGTGGTGTGTGCGCTTGAGAAAAATGTGCCTCTGCTGCTGATGGGCGCTCAATGGTGTCTGCATGGTTTAATTGCTCTAGAATGCTCTAAGACAGTTCAAGTCCTTTCCCTCCTCTATCGGATCATCTAACCAGTAGTAAAATTGGCACAGCGGAACAGAACCGATAGAATAGGAAAAGAGATTTTTGTTCTTAAAGTTAGAAATTTAATAATGGCATGGAAGCTGAGGCTCTGTACGACTTGCACTCTGAAAATGAAGACCCAGGAAAGCTGGTGTCTGATGCTGTCTGAGTTCTGAAGCCTGAGAACCTGGGGGAGTGGCGGGATGGAAAACCCCCATAAGGCCAGTCAGATTGGCACCAGGTCAGTCGCAAAGAATGAAACTGGTGGACACTGTCTGGGTTGCAGGTCAACCTCCACTGTCCCTAACAAAGAATTAATCTGGCCATTTACTGAACACAAAATGTTCTCCCCAGCCTGACCCCTGGCCCCAGTAGACACAGGTGCTACTGTTCCCATGAAGGTGTGTTAAGAAGAGTTAGTGGGCACAGCAGGAGCAAGGGCGGGTGGCCTTAGGGTGACACACGATCACCAGGGTCACCAGCCACCTTAAAGCATCAAAGTCACACTCATTTCCTGTATCGGTTTTTGCTAGGAATAGCTTTGCTGTCCTCCAGGTAAACTAGACTAGACTCTTGTGACCATGTTAAGGGGGTGATTTTCCACAAAAATCCAGTGTAAGGGCAGGAAAACAAGAGATCACTAATTGAAACAGTGAGGGGTGGAGGAAGGAACACATTTTGTCAGTTCCTGCTTTTCAGGCCTTCAAACTGGATGTCGTGAGTCTAGACGAGGATGCAGTTCTACTGAGTGCACTTGTCACTGTGACCAGTCTGCTCTCTGGAGCCCTGAGCTGCCTCCTAGATGTGTGTGTGTGTGTGTGTGTGTGTGTGTGTGTGTGTATCTGTGTTTGCACAGATGTTGTAACCAAGGTGCAAAGAGCTGTGCTAGGAGAAAGAATGCTTTAGCTGATTTAGACCAACTAGTCAAAGATCTTCATCAGTTGGCAGCTGGGGCATTAATTATTATTAAAAGACTTGGTGGGCTCAAAATATCAGTGGAACATTTCAGAATGTCCAAGACATGTCTTGTCAATGGAACCCTTAAGAATAAACATGTGGTGATACTTGACTAATGCTCAACTTCATGAGCCTCGTGTTATCTTGGTAAATGCAGGCCTACCATTGAAGTTGGAGACTGGAATCGAAGATTCTATGTAGGGGAGTCAACATTTCAGGAAGTATTTCATCCCGAGAAGTTGTGTGTGTGTGTGTGTGTGTGTGTGTGTGTGTGTGTGCGCGCACGCGCAGGCACGCGCGTGCATGCGTGTCCCTATATCCATATGTATCTGTTTAGGGGTGTGACAATTTGGAATATTTAGAGAGGACATATACTTACACCAAACAGGTGTCAAACAGACGCAGGAATTGCACGTC
This sequence comes from Sorex fumeus, assembly GCF_029834395.1. NCBI lineage: Eukaryota > Metazoa > Chordata > Mammalia > Eulipotyphla > Soricidae > Sorex > Sorex fumeus. Next base: position 21,788,179 of record NW_026606065.1, on the reverse strand, counting down.
CCAAAGATGCCTGAGTGACTAGGGTTAAGACGATGAATTTTCAGAGCTTTCTCAGTGTGATTCCATTTCCTGGGGCACAAAAAGTCACAGCACCAGCAGGGGGACCTCATCTTTCAAAGCACTGATCTACTTCTTGCCCAGAGAGGTACTTCTTCATCCCAAATTATAGCTCCCCATGTGTGATGTGACAACGGGCACCTGTTTGCCACAGAAATAATCGCCACTTGGTTGAGGGAACAGAATGAGAACAACGGCGGGAGGAGGCCTGAGTAGAGCTTCTCCTAACACTGTGGGCACCCCAGGCTTACGTATTCCTCACCCGGAGCCGTCAGCACCACAGCTCACCCGGCTCAGGACACGTTTGGTTGACAAAAACAGGAATGACATTGGTGGGAACCTTACTGAGAATAAAGAATAAGGTCAGAATTCAAGATACTTGAAAAATGGAGGATTATTCTAATTTTCTATGACTGTTTTTATGGAATTAAGACTCAGGACTGGACTGAAATGTGGTAACATGACCGGAGAGGACACGATGGTGAAAATAAAGTCCTGGATGGGTCTGAAGGGTGTGTCCTGCTTTGTGGGGCAATTCCGAGGAAGATGACAGGTGGTGGGTGGGGTCCCTCACCTGTGGCATGTGCAGAGGGAGAGAGCAGAGGCAGGGCAGGATGGAGTGATGACAAATCCTTGGGCTTTAGCTGGGAAACTGGGGTTGCCACACAGTGAGGGGAATCAGTGGGGACTGGAAATGACACGGGGACAGTAACGGGGATTCTGGGGCACTTTGATGGGGGGGAGGGAAGGTGCTGTAAATTTGTGCATAAAGACCATAAATATTGACACTATTGGAACCAGTTTACCTAAGCTACCATAGTTAAAAGGTCAAGAGCATTGGTAAGTTGGAATCAAGGATGGTGTAAAAGTGAGGAGGAAACAACCTGGTTTGTATGTTAGATGTTTTGTATCTCGGAGATAGTGGCAAGCTGCATTTCTGAGATCCCTGTGCCGGTGTCTAGCTAGAGGCCAGAAGACCATATCTCACGCAGGTGAGCAAAGGACAGCTTCTTCCTCCATAGCAGGAGGCTTTGGGTCATGGCCAGTAATACAGTGATGGTGAGGTCGAAAAGCCAGCTTGCTCTCTGAAGTGTAGCTCGGTTCATCAGAGTAAAACAGGCTGGGACTTTTTCCAGTTAATCCTCTTTCCTCTCTTCCTTTCCTTAATTCTTCTCCTTCCTTCCTTCTTTCCTCCCCTCCCTTCCTCCCCTCCCTCCCTCCCTCCCTCTCTTCCCATCCTTCTTCCCCTCCCTTCCCCTCCTCCCTTCCCCTCCCCTTCCCTCTCTTCCCCTCTCCTCCCTTCCCCTCCTTTCTTTGGACTTCACTTAATTTTATTCTTGTCTGTGTAAAAGTACTGCATATAGTAGTAAATTGGATAAATGAATGTTTATAGTACATGAATATGGATAATGCAAATAATGATACAAATAAGATTTACTTGGTTACAATACACTATATATAAAATATCTCAAATACACACCGAAAGAAATATCAAATCTTTACCCAAAGTGTAGATGTTTTCTTGAAATTTAATGAAAGAAGCCTCATCAATAGGCTTTCTGCAAAGGGAGCAGTGTGGTTGGTCTTTGTGGGGGTCAGTCAGAAAATGTCTCTCACCTCCTCGTCCTCTGAGAAGAAGGAACTGAACTTACTGGTCTTATCTGACTGAGTAGGTGGGAACTGCAGGTTTTGAAAAGTTAAGGTCTTACCATTTTAATTCCTCTCAGAGCCCGGCAAGCTACCGAGAGTATTCGATATGCCAGACACAGTAACAACAAAGTCTCCAATGGAGACGTTACTGGGCCCGCTCGAGCAAATCGACGATCAACGGGAGGGCCTTTCAGTTTTAATAGAGTTTGCTTATGTGATTCTAAAGGAAGCATACTTTTTGTCCTCAAAACTAACTCGGGGACAATCAGTTTGCAAGATGTCAGTTTACTGGAATGATAGCACAGCGGTAGGGCATTTGCCTTGCACGCAGCCAACATGGCCGACCCGAGTTCGATTCCTCTGCCCCTCTCGGAGAGCCCGGCAAGCTACCGAGAGTATCTCGCCTGCACGGCAGAGCCCGGCAAGCTCCCCGTGACGTATTCGATATGCCAAACACAGTAACAACAAAGTCTCCAATGGAGATGTTACTGGACCCGCTCGAGCAAATCGATGATCAACGGGAGGGCCTTTACTTTACTTTTACTTTACTGTCTTTGAGGACCAAGAAAGTGAAGATAAGGCACTTTATATATATTTTTTGGTGGGGCACTACTCAGGGTCTCTTCCTTCCTGGCTCTGTGCTCAGGGCCACTCCGGGCAGTGCTCAGGACAGTGTGCAGAGTTACAGATTGGCCTGAGGTCAGCCCCGTGTGAGGGTTGGTCTTCTATCTCTGGCCTTACAGGATTTCTCTGACTTTCCCTCCTTCTCTCTGTCTCTCGTCTCTCCCTACCTCTGTATGACCAGAGGCCAGGCATTTACAGACAATCAGTGACTGTGTGATGGGGTCTAAAATTTTAAGACGTGCTTCCTTGCTTTGTGTTGCCTGCTAGACAGAGCATCAGACGAAATAATGCATGTCCAAGTCATTTCCAAAATGACAGTGTGCACCCGATGTATTTCTGCTCTGTACATGACTATCTCGAGCCGTCAGTGCAGGTGTGCAGGATTAAATGCTAACGAAGTCACACAACTTTCAATAAAATACAGCAGTATATTGGTACAAAGATAAATGATTATCTGTTTTATGGCTGGTAGAAGGGACTTTCTGTATCGTCATGTGTTTTAATTCTAAAGATCCTCACTTTCATGGAAGCACTGCTGCACTCCCGCCCATGGAAGCCACAGGGGTCATCGTTGTCTTCTGTATTTTCAGAAACTTGTAAATAAATTCTCATTTAGAGGAACTAACGATGTTGATATTCACATTGATAAATCTTTTGGACAAAATCTTTTGTCCGAAATAATCTTTTGGACAAAAGATTATTAAAACTATTGGCAGTCTGATACATTTTTCTAATTTCATTAAAATACAGTATACATTAAAATGCTCAGTCTAGAGAAACTCAAGTCCATATATTTCCAACAAATTGGTGTGTATCTGTTCAGAAATTCAGTAGGAAAGAGTGGAAGACAATGAGAATTCAGCTTGCTAAATATGTGTGTGTGAGTGAGTGTGTGTATGTGTGTGTATGTGTATGTGTGTGAGTGTGTCTGAGTGTGTTTGAGTGTGTATGAGAGAGTATGTGTGAGTGTGTATGAGTGTGTGTGTGAGTGTATGTGTATGAGTTTGTGTATATGTGTATGTGTGTGTATGTGTATGAATGAGTGTACGTGTATGTCTGTGAGTATGTGTGAGTGTGTGTGAGTGAGTGTGTGTGAGTGTGTGTGTGTGTGTGTGTGTGTGTGTGTGTGTGTGTGTTAGGTGAAGCTCTTTTAGGCTTTCCCTCTCCCATCCCAGGCCAGCGGCAGATGCTCTGACCCTCCTCTCCCAGAGAAGCAGCATTCAGTGGGCTTTGGGCCATGGGCTTGGGCCCTCTGAGGTAGCAGCCCTTGTTTCACAGATGCCCTCTCCTTCCACCCTGCAGCTTCCTCTTTCCTTTCTCGACCTCTCCTCCTTTCTAGCTCTTTTCCCCTTTCTCCTATCTGGATGGCGTTGGCTCTGAGACAGAAGCAGTGCAGAGTCCTCGGGTGTGCCGAGAGGGGTGTCCTCCATGCTGAGAAGCACGCGAGCCCAGGGACAGCAGAGCTGGGCAGGTTCCCGGGGGACACTGTCAGAGGCAGTCGGGACCAGGCAGCGCAGCGAGACGAGGAGAAAGATGGAGCATCTGGGACATGCTGAAGGGCAGAGAGTCCTGTCGCCTCACCCCAGCTGTCTGGCGAATGTACCGCTCGTGCTGACAACTGTCTCTTTAGGCCCGATGATACACCACCGCGTCTGATATTTGTGGACTTAAGTAGTTTGGCTCGTAAGTGTAATTGTACTTAATGATATGTTTTGCAAATACGATGTTCTTTCCTTTCTGTGGGTGATCAGCTGAATATGAAAAATGGAAAAATAGACGTGAGCACCATTTATTTTAGAAAATGCTTCTATCATTGCATACGTTTTATATTCTTGTCCATATTTGTATTCAAAACGGTTTCATTCTTAATCGCTAACAATATAAATGTGACTTAGATTTATGAGAATGTTCATTGCCATTTCCTGAGCCTTTCTTCTCCCCAATAGGATATTTCCAGTTTGGTGTACACTGTCGGCCATGTGAGTCTTAATTTACTTTCCTGATAGAAAAGCAAAGTCAAAGTTTTAAAGGGAAGAGGAAAAATAACCTCAGTTGAGAGACTGCTTTGTGCCGGTGATAGTGATGGGAAGAACAGTCTGTTTAATATTCTGTGATGTAGCCCAGAGCCACACTTTCTGGAGGTGTGTGACCCAGACCCAGTCTCTCGGCAGGAAGCAACAACCTCTCTGAGGTGCTGATCCCCCGAGAGTGCTGGAACCAACCTCCAGCAGGAGCTTCCTGTTTGTCTTTACTAAAGGAATGGGGAGAATGAGCCTACAGTTAAATTCCCTTTTATTCACACTGCTTCTTGTTCCCCTGAATTTAAAATTGTGTTTCAGACAAGGCTAGGTCTGGGGTTCCATGTTACTAAGAGCATCGCAGCATCTGGAGGCTTCCAGAGTGTTCCTCTGCGAGGAGGATTCCACTCTGGCTGGCTTCAACCACAGAAATGTGTTATTTCCCGGTTCCGAGTCAGCAGGGCTGGTTCTCTCTGCGGTGGGGGGGAAGGGGGTGAGGATCTGCTCTGCGGGCTGCGGGCTCTGGTGGGCCAAGTCCCGTCTTGACTCCCTGGACTGGTCATCTCTAGCTTCCTCCTCACGAGGGCCTATCTCTGAGCCTACACCTCCTTTCTCCCTTTCGCCGCCTTGTCATGTTGGAACAAGTTTCCTCTGATGAAAGGCGTTTGCAGTGGGCCTCCTTCCACACGCTGCCCGGTGCCGAGGTGTCGGGAGACAGTGAAGTTGGAGGAGACACAGTTTAATTCCTAGTAATGTGTGCCAGAGACACACGACATTCTGATTCTTGTTACATGGAAGCCGTGGAGACAGAGATTAAAGTTGGAGCCTTAAATGAGACCTAGTGAAACGGGTGTTGAGGTGACAGGTGGTGCTGTGGAGCCTTGAGGGGCGTTCCCAGAGCAGTGGGTTTGGAGTGGACTCATGCGTAGGAGGTCTCGTGTCCACAGGCCCCATGTGTGACTTCTCTCAAAAGGAAGTCAGTCTTCTGGCTGGAGTCACCTCTCGCGAATTCCCTCCCTCGAGCTGTGTTGCTGCCGGTTAATCTCTCTCTCTCTCTCTCTCCCACCGTGTTCGTTCAGACTGGAACTCCCCTCTGTGGTCTCACTGCCCTGTCAAACCTGCTTCCAGAAGGCCAGTGACAGTCCCTGCTGTCTCTGGCAGCCAGAGGCTCCCCCCTGCACCAGGTGGGGTTAGCAGGGAACTGAACGGAGTGAGCCAAGGGTGGGGTGAAGAGTAAGATGGGACTGGCGTTCAGGGGGGAAAATGTGCATGCATGCAGCTGGAGGAGAAGGCCTTGGTGGAAGTTGGAGGTTTAACATTTATGCTTCAATATATGAAGATCATCTTAAGAGAATCAAAAAACCCTCCTCCGCTGTAACAACAAACGAGAAGGGTTTCCAGAGTGAAAAGCAAAATGGCCCACGGAGGAGGGACAGGAATCATGTCTGCGTAAGGGTTTTGTGGAGAAAGCTTGTATAGTGCTTGTATAGAGCACCCCAGGTGCTTGGGTGACATGTAGGTAAGATGTTGGGGTGCAGCTGGCAAGCCAAGCACTGTTGGCCGGCTTAGTCCTCGAGTGCGTCTCCTAGGGGAACACTCCAGGCTCAGAGTCGCCCCAGTATATATACTCAGATGCAGCACAAGCTGGAGCTACTCTCGGTGGATCTGCCAACTTAGAAGTATCCCTCGGCATTGGGCAATTTCTGTCTGTGATGGACATGTCTGGATCGACGAGGCTGTGAAGACTGTCCCCAGATCCCATGCTGCTCATGTCAAGGCAGCCATCGATAGGTTGAGAATTTCCTTGGAGTGTCCCTTTGAATGACACTTGTCCAGTTTCACTCATAACCCTTTTACTTTCCCACTTAGAGAAGTGGCAGGGACCAGAGCAGATAATCCTCAGCTCCATGATTACCTGGCCAGCAAGTGGTCACACTTGTAGGCACCCAGAAGCCAAGCCATGACCTCTGATTTTTGGAAGCTTCTGGAAGGAAATGTTGGGTGGTGTTTCGATGGGTGACTAGATACCTGGAGACTGCTCAGATGCGGCTCTCAGGGCATTCGGTACCAGCCCATCCTTTACTGGAGATGGGTCTTCTCATGACCAGGAGGCAGTTAATCAACATCTTTGCCTAGCATTGCTCCTCTGCATCCTGGTTTTGACAGCTCACAATATCTCTGGGCATTGTCAACATGTTTGTGGGAGCAAAACCACCCCCAGTTGACTACTCTGGATCTAGATCAACCCCCAGATCATGTCTTTTATTTGCACAAGGGACCAAACTCAATGTTGAAACTGCAGACTCCGTGACTCACTGAGGGCTTTGCCGGCTTGTCACTGAATTGACGAGCCTTGGAAGAATCCAGAAACTAGAGCCCATCCTTCAGGGTGTCTTCATGAGTGCATCTCATGTGCCTTGCAGAGAATCGACCATCTCCTACTCAGGTTGCATGTTTCCGAAGCGCACGGCCGGAGCAGATGATTTCTTGAGCCAATTCTTCCCCGGAGTTGGGCAACAGATGCTGTTCCTCATTTTTCTCTCTGGACTTTGGGGTGGGGGCCAGAGCGATACCAGCTGGTGGATGCAGAATTAATTACAGACTGTTTCCCTTAGAAAAGACGCACATGGATTTCTAACCTCCAGTGATTTTGGCAGCTGTCCCCAGCCTTTTAGGATTACCAGGAACTGGACAGAGGCTTCATTCTCCTTCTTGGAAGCATATGTTGCAATTTTGGAGATTTGGACATTAGACGCTTTGTTGAAAGTTGCCATATCTGGTGGCAAAATTTAGACTGTACTGTTGCCTCCAAAACTCACTGTATTTTATATTTCTTCATTAACTTTGTGTTAGTACTTCTATTAAGAACAAATATTAAATGAAATGGCTTAAAGTATAGATGTCTTAATATAGAGCACTTTTGGCAAGTGAGACATTTTTAAAAAATTGTATTAGTTTGGAAAAATGATCTCAGTGATACTGAATTGATCCTTGAAATATGTTCATGGTAACAATTTTGGGGGAGATCTTTCCCCCTATACAGTGCTATTAAATGGTTTAATTGCATTGAAATTCAATCTTCAAAAGTGTGGGTGGATAAAAGAGATGGGACCATTACTGAATTAATATTGCTGTAATAATACATCTTTTTAATGAAACCACTTCAGTTGTGGAGTTGGAAGAATGGATAAATCTCAGAAGCACACTAGACAAACTCTTCCTAATCCCCCATTTCCCATCAACTATACTTTGCGAAATTTGAATGTAGGTTCCAAGTATTTCACTAACTAGCCTATCAAATATTCCAGTGAAAAGTCTTTACATTTTGCCTTATTTTCCCTAGCCATAAAATGTGCTGACTTTCCTGTTGATATTTATTTCTCCCTTATCACTTTATTTTCTGAAGAAGCATGGTAGCGTCAGTGTTGGGTGCAGACTTACAGACTTAGTCGCTCAACATCCCAGCTAACGAGAGGATATGGGCCATTAGCCCCTTTGCTCTCTCTCATTGTCAGGGAAGGTCACGTCATTATATCTGGACAAGGTTACAAAACCCTGAGATTACCGTTCACAGATGGATTGATAGTCATGAAGCTGGTGGGTAAAATCAGCCTCTAGGACAAAATGGCACATGACTTTAATAAGCTTACTCCTGGAGACATATTGCTAATGCATGTTGTTTATTATAACAAGCAGATATAGACCCCATGCTCTAAATCACTTAGATTTACATACATATTGAAAGATACACAGTTTTTTATATTATGAAGAAATTGAATTTCTCCGTAAATTCAAGTTTATGGTGACATGCTATATATAACGTATAGTCATCTTAAGAGTGAGGGTAACTAGTAAATAAATTTTGGTAGATAGCTGAATTTTTAAGAAGTTGCGCTAAATAACTGCATGCTTTGTTTCATCAAGTACCCTAAGTCAGCAGTAGCTGAGTTCTTCTATGCTTCTTTACTAAACTGTGAATTAAGGCATGATGCTTCTGGTTCAGATGCAATTCTGAGTAAAAGACTAACTCAAAGAACATGGGACATAGCATTTTCGGCCTCATACACAGCCACAAAGAAAGTCATTTATTAAGAATTCCTAGCAACTCCAACTTGAGTGTTCCAATATAATTTGAATTATGTTGTGTACAAGTTATCATTTTGTGTGACCCATTCTGACATCTCTATGGTAACAGTATATTGCCGTAGAAAATATCTGTGGGCGTGGGAGAGTAGTTCAGCGACATGCCCATCGATTTTGCAAGTGCTATTAAAGTAAGAATCTTGGTAGGAATCCTTTTTGTTTTCTTGATTTCTAAAAGTATCCTTTGGTCAGTTGGCCGTTCTAACATCTTGGTACTAAGAGTTGTGCCAATGGGGCTGGAGCGATAGGACAGTGGATAGGGCATTTGCCTTGCATGCAGCCGACCTGGGTTTGATCCCCAGCATCCAATATGGTCCCCCGAGCGCCGGCCAGGAGTAACTCCTGAGTGCAGAGCCAGGAGTAACCCCTGTGCATCATTGGGTGTGACTCAAGAAGGAAAAAAAAGGTAGAGTTGTGCCAGTGGCAGGGCGCCTAGGCAGAGAGCACCTACAGGAGTACAAACAGCATTTAAAATAGGACAGCCGGCTGCTGGTGTTGCAGGGTGAGTGATGGTTGGGCCTCTGGCTGGCCTGTCTTAGCTGTTGGACACTGAGAAAGGCCCATGGCACGTGAGCAAGAGTCTAGCTCCAGCACCCAGTTCTGTGGGCAGTCCTGGACACCTTCCCTTCTGGTTGGCTCTGCTTTCTGCTCTCTTCGCTTTCTCCTTCAGTCAGTTTTGTACTGAGATCCAATCTATTTTTTATTTACTAATTTGTGTCTTAAGCCTTTGAAAGATATAAAAATTGTGAAACTAATATGATGGCAAAGAATGGAAGACAGTTATTGGAAAAATTGAAAAAATAAACAGGGACTGGGGAGATGGTACAGCAAGCTGGATGCTTGTCTTACGTGAGTCTTTCCTGCTGTATGCTGACTTGGGTTCGATCCCTGGCATCCCTTACGGCTCCCCAAGCACTGCCAGGAGGAATTTCTGAGCACAGAGAAAGGAATAACCCCTGAATATTGTCGGGTGTGACTGCAAAGCCAAAATAAATAAATAAAATTAAAAATAAGACTTTTTAATGGGTATGTTAGACCCACAAATGCCATGAGGTGTGGTTTGGGGGATCAGTCCCCCTGGACACTGGGTCCAGCCACAGCATCGGGGACTCAGGTCAGGCTTGTGCTATCGAAGCCTCAGGACAAGGCTGACCTCCGGGCCAGCCATTCTCTGTTGCACTGTGGTAGAGGTGGCCAAGACCCAGGTCCCGGTTGGTGCGAGAGCCTTATCTGGGCTGGCACAGAGTGGAAGGTCCCAAGTAGAACATGAGCAGGATCTAAACGTTAGCGAGTGCAACTCATCTTCACGAGTTCTGTGAGTCCCAATGAGTTTTCAAACCTGAAAGTGATTTGGGGAAGATGGCCATGAGCTTGGCGTGTCTGAAGTGAGTGTGGTCTCTGCATTCCCCTTCCCTGCCTGCAGCTGTGCCCACGCTCTGCCTCTAGCCTGGAAACCTTGGCAGGTGGGCAGGTATGGGTGTCCCTGGGAGAGTTCTCCTGCCTCAGATTCCAGATAGGACCCACTGAATCTCGGGGGACGTCAGCTTCTTACCATCAGTTCTCTGCACTGAGATCGGGGCTGTGGGTTGTGCAGCTGATATCTGGGGGATGATAGGGTCAAGGTCAGTGACCCCCTAGCCTTGGTGGTCCCCCTGGTGTATTAGGGTTGTATTTGTGTTAGGAAGAAGAACGTCCAGATGAGCAAATATTTGAGTCGGCCCAATTTAAATACTGATGATTTTTCTCTCCTGCCCACTTAGAATTCTTGTTTCATGTGTTTTCTACCCCAGACACTATGGTGACCTGGGGGATAACACTGTTCTGTCCTTCCTGCATAGCCTCAGGTAGTTTAGGTTTATTGGGTTGCTCCCAATTATTTATTTGTAACTTCTTTCTTTGTGCTCTGTTTACTTGTAAATATTGTTTTTCTCTTCTCCCTAAATCCTTTGCATAGTTTATTCAGAGCAATGTCCTTTGTGTATGGACACAAGAAGACATGCTTTTGTAATGTGACTCTCAGTGATATCGTCTTCCTGGGTATCTGTTCTCTCACCTAAGCCTCAGCTGCCTTTACTTCCTAGCACCCCTGAAAGCAGGGTTCCGATGAGGGACTGGATGGAACCAGGGCAAGCCATAAGCCATGTGCTACCCTGGCATCGAGATGGGCCTGGCCAAAGCGCCATAATGCTTAACTATAAGTTAAGAGATTGGTCATGGACAAATGCTGTCATGATCCAAACATAATTAACTAGATTTGGACCCTGCTAGGGTTAGGAATGATTAATCTGGCCTGAGCGCTGTAATAATGAGTCTGTGGCAAGATGTTCCCAGGACAGAACAGTGTTATCCTACAGTGGCCAAAGCAAGTATTCACTTGTAAGAGAATCTGCTGTGTCCACAGTCCTCTGCGCCTGGCAGAGTTGGGGTGAAGGACAGATGGGCAGGCCGTGGATGCATCCCTGAGAATGTCTGTTTAGGAATGTGTTCTTCTGTCCCCCACTCCCTCCTTCTCTCTCTCTTACACACACACACACACACACACACACACACACACACACACACGTACACCCTGTCACTCTCACACTCACGCACACTCTCACACCCACACTTTCTCTCTCACACATACACTATTTCACGCTAACTCTCATACCCACACCCACACCACACACAGTCACACACACACTTCCCTGTCACACTTTTTCTCACATACACCTCACACACACAACCATATACATACTCTCTCTGTCACACACACTCTCTGTCACACACATATATACACCCCCCCACACACACTGTCACTCTCTCACACTTACATACACTCTCACACCCACACTTTCTTTCTCTCTCTCACACATGCTATCTCACTCACTCACACGCCCTCACTACACACATCGTCACACACACACTCTCTGTCACACACTTTCTTACACACACCCCTCACACACATTTTCTGTCACACAAACTCTCTCTCACACACACACATCCACACACTGTCATTCTATCACACACACATTCTCTCTGTCACACACTTTCTCACACCCCACACTCTCTCTGTCACTGACTCTCTCTTAGTCACACACACACACACACACACTCACATTCTCTCTCTCTATATATATGTATATATATCACACACACACACACACACACACACACACACACATTATCAGGTTCTCTGATGTCAGCAAAAACCCCCTTCCTTCAACTTATCCCAAACAAAACCTTCTAAATTCAGGACTGGGATTTGCTTAATGTATCACTGGGCAGATTTTTCAGTCCATGTCCCCAAAAACCCACATTTTTTACTGAATAGTAATCAGGCTATAAACAAAGACTTACTTTCACTTGGAGTTGCATTCGTTTTCCCATAGAAATGAGTCTATGTTTTCTTGAATTGAAAATTGCTAGTGGTTTTGGAACGGCAGATGCTTAGCGGTGGCTCTAAAGGCGTGCGCTCCCTGGCATGCCTGTAAGCACCCTGCATGCAGTTCTCAGCTGTGTAGTGTGGGTTCTTCCCTTTCCTGAGGCCCCCTGTGGTGTGTTGCCCCCCCCCCCCATTTCTGCATGGCTGTGAAAGTGTGTTTCATCTGAGTTCTTTCAGGTAGTGGGGTATTGCTGACAGGGTTGGAACTCACACAAATGACTGCCATCATGGACGTGTTACTTTCTCTGACCTTACAGGGCTCTTTGTTTTGGTCTTTCAATCCCGACTCCATGAGAAATGCATCTTTCCCCTGTGAGTTTGTGCAGACACTGGGCTAGCCCACTCCCCTGCTTGTGCTCTGGGGTGTTCGGCCTTGCCCAGGTCCAAGATTATGGTCTCTTTAGAGATCTATTTGTGGGTCTCTGAAGCACGGCTGATGGGGAAGCTTGTGTGGCTGATGAAAGGGTGTTCGTGGCCGTGGATCCCGCATACCTTACTTTTGGTGGTTCAGTTTCTCAGAAATTTTGCTTCTGAGTTGTTGGTGTCCTGCCAGAGGCACATTGGCGATTTGGGGTCCAAGGAAGTCCTAGGGCACCATCAGATGCTGATGCCCTTGTCCCAGGGGTCCAGGTTGACTTGCGGGTGGCTCCATACCCCTCGGGTCCTGTGGTGACGGCAGCTGCAGCCCTGCAGGGACCAGGACCAGGGCCAGGGCTGCTGCTGTTCGCGACTCAGGCTCTCCGGGCCGGCTGCAGCCATCAGTCCAGCAGAACCTGCCCAGGGGACAGACGCCCCCATCTGGGTTGCAGGGAGGTCCTCCTCCATAACGTGCTGTGGGCAGTATGGGCTGGCCCAGGGGTAGATATCAGGTGTGGGCTACCCTGGTGGCAACTCGTCACTAGGGCCTCGAGGTGGAAGCTGGGGTGCCCCACCCCAACTCCGGGACCCACACTCCCTGGTGACCTCAAGCAGAACCCGAAGAACCGTGTTCAGTCACCTTAAGCTCTGCTGCCCGTAGCTCTGGGAGGCCGAGAGTTGTGGTGGCCATGCCCGCTACTGCTGCCATCCTCATGAGCCCCATTCCAGGCTGACGCTCTGTGCCAGGGACCGGCTGGGTCTACTTGGTGGCCCTTCCCTGAGATGGAACATCCAGGGCGCCCACGTTCACTCACACAGAGATTTATCTCCCCTCGGCCCTTCACGTGCTGAGAGCTGCCACCCTTCCACCAGCCTGGCGCTTCCTACCGCACCGCTGCCATCCTGGCTGGGTGCCAGGCAAGTGGTGACTTTCTTATTTCTGCTTTGCATCATTCTGGTATATTTATCAATAATTTGATATCTTAATGAATAATTAAACAAATTTAAGGAAGTGATCACGATCACAATCATCCTGTTGTTCGTCGATTTCCTCGAGCAGGCACCAGTAACGTCTCCTTCTTCCTGGCCCTGAGATTTTAAAAGAGCCATTTCAATGCTCTTTCAGGATTAGGAGAATGAGACCCATCATTGTTACTGATATTTGGCATATTGAGTACGACACGGGAAGTTTGCCAGCCTCTGCCGTGCGGGCAGGATACTTTTGGTAGCCTGCCAGGTTCTCCAAAGGAAAAATAAGATAATAAGATGTCGCACAGCCGCATTCCCGGCTGTGCGCTTCCAGGAGCTGGGTTTTATAGTCTCTGCGCCTTGTCTGTTGATGGGACCAACCTGGCGCTGGCGGCAGCTGGTGGGTGTGACGCCTACCTACTGGAAGATGGGGGGTCTGGGTGGAGAAGGCCCAGTCCCAATCTGAGTAGGCCTGGAAATGATAAATATTTAAAATCTAAACCTCTTTGGGGCCGGAGCCATAGCACAGCGGGGAGGGCGTTTGCCTTGCACACGGCCAACCTGAGTTCGATTCCCAGCATCCCATATGGTTCCCTGAGCACCACCAGGAGTAATTCCTGAGTGCAGAGCCAGGAGTAACCCCTGTGCATCACCAGGTGTGACCCAAAAAGCAAAATAAATTAAAAAAATCTGAATCTCTTTTTTAGCCTATAGGAAAGTCAGTTGAGTGAGGCCAGGTCTCCGGTGAAGTTCCCTCCACACTCCATCCTCCCTCCATTATCCTCCCATGACCGATGCTCTCCCCCTTCCTGTGATGACGAATAGCGTCAATATGGGGGATCCTTAGCTCTGAGAAGTGGAGAGTTGAATAATGATGGTGTGATAGGACAAGGGCCAAGAGAAGATCTTTGATTCGATATAGACAGGGTCGTGGGGAGAGCATACAAGCACTGTAAGGGAGATGAGAATTAGTAAAAACAAAAGATAAAATTAGGGGGCGGGGCCAGGCAAGTGGAGCATTGTCGGAGGAAGAGCAAATCTGTGTTGACACTGGTGAGTTGCTCCTGCGGAGGACCAAGGGGGCCTCCGTGGGGAAGTTCCCAGCTGCATTTGCCAGGACAGATCTCACTGGTACCACATGGAGGGGTGGGTGTGGTGAGTCAGCAAAGCAGGGTGTAGTGGGGAGGGGCAGATGCTGGGGCGATACACTGGAGTATGGAAACAGAGCTCACCCCTCCTGGAATCTTAGCTCAGAATGGACACAGAGCTGATGATGTTTTACATTCTTCGTGGTGGGGGGCGGGGCAGTGTCTAAGAACTGGAGATTTTCCTGTAAGGTGCGACCTTATTAGTGGCTTCTCCTGCCCCTCTCCAGCCCCAGGCGCCCCACGGATTAGCAACCTTTGAGCTATCTGTCCGTGGGATTTAACACAGCGACTGGAACACACACAGAAGCTATACCAAAGTCCCCCTTTGCATCCCAGCAGGAAGCCAGTTTGGGGACTGACGCAGCCACTAACCCAAGCTTGGATCTGGTGCCCACCCCGGTGTTTGACTATCCAGCCTAAGTTCCTGAGGGGTGGTGGGAGTTCCAGGTGTCTATCTTTCCGGCTCTCTCACTGGGGAAGAGCAGCAGTGTGTCTCGTCGGCATCTGGGTCTCAGTCTCTCCCCAGTGTCTTTCTCCTGTGGCTTCCTGGCCCCTCTACAGATGGAGCCTGTCCTCTGCTGAGCTGCCTCTCTCAGGAGAAACAGCCTCCCCTTAAGTGTCCCGTGCTAAGAGAGACTGAATCAGCGTTTGCTCAGAGCTGGTTTCTGAACACAATCACCTTCTTCGCATGACTGGTGTATCCCGTGCGTGGACTGCAGTATTGTGTCTCTTCTGAGATGCATAAGCTGATTTTGCTTCAATGTCCTCAGCCACTGTGCCGTGTGGAGAGCACACAGTGCCGTAGGAACAATCTACGGGGATTCCCCCCTCCACCTTTGAGTATCCAGTTTCTTAGCGAGCTGGTCTTGTTTCGTTGATTGATGACCTCAAATAGGTATTAAACTTCACGGTTTCTCCAGGAAATCAGGAGAAGGAACCGTGAAGTGCTGCCCTGCTTCCCTGTGGGTCTGATAATGTGAGAGGAAATGAAATGGTAACGTGTCAAGTGGGGAAATGAACGGCCAAGGTTAAGAAAGGCCATCACTGTGGCTCACGCAGATGTTTCTTACATTGAAAAATGGGTTTATTAATGCATGCTTATGAAGAAAGTCCTAATCTGGGATTCTGTTACCGTATTTAATTAGTCGGCCAGCAAAGATTCATGAAGCTCAGATCTCAAAGTGAGTGATCATCAATTTGGGCTTTATTCTGTCTCCAGCTCGCAAACTTTGGAGAGCACAGACGAACAGATCAATTTTTACTGGGTCTTTCTGCAGATGGGAATCAAGTGGGAGCGAGCACACATACTTGCTTTATGGTCGGTCTGCCCGAATCAGCATACTTTCCCAGGGGTGCCAAAGTCATGGGCACAGCAAATGATAGCTCATTCATGTCTCTGCAAGAGAATAGGTGCATTTCAGGGGCACTCCGGGCACTGCCCAAGTCATTTGGTCACCAAAATCCAACTGAGTAACCCTGCATCAGAAGACATAGATGGAACCATTAAAAATAAAGATTCAAAACTCTTAGGCTAGGATGAGCCTGTGTTCTCTATTTTGTATGCGGAGCTTCATGTTTTGCTTCTTGAGGTAGAGTCTACATGGACAAGATCGGACTGAAGGGCACAAGCAGGAAGACGCAAATGGGTGAGGCATCGTTGGGTCTGCAAGGTCATGCCAAGTCATTGGAGGGGCTGGTCCTACAGGGAGACAGTCCCAGTCCCGGTTGCCTTTCTTTACTGAAGATTACTTGTCACCACACAAAGTATGGCTAAATAACAGTAGCTCTTGGTATATTGAGGATGTAGGAGACATTTTCCTTTGTCTAGTTGGAAAAATCCTTTATCTTACTTACAATGGCACTCGAAGAAGCCCCCCAAAAGAAATGACCTGAGCATGTTCAAGGCACATGTTGAAGGACGCTGGTGTGCAGTGGACAGAGCTCACCTGTGGGAAGGCCTCTCTAGGACTTGTGTGAGTCTTAACAGTTATGGGCCAAGACTCAGTTCTTTTAATGGGTAGAAAATGGACTGTGTTGGCCATTTCACAGGAAAGAGGTGTCATCATTATTTTTGGTGTTGCAATGTAACTTCTTTGGTAGAAAACGCCACCCCAGTCTCTTTACCTGTTTCCATATTTACCATGCTAGAAATGTTGAAAAGTATGTTTCTGCAAAATAGCAGAAGTGGCTCAGTTGAGAATCACAAAGATTTTTTCCTGAAAGCGACTATTCGAAAAGCGTCGCCTCAGGGTCCATAGTCCAGAAAGAGAATGTCCCATCTTAGTCCTAAATTTATAGCCATTTTAGAATTTCCCACGTCACCAAATGTAGAGTTTCATTGAATGACACAAAATACACACATCCAATGGAAAATTTAAGAGCAGGTAAAAGTAGCAAACATTCTAGACAGCATACAAATGTTGCCATTGAAATTCTGCATAGGTATTGACAATTTTCTGTAGTATCAGAAAAGTGAAATGATGATTATAATCCTCTTCTAATATTTTTCAGAAAGACTTCTGTAATGAGTTAAGTTGTGATTTGGGGATATTCATGATCAAGCTTATTTATATTTTATGCTTTTAAAATTTTTGTTAAGGTTTTTTTCTTTTTGTGGCAGTTAGTTTTATTTATTTATTTTTTATTTTTATTAGTGAAACACCATGAGGTACAGTTGTAGACTTACAGCTTTTTGTCCTTGGGTTTCAATTATACAATGATTGAGTACCCATCCCTCTACCAGTGCCTGTTCTCCACCTCCAATGCTCCCAGTATCCCTCCCACTCCTCATCCCCCCCCCACCCACCCCATCCCTGTGGTGGGGCATTCCCTTTTGTTTTCTCTCTCCTTCTGGGTGCTGTGGTTTGCAAAAGAGGCGTTGAGTGGCAATTATGTTTGGTCCATAGTCTACTTTCAGCATGCATCTCCCATCCTGGGAGGATCCTCCCAACACCCTTTACTCGGTGCTCCCTTCTCTATCTGGGCTGCCTTTTTCCCTAGCAAGTGCGACTGTCCTCCAAGCCATGGAGTGAACCTCCTGGTACTTATCTCGGCTATTCTTGGGTGTTAGTCTCCTATTTTGTTGTTTTATATTCCCCAAATTAATGCAATCTTTCTATGTCTGTCCCTCTCTCTCTGACTCATTTCACTTAGCATGATACTTTCCATGTAGTGCCACTTGTATGTAAATTTCATGACTTCATCTTTTCTAACAGCTGCACAGTATTCCATTGTGTAGATGTACCAAAGTTTCTTTAACCAGTCATCTGTTCTCGGGCACTTGGGTTTTTTCCAGATTTTGGCTATTGTGAATAGTGCAACAATGAACATAGAAATACAGATGTCATTTTGACTGTACTTTTTTGTGGCAGTTATTTTTTCTGTTTTGTGAGCTAATTCTTTTTCTCAAATGAGATGTGAAAAGACCATGAAATTTTATCTTGTTCCACCTATAGTTTACAGTATAAAATGTTAGATTATTTTTAACCTTTGTGTGTGTTATTTTTAAATTATGGGTCACACTTGCTGTGCTCAGGGCTTACTGCTGGCTTTGCACCCAGGGATCACTCCTGGCTGGGCCCAAGGGACCAAATGAGATACTGACCGCTGGACTCTGGCCGGCCACCTGCAAGGCACGTACCCTCCTGTACCATATAGCTGCTTCGGCCCCTGCATTGCTGTTTGCGTTCATTTACAACTTGTGGTCTAACTCATTGTCAGAAGAGTCTGTAGATCAGTTCTCCCCCTCAGTTGATCTTCCTTTGTTCCAGGACTAGTTTCTGGATGTTTCCCAGTATATTTCAACCTTAGCTGAGCAGGAAAGCAGTTGCCGAGTCCTGGTGTAGACACAGTGGGCCGTGGCACGGAGGTGGTGTCTTGGCGCTGATCTTGCTGTGTTGGCTGAATGTTGGGCTGGATCCCATCTTGGCCCCTTGCTCGGTGCTTGTACAACTGCCTTAGCTTTCCCGGCAAGGACCAAGTGCTGCCTGGGTTCTGTGAGGCCCATGTGAAGGTGTGTTTGTTGGGTGTGTCTTGGAGTATTCGCTTACTCCTCCCTGGCTGCTGGTGCTGAGGTGGCCGGGAAGCTGCAGGTGGCCTTGGGGGTGTCCATGCACCTTCCTAGGGAGATGTGCTTCCATTTTGACCAGGAGTTCAGCCCCTCACACCTACAGGACTGAGTGTGGGTGTAGATGGGGTGGAGACAAATGAGGGGACACCCAAGACAGGGCTTAGAGAGGTCACATTGGCTGCTGGGCATGCGAGGGGACCTGTGCTCCCTCTGACGGGAAGCCAGCCGCCCTGGTACCAAGACACCAAACTCACCCTCTTAGCAGGTATTATGAAAATGAATTCTTCTGGAGCAGCTCCTTTAAAGGTTAAGAGAGAACCCTGCACTGATTTGGAAATGGATTTAATTCCGGAGAAATCTCTGTCTCTCTCCCTCTCATACACATACACAAAGAACCCCCAAGTGAAGCTTACTTGGTTGGCACTTTTCCAGCATAAATGTTTATTTTCCTTGTTGGCTTTTAGCAGAGAAAAGAAGGTTTAGCAGAGAAAAATACCGCCTGCAATCATGTTGGATGGTGTGTGCCCCAAGAGCCTCGTACAACACGCAGTCATCTCCCTTCATCCTGCTGTGGGGGTCAGTGTCCTAGGGGTGGGGACATCCCGCTTCCTCTTCCCCCCTCCTCATTTTTGTTTCTCAAATCACCAGAATAATAGGATTAGTATCTAGAGTACACAGTTCAGACATGAGTTTTAAGTCACGCCAGAGAGGAAATCATGCGAGGTGTGAAGTACTAAGACATGATTATCCTTCCTCCAGGAGGGACGCAAGGGACAGAATCATGCGGTAACGTCAGGGCTCAGAACAAAATCCACCATTGTCAGATTGCTGGCATCTACAGGCAGCATCCTGCGGGGTGTTTTACAGGGGCCTTTTCTCCGGAGCAGAGAGAACCTCAATAGTGTTTTCTAGGTTCCGCAGTGCGAGCATCTCAGATCCTGCCAATGGAGGGTTTCAAACTCTTGACATGATGCCGGAGTGTCATTGAGCATATGATGGGTGACATTGGTGGTGCTGAAGGGTAGATGGGAGTGACTTTGTCCACCACCATCATCATTATGGTGAAGGTGAAGGTGGCAGTGATGGAGACAGTTATTTTGATACAGAATGGTAGCACTGTCCTCCCATTCATCAATTTGCTTCAGTGGGCCCAGTAATGTCTCCATTGTGACAATTGTTACTGTGTTTGGCATATTGAATATGTCACGAGTAGCTTGCCAGGCTTTGCCATGCGGGCGAGATACTCTCTGTAGCTTGCCGGGCTCTCGAGAGGGGCGGAGGAATCGAACTTGAGTCAGCCATATTGGCCACTTGCAAGGCAAACGCCCTACCCGCTGTGCTATCTGGTAATTATGCTGACGGTGTGGAGTTGTTGATAATATAGTGGTAGCAGTAACAATGATGAGTGGATGGATGGGGCTAATAAATATTTGCCCCTTAACTGCTGACCTTAGTCTTTGGGGTTCATATTAGACATTTGAGTGTTTTGGGAATTGCTTGTTATTGGCACTCATTGAACTAGTATAATTCAGTATAATAAAACAGACACGTGTCCTGGTGTCTGATAATTCCAGGCCCAGCCTGGAGTTTCACTCACTTACCGTCTTTCTCTCTCCTTCTCTCTGACCTTGGTGTATTTCAGCACTTTTATTCGGTGAAAAAGAGAGGAAAGGAACTGTTAGAAGGAGATTCAGTTCTATATAGAAAACAATGCAGTTCTACAGAGGGGAAAAAAAATGTCATCTAGCATGTGCATGAAACCTGCGATGGCTGTTCCTGTGGGAACGTGCTTGGCACAAGGAAGAAACACGAGGTGGCTGGGACCTCTGTTGTCTGTTGGCTGGGTGAGGCCAGGAGGATGGAGTCTCTCTCTGCAGCTGGCATCTGTTGGAGGGACGAACACGCCTTCTGGAGGAGGGGGACTTTGTGCTTTGGTTTATGGGACAGTTGTGCTCTATTTTCATTCTCTAGCAGCCTCATTGACAAATGCAAGGAGTGACAATTTGGAAACCCTTTCCTTAGAAATGTCTCAAAGACAACCTTATATTCTTGCCAGTGCTACCCGTGACAGCAGGTTCCGTGGGTGGGTGGGTGCGTGTTCGTGTGGCGCCTCCGTGTGCGAGCCAGCTCTCATCCATGGCGACTCATTTAGGAGAAAGTGGTAAAGAGGGTGATTAATCAGAATCAGGCCATGACAGGTCAGGCAGACGCCGCGCACACCCTCTAATAGAAATCAGGATTGTAAATGCGTGTTTTCTGTGGGCTGGGAATGGCCCAGAATATCTGTCTTTCTTCTCGCAAAGATTAAATGATAAGGTAGGATGATCACTTATTGGTTCCAATTTATTTGTTGTCAACTGGGTTTTGTTTGCTTTGGGTTTCTATTCTCCTCACGCAGATGTCCAGTCTTGTTGGCTTGTACCCTGCACACTCACTGGCCCTGCACCGATGCAGGTTTCGGTCCTTTCACCCAGAATCCTCCCTGCTATTAATGCAGAAATAGCCATGAGCCCATTGTGCCCAGGACAGGGGTCTCACAGCATCCTGAGCACGATTTAGAGAAAACATTCCTCTCCGTCTCGACCACCTCTGCTTGGAAGACTTATATTTTGAATCTTCAGATAACTCAGAGTGAATTATATTTTGAATAATGTAACTTTCAGTATAATAGTTATTTATCTTGTATGAAGGAAGCCTATAATTTTGTTTTTGATGCGATTTTAGTGCTGTAACGGATCAAAAATATTCAAATTCCCAGGACGGGAATGTGCTACAATTTCCTTATTTAGGTTAAAAATTACATACGTATGTATATTTTACATCAGTATATACTTAAACATAATGTATACTGCATATTTATATACATTGCATTTATTTACAGAGCATATTTACACACTAGGTATAATATTATATAGTCTATCATATAATATCTAAAATACAAATCATAAATATACGTTTACCTTTGAGGCACACATTTTCCTGTAGCATTGAAACAGTGTATTTCTTTGTTTAATCTGTTTGTCTTCAGAAAATATTCTATCAGAGACATGAATTTGCTTTGCTTACTGCTGGGTTCCCAGTGCTATTAATCATATGTGACATAACAAATACTGACAATACATTTGTTCAGCAAATAAATGCAGATATAGGGTAGCGTCTTGCCTCTCCCCCATTGCCTCAGCACGATTTCTCCTTGAGGTCTGAGGGATTTTCATGACGGTTTATTGTAACCAACACTGAGCAGAGACTTGCAGATGGCAGCTCATGGACAAGTGAGCAGGGACGGGCAGCCTCTCCGTGCCAGGTGGGATGGATGCTTTCTTGGTGCCCACATGAAGCCCGTGGTCACACCTGGTCCCATTAGATCCAGGGGCGGAATTGGTGGCACCAACTATCTGCCAGTGTCAGGGGTCAGTGGGCATGCCACCATGCGGGTGGCCCTGGCGTAAGCTAGTTTCCTGGCAGTCCCAGTCTCTGCCTATCTTTGACTCTGTTTCTCCTGACCGTTCATTCTTCCTGGCCTTGGGAGGCAAATGCCTCTTTCTGTTTGCACAAGACAAAGGAAATCTGGTTTTATACAAAGAACCTTATACAAAAAACCTGAACTCAGTCACCACACCATCACCTTCGGTTTTCCCCCACACCCCTCTGGCTTTCTAGTGCTAAGGGCTTTCAGCTTGAGAGCACGACCCCTCACCCAGCCTCTGCCCTTTAATCCCACATTCTCCTCATCACCCCTTGCCCCGCAGTTGGGAATTGTTCATCTGCGAGAATCAGTTTGTTAATCCCGTTATCCAGAAAGGTCAGTATCCCTGGCCCTCCCCATCATCTCTGATTTCTAGGAATATCTCTCCCAGTCTGACTGCAACATTCTGGAAGGCGAGGGGGGGAGGGGTTCATTATCCCGTATATAGTAGACAGGAAACTCTTCCTCCCACCCTCTCCAAAGATGCTATGCCCTAATCCCCAGGACCTATGGACTGGCTCCTCCAGGCGGTGACAGAGACCAGTCAGGTGTGGCTGCATTAAGGATCTTGAGACGAAGAAAATGTCTTGGGTATCTTGGTCGTCTCAGTGCACACTGAAGGTGCCCCTATGTGAAGGTGGGTGCGGGAGAGAGAGTCTGAAAGGTGAGTCATTGCTGCTTTGGAGATGACAGGGACCAGAAATCAAGACAAAGGCAAGAAAGCAGGTGTCCCCCTCAGCTCTCCAGAACAAGCAGAGTGCAGCTGCCACGTGGCTTCTTCTCCGATAAACCCAGTTGAGACGTCTGAGCTCGAGGGTAAGAGAGGGAAACCACCACAAAACACGCAGAGGAAAGGGCTGGTCACCCTTCTGCGTGAGCAAATGTGTGATTGAACAGGTGAGGCAGCTGGACGATGTGAGTTGGACATCAGGGTTCAAGGGAGGTGGAGGGGGATGAAACTGGGGCCTGGTGGGCAGGGTATTGGATACAATACAGGCCTGACACAAAGCCCCATGGGACACGAGCTCCATGAGAAGACCTTGAGGTGGGTTCAGTGGTTACTTAGCTGGAGCCTCGGGATACAGTTCAGAAGGAACATCCCCGATGCTGGTCCGTCACCACAGGGAGTGGCCCCTTTGGAAGGGAGTTTGCGTTTTCTTACAAAACTAGATGTGTTTATGGCTTAGCAGTTACGCTGCTGAGACATAATATATCCACAGAAAACCTGTGCAGATACATTTGATTCATCATTGGCACAAATCAGAGGCAGCCGAGATGTTCTTTGGCAGGTCCGACAGTGGGTGGAGTGTACTTAGGCTAAAAAAATAGGGGCTAGAGTGATAGCACATCGGGTAGGGCATTTGCCTTGCACGTGACCGCCCCAGGTACAATTCCCAGCATCCCATATGGTCCCCCAAGCATCACCAGGAATCATTCCTCAGTGCAGAGCCAGGAGTAAACCCTGTGCATCATTGGGTGTGACACAAAAACAAAAAACAAAAACAAAAAATAAAAGAGCTGCTGATGTAGGGAAAGACAGAGACAAGCCTTACGTGTACCCGAGTAAGGGAAGGATCCAGTCTCAGAAGGCACTTGGCAAGTCCAACCTTGTGCCACTGAAGAAAAGACACGACTGTGGAGAAAGGGGACAGTCGTGGTGGTGGTGGAGACTCTGCAGGGGCAGAGCTGGAGAATCTGGGCAGTGGGGGGAGATTCTGTAGGGGTGCCTGCACTGACCCCCACATGGGGCCACACCCGCAGTACATGCACCCCAAGCTCAAACCCCAGATGCAAATGCACTTGGGGACTTTGGCGCTGCAGCAGGCTCTGGGTGTAACAGAAGTACTGGATTGGGGCTGCCCCTAACAGGGCAGAGACGGTGCACCCGGGTGCTGGACTCCTTGGAAATCTCCCGTCCCCCTCGACTTGACTCTCCATTCACTACCCTAATAAGGAAGCAAACCAAAACAAAACCCCCAAAGCCTTAGTACACTTGGCTGAAAATAGCAGCAAATGCTGTTGAGAATTCAAATGAGAAGGAATGACCGTGAGTTCCCTACCCTCTTCTTCCCTTCCCTCCCCTTCCCTCCTCTTCCATTCCTTCTCTAAACCTTCCCTCCCTTAACCTCCCTCCCCCCTTCCCTCTCTCCCCTCCCCATCCTCTCCTCCCCTTCCTTCCTTTCCTCTTCCCTTCCCTCCCTTCCCTCTTCGTCCCTCCCTCCCCTCCCATCCCTTCCCTTCCTCTCCCCTCCCCTCCCCTTCCCCTCTCTTCCTTGCCCTTCTCCTACTCTCCTTTCTGTTCCCTTCTCTGTCCCCTTCCCTTTCCCTTCCCTTCCTAGACTTTTTTGAGCCACACACACTTCGTGGTGCTCAGGGATGACTCTTGGTTTGTGCTCAGGGATCACTCCTGGCGGGGCTTGGAGGGACCATATGGGGTGCTCAGGATAGAACCCAGGTCAGCCATGAGCAAGACCAATGTCCTACCTGCTGTAATAGCTCCAAGTTTCTGCAGCAAACTCCTCCACTGAAGTCCCTCCTCTCCGGGCAGGATATCTGGAATTTTGGGCTTCATTTGCCTGAGTTTGTGGCCACAGGCAATGGGGCCAGCTGGCTGGAGGACCCTTGCACTCTCTCTCCCTGGCTCCCCTGGCCTCAGCGGCTGATGGGCAGGGAGGAGAAGAGCAGCAGGCGGGGGATGCTGTGTGTGTGTGTGGGGGGGGGGTGGGCGCAGCCCCCATACCTGTGCCCGCCTCTCCCTGCAGTCAGATCTCAGGCAGTTGTGCAGAGGCTGGAGCACAGCCAACTGTGGCCACTGCCTGCTGGTCCAGCCCTGCCATCTCCTCCGCTTTCTCTCATGCCCCTGGGGTGTGGGCACAGTGCACGTGTGCTCTGGTAATGCCACAGGTGCCGATGCTCCTCTGAGCCAGCGCCTGTGCCAGGGACCTTCATCTTTGTTCTTTAAGGGAAGTGTGAACATGTGAAATGAGGTTCCTCTCACCTGCTGGAGGACAAACAACATTTAAAACAGGAAAGCAAGCTGCGGATGTCACATCTGCTGTTTGCGTTTCGTCGTGGCTTATAACTAGGGGAAATCATATTGAATTATTTATAGCACTTGGAGATTTATTTAGGTTATGGTATCTGCGAGTCTATAATAAAAATAAACCAAATTGAAAGCGGAAAGGAGCGATCATCGTGTGTCTGTATTAGCCTTACCAGAGCCAGCCCTCTCTGATAAATTTGCATTTTTCAATTTAAAAACCCTTATGGAATTCCTGCTAATGTTTGGAAAATGAGTTATTGCGTTTGGGAGAGAGGTGTGACATTGTTCCTTTTTTTCTTTGATAATAGTGTGGGCTTGTTCCTTAAGGATGTGTCTTAATGAGGAATACTTGGTCCACAGACATCATGCATGGTTAAACACGCACAAGAGGTTGCAGAGCTAGTGTAGAGGGTAGGGTGCTTGCCTCATGCCTGCTTGGTCCTGGTTCAATTCCCAGCACCACCTAAGGTTCCCCAAGATCGACTCTACGCAACCGCTATACAGATCACTAAGCACAGAACCAGGAGTAAGCCCTGAGCATGGCTGTGTGTGGCCCCAGCCCCCTTGCCATCCGCCCCAAATGCACCTACGATTTTAGGTTCTTGAACCATGCGATTAGGAAGTTCATGCTTTGTGGTGGTGTTTGTTCCTTTTTATGAAAATATTTTCTGGGATTTTTGTAGTGAGAAGAACATTAGGTAGAACACCTCTTTCCTGCTTCATGTGCTGATTTTTATCTATCATGATCATCCTGTTGTTTGTCGATTTTCTCGAGCAGGCACCAGTAACATCTCCTTCTGAGCCCTGAGATTTTATAAGAGCCATTTCTAAGCTCTCTCAGGATTAGGAGAATGAGACCCATCATTGTTACTGGTATTTGGCATATTGAGTACGACACGGGAAGTTTGCCAGCCTCTGCCGTGCGGGCAGGATACTTTTGGTAGCCTGCCAGGTTCTCCAAAGGAAAATAAGATAATAAGATGTCGCATGGCCACAAATGCAGCCGCGTGCTTCTGGGAGCTGAGTTTTATAGTCTCTGCATCTTGGCCATTGATGGGACCAACCTGGCGCTGGCAGCAGCTGGTGGGTGTGATGCCTACCTACTGGAATATGGGGGGTCTGGTTGGAGAAGGCCCAGTCCCAATCCGAGTAGACTTGGAGACCTCAGCCCCAGGACCCGCATGCCTCGGTTCCTCTGCCAGTTCTTTCATGCATGAGACCCGTCCAGACGTGTGGAGAGTGGTCCCAACATGGCCGTGACTGGCTCTGGAGGTCCTCAGCTGCTGGGGCTCTGCTCGGGGTGGGTGGGGAGAGAAAACTCAACCCTCCCCCCTCCAAGGGGCGCCCCGGTGAGGACAGCCAGGTGCGGGGCCAGGAGACTCTTCAATTTTTATCTATATGTTTCTTAAATATCGGGGTTTCAAGAGCTCTATCTGTCCCTTTTCCACCTCTCTGCAAGGACACATTCCCCTGAGTCATTCCATCTGCAGCTTGTCTTCATCCTGAAGGAACTTCCAGAATCTTCCTTATCTGCATGGCCAGCCCAGGTCCTTCCTCTGTGTCCTAGACTCCCCTGGCCAGCTGGCTCATGGATGTCTTCCTGTGATGTCCTCCCTTCATTTAAGAGGCCACGCGTCCCCATTTCCTGCCCCCAACCTAGTCCTGCTTCTTTATTCTGCAAATAAGCCACCAGTCTTCCTGGCTTCACTTTAGATGGTCTGCCTTTGTCTCATCACGTGGTCTTGCCCACTCGTCCCCTGGGTGAGACTGTCAGACTCCTTATTTTCCTGCTGGGGCTGTGCGGTGTCTTGCTCTGTTTACCTTCCTGCCCCTGGTCTGACTCGCCTCCAGCTTATTCTCTGCAGTTATCGCAGAACTGACCCAGCAGAACCACCCACGTCCTCTCTCAAGTCTTTCCAGGCTCTCCCTGGTCTGGTGGAGACACTTGCAGCTTGAGCTCTGCATCAGAGACCTTTTATGAGTTTATCCCCATCTATTTTCTTAGCTTATCTCGCGTCCCCCCAGACACATAATATTTGACTACATTTCCTGTGGTTTCGTCCTGGTGGCTGTTCTCTGGGGGAAATATTCTTGATTTAAGGGAAGCTTACAAATGTTACATCCCAGAAGTTGCAGCATAGAAAAATCATTTGCATGAAATTTAGATTTTTAAACCACTCCCCTTGCTACCTTGCTTTATAAGGGACACGGTAAGAGCAGGGAGGCCCGTGAGGCCGTGCTTGAGCACAGGTGCCGCCAGGAAGAGGACCCTGATGATGGTGATGGCGACCACGGGGATAATGATGGAGATGGTGGTGGTGGTGATGACGGTGGTGGTTATGGTGATATGTTGATAAATGGAGAGAAGAGAAAAGGGGGCGAGCAGGAGAGCTGACTTCAGGGATCCTGTGTACCGCTTGTGTAGACACTACACTACTACTAGAGAAGTGTCTGATAGTGCAGAACACCTGGAACCCCGAGGGGGACGGGGCATCCTCTCCTGAGTATGAAGGCGGTTCTGCCACTTCCTTTTCCCATTGGTGATGGCTCTTCTCTTCCCTTGGAGGGGGGTGAGGGAGAGGATGTAGTCTAAGCAGTTTCTTTTAAAACAGAATGGGGGGGAAAAAAGGGTTTGGCAATCATGTCCCATTGCTGAAGCCTTTCATCCTCGGTGTGAGTCTGAGCCCCAGCTGCAAGACCCCCACTGCCTGCTGGGCCCCAGGCTGGTCTTTCTCTCCTCTTGCCATACCCTTGGTTGCCTTCAGGTACCCCATGAAGTTCTCTGGGGTTTCTGGTTTGGGGGAAGTGCCCCAACTTTCATATGCTGCTTATCAATTCTGATCATTGCTTCCTTATTCCAGCAAATCACCAAGGGCATGTCTTGGCCTGGCTATTCTGAAAACTTCTCTCCCTGCCTTCCTAGAAACTTCCTTTCATGTTAGACTGAGCTGTTCTTCCTTACCCGGGTCTTATCGCTGTGTTGTTCCTCCACAGAAGATGAACAGCTGAGGTCCGTGGCCATCCTCCTGTCCTCCTTCCTGTCCATCCTGCCTCGGGAGTGTTGTTTGAGGTGTTGGTGCCTTGTGTTGCTGCCCAGGGCTCTGCTGGCCTGATGCTCTGGCCGTGCTCTTCCCACGGCCACCGTAGAGAAGCTTGTCCAGATCTCTCTCGCTTCTGAAGTCTCTGTCATCCATGCGTATTGTCACATGGGCACCACACACCGGTCAATAGCGCCACTGAGCTTCTGAAGTTGACATGATCATATGTATGTGATAGGATGACACGCCTCCATTCAGGTTTTGGTGATGGACTTTCATAAATGTGGAAGAGACCTGAAGCTGACCAGTGCAAACTCAAACCTGGCGGGCATGGAAGGGGTAGGAAGCCTTTCAGACTTCTGTGGCAGGGTGTGGTGTAAGACTCATACAACTGCTGTTCCAGACACACACACACACACACACACACACACACATACACACACACTTTTTTTTAAATTGTTTTAAATTTTTTTTTTATTAGTGAAACACCATGAGGTACAGTTGTAGATTTACTATTTTTCATGCTTGGGTTTCGATTATACAATGATCAGATACCCATCCCTCCACCAGTGCCCATTTTCCACCACCATGGATAATATTCCCCCCATCCCCCCCTGCCTCTGTGGCAGGGCAATCCCCTGTGTTCTCTCTCTCGTTTTGGGACACACACACACTTTTTAAAAACTTTGCATACATTTCCCTCAGTCACGGTATTTGGGGTTGAATTGCATCCCCCAGAAATTTCATGAAGTCTCATTCCTGGCACCTCTAAGTGTGATGTGGTTCAAAATAGGTGAGCTGAGTGGGTCATTAGAGAAGCCTCCATCTGACGGAGGGGGTGACCCTCGGGAGACACAGACCAGGGGAAGGAAGCTGCAGAAGACAGGCCCAGGGCCAGGGTGCAGCTGGGAGGTGCAGCCTGAGAGCACTGTCCCTCTGTCCCTGGGATCTTCGAGGTCCTGCCGGCACCTTGCTCCTGACTCCAGTCCTTGAGAAACAAGAGAAACTCTTGCTGGCCCTTGAAACTGCCCACTTAGTTCCACAAGCCCTAAACACTCACATAAACCCACACACAGCAAGTGCCGGTTTCTATATAAAAGAGGGAGCAAAGTGCAATGCCAGCCCAGTTTCTATTGAGGGTTAGTTTGATTTTTGGACCACACTGTGGTGCTCAGGGCTTCTTCCTAGCACTATGTTCAGGGATCACTCCTGGCAGGGCTGGGGGTTGGAGTCTCTATGCTTAGCAATCAGAAACTTGGATTTGCACAAAATGGCCTTTTCTTCGCAAGTGCAGTATTGTGACCTGAGATTCCACCCAATGCTCGTCAAACACTGTCGAGGTAAAGCAGAGCCTCCTGGACCCCCAAGAAATGGCATGACCTCTCAGTGCATCCCAGGGCTCCCAGAAATTCTTAGATATGTGGCAGGATGGACTCTCAAGGGAGACAGTCTAGCTCAGATTTGCTTTCCGCGTGTTGAATCTTCATTGCTGGGATTTAAATATCGATGTGAAGATCGCGGCTAAGCACGGGTGCGGAAGACCCAGGGAAGAGACACTGAGTTCCTGTTTGCATGAGGCAGTTCTCTGCATATGGGACTTGAACTGTGAGTGTCACGCATTGCAAAGTTGCTATGGCAACATCAAACCAATGAACGGGCCACCTCCCAGAGACAGGGAGGTGAGTAAGTGTGAAATCGATTCACTTGTACACGGGAATATGCTCCAGCCAAATTTGTCAGGATACAATTTCTGGTAGGAAACTTGCATTTTTAATTACACAGACAGGCTGAGTGCGATGTTCAATATTTACTTTGGCTAGTCTAGTGAAACGGCATTTGACGATTAAGTGTATTATGGGGAATTTATGCCTTTCATGCATGCTCTGCACTTATTTCAGGTAATGCTGATTTTGTTTCCATTCATTTAAATTTGGATATCTGAAGCAGATTATTACGTGTGAGATGAATATTGTAGCTGATGCGCCTTTGATGTTAGGAGGCTTTAATTCGCTCATTTGAGGTGAGCATGTTTCGAGAAATGACTTTATAGGGAATGCAGATGAAAGTTGTCATGTTTATGATTTTAATTTTAGGCAGCATTTGTCAATTGTTTTCCATTGACTAGCAGATAATATCTTAAGTGGTCTAGATTAGTAAAACTCATCCTAAATTGATTGAAATGTGTAAGGTGGCTATATTAGGGCTTTAGAAGTTCCTTCCCAGGCGATGCCAGCCGATTGCTCAGCCCATTTTCAGGATCCAGCCTTTAGACACCGTTTGCCATGCTGTGATGCTGATCAGCAATGCTTTGTCACAAATAGTGTAATTCAAGCAATATCGTGAATTGGGTGTGGTTTATTTTTTGCTTGCTTTTCTTTTTTAAAATTTTTTTTTAATGAATCACCATGAGATACAGTTACAGACTTACAAACTTTTGTGATTACGTTTCAGCCATGCAATGAGCGAGTACCCATCCCTCCACCAGTGCCCATTCTCCACCACCAGTGTTCCCAGTATCCCTCCTGCCACCTCCTGATCCCCACCCTCCCCCCCCACACCCCCAGCCTCTGTGGCAGGCACATTCCCTCTTACTCTCTCCTTTTGAATGTTTTGATTTGCAATACAGGTACTAAGTGGCCATCATGTTTGGTCCATAGTCTACTTTCAGCACACATCTCCCATCCCAAGCAAGCCCTCAAAGCATCCTTTACTTGGTGGTCCCTTCTCTATCCTAGCTGCCTTTCCCCCCAGAATGTGAGGCCAGCTTCCAAGCCGTGGAGCAATCCTCCTGGTCCTTACCTCTATTATCTTTTGGTGTTCGTCTCCCATTATATACTAAAGTGTATCTGTATGGTTGTGCAGTCCAGGAGCAAGTGTGTGATGGTAATCATGGATGTGATTCTTTTTGATATTAATCAGTTCCTATGAAGAAGATACACTAATCAGGCATAATTAATTTGAACCGAGAACCAGGCTAACCCCTGGGGTTCCCTGCGTGGTATCAAAAGCACAGGCTTTCCCTTTAGTCTGAGTGTAGAGCAGAGGGGCATGGCTTGTTTACGTAGCAGAGACCAATATTTGCTTTTTTTTTTTTAAATTTTTATTAGTGAAACACCATGAGGTACAGTTATAGACTTAGAAATTTTTGTGCTTGGGTTTCAGTTATACAGTGATCGAGTACCTATCCCTACACCAATGCCCATTCTCCACCACCAATGATCCCAGTATCCCTCCCACCCCCAATCCCTCCCATTCCTCTCCCCCCGCCCCTGTGGCAGGGCATTCCCTTTTGTTCTCTCTCTCTCTCTCTCTCTCTCTCTCTCTCTCTCTCTCTCTCTCTCTCTCTCTCTCTCTCCTTTTGGGTTCTATGGTTTGCAAAAGAGGCATTGAGTGGCAGTCATGTTCGGTCTATAATCTACTTTCAGCATGCATCTCCCATCCTGGGCAGATCCTCCCAACGCTCTTTACTTGGTGCTCCCTTTTCTATCTAAGCTGCCTTCCCCCCCAGCATTTGCGGGTTAGCCTCCAAGTCATGGAGTGAAACTCCCGGTACTTATCTTGACTATTCTTGGGTATTATTTTGTTTTGTTACTATTTTATTACTATTTTGTTACTTTATATTCCACAGATGAATGCAATCTTTCTATTATTTGCTTTCTTTTGTTCCCCCATCAAGACTTG
Source organism: Sorex fumeus (assembly GCF_029834395.1). Classification (NCBI taxonomy): domain Eukaryota; kingdom Metazoa; phylum Chordata; class Mammalia; order Eulipotyphla; family Soricidae; genus Sorex; species Sorex fumeus. Next base: position 21,756,492 of record NW_026606065.1, on the reverse strand, counting down.
CAAGAGCAGCGTTCGCCGGATCCTGGCAGCGCCCTCGCTGCTGCTGCCTTCTAGGGTGACATAGGGTACGACTGAGGCCAGGCTAAGGAAACATCTGGCTTTCTCCCGGTGATCTGGGGTGCCACTGATTTTTTTTTTTTACAGAGTGACTTAAGTGTCTGAACTGCATCTGAGGTCAGCGATGCTGAACTTGCTCGTGGCCATGCGCTGAGGGTTGTGTATGTTGGGAGCACAGGTCCCTTCCCAGGAAGCCAGGGATGGTCGCTCTGTGTGTGGAAACCCGCCGTGACCATTCCTGGTGAGACTTGGATTGCTGTTTACAAGCGAACCATCTAGAATTGGCCCCACACACGGAGGGAAAGGGGGTTGAGAAGACACCAACCCAAACAACTCTTCTTTCTGTGTGGTCAGGTTCGGTGCGGGTGTGTTTTCTGGCAGGCAGCGGGTCACCTGTACAAGCAGAATCCAAGAGTAAGGAGGAGACAGACACCACATCCTGTGTCCCTGGCGCGGCCAGGCCTCCCTCCCTCGTGTGTGACCTGCAGATGCCAGGGAGCTCCAGGGCGGGGAGAAGGGTGGGGAAAGGGATTGTACATCATAGGATGGCAGCCGAGCTGCCCTTGGACAGTTAGTGCGGACTGAAGGGGTCCCAATCGCAGTGATGAGCTGCGGTTCTCGGAAGAGCAAAGTGCAGACAGCTTAGCTGACACTCCAGGTGGTTTGGGAATACTTAGGTGAGGAGTTTCAGGCCCCGGGTGGTGAGAAGTACAAGAATCAATGGGATGGATTTAGAAATCCTGGGCCACTGTGCCATTGCTGTCACGGCCACTTTCCTCACTGGGAGACTAAGTTGGTGGTGACTGTCAGCCAGATAGATGTTGGGGGGCCTGGCCGGGGGTTGCTAGTGGTGGGAGCTACAGTCACTAGCCGGAAGCTCATGGCTTCTGCTTCCGGGAGTGTGGCTAGGACTGGCCCACGCAGACCCACTTCAGGGCAAAGACTCTTTTCTCTGTTTCCCCCTTTTCTTTCCTCTTCTCTTTCCCTTTCCTTCTTTCCCTAGCGGGGGGGGGGGGGGGCGGTGGTGTGGAGTGGCCTTGAGACCATCCTGGCTGTGCTCAGTCATGCAGAGCTGACTCCCCTCAGTGCTTGGTGAACTCTATGCAGTACTTATAATTGAACAGACTTCAGCTGCTTGCATGTAGTTCTTTTATCGTCAAGATTTTCTTCTCCAGTTTTTTAGACACAATTTTTTTTTCTTTTTTCAAATACCACTATCAATTTAAAGTGGAGTTACATGGTTAAAGAAACTTTGGTGCATTTACACAATGGAGTACTATGTAGCTGTTAGAAAAGATGAAGTCATGAAATTTACATACAAGTGGTACTACATGGAAAGTATCATGTTAAGCGAAATGAGTCAGAAAGAGTGGGATAGACACAGAAAGATTGCATTCATCTGGGGAACATAAAGTTACATAATGGGAGACTAATACCCAGGAGTGGCCGAGACTAGTACCAGGAATTTTGCTCCATGACTTGGAGGCCAGCCACACGTGCTAGGGGGAAAGGCAGCTCAGACAGAGAAGAGAGCACCAAATAAAGGGTGTTGGGAGGATCCTCCCAGGATGGGAGAAGCATACTGAAAGTAGACTATAGACCAAACTTGATTGCCACTCAATGCCTCTCTTGCAAACCACAAACCCAAAAGGAGAGAGAGAACAAAAGGGAATGCCCTGCCACAGAGGCAGGGTGGGATGGGGGGAGGGGGGTGGGAGAGATGCTGGGACCCGTGGTGGTGGAGAATGGGTGCTGGTGGAGGGATGGGTACTTGATCATTGTATAACTGAAACTCAAGCACAAAAATTTTTAAGTCTATAACTGTACCTCGTGGTGTTTCACTAATAAAAAAAATAAAAATAAAAATAAAATTATTCTCACACACACACAAAAATAAAGTGGAGTTACACACTATGCACAAAAGTCAATAAGGGGGCTGGAGCGATAGTACAGGGAGTAGGGCATTTGCCTTGCATGCAGCCAACACAGGTTCGATTTTGGCATCCCGTATGGCCCCCCGGGCACCGCCAGGAGTAATTCCTGAGTGCAGAGCCAAGAGTAACCCCTGAGCATCGCTGGGTGTGACCCAAAAAGCCATACAGAAAAGTCAATCAAAATTGGATTAAAGATGTTTATATCTAGACCTGAGTCCACCAGGTGCATAGAGAAAAATGTAGGCAGAACTCTTAGTGACATTGACATGAAACATCTTCAAGAAACTCCTCTTAGTGAAGCAAATGGGAGCACGAGTGAGACCACATTAAGAAGCTTTGAGACCTCAAAGAAAACATGACCAGCATGCAAATACAGCCCGTGGGATGAGAGAAATTATTTACCCAACACTCATCTGCTAAGGGATTAATATCAAAGATCTATAAGGCACTGGTCGAACTTTACAAGAAAAAAACCCCCATCAAACTCTATCAGAAAATGGGAAGAAAAGATGAACAGAAACTTCCTCAAAGAGGAAATGCAAATGACCAAAAGGCACATTTAAAAATTGCTTTCTATGACTAATCACCAGGGAGATGCAAATAAAAACAACAATGAGGTATTATCTTACACCACAGAGACTGGTGCACATTGAAAAGAACAAAAACAAACAGTGCTGACTTGGATGTAGGGAGAGAGGGACTCTCTTTCATTGCTGGTGGGAATGCCGACTGGTCCAGCCTTTTTTTTTTTTTTTAACAATTTGACAATTCTTCAAAACACTTGAAATTGAGCTTCCAAATGACCCAGCAACACTGCTCCTGGGAATATACCCTGGGGCCCAAACAGAAAATCCAGAAAAGCCATCTGCACTTCTATGTCTATTGCATCACGATTCACAGTAGCCAGAATCTGGAAACACCCTGAGTGCCCAAGAACAGATGACTGGATAAGGAAACTGTGGTACATCTACACAATGGAATACTATGCACCTTGTAAGAAAAAATGAAGTCATGAAATTTGCTTATACATGGATGGACATGGAGAGTATCATGCTGCGTGAAGTGAATCAGGGGGGAGGGAGACATAGAATGACTGCACTCATTTGCAGGACGGGAAGGAAACATAGTATGAGACTAATTCCCAGAGACAATAGAACTGAGGGCCAGGAGGACTGGTCGCTGGTTCAGAGCTTGTCACAGAGCGAGGGGGGGAGGCAGTTAGGACAGAGACGGGATCATTCTGACAATGAGAGTTGAAAATCTCACTCTGGACAAGAACTGAGTGCTGAAAGGAGGTAAAGGGGTATGCACGATACCCTTCAGTAACAGTACTGCGAACCACAGCGCCTAAAAGGCAAAAAGGAGGCGGGAGAGAAAAGAAAAGTGCCCCCCATAGGGACAGGTTGGGGGTGGTGGAAGGCAGGAAGGAAACCAAGATATTGATGGAAGGAAATGCACACTGGTGAAGGGGTGGGTGTTGGAACATTAAGTGCCTGGAACTCCATCATGTACGACTTTGTAACTGTATATCTCAGTTATTCTATAAAAAAAGAAAACAGAAAAACTAAAGCAGAGGTAGGAGAGAAGGGAAAAAGAGGAGAACATTCTCAGTGACTGAGTCTGTTGTTAGCAGGAGCTGTAAGTGTCAGAGCTAAGTCTGTCCCAGTGCAGATGTGCTGCACCCTCAGCCACCTCTGCCTGGCCCTGCCACCTTTCACTGTCATCCTGCCCATGACAGGACAGACCCTATTCTGGGCTCACTTGCACAGCCTGAGCATCCAGTGGTCCAGCCCCAGTGCCCTTCCTCTGGTGGTGCTGCCTCTGCTCCAGCTCTCCTCATGGTTTGTGTACCTCAGTGCCATCTTCCTTCATGACCACACTGATCCATCGACCACCCATCCATCCTTCCTGCACTAAACCCACCAAACGGATGCTCTCTGGTTGTCACATGTGCCTTTCTTACCGGGAACAGTTCTCTTTCTACTGCTACAGTTCACTTACATGCGGAGATCCGATGGGAGTTCTGACTATGGTTAGACGCATACCAAACGCCTGCAATAGGGTCTTCATGCAAACATGCTGGTGCTGGGCCCTTGGCAAGTGCTCAGACTGCACAGACTGGGAGTGCAGTTTCCTGTTTCACTGAGTCACACTCATCACATCACACAGCCTAGGCGTGTGTGGGTTCTTAGGGCTTAGAACTCCTCCAGTGGAAGGGATGGGTACTTGATCATTGTATAACTGAAACCCAAGCACAAAAATTTGTAAGTCTACAACTGTACCTCATGGTACCTAAAAAAAAAAAAAAAAAGGAACCCTCCTCCAGTGGAATACTACACAGCTGTTAGAAAAAAGGAGATACTGAAATTTACCTATAAGTGGATGGACTGGGAGAGTATCATGCTGAGTGAATGAGTCAGAACGGGTGGGACAGATATAGAATGACTGCATTCATTTGTGGGATGTAAAAAAAATAGTATGAAACTAATATCCAAGGCCAGAAAAAATGGGCCAAGGGGACTGGTCAATGGTTGCAGATTACCACAAGGGTGTGGGAAATGGAGGGTAGTTAAGATAGGGGAAGGTCCATTATGACAACAGAAGTTGGAAATAATGACTCTGGACAAGAACTGAGTGTTGAAAGTAGGTAAAGAGATCTACATAACTTTCCAGCATCTGTATTACAGATCATAATACTTAAAATGAGGGAGAGAGAGAGAGAGAGAGAAAGAGAGGGGGGCGAGAGGCGCCTTGCACAGAGGCAGGCTGGGGGTTGAGGAGTGGTTTGTGGGTTGGGAGGGAAACTGGGGACATTGGTGCTGGGAAATGTGCTCTGGTGGAGGAATGGACATTGGAACATTGTATGACTGCCCGAACATGAACAGCTTTGTCATGCTCTATCTCATGGTGATTCAATAAAATAAAGAATCCTCAAAACACCTCTATTTCTTCGTCTCCTGGGGCAGAGGTTTCCAAGTCAACTTTTCGTTTCCCAAGTTTTAGTTTTCCCAGTTGCAATTCTGCCTCTGCTACCACACTTTTAAGTGTTTATTGTGGAGGATAATTCTGGAATCTCCAGAAGTTCAATTGGCATCACTCTGATGAGATTAAAAGCGCAGGCAGGGGTCTCTGCCCGTGATAATGGAAGTCTCCAAGCATAGCAGGATGCAGCAGTGGCCTGTGCGGGCCAAGGACATGGACGGCACCCGGGGAGGAGAGACCATTTCCCCAAACTTAGCAGTCCAGAAAATGGGGTATGAATCGATTGAATATTTAAATTGTACAGACAGTTAAGACTATTGTGGAAAATAAATGTGTACCAATTGGCTTGTCTTTAACATACATTTCTTTTTAAAATAAAATGCAAGGGTCATATTTTTTTTCTGCATGGCAGATGTGCATGGTATTTTAATGAAAGGAAGTTTATATTGGCTGGCTATAGAATGCCATGTGGGTGCATATGATTAATACAATGAATGCAGTCGCTTTAGAGCATCATTTTGGGAACCTATTTTAAATGAGCAAAAGGAGGTGCAGCAACTTCTTGAGATTATTGACAATGCAAAGAAATCATATGGCAAAGGATGAAGTATGTGTGTTACCTCGCACACGGGTCTAAATTTGGAATCACGTCCTGTCATGCGCATCATTAGGGATGTTGATGATAACTCTTTCGGACTGACACAATTGTATGTCATCCACAGATGACAGATTTTTTTTTTTTGCTTTTTGGGTCACACCCGGCGATGCTCAGGGGTTACTTCTGGCTCATGCACTCAGGAATCACTCCTGGCGGTGCTCGGGGGACCATATGGGATGTTGGGAATCGAACCTGTATCGGCCATGTTGGCTGTGTGCAAGGCAAACACCCTACCCGCTGTGCTATCGCGCCAGCCCCCACAGATGACAGATTTTTAAAAAATTTTTCACCATACCCAGTGATACTCAGAGCTCACTCCTGGCCCTGTGCTTGGGATCACTCCTGGTGGTACTTTGGAGATCATCTGGGGTGCTGGGACTGGAACCCCACACCTGCTGAACTATTTTTCCATCTTCTTCCAGCTTCTTTCTGCTTTGCTTTTCTTCCCTTGTGATGATCCCAGGTTTTCTCCCAGAGAGCGCCAGGCAACATTGTGATATAGGTGGGGATTTTCAGCACAGTTAAAACTAGGTTGAAGTTCTTTAGATTCTTCCAGCATCCCCAGTGAGTTTATTTGGCTCTTGCATTTCCTTTGTTTCTACTTGAAAGACTGGAGGTGATTTAGTTGTATCCAATAATGTGTTTCCTATGTTCCTTTCAGGCCATCTGGGGAGAAGGTGAAATACTGTCATTTATTCTCAGTTTGGGAAAAAAAAGGACATAGATTAAGGATTTCTCAGTCCTTGTCTTTGTGATCCTGGGATCTTTGGGAACTTCTCTTGGAGACTTCTGGCTCTCCCAGCATGGAAGGAGAGATGGTGCTGACAAGCCACCGTGATCAGCCTCGCTTTGATGCTCCTGCTGGCCCTGTTCTGTCTCCCGCCCTTTTGGTGGGAAAGGGAAGCCCCATGACACCCTCAGATACCCTCAGACATGTGCATTGGGGCCACTTCTTTTTTTAATTTCCTTTTTGGGTCACACCCGGGGATGCTCAGGGGTTACTCCTGGCTCTGCACTTGAGAATGACTCCTGCCGGTGCTTGGGGGACCATATAGGATGCTGGGAATCCAACCTAGGTTGGTTGCGTGCAAGGCAGACGCCCTCCCTGCTGTGCTATTGCTCTATCCCTGGAACCACTTCTCAAACTTGCATCTTTGCAGGATGCGGGGGGCGGGGGGGGTGTTGGGTTAGTTATTGCGAGTGACTGCCCCAACACACACACACACACACACACACACACACACACACCATACACAGCCCACCAGAGCCAAGAGCCACAAGAGCGATGTCAATGCTGTTTTGAAAGACCTTTCCCGTAAGAGGGTAGCAGTTAGCAGTGCTGAGGGAAGAGGCATCAGGGACAGTGGCTGTGTGTCTCTCCGCATGCTTTGGGAGATGGTTCCATGTCACCGGGACAACGGGCTGAGTTCAGGAAAGAGCAAGGGCTGGCCCCAGGAGGCTGTGAGTTGGGCTGGGCTGGAGAGGCCAGTTTTGCTGGTCTGAGGGACCCCCCTCCCCCCGCTTCCTGGCCCGTCCTCCAGGGCTTCCTCCACGAAGCCAGTATAGAAAGCCTTTAAAAACACGATGTCCCAATCATATTCTAATATTGAGTTTTTGCGATGCACAGGAGTTAACTCCTGGTTCATGCACTCAGGAATTACTCCTGGCGGTGCTCGGGGGACCGTATGGGATGCTGGGAATCGAACCCAGATTGGCCGTGTGCAAGGCAAACACCCTACCCGCAGTGCTATTGCTCCAGCCCCAATATTCAGTTTTAATATATCTTAGATTTATAGAATGCCGTCAGTTGCTTTATAAATGATTGTTGGAACACAAGAGAGAACATTCCAGGAGGAAAAAAAATAATTGGAAATTTGTAAATCTGATGCTGCCTCTGAGAGATGTAGTTTAAGAGGAGAAATGGCAGTGTGTCTGGCATACTTCGCTCTGTGTTCAAGTACTGGAGGTAGGGCTTTTCCTTCCTAGGCATCTATTGTCTTCCTACTTTTGATCAGCGAAAGTGCCTGGAGTCCAACAGGAGAGCTCGTCTGTAAATCATCCCGGCCTGCAGAAGGCTCATTCATCAAGTTGACAGTATTGATGACGCTCCCCTTCGAATTTCCGTGCTCAGACACACGGAGGTCTGGGGGAGAGCAGCGAGGACGCAAAGATTCCTCAGACGTAATCGCCATACTCATTTGACTTGTCGAGTTTTTGAAAGTGTGGTGTAAATTTGTCCTTTGTGTGGTATGAAACCACAAATAAGTATGGTTTGCACTTGAATTATTATAAATAAGTATGGTTTGGACTGGACTACAGTACAACAGTATATCATTGTTTGAATGGTTAGGAAGTTACTTTTTGACCAGTTCGTGGAAATTAGAATTATTTTCAATGAAATAATGGAACATTATGTATTCACGATCACGATCACGATCATCCTGTTGTTTGTCGATTTCCTTGAGCAGGCACCAGTAACATCTCCTTCATCCTAGTCCTGAGATTCTAAGAAGTGCCACATTCAAGGCTGTATTATGTATTCATATGGGTAAATATGGAAGAGGAATTGATAAAGTGAAAATTGACAGAGTGTTAGAATGATGATAATGACTTACTCCTTTGGGAATTTTATTCATTTGTGATTTTTTTGGTGAAGTTATAAGAATGATTCTGGAGCAATGCAGAAAAGTTGGAGAACAAAGGTGAGAAATATGAAGTAATATATCCTTTAGATAAATATTAATATGTAACATATATTGTTTTAGATAAAAATGAAATTATTCTTTCTGAAAACTTCAAAATCCTACTGAGAAGACCTTATTAAAAGATTAAGATAAGAACCCAGGGACCAGAGCGATAGCACAGCAGGGAGGGCATTTGCCTTGCACGTGACCAACCCAGGTTGATCCCCTGCATCCCATATGGTCCCCCAGCATCACTAGGAGTAATTCCTGAGTGAAGAGTCAGGAATAGCCCCTGAGCATCACTGGGTGTAACCCCCCAAAACGCAAAAAATAAAATTTAAAAAATAAAATAACCCAAAGCAAAGAGTGAAATTTTGAGTTGTATCTATTAAAATCACTAATATCAAGTATAGTAGATTTCATTAGAAAAACTTAATTTCAGTTTACCATTGTTTATGATCAATTCCATTTAGAATGAGCAAATGTTTATTAGAGCAACTTGAGATAAAATTCTGTGAATTATAGCTATACCCATTGTTATCATCTTTATGACTTAATTTAATGTTTTCAAATAATATGGTTCATCATCATCATCACTATCATCCTGTTGATTTTCGATTTACTCGAGCGTGCACCAGTAACATCTCTATTCCTCCCAGCTCTGAGATTTTAGCAGCCTCTTCTTATTCGTCTTTTCCCAAATTGGAGGCTCTTTCAGGCTCAGGGGAATGAGACCTATTGATGTTACTGTATTTGGCATATCGAATACACCACAGGGAGCTTGCCAGGCTCTGCCTGTGCGGGTGGGGTACTCTCAGTAGCTTGCCAGGCTCTCTGAGAGGCATAAATGAGTAGGAAGTGTCTTATAATGTGTTGTGCAAGGGGCTGCATGGTCCAGAAAGTGTCCTGAAGCGTGGTGGTGGTTGAGCAGTGGAGGTCGGCTGCCGGGGCTGGGTCCCTTGGGATGGGGAGGGCTCTCACCCACCCCACAGCCTGGTGCGGAGGAGTTCGGTGGCATGGTTCTGGGGGCCTCCTTATATACTCCCATCTGGGAGGAGCATCCGTGAGTTCTGGAGGGTGGCCGATGAGATTATCTGGTGCTGGCAGGGTGTGGCTTATGAGTGTGATCCCTGAGTCACCGGAGACTGGGGGAAGCAGGCAACGGATCTTTGTTCCTATTGAATCCAGAGTCCAAGGTCACAAAGTTCCGCATTATCTGGGTTCCGTGGGACTTCATTCACGTGTGAAGCTTGGCCTGAGCATCCGGAAAGCAGCCTGGAGCATGGTAGTGGTTGGGCAGTGGAGGTCAGCTGCCGGGACTGGGTCACTTGGGGTGGGGAGGGCTCTCACCCACCCCACTACCTGGCGTGAAGTTTATTATAGCTATACCCATTGTTATCATTTTTATGACTTAATTTAATGTTTTCAAATAATATGGTTAAATAATAATAATCATAATTTGAATCATGGTTTTCTATGTGCCTGTCTAGTATCATTTATCTGTATGTAAAGTAAAAAAGTAAAGTAAAGGCCCTCCCGTTGATCATCGATTTGCTCGAGCGGGCCCAGTAATGTCTCCATTGGAGACTTTGTTGTTACTGTGTCTGGCATATCGAATATGTCATGGGGAGCTTGCCAGGCTCTGCCGTGCGGGCGAGATACTCTCGGTAGCTTGCTGGGCTCTCCGAGAGGGGCGGAGGAATCGTATCTGTATGTGAAAGGTGAAATCAAGCTTCCATGGTTTTCCCATTCTAGGCTCTGTAATACAATGACAAATACATCATCGTGTATAACACAAGGGTATTGAGTCATGAACTTCCTTTCTCCTGTAGATCATATTTGAATTGAGAGCAACAGTCATCTGCTAGGTAGACATGCTAAGATGTCCCATCCATTCAGTTTGTTTGAGTGTAGGCTTAGACAAACACCCAAATGATTTTTTTGAAGCTATAATCTATTGTAGGAACAGTGATTCAGTTGCTGTTATGATCATTATTCTTAGTTAACAGATCATGCTAAAGGCCCAAGACTGAACTAGGCAAGGGGCTTACACTGGGGCCCGTGCGGGGTTAAGAACGGGTTGTTGAGTTGCTGTGGAAATGACTTTAGGGCTTATCCCGCAGAGTGGGAGCTCGACTACACTGAAGAATCAAACAATGGGGGAATGTGTATTAATGCAGTGTGGGGTTTCCCTGTCTTGGGGTATGTTTCTCAACTCCCCACCATGCGTGCCCCCAGCCCACTCATGGCCTTCTCTGGTGGCCCCCAGCCTGTTGTCAGTCCCAGGGTTTGCTCTGTGGGGTCCTTGGCTCCGTTCTCTGCATTTCTCATGTGCGTGGCTGGACGTTTCTCTGACTCCTCGGCGCCGTTCTCCCATCCTGGTGCCCATAGCACAAGCCCTGCTTCTTTACACGGGGTCATGTTCCCGGGTGTGGAAGACACGTCTCGGCCATTGGGTTTCAGGGTGCAAGGCACGAAAGCAAACGTCATGTGGCTTTCAGAGTTCATGGGTGAAAGCTGCTTTGGGCAGAGGCATGCATGTCTCCTATTTGGAGAATGTTCCGTGCTCCCCTAAGAGGCGCTGGCAGTGGTACTGCCAGGTCAGGTGTGAGTCCGACTCTGAGTATTTAGGGAGTCTCCATGCTGGGGCCATAGTGATTGCCCTGTTTGCCTTCCCACCACAGTTCTTGGACTCCTCACTCCATGTCCCGGCCATCACTTGTGCTTTCTGATCTTTGTGATCACAATCTTCTACCTGACAGGAGGTAAAGCACCATCTTTCAGTAACTTTATGGGGAGCACTGTTAGTGCTGGGCTGACATATGTGAGTCACACTTGAAGTACAAACATATCCCAGATGCAGTAGGAACGGGCAGCGGAAAAATAAGCTAAACAGGCAGAGCAGAGAATTGAACTGAAGCAAAAATGAACAACAAAAATGTTTACCCTGATCATTTTACACTGATAGTAAAGAATGATTTTTAAAAATTTTTTATTATTATTATTTTTAATGTAGGAGTACTGCTATTTATTCAGCCACTGATTAGGCTGATTGAATTGGGCATGAACTCCACCTTACTTTTTTCATTTTTTATAATTTTATTTATTGAATCACTGTGAGAGCAGTTACAAAGCTTTCAGGTTTAAGTCTTGAAAGACTTCTACGTTGTACATTTTATTCTACAATGAAACACCTGTACCTTCACCAGTGCCCATTTTCCACCACCAAAAACCCCAGTATACCCCCATCCCATACCCTCCCTCTACTGTGGGGTAGATGATTTCCATATTACTCTCTCTCTACTTTGATTACATTCAGTATTTTGACACCTGACCCACCATTATTATTTGGGATTTTACCCCAACATTCGTATCTGCCAAAAAGGCAATAGTAGACAATTTGTTTTCTGTTGCTGGTTATGAATAACATATGATGTCAATTTTGAAATTCCGAAATTTTAACAATTAAATCTGGAGGGATTTCTGCCAAGACCTGCTGGGTTCCGAGATTTGTTTCTGAATCTCTGGGATCATGGCTATTTAGCAGCTTGATCAGGAGCCAGAGAGGCCATTCGTGGGTGGCAACTTGGGGTCTCGTTGGGATGGGGAGGAAAGGGCTGGCTCCACCTTCATCCTGTGAGGCCCCATGTGTCTCATCACTGCGGGCCCAAACTGACTGTCCAGTGGCTTCTGGAGGATAGCGGCCACCGGGCTGCCAGGGGGGAGCAGGCGGAGGGACAGCACCCTTTCCCCCCTGGGGTGGCCTGGCAACAGTAACCTACTGCGGGGTACAGGCTCATTTCTGCCAAAAGCCACTGGATTTCGAGATTTGTTTCTGAGTCTCTGGGATCATGGCCATTAAGCAGCTTGATCAGGAGCCAGAGAGGTAGTTCATGGGTGGTGACTTGGGGTCTCATTGGGACAGGGAGGAAAGGGATGACTCCACCCCCATCCCTTAAGGCCTTGCGTGTCTCGTCACTACAGGCCCAAACCTGATCATCCAGACTGTCCTTTCTGGAGGATGGAGGCCACCGGGCCACCAGGGGGAACAGGCCAAGGCACAAAACCTATTCCCACCTGGGGTGGCCCAGCGCCTGTAACTTACTGCAGGGACCGGATGCATTTCTGCCAAAAGCTATTGGTTTTGAGATTTGTTTCTGAGTCTCTGGGATCATGGCCATTAAGCAGTTCGATCAGGAACAAGAGCGGCCTTGCCTCCAATTATATAGCTGAGCCAGAGCTGGTTTGTGGGTGTGTCTCCCACATATCTAACTTTTGGCCGTTTGCTTTCTTGGTAAACTTTGCCCCCAAGTTTTTGGGTTCTGGACAAAGGCACAGAAGAAATTTTGGGATATCTGGAAGTCTGAAGGCGCCATCAGGCTACTGATGCACTCGCCTCACAGGTACAGATTGACCTGCTGGCGACACCATAACCCCCAAGGAATGATTTTTTTTAGAATATTTTTTAAATTTTCTCTTGAAAAAAATATTTGCTTTAGGAAACAGTCTCATCATTGTAGCATTTTGAGTTAACAAAGATAACTAGTTTCTAGAAGATGAACTGTACCTGCGTACATTTGTCAGGCTGAGCTCAGAGAGAGCATACCATCAAGTGGAGAAGCACAGCAAATAACTCCAGTTCTCTTCCTCTCCCTGACTCGAAAGTAGTAGCTAGTGCGCTTAAGGTGGGTAAACTGAGAACCGATTAGCACAGAGCACTGACTTATACAAAATTGCATATTATTCCAGGAGAATATCTGTGTCATAATGTCGTCTTTTGAAAGCAAGAGCAATTCTGCGATGTGATAAGGTCTAGGGTGTGGCTCTCAGTTTTCAAAGTACATGTGACATTTGACCATCTTAAACTAGTGACATTTCACCGTCTTAAATCAGTCCATTATGCCATCTTAAACATTTTACTGTCTTAAACTAGTGAGCCAAGGGTACTCACACGCATTCCAGAGTTGTGTGTATTTTTTAATGTTCTTTAACAGAATGTTTTAGTGACATACTTATTAGTATAACTTATCACTTTAGCACAGGAAGTTAATTGAGGTTGGAAAGGTATTGCAGTTGGTGAGTGCTGATCTGGGGACCTCTGAGACTAGGGCATCGTAAGTGACCTTTGCTCCCCTGTGTTCCTTCCTGAGCTTCGGTTCTTCTTGACTGTGGCTGAGGCTCCTGCACACCTGTGTCCACTCTCTGACTCCTCCGCAGTGATAGTAACCTGGGACCCGGGTCTTCCGAGAGCTCGTGAACAGCCCTGGGTGCAGAAGTTAACAGCTGGCTGTAAATCCAGCTTCTCAGAGAAGACAGGTGCTTGTGGAGACAGGATCAGCACTAGACACTTTTCTAAAAAAAATTTTATTAGTGCAACACCATGAGGTACAGTTGTAGACTTACAAATTGTTGTGCTCAGGTTTCAGTTATACAATGATTGAGTACCCATCCCTCCACCAGTGCTCATTCTCCACCACCATGGATCCCAGTATCCCTCCCACCCCCCTTACCCCCATCCCATCCTGTCTCTGTGGCAGGGCATTCCCTTTTGTTCCCTCTCTCCTTTTGGGTGCTGTGGTTTGCAAAAGAGGCATTGAGTGGCAATCATGTTTGGTCTATAGTCTACTTCCAGCATGCTTCTCCCACCCTGGGAGGATCCTCCCAACAACCCTTTATTTGGTGCTCCCTTCTTTATCTGTGCTCCCTTTTCCCTTAGCGTATGTGGCTGGCCTCCAAGCCATGGAGTAAAATTCCTGGTACTAATCTCGACCATTCTTGGGTGTTAGTCTCCTATTTTGTTACATTATGTCCCCCAGATGAATGCTATCTTTCTATGTCTGTCCCTCTCTTTCAGACTCATTTCGCTTAGCATGATACTTTCCATGTAATACCACTTGTATGTAAATTTCATGACGATTCTCAAAAAATTAGATATTGAGCGCTAGACACTTTCTGTTTCTACACAGTTTCAGAGTGGAAGACAGCATCGATCCAAAGTAGGATCTCTCTAAAATACTATCTATCTATCTAAAATACATATTTATGTAGTACTATCTATCTAAAATACATATTTATGTAGGTGTGGGGCCATACCTAGTGCTCAGGGCTGAGTCTTGGCTCTGAGGAAGGCCTCAGTGGTGCTCATAGATTGCTCCTGTTGGTGCCCAGGGGTGCCATGTGTGGTGCTTGGAGCAACCCGGGGCTGTTGCTTTCGAGGCCAGGGCTTGTCTCTATACCATCTCTCTTGCCCAGAGCAGTAAATGTGTGTTAATGGCTTGTCTTGTCCCCTGGGCATCCTATCCAAAGCCTGTGTGTTGGCCTCTGCTCCCACCCCAAGGGTCGGGCAGGATGGTCCTGGAGGTGGGTGTGTGTTTGCTATACTGGTTAGCAGGTCCCGGACCCGAGGCTGGGATCCTGGCCTGCAAGGCTCCTCTGGGAACCCCAGCCCCCGCCGCACCCGTTTGGAAAAGAAGTTTCACTAATTGGTACTTTGACAAATGTGGCTGTTTCCCAGGCTGTGCGGGGCCGAGCGGACATTCATCACTGCTGCCTGGGGTGAATAGGGACTTGGCGACTCGCAGCAAATGGCGTTTCTTCTCTCAGGAGCCTCTGTCTGCAGCGGGCATGAACACAAACACACCGTTTCTAGAAAGTTCAGAAACAATACAGAGGAAGCAGAGATGGACAAGTGCTGAGGGGGGGCAAGAGCAGATGGGCTTCTGTCCAGGTGACCCCTCACACAGGAGACACAGGGAGGCCGTGGTGGGAGAATCGGGCCACGGGGCAGGGCCCCACGGGAGCCTGAGCTTTTCCGTGGAGTCCCAGGGTCCCTCTTCCTGGACAGGGAGGCCTAGCCGACCCCTGTGATGAATTCGGGCAAGCGAGGTGACAGAGACGTGTTTGTGTCTTTCTGAACTTGTCACTCTTTACTAGAGTGAGGCTGGGACACTTTTCTCTGTCCTCACCCAGGGTGACTGGATGTCCACTTAGGATGGGAGGGGCAGAGAGTCAAGAGGACTTGGGCTGTATTCAGCGCACAGTTGCCCTGTGGGCTGTGCTCCCCCCGCCTCACTGAATGCTGGGGTCTTTGTGTATGACACATCAAGTAGGGATCGACTAAATTTCATACTTGGTCAGGGATAGGTCACTGGTGAAGTGTTTTGGGGGCCAAGAAAGGGTCACAGTGACTAACGGTGTGTCATCTGCATGCATGTCACAGCAGGCCCCAGCCACTGACTGTAGGTGACCCTTCTCACAGTTACCCCCCTAACAATCCCCTGATCGGGACGCTGGAGTCCTTTGTGACTCTGTGGAACCACCTGATGACTTCTTTACCTGTTCAATAGCCCAAGGGATGGATCTCACCAACCTGATTACTAGGTTTGGGTCGGCTTCCTGGTTAGTTTTTCTATTTTTTTTTTTTTTTTTTTGCTCACGTTATATCATGCTGTTTTTCTGAATCTACCAGCTCCTGGAGCTTTCATTCAGGAGATGCTTATTTTCCCTTGGATCATAACTTACCTGTATTTCTCTAGGCGCTCTCTCTACCACCCCGCAGGCCACACAGTGAGATGCATTATTTTGTTGTTATTAATTTAGTCAGCAGTCACTGCAACAACAAAGCAAATGTTAATATTGAATTGTCTTCAACCTTTCAGAGAATGTGACAGCTAATAGTATTCATGTTGTTTCTTCAAGGTGTTTTCCATGTATGACTCTGTGTAGTGAATGCCTGCCTGCCTGCCTCCTTCCTTCCTTCCTTCCTTCCTTCCTTCCTTCCTTCCTTCCTTCCTTCCTTCCCTCCCTCCCTTTCCCTCCCTCCTTCCCTTCATTTCTCCCTCTCTCCTCCCTTCCTTATTTCCTCCCTTCCTCCCTCCCTTTTGTGTTAGGGATCAAACTCAGGCCTCTTTTGTGTGAGATGTCCTATATCCCTGAGATATATCCTGCCCTTTTTCTTTTCTTCTGAAAACAATTCACTACTTAGAAATTGTATCTGTCTAACTATTTTTTTTGAAAAAAAGAAGTCATTACCAAGTGTTTTCTGGAATCATTCTGGAAAAGTTGGGGTCAGTCTATTTAAAGAAAACATTTCAGATAGTATCCTATATTACAATCCCTACAGATTAGCTCCTCAAACTCAGATTTCGGATGAATTCCCCAAGCATAGATTTCCTCAGTTTACTTATACATGCTCTTTCTCTACCTTTGACCTTCGTTTCTACATGTCTGTATTGGCAATATAAAACATTAATTGTTCTACAGCTATATCACACACTTTAAAATAATCAAATAGTTTCATTCATACAGATGAAAAACTTTTGGGGTCTTGGAGACCATTATAAAAAAATCCCACCGAATTCTAAATTGCATAAATTCCTCCAGTGCTTGCTAGAAAATACTGTAATTAGGGCACTTTCATGTACTTCACACCAACAGCGGGGAAGCCGGGGTGTCTGCCGTGGCTGTCCACCTCGGCTTTGTGTCAGGCCTGAGGATCCGTGTGTGATGGAGCTGTCAGGGCTGGGCAGTGCCAGGCGGGGCAGTCCTGTGTCCAGGTGCTCGAAGTGGAGAAGCAGTTTTGGTGGCGCTGAGTCACGTGTGTATATGAGGGCTGGGATGTGTCCCTACAAGGTCACAGCCTGAGACTTGGGCATGCTGCAGAACACCACAGAGTGAGCTTGCTCCTGTCCCCACGAAAACAATGATATGTGCAGAATAAACATCTTCACTTAATTATCAAGATCACTTTTTCCCTGAGCACAAAGGAAGTTTCCAGTATTTGGAAACTTGGTTGGAAATCAGTTTCCAAAGGAAAAAATATTTGCTCACTTTGAAGAAAAAAAAATCTTTTCTGTTTGTTCTGGGGACACAGGCAGTAGTTCAGGGGCTCGTCCCGGTTCTAAGCTCAGGGATCAGTCCTGGTGGTACTGGGGAACCATCTGGGATGTCAGGGATGAAACCCGGGTCGACCATGTGCAAGGTGATAAGCCTCCCTGCTGTCCTGTGGCTGCCTCCACCCTGGCGCTCAGGCCCCTGGGTGGCTAATGCCATCCTCCTCTCTTGAGGGGCTAGACGCCTTCCCCCCCCTCCCCCGGGGTTAGCTTGAAGCCGGTGGCCTTCCAAAGTGGCAACAGACACCAACTTCACGTGCCTTTCCTGGCGAGACCACACAGTACTTCAGAAGAGGGTTTTTGGATTTGGATGTGATTGTTGTGGAGACTGCCCTGATATGACCGTTTCCTCATCTTCTTGTCTTTTTCCCAGTGTCAATGACCTACTTTGAAGTCTCCAGTAGAAAGAAGTTAAATAGGTTTTTCTCTGACTGCTGATTCGGTCTTTTCTAGCAAGTTTGGAAAAGGCTCTGACTCTCTGGAAAACATGGCCGAGGGCTGAGAGAAAGAAAACGCTTCTCCTGACTCCTCTCTGCCCCCTCGCTGTACAGACGGGAGCTCGGCCAGCCCTGAGGGAAAGCGGGTCCTTCAGGGTCTGTGCTCGGGAGGAAACACGCGTGGTCAGAAGCCAGGGAAAGGGTGTTTTCTCTCTTACCCCAGAGGTGGGTAACGAATCTTTGGGAATAAGCCTCTGTGTGTGGTGTTATATATGTGGGTGGGGTGATTGTATGTGGAGTGGTCCCGAGTGGTGTGGTCTGCATGTGGTGTAGTATGGTATGGTTTGACATGTGTGTGGTATTGATGTGGTATGTGTGTGGTGTGTATGTATGTGACATTTGTGTGTATGGTATGGTACATGTCTGGTGTGGTACTGTGTGGTATGGTACTATGTGGTATGTTATGTGTGTAGTATGCTATATGTGTGTGGTGTGTATGAGATACAATATGTGTATGGTGTGGTATGTGTCTGGCGTGGTACTATGTGATGTGGTATCTGTGTATTGTGGTATGTTTGTGGTAGGTATGTGATGTAATACATGTATGGTGTGGTAGGTGTCTGGTGTGATACTGTGTGGTGTCTTACTCTGTGGTACTTTGTGGTGTCGTAGGTGTATAGTGTGGTATGTGTGTGGTGTGTATGTGATATAATATGTGTTGGTGTGGTATGTGTTTGGTGTGGTACTGTGTGGTATAGTATGTATATAGTGTGGTATGTATGTGGTGTGTCACTGTCACTGTCACTGTCCTCCCATTGTTCATCGATATTCTCAAGGGGCACTAGTAACTGTTTTTGGTATATCAAATAAGTCACGGGTAGCTTGCCAGGCTTTGCCGCGCGGGCAGAGTGCTCTCAGTAGCTTGCTGGGCTTTCTAAAAGGGGCAGAGGAATCGAACCCAGGTCAGCCACATGCAAGTCCTACTTGCTATGCTATCGCTCCAGGAGAAAACAGGAAATAAAAAAGAATCTTTCGTCCTTTCTCACAACGACATGCAAACCCACACTGACTTAAAGTTCAAAAACTAAGCAGGCAATTTATTGAACATGTATTTTTAGAATTAAAAAAGAAAATGAGGTCAAGCAAAAATGTGGTGTGTATGTGATATAATATGTATGTATATGTATATATATACATGTAACATGTATAACAGTATGGTGTGGTACATGTCTGGTGTAGTACTGTGTGGTGTGGTATGTGTGCATTGTGGTATGTTTATGTTGTGTATACCATGTGATTGTGTATAGTGTGGTATATGTGTGTGGTATGGCATGTGTGTGCTATGGCATATGTGCATGGTGTGGTATGTGGCTGTGTGTGGTGTGTGAGTGTGGTGTGTGGTGTACGAGTGTGTGTGGTGTGTGAGAGTGGTGTAGTGTGTGTGGTGTGGTATAGTGTGTGTGATGTGTGAGTGTGGTGTGTGGTGTGCTGTGTGTGTGGTGTGTGAGTGTGGTGTGTGGTATGTGTGAGTGTGTTATGTGAGTGTGGTGTGTGTGTGGTGTGTGTGGTGTGTGTGTGGTGTAGTGTGTGTTGTGTGGTCCGTGGTGTGTGAGTGTGGTGTATAGTGTGTGTGTTGTGGTGAGTTGTGTGTGATGTGTCTGTGTAGTGTGTGTGGTATGTGTGGTGTGTGGTGTGTGTGTGGTATGTGTGCTCTGTGAGTGTGGTGTGTGTGGTGTGAATGGGGTGTGTGTGTGGTGTGTGATGTGAGTGTGGTATATATGTGTGGTGTGTGAGTGTTATGTGTGTGAGTGTGGTGTGAATGATACGGTGTGTATGGTGGGAGGGCCGTGTGGCTGGGTCCTGGGGGTGACTGCATCTGAGCAGAGAGGGGTCAGGGTCTCAGCGCGTGCTCTGAGGAAGCCGAGCCCTGAGGAGAGGGGGGCAGGCTGTGCCTGTGGGGGCTGTGGGCTGCCTGCTGGGAGGGGCCTCTGGGAGGGCTGGGGACACGGTTCCTGGGGGCCGGGTCTGCAGATGGGTCCCGAGAGCATCCCGCACACCTGCTGCTCCTGAGTGCCACAGTCCCAAGGTACGGGCAGGGCTGCATCCAGGCCAGGGCTCCTCCCCGATGCCGGTGGGCAGTAGGGTGCACTCTGGATGATCCCTGAGCCCTGGCTGCTCACAGGGGGCTGCACTGGAAGCACCAGAGTGGAGGCAGAGAGACAGGACGGCAGGGAGGCACCTGCCTGGCCGTGTGTGTGTGTGTGTGTGTGTGTGTATGTGTATTTGTGTTCATGTGGGCTGGAATGATAGCACAGTGGGGCTGCAGAGATAGCACAGTGGGTAGGGCATTTGCCTTGCATGCGGCTGACCCAGATTCGATTCCTCCGCCCTCTCAGAGAGAGGATGGGAGGACAGTGACAGTGACAGTGACACCATGAGGTACAGTTACAAACTTGCATAATTACCTTTCAGTCACACAGTGCTGGAGCTCCCATCCCTTTGCTAGTGCACATTTTCCACCACCATTGGCCCCAGTGTCCTTCCCACCCTCCCCACTCCCTGCCTCTGCAGCAGGCACCTTCCTTCTTGCTCTCTCTCTCTCTAATTCGGAGCATTATAATTTGCAATATAAATACTAAGAGGCTATCGTGTTTGGTCCTTGGTCTACTTTTAGCACACACCTTCCATCCCGGGCAATCCCACCAACCATCATTTACTCAGTGGTCTCTTCTCCATCCCAACTGCCCTTTTCCCCAGCATGTGAGGCTCACTTCCAAACCGTGGAGCAATCCTCCTGATTGCTAGTCTCCTGTTATGTTAGTCTCCTGTTATGTTACTTTATATTCCACAAATGAGTGCAGTCCTTCTATGTCTGCCCCCCTCTCTCTGACTCATTTCACTTAACGTGATACTCTCCATGTCCACCCACTTATATGAAAATTTCATCTTTTCATCTCTTCTAACAGCTGTATAGTATTCCATTGTATAGATGTACCACAGTTTCTTTAACCAGTCATTTATTCTGGGGCAATCGGGTTTTTTTCCAGATTCTGGCTATTGTGAACAGTGCTACAATGAACATACAAGTGCAGATGTCATTTCTACTGTTTTTTTTTTCATCTCTGGGATATATTCCCAAGAGTAGTATTGCTGGGTCATATGGAAGTTCAATTTTTAGTTTTTGGAGGAATGCCCATATTGTTTTCCAGAAAGGCTGGACCAATTGGCATTCCCAGCAATAATGAATGAGAGTCCCTTTCTCCCTGCATCCGTGCCAGCACTGCTTGTTCTTTTTGTTTGTTTGTTTGTTTTTGATGTGTACTAGTCCCTGTGGTGTGAGATGATACCTCATGGTTGTCTTGACTTGCATCTCCCTGATGATTAGGGATGTAGAGCATTTTTTCATGTGCCTTTTGGCCATTTGAATTTCTTTTTTGAGGAAGTTCTATTCATTTCTTCTCCCCATTTTTTGATGGGGTTAGAGGTCTTTTTCTTGTAAGTTCTACCAGTCTCATGCCAAGCACAAAAGTCAGATCAAAAATGGGTTAAAGACTTCAATATCAGACCTGAATCCATAGGTACCTGGAGGAAAATGTAGGCAGAACCCTCCATGGTATTGAAGCTAAAGGCATCTTTAACAATGAAACACCACTGACCAAGAAAGTGGGAACAAAGATAAACAAATGGGACTACATTAAACTAAGAAGCTTCTGCACCGCAAAAGAAACAGTGACTAAAATACAGAAAGAGCCCACGGAATGGGAAAAAAATATTTACCCAAGATCCATCAGATAGGGACTTAATATCCAGAATATACAAACATTCTAGAACTTTCTGAGATATTTCTTCCCAATGACTGCTCACTGTCCCCCAGACAATGAGTTCCTATTGCCTCTCTTCTATTCCTTCAGCTTCTTCTGGAATTTGAGGTATGTTGAATTGATTCTGTACAATTGACAGACAATAGGGACAGATTGGACACTGGTGTCCTGGTTGCCAAGGGGGAGCCCGGGCCCCGCAGTCCTTTGCACTTGTTTCTTTGTTAGTTTCCCCAGAAACAAGGTGTCTTTGAAAGGTGATTGAGATCAGTGGTCAGTGGAAGGGGTGGAGGGAGAGTGACTGCATGGTGGTGCCAAGGTTAGGAGGATGCATGTGAAAGAGTGAAACTGTCCCCCTAAATGAGAAGAGAACTTTCATATTTAACCATATAGTTCCACTCCTGGAACAGACCTCAAGAACACAAAAATAATCATTTGTGCAGATACGCATGAATATTCATTGCTGTTCACAATAGTTAAGATATGGCAATAGCTGAAGTTCTCAGCAATGGATAACTGGATAAAGTTGTGTCTAGGT
The DNA here is from genome assembly GCF_029834395.1 of Sorex fumeus. Taxonomy (NCBI): domain Eukaryota; kingdom Metazoa; phylum Chordata; class Mammalia; order Eulipotyphla; family Soricidae; genus Sorex; species Sorex fumeus. Next base: position 21,734,493 of record NW_026606065.1, on the reverse strand, counting down.
GCACAGAGGAATATTATGCAGCTAGGAGAAAGGAAACAATATGGAAGCTTGCTGCAACTTGAAGGGAATTGAGAGAGTTATCCTGAGTGAAGCAAGTCAGAGAGAAAAACGCTAATACCAGATGGTTGTGCAGAGTATAAAGGAGCAAGCAAGGGATTCAGTGGGCACATTTATCTGGGGGTCCTCTGGCCCCCAGGTGGCTCCCAGGTTATTCCAAGGGGTCCCAGGCAAAAGCTGCATTAATGGGGGACGGGGGTCACAGCACAAGCCCAGGACGTATGATGGGTGGGTGCTGGTGGGGTCCGGGCAGACCAGGGGATGATGGTGGCACTGTGGCGTGGGTCAGCCCAGCATGAGTAAGACAGAATCGAACAAGGATCAATTAATATAGTGTACAGGGTCTCCTCAACCAGCTCGGCCCCAGGAGATGCCAGGAGAGAATCTCAAGGGCCATGGCGGGCCCTGAGCTGGGCGGATGGGCGCTCGCAGCCCCGTGGAATCTTAATGCTGAGAAAGCGTCTTCCCTGACTCCCGCTGACAGTGTTTGGACACAGCACAGGGACTTGGCCCGGCCAGGCCCTGTGCCTCCAGTAAATAGAGCCACGGGTTGCTGTCCCCTCCCCCCCAAACCCCTCACCCCCGCTGTCCACTGGGTCCACCCTGACTCTGGCTGGAGCTGACTTTGATGTCCGTCCTGCCAGAGACTCAGTGTGTCACGGTTCCCGCCGGCGCCCAGCTCCCAGCCCATTCAAGCCTCCCTTCTTTGCAGCCACCGGGAACTGGTCTCGTATTCTCCTTTGTGTCCATTCAGGGGCTGCCCCGCGACCACAGAGCACCAGTGGCCAACTGCCCGGGAATGACTTTGGGCAGCCTGGAGGTCAACCAAGCTGCTTGGCTTACCAGGATTGTTTTTGAAAGTCAGGCTTTGATTTAGAAGAATTGACGCCGCTCACTGCCTGCAGGGAGGAAGTGGGGAGATTGGTCCCCCCAGACCATGAACCAGGTCTGTGTGGAGGCGGAAGTCAGCCCCCAGGAGCGAGTCCAAATTCCTGAAGCTTCTTTTTCTGCCAGTGTTGTGCCCACCACCCACCCCCCAAGCGCGCGCGCACACACACACATACACACACACACACACACACACACACACACACACACACACACACACCGCTAAGTGGGTCACTTCTCCCAGCTTCCAGAAGAGGGAAAACCCTGCCCAGTTAACCCTGCCTTTCCCTGAGTCCTCACCCCCCTTTCCACAGAGAACTGGCAGGTCGCACACTCAAGCCTTCCCCTTGGTTTTCTTTGTTTCTGTTTTCACTTTCTGCTGCTTACCCCAGCTCCGGGTAAGGAAGTCATTCTCCTTATTATCCTCTTCCTAATGAAACCCCAAGGCTAAAATTAGAATGTGTCTCCGGGGGAGCTTGTTGACAGAAGCGGGAGCCAGCAAAGTTCTGAAGGACAAAGGAACGCTTCTCTGGCGGTGCCTGTTACCGCTCATTCTTCCCCTTGGCTCTCCTGGAAAGCAGCGACTTTCTTCCTACCCTTACAGAAACCTGCATTCAAGTGATGTACATCACCCAACTTCAAACACCACAGAGTTGCCTTTGTTTTCCCCAAACACGCGGCACTTCTTACAACATCCTAAATATGTGGGTGATCAGGACTTTTCACCCCTGGCAATGACTTCAAAAATGATACCAGGCAGTATTTAGTAAAACGTCCGGGATGGCAGCTCGCCAGCCCTCCGCTTCCTTCATCTGGAGCCGTACCCAAGACTCACGAGTCAGGCATTTTTGTCGTTGCTTTGAAAACCACCTGCTAACAGGGGAAGTGGCACAGAGGTGAAGCATGCCAGGGGCCATGGGAGCGTTTATTTCTTTCCCTGCAAGTGCCTTCACCCAGCTTTGAGTGCTGGAGGGAGTCTGAGGCTGTTTTGAGTTAGCAGCGGGTCCCTGGGAATGGCCCCTGCCGTGATGACTAGGTCGCGTCACCACTGACCTGCTCCAAAGTGAAGGGGCCACTTTCATCCGGCGCCTCCAGCCCTGTCCTGCCCGTCCCCAGCTCTCTCCAGCCTGGACTGGAGTAAACTGTTATTTTCTGTTTCTTCCCTGGCCAGTCACCTTTGTAATCTCATGACAAGTCACTTCAACTTGGACTTTCTGTTCACTTGACCACAAGTAGTATCTCTAAATCAGCCTCTCTTCATTTCCAGTGGTTCTTCCAGTGGTTCACAGTACTGGGTAATGTCGGGGTTTGAGCACACACCCCAACATGTGTGAATCTTAATTCCAGGATATCCCACTAGCAAACGCACCCTTCCTGCCTCTTCTGCCCAGCCCCTTCTGTCACCTGGACGTTCAGGGTCTGCGGCATGGTTTAAACATCCTTTGTTCCTACACTACTTTTGTGAATGAGGTTTGTCAGTTCTCCCTGTGTGCTGTTCCTTGTCCCATTTTCCACATATCCATCCACCCCCCCACCCCCCCGAACTGTACGGGCTTGACACGTATGGCATCTCCCCCGTGTGATTGCTTCTGACCACATACAATGCCAGTTCACTGGGGTCCCAGTCGCTGTGGATAAATGACGGAGCAACTTATGATCACTAGCCAGCCTTCCCTCTCTGCGGGGCGTGGGAATGAGAACCCATGACTCTGGTCTTAAGTCTCTGCTGTTTGTGGAGGCGGGCCAGCAGAGTGAGGATGACTGCTCTATGCGTTCTTGCAAGCATGACTTATTCTAGCCCTGTTGGGAACAGGAGGGGCTGACCACACACAGCCCTGCTGTTCTTCTGGGAGAGTTTCGGAACATCAGCAGTGTGGGGTGTTCACAGCATCGTGTTCACGTGTGGGGTTGGTTTGGGGGTGAGTGGGGATCACAGGCTCCTGCACTCCCTGGGATGGTAACACAGGATCAAATGGGAAGAGCCAGAAAAGACCGCTGTTTTGTGATAAATTTTAGCCAAGAGCAAAAGCGACCAAAGACCTCAGTGCCCTAAAGCACTCTGACACAAGGTGAACCCACTCCTCTATGTGTGGAGGGGTCGGGTCTAGACACTCCCGGCAGGGGGGCAGTGTCTTAGAGTTTGGGGGCTGCAGGACAGAAGGGATTTGTCCGCTGAGTTTCACAGTCTTCCTGCCAGTACCAAGGAACTTATGAATCATGTTACGGCTTAGGGGTTACTTGGGTGAGGAAATGAGTGGGTGGTCCAGGCAGCTGAATCCTTTCTGCAGGAAAGGCCGGAGCAAAAGGGTATATTGATTATGGATTATGAATCGCAGACTCGCTGGCCGGCTGGCAGCGGGGCTGAAAGGGCAGAAGCTGGGAGGCCTCAAGCCCCGTGTCAGGTCTGTCAGGGCACAGTTCCCGGTGCGGACACTTTCTCTAAGTGTGGCCCCCAGGGAAGAGAGCAGAGAGAGGGGCAGGGAGGGAGAAGTGAGCAGGGTGTGCTGGCTTTCACCACAGACGCTCACCGAGACCCTCACAGTGACATACACAGAACCCACACTGGACATGCGCCTTCCACGGTGGTTGATTTATTCTGGTACCAATTTCCTCATCTGGGTCGTAAAATAAGCTGGATCCCCATGAATAAGATGTCTTGTGTGAGGTTTCTGGGCGTCTGGGGGGCTGTATAGAGCACTAAATGGCTTTCTTGTGGGGTAGGAGTGACACTGCAGTAAGGAGGACACTGGCCTTGCACAGGGCAGACCTGGGCTCGACCCCCGGCATCCTGTATGGTCACCAGCCCACCAGGAATGATCCCTGAGCACAGGACCAGGAGCCAGCCCTCAGCACGTTGGGTTTGGCCCCCAAACAAAACAAGATAAAACAAATCAAAGGCTGCCTCAGATTGCTGCTTCAGCGGTTACTGCATTTCTCCCTGAAGTCTCCACATTCCCTCTCTTTGTTTTGGGGGCTCTGAATGAAACAAGGACCATTCTTGGAGGTTTCACAGGCTTACACAAGGGTGGGAAGCAAAGTTCATTGAAGACATCCAATATGCTTGAGATCACAGCAGACTAGATTTAATGTGCGGGGTGTTGGAGGATCATTTTCTGTTTCTCTGCCATGACCTGACCACCCGTTGGCATGGTTCCCTCTGCTTAGGGGAGCGCCCCCCCCCACCCCCCAGACCCAGCTAAATAAACCCAGTGACTCAACGGGACAAGGCCAGCCACTCTCAGGGGACAGTCTGGTGGCAGTTCTTGACTCTCAAAGACAGCTGTTCCGGTGCTGTGATTCTCATGCCCAGTTTGAGGCCACGTGCCCCTACGAGAGTCTGACACGGCCACTGCAGGCTGGCCATGCCCGGGCTGGCTACCTCCTGTGCAGTCATCCTCACCTGCATCTCATTCGGCCACTTCCAACCCCCTAGAGTCCACGCACCTGGTCAGGACACGTCCCACTCAGAACCAGACACCTACCTGCCGCCAGTGGTCACCATGGGCTTCCCCAGAGCCTGCTTGGACCATCCACTCCTCCAAACACTGCCCCTCTGACACACTGTGCTTGGGAGGGACAGAGTAGCCCCCGAGAAGGAATCCCCAGGAATCATGGAGGGTAGCAGGGCGTGTTTGCCGGAGGGAGAACATCTAAGACCACTGGACTTGGGTTGAAATTCCTGGACTCTGAAAGGAAGAGACTTTGAAATGCAGCCGCGTGGTCAGCTGCAGAATCCTTTCCCCTTCATCTCTTCGGGGCTTCGAGGCGGTACCTTCCCCGGCGGATCTGATCTCGAAAGGGGTCTGGGCCCTCCCTGCCCCTCTCCCTTCGTCGGTATACAAAGGGGTTTCCACAGCAGCGCACTCTGTTTCTACTCGCTGCTGGTCTTATTAGAGGGAGGTGTTTTTATTTAACTTTGCGAATCATTTTGTGCCTTGATGGTTCCCCAGCTGTTTTATGGAAAGGAATAGGGAGACGACAAAGGGATACAGAATCGCTTTGGCTTTGAGCGTTTCCTGGTGACTTGAAACTCAGCGGGGAGGGTTTTTGACGCATAGAAAAAAAAATGGAAAAAAGAAATTGCTTTTCTGAGGGGGTTGAATCTGTGGTCCGTTCGAGGGCCTCGTTCCTCCAGCGAGTCCCACGGCCTCTGCGCTGAATCGGGGGCATTTGAAAGCAACGTTTCCTGTGCTTTGGGATTATGCTTTGAAATGCAGGAAATTAGAAAGCTTTCCACAGCCCAGGATCAGGACGCTTTATTTTGTAGCTCTAGGCCAGAATAAGGGTAAATTATTTGGATTTTCAATAGATTCCATCCCTATAGACTTTTTTTTTTAATTGATAAGGGATATGGTCCCTCAGTCACACACGGGGACATTATCTTCATTGGAATCAAAGTGGAAGAAGCGAATCAGTTCTTTGTCCCTTAGCCTCCTGTGCAGCGTGTGCTCATTTGATCGACTTGAGCTTGCTGGTCTCGTTGACTGGTCACTGCAGCTAATATGACACTATAGTGATGCTCCAGAAGATTTTCCCTAGTGTCACTGCATGCCGAGCGATCAGGAGACCCTGTGGGGAATCCAGAGGTCTGGAGTGGACCACCCGCCTCATCCTGGGCCTCCCTGAGCGCCCCTCCACTTTCTGTCCTGCTCCGGAGGCTGTGGGCAGTTCCCTGCTGAGCGTCTTTGGCCGCTTTGTCCTTGGGACCCGACAGGGGGTTCTGTTGCAGTCAGTTCCATCGAAGTCATTGGGAGCTGGATGATGAACAGCTTCAGGTGTCTCCATTCTTTCAATCCCCTGACCTCCGTGGGGGCGCGGTGACCTTTATGTTGTGGTCCCAGCTGTGCTTCGTTCCTCAGGGTCTGGAGGCTGTCCGCTCTTCCCCGCTCTGGGGTCTCAGCACCCCTCTGTCATTGTGTACCTTCCCTCTGCTCTACCTTTTGTAGTCACAGTTGTAGAGAATTGCAGTCTTGAAGCCGATATTTAGAAGCTGAGATAGTGCTTTGGGGAGCAACTGTCTGACCCAGTCAAGGGCCAAAACAGTCCTCGAACATGCCACTGTGCTGACGTACTCAAGTGTCACCCTGTAGGGAAAGTGCATGGTGACTTGAGCTGAGGGTCTTTTTTTTTTAATTAAAATTTTTTCTTTATTTTTATAAAGTTGTTCACAAGTTATTACATTCAGTATTCCAGCCATACGGCCTAGCTTTTGAGTAATCATTCTGTCTTGACTTCACAATTCTGTGAAGACTGTGTTGTAACTAGATGGTTATTATTAACCATATTATTATGGAGAAGACCAAGAAATATTTTTTAATTAAGTATTTTGAGGACTTTTTTTTTTTTAACAGGTACCACTCCCATGGGTGCTTGGGGCCGTGTTTGGTGGCTGTTTCTCTGGGGGTGGAGCTCAATAGTCCCATGCATGTGAGGACTCTGCTTGTGCCCTGCCACTAAAGCTCCCTCCCTGGCCAGCAGAACGTTGATTTATTTTCTGTAACTAATTTCTAGTTGGCTGGAGCGATGGCACAGCAGTAGGGCATTTGCCTTGCGCACAGCCAGCCCGGCTGGGCCAGGTTCGATTCCTCCGCCCCTCTGGGAGAGCCCGGCAAGCTACCGAGAGTATCTTGCCCGCACGGCAAAGCCTGGCAAGCTCCCCGTGGCGTATTCAATGTGCCAAACACGGTAACAACAACTCTCAAAATGAAGATGTTACTGGGCCCCCTCAAGCAAATCGATGAACAATGGGAGGACAGTGTGACAGTGTGAATTTCTAGTTATTGTTTTGGCAACATGGTTATACTAGTGTTTATGCTGGTGGTTTGCTTGAGCGGGCCCAGTAACGTCCCCATTGGAGACTTTGTTGTTACTGTGTTTGGCATATCAAATACTCTCGGTAGCTTGCCGGGCTCTCCAAGAGGGGCGGAGGAATCGAACTCGGGTCGGCCATGTTGGCTGCGTGCAAGGCAGATGCCCTACCCGCTGTGCTATCAGGTCCCAGGGCTGGAGCGATAGCACAGCGGGTAGGGCATCTGCCTTGCACGCAGCCAACATGGCCGACCCGAGTTCGATTCCTCCGCCCCTCTCGGAGAGCCCGGCAAGCTACCGAGAGTATTCGATATGCCAGACACAGTAACAACAAAGTCTCCAATGGAGACGTTACTGGGCCCGCTCGAGCAAATCGATGATCAACGGGAGGGCCTCTACATGCTGGTGGTATTGCTGAGTTCCTGAGCTCTATGACCACCACCACACCCAAAAGTCCCACTGCTGCCTCCTCCCACCTCGAGTCACTTCCTCTTTCCCCTCCACCACGCCACTCTGCCGCTGCTGCTCAGAGATCTGAGTTCTGTGGCCCACAGCCCTGGCCCTGTCATTGTTTGATACTGTCTCTGCCCTTGTTTCGCCTCTGCGTGTGGCAAATGAGTGAGGTCTTCAGGTGTTTGCTCTTGTCCCTCTGACCTAGTGAAGGGACATGACGTCTGCCAGGTCCCTCCACGGGTAGTGACCTTCAGGGTTACATCTTGTATTATCTTTTTTTTCTTTGACAGTATTTGTTTTGTTTGTTTATTGATATAGTGTATTATATTGATTGACTTGCAAATGTTAAACTATCCTTCCATCCCTGGGATGAATCCTACTTGGTCTTGGCTTTCTGGTAATTCGTGTCTTCATTCTCGTATCCAGGAACCTTTTGATTTCCTCTTTGATTTTCTCTCCAAACCACTTGTCATTCAACTCGTTATTCAGTAGTCAGCTGTTTAATTTCCAGGTGTTTGGTTTGAATTTCTGTTTCAGGTATGATTCACTTCAATTTTCAGTGCATCATGGCCCGAAAAGATTGTTGATGCAATTTCTGTCCTCTTAATTTTATGGAGGTATGTTTTGTGTCCCAGTATGTGGTCTATCTTGGAGAATGTCCCATGTGCACTTGAGAAGAATGTGTATTCAGCAATTGGGAGATGAAATGTCCTATATATATATTAGACCCCTGTCTTCCATTTCTTCCATCAGATAAAATACATCCTTGCTGAGCTTGAGTCTTGTTGATCTATCAAGAGGGGTTAAAGCAGTGTTGAAATCTCCAACTATTATTGTGTTGCTGTCAACGTCTTTCTTCAAGTCTTATCTTACTGCTGCTCTGTTTTCTGCTGACCCAGGCAGTGACTTCTCCATCCACTCACCTGTACTTGGACCCCCCCCCAGTCTCTTCATTGGTTTCCTCGGTGCCTGCCCGCTAGACTGTGCTCACCTTGGGAGCCACTGGGAACTTCGTCCTTCCATCCTTCTCCTGCTTGGCCCAGCTGGCAGAAGCTGGAAAGAGCCAGAGTTTCAGGAGGGGTGCAAAGTGCTTAGGGGTTTCTATGGCGGGGAGGTGAAGGACTTTGAAGACTTTTGAGCAAATGTAGTTCTCCACTAGAGCACGAGGTGGCGCTGGAGAGGCCACTGATGCTGGCTGGGAGGAACCTTTGTCTCTCCAGCTCTGCCTGAGACAGGCCTGGGACCAGTCTCCCCTCTCTGGAGAAGAAATGCAGGCTGAGCTCGGATGCACAGGGGCAGCCTGGCCTGCTTCAGTCTCGTGGAGCCGCGTGCTGGCCGTTGTTTCACCTGTGGGTCAGAACCAGCAGGGTCGGCTGTCACGTAGGGAGTCATTGGCCTATGGGTCAGAACCAGCAGGGCTGGCTGTCGCTTGGCCCGTGGGTCAGAACTGACAGGGCCAGCCGTTACTTAGGGCCATAGTTTTGCCCTTGGGTCAGAACCAGCAGGGCCGGCCGTCACTTGGCCCGTGGGCCAGAACTAGCATACCAGCACAGCTGAAGCAACGTGACCCACACGAGGGCCTCCGGAGAGCACTTGGAAGGACTTGGCAGAATATCTTCTCGATTAAGTGAAAAGATCCAAATCAAGCAATTAACGCAGTCGATAGTGGACACGGCCGGCATGGGCTGAGACTTGGTGCGAGCAGAATGAGGCGGGCGCCCAGCTTGGGACAGACTGTGCCCCAGGCAGCATCCCCGGGCTTACCCTCACCCTGACCTGGGTAGTCACATTCTCAGCATTCTCTCTGCAGCTCTTCAGGGTGCTCAGAACAGTGTGTGCTCCAGGAGCACCAGGAAGAGGGCTCCCCTGGGGCTGAGCCCTAGCTGGGAGGGGGTGAGGTGTGTGTGTGGGGGGTCAGGGCATGGACCTCGTCTCTGCACCTCCTTCTGCTGTCTGCCCACCCGCCCTCTGATTTCCGGGGCTCTTCCTCGTGTTGATTCTGCAGCCGGCCCTGCCCCGTCTACTTGGGCTGTGTCACATGGGGCTGAGGGTTCTCCTGCGACCCACCAACATCTGGGTGCATCTGTGGATGAGACGGAAGGTACCAGAGCAGGGGCGGAGGCAGGGCTTGTGGGGGCTCAGAGGAATGAGGGGGTCTCCGCGGCGTGCCCCCCGCCCCCGGGACAGCTCCTGCCACTCTGCTCTGCTCGCTTCAGGGCTGGAGCAGCCAGGATCCACAGGGCTGGGAGCTTCCTCCCAGGGATGGGGTGGGAGGGAGGTTTAAAATGGGAGCAGGAGGATGGGAGAAGCATGCTGAAAGTAGACTATAGACCAAACATGATTGCCACTCATTGCCTCTTTTGCAAACCACAACACCAAAAAGGAGAGGGAGAACAAAAGGTAATGCCCTGCCACAGAGGCAGGGTGGGATGGGGGGGGGGGGGGATGAGGGGTGGGAGGGATACTGGGACCCATGGTGGAGGAAAATGGGCACTGGTGGAGGGATGGGTATTTGATCATTGTATAATTGAAACCTGAGCACAAAAATTTGTAAGTCTACAACTGTATCTCATGGTGTCTCACTAATAAAAATTTTTAAAAAATAAATTTTAAAAAATAAAATAAAATGGGAGCAGGGCTGGGTTGTGTAGCTGGGACGGTTCTTGATCTTGGCACAGCCTGTGGTGTGGCCCAGGAGTGATCCCCGGCCACCACGCCAGGTCCTGAGCACAGCTGGGTGTGGTCCCCAAAGAAAACCAACTGAGAAGCTTCCAATAGGAGGCATGTATGTTTTCTCAGTTGCTCAGTACCTCAGAGTCGCCTCCCTCTGCAGAGCGGAGCCCGGGGAGAGACAGCCGTCACTCCCGCTGCCGTCAGCACGTCCGGGCCAGCCCCTCTGACCCGATGAGTGCCAGGCTGGCAGCATGAGCTCCTTCAGGAACTTTGACAATTAAAGCTCTCCATTGGCTTCACGAACCTCATTTTGGTAATAACGTCCTACCTTTTGTCTAACTATGAAAGCAGTTCCACTCGGCAGCAGCCCACGGCAGGTGAGGGGAAGCCCCGTGGCCCAGAGGCAAGGCCGGGCGGGTGTGTCTCAGAAGTCCGGGGTTCGGGGCGCTGGCTCAAGGACCTGCAGGGAGGGTCTTTGTTCTGCTCACACAGTCAGTGGCAGGAAAGAGACGAGGGAACCTCAGAGGCATCTATTCAGTGAATCAAATGAATCATTTCAAACACTCCAAGTTGTAAGTCACAGGGAGACAAACGAGAAAGGAATTAATTTGGAGCTACAAGGAAAATGACATGCAGATGGAATTGGATTCAGCTCAATTTAAAATGGGAACAACTTTTCTGTTTTACCATCTGCCTCACCAAGAGTCTTGTAAATGTGAATACTACAATCTTCAGAGGTTCCCAGAGCTTTTTTTTCTTCTTCCTTTTTTTCTTTTCTTTTTTTTTTTTTTTACCCCAGGCCATTTCAAGAACACAAAACTGGAATAAAATAGCCCCAGTGCCTGCCCAGAAACTGGGTTAGCAATTAGCGGGTCTGGAAAGAGTAATGACACCTGTGATTGCGCACCCCCCTCTGGTGCCCCATTGGTACGTCCGTTCCACACTGCACCTTGGCAGCCCAGCGAAGAGCTGCTCGGCTCTGGAATAGACGGGCAGCGGCAGCTGGGGGAGGGAGCTCTGTGCTAGATCCGTCCCCCCACCCATATGTCTCGGGCAGAGCTGGACTAGACCCGTCACCCCTTGTGTCAGGCAGAGCTGGCCCTGGTGGCTGACCACCCTGCTGGTTTCAGGCGTCACACTCAATACAGAATCCAGTGAGGGGCATGGAGAATAAGTGACCGCTGTTTGTCAACATGCTAGAAATGCATTAAGGGGGCAGGAGGGAAAGTGGCGGGAATGTTCTGGAGGTGCAGATGCTCAGGTTCCCAGGCGGTCAACATTGAGAGCAGGGAGATGAAATGGCACATTCAGAAAGGAGAGGACCGAAGGAGAGGGAAAGGGAGGCCAGGGAGGGGCGGGGCGGAGGCTCCCAGATTATGAGATTATGGGGGACTCCCACATTATGGGATTATGGGATCAGGGGGGCTCCCTGATTATAGGATTATGAGATCAGGGGGCTCCCAGATTATGGTATTATGGGATTGGGGACTCCCAGATTATGGTATTATGGGATCAGAGGGATCCCAGATTATGGGATTATGGGATCAGGGGGCTCCCAGTTACAGAATTATGGGATTATGGGAGCAGGGGGGCCTTTCGGATTATGGGGTTTAGGGATGGGGGCTCCCAGACTGCTGGATTATTAGGGGGCTCTCCTAAAGAAGGATTTGGGAGAAGGGTTTTGCCCTTTGAACACGGGGGGGGAATTTCTTTATCATGCATGTTCTAAGAACAGGGGCCCTCAGGAAGGGGGAGAGGATGCTGACACGAGTCTCTCCTGGAGTCCCGGTCTGCCAGGGCCTTGGCCAGCCTCGCGACTCCTGCACGGATGATCCCCTACCCTCAGCCTTGCCCTGACTGGCCCTTGGTGCCTGTTTGCAAGTGCCCACGAAGTCTCCTCCCCGGTTCTTGCCAGCATCCCAGAAGGGCTGTGTTTAGTGTGTGCTCTGGCTGGTGGACGAGGCGGTATGAGTGACACCTGTGAACTGGTCATTGAGCAGGAGTTTCTGACATTCGCTCCACCAGGCAGAGGGTGGCCTCCTCCTCCCATCTCTGACACGTCCTGTCTGGTGGGTCAGAGAATGCTTGGAGGAAGAGCGAGTCTTCAGGAGGAAGGAGGAAGGCAGAGAGGAACCTGGCGCCAGGGGGGATCACCCGTGTTTCAGCCGAGGTTTGCTGAAACACGGGCATGTGAGCAGGATGACCAGCCGCTACTGAGCTGCGCACCCAGGTGGGGCCTTTCCCTTGAATTTTATAAGGAGGTTGTGTGACGTACAATACTGTGACTGGTGCCTTCCTATTCGCACCATCCCAGTGCTGCTCCTCACACTGCACCCACTCCTCCCCCGAGGACCCCCAAGCCCCTTCCCTTTAACCTCCCCGCTCAGCTGCCTTCAGCCCTTTGTTGCCACCTCACAGTGTATCTCTGCATCCCACTCCGAGAGAGATTCTGCCTCTGTCCTGTCCTGCCTGACTCCACCCAGCACACTAGCCCCGACTTCCAGCCTGATGTCTGCTAGTTGCTCGGTCGTGTTCTTAGAGCTGCATAATAGCCTATTGTGTATTTATTCCATGACTCCTTTTTAAAATAACTATCAAAAATATTTCTTGGTTTCTAATATTAATAATGGTTTCTCGTGAACCTAATTCCAGCAGCACACCCCTGAGCAGTGTTCCCCTCACGCAAGACTCCCAACACCCCTCCCTCTTACCACCCCCCCACGCCCCCAGCTCAGTTGTGCGGGTCAGTTCCTCCATTAGGCTGCTGTTGGATATTTATTGGTTCGTCGCTGTGTATCTTCAAGTCGCACATAGGGGGCAAGGTCATCCTGAATCTGTCCCTTTCCTTCTGACTGGACTTGGCACATGCCCTAGTTTCATCTGTGTTGCTGCAATAAACAGGATCTTGTTCTTTCTCCGAGCTGCATAATATTTCTTTGTGTGTGTATGCCGCTCTACAGCAAATCGATGAACAACGGGAGGACAGTGACAGTGACAGTGTATGCCACAACCTCTCAATCCATTCACCTGTAGTTGGGCCTCTGGGTTGTTTCCATGTCTGAGAGCAGCGGTGGACACAGGTGCACACGGATCCTTTCAAAGGAACGTTCTGGTGCTTGGGAGGTAGATCTCAGAAGAGTCATCGCTGGGTCAGATGGTAGTTTCAGTCCTAACATTTTGTTCGTTTGTGATCTCCATGTTGCTTCCACAGTGGCTGAAACAGATAGCACTCCCGCCAGCAGTGCGCAAGGGGAATCTTTCATTTTTAAGGCCAATTCACATGTTCCTGGCTACACATTCTGCGTGTGCTCTGAATCGACTGGATTAAATTGTCAAAGGAGCATGATCCTTGCCCGCCTGTATTCATGGAAAACACCCCAGCTAACGAGTGAACTGGGCATCCAGTGATAGACGTGAAACACCCCCACACCCCACACTCCCCAGCTCAGAGGAAGGCATCCACGCACAGGGATGAGACTGGGAGGGTACGTGGGAATGCGGAGTGAGAGTAGGAATGGAACTGCGACAATTCCTTCTCAGCTTCTTTCGGGCACGGGGATGTGTAATGTAGGTCATCCAGAACGATCCACTTTCCTCTTCCTGCTTCTCTGTGAGCATGTCTTTCCCTTTTCCAAATGAGAAAACAGATCCAGATATATCTGTTTTCCTGTGAACTAGGTCTTTGGAGCTAAACTAGGGTGCAACCAGCGGGGAGGTATCCCAGGTGGGAAGAGAGCCTTACCCTAAGGCACGGGCTCTGAGTAGGACACCACGCTGGGCGCGTGAGGATGAAGCTTGTGTTTAGCTGGAGGAATGTACGAGAAAGACAGTGGACTTGACTAAATCTAGCAAATCATGTTTATAGCTTGGAAAGGTGGGTCTGGCTATAGATGCACGTAATGGTCAAGAAAACAGTTTGAAAATATTCTTTGGGGATGTTACTGTTAAAGAATATATGAAAGTCATTTTTAGCTTTTTCTGAAATAGTAGACACATGTGTATGTTTGGATAATTGTGTCATCTTTCTGGACTTGATATTCTGTCTGGAAAATATTGGAATTATGTAAATGTGACCTCATTTCTAGATATGCTCATCTGGAAAGAGGCTCAACATTTTGTCTTTGTTCCTTCCCTCTTTTTAGTTTGTAGCCCGTCTGCAGATTGTGCTTCTGGAAGTTAGATTTCCTGTGAGAAAACCAGCTTCTAATCTTGTGTGTCCTACAGGACAGTATCAGCCCAGCCTGTGCTTCAGGATTTCCCCAGTTAAAACCAGACAAAGACCTTTCAGGAAAACAATGCCTGGGGTCTGGAGTGACAGTTCAGCCAGTAGGGCATTTGCCTTGCATGCATCTGAACCAGGTTCAATTTCTGGCATCCCATATGGTCCCTTGAGCACTGCCAGGACTGATTCATGAGTACAAAACCAGGAATAACCCCTAAGCATCCCTAGTTTTTTTTGACCCCAAAAACAAAAAAAATGTATAAATGATTCTTATGAATGTGAAAAGAAATGAATCAAAATACTAGCAAGTCTAACCTTAGACTTGAACAATCGAAACCTAGATAAAAGATTATGCACCATGATGAAGTGGGTTTATGAAAGCAAGGCTGATTTAAAGTCTGAAAATCAATCATTGCACCAAGCATATCAATGGGATGGAAAACAAAACCCACATGATCATCTCTGTACCCTTGGAGGAAAATGGGCAGAATCTAAGAAGTGATCAGGATAAAGAAAAACACTCAGTAAGCTAGGAATAGAAGGAAGTGTCCTCAATCCGAAAAAGTACATCCGTGAAGAGCCTACTGTCTGGGTTTTCCAGAAATACATCGTACCCATTTTCTTATCCAGAGCCCCACCCCCACCCCACTGCCCCCATTCTGGAAATGCCGCATCTTCTTCAAGGCTGCTTCTAACAAGACCCACCAGGAGAACTTCGGACAGGGCAGCTGGGACATGAGGGGCCAGAGGCAGAGCTCACTGTCTGCGCTGCTTCCTCTTTTCACCTCTTCTGCTAAAAACATCACTGTCACTGTCTTCCCGTTGTTCATCAGTTTGCTAGAGCGGGCCCAGTAACATTGTGAGACTCGTTACTGTGTTTGGCATATCGACTATGACACGGGGAGCTTGCCAGACTCTCTGTAGCTTGCCGGGCTCTCCGAGAGGGGCGGAGGAATCAAACTCGGGTTGGCTGTGTTGGCCATGTCCAAGGCAAATGCCCTACCCGCTGTGCTATCACTAAAAACATAAACTTATTTAATTATTAATATTTTATTGGTAGAGAAATATCAGTATTGCAGTCAAGTTGAGAGGGAAGCATTAGGATTCCCCACTCTTTCCTTTCCAGCATCTACGCCTCGTAGAGAGTATAGTACATATGCTACAGCTGATAGAACATCTTGGCATCTCAGAATCACCCAGAGTTCAGAGTTGATATTCTGATTCAGTGTTGTACATTACTTGCATTTGGATAAATGGATCATGGCATGTATTTATCAATTTAGTCACTACAGGCTAATTTTAGAGCTAGAAAAATTAGTCTGTGTGTCCTGCTTTCTTTCACTAATTCTACAAGAAGTTATTGTGCATCTCCCACCGTGAGGTGAAACACACGATAGACCTCACATCCGTGTGCAAACCTGCAACTTGATACATTGATATGCATGGGGATTTGTCTTTATATATTGGTTTGACTATCCTCACAGTTCCTAGCATGAATCGTTTCCTGCATTCCAGAAAGTTCCTTTTCACTCAATAGTGCATCTCTTTAAAGTTTGATCATCACAAATTAGTGGTCGGCTCTTGAACTCCACGGCAGTGAGGAGCCCTGCTGGGGACCCCTCAGATGCCCCCATCTGCTTTATGTGAGACACTTAAGTGATCCTTTCCTGCACCTGTCACACCACGACTGACCTTCAGTCACTTCCCTAAGACCCCTCCTGTGTGGAGATGCAGCGCCACAGCCTCTGTGCTCTGGAAATGACCGAACAATATTGCTGACCATCTATGGGGTGGCTGGCAGTTATTATGTCCTAACAGGTTGTCTTCTCAAATCTATTAAAATTGCTAGAGCTTAGCAACTTTAAGAGACTCTAGAATTCCATTCCTCCTGGGCCTTCGGGTCCTCTTTGTAAAATGTTTTACAGCTCTCCTCTGCGAAGCCTGGCTTCCACTCTGAGGATCTCTTCACGTTGCCTTTGTCTTTCCATTGTTGGTTATTTTCCCCACTGTGGCTCTCGGGGTGCTGCCGAGGATGGGAGAGGGAGCAGAGTGGTCTTAGAGAGAATGCTGCCGGGTTAGTAGCCTGTGTGCTCTGAGAGAACCCCCATGTGACATAAGCAAGCACGGTGGGACGAGAACCGGGAGGCTTCCTGGGTCCGGCTGCCTCAACTCAGCATCGCAGAGAGAGGTGGGAAGGCAGAAGCGGTTGTCTTTGATTCTTGGACCCTTCTACCCTTTTGTCCTTCCCCTGGGCCCCTCAGAGCGCCCTTCTCCTTGCACCTTGTTCTTCATCCTCTCCCTCCCTCTGTAAGTGACATGTGAGGTGACTTAAGCAGAAGGGGCTGCGGGGTGGGAAGGGCAGGGAGGAAAGTTCATGCAGAAGGGAAGCGCTTGGCAAGCCCGGCGATTGAGGTATGCCACCATCTCAAAAGGTGGCCTCACCGCTGAGAGGGGCAGGGGCCATGTGGCTAGTGATTGGGGGGAACAGTGGACTCTGCCGGGTCATTCAAGTGCTCCCAGATGGCTGTGTGACCTTGACCATCTTAGTCTTTGTGTCACAGCTTCCTTTTATGATAGGCACAGGTGTCTATGTATGGCTGGATATAAGTTGTGCAAATAAACAGATACATTATCTGCTGCACTAGCCTGTGCACGAGAAGGAACTAGCCAATGCCTGCAAGGTGACCAGAACAGCCTTTGGGCTGTTTGTTCCGTTTAAAGCCAACCTTGAGAATTTATTTTTTGCCCTTTTGTCCTAAAATGAAAAATCAAAGTCGTTGCATAATGAAGTTTGTTAATGTCGGCGCATTCTCTGTCTCTGACTCGTCTTACATTTCTCTAGATAAAATTGTGCTCTTTCACTAGAAGAGGAAACGTCTACATTTCTTAGTATTTCCAATAAATCTGAATACCGATTCAGAAGTGTTGGGAAAGGTCTCCACATGTGCTCTCTTAGGGTGATTCCAAGAGGTGTTGAAGGGAGGGCAGCTGGGGTCCCCCTGCACCCCAGACCTTCTCTGACGTGTCCCTGTGGGAGGAGTTTGGGCTCTTCCCAGGTTGGTGACCTGAGTTCAGGGAAAGACATGTCTCTTAGCTCAGGCCCAGCATGCCCTTGAGATGCAGGAGAGAGGCCTGTGGGAGGGAGGGGTGTGCAGGGGAGAGACTTGCACTTGGGCAGGGAAAGGCCTGTCAACTCTCAGCTGCTCACCTTTGTATTGTCCCCTTGACCCCATCATCACCCCAACAGTGTCCTCCCGCCTTCCCCCTCTCCCCCAACAGCACCCTCTCGATGTTCATTTCTAGGAGGCAAATTCAGTCCCCTCCCTCTTCCGAGTTACAATCTTCCTGTCTCTTAAGGGTGCCCAAGAGAGGGTCCGCCTCTTCCTCACTTCCTCTCTGGCCTCTGAGGGTCTTTCTGGATACCTCCCTCCTGGCCACGCCCGACTCTTCATTAGAGGGGCCGTGACATCCTCCTCACAGGTTTCCCCAGCTCGTCTCTCCTTGCACTCAGGCTGTCTGCTTGGGCACCTCTTCAGGACCCCCTTAGCCCACCCGGCGTCAGTTCTCTGGCCCACAGTCCCGTGCGGCCCTACTGTGCACCCTCTATCAGCCTCCATTCCGTCTTCCTCACTTCGGACAGACGTCTGGGGCTGATTTGCACCCACAGTGTTGACTCGCAACCACACCCTAGATCAGATGGGATTGTTGTGGGGTCACGTGTTTGCGTCCTGCTCCACAGCAAACATGGACTTGGTATTTACGCCGTTGGGTCTTCTCAGGCATTGAGCCCTGCAAGGCTGTGCCGAAGGGCAGCGACATCTCCAGAGTGAATAATCCACAATAAATGTGTTTACTCAGACGGGAGAGCATCAGGTTAATAGAGCATCAGGGCTGTGGATAGTGTTTGAAAAATAGCGGCTGGAAATAGACCTGTTGAGTGCAGAGCTTTGACTGGAACCCCTGTGCAGGGGGTTGTGGGGGGGGTCCTCCGTCTTCCCTTAAGAATCTGAGCCTCACTTGGGTTCTCAGGTCACTGGCACCCAGGGCTGTGCAGAGATGGGCTCTGTGGCCAAGCTCTTCTGCCCACGGGTGGAGCTGGTGGATACACTTTCCACCCTCCCATGGCTCATGGACCTCACGCAGAGGGGGCAGGAGGTTCTTGTTCCTGCTTCACCCTCAGAAGCTCCTTAAAACAGCATATGGGGACAAAGGAGAGGTGAGGGACAGGGAGGGAGAAAGAGGGGGAATGGAGGGAGGGAAGGACAATGAAATCGTGTAAATATATTCAGAGGGAAGAGGGGGACATTCTCTAGCTTCATCCCCTTAAAAATATAATAATCATTTTTATTCTGGGGGGCCTATGTCTCCACATCTTCACATTTTCCACTCTCTGTAGCTTCTGAAGCTTGTTTCGAAACAGTCTTATTTTTACTCGGCTAGCCTGGAGTATGTAGACCTGAGCCATGGTAGCGAGACGTCTCCTGTAGGAGAGACTTTGCCCTCATCCCAAAGGGGGAAACACACAGCACCTCTCACAGATTGTGACATTCCATGGTGCCCTTCTTCTCCCAACTTCCTTACAAACACAGTAGACTCAGGGAACATCTGGAAAGGGACAGAGGTATTAGTGAAGCTGGGATGCTTTGGAGTCAGTGTCCACTTGAAGAGCTATTAACTAGACTTTATGTGGCTTTCTGAGGACACGTCCAGACGGAGTGACCAGGTGTGGGTGTGAGGGCAGACAAGGCTGGTTAAACTATAGATTAGGACTTGATGCAACTCCAAGGAAGTTTTAAAGGAATGTATATATCCACAGGGAAAATAAAAAGAGAAGTGTCAAGTTCATGGAATCCAAACTTTTTTCAGGAAAATTGAACCATCTTTTAGGTAGTTGGATGTACAGGGTTCACTTAATGAAATGTTTTATAGAACAGTTCTTCTTAACTTCTCCCCGACAACACGCCCCCAAATGTGCTTCCTGTCTGGTGCACCCCTCACCCGAGTCACCCTGCTGCCACCCCGTATCAGGCCGTAGTCCTTGTTCACATGGGTCTCACCTGTGGATCCCTGAAATGCCCTGGGAGACCCAGGGGAGTCCGTGTGGCATCTGGGTGGGGAGGGTGTGCTGGATGCGGGGGGTACAGACACCCTCACACCTCTACAATCCCAGTAGACGCCGCATCATCATTGATTCTGCTGACAGTCCCGCAAGTTACAGAGAGCTGTTGACTTGCTCAGATTGATCGAAATACTGGATGGATGACTGAAACTCAGTCATGAACAATTTTGTAACTGAATCTCATCGTGATTTAATTAAAAAAATTAAGGCAGCGGATGCTTAATTAGGCATAGGCATTTAGTATTCCTATTATACATATGCGTACAAATGCGAATACATTCTTTTAAAAAATTTTTTCTTTTATAAAGTAGTTCACAATTTTTGATTACATTTAATATTCAAACACCAATCTCACCACCAGTCCACCTTCCCACCACCACATTTGGGACATGCAGTCCTGCAAACGTAAACTATGAGTTCGTTTCTCATTTGAAGCCAACTGTTGTTCTAGGCCAAACTTTGAAGATGGTGAAACCTTATCAGAAGACACACAAGCCCCCCTCCTAGAAAGATGCCACTCTTGCCCATGGGATCTCAAATTTCTTGCTGACATACAAATGAATTTCAAATAGATAAATCAGAACGTTTCCTAAATATCAACCTAACTAATATGGTTTAGAATTCAAAGCACTCTGTCTTGAATGGGGATCAAGACGAAGGGAATCGGGAAGGCAGAGACCCCTATGAAGTGATTCGAGTATGCCACAGCCCCTATGCGGGGAACTGTCTCTTTCTCTGTATAAAAAACAAGCCTGTCTGCACCTCACTGCACACACATACATGCTATTATCTCACTCCCTTTTGCATTATATAGAAGCAGTTTTCAGTCTTTCTGGAGCAATTGTGAAATTATACTTTCTTGACATTGCTGTTCCGTAAAAAAATAAATACTGGTGTAAATATTGATTCCTATTTTTCAGCCCTTGGAGTTTGGAAAAATAGTGCCTGTGAAGGCAATTGTCTTGCTTGTGGCTGATCCAGGTTTAATCCCCAGCATCCCCAAATCCCCTAAGTACCACCAGGAGTGATCCCTGAGCCAAGAGCGAGCCCCAAGCATCCCTGAGTATGGCCCCAAATCCAACATATGTATATAAACAGCATATTTTCTCCTCCCTCATGTTTCAAAATTAGAGACCACCCCTTTGTTTCTGTGGGTGGGCAGCCATCCTGAGCTGCTCACAGGGGGAGGACAGTTCCCCACAAGCTCCAGCCCTGCAGCTGGGCATTGCAAATCCCCTCCTCCATTCACACCACAGTGACCACTTCTCAGGTAAATGCTTCTTGTCCTGGGGGTGGCCCTCTGAGGCCGCGCGGGGCTGGGGGCAGCATGGGGTCCTGTTGCGTTGGACTCTGGCCAGTGCCCTACCCACTGTTCTATCACTCTGGGCCCGCCCCCAATGAAAGCTAAGATTTTTTAAAGACCCAGTTATTCCTAGAGAAGAGTTAAAGATGTCTCTTCAGCTAAAGATGCACAGCATCTCAACAGCAAAGGGCCAAAGGCAACACAGCAGGAGAACCCACTCACAGACCGAGTGGTGTGGAGGTCTGGATTTGGAAGGGAAGCATCAGGTGCCTGTGGGAGGTTGGCGGGCACCCTGGCCTGGGCATGGTGTGAAAGGGAGGCCGTCCTTCCAGCACTGACATTATGGTCAGAATCACAACCAGCAACAGTAGAAGAACACAGTATTCCCTCATGGTGCTTGGGTTTTCTCTGCAGGAAGTTTGTGTGTGACTTATATCCTGCTATCTCTGTGCACCCTAAGTAAACTGGGAGTGTTTGTGATCTTGTATTTTGATTCCCAAATTTAATATAAAGGGAGAAAATGCAGAACTCTGAGACTGAAGGGTTGCCTGCTCAAGTGTGGCATACTGGATACTCCAGGTAGGGGCCTAACTGAAGTTGTATCTCAATTTGCGAATTTTCAACAACAACAAAAAAAACTATTTTTTAGCTGTGGATCACATATATGCCACTTTTAATGAGAGTTAATAATAAGCAAGTGTGTAATTTTAAATGCTTGTCTGTCACTAGAATCATTCCAGTATCGTTTTATTTTTTTGGCAGGGAAATAATTTAGCCTTATTTTTAAAAAATCTGGTGTATAATGATGCTAACATTTAAAAAAGAAAAAAAAATCACGTGTTTTCATCAGATATAGTGCGAATAGTGAGCAGCTGTTGGGTGAATAAAAAGGAATTTCTGTATTATTTCAAATTCCCTTTGAAATATTGTATGTGGCATTTAGTACACAGTATTTTATTATAATAACTCAAGAATAAAATAAATGTGTTTATTTGTGTGTAGCTTGGTCGTAATGAAAAACAACTTTCAGATTCATAGATATCACTTGATCCTAATTGATCATATTCTGAAAAAATAGATTAACCAATAGCAATACAATTCAGTGTAGTTTTTGTTATGATCATCATTCACTGTATATATTTGATGTTCCAGGTCCAGAGAACCCTGAGACCATCAGAGGGTTCCCTGACCTTAGTGGAATCTCTGAGAGATAGACAGTGATCTGGAGATAGTAATTTACCTTAAAGAGGGTGAAAATGATCCTTCTTTTACATTTTTGTTGAGCTTTTTTGGTTTGGGGGCCACTACCAATGAGTTCAGGGCCTACTCTTGGCTCTGTGCTCTGGCTCCTGGCTGGACCATATGCAGTGCAGGGGTCAGGTGTGTCAAGGCAAGTGCCCAGATTACCAGGCTGGGGCTCATTATTACAGTTACTTGAGTTATTCATTATATTTATTATTATATTTATTAGTTACTTATGATATATTACATATAATATATGATATTTTATATATGTAATACATAATAAATTATAGTTACTATATATATTTATTGTTCATTGATTGCCTCGAGCAGGCCCCAGTAACATCTCCTTCGTCCTAGCCCTGAGATTTTTTAAAAGTGCCATTTCCGACGCTCTTTCAGGGTTAGGAGAATGAGACCCATCATTGTTACTGGTATTTGGCATATTAGGTACGCCTCGGGAAGTTTGCCAGACTCTGCTGTGTGGGCAGTTTACATTCGGTAGCCTGCCAGGTTGTCCAAAGTAAGAATGAGATAATAAGATGTCTTTCTGGGAGCTGGTTTTTGTAGTCTCTGGGTCTTGGCCGTTGATGAGATTACACGGTGCTGGGGGCCAGTTGGTGGGTGTGACCCCTGCCTACTGGAAGATGGAGGATCTGGGTGGAGGATGCTCAGCCCCGATCTGAGCCGGCTCGGAGATCTCAGCCCCGGGACCCACATGCCTTTGCTCCTCTGCCAGTACCTTCATGCGTGTGGAGAGTGGTCTCAGCATGGTTGTGGCTGGTTCTGGAGGTCTTTGGCTCCCAGAGCTCTGGTCGGGGAGGGGAGGGAAACTCAACCCGCCCCTGCTGCAAGGGGCCCTGGTGAGGACAGCCAGGCGCGGGGGCAGGAGGCTCTGCCTCGCATTTCTCTAAAAGAATACAGGAAAATTCTGAAAACTCCAAGTTCAATGGAACCAGGAATGGGTGACCTCTGCCCATGTCCTCCCATGTTCCCGGCAACTCAGCAATCACACCCACAAGTCACCTCTGACTGGGGCCAGATAATCTCATCAGTGGCCACGATCCAGAGACTCTGTCCTTCTCTTTCGGAAGAGAGCATAAAATGACGCTACCATGGCCATGCCGCCAGAACCTGTGCCAGGCTGTTTCATTCGAGGAACCCTGGGGTGGGGCAGGTGAGTCCCCTCCCCCAGCAGCCAACAATCTATAGAACTCAAACACCATCATGCTCACAGCTGCTCTCCCATATGCTCGGGCCAAGCCTCACCCATGAGTGAATTTATTCCTGGACATCTCGTACCTCACACCACACATATTCCAAGAGTAGCACACCACATTTGATGGGGTTTAAAGTAGAAGCCAACTAACCAACTAAACTAATATAGAGGGAAATATATTTTTGCATATATATATATTATCACTGTCATCCTGTTGGTCATCATTTGCCTCGAGCTAGATAACTTTTAAAAAAAATTTTATTAGTGAACTGATAATGAGGTTCAGTTCTCACCATGAGATACAGTTGTAGACTCACACATTTTTGTGCTTGGGTTTCAGTTATACAATGGTTGAATATCCATCCCTCCACCAGTGCCCATTTTCCACCACCAATGATCCCAGTATTCCTCCCACCCCCCTATCCCCCTCACCTACTCCACCTCTGTGGCAGGGCATTCCCTTTTGTTCTCTCTCTCCTTTTGGGTGTTGTGGTCTGCAAAAGAGGCATTGAGTGGCAATCATGTTCAGTCTATAGTCTACTTTCAGCATGCTTCTCCCATCCTGCGAGGATCCTCCCAACACCCTTTACTTGGTGCTCCCTTCTCTATCTGATCTGCCTTTTCCCCTAGCATGTGAGGCTGGCCTCCAAGCCATGGAGTGAAACTCCTGGTACTAATCTCAGCTATTCTTGGGTGTTGGTCTCCTGTTTTGTTACTTTATATTCCCCAGATGAATGCAATCTTTCTATGTCTGTCCCTCTCTTTCTGACTCATTTCACTTAGCATAATACTTTCCTATAGTACCACTTGTATGTAAATTTCATGATTTCATCTTTTCTAGTAGCTGCATAGTACTCCATACAATAGATAACTTTTATAGCACTGTAGCACCGTCCTTTTTGCTCATTCATTTGCTCATCCATTTGCTCGAGTGGGCACCAGTAACATCTCCATTGTGAGACTTGTTGTTACTGTGTCTGGCATATTGAATACAGCACGGGGAGCTTGCCAGGCTCTACTGTGTGGGAGGGATACTCTCGGTAGCTCTCCAAGAGGGGCGGAGGAATCAAATCCAGGTGGCCCTCGTGCAAGGCAAATGCCCTACCTTCTGTGTTTTCGCTCCAACCCAGATAACTTTTATAGCTAAACAGTATTTGGAACTTTATTTATAAAGCAGCATTATAGCTTCCCAGGGGTCCAGCTTCATGCCTCTCTATGTGCATAGGACCCCCTGCACCCACCCCCAACATTGTAGGTCCTCCTGCCCCAGGGAACTCCCTGCTCATTTCTCCTCTCCCTCCCCCTCCCCTTTGGTACTTTTCACCTAGTTCCTTTCCTTTTTTCTCTTCCACATGTAAATGGAGCCATTTGGTAATGTTCTGTCTTACAAAGAGGGCAAAGGATGAAGAATATAGCACCAGGTGATGGTCCCTCAGTGGTCCTGCCTGCCTCAATCTGGCTTCCTTGCTCCTATGTCTCTGTGATCATACAAAGTTGCTGCCATTTCCAGCTGGGGTCAGTGTCCAGAGAGAACCCTGACCTGGCGGGAGGTCCCAGAAGGGCATGACTTTGTGAGTGACAGTCCCTGTGCCTTACTAAAGGCCCGCCCACAGGAAGCACCAGGACTCAACCCAGATTTGGACACAGTTCAGTGTACAGTGGGCTCATCGGGCAGAGGGCTCTGGGGAGGGGATGCTCGTCCCCCTTGGACATGCGTTTCTAGTGGGTGGTGTGGGTTTCTGGCTTCACATAAATTTGGGGCTCCAATCAACCAACCCTCTAATATCAGATTTTCTCCGAGAGGCTTCCTGGCCCTCGGTCTCTGTCTCCTTCTCACAGTGGACAGAAGCTCAGTGTTGAATCCCGAAGCCAAGAGTTTTGGTCAAACATTGAGAAAATGGGGGTTCGGGGAGACCAGAGCCAGACCTGGGTGGAGTCCTGAGCACTTTGCTGGCAGGGAAGGTGCAGTTTCTCTGAGTCACAAACCTGCAGTTTAGCACTGTTATATCTGCGGGCTGATAAGATTCATAATTACATAATCATCATCATCATAATTACAAAATAATCATAGTTACACAAACGAAGAGTGAACAAGGGCCAGAGAGATGGTTTAACAGGATGAGCGCCTGCCTGCGTGCTGGAGCCCAGGGCAGTGCACCGGCCACTACCCAGAGTAACCTCTAGCCAGAGCAGGAGTGCTCCTGGTGCATTGCAGGGAGGTGGGAGCACTGCAGAGGAGACTGGAGCACTGCAGGGAGGTGGGAATCATTGCAGGGGAGGCTGGAGCACTGCAGGGGAGCTTCAGCCTTGTAGGAACAGCAGATACTGCCGCCGAGGTGGTACAAACAAACACCCCCAGCCCCAGACTCTCCAAAGCTGAGGAGTGAACAGTGCCATAGAATTCACTTGTCCCAGGGGCTTTGTTGGCAGAAGTTAGGTTTAGTATTAAATATTCAAAAGCATCAGGAAAGTAAGGTTTTGGGGGGCTGGAGCAATACCATAGCAGGTGGGGCATTTGTCTTGCACACGGCCAACCCGGGTTTGATTCCAGCATCCCATATGGCCCCCCGAGCACCACCAGGGGTAATTCCTGAGTGCAGAACCAGGAGGAATCCCTGAGCATTGACAGACATGACCCAAAAATCAAAAAAGAAAAGAAATTAAGGTTTTCCTCAGACTGAGAGAGTTACACCAGACGGTGCTCGGGGGCTACAGCCCAAGGGTCAGTGCACGGGTATGAGGTGAGTGGCTGCCCAGGGCCTGTCATGTCAATGATGCTTGAGGACCCCCCAGGGCCTGGACCCATCTCCCCAGCAGCCTTGTGCTGGGCACCGCCCCGACCCCCAGTTTCTCCCCAGCCTGGAACTGAAGGTCGTGGCAGGTGCATGGACATGGGTCCAAGGGAGCGGCTGGTGGGGGGGCTATTCCCAGGGGATGCGGGGGTACATGCACGTGGGGTACCCCTGATGTCGGTGGGCCCCACGGGTGACTTATGTGAAGCAGGGAGGAGAAAGATGATCACTTTCTCCCCACCCACCTCTGCCACCTGGGACCCAGGGTTACTGGGTTCTTGTCTCAGCTTGCAGAAAGGAATTTAAGGAATAGACAAGCAGTGAAACAAATAGATTTTATTTGGAGGATTTTTAGGTGCGGAGTGGGAGAGGGAGAGGGAGAGGGAGAGAGAGAGAGAGAGAGAGAGAGAGAGAGAGAGAGAGAGAGAGAGAGAGAGAGAAACGTACTCAAGAGAGAACATGAGCTTCTCCAAGGTTGGAGAGAGAGAGCCCCTACACACGTCCTAGCATTAAACACGAAAACATGAAAGTACACATCTCAAGAGGGAAGATGCGGGCGACACATGTGCTCGGGCACCACATGTGCTCAGCCACATGGGCGTAAGCACACATGGGCTCAGGCAGCATATGCGTGCCCTTCCTTTGTTCAAGGTGGCCTTTATAGGGTTTCTCCAGTCTGTCCCCACTTGGGGCTTCTTCCCAGGTAAAAGTCTAAGGAGGTTACTAGGGAGGTTGGGAGTGGTGATGGTCTTCTTTGGGCTGGATCGCTGGAGTTAACCTGATTGAAAGGGAGGTTTGAAGATTTTTCAAAAAGAGGAATTTCATGGGGAGGAGGCCCATATCTTCAGGGTCTGGGGATGGTCTTATCAGGGCTTTGTTTTCTGTATCCACAAGGTGGGTCATTCCTAGAATTCTTCTTCCATGAAACTTTGTTTCATTGCAAAGGGCCTTTCCCTATCTACCTGCCTACATCACCCTCTCTCTGGGCTCACGGGGAGGACTTGGAGGACTGGCCCTCCGCTGGAGAACAGACACGGGCAATTGTCTCTGCTCTGCTTGCGAACATTTCCCGACACGTTGGCAAAGCTTCCAGGGAGGCTGGCTCCCCGGCACGAAAAGGTCATCCCGAGACAGACTTTTTATTTCTGAAAAGCACTTAAAATAGTGAGTGCCGCCTCCCACGCGGTAATTACTCTCGGAGAGAAGGACTCGGAGGGAGCGAGTGTGCAGGGAGGCGGCGGTTGGGCCAAGCAAGCCCCACACGGTGCAGGGCTGAGTTGCTTCTCCTGGTCAGTGTCGGGCAATTCTCACCGGGGACCCTCGGGGTGAGCTGGACTTGGTCCTCCCATCTCTTGCCTTCCAGGATGCCTCAGGGATGGTCCCTCTGGAGAGGAGGGGATCGAGGCTCAGGGACCTCAGCTCAGTTGCCCCAGCTGGAGCTGTTCTAGAAGGTTCTGGATTCCAACTCTGGCCATTCAGATCCCGAACTTGAGCGTGTTCAAGACCTGGGCACCTGGCCACACCCCCTCGTCCCATGGCTGCATCTGTGGTCCCCCCCTTGGTGGAGCTCCCCTCCTCAGGCTTCCTTAGGAAGAGAACCCAGAGCCTGGGGGTCTGCCTTGCAGGACCCCACAAGCAGAAGTTTGGCTAGACCCCCAGACTCGTTCGTGGTCAGGGCAGACCAGCATCCAGAGCATCCGTTCACAAGAAAACATTAGGGCAATGAGCTAATTGGCCAAGTCACCTTAGTAAGGCCAGGGGCTTCAATCTGACCGTCACATTGGCTTGTCCTTGCTGAGCACGGACAGGGTTTATTTGACTGCAGTGACCGCGGGGCCGTCTCTTTCTCGCCCGGATTCCAGCGTGGTTAGACTTTCTCTGCCGGCATGTGCACTGCAATTCTTTCCAGTCTGCAGAGGTGGCAGAATCCTGAATTTGCAAAGCTCTGCAAACCCATGCTTTTATCCCCCCACCCGTGTGTGTGTGTGTGTGTGTGTGTGTGTGTGTGAGAGAGAGAGAGAGAGAGAGGGAGAGAGAGAGAGAGAGAGAGAGAGAGAGAGAGAGAGAGAGAGAGATTTGCATTTTGTTGTCTGCCAAGAAGCCCAGAAAAGGGTGCCATGAAATAGAAGGTAATTTTTTGTTACCGAGCGGCGTACTCCAAGCCACCCGCGCGGAGTGGAGGCTATTTTGAGATCCTGCTATCAATTTCCTCTCCTCACACAGCAACTGGTGGCACCTAAAAATAATCAGTTCTGCCACCAGCTAAGAATCTGGCCCTGGGCTTCTGGACGATGTGTCCAGGGGAGATGTAGGCTTGCCCCTTTGCAGGCTTCCCTCCAGCCCCCTCGCCAGTGAGTTTGCTGCCATCTGAACGCGGTTGCAAAGCCATTAGCAAGCAGGAAGGACCGCAGTGCAGCACACCTCCGCTGCCTGCCGCTGGCGCCCGCGTGCCAATTAGAGCCCCGGATTCCAGGGGTTGTGGCCCAGGAGCCCTGTCAATCACCGCCACTTACTACGGCACGTGCGCGGCTTGGGAGGCACCAGGGAGCAGGGAGAAGCCCTTCCGAACTCCAGCTGCGCCCGGAGAGTGGGAGAGTGAGCTGGATGCGTTCTGCACCATTATGGAGCGCAGCCCCCCAGCCCTGCCTCCCGAGGACCATTCCGTGAGCCAGGGCTCTCGGCTGTAGTGGGAGAGGATGCCGGCAGCCGAGACGGGGCTGCAGTCCGAGCTGGAGAGATGTCTCACTATCATTTTATCAAGTGCTGTAAGTACACCGGCTCCCGGCTGCTCCGGGAGAAGGTCCTGCAGGAAAGGCAGCAGCCAGGGGGGAGTGTCTGGGACGGGGATTTTGAAAGGTGTTTTGCATGCCGATCGCCACTTCCACAGGAATTGCATTGTCATCCAAATGAGGCTAGTGCAGGGAATCCTGGAAAGTTTAGCGTTGTGAAGAAAAGATACTTGCTTGCAGCCACTCGGAGGGCCCTTGGCCCTGGAAGGAAGGGGAGGCATCCAGCGGTTTATTCAGGCACCAGTAGGGATGGAGAGAGAATTTGCAGGAGGACGTGGTGACTCTCGTGTGGCCAAGGATATGCAGCTATTCGCTCTTACTCCTGGTCTGTTGAGATGTTTGCTCATGCTCACCTCAGGAATCTCCCTGATTGCAAACTTTCATCCTGGTGCTCACCACCTGGCAGAGCTCAGGGAGTCCAAGGCAATTGGAGCAAAGGCTCTCTCCCCTCAGAGGCTGACCCGGTGGAAACGTTTGTCACTGATTTTTTTTTTTTAGCGGGGATCGCCCAAAGGAATTTTGAATGTCTAAATTCTCAGGGATGGAGAAGCGATGCCTCTCATCCGTCTCTGGACGGTATTGAGTGGGAGACATCCTCACAGAGGGAGCAGCATACTGCATCTGTAGTTTTTCCTCTGGTAGTCCTTCTGAAAACTTCTGTAGGTGACTGTCACCTTCTCCAAGTGACAGGTGATATTTGCAGAACCAGGTTCTCTCTGCGGCGGTGAGCTGGCTGACAGAGGTCATTGCAGTGTTACGTCTCAATGACATGTTTCAGGGACACGTGTGTTGGGTGGATCTTGAATTTTTCACTATGGTACCGGAAAACAGAATGATAACTAAAGAGAAAGTGCCTTTTGCTTAAGTGGAGGAAGTATATAGGAATTAAAACCCAATGGTTTATGGAAATAAAAATGTGTTATTCTCTGGCATACCCCAAAGAGGCATGAGTTGAGCAATATGACAGGTCTAATACTGCCCCCCCCGCACAAATAATTCACTGATTCGCTGGTTAGTTTGAAAATTAAACTCGTACTTAGTAGAAATTGTGATGCTGCCTATTTAAGAGCTTTATTTAGCCTGAAAGCTTGGCTCTTACCTGGCGAGATACAGTCCCAGGTGTGTGGCCGCTCACCCCACACTCACACCCCCCCCCTCACACACACACACTCCCCCTCCGCACCTCTGCAGAGGCGTGTCTGAGCCTCTGCACCATTTCTCCCCAGAGGAGGGGTGCTGGGTGGGTGGAGAGAACGCACCTTGGGGCTGCGGGTGGGCACAGCGCAAAGGGGTGGGCGCTGCCCTTGGAGATTCAGCCTGAAGCTGTCCTTGGCACTGCAGAAGCCTCTGATCTTGGCAGAATTGTTTGAGTCTGGGGTGCCCTTGGCGCCTGCATTGACTTTGGTCTCAGCAGAATTGTTTGAGTCTGGGGTGCCCTTGGCACTGCATCTGCCTCTGGTCTCGGCAGAATTGTTTGAGTCTGGGGTATCCTTGGCACTGCATCTGCCTCTGGTCTCGGCAGAATTGTTTCAGTGTAGGGTTCAGGCCAGCCAAGGGCACAAGGTGCCTGGACAGGTGGAAGTATCTGAGTTCATGCGTACAATCCCCGGTGTCGAGGATGAATTAAGAGTATCTGCTGGCTTGATCTGTCCTCACCAGCCCAGTAGGGAACCGTGGTGTCCTGACTCTTTTCGGATCTCTGACGTGGACCAGTGAAACCAGCATCCCTGGAGCTGGGCGCCACGGGGGTGGCACTGCCATGGGTCCCCGTGGGCCGGGAGCTCTGCAGAGTGGGAGGAGGGCAGGGGTGACCTCTGCCGAGAGGGGCCTGGGCTGGGGGCTCTCAGGCATCAGCTCAGTTCCTGGGGCACTCAGGACCGTTACCACAGTCCTCTATGCCTTCCCCTGGCCCACTCTCCTCCTCCCCCAGATCGCTGGGCATTTCCATCTCTGGTCTGAGGTTCATGGGCCACAGAGGCGTGTCTTGTCCCCTCTGCGCCACTCACTCCCCTTCTGCCCTGCCACAGCCACGCAGAGAGCACGTGGCCCAGGTCCAGGCTCTCTGGAGCCACAGAATAGGGGGCTTCAGGTCAGAGCTCCGGTCGGGGCTCCAGGGCGGGGACTGCGAGTCCAATCCAGGATGGTACAAGGAACTCTGGTCTCTGAGGAGGGGCGATGGTACATGCCCAGGAAACTCACCTTTTATGACATTTCACAGTTGTTAGAACATGATCTGCTGAAAAGTCTCCCCTGAGATTCTACAGTCTAACTACTCTGCATAAGGAATTAGATAACTAAATATAATTTATGCTACGTGATTATATTACTTATCATGACTACTTCATGATATAGGAATATAATTTTATTTTCTCCCCAAAGGTTCCCAAATTTAGTTGACTTGTCCCCCCCAGACAATTATTGTCTTTAAGTGAATAGTTCACTCCTGGTGGGCTCAGGGGACCCTGTTAGTTGCATGCAAGGCCAGTATTGTACCCGCTGTGCTGTGGCTCTGACCGGGGAGGGTTAATTTGAGGAAATAAACCCTGAAACGCTCATTCACCGCTAACGGCTGAGAGTGGGTTGTACCAGCACCCTGTAGTCTGCAAGTTCATTTCCTCTTCCAAGGTCATAGTCTCTGTTCACACATTTCACCAACGGCGCTTCCGGCGTTCTGACCTGGTCTTCCCCTGGGCACTTGTGCCATTTGCCCACCTGTGAGCTCCACTCAGTGGCCTAGAGGCCCAGTGCACTGCTCCCCTTGGTGCCCCCTGCCCCGTTCCCCACCCCGGCCCAGCGGGGACCCCGGTCTCTCTCTCTCATCTTTACTGCCACTCCCCATGGCACTCGGGACACAGGCCCAACTCACATGGACCTCTCGACCCATTGGTTCCTGCAGAACATGCTCCACACAGACACACTCCACACTGACCACAGTGTGCACTGACCATACTTTACATGACCACACTCCACACTGACCACACCCACACTGACCACACTACACTGACCACAGTATACAATGACCACACCACACTGACCACATTCCACACTGACCACACCCACACTGACCGCACTACAGTGACCACAGTATACAGTGACCACACCACACTGACCCCACTCCACACTGACCACCCTCTTCCTCTGGGCCCTCCGGCCCACCCAGAGCCCTGGCTGTTCTCCCTCTGATGCTCTCCTCTTCCCGACTTGCTGCCCAGGAAGAGGGCAGTGACCGCCCAGATCTGGGTGCTCGCAGCAGCTTTGAATCCCTTCTTGCCCACTGTCCAGCTGTCTCGTGAATTCCTCCCCCACAGCCCACTCTCCCTCCCCTCCCGATCACGGAAACCCCCCAACCCCCAGGATCAGGAGAACCCTGGGTAAGACTAATGTAGATATGGGTGGAAAGGCTGTGCCCAGGAGAGGATAATTAAACAGTTTAGGGTCTTTTTTTTTTAATCACTGTGAGATTGAGAATTACAAAGCTGTTTAGGTTTCTGAAGGGTTCCAGCACCTACCCTCCACCATTGTACATTTCACATCACCTGTGTCCCCAGTTTCCCGTCTCACCACCCCCCGCCCAGCCTGTCTCTGTGGCAGGAACTTTCTCTCTCTCTCTCTCTCTCCCTCCCCCCTCTCTCTCTTTATTTCTCTCTTTATTTCTCTCAATTGAGCTCCCATATGACCTAGCAATACCACTCCTGGGAATATACCCCAGGGTCCCAGAAACACACAGCTGAAATGTCATCTGCACCTGTATGTTCACTGCAGCACTGTTCACAACAGCTAGAATCTGGAACCAACCCAAGTGCCTCAGAACGATGACTGGTTAAAGAAACGATGGTACTTCTACACAATGGAACACTCTGCAGCTGTTAGGAAAATGAAGTTTTGAAATTTGCTTATACGTGGATGGACAAAGATAATATGCTAAGTGAAATGAGTCAGAAGGAGAGGGACAGACATAGAATGATTGGACTCATTTGTGGGATATAAAAAAGCACAATATGAGACTAATACCCAAGGAGAGAAGAAACAGAGACCAGGAGGATTGGTTCGTGATTGGAAGCCTGGCTCAGGTGCTGGGGAAGAAGGCATTTGGGACAGAGAAGGGACCACATGGCAAAGATAGATGGAGATGGTCACCTTGCATGAGAACTGGGTGCTGAACTCAGGTAAAGGAACAAACGCAATGACCTCCCAGAGGACAACCAGGGCAAGAATAGAGAAGGGAATTGTCATGACTTTGCTGTATTGGCTCTGGGGACCGTCCTAGTCTCTGCTCTCCACAGAACCCTTCCATCTGGATGTGCTTATAACTGCCGTGGGGTCTCGTCCACTAAAACAATGGCTCACGTGTGGGGAGTCAGGGTGAGGACCCATGTTGTACTGAATAAACGCTCACCTGTGAGGTTGCTCATGGCCACTCCAGTGACCCTGAAGCTCGGTCAGTGCTTGTGTGTTTTTCCCATTTCCTGCGACCAGCACAGCCAGTGGCAGCTATAGAACCAAGCTGGTGCTGCTCAGGACCCCCTAGACTGTACCCGCCACCTCGTCTGCACCATTTCTGTCCCTTTACCTGCTCCAGCATAGCCATTGTCCAGGAATCAAGCAGATGCCCTTGACCTCATCCCTTTCTAGAAGCCACCTCCTTTTCTGATTTTCCTGGCCACATAGTGAGAAAAGATGCGTCTCCCCAGGATGTCCAGCCCCTGCCCCCTGCTCTGCTTTTCACCCGGCTCCACTCACCATCCCACTGGGTTAGACACTTCTTGTGTGTGTGCGTGTGGCTTGTGCTTCTCCTCTTTGCTAGGAACGTTTCTATTGATCTGCTGCTCTTCCTCACCCAAGAATTCTGCTCCTTCTTGGACCTTCACTGATGCGCCATAAGCTCCCGGCTGACCATGTTCATTCCCAGGAGTTTTAGCACCGTATATCACACCCCCCCACCCCCAGGCATGTTCTTGAACTCAGATTTCCCCATTCTTCCTTACCAACTTGGACATTGGTTTGGGTCAAACGCATACCAAATGTTCTTTCTTGACGGGAAAGTGATATTCAATAGCATCCATCAAACTATTGGTTTAGAAACTCTTCTTCCTTGGATAGACATTGGAACATTATAGTATTTTAGGATCTAGAAGAACTGATCTGCAAAAGCAGTAATATTGAGTCCATTGACCTGTTTGGTTTCCAGTGTTCTGGAAGCTGCCAGACTCTTCCCAGTCAGTCCCAGTGCCTCTGACAATCCCAGCAGCAGGAAGCTGCCTCCCGATGCCTGC
The DNA here is from genome assembly GCF_029834395.1 of Sorex fumeus. Taxonomy (NCBI): domain Eukaryota; kingdom Metazoa; phylum Chordata; class Mammalia; order Eulipotyphla; family Soricidae; genus Sorex; species Sorex fumeus. Next base: position 21,700,655 of record NW_026606065.1, on the reverse strand, counting down.
AGAGTTCGTCAGCCCCATGGTGTCTTATGATCTCTCGCTCAAGGCTCTAACTTGACTTTTTTGATTAAGGGATTTCCCTCACTTTATTAGTCTTACTCACGTGTTTTTGAACTCATTTTCTTTTTCTTATGAATTCGCAGTAGTCTTTCCATGAGAAAACATTGACAGTCTCTATATCTGTGCTAAAGATAGCTTTTCTCTGTCCTTCTTTGTTTGAGAGTTTGTTGGCTTTTCATTTTCTAGTAATTGTATAGAAACAGTCGCCTTTATTATTGATATTGGTTTCATTATTGTTTTTATTATTTTTTCTCCCCTAAAGCTAGCAACTAGTCTTGTAAGTGTTTCCTGTAAATTTTCAGATTTTAAAATCCCATCACTATAGACTGAAGGTGTTCCTGGATGAGAGGAGAGCCTTTGACCCTTCAGTTTCTTTCTTCTTCTTTTTTGGAGTCACACCTGGTGGCACTGAGGCAGCTGCTCTCTGGTGTCACTCCTGGAAGGGCTCAGGGGACCATTAAAGGGGACAGGGGTTGAACCTGGGTTGGCCATGTGCCCAGGAAGCATACTACCCGCTTTTCTGTCACCCTGGCCTCCCATTTCTTTTTTTAAAAAAAAGTTATTTTAGTCACCATGACGTACAAGACCGTTAATGACAGGGTTTCACACACAATGTGTTCCAGCATCACAGGCTCAATCGGTGTGTTGCCTCCCTTCACCCTTGTCCCAGTGTCCCGCCCTCAGCTGTCCCCTCCACCACCTGCCCTGCCCTTCCACCACTCCTGTGTACATACAGTCACTGAGCTGATTTCCTTTCTGACATTTGTCTGCTTGTTTGGGGTTTATACCCAGTGGTGTTTGGTACCATAAACTTTAAAAATTATATGGTGGAGAAAGAGAACAATGTGTGACCTCTGGACAGCATTCTGAGTTTTATGGCAACCTTTGTTTGAGGGAGGTTATTGAAGGGTGGTGTCAAGGGAGGGCTGTCATCAGATCGATGCTCTGGATGTGTCGATATGGAGAAAGTGCAGTGAGCACAGAGGGTAGTTCAGACAGGAGATACCAACTTTGAAGTGTCCAAAACAAATCTATGTTCCTCCCTCTTAAACCTGGTCATCCAGATGGAGATGGACTGGCCCATTGTGTGGCTGTGTTTTGGCTTTCTCTAGAGGAGTTGAAGTCTTTTAAGACCTCATAGCCTTAATGGGCCACCAGGAGTCCATGCTGGTAAGGTCAGTGCCAAGGACAGCTGGAGTGACAAGGTGTGTGGAGACCAGTTGGGCCACTGTAACAGTCACTTCCAGGAAGAGCAGAGCCCATGTTGGTGTCCCGAGAAGAGAGACAAGGACCTGAATCCAGAACATGCTTGAGTGCCATGAACCTTGGACTATATGATCAATTTATGGACTATGGAAGATTACAGAGAAAGGAGATTTCAGGGGGGAAAGGGTGCTGTCCTTCTGCCTGCTCCCCCTTGGTGGCTCGGTGGCCACCATCCGCCAGAGGCTATTGGGCAGTCAGGTTTGGGCCCTCAGTGACGAAACATGTGGGGCCTCACAGGATGCGGGTCGAGCTGGCCCTTTCCTCCCCATCCCAATGAGACCCTGAGTCGCCACCCACAAACGGCCTCTCTGGCACCTGATCAAGCTGCTTAACGGCCGTGATCCCAGAGACTCAGAGACAAATCTCAGAACCAAGTGGCTTTTGGCAGAAGTGCGTCCAGACCCGCAGCAGGTTACTGTCACTGGGCCGCCCCAGGAGGGAAAGGGTGCTGTCCCTCCACCTGCTCCCCCTAGGCAGCTCAGTGGCTGCCATCCTCCAGAGGCCATTGGGCAGTCAGGTTTGGGCCCTCAGTGACAAGACACACAGGGCCTCACGGGATGGGGGTGGAGCCAGCCCTTGCCTCCCCGTCCCAACGAGATCATGAACTGCCTTTCTGGCTCCTAATCAAGCTGCTTAACAGCTATGATCCCAGAGACTCAGGAACAAATCTCGAAACCCAGCAGGTTTTGGCAGAAATCCCTCCAGAGTTAATTGTTAAAATTTTGGAATTCCAAAATCGCACAGCCACTGCTGCAGCCATGTGACACCATATGTTATTCATAACCAGCAACAGAAAAAAATTGTCTAGTGTTGCCTTTTCAGCAGATATGAGTGTTGGGGTAAAATCCCAAATAATAATGGTGGGTCTGGTGTCAAAATATTGAATGTAATCAAAGTAGTGAGAGAGTAATGTGGAAATCATCTGCCCCACAGGTAGGGGGAGGATGGGGGATGGGGGTATACTGGTTTTTTTTCGGGTGGAGAATGGGCACTGGTGAAGGTACGGGTGTTTCATTGTATGAACAAGACTTAAACTAGAAAGCTTTGTAACCGCTCTCACAGTGATTCAATAAATAAAATTATAAAAAATGAAAAAAAATAGTAAGGTGGAGTTCATGCCCAATTCAATCAGCTAAGTTAGTGGCTGAATAAATAGCAGTACTTCTACATTAAAAAAAGATTGAGAAGGGAGATTTAAGACTTACACTTAGGGCTTTGCTCATGACGTCATGTGTGAGGTGTTTCTGTTAAACCTCAGAAGTGGTCAGGGCAGCCTCAACATGCTTGGTCTGTTGTGGTCTGGGGGAGAGCTGCAATGCTTGGCTGGACATCTGGGCTAGATCTCAGGCTAGAGATGCTCATTGAAGATGGACATGGAGTCCTTCACATGTGGGTTTGCTGTCAGCCACGGTGCAGAGGGACATAATGATAAATTAGATGCCTAAGTCAGAAACTTCTGGAAAGAAGACGGAGTTCATGGAAGAATAGGACACCAAGAGCATAAGCATAGCAGTTTCAGGAAGCACCATTGGTGAGAAGTCTGCCTGACACAGTGCAATCATGAGACCTAACTGCGGTGGCCCCCTGGAGCACCGGGCAGTGTTCCTTAGTGACCTGGGTATTGGACAGTGTCAGAGGAAGGGTGTCATTTACAGGTGAGTGGGCAGTAATATGAATCTCACTGGAGGGCTGTGAACTATAAACATTTATGAGCTTTGCCTACTTACAGGAAAGGAGATGCAGGATAATTGTGGACAGCAATGTGGTTCTCAGAATGGTTGAGAAGTCTTTAATTCACTGCATCTGCTTCCTCACCTTTGACAACCCAAAGCCAGCATTGCTCCAACACTCTGAAGCCATCAAAAGCTATGGGTTGGGATGGCCTTTGCTTTGACATCTTTCAGAAGCTTGCAATTGCTTGTGAAATTGATAGTGATAATTATAAGAGTAAATAAGAGTGGCAACAGCACAGACTTTAAGTCTTAACAAAGAAAACTTTTTTCTATTCATGCTAGAATAGAATCCATAATATCCTATTTTAAGAGAGATTATTATAGGAGGGTAATCCTTTGGTTCCATTCTTTTCCAAGCCACAGTAAAATAATCTTTCCCTTTCTAAGGAGTATCCAACTTGCAGTTCATTATGATGACTCTTGGGCTTTATGTTGCCTTGTATCTGCAGAAAACTCTCCAGAGGTCATGGTGGATTTTGGAGTAAATGAATTGTCTTTACAGAGAGCTGTGACTGAAAAGAATGACTGGGATCTGCTGCGATCTCTAAAGCAATATGATACCCACAAAAGGGAAACTGTGTCCTGCCCAAATCAATGGCTATTCTGAGCTCTGCCTCCTGCTTTAGTTCAGTTCTGCTGAGAAAGGTCTGGGGCTTACAGGAAGTGGTTGAGGGAAAGAGCAACCGAATATAAGAAGCTCCAGGATCTTTGGAGTAGGAAGAGATCAAAGAAGCTTGAATTATTTATTACCTGGAAATGAGGAGTGGCATTGGAGACAGAAACATATTAATGAATGGTTCGAGGAAATGTATCAGCAGCTCTTCATTCAGACTGTGAGTTAAGAAAGAGGAAGACGCTTATCAAAGAGGCTGAGAGCAAGCATGATTTTGATGGAGGATATCGCTCTGGTTCCTCTAGTTTTAAGAATATGAAAGCAATTCAATGGAGCATCATTGAGGGGAGAATGTCATCCAAGGGATGGTTTGTTTCCTAGAGCTCTACTTCATTATTCATTATTTGGGATGTGGCCTTGCCTCTCAGGGTGAACTTTGACAGGCTGTTTTGCCCTTTCTGCAGAACAGCCCTTGGTAAGATAACATAGATCTTAGCCCTTTGTGTTCTTATGAAATATTAGATATGGAATAACCTTCCTTTCATCTTCCCTCACTGATGCGTAAAATTCATGCCCTGAAACGCCAGACCAGTCAGTTCCAGCTATGGTGCTTTCTGCCACTGTGGACCAGGTGGGAAGATGCCGCCAGCAGGGATAGTGGAGGCAACACAATATACACAGCCACCGCCACACCCACCTGAGAGTCTGCACTGGCATGTGGTCTGGCTTCTCTCCACTTCTTGCATGTTTGAGGATCACTTAACATTTCTCCACACTTGGTGCCTGAATTGACCTTCAAGAAATGTAGCTGCTCACAGTGTCTATCATATGTGCTTGTTCTGTGTCCTTGAAACCCAGTCTGCCCTTGAGAACTCTCGCGCCCGCATTTACTCATAATGCCGGCTCCTGTCTGCAGACAGCCACTCAGAGTGGGCGCGGGTGCTGTCCACGGTGCTGAGAACACAGCATGGACGGGGTTCTTTGTGGCCTGAGTCTTGGAGCCAATTTCTGGAGTTTTGGAGCTTCTGGAGGTGATGTGTGAAAAGTTAAAAAGCTTTGATGTGTGATGCAGGTGGAGACTTTGGGCAGAAATGCCATCCCTGTGTTCCTCCTCCCATTCAGCAGGCAGCAGGAAACACTGAGAGCTCTTATTTTCTTGTTCTGCTCTATGGCAAATGACAGACTGGCATCTAGCCAGGACCCCTTAAAACATAAATATATTTTATATATTTAAAAATATATATGTCCATGACATTGAAGCTAATGGTATCTTCAAAGATGCCACGCCACTGGCCGAGCAAGTGAAAACAGAGATAGATAAATGGGACTATCTTAAACTAAGAAGCTTCTGCACCTCCAAAGAAACAGTGACCAAAATACAAAGACAGTCTACAGAATGGGAAAGGATATTCACCGAATACACATCTGACAAGGGGTTGATATCCAGGATATACAAAATACTGGTTAAACTCCACAAGAAGAAAACATCCAACCCCATCCAAAAATGGGGCAATGAAATGAACAGAAACTTTCTCAAAGAAGAAATCCGAATGGCAAAAAAGCACATGAGAAAATGCTCTACATCATTAATCATCAGGGAGATGCAGATCAAAACCACAATGAGATACCATCTCACACCTCAGAGACTGGCCCAAATTCAAAAGAACAAAAGCAACCGATGCTGGCGTGGATGTGGCGAGAAAGGGACACTCCTTCACTGTTGGTGGGAATGTCCACTGGTTCAGCCCTTCTGGAAAACAGTATGGACGATTCTCAAAAAATTAGAAATTGAGCTCCCATTTGACCCAGCAATACCACTCCTGGGAATATATCCCAGAGAGGCAAAAATGTATAGTCGAAGTGACATCTGCACTTGTTTGTTCATTGCAGCCCTCTTTACAATAGCCAGAAACTGGAAGAAACCTGAATGCCCAAGAACAGATGACTGGTTAAAGAAACTTTGGTACATCTACACAATGGAGTACTATGTAGCTCTTAGAAAAGATGAAGTCATGAAATTTACATACAAGTGGTACAATATGGAAAGTATCATGCTAAGCGAAATGAGTCAGAAAGAGAGGGATAGACATAGAAAGATTGCATTCATCTGGGGGATATAAAGTAACAAAGTATGAGATTAATACCCAAGAATAGCTGAGATCAGCACCAGGAGGATTACTCCATAACTTAGAGGCCAGCCGGGTATCCTAGAGGAAAGGGCTATTCAGATAGAGAAGGGAGCACCAAATAAAGGATGTTTGGAGGATCCTCCCAGGAGGGGAGATGCATGTCGAAAGTAGAGTATGGACTGAACATGTTTGCCACTCAATGCCTCTTTTGCAGACCACAACACCCAAAAGGAGAGAGAGAACACAGGGGATTGCCCTGCCACAGAGACGGGGGGATGGGGGGATGGGGGTGGGAGGGATATTATCCATGGTGGTGGAAAATGGGCACTGGTGGAGGGATGGGTATCTGATCATTGTATAATTGAAACCAAAGCACAAAAAATTGTAAATCTACAACTTTAAAAAAAATAAAATAAAATAAAAAAAAAATAAAAATATATATGTTATATATTTAAAATATATAGCTGAAGACCAACAGCTGAAGACCTCTGGGCCCCAGCCAAGGCCATGCTGGGACCACTTTCCACATACTTGGATGAGCCTCACACATAAAGGAACTGGCAGAGGAACCCAGGTGTGTGAGACCCGGGGCTGAGATCTCCAAGCCTGCACGGTTTGGGACTGGACCTGCCAGTAGCTAGACAGTTACACCCACCAACTGCCATGTAACCCCAACAACGGCCAGGATCCAGAGATTATCACACTCGGCCATGTGACATCTTATCATCTCATTCCTACTTTGGACAAACTGGCAGGCTACCGAATGTAACCTGCCCACATGGCAGAGTCTTGCAAACTCCCCGTGGCGTACCCAATTATGCCAAATACCAGTAACAATGAAGGGTCTCATTCTCCTAACTCTGAAAGAGCCTTGAATATGGCACTTTTTAAAAAAAAATCTCAGGGCTAGGATGAAGGAGATGTTACTGGGGCCTGCTCGAGGCAATCGATGAATAACAGCATGGTTGTGATTGATTGTTATTGATATATTTAAAATATATAACATATATTATATATTTTAAAAATATAGATTTTTAAATATATAAAACGTGACCAGATAATCTCCTTATCGGCCACCCTTCAGAACTCACGGCTGCTTCTCCTGGAAAGGAGCATAAAATGAGACCCCCATAACCATGCCACCGGACTCTGTGCCAGGCTGTTTTCACTCAGGGGGTGGCCTAGAGATGGCGGGTGAGAGCCCTCCTTGCCCCAAGGCACCCAGCCCTGGCAGACGACCTCCACTACCCAACTGCCGCCACACTCCATGCTGCTTTCCACATGCTCAGGCCGAGCCTCATGCATGAGTGAAGTCCCACGGAACCCAGATAAATGTTTACTTTGTGACCTTGGACTCTGGGATCAATGGGACCCGGGAGCAGAGATCCTCCGCCTGCTTCCCCACGTCTCCGGCAACCCAAGGATCACACTCATAAGCCACCTCCTGCAAGCCTCAAATAATCTCCTCATCGGCCACCCTCCAGAACTCACAGCTGCTTCTCCTGGAAGGGAGTATAAAATGAGGCTCCCATTACCATGCTACCAGACTCCATGCCAGGCTGTTTTCACTCGGGGCGGTCCACAGGGGGGCGGGTGAGAGCCTTCCCCACCCCAAGGGGCCCAGCCCTGGCAGCCGACCTCCACTACCCAACCACCGCCACGCTCCAAGTTGCTTTCCACACGCTCGGGCCAAGCCTCACATATGAGTGAACATATTCCTGGACACATCATAAGATACTCCCTACCATTTTCCATAATTACCACACCATATTTGATGGTTTTCAGACAGTAGGCAACAAATCATAGAGGGAAATAGATATATATTTATATATATATCTATTTCCCTCTATATTTATATATATTTCCCTCTATGATATATATATATATATATATATATATATATATATATTTGCCTCTCGGAGAGCCCGGCAAGCTACCAAGAGTATCCTGCCTGCATGGCAGAGCCTGGCAAACTCCCCGTGACTTATTCGATATGCCAAAAACAGTAACTATAACAAGTCTCATTCCCCTGACCCTGAAAGAGCCTCCAATCATCGGGAAAGATGAGTAAGGAGAGATTGCTAAGATCTCAGGGCTGGGACGCATAGAGACGTTACTGGCACCCGCTCAAGTAAATCAATGAATAACGGGATGACAGTGATACAGTGATAAATATATAATGGTTTCTTATGCTTGAAGACCATAATTGTTCAATTTTATTTAAAATGCTTGTTGTGGCAGTATGTACCTGAGCAGGCCACAGTATTTGAGGCCTCTGTTTTTACCCTGCCTGAAAGCAGTTCAAAGGTCTGGTGATAAGCCTTACTATCTTCACCATGATTTGCTTTGCTATTGAGACACACCGCTTAACGAAGGACTTTTAAAAGGCAGGGAATCTGGGAGAAATGCCTGATTTCAGTAATGGTCGCACAATGCGGATTTAAAATCTTTTCTTCACTTCAAAAAATTTCCTTGTTGTAGTTTGAGGTTGGGTCTAAACCAACATCCTTGAGCAAACAGAGTCTCACTCTGTCCCTGTGGCTTAGCTTGCTCTAGAACGTCACATAAATGCAGTGACACAGTGTGTGGTCTTTTGAGATTGGACATGAGGACCATCAAAGCTGTATCTGTCGGCAGTTTCCTTATTGGTCTCACTAAGAACTATTTCACACACGATCATACTATGATTCATTCAGATATCCACTTCTATGCCTGTGGGTTTTCAGTTTTTATCAATTACAGATGAAATTGCTTCAAACAGCTCTTTTTTGGTTGTTTATGTATACATACGTTTTCACTGACTTTAATCAATGCCTAAGAGTTTAGCTGTTGGCTGCATGGTAGATGTGTGTTTAGTGATCTGAGGGACCCCCCTTACATCCTTTGATATAATATGTATGTTGACGCCTGTCTCCGAGACCCGGTTCTTCTACTTCTCAGCGGTATGTGCTGTGTTGCCATACCACAGCATGGTTATCTGCTAGTCTGTGCATTTTGGTTGAGTTGCAAACTTTTGAAATCATGCAAAGAGTCTCAGTTATTTTTCATCTTGACACACTGAACTTTTTCGCCTGCCGTGGATAATTACAGTACCGAGCAGATGCCATAGAATCATGGTATTCTAATTGCTGTGATTTTGTTATCGGAGTATGGGGCTTTGCAGCATTCAACAAGCAATCTGATTTCTAAGATCTCAATTAGGACTTCCTAGTGCAGGGAATATTGCTGAATTCCCACTTCCACTGAGCTGGAAAGATCTGATCTGGACTGGTGCTCCAGGCTGACACGTCTCTTGATCTATGGATCAAAGTCTGAGCTCTCGGTCTGAAAACAGTTCCCAAGAGTGCTGCAGGCAGACCAGGCTTCTGCTTCCATGCCTGTGGGTTCATCAGTGTCCACTAAGGGGCATTCTGAAGGGACACACTCTTCTTTCTCAACTTCAGTATCCTGTCCTCTCTTCACTCACTCCTTCCTCAGATATTTGGCGGAAGTGGTTGTGGTATTCATCACATTCACCAACTCCTTCCCCCATGATCCACGCACCCAACATTCCGCTAGCATCCCATCATCATTTAGTTTGTAATTTATAACACCTATTACCTATCACCTGTTAGTTCTGTTATTTATCATGCACATCATCTTTCTTTTTATTTAAATGATTTTAAGCCATGATGGAAAAATATAATTTATCACTCTCTTACTATAGTATCCAATAGAAGAACTTTCTCTTTAAATAGGAAGGATGCTTTTTTAATGGAATACATAATCCTTATTTTAATGGAATATGTAATTGAATTTACAATTCAATTGGATTTATAAAGAGTTCTCTAAATGAAGCTTCAGTTCCTATTTAAAAGATAATGATCTTTAAAACATGTTCTATTGAATATTTCTTCTTTTTTTTAACCTTGTTTGATTTTTCCAACATCTTTTGTATAAAGTATTCTGAAAAAATGTAAAAATCTACCTTTCTTTCCTTGGGGTAGCTGCTATTCTATCATAGGGAGAGAAACTTGAGTGTAAAGGTCGCATATAGGAATTCAAAGTGTGCTAAAACTTTGCCAGGTTAAACCTCTGGTCTCAGGGTGAATCTGATGAAAGGGCTTAGCTGTGTAGTAAAGAATAGAAATGAAGTTTCTGGCTGTGAATGTGATATAGAAGATTTAGAAGATGAATGGACAAGTCTGTACACGTAAAACCGATGGAGTGTTACAGACAAGCCTTACCTCCATAAAATAAGTCTCAAGTTCTGTGCAATTCTTTCTGGCATTTGGTTAATAATTTTGTGCTGGCCATTTTCGGCAATATTCAACTTGCCAGGTGCAATGGTCAGGTCCCACAGTGTGGTACTTCCCAGACCCTCAGAGATCCCGAGGGTCACAGTGTGATATTTAGGGGTTTGTGGGGTGTTGGACATTGGGCTCCAGCCTTTGCACAAGAAAGGTGCCAACCCCTGACCAGGACTATCCCCTGAGCTCCTGGTTAGATCTTGATGGGGTAAGCCTTTCAGGAGGTGTCAGCAGCATGATAGTGTGACCAGTCGCACTTTAGCCCAAGCCCCTGCAGCAGCCTTCCTCAGACCACGTTGCTACCAAGCGGATACCTCAAAGAGGTCCTGAGGGACAGCAGTGCAGGCCTTGAGCGTCGTTGGAATCTGGAAAGGGGCTTTGTTTCTTAGGGTCCCTCATCACATCAGGTGCAGGAATCTATGGGTGTGGCAATGACTTGGGACCTGTGTGTGGCACAAAGAGAGCCCCCCAGCGCAGAACTGTCAGCCAATCTCTGATGTCTGTGAGACTTCCGGGTCCTCCCCCACTCCCCGTGAGCCAGAAACGTCACCACAGGAGACACACTTCTGTTTTACAGTTACCCTAAAACCAAGCCCAGGAAGAAGCATGACTGGAAATCGATATCTGAGAAGTTATTTGTTATAATCTAATCACTTGTTAGTAAAGAAATATTGTAAGGGAAACAGTGTCCGGTGGTTAATATGGATGTAGAAAAATTCTGCATGTCAGGAGAAACTCATGTTCACATCATGTGCCTACTTTGTTTCCCTTTTCATTTTGAAGTGTAAAGACTTTTCCTGTTCTCTTTACTAGAAAAGCATGTCCAGGGTCTGGGAGATGGTTCAGAGATCTGGAGCACATGCTCCGCAGGCGACCCCCGCTGTGACACCCCCTCCTCCCGCCCCCCCCCCCCCCCCCCCGTGCTCTGGTTCCCTGAGCACAGTCAGGAATCGTCCCTAAGAACCACCAGGCATGACCCTCACTGCCTGGGAAAAAAGGAAAAAAGAAAAGTTCAGCCAGTAATTGGGTGAAAGCCCAAGATATGCTGCCTTGAAATATAAAGCAAAATGTCTGAAGGTAGCTTTAAGGAAATAAATATTTTGAGGGTTTTTTTGAGATGTAGTAAAGCTTGTTTCATCTTCCAGACAAGCATTGTAGTGCAGGGCTACATGCAGTGGGCACGGGAGACCTAATTCCCAAGATGTTTTGGGACCTGCCATCTATTTTTTGCCCAAATGTAATTTCGTTGTGCTATTTTCGGCTCTGAGGGAAGAGCCATAGAGCTTGATTCCAAGGATATTAAAATCCAGCACCTTTACACAGACTCTAGTGCTTCAGGGATTTTTTAGGCTCTAGAGAATCTGTTGAAATTGACTACACTCTTGTCTCTGAAAAGTCTCTCCCTCCCTTTGTTCCATTGTGTTTGTAAAGACAGTCAGAGGTACTTCTGGGTGAGTGTTGTACAGTTGCCTCTGAGGATGAGCTTCTGTTAGGAAAGTTCTTAGGTGTAGAGATACAAAGTGTGTGTATGTGTGTATGAGTGTTTGTGTGTATGTAGACGCAAAGTGTGTGTGTACGATATAAGGTGTGTGTGTGGGGGGGGGTCCTATGTGTCTGTATGGAATATGCCATCATGCTCGTAGCTTTGGTGGACACCATCCCCCAGCTTGAAGTTCATAGGAAATATTTTTATAAGGTGGGGTATGCAATATTTGCTTTCCTTTATTTTTATCTTTCTTTTCTTTATTTTGTTTTGTTTTGGAGCCGTGGGTTATTCCTGAATGCACTCGGGGATTACTCCTGGCCGAGCTCAGGGACCACATATGATGCTGGAGATTAAACCTAGGTCAGCTGTGTGCAGTGCAAACACCCTGCTCACGTACCACCTCAACAGCCCTCGTGTTCGCATTTTTGTGATACTTCGAGGAGGTTGTCTTTAAAGATTCCAGTTTCATTTTTCATTGTGATGAAAGCACGGGATGGAATTTCCTTTCTTACCATTTTCCCAGCCTGCAGTAGTGTTTCAACGTTTTTGTGATCCAGATCTACAACATTTTGCTTTTCTTTTTGTCTTTGAATTCTGTTGCTGACGCCGAGAGCTCCCTAAACTTATCTGATGTACTGCTTTCTTTCAGAGCAGAGAATAATTCAGTGTTGCCCTAGAAATCTCCTGCCTTCTTCCCTCCCCTGCCCCTCCTTTTTTTGTAAGACATATATTAACATTGAATATACAAATTTCATTGTATATTGGTCTTGTCTGTCCCGTTTTTTAATCTACTCCTGTTAAATGAACAGACAAAGGGTTCCCCGAGCTGTTCCACGGTGAGTGCCACTTCCCTCCCCAACACCGCTCCAGCCCAGCCCATAAACTGCCCTCTCCTCTCTCCCCAAGCTCTCGGAAGACACCCAGCTGCTTTGCTTTTTGTGGCTCTGCCATGCCTCATGGAAGTGGGTTCGTGTGAGTTTTGCTCTCCTGTGATGCCTGGATTGTTGCTTTCAGGAGAGGCTGGAATTCTCAGCCCTCAGCTCTCCATTGGTGGAGCCTTGGTTCACTTCCATCTCCTCCCTTCTGGAAGCTGTGCTGCAGTGGGCACAGAGAGCATATGGCTGTGGAGATCCTGCACTCAGTCCTTTGGAATCTCTGCTCAAAAGTGCGGTTGTGAGGTATTTAGCATTTTATTCATAATTTTAAGGGCAACCTCCCATAACATTTCTGTAGAACTCACACCAGATACAATGGTACCAGCAGGACCCAGAGCCTCCAGGATCCAACTTCTCCTCCCTGACAATACGCTTTATTTTCTACTTAGTTCTCAAGACTAGTCCTTCTGGAGATGGGTGGTTGCTCCAGGGCGGGAGGGCGTGCTTGCATGTGGGAGGCCTGGGCTTGGCCCTTGGCATCGTGTGGCCCTGAGCCTGGACAGGGGGGACCCTGACAACTAAGCCAGGAGTGGTTGCGAGCACTGCCAGATGCCACCCAATCACAAGCTAAGAACAAACACCCGAGTGAGTATTTGGTGATTGCCTGAGTCTTCAATTTGCATTTCTCTGACACTGTGGTTCTGAGCAACTTTCATGATCCTGTCAGTCAGCTCTGGGGAATGTCGGTCATCCCTTGCCTATTCAGTGGTCTGTGCTGCCCTGTGTCCAAGTGCCCCCACCCTCCTATACCTGGAGGGCCCGTATCCACCACCATGTATGTCCCTCCGCTCAGTAGGCTGCCAATTCCTCTGTTGTGTCTTTTGACCAGTCGAAGTTCTTTCGTTCCCCACATGTCCATATTCTGCTTTGTTGCTTTTGTGCGTTTGTTGTCATATCCAAGAAACCCTCACCGAATTCCTCATCATTCTTCAATCTGTGATGCCTTTTATGTGAATGACCAAGTTTTGGGGTGTGTGTTGAAGTTTTCAGTTCCTTTTCAGTTTCTTTAGTGTACGTTGTCAGAGACGAGTCCAACCCATCTTCCGCACACTTGTTTTTTCTCGTGCGGTTATAGTCTGTCTTTTCAAACCTAAAATTATCTTGAACAACACTGAGCACTTTTCCACTTATAAACATACTTCTCTTAGTTTTGCAGGCCATGGACATGGATAGAAATGAGAGATGAATGATCTTTGGTGTCCCTGGCAGCAGGGCTAAGGCGGGCACAGAGCGACAGAGAGCGGAGGAGAGGGGGCAGCCTCGGGCTTGGAATGACACCCCAAGCTCTCTGCTCTGAGCTCCGGGGGCAGGTCATGCTGACATCGAGGCTCAGGGCCAAGGGAGAACCTCCTCAGCCCTTGGGGCTGGCAGGGAGCTCTTGGAGAGGCAGCTGACTCCTTAGCACCCCATCCTCAGAGCAACTGAGGCAGGAGAGAGGCGGGGGCAGAGAACTGCAGCATCTGCAGGAACCGTGTCTGAGGCCCCGAGAGAAAGCACCCACCAAGGAGCCCATCTAAGCCAATGCAACTGCAATGTAGCTCGCCCTACAAGGACACAAAATGTCCGTGACCAAGTGCACGCTCTTCAGAACCATTTCATGTGGTTCTTTATTTTCCTTTGTTTGCAAACAAAGAGCATTTGGAGGTATTGATAGGAGCACCAACAGAGCTTTTCTGTGTTGGAAACCATGAAAGTAGCAACTTGTGTTCACAGGATTCTAAAGCACCCCCTGGCATTGAGCTGACCCCTGGCACAGGCTCTCAGGGGAGTCTGCCTCGGTCAGAGCGATGCTCATGCTCTTTCTACCAATGCCCTCATGGAATTCTTGTACCTAGCTTACACCAATCTTGGAAAATTATTTGAGACCATTTCAATTTCTGTCTGCAGAAGTTTTTGGGGGGATGGGGGGATGGAGGGTTGGAACTCTAGGTTATTCATTCTTTAAAGGCCTCTCAAGTCATTTGTACCATATTTCCGTGTATGTAGTATTGTGGGTTTTTTTTTGTTTTGAGATTAGATTTCTATTCAGTTAGTTTAATTAATGCAATGATTATAAATAGGTTCACAGTTTCGATTCACGCATACACACCAATGTGAACTTTTTTGTAGCTAGTACCGATTTCTCATTTCTTTCTTCATCCTTTCTCTGTTCTTAGTTCATTTCTCTTCATTTGCATTCTCATTATTTTACCCCGTTCTCATGACTCTCTTTATTTTCTAACTATAAATAAGATCTTTTGCTCATTAATCCTAAGATAATATTTTATAATGTATAAATGCAAAGCAATGAATTCATTTTTAGTACTGTCTTAGTAATTTCTAGGGAATTTTATTTGTTGAATCACATCTGACAGTGCTCAGGGCTTACTCCTGGATGGGTGCTCAGGGGTCATTTCTAACCATGCTCAGAGGTTGGGGTTCTGGGGACCAAACCTGGGTCAGCTGTGTACATGGCAAGTACCCTATCTTTTTTTTTTTAGATAATTTTTTTTTGTTTTTTGTACATCACACCCGGCGATGTACAGGGGTTATCCTGGCTCTGCACTCAGGAATTACCCCCTGGCAGTACTCAGGGGACCATATGCTGGGAATTGAACCTGGGTCAGCCGCATGCAAGGCAAATACCCTACCCACGTGCTGTTGCTCCAGCCCCAACAAGTACCCTATCTTGAGGCTACCTCTGGAGCCTCCGTCCATGAAATTTAGATAGACTTGCTTCCATTAGTGGTTGATCCTGAAATTTTATTGTTGATGTTGTGTTTTCATCCTTAAATTCTGCTCTATTTAATGAGGGGTGGGAGGGATACTGGGATCAGTGGTGGTGGAGAATGGGCTCTGGTGGAGGGACGGTACTCAATCATTGTACAACTGAAACCCAAGCACCAAAATTTGTAAGTCTACAACTGTACCTCATGGTGTTTCACTAATCACAATTAAAAAAAAAATTCTGCTCTATTTAGAATCTGCTCTTTCAGTTTATGAAGCTGTTGGAAGCTATGGTTCCATGTGCTCTGTGGTTGAAATCTGGTTCTGAAACAGGTTCAGAAAATTCCAGTGTAACTTCTTCACCTTTTCAGAAGTTCATTGTGTGGCCTGAGATATTGTCAGTTTCATAAATCATTCATGAAATCTTGAATGAGACTTTGTTCCCTAAAAATGGTTTGTGGGTGCCTGTCAGCATGCTGGGCTCCTCCTGCCCATGAGGGGTGTGACCCATGGCTTTGCAGGGGCAGAAGACATGGAAGGCTGGGAGGATGTGCATTCGTCAACACTGAGCTCCCAAGGGGAAGGCAAGTCCCCGGCCCGCGTGTAGAGTGACCTCAGGGGCTCATGGTCCTGGCTCTCTCTCCCTTAACTAGACTCTCGGAGAGAGTGAGAAATGCCTGCATGTTTTAAAACTTGACTCACCATGAATTACAAAGTTATTCACGATTGGGTTTCAGGCATACAATGTTCAACACTCATCTCTCCTCGAGGCATCACGAGTGCCCCCAGTTTCCCTCCCTGCCCCAACCTGCCTCTCTTTCAGAACTTTATACCTCCTTTTGGCATTCTGTTCTCCTCCAGAGTCACCACTTTCCTGTACAGCTATTGTACAATTTCCCGACCCATTCCCCACCTGCATCCTTCCATACGTCCGTTCTCATGCTCTATTTCTATTGTCTTTGAACATTTGTTATCCCCCTTACTCTGTTTATATACAGCCCATATTTGAGAGAGATCATTCTGTCTGCCTGTCCCTCTCTCTGCTTAATTTCCCTCAGCATAATACTTTCCAGATTCATCCACACAGCAGCGAATTGCCTGACTTCATCTTTATTTATGGCTGTGTAGTATTCCATCGCGTAGATGTACCATAGTTTCTTTATCCAAGAAACTATGTCATCTGTTCTTGGGAACTTGGGTTGTTTCCTTATTTTGGCTCTTGTGAACAGTGCTACAGTGAATATAGAGGGTGTAAACATCACAGCAGCCTTGCCCAGGGTCAGCGCCCACCTTAGAGTACCATTCCCTGGTTGTGAGTCATCCCCTGCAAAGGGAGGCTTCCAGAACCTCCCCCCACCATGAATAGCCAATGGCTATATCTACAGCAAGGCGTGACCCCCCACCCCACCCCATCATCAGTGCAGAGGAAGCCCCTAAACCGTTTCATTTCAGAAGGTAAAATAAAGGTGCTGAGCATCTGAAATCTAAGGATGGAGGATTATGGTCTTAAAAACGGCTGTTCCAAATGGACTTGTGTTGATCCGCGCCACCAAGCCTGCCCGGAGGGGGAAGGGCGTTGACCAGCCCGCCCGCTCCTCTCTGGAAAGAAAGATGGCGGCCGCACGGGAGCCTTGTGGAAAGCAGGCTTGAGCCGGGCTCGGGGGAGCGGCGGGGACCTCATGGGAAGGGGGGCTTTGTGGGCCGTCCCCCACGCCCCACCGAGGTCGCCAGCTGCCCCCCACGAGCGGCTCTCCGGCACGGCCACGGCCCCGGAGGCACAAGGACTTAGCACAGAGAACCAGCCGCTTGGAGCAGAAAAGCAAATGGACTTGTGTTAAAACGCGCCACCAAGCCTGCCCGGAGGGGGAAGGGCGTTGACCAGCCCGCCCGCTCCTCTCTGGAAAGAAAGATGGCGGCCGCACGGGAGCCTTGTGGAAAGCAGGCTTGAGCCGGGCTCGGGGGAGCGGCGGGGACCTCATGGGAAGGGGGGCTTTGTGGGCCGTCCCCCACGCCCCACCGAGGTCGCCAGCTGCCCCCCACGAGCGGCTCTCCGGCACGGCCACGACTCCAGGGCACAGAAACCAATCTCTTAACTAGCTAACTTTTAATAGAAATTCTTCCAGGGTCAATAAGTAAAATAGCAGAAATTCAAAACCGCGCGACATCATTTTATTCTTAAACCAAGTTGTAGAAAGCGAATCATTCCGCAACGCTGTTTCAGCATGTCTGATTGGGGGGGGGGGGGTCGTAAACTCTAAACAATAATTGTGCATCTTCTATCGAAATAATCTATCTAGTCAAAGTAGATAGAGTATTAACTAGAACTCATCTGCCTCACAAAGAATTGGGAGGGGTGGGAGGTGGGGGTCTATTGGGGTTCGGGGTTAAAAATGAGTATTGGTAAAGGGAAATGTGTTTGGTATCTACATGACTGAGACCTAAACCCGAAAGCTCTGTAACTTTTCCCACAGTGATTCAATAAATAAATAAATTATAAAAAAAAAAAAAAAAACGGCTGTTCCACGGGCCTGGAGAATGAAGAGCTTTTGGCTTCTTGTTTTCCAAATGGGAAGGGAATGGATTTAGGACTGACCCTTAGTGCATCCTTTAGTGTCCATACAAGGAGGCCCAGAAAGTCCTGGGCTGTTTGTATGCTCTGGAAAGTTCTTTGGCAACATTGCCAGAGGCCTGTCTGGAGGGCAGAGTCCAGTGGAGGAAGCCATGCCTGAAGGTTACTCTGCCTGGACTCTGGCCCTGAGCGCCCTCCAGGGCCTTCTGGGTGGTTCCTATGTTCCCAGGGTCCCAGAGATCTGAGCGATGAAAGTTAGCTGATTCGATCCAGGCACTCCTCCCCTGCAGTGCTCTGTGGGAGGTGGAGGCCGAAGCGATTTCCTGCATGTTATCAACGAGCCCTGGTGTGGTGGCTGCATCTGGTCTCCTCAGACGTACCTGTAGTGACTCGCTGTGGGCCCCCAGTTACTGCTGTCTCTTTGGCCCAGGCCCTTGGAAAGGGGACATTTTGGGTCGTGTTATTTCTGATACTTCTTACCTGATCTTTAAAAGAGTTTTATGAAGATGGATGATTCTAAAATGTTGCCAAATCCCCCTTCCCTGCTTTTCTTCCTCCCTGCGTAGGTACGTGGACTCTCCAGCCCAGAGAAGCAAGCCCCCTTCTTATCTTCTTTGCTGGAGACTTTATAGGATATTTTTCACTTAAACGTAAAACCATCCCTTTGATCTTAGAGAAACAGGGCCACTCTCTGTCAGCCTTTTTTGTTTTCAAAACAGGGATGGGCCAAATCTGATAGTTTGGAGAATCAAGTTTTTCCCAGCATCACATGAAGCAGGTTAGCATTTGGCAGTGCCATTATCACAGGTTTCAAAAGGACGAGGCATGTTTGCAGAGAAGAGGCAGTAGTCACTGCCTGCATGCCCTGTCGGAGTGTGTGTGAATGTGTGTTTGTGCGTGCATGCGTGTGTGTGTGTGTGTGTGTGTTTAGCTTGGCTTCTCTGAGACTTTCATCAGGGTAAGTTTAAAAAGCTCACACAGCACTCTTTGAGTCTGCATATGTGAGCCAACTTCTAGAACAATCAGTTCTCTAGCAATGGTTTTTGGTCTTGCCAATGATAAAACCCCCGCCCATTGAGAAGTGTGTGAGTTGTGCATTTGCACTGCAGGTGTTTGGGAGGGTGTTGGTAGAAAATCACATTTTCAGAGGAAGTGGATATTTTCAGCTCTGGGCAGAGACCTCATTTTGATAATTGCAGCATTCGCACAGTCAAGTTCACAATAGCGTTGGTTCTGCTCGTGATTTGGATTTGCCTAGAGAAAAACATTTTTTTGCTTGACGCATGCGCTTTGCCCTCCTAGAAATGAATGTTCCCACTTGCCAGGAAGAGTGTGTTGCTGCCAATCGTGGGGAATGATCACTGTGTGATTGCAGTGATTGACGGACAAGCCCCTTTCGTTTCCTTGGCAGCACGACCAAGACACGCAAAGTCAGTTTCACTGGGATGTGCTGGAAGACTCAGAAGAACTTTCTGCCAGGGTTGAACACAGAGAGCTCAGTCGCTCTGTGCGATTAGGTGAAGGCATATGAAGCCATTAGGCCTTTGGCGCGGTCTGAAGTCAGGAAAGGCGGCTTGTGGGTTGAGTTGAGCAAAGTCACATGTCTCTTGTATTCTTTTTTTATTATTAATTTTTTATTTTAACGAATCACTGTGAGATACAGTTACAGACTTACAAACTTTCCTGATTGCATTTCAGTCAAATAATGTTCAAGTACCCATCCCTCCACCAGTGCCCATTTCCCACCCCCAATGTTCCCATTATCCCTCCCCCCATCCCCACCCCTCCCTACCTCCTGCCTCTGTGGCAGGCACATTCCCTCCTACTCTGTCCTTTTGGGTATTGTGGTTTGCAGTACAGGTAACAAGCACCCATCATGTTTGGTCCATAGTCTATTTTCAACACGCATCTACTATCCTGAGCGTTCCCTCCAACCATCATTTATTTAGTGCTTCTCTCTCCATCCCAACGACCTTTTCCCCCAGAGCATGAGATCGGCTATCAAGCTGTGGGGCATTTCTCCTGACCCTTATTTTAACCATCCTTTGGTGTTAGTTTCTGACTATGTTACTTCATCACAGTGGTAGGGCGTTTGCCTTGCACGCAGCCAACATGACCGACCCGAGTTCGATTCCTCCGCCCCTCTCGGAGAGCCTGGCAAGCTACCGAGAGTATCTCACCCACACGGCAGAGCCTGGCAAGCTCCCTGTGACGTATTCGATATGCCAAACACAGTAACAACAAAGTCTCCAATGGAGACGCTACTGGGCCTGCTCGAGCAAATCGAAGATCAACGGGAGGGCCTTTACTTTACTTTATGTTACTTTAAATTCCACAAATGAGTGCAGTCCTTTTATGTCTGTCCCTCTCTTTCTGACTCATTTCACTTAGCATGATACTCTCCATGATGATCCACTTATATGCAAATTTCATGACTTCATTTTTTTCTAACAGCTGTGTAGTATTCCACTGGTCTGGTTGCATTCTCGCTTTCTTTCCTGCCCTTCATTCCCAGGAAGGCAGGCGGCCTCCCCTGTCTGGCTGTGCCCCTGCCAGGCTCCCACACCAGGATGGGCACACACCCGGCGAGGTGCTCATGGGGGTCCGGTCCTGGCCTGACACTGTCTGTGTGTTTTCAGAAGGTCCAGCGGCGCTCTATCTCTCCCACCGCCTGCATTCGGTAGTCTTGAGCCGTTTTCCCCACCCCAGGGAGGTCGATGGCTATGGGCAGGTGAAGCAATGAACGAGGGCCAGGCTGGTCAGTATCAGTTGTAGTTTATTCCAATCTTGAGCCTCTGCCCAAGCCTCAGCCTGAGCCTCAGTCTCTGCTCTCTGGAGCCCCAAGCCCCCTTCAATCTTACAGTCTTAGTTTATATAGCAATCACATAGCATGGTGACACAAAGGTGGGTTGAACATTAACAAATCAGCAAAGAGAGGTAAGACCACTCCTCGAGGAGATTAACTCAAGGGTTAAATCTCACCTAAAGATATTTATTCCAGATTGCTAGGAGATCTGCTCAAGGGTGGGATCCCAACAAGAGTGTATTCTTTCCTCAGCTAGTAGTCTACTTAAATAGTTGTAGTAAGTCTAGTTCCAGTATTTCTAGCAATGTCATTCTGCATGAGCACAGTAAGAGATAAACTTACAGTTTCGTTCTTCCTGAGGAAATCTCACTATATATATATATATATTGCGAGCGGCCACCGGTCCCCCCGGACGAGGAGGGGACCGGACCCCGAAGGAGAGCGAGCAAAGGACAGCAACCCTCCGGAGAGGGGAGAGGCCCGTTTCAGCCTTTGCCCACCCTTCTGACCTCGGGGTGATTCCGGACCCCGACCGGACACCCCCCCCAACGAGAGCGAGACTGCCTGACACGCAGCGGGCACGGGGGCCCGCGGGACTGGGGGAGGTCCGTTCACATCGGGGCCACGGACGCCGGGCTGAACTCGGGCGCCTTAGGCCGGAGGTTGACAGCCACGGCTGGGACACTGCCCCCAGGTGCACGCGAGAGCCGGCGCACAGGGCCCAGGCGGACAGGGCTGGAGCGATAGCACAGTGGGTAGGGCGTTCGCCTTACAAGCGGCCAACATGGCCATCCTCAGGCCAGGTTAGTCTTCCTAGCCCAGCAGGGTCCTAGTCTCGTCATTACTTACTTTTGGATCATGACAGCATTTGTCCATAATCATGTCCTCAACTTATAGTTGAGTATCGTGGTGCTTTGGCCTGGCCTATTTCGATGCCAGGGTAGCTCACAGCTTGCCCTGGGTCCATTCAGTCCCTCGTCGGGACCCTGCTTTTGGGGTGCTAGGAACTAAAGGGCAACTGAGTCAAGAAATTAGATGCCCAGGAGTAAATATTATTCAGAGTCAATCAACTCCCAAGTTACAAAGCATAATGTTAACTGTCTTCCTGTGTCCATACAGAAAGGACATTGCTTTAAGGTAAACTATGCAAAGGACATAACTTACAATACAAGTTCAGTGTCCTTAGAAGGATCTGATTTTACAAGCTGACAGAATCTGATTAGGGAGAAAAGGTGATTAACGGACTGGGGAGGAGAGCACAGAGAAGAGTTTACAGATAAACAGAGGAATGGGAGTGACTTGGGAGCACTGTGATGGGTGTAACCTGAGCTCCTTGTGGCAGTGTTATTCTACAGCTGTCCCTCTGGCTCTTGCAGGTTGCTTCCAGCTATGCAGCGTTTTCCGGTCCCATGACATGGAAATTGACCAGTGCCTGCTGGAGTCCCTGCCCCTGGGCCAGCGGCAGCGCCTGGTGCGTCGCATGCGAGGCGAGCAGATCAAGGCATACTACGAGCGTGAGCGGGCCCTGCAGAAGCAGGGCGGCAGCCTGGGCACTCAGAAGCATGGAACACTCCAGAAGGTCCACTTCGCTCTGGCCGACATGCTCCAGGATGCCGTCATCCACCACGACGACAAAGAAGGTGCGTGACCAGGGGCGGGAAGGACTGGACGTGCTTCGTCGTGGGTTTTTATTCACTACTTTTGGGTGTGGGGGGTGTATGTGTGTGTGTGTGGGGGGGGGAATAGAAACATTTATTTAACTGGCTAAAACATTTGAGGAGGAAAAGGTCTTTTACATGAATATAATGAAAAGCCCAAATCAAGGTGGCAATATGCAAAATTTTGCTGAAATGATTATTTTTTTGAGAATTAGTTATATGAAAAGTAAGTGATTTCCTTACTAGTTGTTCATTCAAGTTGTTTAAGCAATAAAAATTTCCTCCCAATGATATCGTTTCCATTAACCAAGAGATTGTGTCTCCAAATTCATTGCTGTCACACTCATGCATCGATATTTAAAATGCTTAGATATTTGTGATGATATTAGGATTAACCCAAAATTCTTCTTATAGGATACCAGGGATCCAGCCCAGGGCTTTAATATCATGTGCTCTGCCACTAGTACATCTTGACTTCTCCAAACATAAATGGTTTTTATAAGAGTATTATATTATTAATTCTATCACATTTTACTTCTATTACGTTGCTATTAATGGTAGCCTTCTGTTTATATATATGCATATAACTTTTTTATTTTGGTGTTTACTACCCATTGTCCTATGTTCTAATGTTAGAAACTTTACAGCTTTAAGAATAAATGACATAATTTTCAAAGAAACATATAAACTAAATTACCTTGATTGTCTCTAATGCCAGTGGTTGAATTCATCAAAAACAGACATTCAAAGCGTAGAGCCATAATCTGTTAACCACTTTTCAACATCAAAGCATGTCTAAAACCAAGTTATTTTGGCCACTCGTTAAGGATTAAACTGTCCTTGGATGCTTATATTCTTTCCCCTGTTCGATCTGGAAGGCAATAAACTTAGTGACACACAATTTCAAAGCATCCCAACAGTGCCTGTATGTCTTTATCTGAGCCACCTCATCACAGTCACTGCTTTAATCGGACTGTCACCATCGTTCTTTTCATGGTGTTGTGTAGGTTTGCTAGACAAACTCCAGTCCTCAGAGCTGTTCAGAAAGGTTTGGGTTAGGAAGTGCCCCGGCTCACTATACCCCTAACCCCACTCCCCACAGAGGTGCCCGTGAGGAGTTTACCCCTGGTCATGGCTGGGACATGGCTACAATGAAAGAAGGCAGATACAAATGTGAGGCTGATTTCAGGGTCACGACAGGAGAAGTGTCACGTGCAGCCTTTTGGAATGGCTGGTTGGGTGTATTTGCAGAACCAACAACTACACAGGAGAGGCTGCGAAAGAAATTGAGAATCATAAATGATAAACATCGACCCCAGAGGCAACCATTTTAGGGGTACGCACTGTGCTGTTCCGCCAGGTGTCACAGTGTCTGGGGGGATGTTGGGGTTGTGGTCTGGGAGGACCTTTTTATTGGTGGTCTTGGAGGAAACCTCCATCCAGCAGTGCTCGGGGCTTCCTGGCTCTGTGCTCGGGGGCCCTCTGCGGTGCCAGGGATGGCACTGGTCAGCCCCTGGCCCATCTCTCGGGCACCCTGCCTGGCCCCTTGGGAGCAGCAGCTCCAGGCAGAGAGCTGTCAGCTCTGCTCAGGTCTAGGACAGGCGGACGCGGGAGTCTGGTCCAGGGGAGCCTTTGTCTCTGCAGAGAAGAGAAAACCATGGGGTAAATGTCTGTGCATGCCGTGATCCTTGTGCGGGCTGGAAGATCAGGGGAAAGGGCCCTTCTGGGCAGCACGGCCGTGAGCGGCTGAGGTGACAATTTCCCACCACGGGTGCTGAGTTCAGGCCTCAGGAGCCAGAAGCAGATGTTGGGGGTGGCCCCGCGAGGCTCCGTGGCGGGACCACAGCCTATTCCAGGGGGAGCTGGATGCGGAGCAGCCCAGAGGGTGGGTCTTGTCCTGGCGACTCTCCCCATTCACCAGGAGGCTCACTCTGTCGCGAGCTCCTGTCTGTGGAGGCGGCAGGTGGAGCCTGTGCTCAGAACGCCCGCTGACCTGTTGGTGAATGGCCAATATAGGGGGAAGTGGTGGGTGTCAGCTGTGCTGGCGTCTGGGTGGGGACATCCCAGGGGGTCCCTTGGCCCAGAGGTGACATGGCAGCCTCCCATGAGGTCATCCTGGTGGGCGGAAGATCCTGGTGGAAGGTCTGCAGAGAGAGGGCCATTAGGGGCCTCTTCTGGGGCTGTGCTCGGGGGGTTCGAGCACCAGCAGGCCCTCATGGAGTCTCTCAGGGACTAACAGCTCAGCCTGGCTACTTTGGGGCTGTGGGCAGGGGTAAGGAGGGCAGCTCCCAGGCTAAGGGGAGCCCCACCAAAGTGGAGCTGGTGGGAATCAGTCAACGGGGCACGTGGGTGTGATGACCCATATCAGCTCTCCAGTCTCCCCGAAGCTTCTTAGAAGGAGAATGTTCTAGACATGCCCAGTGCTTCTGAGCTACTCCATGGGAGTTTCTGAGGCTCAAGAAAGCCCAGACCTTCGGGGCCTATGGCCAGCAGGAGCATCACAGGATAAAGTTGTTGGATAACTCTTCCAACTCATTCAAAGAATTTGAGTTTTCAGTTGTTTTAAGAATTGCAAGTGTATATGGCGAGGTGAAATTAGAGCATCTGTCCAGCAAGGGGCTTTAGCCTGGCTCCCACATGGGGGTCCCATAGCAGACACCCATCCTCACAGCTCTGGAGCTTGCGTGGTCTGTTATGGCACAGTCAGGCCACAGCCCACCTCCACTTGGCCTCACTGGACAAGGGAGGCGACTCTTGTCAGGCCTCCTCTCCTCCTAACTCGTACCCCTAAGCGCATCATGGAGACCCTTCTTGATGAACTCACTGCATCACTGTATCACTGTTATCCCATTGATCATTGATTTGCTCAAGCAGGCACCAGTAACATCTCCATTCGTCCCTGCTCTGAGATTTTAGTGGCCTCTCCTTACTCATCCTTCCCCACACTTTATGAACTCATCCCCCTGAGTTCTGCTCCAAAGATCCAGCTCCTTACACGCCCACGAGGGTAAAGCTTTCAGCTGGGCATTGGGGGACGAACTGGGCTCACCTGCAGGCTGCACAGTGCTCAGTCCCTGTGGAGAGTGTGTTTATCAGACACTTGGAGCTGACCCATATATTATAAATATGTAAATGTCTATTCTTTTTTTCAATTTTTATTAGTGAGACATCATGAGGTACAGTTGTAGACTTACAAATTTTTTTTTTTGCTTTTTGGGTCACACCCGGTGATGCTCAGGGGTTACTCCTGGCTCATGCACTCAGGAATCACTCCTGGTGGTGCTCGGGGGTCCATATAGGATGCTGGGAATCGAACCTGTATTGGCCATCTTGGCTGAGTGCAAGGCAAACGCCCTACCCGCTGTGCTATCGCTCTAGCCCCAAGACTTACAAATTTTTGTGCTTGGGTTTCAATTATACAATGATCAAATACCCATCCCTCCACCAGTGCCCATTTCCCACCCACGGATCCCAGTATCCCTCCCACCCCCATCCCCCCCATTCCACCCTGCCTCTGTGGCAGGGCATTCCCTTTTGTTCTCTCTCTCTCTCTCTCTCTCTCTCTCTCTCTCTCTCCTTTTGGGTCCTGTGGTTTGCAAAAGAGACAAGGGATGACAATCATGTTTGGTCTATAGTCTACTTTCAGCATGTTTCTCCCATCCTGGGAGGATCCTCCCAACACCCTTTATTTGGTGTTCCCTTCTCTATCTGGGCTCCCTAAATGTCTATTCTTTTGTGGGATCTCGTGTCTCCCCAGGAAACTTGGGCATGAAAACTGATACACCAAATCCAAGAAAAGATTTTAATCCATGTGAATTTAAGGAGGTAAATCACATGGAAAGACGAATGATGCCTTCAAAGCATTGGTGCCTTTGTAGCTGAGGTTTTAGATCTCTTGTGATTTTGGTCCATGCCGGGTGGTGTTTGGGGATATCTCCTGACTCGGTGCTCAGGGGTCACTCCTGGCAAGGGTTGGGGCACCCGTGGCTGTGCTGGGCCAAGGCAGTGCCTCACCTGCTGTGTGACCTCCAGCCTTGGTTTTCCATCCCACAGGCTCACCCAGAAGCAGGTTTCCATTTCATCCTGGTGAGTGCAGTGCCATTTTCTTTCAGCTGCTCAGGTAGCCAGAGGTGCATGTGTGTGCATTGGGGACAAAAAGACATGCTGCCACCCAAATCCTTTGCATTTAAACTGTTTTTTAGAACTTTATAAGCTGTGCGTTTGTGCAGTTTCATCTCTTATTTCCAGACACCGACTGGCTCCACTGAGTACAAAGAAACAAACACGCTTTTTCAAAAGGAGAACATTATTCCTGCCGAGGTCGGTAGCAGGTCATTAAGAACACAACTGGAGATTTTTTGAGGAGCTTTATTGCCGCATCCTTGTAAATGTAAATTTTGCATCTTTGATTTGTTATTCTCTTTTGGCAGCTGGTGATCTCTTCCTGCATAATTGCCATTTTTGTATTCTGCATTGATCTACACAGTCCTTTCGTTTATAAAAATCCGCAACAAAAATTTCCATGTAGAGGGAAATTCATTCTAAACTTGTTATAAATGTCCTTTTAGAACTTATGATTCTACTTTCTTAGAGAGAGAGGGAGGGAGAGAGGTGGAGAGAGAGAGGAGGGGGAAAGAGAGGGAGAGAGAGAGGGAGAGAGGGGGAAGGGAGGAAGAGAAGGAGGGAGGGAGGGAAAATACTTGCAAAGAAAATTGAAACAGGGAAACCAGGGTCATTGGCAGAGGGAAGGGGACCCTGGGGAAGGAATTGGTGTTGGAACATTGAATGCCTGACACTAAATCACAAATAACTTTATAACTTGGGGATTCAATACATTTGAAAATATTTGTCAACATAATACAAATCCAAAAATAAAAGAAGAACCTGTGTCTGGGATTTCCCTCCACCTCCTTGTCAGAGATGCAGGCT
Organism: Sorex fumeus; assembly: GCF_029834395.1. Lineage (NCBI taxonomy): Eukaryota > Metazoa > Chordata > Mammalia > Eulipotyphla > Soricidae > Sorex > Sorex fumeus. The sequence continues at coordinate 21,673,479 of NW_026606065.1, read as the reverse complement.
CCAGACTGCTGGTTCTTCCTGAAGGTCCCCCCCTGCCTCTGAGGGAAGGAATCACGTCCTCAGCTTTCTGCCTGCAGTGTGGCGGGGGCGGGGGAGGGGTACCCACCCTGCTCAGGCCACTGCTCTTCACTGACTCGTCCTCTGCCAAGCGGGGACGCTTACCCCTCACTCCCAGCGAGGGTACTGGTGCCCGGCACTCTTGCGGGCCCACCTCAGTGGGAGAGCAGCTTTTGCCCAAGCCTGGCCCTCCCTGGGGTGGGCTTCCGGGGTTCGAGAACCACTTTCCTATGGTATGAGGGAGAGAGAGAGGCTGCGCGTGTTGGTGACGTCCCGTCAGTGCGGCCTTCGGGTCTCCCATTCTGCGCTGCCCTGACTTGCTCAGGGCTTGTACCCTTCTGAGGAGAATGTGCTGACCCCCTCCCCTCCCTGCCCAGCTCCTGGGAGACCAGGCCACCCCAGCCGCCTGCCCACTTGTCTCCTCTCTTCCTCTGCTCTGAGGGGGGCTCCGGCCTCATCCAGAGAATGGCTGGAGACGGGGTCTCTTCCCCAGCAAGTGGGTGCTCCCAAGCAGTGCTCCAGGGGCCCGGGATCCACCTCAGCAGTGCTCTGTCCTTTGGGCTGATGGCCCCACGTGAGAGTTATGGGGGCCTGGGGCTGAGCTCTGCGCAGGCCCTGAAGGGACTTGAGATCCCAGGCACCTGCAAGGGATGTGCTCGAACCCCGGGTTCTCTCCCCAGGTATTATTCTTAATAAACAGGACATTTTCTCTTTCTTTCTTTCTTTCTTTCTTTCTTTCTTTCTTTCTTCCTTCCTTCCTTCCTTTCTTTCTTTCCTTCCTTCCTTCTTTCTTTTCTCCTTTCCTTCATTCTTCCTTCCTTCCTTCTTTTTTCCCCTTTTCCCTCTTTCTTTCCCTCTTTCTTTCTTTCTTTCTTTTATTCTTTCTTTCTTTTCCTCCTTTCTCTTTCTTTTTTTCTTTCTTTCTTTTCCTCCTTCATCCCTCCTTCCCTCCCTCCCTCCCTCCCTTTCTTTCTTTCTTTCTTTCCCTCTTTCTTTCCCTCTTTCTTTCTTTCTTTCTTTCTTTCGTTCTTTCTTTTCCTCCTTTCTTTCTCTTTCTTTTTTCTTTCTTTTCCTCCTTCATCCCTCCCTCCCCTCCCTCCCTTCCTTTCTTTCTTTCTTTCTTTCTTTCTTTTTTCTTTCTTTTCCTCTTTCTTTCCCTCTTTCTTTCTTTCTTCTTTCTTTCGTTCTTTCTTTTCCTCCTTTCTTTCTCTTTCTTTTTTCTTTCTTCATTTTCCTCCTTCATCCCTCCCTCCCTCCTTTCCTCTCCTTCCTTCCTTTCTTCCTTTCTTCCTTTCTTTCTTTCTTTCTTTCTTTCTTTTGTACTTTCTTTTCCTCCTTTCTTTCTCTTTCTTTTTTCTTTCTTTCTTTTCCTCCCTCATCCCTCCCTCCCTCCTTTCCTCTCCTTTCTTTCTTTCTTTCTTTCTTTCTTTCTTTCTTTCTTCTTTCTTTCTTTCATCACCTTGACATATATGTTACAAAATTGTTCTTGATTGGGTTTCAGTCATGCAATGTTCCAACACCTGCCTCTCCACCAGTACACATTTCCCATCTCTAATGTCCCCAGTTTGCCCCCTTCCACTCCCCACCCTCCACCCCAGTGTGCCTCTATGGCCGGCGCTTTTCCTTCCTCTCTTCATCCCCCCCCCCCCCCCCCCCCCCCGCGCAGAATCAGACATGCAAAGAAATTCAAGGTCGGTTTAGACTCATCCATTTCAATTTAAAATGCTGACTTTCTCTTAGGGGAAAGGAAACTAGCGAAGATCACAGTGTGAGACCTTCTCTCTCTACCTCCCGGAGCCTGACCTGAATTACAGGCCGAAGGCTCCGGTTCTGGATCGGGCCTCTCAAACTCTCCACTCCTCCTCCCATCCCTCCCCCTGAACCTTGCTTTTCCGTATATTCCACTTCCGCCCTGTCACATGGTGCTCCAATCCTACCCACACTTCCTTCCTGAGCTCCAGACCCCTGCCCCCCACCCACCGTCTGCTGGCTTCCACTTTTAACTCCCCTGGGTCAGAATTCCCTATCTCTGCCTCCCTTGTTCTCATACCAGAATCTTTCTCTTTGCTTCTGCTGCAGTGTCACCAACATCCATCCAGTCCTAGAGCCCAGAAGTCTTGGTCACGCTGATTTCGATGCAGTTTTGTGCTGTAGATGGTTTTGCCTCCTCTGCACAATGTATGGGATGTAGCATGTGCTGGTATCTTGCCTGGAGACTCTCAAACTACGCCTCGAATGCTTGGGCATCTTTCCCAGCAAATACCGAACAATCTTCTCCTAGGGCAAACGTCTGCTCACTTAGTATTTTATAAGTAAATCACTAGAACCAAGTTTTTTCTCCTCACCAACCCCACCCTTGAGTCTAAGAATAAGCTTCATATCTAAAATGTTTTGGGCTGGAGCGATAGCACAGTGGTAGGGCGTTTGCCTTGAGCGCAGCCGGCCCAGCCGAGCTGGGTTCGATTGCTCCGCCTCTCTCAGAGAGCCTGGCAAGCTACCGAGAGAGAGTATCTTGCCCGCATGGCAAAGCCTGGCAAGCTACCTGTGACGTATTCAATATGTCAACCACATTGACAACAAGTCTCATGATGGAGACGTTACTGGGCCTGCTCGAGCAAATCTAAAATGTTTTATAAACGGGCACAACTGAGTCTAACAGTGAGCAGTGCCCTGGGACCGTTGAGATGAGCCTTTGCATGACATCCCTTGAGGTTGTGCTCACCGTGAGATGTGGAGCCACCGGCTGGGGCCCTCTCATCTCCTCTTACACATGGGTGCTGCTGCTGGTAGCGTTTCACACCTCTGCACCCGGAGCTGCCCCACGGTGCTTGTCACCCTTCTCAGGGTTTCTGTCCTTCACCCTCCCGGTGCCCGTATCCCCTCGATTCCCAGTGGGTGCTTTGGTGGCAAAAGCTGACCCAGCAGCAGTCTCTGATCTCCACCCAGAGCAGCACCCTTCACTCGCCCAGGCCCAGAGCCAGTTGCCCAGGCTAGCCCGTTGGAATGTTCCAGTCTGCCACCCTGTGAGAATGTGGAACTGAGGTGCTGCCACCAGGAGACGGTCAGAGGAGCCATGCGGGTGCTGGTGCTGACTCCCTGCAAGCGTTTCCTAGGAACGTGGTCAAGTGTGCCACGGTCACAGGGAAGAAGGGATCTAAAGGAGCGTGTCCGGGACCCTAAGTTAGGGCCCTGCACTTCCCAGGGAGACTGGGGCCTTCTGTTCAAGAGTGGCTTCTGGCTGACCTGTAGACCCACCTGCCTGGGACAAGGGATTCTTTCTTATTTTTTTAAATAATTTTTTTTAATTTTATAAAGTAGTTCACAATATTTGGTTACATTCAATATTCAAAAACCAAAACCCACCACCATGATACCTTCCCACCACCATATTTTGGATGTTTCCATCCCGATCCCCAATCCCTGCCCCGAAGCAGAACTGAAATAATATATCTGTAGATTTTGTTATGAAACTCTGCTGAGAATGCTAGAAAAAAGTCTCCTTAGAGGAAAGAGTGTGAGGATTGTTGTATGTCACCAGGGGCCATTAAGCCCTTCTGTAAGAGATCATTTACATGTTGTTAAAGGTTGAGCCTTGTGTGCTTTTTGCATATGTATCTGTAAAAAGAGTGTATATTTCCCTCTAAGATTGGTTGCCTCCTACTGAACCCTGTCATATGCGATGCAGTAATCCTGGAGTACGGGTAGGGTGTGTGGTATGAAGTGTCGGTCCAGGAATAGTTGCTCTGGTGGGTGAGGCTCGACCCAAGTGTGTGGAGAGCAGCCGTGAGCATGGCAGCGGCTGAGTTGTGGAAGTTTTCGGCTGCTGGGGCTGAGTCCCTTGGGGTTCCCAGTGTGGGGTCTAGCGACATGGTCATGGCAAGCAGGATGCAGGATTCTGACTCAGCTTGAAAGTGTTGTCCTGTTGTCCAGGAAGTGGAGAGGAGAGCGTTTCCAGGGAAGCCGCTGCGTCTGCGTGGCCTGCCCTGGAGTGAGCTTGAGTGAGGAGGGTCGTGGAGGAACTCCCCGTCTGGTGACCTTCTCCAGGCCTGCAGACTGCCTGTGCCCAGGGACTGGAGAAGGTCACCAGAAAGTCCCACCATGACATCCTCACTTAGCGCCTGTATCCTCTCCTCTAGGGACCCCCATTCTGTGGTCCCTTTCTGGAGGACTCCTGGCCTGCCTCAGTCCAACCCAGTGCCCTGGACACCAGAGTCTCTGAAGCGTGTCTGTATGTCCTCATGCAGCCCCTGCCCCGACTCGATTTCCCAGATCCCGGGAGTGCCCTCTGCTTCCTCCCCCCCCCCCCCCCCCCCCCCCCCCCCCCCCCCCCCCCCGTCTCGGCTTTACGCCATCGGCCAATCTGATGGTGCTTCTTGATGACCTTCCTGAGCATTCTGTGTTGGTTGAGTTCATGATCCGCCTGTTGTCTGCCAGAATCGTATTGAAACCTGGCAGGTCAGGGCTGCAAGTTCCATGGCACGCCTCTGCAGGGTTTATTGAAATGCGGTGCTTATCAACAGATTCTTTTGTTCTTTAAATTTTGTTGTATTTTAAGTAAAGTGGCTCCAGTAGTGCTAATTTTCATGGTCTTGATGAGCAGAGTTTCTGTGCCACCACCCAAGGGCCCAAGAGATTTCCATTTCCACCTCCGTGCACCCCCAAATCCACCTGCCCCCCCACAACACCTCCTAGTGGCTGTCTCAGTTTTGTACTCAAAGACCAAGATTTACCTCATCTGATAGTGTCTGTCCCTGATTTCATTTCTCTGGTGCTTGTTCCTCTCCTTCCGGCTTTTTTCACTTCACATGTTACCCCGCGGGGCCCCCTAAACCCTAGTGAACTGCAGGATTCGTCCTTTAGTATAACTTCAGGGGATTCCGTTGTGCATTTACACCACAGCTTCTTAATCCACAATCCCATCACTGGGTGTGTGGGTTAATGTGTCCTGGCTATTAGACTCAACAATGCAATAAAAAGAGGTGCGCAGGCATTTTTTGAGTTAAGATTTTGTGTTGGGGGTAGGATAGGGTAGATGCCATGATGTAGAGTCACAGAGGCATATGGAAACCTTATTCACATATAAGAAGTGTCTGTCCCACTTTCCATGATGGCGGACCCAGGCAGCATCCCCATCAACAATGAATTTGGGTTCTCCTGCCACTCCCACCCCCCAACTCTGGTTGTTTCTGGTCACTTTAGGTGTGTGCTATTCTCGTTGGTGTGAGAAGGTGTCTCCTTGTCATTTTGATTTGCTGCATTTTCTCCATGCCAGGCCTTGCACTGAATGGCTGGTTCCCCTCCCCAAAGACCCCAAGGCTGCTGTTATCCCTTTTATCCATCTCAGACTGTGGTCTGCACATCCCTCGAGACTTAAATCAGCCATGATCACTTTCAGTAGTATCTGGTTAGTTCAACTGAGAGAGCTGTACTCCTCCGCCTGCCCCCGGCTTTTACCCCGGTATCCAGAATTCACTTTTGTCACAGGCATCCCTGGACTCCGTTTCTTCCCTCCTCTAGTCATCTGGAAGTCATTGTGTCTTCTTCCCGTCACAGGCAGGCTGGTCGTCTTTTAATAAATGGTCATATGGTGGAAAGCCCCTTTCTTTTTCTTGCCTTCCTAATATCACAACTCTCGAATACTGGAGACACAGGCTCTGTGGGCCAGTTTAGCAATGTGTAGAAATATAAAACATCATTGAGAAAGGAGGGGCTGGAGTGATAGCATAGCGGGTAGGGCATTTGCCTGGCACACAGCCGACCCGGGTTTGATTCCCAGCATCCCCTATGGTTCCCTGAGCACCGCCAGGAGTAATTCCCAAGTGCAGAGCCAGGAGTAACCCCTGTGCATCACCGGGTGTGACCAAGAAATTTTTAAAAAAATTTAAAAAAAGGAATATCCATGTGTTTGCTCGCATGACAACACCCTTCCAGGAAACACGGGCTTGATCGGTGAGCCTTCCCATGCAGAATTGGCACATGACAGAGCCCGTTTAACCCCATGCAAGTGGCTTGTGGAAGCCCACTTATCCTGCCAGGAGACTCCAGAAGGTCTTTTCAAATACTCTAGGCCATGTCAGTTTGCCAACTGTCTCTATTTCCTTAAAAAGTAAAGCTGACTTTGTAAGAAAGCATGGTGTTTTGTTTGTTTTAATCAACCCCAAGCCCAAATTTATGTCCAACTGGAATTTTAGAAAAAGAGAAAGCTTGAAGGTGAACGCAAGGGTTTTCACCCTTGCTTCTCGTTCTCTTAATTTCCTTTTCAAATGGGATCCATGGCGGGGTGGGGGGGAAGAGGAGGGGAAAAGTGTGGTTTATGCCTCTGAATTCTCTGGCAAAGTCATAATGAATAGTTTGCTTAGAAACGTGGAAAGAAACATGAGCCAGAACCATGAGGCCTGTGTGCGCTAGGCCTGGCTGGTTTTGTCTCTGGGACTGTCTTAGGTAGGAAAAGTGGGGGCCCGAGTGATACGATAGCAGGTAGGGCGTTTGCCTTGCATGCGGCTGACGTAGGTTCAATCCCTGGCATCCCATATGGTCCCCCGAGCACTGCCAGAGTAATTCCTGAGTGCAGAGTCAGGAGTAACCCCTGCGCATTGCTGGGTGTGACCCAAAAAGAAAAAAAAAAAGGGTTTTCTGTGTCCTGTGAGTGACAAATCCCACAAATGGGAGATCCTGTGCAACCCAGGGCCTGGATGATGAATTCCGTCAGTGGATCCTCTGACTTGCAATGGAGGACCAAGAGTAATGGCCACTTTCCATGGCCCAGCCGAGGTGTGTGTTCTTGTTTGGAACGGAGTGATATGGCTTTGAGCATTTTCCAAGAAAAGGTTTGTTTGTGGTGACTGACTCCACATAGATAACTATCGGGAATTATCTAAATCATAAATCTGAAGAATATTTTATGCCCTGTCCAAAGTCTTGGCTCTCGGTACTGGGTTGTCCTTTTTCTGTGGCATCTCCATAATGTTGCTGCTGCCTCTTGCTCCCTTGGATGACCCTCCTGTAGGTCTCATGGTGATGATTTCGTCACCAGCCCCTCCCCAGACCGGCCACTTCTTCCTTTGGAGTTGACTCTCCCAGCCCCGAGCACTTAGCCTCTGATGCTCAGTTTTCCTGGCTTCCCGACTCCTGGGAGCTTCTCTGGCTCTGTCCCGAGTCCGCATGCTCGGACTCAAACACTTCCTGAGTTTATGACACGGGTGAGTGGCACACACTTTGGGTGCAGAGAGAGAATCTACAAGAGGAGCCAGATGGGTTTGAAAAGTGTACACCATCCAGTACTCCCTCATTGGGGAAACTGATCAGGGAAAAAATACAATTTCTAAACTACGGAGATTCTGAAAAGCCATGAATTCAGTCAGGTGAAGGGAGAGGCAAGTGTGCATAGGTAAGGGGCTATTTTCCCCCTCATAGTCTGGTGAGACACCATTTCTCAAACAAGGCAGACAGGGGGGCCTGAGGTAGGAACTTGGAGACTTGGTGCCTTTCAGCACACAACTAACCCTGCACCCAGAGCCGGAACATTTCACACTGAGGGAAACGGTGACTGGGGAGTTGGGAGAAGGGGACCCGTCAGGACCAAGGAGTAGAGTATCTGGAGTGTTTCCACATAGAACTGTTCCTCCCAGCACTTCTCTGGCCCACAACCTTGTCCTGTCCTTGGTGTGAGGGGGCCGGTGGCGAGGTCTGTAGCTAGGGAAGGCCGGAGTCAGAGGGCACAGGGAGACAGAATTGGGTCTGTACACAGAGGTGCTTATCTGCATTTAAAGTAGCCCCCGTGGCGGAAACAGCTGGTGAGTAACTTCCTGTCCATGGGCTTGCTGGGCTCAGGACGCAGGACCACCTCAGTCATCATGGTGTGGATTTGGGTCAGCAATGCTGTGATTTTAAGATACAATTCTCTCTCTCTCTCTCTCTCTCTCTCTCTCTCTCTCTCTCTCATTACACCCGGCAATGCTCAGGGGTTACTCCTGGCTCTACACTCAGGAATTACTCCTGGCGGTGCTTGGAGGACCATAGGGGATGCTGGGAATTGAACCCAGGTCTGCCGTGTGCAAGGCAAATGACCTCCCCACTGTGCTATAGCTCTAGCCCCCTAATTCTCCCTCTTTCAGTCTTTCTCTGTACAGACGTGGCTTGTTCCACCCTTAGTTTTCCTCCCAGTGTCGCCATTGTGTTTTCCTGTATCCCGAATTATCACACACACATCGCTCAGACCTGGGTTCCCATGGAGGGCTCAGCCACATAGCCCGTCTTAGAGCTTCAGTGTGTTAAGTACAAGCTGAGCAAAACATACTATCTTTCGACAAATTTCTCTTCTCCTCCTGCCCCAAGACTTTACATGCAAATTGACTCTGGAAAGGCAGGCAGAAGGGGTATAAAACTGTAACATAAAAAAAAAGAGCTTTTTTGACAGCATTTAGCCGAAGAGAAGGACAACATGGAGGGCGGGATCGACAGATCCCGAAGGAAAAAAAAAAAAACAGGTTCCAAAAAGAGCCGAGATCATCGGGAAGTCCCAGATGGGGTAGGTACCGCATCCCGCCTCCCCCAGATGGAACCCCGGTGACCAGAAACCTCTACAAGCACAGCTCGAGTATGCGGGAACTAGGACTTTTCCTCAAAAATGCCGGGACTACACCTCCCAGGTAACCTCAGATTCCGGAAGTCACGCCCACAGCCCGCCCCCCAGCGCCATCTTGACAGCATTTAGCCGAAGAGAAGGACAACATGGAGGGCGGGATCCACAGACATCTCTCTATATACAAAGTGATCCATGGGAAGTAAACCACCTAACGTTTCTCTCTGAAAATCATAGTTAAGCTTTGAGCACGGCCACAGCCCCAGAAACACAAGTACTTAATGCATAACCCAGCAGCTTGGAGCAAAAAAGTGAACGGGTTATGTGTTAACCCAGGCCATCAAGTCTGCCAGAGGGGAAAGGGTGTTGGTCCCTTCCGCCCTCCCCCCTCTGGAAAGAAAGGTGGCGGCCATATGGGAGCCTTGTGGACAGCAGGTATGAGCCGGGGGTGTGGGGGTGACTAAAACCTCATGGGAAGGGGGGCGTTCCAGTTCGTCCTTCACGCCCTACCGAGGCCACCAGTTGCCCCTCACGAGCGGCTTTCCAGCACGGCCACAGCCCCAGAAGCACAAGGACTTAATGCAGAACCCAGCAGCTTGGAGCAGAAAAGTGAAAGGACTATGCATTAATCCAGGCCATCATGTCTGCCCAGAGGGGAAAGGGTGTTGGTCCCTTCCGCCCTCCTCCCTCTGGAAAGAAAGGTGGCGGTCACATGGGAGCCTTGTGGACAGCAGGTATGAGCCAGGGGTGTGGGGGCGACTAAAACCTTATGGGAAGGGGGGCGTTCCGGTCCGTCCTTCACGCCCTACCGAGGCCACCAGTTGCCCCCCACGAGCGGCTCTCCAGCACGGCCACAGCCCCAGAAGCACAAGGACTTAATGCAGAACCCAACAGCTTGGAGCAGAAAAGTGAACGGACTATGCGTTAATCCAGGCCATCAAATCTGCTGGAGGGGAAAGGGTGTTGCCCCATTCGCCCTCTCCTCTCTGGAAAGAAAGATGGCGGCCACATGGGAGCCTTGTGGACAGCAGGCATGAGCCGGGGGAGCGGGGGCGACTAAAACCTCATGGGAAGGGGGGCGTTCCGGTCCGTCCTTCACGCCCTACCGAGGCCACCAGTTGCCCACCACGAGCGGCTCTCCAGCACGGCCACAGCCCCAGAAGCACAAGGACTTAATGCAGAACCCAGCAGCTTGGAGCAGAAAAGTGAAAGGACTATGCGTTAATCCAGGCCATCATGTCTGCCCGGAGGGGAAAGGGTGTTGGTCCCTTCCGCCCTCCTCCCTCTGGAAAGAAAGGTGACGGCCACATGGGAGCCTTGTGGACAGCAGGTATGAGCCGGGGGTGTGGGGGCGACTAAAACCTCATGGGAAGGGGGGCGTTCCGGTCCGTCCTTCACGCCCTACCGAGGCCACCAGTTGCCCCCCACGAGTGGCTCTCCAGCACGGCCACAGCCCCAGAAACACAAGGACTTAATGCAGAACCCAACAGCTTGGAGCAGAAAAGTGAACGGACTATGCGTTAATCCAGGCCATCAAATCTGCTGGAGGGGAAAGGGTGTTGCCCCATTTGCCCTCTCCTCTCTGGAAAGAAAGATGGCGGCCACATGGGAGCCTTGTGGACAGCAGGTATGAGCCGGGGGAGCGGGGGCGACTAAAACCTCATGGGAAGGGGGGAGTTCCGGTCCGTGCTTCACACCCTACCGAGGCCACCAGTTGCCCCCCATGAGCGGCTCTCCAGCATGGCCACAGCCCCAGAAGCACAAGGATTTAATGCAGAACCCAGCAGCTTGGAGCAGAAAAGTGAACGGACTATGCGTTAATCCAGGCCATCAAGTCTGCCAGAGGGGAAAGGGTGTTGCCCCATTTGCCCTCTCTTCTCTGGAAAGAAGGATGGCAGCCGCATGGGAGCCTTGTGGACAGCAGGTATGAGCCGGGGGTGTGGGGGCGACTAAAACCTCATGGGAAGGGGGGCGTTCCGGTCCGTCCTTCACGCCCTACCGAGGTCACCAGTTGCCCCCCATGAACGGCTCTCCAGCACGGCCACAGCCCCAGAAGCACAAGGACTTAATGCAGAACCCGGCAGCTTGGAGCAGAAAAGTGAAAGGACTATGCGTTAATCCAGGCCATCATGTCTGTCTGGAGGGGAAAGGGTGTTGCCCCAGTCGCCTTCTCCTCTCTGGAAAGAAAGATGGCGGCCGCATGGGAGCCTTGTGGACAGCAGGTATGAGCCGGGGGAGTGGGGGGCGACTAAAACCTCATGGGAAGGGGGCGTTTCGGTCCGCCCTCCACGCCCTACCGAGGCCACCAGTTGCCCCCCACTAGCAGCTCTCCAGCACGGCCACGACTCCAGAGCACAGAAACCAATTTCTTAACTATCTGACTTTCAGTATAAATACTTCCAGGGTCAATAAGTAAAATAGCAGAAATCCAAAACCAACATTTAATTCTTGAACCCAGCTGTAGAAAGCAAATCACGTCATAATGCTTTTTCAGCATGTCTGATTTGGGGGGGGGGGGGGTAAACTCTAAATAATAGTGGTGAATCTCTTATTGAAACAATGAATCTTATCAAAGCAGATAGAGTGTTAACTAGAATTCATCTGCCCCACAGGGACTGGGAGGGGTGGGGGGTGGGGTTTTATTGGGGTTCTGCATGGTAAAAAAAAAAGTATTGGTAAAGGGAAATGTGTTTGATATTTGCATGACTGAGACCTAAACCTGAAAGCTTTGTAACCTTTCCCAAGGTGATTCAATAAATAAAAAAAAAAAAGTCTACAAAAAAAAAAAAAGAGCTTCTCATACCCATTTTCTTGAGGTTGGTTTGGCACTCATGGTGCATGACTGGTCAGTCTCGTGCTGCCCACCTGGCCCGTCGCCTCATGCAAGGCAGCCTTTGAGTTCCAGACTCTCTCTCTCTCTCTCAGGTAAAGGGAACTGGTAGGGGCCGCGAACTTTAAAGCTCGGATACCAGGGAAGTGCTTGTTAAATGGTAGATTATGTTTGGAATCTACCAAGGGATTCCTTATGTGCATTACCGTTATATTCATTATAATTCATACTATAAAAGGAAGATATGGGAAAATATTTTCATAAAATACTGTGGCAATTTTAGCAATAGCACAGTGGTAGGGCATTTGCCTTGCACGCAGCCTACTGGCCGACGACCTGGGTTTGATTCCTCCACCTCTCTCAGAGAGCCTGGCAAGCTACCGAGAGTAGAGTATCTCCCCCGCATGGCAGAGCCTGGCAAGCTATCCATGGCGTATTCGATATGCCAAACACAGTAACAACAAGTCTCACAATGGAGATGTTACTGGGCCCGCTTGAGCAAATCAATGAACAATGGGAAGACAGTGCTATAGTGCTACAGTTTTTTTTTTAAACTATAAGGTACAAAAACTTAAGCTTTAAAAAGACAGAATGTTTACATCAAGCTCAGTCAATTTTTTCTTGTTTGCCTTTGGATCTCTCCAGCAGTAGTCAGCAGGACTTTCTCCTGACTCTGGCTCAGGGATCACTCCTGCCAGAGTCAGAAGGACACAGCGGGGTGCCAGGGATCAACCTGCAAGGTGAACTGTTTCCCACTTTCTATCACGATGGTCCCAAGCAGAATTTTTGTTTTTATAGTATAAATGAATTTCAAAAATGCTAACCAGAAATCTCGCTTGTGACAAAATTTTAAAAAATTCTGTGTTGTAGAGTCCAGGAGATAGTGTGGTATGTAGGGCTCTTCCTGTCTCACGGCTGACCAGGTTTGGTGTCCAGCAACACACATGGTTCCTTGTGGTGCCTGAACACAGCTGAGTGTGGTTCCCAATGAACAAACAACAAAAAAAATAAACTAAAAGTTATATTTTAGCATAGTTTTTTTTACCAATACAAAAATTCCTCCAGAAATCATTTTGGAAGATTTTATATTTTTTTCTTCTTGTGTACTGTTGTCTTTAAATGTTATTTTGAGACTTTTTTTTTATCATATTTGCTAACAGTGTTGAAAGAGCCCCCACTACATCGAGAGACTGTATTACAGTACTTGCAGAGAATTTTTATTTTGCAGTGACCTTAAACTATCTTTAAGTGATGAGGAGACTATATTTCCCTTTTGATTATCTTCACAATGATCCTGCTTGGAAAAAAAATTAATAAATTTTCATTGTCAAATTTATTTTTGCCTGACCGAAACAAAAAAATCCCTTTCCCTGCCTGTTCCCTCTTTATTAACTGCCATTTCTTATGCAGTGAGTGAGCAAACGGTGTTTGGGCCATGAACGATAAAAGCACAATAGCCACTGCGATGCCCGGGGGCCAGCCCAGCCCCTGTACAGCCGGTCAATTCCCCCCAGGTGGGTCAGAAGCAGTCTGAGATTCTTCAGCAATTCCCACAGGGGTCTCGGCGTCATGCACGCGTCCCCAGACAGAATGAACCACAGACAAGGCTAAGTTCCTGGCAGCTCTGTGGCGTCTCCCTCCGCCTCCCCAGGGACTGGAGACTCATTCATTCATTCAACAGCAGCAGGAGTGGTCTCCCCTGGCAGGTGCCTGTGGTTCCGCTGGGCCTCAGAGCCGAGGGGTTGCAGTGCTTTGTGAGCACTTGGCCAGGAGCTGCAGAGTCAGAGTGCGGTGCTTGTCTTTTTCTCACCTTTTCCTTCTTCCTGACTTTTCACATCTTTTTCTCCCTTCCTGCGAGCCTCACTCCAGCCCCTGATTCTTGCTGCCTCCCGCTTGGCTCTTCCAGAAACACCCGTGGCGGTGGTCAGGTTCAGAAGCAGGAGCCCCCCACGGCTGTCATCCTGCAGCCCGCCAGCCCAGAGTGTTCCTGGGCCTGCCTGCTGGGTGTTCAGGGTGGTCTCCTACCTCTCTTTCCCCTCCACCCCCACCCCACGTGCTTCCTGCCCTCCGGGTCTCCCCTTCATCAGAGCACCCCCTTTCCCAGGCTGCCCTTCCCTGGGGTCAGGTGACCTAGCAGCCAGTGTCTCTCATCTCCTGCATCGCCCCACCCGGTGGACCCCCACACCCCCCATCCCCACAGACCACTTGCCTCACTAATGTGCACGTCTCTTGCTCTCTTGCCTGACACAGTCCAAACGAGACTGACCCAGGTGTGGGGATTCTGAGTGGGGACTGTGCCCCAGACGGGCTCTCCCAGCCATGGTGGCAATAGATGCTCACAGCCTGGGCGGGGCACAGGGCATCTCAGTAGTGCCCTCCTCAGTGCTCATGGCTGGAACCACATGGGTCACTGCGGGCCTGGTGGGCAGCTGTGCTCTGTCCTCGGGAGCTGCTCCAAGGGCCCACCACAAGGCTGCAACCAGCAAGCACGTGCCCGCTTCCTGTGAACACATGGGGCATCCCGTGAACACTGGCCACATCCCGTGAACACGTGGGGCATCTCATGAACACGTGGCCGCATCCCGGGAACACATGGAGCATCTCGTGAACATGTGACAGCATTCCATGAACATGTGGCGGCTTCCTTTGAACACATGGCAGCTTCCTGTGAACATGTGGCTGCATCCTGTGAATATGTGGCCGTATCCCGGGAACACGGGGTGGGGGGGAATCTCATGAACATGTGACAGCATCCTGTGAACACTTGGCGGCTTCCCATGAACATGTGGCAGCATCCGTGAGCACATGGGAGGCTCTGGTTCCCGGTGCGGGTGCCCTGAGGTTGCACACGGTGCAGTGCCACTCACAGCAGCCCCAGAGGAGACCTGAGTAGAACCAGAGCCCAGAGCAGGCCGGGCTGACAGACCCGCTCCAGGGCTGCGGTGACTCTGCAGTCTGCCCTCACCCCTGCTGGTCCTCACCAGGTGGAAGGAGGAGAGCTGGTATCCTGTTTTACACACTCACACTCACACACACACGCACTCACACACTCACACATACTCACACAAACTCACACACGTGTACTCAAAAAAATGTACTCAACACACATACACTCACACACACACATACACTCACACACACACATACTCACACTCACACTCACACACACTCACACTCATACACTCACACACACACTCACACTGCACACATGCACTCACATACACTCATACACTTACACACATGCACTCACACACTAACACACATACACGTGCACTCATACACACTCACACATAAAACACACGCTCACATACCACACACACATGCACTCACACACACTGCACATGAGCACTGCATACATAACTAACCTGCACACACATTGTATGCACATGCATGCACAGACATCAGTGTGCACAATATGTTTGTTGTCCTCTGTTTATCACATGAGCTCCATAAGGAAATCCATGAACTCAAAACACATTTCATGCAGTAGAGATTGTACAGGTGATAAGGCTCTCGCCTGGCACCTGGTCGACCCACCCTAGTTCTTTCCCTGGCTTTGTATTGTCCCCCTAATACCATATCAGGAGTGAGCCCCAAGCACAGAGCCAGGAGTCAGCCCTGAGCACAGATCTGGGAGTGAGCCCTGAGCACAGAGCCGGGAGTCAGCCCCGAGCATAGAGCCAGGAGTGAACACCGAGCACAGAACCTAGAGTCAGCCCTGAGCACAGAGCTGGGAGTGATTCCTGAGCACAGAGCCGGGAGTCAGCCCCGAGCATAAAGCCAGGAGTGAACACCGAGCACAGAACCTAGAGTCAGCCTTGAGCATAGAGCAGGAGTGAGCCCTGAGCACAGTGTCGGGAGTCAGCCCTGAGCACCAGCCGGCGTGCCCCCCATCCCCAGACACGAGTCCATTCTTCTCAGCCTCTTTAGAGTTCCGTCATTTTGCTTCATAGTGAATGACCTTAAGTGATAAATGGTCCCAAAGAAACCTTTTAAAATTAAGTGAATTAACTCATATTCACACATTTAAACTCTTTTTTAACTAAGAAGTGCACAGTGTCGCTTTGCAGGAGCCTGGGGGTGACATTGCCGCTGAACGTGGTGCCCCTGCCCTCACTGCATACATTATTCCGCTCTTATTTTAGTCCTGACAAGTGATTCGAGACGTTGCACTCAGGTTCATCACAAAGGATTCACAAATGGGCTCCATTTGCGTGTTGAGGCTATGGGTTATGTTCTTATTTTAGAAATATATAAATACATTCCGCCTTAATTGGCTTTTCAGTGCTGATTCTACTGATCTTTGTCCTTTTTAATGCATTACTCTATAAGCCCTGCGAGAAAAGCTCTCTTGAAAGTAGCAACTAAAAATACTCTGTTATCAATTTCAATAGAATATACAAAAACTCCTTTGGTACAGAAAACATTTAATATTTTGAGAAATATGCAAGTTTGAGGCCGGAGAGATAGTGCAGCGGGAGGGCACTGCCTAGCTTGTGGGCAGCCTGGGGGCCATCTCTGTTGATTCTTAAGCATCGAGCCAGGAGTATCCCTGAGTATGGCTGGGTGTGTCCTCCCTCCATTTTTTTTTAATTTTTAAAATTTATTTTGTATTTTAATGACTCACTGTGAGATACAGTTACAGACTTACAAACTTTCTTGATTGTGTTCCAGTTGAACAATGATCGGGTACCCATCCCTCCACCAGTGCCCATTCTCCACCACCAATGTTCCCAGTATCTTTCTCCCCACCCCCACCCCTTTCCACCCCCTGCCTCTGTGGCCGGCACATTCCCTCTTATTCTCTCTCTCTCCTTTTGGGTGTTAGGGTTTGCAATGCAGATACTGAATGGCCATCATGTTTGGTTCATAGTCTACGTGCAGCATGCATCTCCCATCCTGAGCGAGCCCTCCAAGCATCATTGACTTAGTGGTCCACCTACCTTTTCCCCCCAGCACATGAGATTAGCTTCCAAGCTGTGGGGCAATTCTCCTGACCCCTATTTTAACTGTCCTTAGGTGTTAGTTTCCTATTATGTCCCCCCAATTTTTTAAAAGTGAGTTAAGTATAGTCTACTATTCACACATCCCTGGCTCACATCAATACGTGAAAAAATGAAACCAACTTGTATATCTGCAGAAAACAATTTTGTTCCACATACATTTTCCTTCATATATACCAAAACCTTTGCATTCTATTTCATTTTATTATTGTTAATTAATTTTATTGTAGTCAAGTACTGGGGTGCAGTATTGTTGTATGTGTGCTTTTTTTTAATTTAAAAATTATTTTACACTCCATCTATTTTATACTTAGATAGCTTATATTGATAGCTTATACTGAGCCGGGCAAGCTCCCTGTGGCATATTCGATATGCCAAAAACAGTAACAACAAGTCTCACAATGGAGACGTTACTGGTGCCTGCTCGAGCAAATCGATGAACAATGGGACGGCAGTGCTACAGTGCTATAGCTTATACTACCAATAATGTCTTCTCGTGGACATTCTCCCTACACCACACCTGTCACCGGTGTGCCTGTCTCCCTGTGTGGTTTTATCCCTCAAATCTCTGTGCCTTCCCCAGTGCCCAGGTGCCGAAGTGAAGTAACACCCTCCACTATGTTATTTCAGGTTCAGCTTTGTCTTCCTCCTTGCTGCCCACTGCTTGGTCACCACAGTTTGTAACCCAAACCAAGGCTTTGCCGGCAGTGATTCTGCTGCACCTGCTTCGCTTTATTTCTCCGACACAGGTGGCCATCCAGTATCTGTCCTTCTCCTCGGACCCTTTCAGCCCACGTGATTGCTAGCCAAGGGGCAACGAATTTCCAGATTCCATCTCTGCTTTCTGCTGTGAGATGCATGCCCCTGTGCACACAGTCAAATGAAGCTTCTTAAACTATCGTGCCAATAGCGGTGATTTCCCGCGAGATGCAATAATCACATTCATACAGACTTCCCGGTCTCTCGCCTCTCTCTCTCTCTGACTCTTGATCACGCTTTGATGTGCCCTTTAATCTGGGCCTTTAGCATGGTGGTCTTCTGAGAACGTGGCTTCCCTTCTCTGCCTGCTCTCATGCCAGCCAGCTGTTCGTCCATGTTTTACTGTCAACAGCATATAGATTTTGCTCCAGCACTTCAGTTACAGTGCCTTTCAACTTTTTCATGCTCTCTCTCTCTCTCTCTCTCTCTCTCTCTCTCTCTCTCTCTCTCTCTCATCTTAATTTTTAGAAACAGCACTTGCCTGTTTTCTTCCAGCTCTTTCTTTCATTCCATAATCTTCTTCCTGGATGTCAAATTTCTTTGTTAGCTGCAACCTAAATAATTGCTGCTTCAGAGTTTCTAAACCATTTGACCCAGCAAAAAAATTTCAAATACAGGGTCCGGAGATAGAGTACAGCAGGTAAGGAGCTTGCTCCGCACATGGTTCACCCGCATTCAACCCCTGGAAGTCCATATGGTCCCCTGAGCCTGCCAGGAGTAAGCCTTAAGCACAGCTGGGTGTGGCCAAAAGCAGAAAAAAAATTTAAATATATGGGGTTTTTTTTCTTAGATTGGGGTTTAGAATACTTTTAGAACGTGTGGGAACTCTGGAGAAGGTTTTATTATAACAATTTTTCTTGACTTTGGGTGTCTGGAATAATCTAAGGATCTTTGTGGATTTGAAAATCAAGGTTCTCCCCTAGAACAAAACTGAACTGCTTATGACCTAAGGAGCTAGAGTTTCAGTCACTGTCACAGTCACGGTCCTCCCGTTGTTCATTGATTTGCTCGAGCAGGCCCAGTAACGTCTCCATCATGAGACTTGTTGTTACTGTGTTTGGCATATTGAATACATCATGGGTAGCTTGCCAGGCTTTGCCGTGAGGGCGAGATACTCTGGGTAGCTTGCCGGGCTCTCCAAGATGGGTGGAGGAATCGAACCTGGGCCAACCAAGTTGGCCACGTGCAAGGCAAACGCCCTACCCGCTGTGCTATCACTCCAGTCCCAGAGTTTCAGTATAGCGGATAAAAGTGTGAAGCGATGACCAGCATTACAGGAGCCAGACCAAAATGCTGCCTGTTGTCTAGGCTATTATAAAGCAGTGTTTGTCATGCTGAAGAGATGGTGCAGGGTTTACAGTCTAAGAAATGTGAGATGGGGTTGTTTAGTGAGTGCGGCCAGCTGCTGAAAGGGGACCATTTTGAAAAAGTGAATGAATCTGTAGCAGTATCCTAGGGACCACACTGCAGAAAGGGGAAACAATTTTTGTCTGACTTCTCACAGGCTACACACACATTCCCACCTGCGGTTGTGTGAGTCACTGGGCATTTCTCACTCATATTTTGAGAGAGGGTCATAAAGGATGGAGAGGACTAGAAATCAGAAAGCTTTATTTCATACCTTGGATTTAAAGGCATCATGGAATGAGTGAATTTTATGAAAAAAAAAAGATATTTAAATACAGTGAGTTAATGGGCTTCCTGATGGATTTTCGATTTTTGTAAAGTAGAATAAACATCACGTATTTAATGTCCTATTTTCCAAACGACAGTGAGTCTCAGATATATAAAGATGCTATATAAACCCAATACTGTTTGGGGTCACGCCAGCCTCCCTGGGCTGGAGTGATGGTCCAGCAGGTAGGGCGCTTGTTTTGGACAAGGCTGATCCAGGGTGAATCCCAGGCATCACACAGTGTCCCCCAGTGACCACCAGGAGCAAGCCCCGAGCACAGCCCCTGTGACCCCAGCAGCCCTGTGGCTAAGGAACCTCCTCACTTGAAGTTTGTGTCAGTGACAGATGAATTTGTGTCATATGCAGTGTGGCTGAAGAGACCCCCCCCCCCCCCCCCGCTGATTCTGGAATTCTTTAACTTTGAAAGGAAACATGTTGGACAGATTGGGTCCTGGTCCCCCACACACAGAGGATGTGGCAGGGGACAGGCATGTCTCAGGGGGAGATATTTGTTCCCCACAATAGATGGCAAAGGGGCCCTGGACCTGCCGTGTGCTGAGGCCAGCCAGTCTGGGTTCGAGCTGCCCACTCTCTCTTTGCCGCATGGTCCTTCTATTGTCAGCGTGCCTCTAGCTGCTCTCGTATCTGGCAGATCATTTAACAGCCTTTCCATCTCGCTTCGCCCTGATCCAAGTTGGAGTCAGCCCCGAAGGTCTCGGGCATGGAGTGCCCAGACAAGGGCATGTCTCTTCTTTTCAGACCTGCAGGGGGTGGCCAAGCCGTCCAGATGTGTCCTGTCCCCAGGAAGTGTGGGGCTCAAGAAAGCGACTCTATTCATGCCTTATGGGTAGACTCTTTTTATAGATTTTCTGCCGTTTTTGTGTGTTCATTAGATTATATTTTAAGTGAGTTAAGTAACAGAAGGAGAACCAGAAATCCAGCATGGTCTGGTCTGGGTGGTAAGGGAAGTAGATATGAGGAGAGAGAGTGTGTGAGGAGGTGCTAGGAGAGAGAGAGAGAGAGAGAGAGAGAGAGAGAGAGAGAGAGAGAGAGAGGAGGGGGAGAGGGACAGCTATGGGGGTATGGGGGAAAGGAGAGAACACTAACCCTTTGGTCATTTGCTAGTTTGATTTATAAGGATTTACTTTCCCCTGAATTGGCAAGGATGGTGGATGCATGTTCACTGATACTAACCTCTCCTTAGTGATTCCAATTTCTTTCTTTCTTTCTTTTTTTTTTTTTTGTTTTTTTTGGGTCACACCCAGCGAAGCTCAGGGGTTAGTCTGGGCTCTGCACTCATGAATTACTCCTGGTGATGCTCGGGGGACCATATGGGATGTGAGAATCGAACCCAGGTCAGCCACATACAAGGCAAAAGCCCTACCCGCTGTGCTATTGCTCCAGCCCCATGATTCCAATCTCTAATGGTACAGACTTTTGTGTTTGTTTGAAGAGAGGTAACTTTGCATCTGCACTAATTGTTGGTTTTCTGAGGATCACACATAGGCTAGCGAAATAATCTATTCCTGTTATATTTCAAAAGTTATAGAAAAATGTTCTACGTGGTGCTCAGATGAGAGCCCATGAGATAATCATGTAGAGAATAGGAGAAACTCTGGAGCGCTTGATGCAGAGTTGAAGCCACAGGGACCGGTGTCTGTAGTGTAGCCGGGACTCGGACGAATGTGCTGAGTGCTTCCAGGTGACTTGGCGTCCACTTGTGAGCGTACATGATGTTAGCACATTTCCAAGTATGTGTCTCGTGGCTCAAGGACTTTACTCACCTCCACAGTCCCATGTTTAGATTATCAAAAGCACAGACAAGGTTTTTGCAAAGAAGTGTCAGACATTAGAATTCTGTCAATACAGTTTGAGCAAGCACAGGTCAGATGGGGCTAGTTTGAGTGACTGTACAGCTTCAGGACCTGGCGGGCAGAGGGGAGACTTGTATGGAGATGATGAACTGTTCTGAGCACTAAACTTGCCTGGTTAGCTTTGAGGGTGACCTGTGGCCTCTGACCTTTTTTTTTTTTGCTTTTTGGGTCACACCCTGCAATGCACAGGGGTTACTCCTGGTTCATGCACTCAGGAATTACCCCTGGCCGTGCCCGGGGGACCATATGGGATGCTGGGAATCGAACCTGGGTCGGCCGCGTGCAAGGCAAACGCCCTACCGGCTGTGCTATCACTCCAGCCCCGGCCTCTGACCTTTGACAGTGCCGTGCTTTATCACTGGCTTGGGTGGAAGGCTTTTTCACCGCCTCGCCTGGGGGTTCCGACCTCCAAGCTGTCCCCCTTGTTCTCTCCCCAGAGACACTAATGATGCTAAGGCTTGTGCCCCTTTCCCCTCCCTGAGAGAGTGCTCAGACTGTGCCTGCGGCTCACCCAGCCCCGGGCTTCAGCCACACGGCGGCCACCTCAGGCTGGCCCCAGAATCCCACCCCAAAGGGGAATTCTAGAGAATTCTCCAGATCACGCACCAGGACCTGAGCTTCTGTCTCCAGACTGTATCTTATTCTTTTTTTTTAATTGAATCACCGTGAGATACAGTTACAAAGCTTTCGTGTTTGAGTTTCAGTCATACAAAGATCGAACACCCATCCCTCCGCCAGTGCAAGTTCCCCATCACCAGTGTCCCCAGTATCCCTACTTATCCCACCCCTCCCCTATGGCAGACAGTTTCTCTCATACTCCCTCTCTACTTTTGGGCATTATGGTTTGCAGTACAGATACAGAGAGGCCATCATGTTTGGCTCTTTATCTACTTTCAGCACACATCTCCCATCCCGGGCAATCTCTCCAACCATCATTGTCTTAGTGATCCCTTCTCTATCCCAGCTGCCTTCTCCTCCAGCTCATGAGGTAGGCTTCCAACCATGGCCCTTGTGTCTACTGTCCTTGGGTGTCAGTCTCATATTATGTTACTTTATATTCCACAAATGAGTGCAGTCATTCTATGTCTGTCCCTCTCTTTCTGCATCACCTTATTCTTGATGGTGCTTTTATTTTATTTATTTATTTTTAAATTTATTTATTGAATCACCGTGAGAACAGTTACAAAGCTTTCAGGTTTAAGTCTCCGTCATACAATGATCAAATGCCCATCCCTTCACCAGTGCATATTTTCCACCACCAAGAACCCCAACATACGTCCCATCCCAACCTTCCCCATGCCTGTGAGGCAGATGATTTCCACTTAACTCTCTCTCTACTTTGATTACATTCATTATTTCAACAGAAGATGCACCATTATTATTTGGAATTTTAATCCAACAATCAGACCTGTTGAAAAAGCATCATGAAATCATTTCTTTTCTATTGCTGGTTATGAAGGCCATATGATGTTGCACGGCCACGCAATTTTGGGTTTCTGATATTTTACTAATTAAGTCTGGAGGGATTTCTGCCAAAAACCTTATAGTTCCGAGATTGGTCTGTGTGCCTCTGGGTCCATGGCTGTGCTGGAGAGCCGCTTGTGGAGGGCAACTCGTGGTCTCAGTGGGGCAGGAAGGACGTGCCAGTTCTGCCCCCCATCCCATGAGGCCACAGTTGCTCCATCACCATCGGCTCATACCTGGCTGTCTAATAAGCTCTGAGGTGGCAGCCACCGTGCCACTAGGTTGGGGGGGCGGGGGCGGCGGGAAGGCGGAAGAGACAGACACCCTTTCCCTCCCGGGGGAGCAACACAGCACCGTAGCTTAATGCATGGTTCATTCACATTTCTACCAAGAGCTGCTGGGTTCCAAATTAGGTCCGTATGCCTCTGGGGTCATGCTATGCTGAAGAGCTGCTTGTGGGGGGCAACTTGTGGTCTCGGCGGGGTGGGAAGGATGTGCCGGTTCCACCCCCTATTTCATGGTGCTTTTAAATGTGTCGTTAGAGTTTGCCTTGGGACAAAGGCATTGGTAAGTAAATTATACGGAATTCTGACTGAAACGGTCATGAGTGCTGCATGGGCCAAAGAAGTAAACATGCTGACATGTGAAATTCTGTTTTTATTTTATTTTTTTTAAAGAATACATAATTTTGTGATTTTGTATTTCTGATTTAGAATGCATTATTTTCTTTGTTTTTGTTTTTGGGCCATATCTGGTGGTGCTCAGGGCTCACTCCTGGTCTACAGACAGGCTCACTTCTGACAGTGCTTGGGGGACACCGGGGGTGAGAGGGATCAAAGCCGGGTTGGCTGTGTTTAACTGCCCCGCCCGCTGTACCAACTCTCCAGCCCCAGAATGCAGTATTTTAAATGTCATTTACAGAGGGTTTACATTATACGTGCTGATGATAAATATCCTTATTTTCACTCTTGAGTACTATTTATTTGAATTTTATTTCAAAGATGAAAGAGAGGCAGCAACTTACCCAACTTTCAGAGTGAATCCACTCCTTCCTTCCTCAGGGCAGATACACAGATGTGAAGAGTCCAGGTGTGTGAAGGTATGGCCACAGAAGCATCGTTTCTGCTTAATTTAGGTCCTATGGTTTAGGGTACTGTTGATGGCGGGGTTTCATGCATAATACCGTCCTGCACCACACCCTCCTCAGTGTCCACTCCCCCAGTGTCCACTCCCCTGGTTTCCACTCTCCCAGTGTCCACTCCCCAGTGTCCAATCCCCCAATGTCCATGTCCCCAGTGTCCTTCCCCCATGTCCACCCCCAGTGTTCATTCCCTCCAGCGTCCACTCCCCCAGTGTCCACCCCTAGTGTCCACCCCGTGTCCACTCCCCAGTGTCCACACCCTCCCCTGTGTCTATACCCTCTCCAGTGTCCACACTCTCCTCAGTGTCCACTCCCCCCAGTGTCCACTCCCCCTGTGCATGACACCATCCCAAAACACTCTCCCCAGAGTGTCCACGCCCTCCCCAGTGCTACCCCGAGTGTCCACTCCTCACAATTGTCCACACTCTCCCCAGTGTTCATACCTCCCTTGAGTCCACACTCTCCTCAGTGTCCACTTCCCCAGTGTCCACCCCCCCCATTGTCCCAGTGTCCTCCCTCCCCAAGCCCTGGTGTTTCATTCACGTCTAGAGTCCAGCCCAGTACAGATGAACCTGTGAGACCGCATTATGCGAGGAGGAGAGCAGCAGTGGCAGTTTGGATACTGCATCGCGCAAGGAGGAGGAGCGAAGCAGTGGCAGTTTGGGTGCTGTGGGTGCAGTTTATTCCTTAGGTTCAGTGCCTACTTGGTGAATTGCTTTCCATGAGAACTTCCCCCTTTGAGAATAGTCTTGCAGACTCTGCTGCTTTTCATTAAATACAGCAAACCAGAAAAAGCCTTCGTGGTGACACGGGTCACTGTCAGAGCATGGCCATTCCGTGCTGGACTCCAGGAGATGGCCATTGATCCCGTGCAGGTACGCCCCCTCCCCCTCAGCTGCAGGAGGGCCCAGTGTCCGAGGGCAAGTTCAGTGGCCAGCATGCGGCTCTCATTCTGCTCCGAGCACAGAGAGGAAAGCCTGGGGGGGTTACTGAGCCCTTGGTGGCAGGAGGTGCCTGTTCTGCCCATTCTGTGTCTGCAGACTTCTCAGCCAGTGCACTGACACTCTGCACCAAGGCTCAGCCTGTGACCACTCCCGCTCACCTGGGCCAGTACCCGGGATGGTCCTCCAGTCTGCTCCTCCCTGCTGCATACAGGAGCTCATGGTGGACATTGTGATGTACACAGGGGTCTTCAGGGCCCTTGCCTGGTGGCTGATGGTCTGAAGTGCCTGGACAGGCATCCCTGGGGAGGGATCTTGCCTGGGGGTCCAGCTGCTTTGGCCCAACGTTGCCGGTCAGGCAATGGCAGAGGGTCCCAGTGACATGTGCACGGCCACTCACGTCTGATCATTGACGACTCCATCTCCCCCTGCTTGGAACAGTCTCGCCTATCAGAGGGCCGTGGTGGCTACAGAAACCCGTACAAGCCAAGCAACACGCTTTAGGATCCTTTTGCACAAAGGACACAGACTTGATGTTCATAGAGTTTACTCTCATGCATAAATAAGATCAAACTCATAGAAAAATTGGGCAACTTATGCAAAACCTGCCCCAAGTGCCTGTCAGTCGGGCTGACTGATGGTGAAGGGACAGTGGAACTCACCCTCCTCTCCTTCTAGAATTTTCCTTCTGGGGGACCAAAGTATTTGTCCCCATGGCTGCACTTGGTTTGACTCTCCTTTCCCCTGCAAGTTTCAAGTGTCAAATCTTTGTGAGCTGCGTCCCCCAGCACCCCCAGTCGTGTGTGTGTGGTTGTGTATATGACACGGCCACACTTTATGCCAGCTCTTGGCTGCCCAGACACTCCAAGTGTCTGTATGTCCCATAACTGTCCTCGGGAAGTGCCACGCAATCCACACACACCAGTAAACGACCGCCACCAGACAGCGGTCAGGGAAACACAGAGAGGTTTGGGGCCTGCTGCCCGGTGATGGTGAGGTAGAATCACTTGCATACCCAGAGAGTCCCTTTGCAAAATCTCACAAGCTGTTGTAGTCCTCTATTTTTTTTTCCTTTTAATCCCAGTAATGAAGAGACGGCGTGTTTCTTCTTGAATATCAAATTATGCCTCTCCCACTGACGTCTCGATGGAATTCTGCGGCAGCTTGCAGAAGAAGCCACAGATATAGAGTAAACGCTGAATCAGTTCCAAGCAGTGGCTCTATAAAAGGAAGCCGAGGCCTCATTATTCTGCTTGGTCCCCAGATGGCTGTTTCTCCTTAAGCTGTTTCCTTGCCGAGTTTATCGTAGCAGAAAGGCTCAGAGGAGAGCTGTCATTTCGCTCCACTGTCAATTAAATCATGTGATTACCAGGTTGCCAGGAACCCAGGCCCTTTGAGCGAAGCATTTGAACATAAATTTGGGCAGTTTCCCACAAAATTACTAATTATGAGGCTATTTGAATGGCTTTCGGTTCCGGTTGTGGTCTGGCCACTTCTCTCTGAGGCTCTTTGGAGGGACGGACCAATGCTGGGACTCTCGGCCTCCCCTGTACCCCCGCCTCCTGTCTCACAGTTCTTAGGCTCCTTCGATGCCTGGAGAGTCACAGTGGTGACTTGAGTAACTTGTTCCCAAATTCAGGGAATGAAGGTCGCCCTTCAAGCTTAGGCACTTGCCCCGTATTGTGGCGTCTCCCTGGCCCCCAGAAGGCTCAGGTCCCACAGTGAGGAGGACAGGGTCCTCATGCACCCCCTGCTAAGCCTCTCCTGCTGCCTCCCCCCTGCTCCCGTGGGTGGGCCTGGCCGCTGTGGGTGCACTGTTCAGAGCGGGGGATCCGGGACATGTGGGCTGTAGCACGTGGGATGGGTCATGGCGGGCTCCCCGACAGGTCACCTGGGGTTGGAGACTTGCCACACTTCTGCAGGCAGCTCTGTGCCTGCCCACATGCCAGAACATGCGGGCCACGGACGTGTCACTCCCTTCCCTTCTCGCCACAGCCCCGTGGGTGGGGGCCAATTGTGAATGGATAATTTTTTTATTTTCTGTAATTTCATTGGTGGGCTGAAGCAATAGCACAGTGGATAGGGCGTTTGCCTTGCACGCAGCCAACCTAGCCAACCTGGGTTTGATTCCTCTGCCCCTCTTGGAGAGCCCAGCAAGCTACTGAGAGTATCTCGCCTGCACAGCAAAGCCTGGCTAGCTACCCATGACGTTATTCAATATGCCAGACACAGTAACAAGTGTCACAATGGAGACATTACTGGGCCCGCTCGAGCAAATTGATGAACAATGGGAGGACAGTGACAGTGACAGTGAATTTAATTGGTGGATAAACTGGGGCTTTAAAAAAGTAGCTTTCCAGCAGGGCCAGGCCCCCAGTCCAGATCTGCCTGACCTCAGGATCTTCTGGTCACTTGCATTTTCATTCCAATACAGCCCAGCCTGTGCTGAGCCAGCTGTGAGGACCAGAACCTCTTGCCCACGTCCTCACGGCTGGAGCAGAAGCCGCCCAAGTCTGCCTGTGCTGACCCCACGGAGCAGGAGCTGGGCCATGAGGACCACACAGCACCTCTAGATGAGAGGGCACTCCATAGGAATGGCCACATTCGCCAGCCAGATAAGGTGGTCAGCTGCTGTGTGGGGCCCAGAGCCCCTCAGAAAGCACGTCCTGACCTGCGGTCATCTTCCTTG
Source organism: Sorex fumeus (assembly GCF_029834395.1). Classification (NCBI taxonomy): domain Eukaryota; kingdom Metazoa; phylum Chordata; class Mammalia; order Eulipotyphla; family Soricidae; genus Sorex; species Sorex fumeus. The sequence goes on along the minus strand of NW_026606065.1, from coordinate 21,646,465 downwards.
AGTTTTCTAAGTTTTTAATGTTTGACTTCGTGGTTTACAAACTGTGACTGGTAGGATCCCCTCTAGGAATAGTTCCAGCACCCCTGCCTCCATCTACCCAGGTGCCCACTTCCCCCAACATTTCCCAGTGTCCCTCATCCCCTGTCCCCCTTCTGAAGCCCAGCTCTCAGGCACATTGGTCATTCCCTGACTCTGTTTCCTCAAACCCACCTCTGGCAGATTGTTCTGTGTGTCCCTCTCTGCCCGATGGACTTTGCTCAGTGAGATATTCTCCAGCTCCATCTTCATGGCGGCAAATTGCATGACTTCATCTTTCTCATAGCTGTATAGTATTCCACTGTGTAGATGCACCTCTGTTTCTTCATCTATCATTGGTTCTTGGACACTTGGGCTGTTTTCAGACTTTGGATGTAGTGACCAGTGCTGCAGTGCTCATAGGAGTGCAGATGTCTTTGCTAAATTTGAAAGGACTTTTTCAAGGCGATCATGAGGAAGCCCGCAATCCTCAGATGCTGGTTATGTGTCTGGGCATGCTTGAATCACGGATTGGAGGGTGCCAGAAACACAGTGAGGGAGAAGAAGGTAAGGATCTGCCTTGCCTCCTAGAGAGTCCCTCAGCAGCAGAGAAGAGGGACCCGTCTGCTGGTGGGAGAGTCTGAGAGAGGAAACCGGTCACAGGGACCCCCACACTGCGCTCCCCCTGAGCTGTGTTTTTCAGCTGCCCACTCAGGAAGGTGGGTGTAGGAGGAGAACTCAGTTATCTCTGCAGGAAAGACATCCACGGGGAAAACCCATTTTTCCCTTTCATAATTTCAATTTACTTAAAAATCATTTTATTGAGATTCTAAGATTTACACTATTGTTAATGCGGGTTTCTCATGCACAAACTCCTAATCTCACACCCACGTCCAGTGACCCAGTTGCCTGCTGATCCCATGCCCACGTCCAGTGACCCCACCGCCCTCTGACCCCACACCCAGGTCCAGTGACCCCGCTGCCCTCTGACCCCACACCCATTCCCAGTGATCCATCCCTGTCGCCTCTCTTAGACCATAGACAAGATAGGAAAACACCTTGGGGCTGGAGCAGTAGCACAGCGGGTAGGGTATTTGCCTTGCAGGCGGCCGACCCAGGTTGGATTCCCAGCATCCCATATGGTCCGCCGAGCACCGTCAGGGGTAATTCCTGAGTACAGAGCCAGGAGTAACCCCTGTGCATCGCCGGGTGTGACCCAAAAAGAGAAGCAGAAAAATATGAAAACACCCCAGATGCCTTCAGCTATTCTTCAGATGGAGAGAGCCTCTTGTCAGCGACATGACCATGTGAGGGGATGCGCTCCCGTGTAGGGTCCTTTCCGGGGGGATGGGAGAGGGCAGGCGCCCGTCCTTCCTCCCAGCCCGTCCTCTCCTGGGGACCAGGAGAAACTCACCCAGGATGTCTTCTTCTTCCTGCATCTCTGCCCTCTGAGGGCTGCCCTGGGCCTGGGCTGGCCCTGCGCTCGCAGTGGACAGTAGATGGTGTGGAGAGTGTGCCCTGCTGAGAGCCGAGCGCTGACCCTTCTCCTCTTCTCTTGCAGTGCTGCGGCTGCTGACGGCGGGGGCTGACCCGCATGGCCTCACCTGCTCCGGGGGCTCCCTGCTGCACCTGGTAAGGAACCAGGAGGGGAGCATCTGCGGGGGGCTGTCACCGTGGATGGGTGGAAAGGGGTGGTTTCTTGACAGCTGGATGATGACTGCAGGACTCTGGCTGCTCCAAGGGACAGAGCCCCAGGTAGCCCCGAGCGGGACCTGCCCTCCCGAGCCCTAGGCAGTGTCCTCCCATTCATCCACAGATGCCCAAGTGACTCCCGCGGCCATGTGTGCTCCGACGCTGGCCCCTGGCTGGACTTTCCTGCACTCTGTTGGTGTCATGTTTAGGAGTCGGGGAATGACCACAGGAACCAAGAAATACTAGCGTGCAGGGACTCAGTTAAGTCAACCCCAACCTTTCCCGTGTGAAGTCCAGGGGCCACTGTGAAGCTCAGAATGCCACGTTGGGAACCCAGCTAAGCATAAAGGCTTCACCCACAAGCCCTCCTGGCGGCGTTCTCAGGGTGCCTGCACCTGGGAATCTGCTGGAAGCTCTGAAGTACTGCCTGCTGCTTCCCACTCCAGTCCATCCCTGGGGAGTCTGCATTGGCCTTTCTGGGCTGTGCGAGTTGGAGATGCTCCCCCTTCCCTACCGAAAAGTCTCCCTTCGAGCAAGCCAGGGCGGGAACCCCAGCCCACAAGAGCGGTGGGTGAAGTTGGCCCATTCGGGGGTCCAGCCGTTCCTGCTCCCGGCAAGGCTGACCTTTGCCGTCTCAGGTCTGACCCTGACGTCTCTCCCCCCATGTGCACCCTGCCCGTGTGGCCATGGGAGGTCTAGGAGGCAACCCTGCTTTAGTGCCTACCCCCTCAGAGACGAAGACAGACCCGGATTAGGGTGGGCAGGGCCCAGTCTTCTGGAGTGGACACTCACGTGACTGAAGCCCGATGCCTCCGTCTGTCCCTCCCAGATGGGACACCCAGAGACTGTGACCACTTCCTGCCCTCCCTCCCACTGCCCTGGGCAGACCTGGTGTGTGTGTGTGTGTGTGTGTGTGTGTGTGTGTGTGTGTGTAGGTGGAGGATCGGCTGCGTCCCAGCCCAGCTCCCTCTCCCCACCAGGGACACGCGATGGTCACTGCACTCACTTCGAGTGTGGCTGCGATGACCAGCTCTCAGGAAAGGTGCCCCCAAGCCACGTCCTGTATTGTCCCTGGGACACGTGCTGGCTTCATGAGCATTGTGCTGGGTCATCTCTTGATGCTCCTATGGAACCGCCTGTCAGCTGAGTGCAGAAACGCTGTGTGGCATGTGTGCGGGGGGCCCAGGTCACAGGCTGGGGAGTGGTTCTGGCCTCTCTCCAGGCAGAAGTGAGTGAGTGTCCTTGCAACTCTGGCCAGGTCATGACCACCTGTGCCCCACACACCTGTACTCACCTCCTCCATGCCCTGATTCTGGTGCTGGCTCCCAAGTGCCCATCTTGCTTCCGCTCAGTGCTCCCCCTCTCACATCCCCTGGAGGGGTCATGCCCTCACTGCCCCTGCTCTAAGCACATCTCAGCCAACAGGCCCTGCCACCCTGTGGCATTTCCTGATGCTCCAGGCCGACTCCACACTCAATCCACATTGGTCGTGTTGGTTAATTCATCTGTGATAAAATATTGTCACCAAGTAGATTGTGGCTCATGCAGTCATTTTTATTGGTCCTCCGGGCACTGGACACATGGTCAGTCCCTGGTGAGTGGTCAGTGTCTGCCTGTCTAACACCACCGACCGTCCTCCAGGCCCTGCGTCGATGCTTCTGCCGACTGTCCGCTTACTACTGTGTGGCCAGCGAGGCAAGAGTCGGTGGCTCTTGGCCCACAATGACATTGTCACCACATTGTAGCGCTCAGCAGACTGAATGAGTCTGTCAGTCAAATGTGCGAGCTTGCTAGATTAATTAATACTTGATGCTGTGATAGAAGTTAGAGATACATACAGAGATGCAAATCTCTGCGAGCAGTTGATTTTTTTGAGAGAGAGAAAGAACAATGTGCCCTGATTGATGCTTCTCCGAGCCGGGCTGAGCAGGTGAGCGGGACCAGGTGTTAGGGACTCATCCTCCTCGAACTCTGCTGGAGGCTTTCTGGGCTCCAGATCCGACCTCATCTGCTTTGATCCGACGTCTCATAACTTGCGATTCCTGCTTCTACAGACCTGTCACAGTGGATAATAATTAGAGGATTAGTGCTTTTCTCTCTGCTAGATTGAGTTTCAAAATCTGGGACTGTCTTCGATACTTTGATATCCCTTTATATTTTTTCTTATTCTGATCACGGTGCTGAGAATGAGCCTCGGGCTCTTGCTTGGGAGTCACGTGCGTTCCCACGGGGAGCCGGGCCTCAGTCAGGACTTCCAACCTCCTTCTCATGGCGTGAGTGGGGCTCGCTCCACGCTTCATTAGTGGCTGAGGGCGAATGCATGGGTGGGTGAGGGGCACAAAGACCCCCCCGCGCTTGATATTATTTTGAGTCCAGGTAGCAGGGGATGAAGATTCAGAAAATGGCAGAGTCTGAAAGAGCATCGAAGAGGGATGATTGAGGGGACGGGCAGCTGGGCACGAGCGTTAGCCCAAATGCAAGTGCAGACAGGACCCTTCTCCCTGCTAGTCAGGTGCGGAGGCTGAAGTGAGAGAGAGAGGAGCAGCGGGAATGTGGGGGGGGGGACCACTGAGGGGCTCAGCGCTGCGCCTTCCCTCCCAGGGGTCACTGAGTAAATACAAACAAATGAGAAATTGTGGGTTGCCAGTGAAATGAAATTACAGGGTTTCATCCCTGCTGTAGGCGCTGAAAAGGGCAATTTGGGCTTCTGGAATGTCATGCAGTCTCTGTGGGGTGCCCCACCTTGCTGCCTGGGGAAGGGGTGGGGGCTTGGGCTCTAATTGCATGTTCTCAGAGCCACTGCTGAGGAACGGGCAGCCTGTTTGGGCGGCATCAAGGAGCCTTGCCAGGGGCGAGCTCATCCAGAGACGCCCTGAGGACTCCCTGTCCACGTGGATTCCGGAGCATCCAGCGTCCAGGGCTGCGCACACCACGAGAGCGTCAGTCCACACCCAGGGATAGCAGCTAGTTGACAAACAGGCATCAAAATTCTCCCCATCCTGGGAGACTTTGTTTGATCATCTTAACCCATGTTTCCAAGAACTGGCCTGTTTTCCAGCCTGCCGCGGTTAAATACTGTCTTTTCCCAGGGTATGACAGGTGCCCGAGACTATTACAGAGGGAACATGGCAGCCAGTCACAATATTTGCACCCCAGGAATTGAGTCTCAGGGGGACAATATAGAAGAAAACTCGAATTTAGAGTTTGGGGAGGGGGAGAAAAATAAATGCAATATTTATGGAGGTAGAAATAGAATCACACAGGCTTTGCTGAAGTGCTATCCAGGGATTTTTCAGACCTGAGCTCCTGATGATAAAGGGCCCCACTGGGGTGGAGCAGGAAATGCAAAACTCTCTCAATTCTGTCCTGACAGCTGGGGGCCATAGTGGAGTTAATGAAGCATTTTAGAGGTAGGACCAGGCCAGAGGGCTACTGTGGGGATCAGGTACTTCCTTTGCATATTACTCACCTGGGTAGGTCCCTGCCACTGCATCTGTTCCTCCAAGGAAGACCAAGAGTTACTTGGGCGAGGTGAGCACTGAGCACCACCTACTGGAATGCCCAAAACATAGAAACAGGACACACTATCTGCTCTGGTGGACTCCAGCCCTGACATATACATGGACATTACAGAGATGGAACTCAGGCAGCTAGAAAGAACACCGAGCCAGGGCAGAGAGGGAACGAGACATTCTATAAGTGTTAACAGCAGCTCAGACAAAAGAGCATGGTACCGTCAGAGGACAGGGAGAGGAGTCCAGTAGCAGAGAAGAGCCCACAAGCTAAACCAAACACTACAAGATGTTATGATTGAGATGACCTGGGTTGTAATAGCACGTACATTTTGTGTATAAATTTACTGCATTTTCGCCACCACCAAAGTGCTGGAATCCTTTTGCTATTATGTTGGTGCCACTTTCCATCCACTCTTTACTGCTGTGCTGGTGTCACATCCAGTCCAGCCCTGGCTGCTGTACTGGCCACTTCCAGTTCACCTCTCACTGCTGCCCTCAGGTCTATAGTCAGAGTCCATGAATTTGTGACCATGAGACACTGGCTGTCCCCTCGCTTTGCTTCATAATGTGCACCTATGAGTGAGCTTGTCCTCCTTCTGCCTGAAGCATGGGCCCCTTTCACTTATAGCAAAAGGCAGGATTTTATCATCTTGTATCCGAGAGTTACCCTACTGTGTATATAGACCGCAGCTTTGTTGTGTGCCTCTCTGTCATGGTGCATTTGCTTCATTTCCAGATCTTGGCTGTTGTGCTCCACACTGCATAAAGCTAGGCACACACAGATCTTTCCAGACTAATATTTTTGCGTTTGGGAAGTAGAAGCAGAGAAGTGGAATCATATTCCTGCATTCCATTGATGATCTTTTGGGAAGCCTCCACAGTGTTTTTTGTTGAGATTGAACCAGACGATATTCCCCCCAATAGTGCATGCGGGTTCCCTTTTCACCCTGTCCCCAATAAGGCTGGTTATTTCTTGTCATTTTAATATAAGATCATTCTCACTGGTGTTAGGTAATATGTCATCATCATTTTTATTTAATTTCCCTGATGAGATGGTATGTTTAGGAAAGCCTGCTCGGATCGGGGCTGAGCATCCTCCACCCAGATCCTCCATCTTCCGGTAGGCAGGGGTCACACCCACCAACTGGCCCCCAGCACCGTGTAATCCCATCAATGGCAAAGACCCAGAGACTATAAAACCCAGCTCCCAGAAGTGTGCGGCCACATTTGCGGCCACGTGACATCTTTTTTTTTTTTTTAAATCTCATTCTTACTTTGGACAACCTGGCAGGCTACCGAATGTAACCTGCCCACACGGCAGAGTCTGTCAAACTTCCCGTGGCGTACCCAATATGCCAAATACCAGTAACAATGATAGGTCTCATTCTCCTAACCCTGAAAGAGCCTTGAATATGGCTCCTTTTAAAATCTCAGGGCTAGGGCGAAGGAGACGTTACTGGTGCCTGCTCGAGGCAATCGACAAACAACAGGATGATAATGATCATGATCGTGATGAGATGTGGCGATGAACACTTTTCAACTCCTCCCCCACCAGCCCCCCACTTGGTTGTCTGTCTGTCCTCTTAAAGGATGTACATCTGCTCATCTCTGTCCATTTTGGATGGGGTTATTGGATTTCTGTTGCTGAGCTTTGCAAGTTCCTTATCTATCTGGATATTAACTTTTAACCTGATGCTAAATATGTGGATATTTTCTCCCATTTAGTAGATAGAATGTCTTTAGAAGCTTTAGTTTCTTTTGCCTCGCTGAAAAAGGTCAGTTTGATGTTGTTCCATTGTTTAGTTCTGCTCCCCACCCCCACCTTTGCCAATGGAGTTGAATCATTGGAAATATCTCGGAGGTCACTATCAAAAAGAGTTCCTGCCTATATTTTCCTTGTTGTGCCTTATGGATTCCGGCCTGATATCAAGGTTTTAAATCCATTTTGGATTGATTTTTGTGTATGGTGTGAGACATGGATCTAATTTATTTTTTAGGATCTGACTATCAGATTTTCCCAACGAGACATTTTTGGAGGAGTCTTTCCTTCTTGCATTTAACTCTTGCACCATTTATTCGCTGGCCAGGCTGAGGGTGCTTCAAGCAGCGCTCTGTCCTGGGCTGCAGGATGGAGCCTCTACCTGATGGTCACTCACTGCCAGGAGGGGGCCCTGACCCCTCTGACCACTGCAGGAGGCCCCCCAAATAAAAATAGAGCTTTCCATCACTTTATTTTCTTGGTGTTTCTTTGACTATTCAGGGAGTTTTAAGATTCCATACGAACGTTAACAGCATTTGTTCTGTATCCTTAAAGAATGCCATTGGAATTTTTCTGGGAATTGCATTGAATCTATATTATGCTGTAGGCAATATAGCCTTTTTGCTCATCTTAATTCTTCCATGAACATGGGATACCATTCCATTTCACTGTGTCCTTTTCTGTTTATTTTAATAGTGACATCATTTTTAATTAAGTTGAAACAAGGTTTCAAGCCTCATAACCTCTGTTAAGTTGGTCTAGATGCTTGGTGTTTTCTGTACAGTATACTTAGTAGGTTTTTTGTTTGTTTGCTTCTGTTTTAGCACTCCAGGGTCACTCCTGGCAGGGCTCAGGGCTCACGGGGCTGAAGTAAGCATTTACAGCAAGAAATAGTATTTATCAGTTTGGTAAAATGCCCAGATGAACACCAGGAGCCCCTGGGAATCTTTGCTTCATCATCTCAGTTTCCTGGAAACTATGACCATTGATAATACAGATGGAAAGAATAACACTTTCTTAGGCCAGAGTATTTCAGGCAGTTTATTTATGCCAAGGTAGCTCGCTTATCACTATTCTCTGGGGGAATAAAAGGTCTGAGAAACAGAAATGATAAGAGTAAATCCGGGGACTGCAAGGGGGGGATAGTCACACCTGTTCACGCCAGGTGAAAGGAATGGCAGCCAATGGGTTGATGTGGAATATTCTAGACCACATGCAAGCACCATAAAACCTCAGACATTTTGGAAATCACCACAAATTCAAATTTAGTAGTAGATCCAACTCTCTCTCCCTCTTCTTTCTTATCCTCTGTTTCTGTCTGATGGTAGAAAGATGCTTTTGGACCGTTGGGAAATCCTAATCCTCTGAGAAGGGGATGGGGCAGAGTTGATCCTAATGAATCGAATCATCATTCCACTCCATAGTCACTGCAAAGTTCAAACAGATTTTTATGCTGTAGAAAAATTGTGCTACAAATAGGACTCCTTCTGATGTATCTCATTCAGATTGGAGGCTACCCCTGCAGCTCTGGGATCAATGCAGAGAAACGAAAGGTTTCCTGAAAACCTCCAGCCTTTAAAACTCACCCACCATAGTCCAAGCCTAGAGGCAAGGCAAACTGACTGGAGATGACTTTCTTGTGTGATCACCAACTCTAATGACGTGTCCAGGTTCGGCTTCTCTGAGTGAGAGTTTTCAGGGTTGTTCAGGATGTGCTTCTTAGCCAGACAAGAGAGCTATAACACCTCTAACATCCATATAACAAGACTCCAGGAAAAGCAGCATAGCTGTAGTTTGCAACAGTCTTTGCTACTTGGTTCCTGTGGTGTGTTCATAGTCTCTTCTGCTGAGTCTCTTGCACACGTTGACTTGGGTTCAGATTCTGAGAAAGCTTCCCCGTCCAGACACAGTTAGGCCAAGGGCACTGCCCGTGAAACTGCCCAGTGCCACGCAGCTGTCCACCAAGTGAGGTGTTGCTTTCTTGTCCAAGGGCGTTCACCAGCAGGCTTACAAAAAGTTGGTGTTTGCCAGCTTGCTTTCCAAGTCTGGTTCTGGAGGAGACTGGAACATTTGGGTCTGAGGTGAAAATGTTAGAAACAACTAACAGTCTTAGACATGGCAAGAAGGGAGAGGGGTCACAGAGCAGAGTGTCGGGGATACTCGGGAGTGCCCTGGGGGGGGGCCTGGAAACTGTCATCCTGGGAGTATCCCGGCACCCTGACATCTTATCTGCCCTGGAGGTCAGTGCGGACCAGTTCCAGAGGACAGAGACAGGAAGGGACATAGAGTTCAGAAGCCCAGGACGGGAAAAGTGCAGAGATTCTAGAAGAATCTGATAAGCTCAGAAACGGCCCAGTGCTCCCCCAGGGGGAAATGATTTTCTCAGGACAGTGAAGCCCACAGAGCAGGTGGCGTCTGCACACCTGGATTTGCTCTTGGGCTCTGGGGCTGTTCCCAGGTGTGCAGGTGTGTTGGGAAGGGGGTGGGCTCCAAAGGCCCCTCGGGCAGAGTTATGGATGGGCCGAGGGTAGCTGGAGGCAGCCTGGGTAAGGGGTGGGCCATCTCTGTCTCCTGGCCCTGAAGTCTCAGAGTTTTGTGCCGTAAAAACTAGGCTTGATTTTTAGTTTGTGTTGGAGTCACACCTGGTAGGGCTCAGGGGAACATTTGGGGTGTCAGGGATAGCACCTGCGTCAGCCACATGCAAGGCAAGTGCTCTTTCCACTGTACTATCACTCCAGCCCCTTATCTGGGGTTTCGGTCTGGTACCATCACCCTGAAATCCTTCATCATTTTGGGTAAACATCCGCATATCCATGTGCCCCTGGATGGACCCAACAAATCCTCTCCAGCTAGGCCCTAGGGGTGATTCCCACTGGGAGAAGGTTATGGGAGACTTTCTAGACATAGGGGTGCTGAGGGATCAGAGCTCGCCTGGGAGGGGGGGGCATAAGGGACAGTGCAGCTGCTGGCTGTTATTAAGGGTCACCCAGAAAAGTCACTGCTGTGCCGAAGAGTGACCAGAATCAGGATGCTGTGTTGCCTGAAGAGAGTTCTTTCCTAGGGGAATTGGGTTTACTATCTGACAGCAATATTGTAAGAACATTGTAGCAGGGATGTTTAGCCATCATAATCTTTTCAGACAAGTGTGATTAGAAGGTATTTATGGCTGTCAAATTATTATTCAGAATTCTGTGAATTGTGGAGAGGGCTTGGTATCGCTTCCCACCTTGCATCTCATTAACTCCTTTTTCCAAAAGAGGACAGGACAGGCCCCATCCTGGGGCATTTGAATTTCAGATGTGGGTTCCTGGGCTGGCAGGCAGGGAGGGGGCTGGCCCCGGAGCTATCAGGAAGACAGAGGAGAGGAGAGAGATGCTTACCTATGAATTTCCTCAGAGAAATTGTATCCAGGCTTCAAATGCTGAGACAGAAGTTCATTGATCTTCCCAACTCTGGACCTGACCTTATCAGCCAGTGTCCCAACCCGCAGCCATGGTGGACGGGGTGCAGGGGGAAGGGTGTCCCTCATACCATCAGGACCCAGGGAGTGACACTGGCTACTGTTACAGCTCACAGCAGATCTCTCTGCTGAAACCCCAAATTTCCTCTCCTTACCGAGTTTTCTGCACCCCAGTACCTGCTCCTGTGAGAACTACCCCACCTTTTCCCTTGTATTGATTATCTCTGGGGAAAGATCAAATTCTACTCCTCCGGTGACTTGTGCTTATGAGCTGTGAGTGAGTCATGAATTTATTTTCCTCCCAGAGTGTCAGTTTACTTTTTTTTTTTGCATGATTTTTAAATTTTGGGTTAGTCTTCTTCCTCTTGTGAACTCTTTGTGTATTTTGAGTAAATGTGTTTTGCTGTCATTTTGCTCTGAGTTACTGACATCTGTAAAAATCTCTGAACGTGTCTTGTGAGGGTTAGAAGCGTCTGATTTTGATAAGGTTCAGTTTGTTAATATTACCCCTTGTGAATTATACTTTTAGTGACATCAGAGATTTTCTCCCACCTTCTTTCCTGAATATTTTGTTAAAGTCTGAGTATTTGTAGTTTTCGTTCTGTCCTTTAAATGTTGACTTTGTGTAGAGTGCAGGGCAAGATCAAAGGGTTTTCTCTGCTTCCGTAGAGACAGTTGTTCCAGCCCACTTGCATGAAGACCACCCTTTCCCCGGCCTTGGAAATGTCCTTGAGAATCAGTGTTGTGCAGTGATTTGATCGTCTCATTGATCCGTCAGCTGTCGTGACCCTATTCTCATCTCCTCTCTAACTTTACATGTTGAAATCAGGCTGCTTTAATGCTGCTCCCCCGATATTTTGGCTGTTACAGGTCTTTGTACTGAATTATGAATTTTAGAGTCCGTTTTTCAATTTCTACAAATCACTGCTGGAGCCTTGATTGCATTTGCATTGCATCTACGGACCAATTTGCAGGGGAGTGATTTCTTAATAATGAATTCAGTTTTTATTGTCATTTATTTTAGTTTTTTCTAATCTGTCTTACCAAAATGTCTAAGTTTTCACACATCTTTTGTCTGAGTTTAGCAGTTTTTGTTTTTTTTTTTTTTTTTTGCTGCTGTTGTTTTTTTTGTTTGTTTGTTTCTTGGTTTGTTTGTTTTGGGTTGGAGCTGCACCTGGCTGTGCCCAGAGCTTACTCCTGGCTTGGTGCTCAGGGATCATTCCTGGTGCGGCTCAGGGGACACCATGGACTGTTGGGGAGTGACCTTGGGTCAACTGTGTGCGCAAGGGAAGCGCCCTCCCTTCTGGCTCCAGCCCTGCTGCTGTATGGGGCCACATCTGCTAGTGTAGTGTTCAGGCCTCACTCCTGGCTCTTTGCTCAGGGGTAGGTCCTGAAGGGGCTTGGGGAACTGACTAGGGTCACCCTTGTGCAGAAAAGACTCCTGGCTCCTGGACTGTCCCTCTGGCCTTGGGATGGATCTTTCAGGTAATGCTTTCTGACTCCAGAACTCAGTTTTTCTTTTCATTTAATTGTCTACGTCAGTCTCTCTAAACAAAGTTTTTTTGATTCTAATATACAAACCTTAAACACATCTTTAGTCTGATTGCAACATTTTGTCTGCCGAGAGTATCCCGCCCGCACGGCAGAGCCTGGCAAGCTCCCCGTGGCGTATTTGATATGCCAAAAACAATAACAAGTCTCTGGTACCCACTCGATGAACAACGGGAAGACAGTACTATAGTGCTACAATATGTTCAGTATTATAATTTATTTCTTGTCTCCCAGACTTTGTGTGACTGTTGTCATTTTACAGGGCCCTGGATTAAAAACCCTCCATTATGATCATACTTAAACTCTCATTTAATGTTAAAGATGGGAACATGAAGGATGTAACTTTAAAAATTGGCGCCAAAGGGCTGGAGTACAAGTGGGGAAGGCATTTGCCTTGCACATGGCTGACCGGGTTCGATCCCAGGCATCCCATATGGTCCCCCCAAGCACCACTACCAGGAGTAATTTCTGAGTGCAAAGCCAGGAGTAAGCCCTGAGCATCTCTGGGTGTGACCCAAAAAGAAAAAAAAATGACACCAAAGTTTTCTACCTAAAGGCATTTGGGCCAGGCACCCTGGGAGGGAACTGATGCTCTCTGCCCTCCCTTTCTCACAGTGCGCTCGCCATGACAACGCCTTCATTGCTGAGATCCTCATTGACAGGGGGCTCGATGTCAACCACCAGGACGAGGACTTGTGGACCCCGATGCACATTGCCTGCGCCTGCGACAACCCTGATGTCCTCCTGCTCCTGATCTTGGTAAGTGAAGCCACGAAGGCCACTGCTCGTTAAAGGCCCCATGCCACTCACAAGGCTGTAGACTTAATGTAAAATCTCTTACCATATGCAGAGGTTTGGTTATTTAAAATGTGCACTTAGCACATATGCTGCCCAAGCCCATGTGCTGCTTGAGCCCACATGGCCGAGCACATGTGGTGCCTAAGAACATTGTCACCCATGTCTCTCCTTTTGAGATGGGGACTTTCCTTCTTTCCTGCTGGGGGATGTGTAGGGGCTCTGTCTGCCCTTGAAGTTCTCTCTTGAGCACATTACTCTCCACTCTCCCATCTTCTCTCCTCCCTTTACTTCAAAACCTCCAATAAAAACTGTGTAATTTCAAAATAATTAAAAAAATAAAATGTATGCCGAGGCTGGGCTGGAGCGATAGCACAGCGGTAGGGCGTTTGCCTTGCATGCAGCCAACATGGCCGACCCGAGTTCAATTCCTCCGCCCCTCTCGGAGAACCCGGCAAGCTACCGAGAGTATGTCGCCTGCACGGCAAAGCCTGGCAAGCTCCCCGTGACGTATTCAATATGCCAAACACAGTAATATCAAGTCTCACGATGAGACGTTACTGGGCCCGCTCAAGCAAAATCGATGAACAATGGGAGGACTGTGACGGTGATGCCGAGGCTAACTCTTATTCACGTGATGTTGATAGAGAACTCAACACCAGTTTGAGGATCACATGGGTCATAAAACAAATCGTCGATGTGTGTCAAGTTCTACTTCTTTGGTCTTATGCTTAGAAATTGTATTTCATACTTGGCAAGTCGTGCCAAAATAAAATGGTTGAATAAGTATGATTTCTTGTCATTCATTCATTCATTCTCCTTCTAATCCAGTTGTTATGTAATAATAGTAATGAGATGACTGATGTTGAATGCCTTCTGATCACAGTCTACAACATTTGCTTCGTGAGAAGGAATTACTATAGAATCACTGGGGTTATTCACTGCTGTTGTTTGCCATTAGCGTTCAGGTCCTGACTTTGACTCTCAAGGTATTCTTTAGTTATTTTGGAAATAGAATTGTTTGTGGAGAATTTATCTCTAACAAAGGTTTTCAGAAGTTATGGGGCCTGGGGCTAGAGTTGGAAGGGCTGGAATGTCTGATTTTCAGGTGGGACCCCTATGTTTGACCCCCTAGCACTATCTTCTAAGCACTACCAGGAGTCACCCCTGGGCTGCGAACAGTCCCCAGGCACTAACAGGTGTGGCCCCCAATCCAAACAAAGCAGAAGGGTCTTTAGGATGTACATGAAGTGTAAGAGTGAAGGTAAGTGATGTTGTTGTTTCTGTCATTAATTGTTGGTCCCAAGGAAGAATCCTTCTTTGTTTTACCTTAATTTCTAGGGCCAAGATTGGTGATCATGCATGGTGACCTCAATTACATAAAGGCCTGTCCTTCTATGTTCTGTCTCCATCATACCGTCTTCTTCCTGAATCTGTCTGTCCAGAGTTTGTCTGTCCAACTGTACAACTCTATCCTCTCTCTGTCTCTCCCTCTCTCTCTACTCTCTCTCTCCCTATCCCTCTACTCTCTCTCCCTTTCCCTCTGTTTTTCCCTCTCTCTCTACTCTCTCTCTGTCTCTCTCTCTCTCTGTCTCTCTGTCTCTCTCTCTCTCTCTCTCTCTCTCTCCTTCATATAAAGATACCAACCACAAGATGTAGTGTCTATTTTAATTCAGTTTGGTCTCACCTTACCTTGATTTGCAAAGACCTGATTTCCATATCAGGAGAATGGCAGAGTTAAGACTTAACCTGTGTAATTGATATCGGTGGACCCCATGGGTGGCTCACGTAAGTGTGGAGGAGAAAGACAGTCATTTTCTCCCAATCCCCCTCTGCCCACCCAGGGTCCAGGGTTACTGGGTTCTTGTCTCGCTTGGAGAAAAGAATTTCAGGAGTAGACAAGCAGTGAAGTAAAACAGGTTTTATTTGGAGGGTTTTAAGGTGTGGAGGGAGAGAGGGTGAAAGAGAGAGTAATGCGCTCAAGAGAGAACCTGGGCTTCTCCAAGGGGGGAGAGAACCCCTACACACATCCCAGCATTAGACACGAAAGCATGAAAGTCCATATCTCAAGAGGGGAGATGCAGGCGACACATGTTCTCGGGCACCACATGTGCTCAGCCCCGTGGGCACAAGCAGCACATGGGCTCAGGTGGCACATACGTGCCCTTCCTTAGTTCAAGGTGGCTTTTGTAGGGTTTCTCCAACCTGCCCCCACATGGACTTTTCTTCCCAGGTAAAAGTCCGATGCTAAGGAGGTTACTAGGGAGGTTGGGAGTGGTGATGGGCCTCTTTGAGCTGAATCACTAAAGTTAATCAGATTGAGAAAGAGGTCCGAGGGAATTCGAGAAATTTCCTTCATGGGGAGGGGTCCAATCTCCTCAGGGTCCGCTGCTGAAGGTCTTATCCATGTCCACAAAGTGGATCAGTCTTGGAATTTTCTTTCCAGAACTTTTGCTGACCTGTTTCCTTGTCCAGGGCCTTTCCCTATCTACCTGCCTACATCATATTCACAAAAAAATGAATGAGTGGGCACTGTGGACTCTCTCTCCTGCCACATGTGTTTGGTGGCCATGAGGCTCTTCCCCGCCCCAGCCTGCAGCCTTGACCAACAGTCACATGAAGGAGGGAGCAGGGAGGCCAGGCTGCTTGGTGATCGGTTTTCATTTATTCCACTCTCCCCATGCGCCTGTTCTAGTCTCACTCTGCCCCTCATTCCGGTCTCCTCCTGTCCCCCCTGCTAGTCTCCCCAGTCTTTCAGCCTCCTTCTGGAGCACTGGGGGTGGCAACTACCCATAGGTCAGACAGCACAATCAACATACGTAAAGCTTCTTCCTTCTGGGAAGCTCTTCTAAGACAAAGATCTCATTCAGCAAGGTGATCTGCTTAAGGGCCAAATACCATCTAGGGATATATTTCTCATTTCCTTAGTTCAACAAGGATTTAAACATTCATTTTAATTCTACTTCTTAATAATATTAGTCATTTTGTATGGCCACAGAAAAAAGATACATTAAGCTTACAGAGTGGCTCTCCCGGAGATATCTCGCTATTAATCCCAGACTACAGCTCTCAGGCCAGATTGGTCCTTCTGTCCAGTCGTTTTCCTTTGGGTCATGACAGAATTCATCCACAACCATGCTGTTAGCTTTTTATCAGTTTTATGGCACTTGGCCTGTCCCATTTTGATGCCAGTGTAGATCACAGCTTGCCTTGTGTCCATCCAGTCCCTTCATTGGGACCTTGCTTTGGGGGTGTTAGAAACTAAGTGCAACTGAGGCTTATGACAGATGCCAAGGAGTAAATATTATTCAGTCAATTAACTCCCTAGTTACAAAAACATAGCATGAACTGTCTTCCTGTGTCTATACAAAAAAGAACATTGCTCTAAAGAAAACTATGCAAAGGACATAAGGAAAAGGGAAAAAAGCAATATTTCATGTACAAATACAAAATCCAGAGTCCGTAGAAGGATCTGACCTTACAAGTCACAGGGTTTGATTTGGAGATATAGGTGATTCACAGATAGGGGAAGAGAGCACAGAGGAGAAGTTAAAGATAAACACAGAGGGATGGCAGTGCCTCGGGAGCACTGTGCTGGGTGTCACTCCGTAAACCTAAGCTCCCTGTGGCAAGGGAGAAAGGACAAACCAATGTTATCCTACATTAACCTACCTTTTTGGGGGGTACAATTAACCCCACGAATTGTCCTTTTCCCACTTTGTAAAATTATAAGCAGAAGCACTTTAGTATGTAAAACTATCATTGGAAACTTCTTCAATCTTATAAGAGGTTTATTGTGAGTTCACAAAGTGTGTAGATGTGTGTTCAGTGAGAGATGCTTCCCATCCTCCCAGACCTCCCTGGCAGAGTGACGGTGAAAACAGCCTGTTTATTGCAGAGCTGCCAGCATGCTTATAGCACGTCTGAGGGGGTTGAGGTAAGGACATAGGTGTGATTGATCATTTCCAGAGATGACACATTTGGCAGAGGCATTCCCTAGGGTATGTTAACTCAAGGAGACACTCTGTCTCCCAGGGACATCTACATTGCGTTTGTCTTTCCTTCTAGTTGTATATGTTATCGATACTTGCAGTTGTTTGGATAAACACAGTACGAGACAAAGCTCCCAAAACTTAGTTCTCTGGGC
The DNA here is from genome assembly GCF_029834395.1 of Sorex fumeus. Taxonomy (NCBI): domain Eukaryota; kingdom Metazoa; phylum Chordata; class Mammalia; order Eulipotyphla; family Soricidae; genus Sorex; species Sorex fumeus. The sequence goes on along the minus strand of NW_026606065.1, from coordinate 21,629,531 downwards.
TCTGAGAGCATGCAAGGCTTATACCATAAATCCCAGACTAAGTCTCCTCAGGCCAGTTCAGCTTAAGTCATGATAACTTGCAGCAAGCTCATGCTTTTATGCTTTCTAGATTGTCCCATTTTGATGCCGGGGTAGCTTGGATGCTTGTCCCAGGTCCAGCCCAGTCCCACAGTGGGACTTCCCTTTTGAGGTGTTAGGAACTACAGTAACGAAAGCCTGAGTCAAGTAATTATGATCAGTGCCCAGGAGTAGATATATTTCAGAATTAGTCAACTCCCAAATATTTGGAGCATAGCATTAACGGTTTTTCTATGTTTATCCAAATAACAGTGTTCTGTAGTAAAATATAAAAAGGCTAAAAGGGAAATAGAAAAGCAGGTACAAACACACATCACTTCAAATACAAAGCACTACAAATACAAGTCCAGAATTACCAGAAAGTTTTAGCTTATAAGTAATCAAGACTGACTTGGGGAGCTGAGACATTGAGAGGTAAAACACAAAGGAAAGGTTAAAGATTAACTTTAACTAAATTAGGGATGCTAGCAAGGGCACAGTAAACTTCTCTGGGAGGAGGGAACGGGGCAATTTACTGATGAAGCCTAAAACATTTAGGGTTAATATTCAAGGGGCCCCTTGGAGGGGAGCGGGTTGAGCTTTCCTCCCCGCCCCAACCAGGGCTCCGGCAGCCGAAGACCTCCAGGACCAGCCACCACCATGCTGAGACCACTCTCCACCCACATGAAGGTACTGGCAGAGGGACAAAGCCACGCGGGTTCCGGGGCCGAGATCTCCATGCCTACTCGAATTGGGGCCCAGCATTCTCCACCCAGGTCCTCCAAATTCCAGTAGGCGGGGGTCACACCCACCAACTGGCCCCCTGGCGCCATGTAATCCCATCAACGGCCAAGACTCAGAGACTATAGAAACCAGCTCCTGGAACTGTGTGGCCGCATTTGCGGCCGCGCGACATCTTATTATGACATCTTATTATCTCATTCCTACTTTGGACAAACTGGCAGGCTACCGAATGTAGCCTGCCCATACAGCAGAGTCTGGCAAACTCCCCATGGCGTACCCAATATGCTAAATACCAGTAACAATGATGGGTCTCATTCTCCTAAAGAGCCTTGAATATAATCTCAGGGCTAGGATGAAGGAGACGTTACTGGGGCCTGCTCAAGGCAATTGATGAATAACAGGATGATTTGTGATTGATTTGTGATTCAAGAGTTTACTTTAATCCTGTTATATTTCTCAGATTCACATACCTCTGGTAATGTGTTTCATTTAAACCCTGTAGGACAGTGGGTATATTAATTTAATATGGAAATACAAATCAGGTTAAGATCATTTAGCTTGAAACACAAATATTTCAAGAGCTAGTACTCTACAGAAAAAGATATGAGAAGTTGCATATTTATAAGAATGAATTCCCATTGTGTAGTGATCCGTCCTGCAAAGAGCTAATGAACATATAAACATATAAAGAGCATATGAACATCCGTGGGAGTTGTCGCATGTTGAGGAAACTATACAACATGTTGCAGAAGAAAGTGCCCTCTAGATGACACTGAAATGATCAGCTTCTTCTCATTACTCAGAAAGTGTAAGAAGGAACTCTAGTAGACGTTTGATGTGTGTGTCATAGTTCCATCTCTTACTGACCTGGGGGACGTTGCTACTCGCACGAGATTGGGATAAAAATGGAAGTCCCCAGCTTTGCTGCCTTTACCGGGTCTGACGTTTTTCCCCTGATTTGTGACTGAAAAATCTTGCAGCTTTGCAACGCCATCTCTATTTTGATCTCTGCCAAGACGTGATCAATAACACTGCCTGTTGCTAATGAGCAGACCTGTATTTCTCAGTGAGTATTCCCGTATTTCTCAGTGAGTATTCCCGTATTTCTCAGTGAGTATTCCCGTATTTCTCAGTGAGTATTCCCGTATTTCTCAGTGAGTATTCCCGTATTTCTCAGTGAGTATTCCCGTATTTCTCAGAGAGCATTTCTTTGGCTATTTCTCAGAGACTATTCCCATATTTCTCAGTGAGTAATCTTTATCTCTCAGTATCTCTATGGCTAATTTTCAGAGAGTATTTCCATATTTCTCAGTGAGTATTCCTGTCGCTGTTTTTCAAAGAGTATTCTTGTATTTCTCAGAAATTATTCCTGTATTTCTCTGTGAGTATTCCAGTACTTCCCAGTGAGTAATCCTATATTTCTCAGTAAGTATCTCTATGGCTATTTCTCAGAGACCATTTCTATATTTCTCAATGAGTATTCCTTTGGCCATTTCTAAGAGTGCTTTCTTGTATCTCTCGGTGAGTATTCCTCTATTTCTCAAGAGAGTATTATCATATTTCTCAATGAGAATTCCTCTTTTTTTTCTCAGCAAGGATTCCTCTGTTTCTCACCATTTCTTTATTTCATATAATATTTTTAAGGAAGTAATCCTGTAATTTTCAGTGAGTATTTTTCACTGAGCATTACTATATTTCTCAATGAACATGTCTCAGTGAGCGTGAATGTCCTCAGTATTTCTCACTGAGTGTGACTTGTTTCTTCATGAGTATATTCCTGAGAGAAGGATTTGTTTCCTAGCGTTCAGTCTTCTCCAGCTCTGAATCCTAATGTCCATCTCCTCCCTTCATTCTAGAAGTCTCAGTTTCCTATTCCTGAAAAGAGCTGAAGGAGTCACTCTCTACTGTCCTCACTGAGACGAGTCGGGGCTGTCATCCAAACAGGGACAGCTTCTGTAGCGCTCAGCAGCCTTGTGATCAAGGGCCAGAGCTACGATTGCTAGCGAAAGGGTCTCCTTCAGCTAGAGACACTCAGCAGGAGCAGAAATGTTGTCATGGAGCGGAGGTAGAAGCACATTTGGCCCGCCCTAAACATGGAGCAGATCATGTTTATGGTCCAACTAAGGTCAGGGCAGGCCACACAAACCAACATCATGACTGTTAATACCCCGGGAAACTGTAGAAGTAAATCAGAAATGTAATGGCAAGTTACTTAGATCTTTCCCTGACAGTTTCACTGGGAGAAGATAGATGCACAAAAACCTGTTCATCTTGGGGTTCACTCGTGTCTTCCAGGGAAATCCAGAGCATGGACACCATTTCCCCAGAGAAACACTGAGGACAAGAGTCACTATTTAAGGACACACCGACCTTTGGTTCTGACAAGGGACACCTTCTGATGAGGACTTTTCTCTTCATTGCATTTTTGGCGCTTTTATTTTTATTTATTTATTTATTTATTTGCTTTTTGGGTCACACACGGAGATGCTCAGAGGTTACTCCTGGCTTTGCACTCAGGAATCACTCCTGGCAGTGCTCGGCGGACCATTTGGGATGCTGGGAATCGAACCCGGGTCGGCCGTGTGCAAGGCAAACACCCTACCCGCTCTGCTATTGCTCCAGCCCCTTGGTGCTCTTATTTTGTCGCACATTTTTGGTTTGAGTAATTTCTGTCACTAGCTGTTTTTTGTGGGGTTTTTTTTTGTATGATCTTTTTATTTTTATTTATTTATTTTAAAAAAATTTTTATTAGTGAAACACCATGAGGTACAGTTGTAGACTTACAGACTTTCATGCTTGGTTTTCAGTTATACAATGATCAAGTACCCATCCCTCCACCAATGCCCATTCTCTACCACCAATGAACCCAGTAGCCCTCCCACCCCCCACCCACCCCCCATTCCACCCCACCTCTGTGGCAGGGCATTCCCTTTTGCTCTCTCTTTCCTTTAGGGTGTTGTGGTTTACAATAGAGGTATTGAGTGGCCATCGTGTTTGGTCTATAGTCTACTTTCAGCACGCATCTTGCATCCTGAGCAAGTCCTCCAAACACCCTTTACTTGGTATTCCATTCTCTATCTGAGCTGCCTTTTCCCCCAGCATGTGCTGCAGACTTCCAAGCCGTGGAGCAGACCTCCTGGTACTTATCTCAACTATTCTTGGGTGTTCGACTCCCGTTCTGTTACTTTATATACCCCAGATCAGTGCAGTCTTTCTATGCCTGTCCCTCTCTTTCTGACTCATTTCACTTAGCATGATACTTTTCATGTAGAACCACTTGCTTTTAAATGTCATGACTTCATCATTTCTAACAGCTGCATACTATTCCATTGTGTAGATGTACCAAGGTTTCTTTAACCAGTCATCTGTTCTCGGGCACTCAGGTTTTTCCCAGATTTTGGCTATTGTGAACAGTGCAGCAATGAACATACATGTCACTAGCTATTTTGCTGTTGCTAACATATTACCTGTGATCTTTCACCTCACCATATAGGCTGGGGGTTTTGTTTTGCTTTGTTTGGGGCCATAACTAGCAGTGCTCAGGCTTCCTATAGGGTCTGCACTCTGGGGTCACTCCTGCTGGACGGGGGGGGGGGGGAACCAGATAGAGTGCTGGGGATTGAGCCCAGATTGGCCACATGCAAGGCAACTGCCCTCCCGTCTGTATGGCACTGGCCCTTGTGTTGTATTTTTCAACCAATTGTATATGCTTTTCTGCAGCTCCTCCTGGTTCTCATGGCTCCAACTTAATGTACACATAGCCAACAGTCAATAGTCTCTATAATGAACCTCTGTTCTGCTCAGAACAGTGTGGTTTATTTGCAATAATTCTTTACCAGTGATCACTGATGTCCATTAGGAGCTCTGAGTGTGGAAGTTAGGCTATCACTCACGAGCTTCCAGCAAGTCAGAGAAGCTGCAGTAGTTGTGGCTGCTGTTGAGAGGGTGCAGAGAAGCCGTGGCCACTGTTGAGAGGGTTCAGAGAAGCCGTGGCTGCAACAGCCATGATTGTTATTGAGACACGCAGAGCTTGGGGGACACAGTGTCTGGGGGCTGCAGGCTGGGCAAGCCAGAGAGTTCAAGCCTGGTGGAAGGTTCCAGAAGCCAGCCACACTAAGGATGCCGCACATCTGCCATAGCCTGTTCATCCTCTCTCAGCATTCTCATCCTCCCTCATGTACACTGTCTGGAGAAGCGCTGCAGTCCTCAGCCTGTGGGGGCCTCGGTGTCTGACAGCATTGTGTCTCTTTACCAGAAGTGAAAAATTGAAATGGCCCATTATCTGTCTGAAGACAGAGTTAAGCCTAAACTTTTCCAACTTCTCATATTCTCAAAGTTCAGCTCTGCTCTATATTCTTGCATTACAGAATATCCAACTCATCCACAAAACATTCTATGACCCAGTTACCATTATCACTCTTCACTCACTGATCACCATATTTATTTATTGACTAATACATACAGAGCAGCAAATTCTATTGTAAGTCCTGTCCTCGAAGATCTCACTGTGTATTCATTTGCTTATTTATTATTCATTTGGCAAATATTTACGTAGTGTGACTAGCATATTCTAGGTGCTATGCAGAGAATAATAAGATATTTGCATTATAACATCCAAAGCAAACCAGAGCAAATGAATATATCAGTAAGACTGTGAGCTGTGGATCAGACAAGCCTGGGTCATCTCCTTGCATCCACCTGGCACTAGCCAAACTCCCCTGCATAGAAACTGTTCCCTATGGAATTACTGATAAAGTACAGTGTCCTAAACATTATAGTTTCTACAGGAACGTGATTCTGTCAGCAGCCTCAATAGCAGTTTTGTTTTACTTGCAGAATTAAATGCCCTGTAAAAGACTTAGGATTGCATGCCTAATTATTTGTTCAATTTTTGGTCCACACCCAGCAGTGCTCAGGGCTCTGTGCTCAGAGATAACCTCTGGCAGGGCTCAGGGGACCGTATGGGGGTGCTGGGGATTAAACCAGGCTGACTGTGCACAAGGCCAGCACCCGCCCCGCTGTACTAGCCATCTAGCCTGTAAGCTTTCCACTTCCCCAGCCTTACCACATCCACACCCTTCCCTTGATAATTGTTAAAACACCTTCTATATGAGGAACATTATCAGTGGGTCAACAAGGCAAAATTCCCTGCATGTTGAAGTTGGCATTCTCCTGGGGAGAAGCAGGAAAAAGGCACTGAAGTAAATTAATCGACCTACTGTGAGTCCGTTTAGGAGCATGGCAGAGGGGACAGAAAGAAACTAGGCAGAGAGTAGGAGGGAGTCACCTAATGGAGATGGTGGCATTTGAGCTGAGAGCCATGTGACATGGGGACACAAGATGAGCCAGACAGAGGCATCAAGTGCCACACTGTGTTGGAGGGACAGGGACGAGACCTGGATAGTGATTCAGAGACTGAGGAAGGCCGGGAAGTCAAGTGGGCAGTGGGGTGGGCTGGGAGAGCTGCAGGAACATCAGAATCCTGCTCCTGGTGGATCAGGGGAGTGAGGACTTTCACTCTGGACAGTGAGTGGAGGTGACGGGCCTGTTGGTCAGGGTCACTCTCTGGCAGAGAGTCCTGAGCTGTCTCTCTCGACACAGGCAGGCAGCGTGGGACAGAGGAGCTGCCAGATGAGAGTTTCCCAGTCCAAGTCTCAGTGTGTGCTGTGGGATTGGATTCACAGGGAGAGAGAGAGAGAGAGAGAAAGAGAGAGAGAGACAGACAGACAGACAGACAGGACAGAGGCAGAGGCAGAAAGAGGGAGAGAGAGAGGGAGAGAGGAGAGAGAGGAAGAGAGGAAGAGAGAGAAAGAGAGAGAACAGGAAGAGAGAGAAAGAGAGGAGGGAAAGAGAGGGAGAGAGAAAGGGAGGGAGAGAGGAAGGGAGAGAGAGTACAGGGAGTTCGGCTCTTTCCATTGAGAGTTAGCAGTTATGAGATTTGTTTGCTGAGATGGGAGAAGGTTTTAAAAGTGTAAAGGTGCCTGAGCATGGGTGGTGAATATATTTCAATCCCATATTTCCAGTTCTTTAGCTAATCATGATCTAAAAGTGCTATAATTGATGGAACATATAAACTGCAAGAGAGTTGCTGTGGGGCAGACAGGGTTGATGGGTGAATTGGCTTCCCGTCCCGTCAGTGGGAGACACTGCATTTTATTTATTGAAGTCGGAGAAGTAGGGGTTGGGGAGTTGGACTCGCTTCTCTGAACTCTGTTAGAGCTTTTGCCAAATCATTTCCACTGCCTGGCAGGAACCAGAGACGGGCTTGAATGTAGCTCTCCTCGTGTTGGCCTCCCCTTTGTGCAGGGACACCATTAGCCCACTCTCTCCTAAATCCATCGCCACACGTGCCCGCTGTTTTTTGCTTTCCATGCACCAGGCAAGATGTAGAGGGTGAACCTCCCATATGTTGTGGTCCATGATTACTGAGTAGTGACGCATGAGTCCTCCCCTGAGGGGCAGGAGAGGGTTAGGGTCCCGGGAGCCTCTCCTCTCCTCACCAAACTCTGTCCGTCAACCTGCTCAGATTTTGTTGTATGTTTAAGGAATTTATTTCACGTGCTCTTGACACACACACACACACACACACACACATTGGCTCATGGCCTGTGGGTTATCACAGGCCCTAAGTACTCAGCCTACAACTTACACCTGAACCAAACTCACCTGAGGGGGGTCCCCAATACCTGAGCTTCCAGGGGACTCCAGCACACTCAGGAACACAATAAGGGGGGGACATTTATCTCTAAAACCTGGGGACTCGCCCACCTATGCCAGGCTGTGTGTGTGTGCGCGCACACACGCGTGCTCGCATGTGTGTGCGAATGTGTCTCTCTGCATGTTTTCCCGCTGCATCTCCATATTTCTCTGCATTGCTCTGTTATGTTCTGTGGTGACTTCTTTGCCTTGAACGAATGCCTGTGACATCTGCTTGCATCTACTCCATCCCTCTCCTGCTGGAAAGGGAACAACAGGCTCTGATATTCTTCACCAGATGATTGACAGGAAATCATCTCTCCCCAGCCGCACTCAGCTCTCGCTCCTTCTGACAGTTTGGATTAAGGAGCCATATCTATAACCCCCAGCCTGTTGGACGCACATGTTTAATTCTGCACTGTGTCCACAGTTGCTAAGCTACTGTCTTTTCAGCAGTCTTAAATCTGTGGGTTCTGCACATTTTCACAGTCCATTGCATTTTGAATGATAAGGAACAAGTTACTTTTATTTTGGCACTAATTATTTGAAAGGGTTGTAACGTAGTGGGGGTATTGAGGAGAGAGAACCTGTGTAACTGATTGATCATCTCAGGTTTTTTGGATTTTCTCTGGAACATCTTTAGGTTTCATGTGGCTTGGTAAGTTTGGCTGCTTTCCATGTCCTGAAACTAATGCATAAATCTGATTAGAAAGGGAATCTTCTGCTTTAAGTGAGTAGTGAATATTGAAGGTCAAAACATCATTTTGACTAGTTTTAAATTTACAGAGAATTTCTGCATTACAGCTATTACATAATACTGGGAGATCTTTGCAGATATTTGGACTCTGACATCAGAAAGTGTCAGAGGGGAAGATGGCTAAATCTGACTCAGAAGTACCTTCACTGTTGCCTCTAGGTAGCGCTGGAAGGATGGCTGGGAATTGTAGCAGATGCTTCCAAGGTTCTTGGCTTTCTGTGTGTGATAGTAGTCATTCCCTGGCCTGTTGGATAGTTTGTGGCCTGAACTGTGTCTAATGGGCAGTGTGTGTGTGTGGGGGGGGGGGGGGGCGGGGGCCGGGGTCATCATTTGGCTGCAACTGCAGGTGTTTGGTACAAACCACAGTTCTACTGTAGCTGAAAAGTCAGCGGTGTTCCTAAAATGAATTACTTCTATTGTGTCATGCTTGATTCTTAGGCCCAACAGAAATCATCTCAAGTCTTCATTTATCCCTTACTTGGATTATTCCTGAGTTAAGCTTTACTATAAAATATAAACTTCAAAGTCGTATCTTACCCTTGTGTTGCTTGTCTAAATATAGGGGCTCACAGTGACTCAATATTTTAGGCTGTATTCCTTTCTAAAAATTGAATATCAAGCCCACATAGTTCAAGTGACTTAGATTTTCTGATCAGGACTGTGCTAGTGATTTCCCCGATTATTCACTGCCTTTCTCCCATTCCCAAAGAGTGTTTGTTCTCCTTTGTCAGGAGAATCTTCCTCGTCCTCTCCAAACTTTACTTTGCTCCCCGAATCCTCAAGCATTTCTCCCTCATTACTTATTGGTCTCTTCTTTCCTTGGTCACTGTGAGCCTTCTGCCTTCAGTACTCAGCTTTCAGACCACCAGATAGAGAAGCGATGGTCTTTTTATTTTTATTTATTTTTTATTTTTTTATTTTTATTAGTGAAACACCATGAGGTACAGCTGTAGACTTACAAATTTTTGTGCTTGGGTTTCAATTATACGATGATCAAACACCCATCCCTCCACCAGTGCCCATTTTCCACCACCACGGGTCCCAGTATCCCTCCCACCCCCATCCCCCACATCCCACCCTGCCTCTGTGGCAGGGCATTCCCTTTTGTTCTCTCTCTCTCTCTCTTTGGGTATTGTGGTTTACAAGAGAGGCATTGAGTGGCAATCATGTTTGGCCTGTAGTCTACTTTCAGTATGCTTCTCCCATCCTGGGAAGATCCTCCCAACACCCTTTATTTGATGCTCCCTTCTCTATCTGAGCTCCCTTTTCCCCCAGCATGTGTGGCTGGCCTCCAAGCCATGGAGCAAACCTCAATGGTACTAATCTCGGCTATTCTTGAGTGTTAGTCTCCTATTTTGTTACTTTATGTTCCCCAGATGAATGCAATCTTTCTATGTCTATCCCTCTCTTTCTGACTCATTTGAGAAGCGATGGTCTTACATACTCAAAAGAATGCCAGTCTTCATTACAAAGTGAATTTGTGCTGTTTGGGACAACGTGGGTAGAATGCAAGATCATTACAGATTGTTTCACTCTCATCTGTGAACTATGAACAGCTAAACAAACAACCTAATGGGAAAGAGTGATGAAGCTAATTGTCAGATTTAGTGAACTCGATGGTGGTTATTCGAGTGAAAGGGAGATGGGGGAAATGGGGGGTGGGGTGGAGTCAGGGCTGCCCAGTGCAGACAGCATCACCCCCATAGAGAGGTGTGAAGCTAACCCCCAGGGTTTCACAATATAAACCAATTCAATGTAGAGCAATTGCACTGTGTACTGTCCTGTGCATTGTTCTCCCATTGTTCATCGGTTTGCTTGAGCAGGCCCAGTAACGTCTCCATCGTGAGACTTGTTAGTGTGTTTGGCATATTGAATACGTCACGGGGAGCTTGCCGGGCTTGGCCATGCAGGCGAGATACTCTCGGTAGCTTACCGGACTCTCCAAGAGGTGCTGAGGAATCGAACACGGCCACGCCAGCCATGCGCAAGGCAAACGCCCTACCGCTGTGCTATCTAGTAGTATTTATGATTTTGTACTTCTAGTTGTAATGAAAGTATATTTATACTTAAAAAACAACTGTAAAAGAAAGCCTAGTTTTTGCATTCTTTTTCTTTAATTTTTATACTCTGTCATCATTTCACGAAGTGTGGAAAGGCACCTCCACAGGATTAATACTACTGGTGCAGATTTGAATTGTTCTGGAGGGATCCATTCAGCATGGCAGCGTTTGCTCAGCCACTGTGTGAACTTTAGGACAGTGACACACGAGTGTGCCGTCTGCTGCTTCAGAGTCGTACTGAAGGCGCAAAGCTCCATGCTGTGTTCATGGTCCCTGAAAGTGGAAAGTGACTTGTTTCACACATGGCTCCGTGGCCCCAGAAATCTCTAATTTCATTTCCCCTGTGCAGTGTGAACTGTTTATTTGAGGAAATGGAAGCCCTGTGTTTACACATGACATACACTTAAGTTTGGTTTACCGTTAACGATTGTTACAGTGTTTTCCTCGATGCCAATCAAGGTATTTTTAGATTATTTTCATATAGAAGAAAAGAAACCTTCATGCAAAAGCATAAACTCAAACCTGTATGCTTTGTGAAATGTCTGTAACTTTGTGCAGCATGACTTGGATCACAGAAAAATGCATGAATGTGTTTCACAGGTGTATGTATGGGGAAACTTCATACTTCTCCTGGACTTAGTCACGATCACGATCACGATCATCCTGTTGTTCTTCGATTGCCTCGAGCAGGCACCAGTAACGTCTCCTTCATCCTAGCCCTGAGATTTTAAAGAGTGCCATATTCAAGGCTCTTTCAGGGTTAGGAGAATGAGACCCATCATTGTTACTGGTATTTGGCATATTGGGTATGCCACGGGGAGTTTGCCAGACTCTGCCGTGTGGACAGGTTACATTCGGTAGCCTGGCAGGTTGTCCAAAGTAAGAATGTGGACTTAGTAAGTCTGAGAAAAACAGACACTTCCATTTATGCTATGGTTAGGAAAACCCTCTTTTTTCTGTACAAATTTTTAAAAATCTTCAAAATGCATTAGTTTGCATTAATTTTACAAAGCATTCATACTTAATTTCTGATTATTCTTTTAGTAAGCTGTTTATTACTTTCCAGAAGCAACTTGTATATATTTTAGAAGCGTGTAAAGTATGCAAGAGAACTAAAGAAAAGTCATTTATTCCACTGATAAGATAAACGTTTTTATTAGTTTTTTTATTAGTTTCTTCAAGTTCTTTTGCCCCTGGTATAAAGCACACACCTAAAATTTGGGCTGTTTGGTGAAGAAAGAACTGTATTTTTAGTGCTGATGTAATATGTGTGTGTCAGTTTTCAGAGACACACCTGAAATTTGCATAAAACTTGCAATGCAGTGTTATGCTAAAAATCTTACTCATGTTAGGTACATATTGTCTCTTTAAAATATCAGGGTTTTATGTTTTTATTTTATATTTTGAAGTAAAAACCTTTATTAAAAAGGAGAGAAAAGGAAATGCCCCCAAGAGGGCTGGACACTTCTCCAAAGAGAAGAGAGAGCCCGCAAAGGGACAGAGAGATGAGCACAGCCCAACTCAGGATTAAGCTGATTCCACAGAGACACCCCCCCCCCCCCCACGCACACACACACAGGTTTGAACAGTTTGCTCAGACAGATTTCCGTTTCTGCATAATGGTCTACAGTTTGGGTACCATCATCCTTTGTACTTCTTTCCCTTTAAAAGTGATGAGTGGTTTTCATAATTGATGATATCTTTCTATAATAGAACATATTAGTTTTATTTCCTCCACAAATTGAAGAAATTCCAAACAGAAAGCTCCAAGTGAGGATCTCTGGGGGTGTCAACAAGTCTGGCTCTTGGTAAACTACTTGCACACTCCAGTGACGTGGCTAACTGCTTCCAGTGACATTTCAGCAGAGCTAGGCCATCGTTCTCTGCTCTGAGACACGTCCATATGAAGGAACTGACTTGTACATCTAGAATGTTCCCAAGGCAATTGAGATACACTCATGTCCAAAGCCCTAGTTAACCCTAGGGGGTCATTGTGATTCGTCTGTAGCACAGACGAAGGAAGACCTTGGTTTCTTTTGAGGGATCAAAGAAGTCAAGAACTATTTCCTTCAAGCAAGCCATGCTTGCTTTCTCTATGGCTCCATTTGCCTTTCTGACCATGTGTCTACCTTTATGACTCAACAGCAGCTTTGGGGATAAACTATCTTCCCTATACACAGGTCAGAGAGAACAGGACTTTATGTCATACGGCCGACCCTTCAGTGGGAGTGTGCCTTTTCTGTAGATGGTGTTAGTTTGGGCGTGCAGTAGTGACAAAATGAATCGAGGAGACACACGCTACTCAGAACTTGCAGGAAGCTGAAACACACTTACAAGGGGTTTGACGAATGGGGAGGTTTGATGTTTCTTCAGGTAAAGGGTGGGACTAAGTTTCATAGTGACACAGGCGAGATTAACACAGTAAATCATTCAAGTGTGGAACGCAGAGGAAGAGGCTTCTAGGTAGAACCTGGAATGAGTTCATTTGGACTACATGCACAAGGAGAAAACAAACCATGTGTTTGGTTACCAGCGAGTAAGTCTTTTGGCTGCTGGGTTGCAGGAGAATTTCAGAGCACGTGTGACTAGCACCTGAGTCAGTAACATCTGGGAAGTCCGACAGTCTGAGCTAGGAGGCTGGTCTACAGGGCAGGTCTGGCGTGGAAGAAGAGTCATGAGGCTTCATCTCCCCCAAGCATGGAGAACCAAGGGCATGCATGAGACACTCTGGGAAACGATCACTGAAGAACTTGTCATTCATCTGAGAAGTGAAGGTGTGTTAGTCAAGCGGAGGGTGGGGGTGCAAAGAATGACTGGATAGATGAGCAGCTGTCCTTAGGACCCCTGAGGAGTGCACAGAGGTCTAAGAGCCAGTGTGTCTTGAAAACAGAGAGGAGGAAGGGCACCAGGAATAAGAGGGAGAGACAGGGAGACAGAGCAGGAGAGAGGGAGACCGAGAGGGGGAGATAGAGGGGAGAGAGAGAGGGAGAGACAGGGACAGAGAGAGAGGGGGAGAGAGGAAGACAGGGGGAGAGAAGGCCCATCACAGACCAAGGACCCTGGTTTGGGGGCGGCAGATAGGATTTCTGTGAGTGTTGGTGAGGTCATGTGGGAGTGACCGTCCCTCTGTGCAGGAAAGAAAGGATGTGGGGAGTCACTGTCTACTGTGTCACCTCACAGCCCTTCAGTCATAGCTCAGGATCTAGGAGGCCAAGTCTGGGCTGCAAAGCAACAGTTGTGCATGAAAACAGTGGCCCTGGCCCACACACAGTTAGCATGGAGCTGTTTGAGGGACCTGATGCCATGTTCATGGTGTGTGTGCTGCATGCTGGTACATTATGGATCTTCTTATAGAACCGACAGCTTGGTTTGATGCCCTTTTACAATCCAATAAATAGATGAAATGATTTTCTATGACAATTTGCAAGGATATTCTAAATTTTGTGTAATAGACTTTTGATTGCTTATTATTTAAATTATAGCAATATTGAAATAGCATACCAGGACATTTGCCTTGGGGAATCTAGTAGATGTCTTGGACACTGATTACATAAATATATTAATAATTCTACCTTCAGTATTAGCTTCAAAGGTCTCTCGGAATCTGTCGTTTAAAACTTGAGTTCTGTGTATTGTAAAGAACTGAATATTCAACACGTCCCATGAAACAAAAGCACTTTTATGGAATTAGTATTATATTATTTATTGACAAAAACTTCTGGGAGAACCAGATTGCATGTGACCAATAGCAATAAAGACCTGCTCACACCCAGACGTGCTTCCTCTGGGACAAACCTGGCCCAGGAGCAGCACTTTGAATGTTTAGATCATTGTCTGTTGTCTATTCCATTCCCAACCCAGAGACATAATTTACAGTTGGAGTTTGTAACACATGATTGATGGTCTGGCAGGATGGATAAATCGCAAATATCTGTCACCCGACTTCTTAGAGTGACACTTAAGGTTGTTTCATAATAAATGGGGCTTCAGCATCTAACACAGAGCCGCTCAGATGCACGCGCTCTTCGCCATCCAGCTCTTTGAACAGCTACTCACCACAGAAGAAGGCTCTGTCCTAGGGTGCTGGTAAGTGACACATGCGGTTACATCATGATGCTCAGTTCAGAAAACGCCTTTCCCCACTTGCATTTCCTATAAGTTAGTGCAGTATCCCTTGCTGCTTTGTCCTAACTCTGGGTCCTCAGATGTAACCCCATGGATAAGATTCCATTGGTAACTTGCCCTGAACCACTCTTGACAGATACTGTTCCCAGGAGTGTTTACTTTCAGGGCAGGGTTGATTTTCGTGCAATCTTTACAACTAACCAGGTGCACATAGCAGCACTCTGCCCCCCTCTCTTCACCCCCTCCAACACACACACACACACGCACACACACACACTCAAGCAGGCATGTGCACACACACACAAACACACAGTCATCAAGGCATGCACGCCCCCCCCCACACACTCATGCAGGCATGTTGCGTGCACACACACAGTCATGCAGGCATGCATGCACACACACACACTCATGCAGGCATGTGCACGTGCACACACAGTCATGCAGGCATGCACGCACACACACTCATGCAGGCATGCACGTGTGCACACACAGGCACACACACACATACACAAACATATCTCAGCCTACAGAGCTTCCTCCTCCTACCCAGACACCCTGGGACATGCACTGTTCTCAAATGCATGTGACTGAGGAGCCTCTATTCATTCCAGCTCTCGGCCAGTGGTGCCCAATGCCATGACTGTGAAACAGATCCAGACTTCCAAAGTTCCTCCACAGCTAGACTGAAACCTTCAGTCTTTAGGAGCACTGTGTTATGTTGCACCAGGGTTGTGCAGACTCCACACTTGTTCTTGGGACGCTCCAGCGTGAGACGCAGAGTCCCTGACTCCCGACAATGCTTTATCGAACAATCTTCATCTTCATTTGTGACTCCTGGTGTCCCTCTTTCTTTTATTAATATTACGTCTGTTCTAACAGCCATATTAGGGTATTTTAATATTAATAGAAATACGAGCCTAGATAATTTATAATTTTGATGGTTTATCATTTTTATGAAGATATCCCGAGAACTATACTTTTGAATATTTAATTTAGAGATCTCATGCCAAATGAAAATCAGCCTTTGACATATGGCCTGGTTTTATCTCTCAGGGCTGTAGTCTGCTTTTAATTAAAAGGCACATGTGAATATTCTGAAGATTTCTCAGAATTCTATGTAAGACTGTGGCTAGTCATTAGTTGCCTTTAGAGGTGAAGCAGGAGTTACTGCACTATAGAACACACATGTCATCCCTCTGTTTTTATTAATATTCCTAAATTTTGTCTAGGGGACATATAACTCTATGCACTCTGTTAAATGTTTGGCAAGTTAAGTCTTAGGAGAAAGGCAGCAGTCTGGGAAGCTGAGACAGAAAATTTGGGCTTGTCATTCAAAAATAGTGATATATTTGATCCCTGGAAGCCCATAATGTACCCTGAGTGCAGAGCCAGGAGTAACCCCTGAGCATTTTTATGGTAACCCCATAAAAACAGAAATGAAACAAAACCCTCCAAAAATAATGACGCAGGAAAAGTGTACTGAAAAGTCATATTAGAGTTTCATTCCCTTTGACTGCCTGAGGCAAGCAGAATATAAAAGAAAATAGTTTGGGAACAGTGATCAGATGAATGTGCTTATAACTCTTTCTCTAATAACTGAAGACTTTTAGAAAAGACTATGAATTAAAAGTTTAAAGACTCTAAGACAGGTAGAAAAGTATGTGGGAATAAAAGAAAATTATCTGGGGACCAGAGAAAGTCTACGGGAGTTAAGATGTGTGCCTTGCAGGCAGTCAATCCCAATTTCATTCCCCAAAGAATATGATTCTCCAGAATTGCTGAGTCCATACCCAGAGGCCTCCAGGTACCATGGGTAGCCTCCAGCTCTCATAGGCAGCACATCACACATCCTTGCCCCCTCCTGTTGGACCCCAGTAGGCCAAGAATCACTGGGCAGGGCCCCAGGGCTTTCTGAGCCTGGTTTGGAAGTCACTTCTCCCCAGATAGCTAGTAAGATTGTTTCTGGTCTAAGGAAAACAAAACTTCCAGTCAGTCTAGGAAAAGTGGAAATGGAATAAATCTCTCATTTAATTTCCAAACATCGTTAAAACCAAACCCAGCCCCCCACGTGGCCCTGTAACTGGCCTAGGTGGTTCTGTCCCAGGGGATTTGGGAGAAAACAGGGCTTCGCTGTGTGAGTCAGCAAGAAGGAGACAGGAAGTGAGCTCTGTCGGGAGGCAGGAGTCCACCCCTCTGTGCTGGGCTGTCTGTGTGGGAAGAGAGGTTCTGTGATGCTTTGGCCTGTGGCGTCTTGAATAGCCGTCTTGTTCCTTGATCATCAGAGGACTCTTAGGCTCATCCACCCAACTATATAATCTCCAGGGGCTAGGGAGAGCCCCGGTGGCTTGTGCCATGGGGTAGACGAAGGAGGAAATGAGGGCCAAGCTGGTTGGTGATCAGTTGCCCTTTATTCCATTCTCCCCAGGTGCCTGCCCCAGTCTCTGTGAGCCCCCCATTCTAGTCTCACACTGCCCCTCATTCCCATCTCCTCCTGTCTCTCCCACTTATCTCTCCACCCTCCATCTCACAGCACTCTCTCTCTCTCTCTCTCTCTTTCTCTCCACATGCCTGCTTCTATATTCTTCCCCTACATTCTTTTCCCTCTGTCCCCCCTGCTAGTCTTTCCATGCTCCATCTTTTTTTTTATTAAAAATTTTTTAATAGTGAGACATCATGAGGTACAGTTGCAGACTTACACATTTTTGTGCTTGGGTTTCAATTATACAATGATCAAATACCCATCCCTCCACCAGTGCCCATTTCCCACCACCACGGATCCCAGTATTCCTCCCACCCCCCATCCCCCATCCCACCCTGTCTCTGTGGCAGGGCATTCCCCTCTGTTCTCTCTCTCCTTTTGGGTGTTGTGGTTTGCAAAAGAGACATTGAGTGGCAATTGTGTTTGGTCTATAGTCTACTTTCAGCATGCTTCTCTCATCCTGGGAGGATCATCCCAACACCTTTATTTGGTGTTCTCCTCTTTATCTGAGCTCCCTTTTCCCCTAGTATGTGTGGTTGGCCTCCAGGTCATGGAGTAAAATTCCTGGTACTAATCTTGGCCATTCTTGGGTGTTAGTTTCCTATTTTGTTACTTTATGTTCCCCAGATGAATGCAATCTTTCTATGTCTATCCCTCTCTTTCTGAGTCATTCCAATTAACATACTTTCCATGTAGTACCACTTGTATGTAAATTTCATGACTTCGTCTTTTCTAACAGCTACATAGTACTCCATTGTGTAAATGTACCAAAGTTTCTTTAACCGGTCATCTGTTCTCGGGAACTCAGGTTTTTTTCCAGATTCTGGCTATTGTAAAGAGTGCTGTCCATGCTCCACCTTGCTGCCCTGATCTCTCTCGTCTCTCTCCAACTCCCAATGGATAACACCCGACCATTTCTTGATAAGCAGGAAGGAGCCGAGGGCATCTAGCCATCTCAGTGGTGGTGCATTCCCGTCCATTTCTATCTGGACCATGACTAAAGTAACTCACTCTTCCCCATTCTTGGCTTAGGTTGCTCACCTGGAGGGCAAATCCAGGTACCTCAAGCCCCCTGGTGAAAGACTTGTGCCTACCTGCAGCCTCGCATTTGAAACAACGCTTGTAGAAGGTCTTAATTTCAGCTGCTTCTGCTATTCCTTCTGCTATTCCGGTTAGTAACTGCAGTCTTGAATCCCTTGCAAAAACACCATTACAGATAGCAGTAGCATAGATGCTTAATGACAAGGGCATCCTTTGGTTTTATTTGCCAGACTGGTGACAGAAATAAGGTCACTTCCCTGGGCAATACAAAGCAGATACACCAAACAGCTCTGCTATAGTCCCACATTTTGTTCTCCATTTCCAGGGTGATTAGAATGAGGTCCAAGGTAAAGTCCTGTGTTCTCCTCCATTTTAACTAGTGCTGGAATCAGCAAACATCAGTTCTAGAATTCCTTTGTCAGTTCCGGTGTTCACCTGCCTTGCTAGTGCTATTGCGGCTATAGCTCGCCTAGTTCTAGTTAAATAGGTGAATGAAGGATCTCCAGGGAGATGCTGAGCCACACCCGCCAAAGGCATCTCTGTGGCATCCCGCAGTGCCCAGAGCTCTCAGTCCTCATCTCACCCCAGCCCTTCCCCACTCACAGTTCTCAGTGTGGAGATGCTTTAAGAAACTCTGAAATGGATGGAACCTTCTAGGCTACACACACATATCAAGGAAACCTTTTGGGGACCTAAAAAATAGTATATAGTGAGTAAGGGACACTTACCTTGCAGAAGGTTGACACAGTTTCAGTTCTTAGCACTGCATATGGTCATCCAAGACCCTCCATGAGTGTCCTAAGCACAGAGTCAGGACTGAGCCCTGGGTAATGCTGGTTGTGGCCCCAAAACAACAACAACAAAACCCTTTGAAGTCTAGTATGTTACAAAATGCAGGTAGAAGCTGAACGAATTAGTGAGTTCAAGGTGAAGAGAAAGAATAGCTCATTGTGCAGGGTCAGTGCTGACATTATTAAATTGCATCAATTTCATGATTCATCAGTTTAATAAATAAGCAGCAAAAGTGAATAAGGATAGTGTGTTCAAGCTTCACTATAAGATGCTGGAGGATAAACTATAGCCACTGAAAAGAAAATCTTAGGCTGGAGCGAGGCACAGCAGGAAGGCATTTGCCCTGCACACAGCTGACCTGGGTTTGATCCCTGCCACCACAGAAGGCCCCCGAGTGCTTCCAGGAGTGGCCCTGAGCTGAGTCGGGAGAACCTCTACACCACGCACTGCCCAGTGTGACCCCAAAGCCTGAAGCTGCTGCAGTTTACCAAGAAAGCAAGTGCAGGTGGAGAAATCACTCATGGAAAGGACAGGTACTCCACTCTGTGCACATGGCATCTCTGAAAGACAGCATAGAGAGGCCGGGCCCAGGGCCCTCGGGTCAGGCAGGAGAGGCATCTTCCTTGCATGCATGAGGCTTGGAGAGTCTCCAGTAAACCACACCATACAAGTGTGACACAGGAGAGAGGAAGAAGGTCGTTTGGAAGAGGGTCTAGGACATCCAGGTAGAGGTCGTGGAAGAAATGTCGCGAGAGGGAGGAAGGGGACAGACAATGTCCCGCTGTGGAGATGCAAGGGAGATACTTCGAGAACATCTGAGTTGTGCTGGATCATTGTTAGTAATGGGAGCAGCTGGTCACATGGGCCTGGAAAGAAAATCAGAAAGTCACATCCTGTGCCCCCTGCTTGAATGCAAATACCCAGTGAACGAATGTGCAGAGGCTTTGGCTTGCCCTTCACGTGTGTGAGTCTGGGAGTACAGGGCATTAGCCATGTCGCCCATCACGTGTGTGCGTCTGGGAGCACAGAGTATTAGCCATTCAATCCATGACTCTAGGAAAGAGAGCTGCTGGTACTGGCTCTCGTGGGCCCAAGTTAATGGCTCCTGAGGCCATTAGAAGAGCGTGAAAGAGGCTGGAGAGGGTCTGGAGGGGAAGGCACTTGCTCGCATGTGGCCAGCTGGGTTCTGTCCCAGCACTGCATATGGTCCCACAGGGGCTGCCTGAGCAGTCCCCTGGCACACAGAGCTCTAAGTAGGTCCTGAGCAACACCAAAACGTCTTCAACTGCATGTACTTCCAGCTTGTTGGTAAACCGCTGGCCAAGGTACTTTGTGGGAGCACTCTGTGTGCAGGTGTTTGGGTGAACAGTGCAGGTGTTCTAAAGCACAGTGCACAGGCAAGTGTGGTAGAACAGACACGCTGTATGTTCTAGAGCACAGTACACAGACCGACGTGGTAGAACAGACATGCTATGTGGCATAGGAAGCAGAAACATTCTGTGGAAGGTCCTCGTCAATACGTAAGTACTAAGTACCTCTACTTCTGACACACAAAACCTTGACATGCCAAGAATTGGGCTGTATGTATCCGTGATCTGCACAATAAGTACCCGGGCTCTAGCTCCGTTTCCCTGAACCCTACAGAGCTCCATCCTAATTCAGGCACCTGTGACTCTCTTAGCTTTTCCACAGAAAACTCAGCAGGCTACCTTAGGGAATTGGATCTTTTAATGGGATGTTTGACCTTTATTTATATTCTGCCCGTTAATTGATTTAAATGTTACTCAAGCTATCTTATGGCTAATTGCTACCTTGTCTGAACTTTTTATTCTCACCTTTGAAGACTTTCAATCTGCCCCAGACCCAGCAAATATCATGATTTTCATCTGGCTTCATACGGGGCTCGTTATTTATTTTGAGACACATAAGGCGTTTGCCTTGCAAGTGGCCAATATGGCCGACCCAAGTTCGATTCCTCCGCCCCTCTTGGAGAGCCCAGCAAGCTACCGAGAGTATCTCGCCTGCTCGGCAAAGCCTGGTAAGCTACCCGTGAAGTATTCAATATGCCAAACACAGTAACAACAAGTCTCACGATGGAGGTGTTACTGGGCCCGCTCAAGCAAATTGATGAATAACGGGAGGACCGTGACTGATATCACATATTTATTGTAGACAATTGAAAGACCCCTGCATACATAGGGAAAAAAATGAGGCGTCACTAAGAATTCCATCCCAGCTGATCACTGAGTGTGTGCCTGATGCACTTCTCTGCCAATCCCTCCCTCTGCCTCTTCCCCACCCATGTAGGATTCATCATATTTTATGGGTAGACGATGCTTCTGTACCATTTTTGGTCTCGTCCAGGCTTTAACATTGTCATCTACCAAATGATTTCTAATCATGTGCAATTGCACCCTAGAGCTATCATTAATTATTTCCCTATTTTTGGATATTTTATGTGAGATGTCGCTGCTTTGGTTCTCCAGAGCCCCATCGCTGCCTGATTTCCTAATTGCAGCAGTTAATTTATTATGGTGTGAATAGTTTGATGTGCACCGTTATTTCTTTCCCTTTAGAATCGTATCTGTCTCACGTGCACACATAGAGCCAGTGATTACAAGGGATTATGGGGAACCCAGGAGACCCAATCCCCCTCCTACTCCATCCTTCAGTGGTAACCTTTGAACTCTCCTTCCTGTGACCACTACTTCCATGAGTTGGGATGGCTTGTCTGGTTTTTGTGTCTTTCCCGGTCAGTCTCTATTGGTTTCCTTCGTCACTGGAAAAGGTGGTCCATTCCCCTTTGGCGTGCTCTCAGAGCCACTCCATCTCCATGTCCGTCTACCCCCCACCTCCCAGCTCTCTGCACATCTTTCTGTCCTCCTGGGACAGTGCTCCTTAGCAGGTCTGAGCTCTCACAGTCGGCACTAACCTGGGGACAGTGAGCTGAGGGCTGGAGAACGCCTTGCTGTACCACCCCAACAGTTACAGAGACTGAGCTGCTTCTCTAGCAGATTTTCAGTTTTGTGCTTGCACTGGAACTTGCCATATGTGGAAGGGCGGGGAGGGCAGTTAGGATAGAGACAATGAGAGTTGGAAACGGTCACTCCGGACAAGAACTGAGTGTTGAAAGAAGGTAAAGGGATGGACATGATGACCTGTATTGTAAGCCATAATGCCCAGAAGAAGAAATTTTGAGAGAGAGAGAGAGAGAGAGAGAGGGAAAGGGAGAGTGAGAGAGGGAGAGAGAGAGGAAAGGGAGAGTGTGTGAGAGAGGGAGAGAGGAAAAGAGAGAGAGGGAAAGGGAGAATGAGAGAAAGGGAGAAGGAGATAAAGGGAAAGGGAGAGTGAGAGAGGAAGGAGAGAGAGAGGGAAAGGGAGAGAGGGGGAGAGGGAGAGAGGTGTCTGTCTGCATAGAGGCAGGCTGAAGGGGATTGGGGGTGGAAGGAAACTGGGGACATTGGTGGTGGGAAATGTACACTGGTGAAGGAACGGGTGTTGGGACATTGTACAACTGAAACCTGATGATGAACAACCTTGTCATTGTGTATCTCACAGTGATTCGATGCTTAGCCTGCTTCTGTGCTCCTCCATGAGGTAAATTCCCTCCACCCCGTAGGAGCCAGGGCAGGTTCATGCTCCTGGTCGTCTCTGTGGGAGAGCGTCTCCTGAGATCAGGGGACACATGTGTTATAGGTTGCTATGATCTTGGGTGGGCAGAAGCCCAGTGGCCTTTGGCTGGCCAGTGTGGATATAATGCTGTAAACAAGGTCTGGGTCCTTCCTGGTCAGTCCAGGTCACCACTCTGGCCATGCTTGTTTGCACCCTCCCTAAGCGCCACCTCCCCACCTACGTTTCGGTGTGGCTTTGTGAGGGAGAGGTACAATTCAGTAAGCGTTTCTTCAGCAGCGTTAGCTGGCCGTTAGCTGGCCTTCTCTGCAGGTTGGGCCCGCTAGCCAAGGACAGGTGTGGCAGTGCTCGGGTTCCGGCTGAGTGGGCAGAGAATTGGGGATCCACCCCAGCATCTGGCCTGTTTGTAGGAGTCTCTGCGTGAAGAGGTTCCCAGGTAACCCCTGCAGTACAGCCATCATCTCCGGATTCTCTCTTACTCCTGGAAGGGTTGGGGGGGTGTGTGAGTTTTTGCTTCTTTACATTTGCATTTTAACTTGGCTGGTGTCATACTGCAGAGGCTGCCTCCTAGCTGGAGCTCAGGTTTCCATCAGATCTCTTTGATCCCTCTCTGCCCAGTGTGTGTAATTAGGAACCCATCAGGCTCCCAGCAATACTTGCTTGGGTTACGACCCTCCTGGCTCTCTGGTGGCTGAAGTGCTACTATAGAGTCTTGTGGCTCTTGTTATCTCAGAATCAGTCACCTGAGGAGATGCAGAGCCCTTGGTGAGAGGGCTGGAGTGGTAGTCAACCAGGACTCAGGTAAAAGGCTACCAAAAGTCAACTCTTATATAGAGTCCTTATAAATAGAAAGTCCTGTACCACTTTCTATTCTAACCCTTTCATCCTTCCCGAGTGATCTGTGTTCCTCTCCATGCCAATGGCTTCGGACACTGGTGAACATCACGGGTCACGTTGTACCCCTAAGACAGTAACATTTACACTCATATAAACAAGTGTGACCAAAAAAAGAACAAATTCAGTCACAAGGTGTTTTTTAAACAATGAGATGAATAAAATAACACAAAGTACTTATTAGAATGTGTGTAATAACTATAATTTATTATATAATAAACATATAATTATTAATGAAAATTAGTCATGCCTTTCATGCTTGAGATCTGGGTTTGATCTTCAGCACCATGGGGGGGAGGGAGGGAGAGAGGAAGGAAGGAAGGAAGGAAGGAAGGAAGGAAGGAAGGAAGGAAGGAGGAAAGGAGGGAGGGAGGGAGGGAGGGAGGGAGGAGGAAAGGAGGGAGGGAGGGAGGGAGGATGAGAGGGAGGGAGGGAAGGAGAGAGGGAGGGAGGGAGAGAGGGAGGAAGGAAGGAAGGAAGGAAAGAAGGAAGGAAGGAAGGAGGAAAGGAGGGAGGGAGGGAGGGAGAGAGGGAGGGAGGATGAGAGGGAGGGAGGGAAGGAGAGAGGGAGGGAGGGAGGGAGAGATGAAGGAAGGAAGGAAGGAAGGAAGGAAGGAAGGAAGGAAGGAAGGAAGGAAGGAGGAAAGGAGGGAGGGAGGGAGGGAGGGAGGGAGGGAGGAGGAAAGGAGGGAGGGAGGGAGGGAGGATGAGAGGGAGGGAGGGAAGGAGAGAGGGAGGGAGGGAGAGAGGGAGGAAGGAAGGAAGGAAGGAAAGAAGGAAGGAAGGAAGGAGGAAAGGAGGGAGGGAGGGAGGGAGAGAGGGAGGGAGGATGAGAGGGAGGGAGGGAAGGAGAGAGGGAGGGAGGGAGGGAGAGAGGAAGGAAGGAAGGAAGGAAGGAAGGAAGGAAGGAAGGAAGGAATTTTCACAAAAGTGAAACATCTGAAGCATGTTGAAGTGGAGTTAGAAAGTGTGAGAGTGCAATGATGTATTTTATAATTATGCAGGTGCTCTTGAAAATAAAGGTCAAAATTTACTTTAAAAGAGTAATTTGTATTAAAATTTAACTTCTTTGCTCTCCATATTTAATGATTAGGTTGTTAAGTTTGAGGTTTCTGTTTCTCAGTTTGGTGCAGCCAGTCATTTTTGGTACCTACCCTGTGCCCAGCCGGGGGGTGGGGGGGGGGGGAGGCGGGTAGGCAGGGATAGAGGAATCAGCTGGCAGGTGTCAGGAGGCCTCTGGCCCAGGGAGGGTCGCGCCTGCATCCAGTGGTGCCACTGACCCAGAGTGCCGAGTGTCAGTGTCGGATCCTGGGCCAGGACCTCGAACCTTCTTAGACAGGAAGTATCAGGTTGGGCCAGAACCTCGATACTTCTTAGACAGGAAACCGTCTCTGAGCTGCCCCTACACGAGCTTCCGTGCTCTTTGTTTCTGCTCTTCATTGCATCTGACTCCGAGAGGGTTCCTCGGTGCTGTGCTGATCAAAGCCAAGATGCCAAGGAGAGAAAAAGGTGATGGGAGAGCAAAAGGTGACTTGGTTTCCTCTAACCTTCTGTGTGCAAAATGGCTTTGCCACCCTGGAGCAGTGGGCGGGCATTGCCCCTCCCACAGCATATGCAGGGGAGCCGGGAGAGTCTCCCTCCCAGCTGGGGAGGAGAGCAGGAGAGGATGTTAGCAGGCCCTGTCAAAGAACGTTTCCTCAGGGAGTCGTCTGTGAATTCAGGATGGCGAGAGTGAAATGGACCGTACATGCAGGAGAGTTGAGTCTTTAGATTTGAGCGCTCTGCTGAGAGAGGTGGAGATCTGACGTGTGGGTCCATATCAAAGTCTTTGTGGTTCGGGAGGATCCTCCCAGGATGGGAGAAGCAAGCTGAAAGTAGACTATAGACCAAACATGATTGCCACTCAGTGCCTCTTCTGCAAACCACAACACCCAAAAGGAGAGAGAGAACAGAGGGGAATGCCCTGCCACAGAGGTGGGATGGGGGGGATGGGGGGTGGGAGGGATACTGGGATCCGTGGTGGTGGGAAATGGGCACTGGTGAAGGGATGGATGTTTGATCATTGTATAATTGAAACCCAAGCACAAAATTTGTAAGCCTACAACTGTATCTCATGGTGTTTCACTAATAAAAATTTTAAAAAAGTCTTTGTGGTTCTAGGAAGTATCACCTGGTCCTCTCCGGAGGGAGTGGTGGCAGTACAGTTTCCTCGACAGCAGGTGCTACGGGGTGGGATCGATCCCCACGTTCACCTTCCTCTTGCTTTGTTTTCACAGTGGCCTGAGGAAAGATCTTTGGAAAACCCAAGCTGAGGTCTAGGAAGGTCGTTTGTATAATATATGCATGGGCACTTACAGAAAACCACGAAACTGACATGTGTTTGACATTGTGTAAAGGTGCCAAGTGTCACAGTTTATAGTGGACGTGAAGGTGTGACCTGCTGCGGGGACAGCAGAGTTCTGTGGCGTGTCCTGGTTCTTCTGAGGCTCCAGCTGAGCATGGGGGACCCTGACAGTGTGTCTGAGTGAAAGCAGAGAGAAGCGGCAGTGTGAGGAGGCTGCGGGTTGCCGGTGTGTGCTGGAGCTGCCTGGAGCACACCTTGCGGGGAGCTGACTCAGCACCCGGCGGAGCTGCGCCTGGGATTTAGCGCCAAACGCGGTGCGGCTGCCACCTTGAATGTGCTAATCCCGCGAGAGTGCATAGACTGGGTTTTGGCTGATAAGCTCTCTCTTGGGTTTAAAAATATAAGCCCTTACAACAGCATCGTAGTGCGAGAAAAGATTTTGGACGGGATTTTTGTGAACTTGAAATTCCATAGGACGGTTTGGAGAGAAGCTCGTGGAAAAGGCGTGTGGTGCCATGGCCTGTTGCACACAGATGGGCATGGCCAGGGCTCAGTCGCCCCGGACTGAATGTTGGGATTCGTAAGGGGCATGCAGGAAGGAGCTGAGGTCCGGAAAGGGTCAAATAAACATACCCAGGCCTCAGAACCTCTCGATAAGCATTTAAAATGTTATTCTTGTGGTGGTGAAAAATGGGTACTGGTGGAGGGATGGGTGTTTGATCATTGTACAGTTGAAAACCAAAGCACAAAAATTTGTAAATCTACAACTGTACCTCATGGTGTTTCACTAACAAAAATTTTTTAAAAAATGTAAATGATGGAGAATGGGCACTGGTGGAGGGATGGGTACTGGATCATTGTATAATTGAAACCCAAGCACGAAAATTTGTAAGTCTACAACTGTACCTCATGGTGTTTCACTAATAAAAATTTAAAAATAAACAAATAAATAAATTAAATTACAGGTGAAATTAAAAAAATCCTTGTAAAAGTGAAATAGAATAACAAGATAATGTCCTAGTTTTCTAAGAATTTTAAAAAAAATTAAAATAATTCCAAGGGCCAGAGAGATGTACAGGGGTTAGAACACAAGTCTTGCCAGGTGCCTGGCCACGGGCACCCCCAGCAGCCCTGGCCTTGGTGGTTCCGACACAGGCCTTAAGCAGCCCTGAGCCATCTGGTCTTGTCGATGGAGACAAGGAGTGGCCCCCGGCCCCCAGGATTAGCACTTGGGGCACCTCCTCCCCAGCTCTGAACTCGCTGCCTTCTCAAGGCTGTGCCTGATGGAAACGTCCCTGGGTCTGTTTTCCCACCAAGATGGGAGCAGAAGTTTCTCCTTTATCTGTTCCAGCAATTTTCCATCTGTTCTTTTTCACTTCTAGGCGGGAGCCAACGTTCTTCTCCAGGACGTCAATGGGAACATACCCCTGGATTACGCTGTAGAGGGGACGGAGTCGAGCACCATCCTGCTGGCTTACCTGGATGAGAACGGTAGGTGGAGGCCATAGGGCTGGGGAGGTGTGGGCATGGAGAGAGGTGGCATGTGTGCATGTGGGTATGTGCGTGCGTGGGTGTGTGCACATACATGTGTGTGCGTGTGTGTACGTGTGTGCATGTGTGTACGTGTGTGCGTGCATGTGTGCACGCGTGTGTGCATGTACACGTGTGTTTTCATGTTCGTGTGTGCATGTGTGCATGTGTGCATGTGTGCATGTGTATGCATGTGTGCATGTGTGTGTCATGCACATGTGAGTGCACGTGTGCGTGTGCATGTGTGTACATATGTGTGTGCGTGTGTGCATGTGTGTGCGTGTGTAGGTGTGAGCACACATATTTCACAAGAGTCTGATGCCCATTTTCCTAGAGTCCATGAAAGACCTGAATAGCACCCATTGCCCCATCCACATGCTTTGTTGATTTTTTTATTAAAGCTATTTCAGTTTTGCAAGCCATCAGGAACCTTGAGGCCAGCACTCCAAAGGAAAGAACATTCAAGTAGCCCTGAAGTTGCCAGTCTGTGGACCGGGCACGCCATTCTATCTGTGCTCCTAGGAGGGGCAGGGAGGGGCCCCAGTACCAGGGGCCGGGCTCTTGAAGTCTCCTGAGTGGAAGCTGACCAAGAGTGCCCTCCTGGGAAGCAGGGCTGGCCCTCAGTGCACAGTGGCGCCACCGGAACAAGCCCTGTGGCCCATGCGGGGAGGGAGATGCCCAACTCAGGGTGTCATTTCATGAGTAAGCACGGCACTTGGTAGCATGGGGGTTCGTAAGCCCGGGCCCAGCGTGGCATTTAGCATCCCGGAAGAGCCATGCCTCTTCTCCCGTTCCCCGCTTTGTTTCAGTATAAACAATAGCAGAGAAATCCCAGTTCCCTCCTGGAGGACGGTCTTTTGTTCGAGAAAAGCTACAAGGCTGTCAGAGCCCCCATGGGGGTGGCGCTGCCCCACCCCCCGCGCACCCCATCTGCCTCTTTGTTCCGTGCTCCTTGCCTCCCCCGATGGCTTTCAGCAAGCAGTACTCTATTCCGAGGAGGCTGAGAATAATAATAATTAGCTCCTATTGAAGAGAGCAGCTTGTGCTATGCGAGGTGGTGAGCCCAGGTGCCCTCCGTGGGGACAGTGCGAGCCCCGCATATGACGGCAGCTTCCCAGGGCAGGGCGGGGTCAGAGCGTGGGTGGCAGCAGGGCCCGGGTAGGGGGCATCAATTGACGACCTCCAACCCCGTCCCCCTACACCAGGGCCACACAGGGCTGTGACCTGCTGAGATGGTCTGTCACTTGCATCCGCGGGCTCACGGCCCCAAGTCCTGCCCTCCTGCTGGTGGCACGTTCCTCCCCCAGCCTTGGTTGGACACTGGAGTCCCCACTTGGCCATGTGCTGTAGCTGTGTGCTGTCCCTGCCCGCCCTGGGCTCTGCTCACTACTCAGCATCTCCTGCCATCACAGGGAGATGCCTCCGATCGGAAACTCACGTCTTCAGGGCCCGATGGACAGGCCAGGGGTCACGTCATTGGCCTTGCATGCAGCTGACCCAGGTCAGCTTCCAGCACCACATAACCCCGAGCACCACTAAGATCGATCCCTGAGCACAAACCAGGAGTTAAGTCCTGGACAAACACCCCCAAACTATGCATCTTCACTTGCAGAAGAATCAACATGCCTTGGAAATGCTTTCAGCTTATGGAAGGATTTTGTTTGGTTAGAAAATTCAGAATTGGGGCTGGAGCGATAGTACAGTGGGCAGGGCATTTGCCTTGCATGTGGTCGACCCAGATTCACCACCAGGCACCACCAGGAGTAATTCCTGAGTGCAAAGCCAGGAGTAACCCCTGAGCATCGCTGGGTATGACCCAAAAAGAAGAAAAATTTAAAAAAAGAAAAAGAAAGTTCAGACTAGTCCAAAGTGAGGTCATGGATGCTGACATTAAATGAGGGTACTCTGTGGGCTGACTCAGAAGACAGAATTCCGCAGAACACAGGAGAGAGGACATCAGCATGTGTGCCAAGGGGACAGTCTGTCCTCCAAGAGCTGGGCTGGCCGGAGTGTGGAATGCATGTTGACAGCTCAGGTCTGGGTCCCTGTCTGTGATGTGGAATCCCATTTCCCAGGTCGCAGCGTCTGTGTCCCCTCCCCTCCCCAGCCTGCTCTGCTTCTGCCAATGTCCCTTTTCTGGTCCGTCTCAGCTGCCAGAGTCCCAGGAAACGCTGTCAGCTTTGATTTACTCTCTGCTTGCTGGGCGCCCTCAAGAGTCGCCAGATGACAGGTAGCTCGGGCAAAGCCCTCAGCCGTGCCCTCCTCTAAGCTAAGACTTGTGCCCAGCGTGGCTTCCAAGGCTGCCGCCCAAACCTCAGTTGAACCCGAGCCGTGTCCGGTCAGAGCACGCTGGACATAGGCACGCATATGGTGGAGGTAGGCAGGGCGCTGGCAGGTCGATTACGTGGAGAGTCTCTGGCCACACGTTCTGACTGTCCTACCAGCACGCCTGTCTGCGGACTCCACAGTTAACCTCAGCTCACCCAAGCTTCCCAGGCTGGAAAATGGGACAACCGTGGAAGACTGATTGTGCATGGGATGCTGAGACGGCTCACATGGGGCAAGCCAGCTGGTACTAGGGAAACTGCAGTCACAAAATGAGCCAGCAAGGAAAAAGGGCACTGCATGTGAGCTCAGAACGAGCCAAACACTCAGCAGAGGGGGTGTGTGTGCATGTGTGCATGTGTGTGTGTGTGCGTGTGTGCATGTGTCTATGTGTGCATGTGTGTGTATGTGTGTGTCTGCATGTGTGTGACTGTGTGCATGTATGCTTGTGTATGTGTGAGTGTGCATGCATGTGTGCGTATGTGCTTGTATGCATGTGTGTGCGTGTGTGCATATGTGTGTGCATATATGCTTGTGTGTGCATGTGTGTGCATGTGTGTGCGTGTACATGAGTGTTTAAGTCTGAAAATGACTAAAAGCCAGACTGACGTGGCACTGCATATGTTCTAAACAACCACCATTCTACCCATCCTTTGGGTAAGTCCTTTACATTCTCCCAAGTTTACAACCCATAGAAATTCAGCTTCTGCCTGGCAGATGCTCTGGAGATGTGCAGACTGGACAGCGTCCATAGTGGCTTCGCTGTTCCTCAGGACTGCTCCTGTGACCTTCTGTGCCCTTGAGTGTGCGCTCTCTCTCTCTCTCTCTCTCCCTCTCTCTCCCTCCCTCCCTCCCCCTCCCCCCCCCCTCTCTCTGCGTAAATTTCGGGGTGGGATGGAGACTGACCGGCTCCTGGGCGGTCCTCAGGGATGGTGTCGGGAAGAACTGCAGGGGACTCTCTGCCTGGTGCTCCTCCCCTCTGGGAACCAATCATGCAGACCTTTCACCCTGGCCTCAGAGCACCTCCCGTGAGAAGCTGGCCATAGAGATGAGGTTCATGCTAGCCAGAGGGGCCCCTTTACTATGACGTTAAACAGTGCACAGGCACCTGATGGGACCTCATCCATCCCCCCTCCAGCTCCAAGCCGGCCCTCAGTCTCTGACCATCTCTCTCTCCTTTCACGCGTCTCTGCCAATACTTGCTGGGGGTCTTAGCAACTTAGGAGATACAGGGCCGTTCTCATGGGTGTGTCTCCCCATCCCAGGCCACAAGAGAGGAAACCACAGAGAATAAAAGCGGTTACATCACAGCATCCTTCAGTGCAGTTCCCTGGAAATTCTTTGGGCAGTGTTGGTTGGGGATTTATACTAAAGCAGATACTACTGAAGCTCTGCCGTGTTTATTGCACCTGCAGTCTGTATCAGGCATATATTGAGAGAATATTCTTTTCTTAATGACGGTACTCTTGTTGTAGACAGAATACATTCCTAGACACATGAGGATCCAAAGTGTAATAGGACTTTCAAAGGGAAATATATTGAAAGAACAATAAAAACAAATCTAGAATTTGTCAGCTGTAGAAGCAGCTCTTCATTTGATTTTATTATCTTTTACCCCTGATTTAAAAAAGTATTTCTCTGCCAAAAATCAGTATTGATGAGTTATTCTCACCCTGGATAGAACTAGTTTTAAATTGAACAAAAATGGTATTTTCAGGTAACATGGTTATAGTAGTATTAATGTTTATAGTCTTGATATAAAAATCATTTCCCCTCACCACAGGCAAACTCCCCAAGGCCCTCGGCCACCAGCCCTGTGTCCCTGCTGGTCTGCCGGCTTCCTGCTCCCCTGCTTCCTCTGCTCGGGAAGCCTTTGCAATCAAAAACCTGTGTTTCGTTAACATTCAGTAGTTTCCACCCCCTTGTCTTGTTTCTCTGTGTTCCACAGCGGGGTGAGGTGACCCTGTCTCTTCCCTCTGACTTACTTTACTTCACATTACACTCCATTCCCCGTCAAATTGCAGCAAACTGCCAGATCTCATGTTTGCTTACAGCTCTGTGCTGTTCCATCTGCCCGCACACAGCTCCTTTACTCACCCTCCCGCCATTGGACATTTGAGATGTCTCTATTTCCTCGTTGTTATCCTTATTGCTGCAGTGTACAATGGTGGGCACATACCTTTTTCAGTTGCTGTTTTTGTGCTCTTGGGGTAGATGCCAAATGAAGGATCACTGGATAAGAAGGAAAATCTGTTTGAGAAAGCCCCGTATGCTTTCCTGTAGAAGCTGAGTAGATGACATTCCACGAGCAGTGACTACCAAGTCCCTTCTCAACAAATCCTAGGAGGCACTGGTGGTTTAGCCTTTGGGGTACAGGCCAATGCCATTGATGTGAGCTGATATCTCATTGTATAGATTTTCATTCCCCAGAGAGTAATGATGAATAATGATTCTTTTTCATGTGCCTACTGGCTATCTATATGTCTTCTTCTGGCAAATACCGGATCATCTCCAGCCCCTGTTTTTGATGGGATCAGTTTCTTTTCTTGTCGAGCTGTTTTTGAAAATCTCTTTCGGCCCTCAGGATTGGACCTGGCGTCTGTGCATCAGATGAAGCGTCAGAGGTCAATGAGGATGTTGACGGATGTCACACACCTCCTCTCTGGTGGCGGGAATGTGAGTGAGAAAAACGAAGAAGGAGTCACACTGGTAAGCTCAGAAATGCTGCCTCATGGAGAACTACTTACGTGGGTGTCTAACACCTAGAATTATCAACTATTAAACAGTGTGGAGTTTTAATCCAACCAGAAAGGTCACATTCATGATAGAGATTTTAGAAAACGCATAAATATGCCAAAAGGAAAATGTCAATCATTGTTGGCGCCTCCCAGAGAGACTCCATGTTTCTCTGTTAAGATATTTTCTGTAAGCCCTTCTTCCAAGTGTGTTTCCTCTACAGATTTAGAATAAATTTTACCATTGCTTTTTTAATGGAATTTTTTTTAGGTGGAGATTGTAATAAAAATTTTCCATTTAAATTTTAAGCAAAATAAGCTATGGGTTACTCTGGTGAATAAGTTTCTATGTTCAAGCAAATTTTGACCATTACTGCCCCACCCATAATTTTTATTTAGGCACCATGATTTAAAAGTATTTTTAATCCATGGGCATAGATAAAGCAATAAAACAGTGGGTAGGATGCTTGCCTTGCATGCAACCAACCTGGATTCGATTTCTGGTATCCCATGTGGTCCCCCATATGGGATCCCAGCACCGCCAGAAGTAATTCCTGAGTGCAGAGCCAGGAGTAACCCCTGAGCATCGCCAGTATGACTCAAAACAAACAAAAGACCTCAAGACACTTCCACTGAGAACAAACTACAAAGAAGTTGAGGGGGAAATGCTTTTAATAGAGTTTCAGGTATCCAAGAGTTGTGCAGTGTTCGCCACACCACCTCCAGCCTCAGAGTGTCAGCATCCCGCCACCAATGTCTCAGCGTTGGTGAGACAAACCCACCCCCTCCCACCTAGAAGCCCATCCCCTTGGCAAACTTGGTCATGCCAACTTTCGAGATCTACTACCATTTCCAGTTGTTAATCTCTTTCTATGTTTTGTTATAGTCTGCATATGCGCTAGATCATGCTGGGTTTGTCCTTCGCCCTCTGACTGACTTCACTCAGTGTAGTACTCTCTAATCCATCCACGTTGTCAGAGATTGCATGATTTTGTTTTTTCTTACAGCTAAGTACTATACCACTATATATATAATAGCAATAAAATGTAATGGCACATACATGTACATATATATATAAACACGCATGTATGTATGTGTACACATAATCATGTGTACATATTCATGTGCTGATCTATGCCATTACTTTTTATCATTATCAGACACATATTGAAGAGATTATAAGTAGGAGTATTAAACTTATTTTAATATAAACACGGTGACACAACACCAAGGTGAGAACATTTCGCCTGTTGTCTCGTAAGTGTGTCTGAATCAGGAAAGCAAGGCTTGAAATTAACTGGAGTGGAAATAAATGCATCAAGTCTTGAGGGAAAACAAGCTGCCAGTACCCCGGGCCATTGAGGGGCATCTGAGGCTCTCTCCGTGCCCTGCACAGAAGTGGTCAGAACCACAATTTCTTTTCTTTCATGAGACACATCTGGTTTGAGAGTGGGTGCAGTAGTGAGCCAAGGAGCTGCACTCAGCAGGCCATGAGGCCTGCCTGGTGGTTTTTTTTTCCATTATTAAACACATATGAAGTGCTTTCCAGGCTCTGCCATGCTGGCAGGATACTCTCGGTAGCTTGCTGGGCACTCGGAGAGGGATAGAGGAATTGAACCTGGGTTGGCCACATGCAGGGCAAACGCCCTACCCACTGTGCTATTGCTCCAGCCCTTTATTTTATTTCCTTACTAAGCTGTAAGGAAAGAAAATGCTGCATGTTTCAAGTTCATTAAGCTACGTGTACAATAACAAAACGTTTTAACTAGCTCATGGAGGAAATATTTATTGTCCACACCCAGTGAATGTGGGCACTAGACGTATAGAACTCCTTTTGCTTTTTTTTTTTTCATAAATAGATAGATAGTGAGCGGGTCAGTTGCTTGCTTGCCCATGACCTACCGGGTACGACTCTGGCACCCCACACGTTCCCCAAGCCCTGCCAGGAGCAAGCCCTGAGCTTTGCTGGGTGTGGCTTCAAAACTTCCTCCTGAATAATTCTCATCAATCTGTGGTATTAGCCTCAGAGTCATCTTCAGCTTTCAAGGGGCAGGGGTCAAATAGGGGTACATGTTCAATGGCTAAAGCTAAAATAGGTTCTTGAGAAAATTAGATGCACAAATCAAAGAATACGTGACTTAGCAATGCTGAGCACCTGTTTCCCGCAATACATATTTACAGACTTAAAGATGAAGACAAACCAAAGCGTAATCCTGTGAGGCACAGCCCTTTTGATATGAAAATAGGAGCAGAAAGCACGGGAGAAATCTCGAGATGACTGCATACATCAGAAATTAATAGGAACGCTGAGCATTCAGGTTCTAACAAGGAACAAAATTAAGAGGCAGATAAACCAAGAATAGTATTTGTGATAGTATTTTAAAGTGTTAATAACTTTAAAATATGCATATTTTATGCATATTTTTCTATAGAGAGAAAAATTGTTGTGCCGTAGGCCCTTATAGATGCAAGGCAAGGCCCTCCTAGGTTTTATGCCCAACCCAAGCTCATAGAAAGTAATAAAAAAAAAAAAGATGGCCATCTCACAGTAGAATGTGAAACAAATAATATGAGTCCGTTCACAAAAGGAAAAGCAGCTAGCTCATAAATATGCAAAAAAAAGGCTTAGAGCTGGTCATTAAATAAATGCAAATCAATTGCAGTCATTCTCTAAATAAATGATAGCAAAGACCAGGAGTGCTAAGGGTCTTTGAATAGTGCTCTAACGTGCTGCTGGCTGGAATATGAATTGGTCAAAGGGATGTGGAACTCAGGGTCGCCTTACACAGAAATAATAGAAAGGACGTTCATTGTTTTAGAATAAGAATTCCATCTGTAGGAATGTCAGAAGGAAATAAGCAAAGAGGTGCACACTTTGTCTGTCCACACAATGATTAGGTTAATTCTGTGTCCCTCTGTATATTACACTTTCCTGGAAAACCACGCCATGGAAACCCCATCTCGAAGATGAGGCTGGACAGACTGACCAGGTCTCCTCCAGTGTCTCCAGGTGGCCCACCTGTGACTCTTGCTGATTTCTTAAGCTTCCCAAGTCATTACCGTTTCTTCTTTCCTTTGGGACAATTGAGAGTGCCACGTTGTAGGTGAGCAGTTCCCTAACTCCAAGGCGTCCTCATC
This sequence comes from Sorex fumeus, assembly GCF_029834395.1. Classification (NCBI taxonomy): domain Eukaryota; kingdom Metazoa; phylum Chordata; class Mammalia; order Eulipotyphla; family Soricidae; genus Sorex; species Sorex fumeus. Next base: position 21,594,184 of record NW_026606065.1, on the reverse strand, counting down.
CTCCACCCTGAATGCATTGCTGAGTCGGTGCCTGGAGAACGGTCAAGCCAAGTCAAGCACTGTGAGATTAAAATGAATGACCGCATGGAGGAGCTGGGCTTAAGAAAGACGCGCCTTCACCAAGCTGCTAATGTGCTTAATTCTAGGCAACAAGTGGCATGTCTCTGCTTTGTTCAGTAGCCGGAATGTCAAAAGCAATTACTAGGAAGGTACAAGTGTCCATTAAATTTTATTTTTAAAGGTCAGGAATTTTTCACACTGGGAAAGAAACACCAAGAGACAGACGGCTTGGAATTTTTCTCACTAGGGACTTGGTTTGGCCATTCTCCAACCCAGCCCAGCCCAGGGCAGGGCCTGCGGGCACCAGTGATGGCAGCTGAGTGCCCAGATGGAAACTACAGCCTCTTTAGTTTTCTCTTTATCATTGCGGTGGGGCTGCCAGTCCCTCACCTTAGAGCTATTCCTTATGAGGGATGATGAATGCCTACATCTGGAACAAGCCCGTGTCTGTACTGAGCTGTCCAGCCCTGACGGGAGACGGTGAATGGAACCCGTGTGCTGTGAATCACTGTGGGCTGCGTGATCCAGTGCCCGGCGCAGACCTGACCACAAAGACCATCCTTCCCTGGGCTTGTGAGTCGGATTCGCCTGACCTGGGCCTATGGGCCGGAGGGGCAGACACCATTCACCCACAGAGCTGGAGCGGAAGGTCCTTATTTCCCTCTCTGAAATGCTCCCCGTCTGCCCACCGGCTGTGCAGTGTCCAGAAGGCCAGTGTCTGGTGGAAAACCTGGGGGTCCTTAGCTCCAGGGAAGAGGAACTCAGAGCCATGTTGGGGGCTGGACAGCTTGTGTCTGCGGCCATCAGCGAGAGATCCAGGTCTTGCTCCTCCCCCCGCCCTCCTAGAAGGAGCCAGAGGGATCTGGAGTTTCTACCTGCGTGTTTCTGGGTGGGAGTTGGTAGGAAGGGGGGTGACCAGGTGGCCGTGGCAGGGCCATGGCCAAAACAGGCCAGACCACCAATGGGCCTGTTCCCGTGGCTGCTTTCTACTGCACTGGGGAAATTCCGGGGCTCTCAGGAATTCTGTAGTCTCAGCCTGGCTCTGGGAGCTGGCGACTGCAGAGTAGGGGACAGCCCCATCCCCAGGAGAGCAGAGCCCACAGGGTGACTGGCCGGCACGGGCTCTCTCTGTGGCATCGTGGAGATGAATTCTGTGTCAACCAAAGGTGGAGGTTTGATGTGACACCGTGTCTAGGTGCTTATGCCACTGATGAGACACACAGACTTGCCAGGCCGTGCATTGAAGGGACAAGAAGGGAGCAGCCACTCTGATCGAAGCTCATCATCATGTCCAAAGGGGGAAAAAACAAGTGTTTTTGTGGAACTGAGTCAAAATAGAACACTTTTGGCTTCACTGCAATTTTATGTTCATAATGAAAAGGGAGTGAGCTGCAAAAGTCTCCGCGCCCAGACCTTGAAGGGATCCGACTGACTGTTTGAAATGATTTTCTCTCCCCTTTCCTCATGGTTTCCTGTTGGAATTCCTGTTTATGAGTCAGTCACCGTGCTGCAGGCCATTTATACGAATTTGGTGGCTCTACTTATAAAGGACTACCGCTGGAGCGATAGCACAGCGGTAGGGCGTTCGCCTTACAAGCGGCCAACATGGCCGACCCGAGTTCGATTCCTCCGCCCCTCTCGGAGAGCCCGGCAAGCTACCGAGAGTATTCGATATGCCAGACACAGTAACAACAAAGTCTCCAATGGAGACGTTACTGGGCCCACTTGAGCAAATCGACGATCAACGGGAGGGCCTTTACCTTTACCTTACCTTTACTTATAAAGGAAGAGGCTGTTGTTGAAATGGGAATCCCCCTGGGAAAAAAATAAAACAGGGTTGGGGGAAATCTCCCATCTGCACAGTAGACTGCCTTTGCCTCGACCAACCTCAGACCTGGGGGTACTAAGCTGGGCTGTATTGAGCAAATGCTCTGGAATCTTTGTCACCACAAATTCATCTCTGCTCCTCATCTTGGCCCACTGCCTGTAAACATTAAGTGCTGGCATTTTAGAATTAGTAGTACCTGTTTGACGTTGAGGGGAAATTGTCCAAGCACCTAGTTCTTGTACTCTGTATTTGAATTCACTGGGAGTAGAGTAGGGCAACAGGGAAGGGCACAGGAGCCTCACGGGAAAGTGGGTTGTGAGTAGAGGGGAAATTGGTCATCAACCTTTAGGCCTTCCTCCAAAGGGGGGTGACATTCTCTCCTACCAGATAAAGAAAATTGTAGGAACTTTCTTACAAAGCTGATTCTGTTTTAGAGCCAATGTCTTATTCTCTGAGTCTGGAATCCGAGGAGAAAGAGAGAGGAGAAGAAACGGTCTCATTCCTGATGTTCCACTCACTCTCAATGGGACGAACATCTCCAAATGCAACAGTTATGTATACCTAGGTCGAGAAGTCAACGTGACGAATGACCTGGCACCTGAGTTGCGCAGGAGGAAGAGAGCAACTTGGAACACCTTAAAGAGCATCGAAGAAATAGCTAAGAGGACAAAGAACCTCCAGCTCCAGGCGCATCTATCTCTTTGATTCCACTGTTCTTCCTGGATTAACATACGCCTCAGAGACCTGGGCCCTACAAAAACAGGATGAGAATGCTATTTGGGTCTCCCAAAGAGGAATCGAAAGAGCTATGCTTGGAGTATCATGCTTCACTCAAATGAGAGAAAGAATCTGGAGTTCCGACCTCCATCGACGGTCAAGAATCAGGGATGCTGTCTCATTGCCGAGGCATCAAAAATCAGATGGGTTGGACACATAATGAGATTTGGAGATGACCGCTGGACTAGAGCCATTACGGACTGGATTCCATGGGACATCAAAAGATCGCATGGTCGCCCACCTATGAGATGGTCAAACTTCTTTGTCAAGACCCTGAATGATCGGTTTGAGGCTCTTCGTGTTCCTAGAACGAGCAGATGCCATCGGGCTACATTAGCACACGACAGGGACGAATGGAGACGTTGCTGGTGCCTGCTCGAGCAAATCAATGAATAATGGGATGTCAAGTGATCAAGTGATCAAGTCTTATTCTCTAACTCTCCTTCAACAACTGAGTAAGCGGCACTGGGGGTTCTGTGACCAGGCGCCTCTCTCTGCAGTTACACGCGGTGTGACGGGCAACTCTCTTTGCAGTTACACCCGGTGTGACAGGCAACTCTCTCTGCAGTTACACATGGTGTGACAGGCAACTCTCTTTGTAGTTACACTTGGTGTGACAGACAACTCTCTCTGCAGTCACACACAGTGTGACAGGCAACTCTCTTTGTAGTTACAAATGGTGTGACAGGCAACTCTCTTTGCAGTTACACATGGCATGTGCAGGGGGCCACAAGGAGGTGGTGATTCTGCTCCTGGACCACGGCGTGGACCCCAATGTGGCGGATAATCAGTACTGGACACCTCTCCACTTGGCAGCAAAATATGGCCAGGTAAAGTAATGCCTCTCATTCTTTTAAAAATCACTAAATTACTCAAGAGATAGCACCACAGGAAGGCTCTTGCCAACTTGGGTTCGATTGCCAGCATTCCGCATGCTCCCCTGAGTACCAGCAGGAGTAATTTCTGAGTGCAAAGCCAGGAGTAATCCCTGATCATTGCTGGGTGTGCCTCACAAAACAGACAAACAAAAATCACTTCATGATCCTTAAGGCATTTCAAATGTAATACTATTGCTCTCTTATACCACTTATGAGTCATTATGTGATTTAATGTTTAATTATGCCAACTAACCAAATATTTTTATGATTGAAAATTTAATGTTAGAAGGACAGAAAAAAATGCTTTGTTCAAGAGTCTGCATGTTGGGGCCAGAGTGATAGTACAGCTGGTAGGACATTTGCCTTGCATGCAGTTCACCCAGGTTTGATCCCCAGCATCCCATATGGCCCTCCAAATACAGAGCCAAGAGCATCACTGAGCATCACTGAGCACCCTTGAGCACCACTGAGTGTGACCCAAAATAAAAAGCTGAAAAAAAAGTATCTGCATAGTATGGTGAACATTGTTGAAGAAATAATCAAACATTAGAAACAGTCATCATCGAAATGAAGCTAATACTTTTTACTCACTGGTACAAAGCTTTTATAAGCATCTAACTCCAGTATTCTTTAATAGTTTTTTTTTATAGTTAGTAGATATAGAGCAAAATTACCTCTTGTTCTCTTTTTCTCTATGGATTTTATTTTGTTTTAATGGGTGAATAGTAGATTTCTGTCTGTGAATTTTTTTTTTTAGCTATTGGTACTATATCTTTATTTTAATTTAGTTTGTTCACTGGGTACCATTGCATCATAAAGTAGAAAACTCAATTTTTAAGGGTTTATGTAAGATAAATGTAAGAAGTGCACTGTATAGCACTTTCCTCCCATTGTTCATCGAGTTGCTCCAGTGGGCCCAGTAACATCTCCATTGTGAGACTTGTTGTTACTGTGTTTGACATATCGAATACGTCATGGGTAGCTAATAATAATTCATTTGCTATATTTACAAAATATTAATACTTTTTTAGAAGACTTGTTAGTAATAGTGTAACATGTGAAGAGATTTAAGTCTCCAAATATTAGTTTCGTTGTCTCGAAACAGAGCTGGGAAGGAGGTAGGTAGGGTCTCTCTGTTCCACCCCTCGGCTGCCCGCGCTCAGGGAAATGCCTGCCATGAGTCAGGGCTGACAACGTTTACCGCCGGCACCTTTGTGGCACAGATGGTCACGTGCCACCAGCCCTGCCAGGCAGCCATCAAACTGCACCCGAAGTCTGCTTGCTCTGCGCGGTGTGGGGGATGGTCACTGACTCCAGGGGTGAGGAATCGTTCTGTGAGGAGAGAACAGTCAGCCCTCACCCCTGCACAAGTGTCACCATCCCTCACAGTCGAGAATTTTAGGAGGAGGATGAAATACTGACCCAAGAGTGGTTTTGCTAAATGCAGCCTGCTCAGAGAGGCATGAGGAGAGAGGAAGGAACAGGTGTTCAGGAGATCACTGGGCGTGGAGGGTCTGGGTTCAGGGGTGGGTTTGAGCCTGCAGGGGCAGCCAGGTGCTCCAAGAGGAGCTTCCCACGCTTCCTCTGAGATTTCCTGGGAGTTCTCTGTGTTACCATGGGAGAACCTGACGTAGTTGGGCCTTCTCGGAATCTCCTCAGGCCCTAGAGGTGAAGCTGCTTCTCTCCTGAGGGGCCCGGCCTTCCCTGGAGGTGGGGGGTGGGGTGCTTGGGCTTCCGCCTCTGGAAAGGGCCTCAGTTTCTCCTCGCTAGAAGCTCGGGATCTGCAAGTCCGAGTTGGGCTGCTTCAGGGCTCTGCGTCTCAAGTTCCCAGACACTCCCCACAAGCCCCGGCAGATGCCCATGCCAGAGCAATGCATCTCAGCCCCTCTGGCTGGGGTCTGCCCACTCTTCGCTGGGGAGCAGCACAGTGGTTTTATCAGAAGCCGTGCATGGCATTGGGGGCTGGTAAAATTATCTGACCTGCGCTGCTGTCTCTCCTTCCCTTCCTCTGTCCTGTGACTTCCCTGGGCACCCCTGACTCCTGTCTTTGAGACCTCCTCCCTCTGCTTCCAGAAATCCTGCCCTTCTTACTGATGTGTCTGGCTGCTGGACAGTCCAGTGGCGGCTCCCTGCAGTCCCCTGACGCCTGCTGCGGGCCAGCTCCATTCAAGTGGGGAGGAGGGATTCTAATTGGATCTTGGATGTTTGGGCCATTCTGTTAGACGCACCTTGACCCCATCTGCATCTTTCCTTTTGGCAACGGCTCGGATCCAAGTTTGATCCCTGGCTCCCCCAGACACCACCAGGAGTCAGCCCTGAGCACAGAGCCAGGAGTGAGTCCTGAGCACAGAGCCAGGAGGGAGCCCTGAGCACAGAGTCAGGAGTAATCCCTGAACACAGAGCCAAGAGTGATCCCCAAGCACAGAGCTGGGAGTGATCCCTGGGCACAGAGATAAGAATAATCCCTGAGCACAGAGCCAGAAGTGATCCCTGAGCACAGAATCAGGAGTCAACCCTGAGCACAGAGCCAGGAGTGAGTCCTGAGCACAGAACCAGGAATGATTCCTGAGCACAGAGTCAGGAGTCAACCCTGAACACAGAGTCAGGAGTCATCCCTGAGCACAGAGCCAGGAGTCAGCCCTGAGCACAAAGCCAGGAGTGATCCCGGAGCACAGAGATGGGAGTAATCCCAGAGCAGCACCGGGCTGGAAGGGCCTTCTCCGCCCCAGTAAACACAAAGCCCACCTCTGCCTCCTCACTCGGATGGAAGCAGTGAGAGACTCCTGCTCTCAGGCTGCCGGTCGCGTCTCAGGTCTCTTTTTCCCCTGAAAACAATTTTTAACTCAGACTTAGTTTTTTAATTGTTCACCCATAAAAACTCCACTCATTTAGGGAATGATATTTTTGAAACAGGTTTTGTTTGGCTCAATGTATGTGCATGTGAGACTTGTAAGTCTCTGAAGAAATTTGCTGTAAATAAATGTATCTTTGTTGTGGAAAAAAAGCTTTGAAATGCAAACATTTTAGAAAGAAGAATGGCACTCGAAAGGCTTTCACAGGAATTTTGCTCTCATAAATAACCTACTAATGTAAATACCGTTATGCAGAGGCAGTTCATAAAACATAGCGGTATTTATGATTTACATTTATGCTAGCATGGCGTATTTATTTTTAAATTGCCCTTTATAAATGTATTAACTTTTCCAGTGAAGGAGAAAGATATGTCCGCCATTGTTTAAAACTCGGAGCTGAGTAAGTTATGTGAGCAGTCGTTCTTTGGGCCTGCCACTTACTTGCTTGTGAGCTCTGCATAAACAAAATTTGATCCTAGCCGTGTATGTATTTTATGTTTGTCAGAGGCTGTTGGTACTGCAGCAAACAATGAGAAAACAATTGCACAAAGGCTTAGCTCCAATTACACCCGCTCCAGGAGCACCGGCCTCTCCCTCTCCACATTTGTGATTGGGGGGAGGTGTTTGTGTGTCCACATTCATTTGGACCCAAATCCATCAAATGTCAGATACTCTTGGATTTTTTTTTTTAAATGTAAATCTTTGCTCTGGAAAGAGTCAGAGAGGCAGCCGGTTTTCTTCTTTCCCCAGTGTGTTACTGGCCCGACACTGAGCACACAGCCACACCCGGGGCTGGCCAGGCCAGGCTCAGAGTCTTCTTAGTTCCTTTCCCAATCCCCAGACCCACCCGCAGAAGGAGCCCTGCCCTCCCTCTGTACCTGACAGGGTTCACTCCCTTCTCTCTGCCCGTCACCCCCATCGTCATAGAAGTGAGGATAGAGGTGTAGATGCTTTTCTGCTGTGTGTTTGGGGCGTCCAGGGTATATTTGCAGGAGTAGTATTACTGGATCATCTGGAAGCTCGATTTCTAGTTTGTTGTTGTTGTTGTCGTTGTTGTTTTTAAATTTTTATTAGTGAGACACCATGAGGTTTGTAAGTTGTCGACTTACAAATTTTTGTGCTTGGGTTTCAGTTATACAATGATCAAATACCCATCCCTCCACCAGAGCCTATTTCCCACCATCACGGATCCCAGTATCCCTCCCACACCCCCACATCCGCCCCATCCCTGCCTCTGTGGCAGGGCATTCCCCTCTGTTCTCTCTCTCTCCTTTTGGGTGTTGTGGTTTGCAAAAGAGGCAATGGGTGACAATCATGTTTAGTCTATAGTCTACTTTCCGCATGCTTCTCCCATCCTGGAGGATCCTCCCAACACCCTTTATTTGGTGCTCCCTTCTCTATCTGAGCTCCCTTTTCCCCTAGCATGAGGACTGTTCATATTGTTTTCCAAAAAGCCTGGACCAGAAAATAGAATATGATATTATCTTGATCTTTGAGTAGCCAAAGAGTTTTTTTTTTAACATAAAGGTATTAAACATGGGGAAACAAAGGGCTGTTACACTTAAGCAAAAGTAAACATTTTAGGGGCTGGAGCAATAGCACAGCAGGTAGAGCATTTGCCTTGCATTCAGCCGACCTGGGTTCAATTCCCAGCATCCCGAGCACCACCAGGAGTAATTCCTGAGTGCATAAGCCAGGGGTAAACCTCTGTGCATTGCCGGGTGTAACTCAAAAAGAAAAAGTAAACATTTTAATAGTTCTAAACAAAATATATTTGTAAGATTAGTTAGCAACCAACCATAGAATATGAGGAAATAAAGATGACTTATAAATCAGTAATAAAAAGGTGAACACTCCAGGAAAGTATAGGTAAATCTTAATAGATGCTTCACAAACAAACTATAGAAATGGCTCTTAGGCATCTGAGAAGGTATTTAAAATGAGTTATTGGGGAATATGAATTCCGTAATACTGAACTATTATATGCCAAGAATGTTTGTTAGCTAAGGCTTTTAAAATGTGTATTATCAGTTGCTAGAAAGACAAGAATCTAGAATGCATAAATTTGTGGTAATAAAATTTATGAATGAAAACTTGGACACTCGGAATTCTTTGGTGGAACAGGAGTGCAAGTGTGAGATCTTTGAAATAACAATCTGTTCACTCTGATACTGTCCAAATCTATATCCTAGTGATTTTGCTTCTCCATCCAGCTCCCCAGACAAGCTTGTGACCGCACACTGAGAGAGAATGTTTACAGGAACCTTGTTTATGGATACAACTAAATGGCTGCACATGTCTCAAGTGTCCGAAGGCAGTTGAGTTGTGGTGTGTCTGTGAAACCAGGAACGCACCCGTCCCCACTAGCAGACCTGCAGGGGGCGACATTAAGTGTGAGAAGTGCAGTGCGGGAGGACAGGTGCCCAGGGATGTCCCGGCAGAGTGATGAACTGAGCTCCACAGACAGTAAACTAAGCCCTGTTCTGTGCGGCCAGCCTTCACGCCCTGGAGGAGCAGAGGGAACACAGGGCAGGTTCGACTGAGCACACAAGGGCTGTGCTCTCTGGAAACGCGGGGGCAGCGGTCAGAGAAGCCGCAGAGCATGCCAAGGGCACGGCTGACACCTTGTACGTGCTGGAGTTCATCCCATCACTGTTCTTCCCGTGCTTGACATGCTACATCGTCAGACTCTTCAGATGCTTGCGTGTTCTAAACTAGAGCATTTTCTAAACACACAAGTTTCTCCACATACGGTAACATCTCGTTGTGAGCTGCATTCTTATTCTTCATACTTAGTTTTTCAAGGTTTGCCTTGTTCACAGTTCCATCACGAGTGGACAGTATGAGTTGCTCATTTAATACTCAACAACTAAAACATTCCATTCTTCTCAGGAAAGAATCAGGAAATTTCAAATCCTCAGCCGTTTTCCACCCAGTTGAGCATGGATTGGGGCTTTGTGATTGAGGCATAAGTGCTGAACTATTTTGTGTGTCTGACGTTTTGAGAAAGGAACTGGGAAGGGAAAGGAAGCGCAAGAATTCCCAGAAATCTCCTTCCCCAGGGCAGCAACTGAGATTTCCTGGTGGCTGCCAGGGACCCAGCGAGTATTTCCTGTCTCACTTCTCTCAATGTTTCAGACGAACCTGGTGAAGCTTCTCTTGATGCATCACGCCAACCCGACCCTCCTGAACTGCAACGAGGAGAAGGCCTCAGGTGAGTGCACGTCTCTGCAGGGATGCTGATGGTTCTCCTGAGCCACTGGTGCACCTGGTGAGCAGAGGTATCAGACCCACGAGGAGCCCCCTGGAAAACACCCCTCAAGCACGGCTCCCCTACTCACAAGCCCGGCATCCTCAGTGAGGTTTGAGAGCAGTTAACACTGCACTTGAGTCTCACTGGGGTCAGGCAGAGGCTTCCCTGGGACTCGTGTGTCTTTTTTTTTAAATTTTGAATACCCACCCCTCCACCAGTGACCATTTCCCACCACCACGGATCCCAGTATCCCTCCCACCCTCCATCCCCCCATCCCACCCTGCCTCTGTGGCAGGGCATTTCCCTCTGTTCTCTCTCTCCTTTTGGGTGTTGTTGTTTGCAAAAGAGTTAAGCCTGATTTTCAGGGAGAAATGTTGGATGATTTACTTTCCATTGATCACTTTGTATATAAGGAGATGCCGCGCAGCTGCTTACGCGGCCGCGCAATTTGGAGTAAATGTCCTGGTTCCCGCATGCCCGAGCTATGCTTGTAGAGGCTCATGGTCACCGGGGTTCCATCTGGAGGAGGCGGCATGCAGCACCTACCCCATCTGGGACTTCCCAGTGATATCGGCTCTGTTTGGAACCTGGAGCATTCTCTGGGAGCTGTGGAGCCCTCCCCCCAGCGGTTTTCTTCTTTGTTGCTGTGTGTTGTAAAGATGGCACTGGGGGGCAGGTTGTGGGCGTGACTTCCCGAATCAGAGATTACCTTGTGAGTCTTTAGGGCAGTGTGTACCTCATTCAGCTGGGGAAGAGGGTGCCTGGGTGTTCCATGGAGTCTGTGGGACGCCACTATACTTCGTGGGTGAGGCAGGTCCCCTCACACTGCACTGAGTTTACATGTCAGTCGCTCTGTGCTCAATAGTTTAAGAGAAATAGTAACTTAGTACTTCACTGTCATTTTGTCTTGTGAAATAACAGTGGTAGGGAGTTTGCCTTTCACATGGCAGACAGAACTGGGTTCAATCCCGAGAATTCCATATAGCCTCTGAGCACTGACAGGAGTAATTCCTGAGTGCAGAGCTAGGAGTAACCCTCAAGCATTGCCAGGTGTGACCCAAAACCAACAACAACAACAACAAAAACCTCTGACTTCAGAGTAATTTTAGTCATCTTGATAACTGAACTAACTCATTCAGACTGATTAGTTATTAGTCTGATTTCAGACTAATTCCAATGATGGTATAATTATCTCAGCATTAACTCCAAGTGTGTGCCTAATGATAAATGTTAAAAGAGTAATTAGCAATCTGTGTATCTTTTTCCTAATTTTTCACAAACATGTTGATGGTGGAACAAGTCACATTTCTGTGAACTCAACTTCCACCGGACACCCCCTTCCGCCGCCCTTTTGAGCTCAGGTCCTTGGGCCCCTTCCCAGGGGTGGGACAACAGGGCTAGCCCCGCCTGCATGACCCCCCACTCGCATCCCTTGCCTTGTAAGTGTGGTGGCAGCTGTCCTGTAAGGGTGTTCCAGGGCATGGGAGCTGCCAGCTCTCGCGTCCCGAAGAGCAACAAGCCTCCAGGTCTAGACTCAGTCCCTGGCCCCCAAGGTCGGGCCCAGGGTGACGGTGAGACAGAATGGCGTGTCAGCCTTGCGGACTCAGCCACCAAGGTCCTACATCCCCATACATTCCCACACCCGCCACATTTGTTCCCAAGACACAGGTGTGTGGGTGCTCCCCCAGCCAACCCTGGCAGGTAGGGACACTTCCCCAACACAAGCAGCAGAGACTGGGAGAGCTGTAAGCGTGGCCAGCCCACGCCAGCTTCCCCTCCCACGCAGGAGAAGGGACCTGCCCAAGAGTGGAGCAGAGAGACTCAAAGCCGCCCACCTGGAATGGTGGAATTACCAGCCCGACTTGGCTGGGGCCCTTCGTGTTTCCTGCCTCGGGAACGGAAACACACACACAGTCTCTCTGGGGCTCGGGCAGGTCGTAGGTGATACCAGGAGGGGACAGAAACGGTCTCCCGGGGCGGGAGACAAGTCCCGCTAGTGTCCTTGGTCCAGGCCCCAAAGCTGGTGGCACTGCTATGTCATGGGGCTTGGAGAGAAGCCGTGGCTTCCCTTGGGGCTAGGAGACCTAAACATGAATTTTAATTCAGAATTTATCAGTTATTGGTTTTGAGTAGTTGGATTTTGATGAAAAACCATCCAGCATATGCAGTTGTCATTACCCACATGTCGTTTGTGGTGGGGAATCTCTGAAGGGGGACCTTCTCAGGGATGTTCAGAGGTCTGGGCCCCCATCCTGGCACTTCTCGGCCAACTGGACCACAAGTCCAGTGTGAGAGCCCATAAGTGACACTCGGACCCCGTGACACTGGGGTCCACCCTGTCACAGGGCCTCCCCGGCTGGACCCCATGGTGCTGGGGGCTAAGAGGGGTCAGGCACTGTGAGGAGGGAGCCTTCGCCCCTGCACTCTCTCCGGATCAGTGGAGGATTCGTAAAGAAGCTTTATTGCATTATTCAGATGGATAAGGAAGACCTCGAGTGATAGCACAGCGGTAGGGCGTTTGCCTTGCACGCAGCCAATATGGCCAACTCGAGTTCGATTCCTCCGCCCCTCTCGGAGAGCCCGGCAAGCTACCGAGAGTATCTCGCCCGCACGGCAGAACCTGGCAAGCTCCCCGTGACGTATTCGATATACCAGACACAGTAACAACAAAGTCTCCAATGGAGACGTTACTGGGCCCGTTCGAGCTCGAGCAAGGAAGACCTCAAAGAAAGACTGAGATCTTTCTAGCTTTGCTTGATGATAGAACCAAGTGCTTACTTGTACGTCTCCCCACTGGTGGACTGTTTTGAAGATGCCCCAATATGTTCTATAACCACCCCGTGATTGGACTATATCTTCACTACTTGGTGATGAAGAACCGTTTTACTGAGAGTAGAATTCCATTTGGTTCTTTCAGGCTTAGCGTCACGGTGATCTTGCCTGTTCCACATCACTGTTCAGGGCATATTATTTGTATAATTTTTATTTACTTTGTAATTAAATACATCACCAATGGGAAAGGAGACTGTCATTATAAATGGAATAATGCCATTTTGTTCCTACCATAAACTCTGCGTGTTTTGTCCCCTGTGTGTTAAAAAGCCTTGCCATCGTGAGCAGGTTGAAGCCAGTGAGAGACAGTTAAGCTCTGCCTTCATCACCCACAGTTCCCAATTTTTGTTTCCTGCAGACGTTGCTGCGTCGGAGTTTATTGAGGAGCTGCTGCTGAAGGCTGAGGCGGCATGGGGAGAGAGGGCAGGAGAGCCACTGTCGGCCTCTGCCCTAGCCCAGGAGGACACTTATGAGGAGATCATCCCCCAGCCGCCAGTGCTGGCGAGTAAGCTGTAAGTACCTCCCTTCTGGAAGGACTCACACCCAGAACTCATTTGTCAATCGAGGACAACTAAGTCCTACATGTCCTGCGGATCATCATTTTGCTGTACATCTGTCTCTCAGCTAAGAGAGTCAGATTATCAAAACTGTGTATCAACATATTTACCAAAAGTTCTTGCTGATAATAATCAGCTTCTCATATTTTAATGAAAACTGTCCTATTGTTTAGCTGTGATTTATTAGGGAAATTGGAAATTTATTAGGGGCCAGTGATAACATTTTAAATACAATTCTACTTTTTAGCTGAAATACATCTAAGAACTGTCATAGCGGCTGCCTTTTCTAGAGCAGCAAGTACAAGTATGCTTTGTTTTCCACTAAAATGTAAAAACCAGAATGGTTTCTGGTCTATGATTCTTTTCTAGACAGTGACCCAGTGAGGGTGAATCTTGAAGATGAATAGTAAGTGAATGGAACCAGAGCAAAGACCACAATTCCACTTACACAAAATTCGCAGTACTGGTCAGTCCTTAGAGACAGAGAGTGAATTAGTGGGCTGAGGGTGGCCTGAGAAATGATTCTTTGTGGATGGAAGGGACCCTCAGGGGAAGATGAAAATGTCCTTAAAGTAGATGTGATGGTTTACACAGATTTGTGAATTACATATTTTAAAAGTGTGATTTTCATCTGTGAATTCTATCTTAATTATGTGAATTATATCTTCTGTGAATTATATTTTAATAAATTACTCATATGGAAAAAGAAAGCATATCTCAGGTTGCAAATCAAATCTGCTTGTACACAGAGCGGGAGCAGAAGCTGTTTCCTTGCCGGGATGGGGCTATGTCTAATGGGGGAGTCTGTGAGGGTCCCCAAGGAAGCCGACGCCTGGACTTCTGGACAAGTGGCAAGACAATCTTGCAGTGAAGGTGGAGTCCACGTGACCCTGATCAGTGGCATGGAGGAAATGCGGGTGGGCATAATGGAAGGTGGCAACTACGGTATTGACCATCATTCAGTAGGTTGGACCACCAGGGCAGGGAGCCCGCAGGAGATACAAGTCTACCAGATGAGGAAGACCCTTTCTTGTGTGAGGAAAGTGCTGTCCCTTCCTCCCACCAGTAGAGACCCCCCTCTGATTCCTAGGTGGAGTGTTGCTGAGACCCCTTCACTCTCCCCAGGAGGTTGACGAGATGTTTCCCAGGACAAGGGCCCAGGATGAGTGAGCTCACCAGGCCGACTCTTCCTGCGCCATTCCCTTCACAGACACTCAGAACACATTTCACCTCAGAATAGCCCAGACAGTTCAGGGAGATGCTGGCCCGAGCTCAGCTCTACTGGAGGCTGAGCAGTGTCTATCACTGGCTTTGATTTTCCCCGCTGGGCTGTAGTGGTGCTTGGGTTTCATGCCAGCCCCGTGCAAAGATGCTCAAAGATTCTCTGCTTCCATCTTCAGAGCCCCATGACTGTACTCTTATTGTCAAGCACAACAAAACTAGGAAATCAAGCAATAGACACCAGGCACACAGGCCTCAGACCATCACACCATGTCCACGTTAGACCCCTCCTGCTTTCGTGGGTGGAGAAACAGCCCTCATGTTTATGCCAGAGAAAGAAAGAGACCTAGAGACCTAGGTGGAAAGAGCCTAGAGACCACAGCTGGGTCAGGCATTCGGCAAGGGGCTCTGTGATAAGCCGTTCTTCCGAGCTAACGAGATGCTTTGTCACCCGTCTTTGCTCTTCCACTGGAGTAAAAGGAATACAGATACTCACCACGGGAGAATTTCAAGTTCTGGGGCTTGAAAAATCAATGCCCAGAGTTCCACTCACCTTTAAGATTATCTTGCATACTTACATTTTAGAGGTGTTCGAATATAAACAGAACTAAAGTTTCAGTCAATTCTAAATTTGTCCATAGTAAGATATTTTGAATAAATTTGAACTTATCCATGGGGTTGGTAGTTTTTCTGTTGTTGCTGTTCTTTGCTATCAAAAATATAAAAGAAATTAAAAATAATCTGTCTAGACAAGTACTTTTTGAAAGTATATTATTGCTTGAATAATGACATACTTTATTGTTTGAATAATAGCTATCAAAATATGAAAGACATTAAAAATAATCTGACTAGACAAGTACTTTTTGAAGGTATATTATTGTTTAAATAATAACATACTTTATTGCTTAATAATAACATACTTATTGTTGATAATTTATTTGTTATACAGTTAAACATTGTTGATGATTTATTTGTTATAAACACTTAAATATAATTATTTTAAGCATATTTTCCTTCTGACTCTAGGCAAGACTTTGAAGCTTTAAAATAGATTTTATATTGAATTTTGATCTTTCATCATTATAGTTTACATCATCTGCATTTAATAATACTGAACACCTATTAAACAACAACTCAGTCATATTTTTTAAGTTTTTCTTAATTCTGAAAAAATGGCAAGTAGACTTGAATAGCTAACGACAATAAGAACATTATAAATCTTACTTTGATAATCTTATAATGCATTTATAATCTTATAATATTATTATTTATAATCTTATAATGCTTGCATTATAGATCTGCATGCATCAGGGGTTTTAATTGCCTTTATAATTTTATAAATGTGAGAATGCTAAATGAGCACAAACCACAAGCAAGTATACTTGATAAATTTATTTGTTCTGATAATACTGTTTTGTTTGGGTTTGGGTTTGGTTTGGGGGCCACACCTGGCGGTGCTCAGGGCTTATTCCTGCTCTGTGTTCAGAGGTAACTCCTGGCGGGGCTCAGGGTACCATAAAGGATACTGGGGCATCTAACCCAGGTTGACAGTGTGCAAGGTAAGTGCCCTGCCCACTGTCCTATCTCTCCAGTTCATAGGTATGATGGTGTTTTCACTCTGAAAATTATATAAACACTTGAACTAACTCACTCTTTAAACTAACTCACAAAAAAAGAAGCATAGAACTTTCTCTCAGGCCAGCACCTGTGTATTGTTGAGGAGAACATCCACTGCCGGTTGATTTTTTCATAATATCACAGTGTCCCAGTGGCAATTGATTTGGTGAACAAACATATTTTAATAAGTTGGTGTATTTTCAGTGTGTTATTCTTTTGATAGAGAGTATGCACTGTAGCACTGTCCTCCTTTTGTTCATCGATTTGCTTGAGCGGGCACCTGTAACGTTTTCATTGTGAGACTTGTTGTTACTGTTTTTGGCATATCAGTACACCACAAGGAGCTTGCTAGGCTTTGCCATGCGGACAGGATACTCTTGGTAGCTTGCTGGGCTCTTTAAGATAGACGGAGGAATCGAACCCGGGTTGGCCACGTGCAAGGCAAACTCCCTACACGCTGTGCTGTCAGTCCAGCCCATGCAGATAATTAGATCATTTATATTTTAAGTAGAATGAGACCAGTTGTAGTTACTGGTTTTGGCATATCGAATACACAGGTATTCAGGTTCAGCACCTCCATGAATGTGCGAGGAATGCCAAGAGAGAGAGAGCCACAAAAAATCGCCTATCTTCGAAAACTCTTGAGCTAATTCACCAGCGTGGTTTGGCGCATGCCTCAGGCAACCGCAAGCTAACGTCCGAGCTCGCAAAGCAGTGCAGAGATGCGATCAAGGAAGACCTCAAAGAGAGAAGAGCAGAAGTACTGGTAGATGCGGCAGAAGCCGGGAAAAGTATTCGTAACGCCCGCCTGTCCTTCACCAACTATAAGACCAAGATGACTGCCCTCCGACATCCTGATGGATCCATCACATCCTCCAGAACGGCAATGGAGAAGATTATCTATGACTTCTACTCAAATCTCTTCGATAGCCATGTCCACTTGCCGACATACCAAATTCCACAGGATGGATATGTCGTTCCCAACGTTCTCCCTTCCGAAATCCGACACGCCATTTCGTCGGTAAAGAAACAAACAGCACCCAGCCCAGACAAGGTCAGACCTGAACACCTGAAGAACCTGCCGTCAGTACTCATCAATACACTGGCTCGGCTCTTCACTCGCTACCTGTCTGAATGCAAGGTTCCGTCCCAATGGAAAACCAGCAGGACCGTACTACTGTTCAAGAAGGGAGACATCCATGACATTGGCAACTATTGCCCAATCTGCCTATTGTCTGTCATCTACAAGTTGTTCACTCGAGTCATCCTAAATAGGATTGGCAGAACACTAGATGAAGGACAACCATGCGAGCAAGCAGGGTTCCGCAAAGGATTCAGCACCATCGACCATATCCACACGATAACCAAGCTCATTGAAGTTTCTCGGGAGTTCAAGATGCCGCTCTGTTTAACGTTCATTGATTTAAAGAAGGCCTTTGATTCTGTTGAGACGGAAGCGGTCATTGAAGCCCTAGCCAATCAGGGCATTCAAGCCCAATACATCAGGATCCTCCATGAGCTCTATTGCGGATTCACTACCAGGATCTCACCATTCTACAAAGAAGTGATCATTGATGTCAAGAGAGGGGTGCGGCAGGGTGATACCATTTCACCGAAACTCTTCAGTGCCACCCTCGAGAACATCATGCGACGACTGGAATGGGAAGGAATGGGAGTGAAGATAGATGGTCGGCAACTACACCACCTCCGCTTTGCTGATGACATTGTTTTAATAACACCAAACATCAGCCAAGCGGCACAAATGCTGGCCGACTTTGACCGTGAGTGTGGAAAGGTAGGACTAAAGCTGAATCTCACGAAGACAATGTTTATGAGAAACAGCCTTGTTCCTGACGCCCCATTCTCTCTCAATGGAACCACCATATCCGAATGCAACAGCTATGTGTACCTAGGTCGAGAGGTCAACATGACAAATGACCTGGCACCCGAGCTGCGCAGGAGGAAGAGAGCGGCTTGGAACGCCTTCAAGAACGTCGAAGAAATAGCTAAGAGGACGAAGAACCTCCGGCTCCAGGCACATCTCTTTGATTCCACTGTTCTTCCTGCATTAACATATGCCTCAGAGACCTGGGCCCTACGCAAACAGGATGAGAATGCTATTCAGGTCTCCCAAAGAAGAATAGAAAGAGCTATGCTTGGAATATCACATTTCACTCAAATGAGAGAACGAATCCAGAGTTCTGACATCCATCGACAATCAAGGATCAGGGACGCTGTCTCATTTGCCAAGGTGTCGAAAATCAGATGGGCTGGTCACGTAATGAGATTTAAAGACGACCGTTGGACTAGAGCTGTTACTGATTGGATTCCACGGGATGTCAAAAGACCTCGTGGCCGCCCACCTACCAGATGGTCAGACTTCTTCGTCAAGATCATGAACGATCGGTTTGAGGCCCTTCATGTTCCGGGAGCGAACAGATGCCATTGGGCTACACTAGCACGCGACAGGGACAAATGGAGATGTTACTGGCGCCCGCTCGAGCAAATCGACGACTAATGGGAAGTTAAGTGATTAAGTGATTATATTTTAAAAGAAAAGAGAAATTTCTTTCTTTAATGATCTCTAAGACCCTGCAAAGCAGCATTTGCCAGTTTCGGGTGAGGGCTAAGGGCCAGGGGTTTAGACTTGTGTCTGCAGGGATTTCCATCAGTTTCTCATTGCCAGCAAGTTTCTGCAAGAGCTTCATGTCGGTCTGTTTTTGCCATTAAAATGAACGTATGCAATTGTTCTGTGAAAATCCAAATTTGCTTACTGAAACCAACTGCATTCTGAATGGTTTGGTGTCCTGAATCTCAAACAGGAAGCCGGATCTGCAGCTGTTTCTAGACGTCTTGACTTCAGGGAGGTGGAGAAGTTAGAAAAGAACAAAACTAAAATCTACAAGAGGGAAAGGCAGGAGGGCTGGAATACTGATCAACCTCCCACGGTCCTGCCAGAACCATACAGCTCAGCAAATTGTCACTTGAATTTCATTTCTTTGCCCAAGAAAGACTAACACCGTCCAGTGGATGAGAAGCAGAGTCTGAAAGGAAGAACTTGGAAGCCAGAGAGGTTGCAGGCGGATTAAGGTGCTTGTCCTGCACTCACCAGCCCTGTTTGAGTCCCAGCACCACTTATGGCCTCCTGAGCATGATCAGGAGTGACCCGCCCCCCCAGGACATAGCAAGGTATGGCCCTCAAACCAAAACAAAACACCTTTTTAAAAAAGAAAGAAAGACAAAAGAAAAAGAAAGAGCTTGAAAAATCTGTTCTCCACAGACTGAAACGCTTTCTTCTGTGACGCTCTCACTTCTGCCTTGGTTCTCGTTCCGAGTGCTTTGCCCTGATCTGAAGTGTGACTGCCCATCTTTTCACATTGCTTGGGGACTTGACCCTGGGCCTTGGGCGCTGCCATGCCTACCATCAGCTGGGCCAACCTGGCAGATGCTGGGCTGGTGTCAGGGGCTGTGCTCTCAGAGACAGAATCAGGCTTTGCTGCATGCAAGGTGCACGCCCTAACCACTGGACTACCTCTCTGGCCCGTGATCCTGCCTTTTCCTTCAGCATTTCATTCTATGCCTTGTCTTATCGGATTAACTTGCTGCTTTTATGCTTTCCCAGTCTATTTGCGCTAAACTTTTCAGAAAGTGTTGAGGGTTTATCCTTTTTCATATTCCCACACGGAAATACAATGTACTTTCTCCTAACAGCCCCTGTTTCTCATTTGCCAAGTTTTCCATGCAGCCACGGGTGGGTGAGCAGGACAAGAACACAGGTGGCCGGTCCTAGGAAGGACATAGGTGGCCGGTCCTAGGAAGGCTGGGGCCAGACTCGGTCACCAGGGAATTTCTGGGAACTGTGTTTCCCCCGTGTGCTACCTTCTCTGCAGCGAGTGTTAGTAACATCTCTGTCTGTTGCTGGACCTTACCTCTGAAGCCCCTTCCCATGTGTGTCTCTGTTTGGAGTCTGGTGTGAGACCCACATCCACCCCTCCTTTCTCTTGAGCTGTGCTCAGCCTTCCAGCTGTCTCCCCTGGACACTTTCCCTCTTTGTCCTTCACTGCATCTCGCCACCTCATGTGTCGACTCTGCCCATGACACTTGAATACAGGAACCCTCCCCGGGATCCCATCCTGAGAACCTTCCAGATGCACCAACTCTTGGTGCTGCCGCCCCAGGACAGGGAGTCCCTGAGTTAGAGTTCACCAAAACGTGGCCTGAGGCCTTCACAGGCAGCACCGCCCATGCCCCCCCCTCCCCCCACCCCCCGCCCCGGTGGTTTCTACTCTGAGAAACAGGATGGCCACGGGGTTGTGGTCTCATGGCCAATGTGGGTCAGGGCATCTGGGAACCTGCGAACCACCAGCACCCGGGTCTGGGATCAGCCCTACCCCACGCCTGGAGGACAGGAGCTCAGGGTGGGTATTCAGGGGACTGCTCCTCCTTCAGATTTCTATCATGGCTTTAAAGAGCATGTGAGCAGCCCTCACACTCAGGCTCCAGGCTCACTGACCTCACACCCATACCAGGCTCCGGGCTCACTCACCTCACACCCACACCAGACCCTGGGCTCACTCACCTCACAGTCCTCCACATGGGTCCCTCATTTGCCCCACCCTGACAGTGCCTTGAAGACAGAGTGTTAAGAGTAAACATAACAGCGTCAGAGTTCTGCGCACCCTCTGTTTCTGACCCAGTGTTTCACCCTGCGGGATCAGCGAGCCTGGCACACAGCATGTGATTGACAGAGCTCTCGTGTTTGTGTAGAGCCTCTGGCAACCCCTGTGTGGTCATGTTGCCCATTGTCCAGGAGCTCTGCAGTCTCTGCTAGGGAAACTAGGTCAGGTGAAAGGAGATAGCATGTAAGTCTGTTTCAGAATATTGACATTCAAGCATAGAGTCTCCTGCCCCCGCGCCTGGCTGTCCTTACCGGGACCCCTTGGAGGGAGCAGGTTGACTTTCCCTCCCCGCCCCAACCAGGGCTCCGGCAGCCGAAGACCTCCAGAACCAGCCACAACCATGCTGAGACCACTCTCCACACGCATGAAGGTACCGGCAGAGGAACAAAGGCATGCGGGTCCCGGGGCTGAGATCTCCAAGTCTGCTCGGATTGGGGCTGAGCATCCTCCACCCAGATCCTCCATCTTCCAGTAGGCAGGGGTCACACCCACCAACTGACCCCCAGCACCGTGTAATCCCATCAACGGCCAAGACCCAGAGACTATAAAACCCAGCTCCCAGAAGCGCACTTTTTATTATCTTTTACTTTGGACAAAATGGCAGGCTACCGAATGTAACCTGCCCACACGGCAGAGTCTGGCAAACTCCCCATGGTGTACTCAATATGCCAAATACCAGTAACAATGATGGGTCTCATTATCCTAACCCTGAAAGAGCCTTTAATATGGCACTTTTTAAAAATCTCAGGGCTAGGACGAAGGAGACGTTACTGGGGCCTGCTCGAGGCAATCGAAGAACAACAGGATGGTCGTGATCGTGATCGTGACATTCAAGCAAGAAAACGTCTCATCGAGAGAGCCTCCCTCTGCAGGAATAGGACTTGGAGCCATGTTTTAGCCAGAACCCCATGGGATGCTGCCAGGCTCCGTGCTCTCAGACGTCTCCTTGAAACATCCGTCATTGGAGTGTGATGCTTACACATCATGCTACCCCATATTTGTCTCTGGCTACTGAGTCTTTAAGAGCTTTCCTTGTGCCATCATGGCCTGAAGTGCTGCCAGGCCCTGGAGGCCACCTGAAGAACCACGGGCTTGTGTATCTGACTTGGAGTGCCGTGGTTTGACTTTCTTAATCATGTCTGACATGGACTATCATGGCCTTAAATTTGTTTACTTGGACATCATACATTTGGATATCTTATACAATTATCCTACTCTTTTTTTTTAAAATTTTATTGAATCACCGTGAGATAGCTAATAAGCTTTCATGTCACAATGATCAAACACCCATCCCTCCACCAGTGCACATTCCCCACCACCAGTCTCCCTGGTATACCCCCCCCTTCCCCACCCTCCCCCTGCCTCCATGGCAGACAGTATTCCCCGTACTCTCTCTACTTTTGGGCATTATGGTTTGCAATACAGACACTGAGCGGTTATCATGTTTGGTCCTTTATTTACTTTCTGTACACATCTCCCATCCCAACCGGTTCCTCCAAGCATCATTTTCTTAGTGATGCCTTCTCTATTCCAGCTGCCTTCTCCCCCAGCTCATGAGGCAGGCTTCCAGCTTTGGAGCAATCTATCTGTTCTGTGTATCTACTGTCCTTAGGTGTCAGCCTCATGTTATTTAATCTTGAACTCTCTTATCTGGGAGAATCATGCACTTGGAATACCCTTACCTGTAGCATCCTGTCCTTGAGGTTTTACTTGGGCACCAAAGCCTTAGCTAACTTGGAGCATCACTCAGAAAGGTCGCGGCAGCACCCAGAGCACCCAGTGTGGTTCCGTGAGCGTTGATGGTCTGACCCACCATCTAGCTAAGAGTAGCAGAAGCAGCTTCCCAGAAACTATTGGCCATAAATCCTGTTTTGGTCTAATCCTCCTTTATTATAAAGTCCTCTTTAGCTTAAAGTGTCCAGCTGCTCACTCTGTTCTGCCAGTGTAGAGTTTGAATATTCAGGAATAACCTTTCTTGGGTGGTCTTACTGTAGATCAGTGCCCTTAAAAGCATTATTAGATCAGTTATTTCAGCAATGATAATTAGTATTCCATAGTTTCCTTAGATTATCAATAGATTTATATCAAATCCTACGAAATGAAGTTGTGTATTTTACTGATTTTATGTTACCCATCCTGTTCATAAATTGCATACTGACTCCATAGCTGAGCAGGCAAAGAGCAGAGCGACAGTCTTCAGGAAGTCATCAGCCAGCTGTGAAATCTACACCCAGGATGGAATTCTAAGCACAGAAGGTCACAGGGAGAAACGCCAACAGTGAAGATGGAAGCAGACGTGGAGAATTATCTGCTCTTATTTTCCATTTGAAACATTCGCATTGTTTTTAGCACTGTTGAGCAATCATTGGCTTCCAGGGTCGGTTGCAAGCTAGGCTCCCGAGGGCAGAGGTAGAAGGAGGAGGAGAACCATTTCCACTGACTTTATTTCTGTCTTGGAAATAGCAAGGTGTTGCCTTGACGCCAGTTCATCCCAGTTCCCACCACATAAATTCAGCATTTTTCTTCTCTTACATTAATTTCTTATTCTTTCTCTTCTCTCTCTCTCTTTATCCCCCTCTCTCTCTTTCTCTGTGTTGCTTACCCAGGTAACAATAAGTTCTACCAAGTTCTGTCAAATCTACTTGCTAAAAATGTCTGACCATATGGCATATTATTGAACATTCCTTAACTTTAAATGAATGAGAATAGTGTCATTTCCTGTAAATAGAATTCATTTAATACATATTAAGATAAATATATTCTAGGGGCTGGAGCAATAGCCCATCAGATAGGGTGTTTGCCTTGCACACGGTGGGCCTGGGTTCAAATCCCAGCATCCCATAAGGTCCCCTGAGCACCACCAGGAGTAATACCTGAGTGCAGAGCCAGGAGTAACCCCTGTGCATCGCCAGGTGTGACCCCCCACCAAAAAAAAGATAAATATATTCTAGAGTCACTTCTGCTATGTAATGTGGACATAATTCAGAACATCCCATTGCATGTGAATAAGAAAACTGAATCCAACTCCTTCTATTGAAATTTTTTTTTAATTCCCCCAGCACAGGCTGGGATGATCGTCCAGTGGGGGAGACTCTGTCTTGTCTTGGCAGGGCAGGAGAAAGCCCTGAGTACAGCCCGTGTGATTCCAAATACAAACAGACAAAATTTCTTTGCAGATATACTGAGTTGAATGAGATGTTTTCAAAACAATGCAATTTCCCATCTGAACGCAAGTGACACATTACAATTATTATTTTTTAGATAAAGTCATTATTTTACCTAAGGGACTTTTAAATTGTAGTATTTTGTCATTTTTAGAGAGACCAAGATACCAATTAAAAAACTCTCCAAGAGATATTTCACTCAAAAAAAATTTGTGAATCATTATTTTATAGGTGCAGAAAGAACAAATTTCTTATAGTAAATAGTTTATGTGGCCATGTTTATAGGATTAAAGTGAAAAACCCTCATTACTTTAACCACCAGAACAACTGAGTCACATATGCCATTTCTTCATGTGTGTGTCTGTTACATGTTTTCTTGTTACTCTGATAGATTTCAATATTTGCTTTACTTGTTATAGCACTGTAGCACTGTCCTCCCGTTGTTCATCGATTTGCTCCAGTGGGCCCAGTAACGTCTCCATTGTGAGACTTGTTGTTACTGTGTTTGGCATATCGAATACATCAGGGGAACTTGCCAGGCTTTGCCGTGCGGGTGAGATACTCTCGGTAGCTTGCCGGGCTCTCCGAGAGGGGCGGAGGAATCGAACTCAGGTTGGCCGGGCCAGCTGAGTGCAAGGCAAACACTCTACAGCTATGCTATCGCTAAAGGCCAATAATTGTCGTCTTTGTTAGTTTTATTATGTTTCTGTTTCCATTTTCAGAAAATCCCAATTCCTATAGACATTTTGCTCTGCATTAAGTGCTTTTTATGTTTATAGAAACAAGAAAGTCTTGGATAAACTCATCAGAGTTTAGGGATTTGCTGACTATTGGTCAAATCCACCGAATCTCTTTCCCAGGTTGAGTTCAAGCTCTCTCCCCTGTGTTATTAGTCTTCAGTGCTTCATCTGCAAGTGAGTTCACTTCCTTTTTGTTGATGGAATTCATGTTGGCAGCCTATGTTTGAAAACAGCTGTTCCAATCTCCTTCATTCTATTTTCCACTGATAAATTTGTGTTTCTAATAATTTCCTTTTTATAATCAAATTAATATGCTCTCATTAAAGAAAATTTGGAAGGTGCAGAAAAATTTATAGTGTGTGAAAATTTATAATGTGTGTAGTCACTCATTAAAGTAGAGGAAAATATGAGCACCATTTAGATGAGCGCCATTTAGATGCACTTAGAAAGGCAATGCTGACTCTCTTGGCCATTGCCAGGGCGAGCGGCTGAACCCAGAGAAGACAAACCAGAGCGGTTCTTCGGGCTGGGCCCAGCTGAGCCAGCAGAGTGTCAGCACCAGGCGCCTGTGGCGAGATGGTTTATTCATGAATCTCTCAGCAGGACAGTGAGCCTCCTACTGCCTCAGGCGGAGGCCTGGAACTGCCCCTCTGTCTCTTAGATGTTCCAGCCTCTGCAAAGGCATTAGGGTGCAAGGGTGCCAGATGAGAATGAGGCATACATGTCCAAGGGGCAGAGATGGGATGCACAGGGGGGTTAGGGGATGGGAGCCGGAGACAGCACAGGGACTAAGGGACTTGGAGCAATTCCTGAGCACCGAGTTAGGAGTAAGCCCTGAGCACTGCCAATTGTGGCTTCTGCCCAAAACAAGACATTGGTCTCAGCCATCAAGGTGCCTGAGTAGTAAGGACAGAGGGTCAGTATGTGTGGAACCTTAGGACAGAGGCCTTGGTGCTTGGAATGTACCTTCATATTAAGTGCTTTCTAACCTCAGTGTCCAGTGAACACTCACACCCGGTACTTGGCCCAGGGTCCTCCTGGGAGCCCCAGGGGATGAGCTGGCGTCAGCGGGGGCTGGGCATCCTTCCAGAGCTGTCACAAAAGAAAGAAACTTGCCGTGGAGTTGAGCCCGCTGAACCATGAGACGCTGCTGAAACCCGTCTAGAGGCACATGTCCCCCGCCTCATCAGCTGCCCTCTTCCCCAGGGCACTTGCCAGTGAGTGAGGGTCCCTGGGACGAGGGTGGCCCAAGCATCCTCCTCCCTCTCGCCCAGGGTGGGCATTGACAGGCACCTTCTTGTCGCCCAACCCCGGCTCCTGGCCCACATGGCTGCTCTCACTGAACACTCAGTGTGGAGCTCCTCAGGGGGGCCACGGGATGCTCTGCCCACTTCACAGAAAGCTTTTGGGTGCCTCTGTGTGACTGATAGCAGTCTTTTGCACTAACATATGCCTCAGAGATCTGGGATGAGAACTCTATTCAGGTCTCCCAAAGATGAATCAAAAGAGCTATGCTTGGAGTATCACATTTCACTCAAGTGAGAGTAGGAATCCAGAGTTCCGACCTCCTTGATGATCAAGAATCAGGGACGTTGTCTCATTTCCAAGGCGTTGAAAATCAGATGGGCTGGACACGTAATGCAATTTAGAGATGACCGCTGAACTAGAGCCATTACCACGGGATGTCAAAATATTGCATGGTCGCCCACCTACGAGATGGTCAGACTTCTTCTTCAAGACCTTGAATGATCGGTTTGAAGGTCTTTGTGTTCCTGTAGCGAGCAGACACCATTGGGCTACACTAGCATGCGACAGGGACAAATGGAGACGTTGCTTCTATTTGCTCAAGCAAATCGCAGATTAATGGGATGACAAGTGATACGAGTGAAGGGATAGCAGCCTTTGTCCGAAGTCTCCTTTCTGCTGAGCTACAGACATGTAGTGGGGCACCCTCATTCCTCGTAATCAGGGGGAACCCCAGCTCCACAGAGCTCTGAACACAGCCTGCAGATACCACCCAGTGGCCCGCCTACTGCCTGACCATTACTCTGAGGCTCTGAGGGATGGTCGAGCGAAATGGCAGGTGGCAGTGCCAGCCCCTCAGACGGGTCTGACTGCGGACGGCCAGGAGCATCTGTGTGACAGCACTCGCCCTCGCGCCATGAAAGCGTTTCTGGCCAGGCTGCGCTCCTGTCAGGTGCCTTCACAGTCTGATCTGCGTGGAAACTCAGAACACAGCAGTGGGCACAAGGAAGGCGCAGCTGACCAGCTGGCACAGGGCTGGGCATACCGCTGCCTCGGCTTTCCCGCCCCACCCAAGCCCTGGTTTCACTCTGTCCATGTTTCTGAACACACACAGGCTGCAGAGCAGAGATGCCAGCTCTTATCACAGACAAACCCTTCCCGTCACCCTCCACCACAGAGCCAGGATGCAGGCACCAGCCCCGGAGATGCCCGGCTCTCATCACGGACAAACCCTTCCTATCACTCTCTTCCCAGTTCAGCCAAGACACAGGTGCTAGTCTCTGAAACTGGCACAGAGAATGTTAGAAACCCACCATACATCAAATTGTTTGCAAAATGTTAATATCCCAAACTATAACCCGCTGAGATAAGTTAATAATGATCCGGATAGATGGAGTTTGCCATGCTTGGAGATGAGGAAAATCAACCTCGTTCATATATATTCTTCCTAAATCGATTTATCAGTTGACTGCCAGGCTAAAAACAACCCGAGGAGGCATGCTTCATAGAGTTGATAGAATCTGAAATGTATACAAAATGTTCCTAGCCAGAGGAACCCGAATGTCGGTGAGGCCCGTTCCCTGATTCAGACCTCGCGGGATGGGCCGTTAATCAGGGAGTCCAGCCAAGGATTGAAATGGTTGTTCTCTCGACTGCACAATGGAAAGTCCCGAAATAGACCCACACATTGTAGTCCGTTGATTTTGAACAAAGGGGTCTCCAGGTAATTGGATGGGGATAAAAGATGTTCTTTTCAAAGACAGTGTTGGGCCATTTGGAAGGTCATTTGAAAGCACAATGAACCTTGACATGAGCATAGAAAGCGCCGTATGAAAATTCAAAAAAAAAGTCACTCACGGTGGGTCCTAGATCTACTAAATGAAACGCTAATGCTTCTGGAATATAACCTAAGAGAAAACTTTGCTGACCTTGGGGTAGGGAAAGAATTCTTAGATGAGACATAAGGAGCACAAGCCAGCAAAGAGAGGAACTATTCTTTGGAACTATTCTTTTTTACGTGTTTCAAGAAGAAACAGACATAGAGCAAGAGAAAATATTTTCCAAGTGTGTATCTGGTAAGGAGCATGAATCCAAATTCAGGAATATGCAAACTCAGTAATCTGATGACAATGGACAAAGAGTGAAAAAAATCCAGCAATTTGGCATCAGACTTGAGCAAAGAAGTGATCCTTTGTCGAAGAAACGAGTTAAGGTGTAAATTATCCACAGTGAGGAGCACAAAGAGAAGTTTGAGACCGTAAGAATTCTCTGCATTTCTGGCTGGGTGCACTGCTTACTCAGATATATGTTATATATATATATATTTCTATACAATGTACATATAATTATGTATATGTGAGTCATACTCATTGGGCATACCTACAAAATGCATTTTCTTTCATTCTTTCTTTCTTTTTTTTTTTTGCTTTTTGGGTCATACGTGGCGATGCTCAGGGGTTACTCCTGTCTTTGCGCTCAGGAATTACTCCTGGCAGTGCTCAGGGGACCATATGGGATGCTGGGAATCGAACCCGGGTCAGCCATGTGCAAGGCAAATGCCCTACCCGCTGTGCTATCACTCCAGCCCCCCAAAATGCATTTTCACTATATGAAAATAATGTGCCTTGATTAACCAGAAGTTTTTAAAAACATAAGATTCTACTGGGCTTTCATTGCAACCACAACTGCTGTTGTAGACGAAGCGAAATAATTACACACACACACATATATATATATAACTTGATCAACTATGCATATTTATACTTGTAAAGTAACATCTAAGTAATTACATTTTAAATTATCTTACTACAAAATTACTACAAAGAACCCAATATTTATGACATTTATTTTATTAGGAACAGTTAAATCAATGATTTCTGTTGACAATGTCTGTACAAAAAAACAAATGTGGAGTATGTTTTATGGCATGTGCTCCTAGTTTTAGCTGTAGAGAAGGAAAGATTCATATTCTGTTTATCATATTGTCTTTCTTAAGCCCTCACTTCATTCATCTCAAATTCCCTCATATTAAAACTCAAAATATTGGTGGTGATTCTACTACATATTTAAATCCCAGGTGAACAGTGTTTTAATTAATCAAGAGTCATTCTGCGTTCAGTTGTCTGCAATTCCCTTCCATATGTGAGCATCTTAGTTTAATTGTACTGCAACCTAAGCTTTTAAATGGCTTATTGATGTGTAGGTATCCATCCACTGTAATAGACATGTATTAGCATTTTCTTCACAAGTTGAAATAAAGCTATTTTTCTTTGCAACGTGAAATGGGATGAAATTCCGAGTTGATAGGAAAGTTTACAAATGTCCTGCCTGAGCATCTCCACCCTGCAGTGCTGGGAAAGTGATTTGTTCCTCTTCCACCACTCTTGCCCTCTCCAGCAGCCTGGTGCTCGGCCCCAGTGCACGAGAACTCAAACAAACAAAACAAACACTGTCCTCCCGTCATTCATCAATTTGCTCGAGCTGGCCCAGTAACGTCTCCATCGTGAGACTTGTTGTTACTGTGTTTGGCATATTTAATATATCACGGGTAGCTTGCCAGGCTTTGCCGTGCAGGCAAGATATTCTCAGTAGCTTGCTGGGCTCTCCAAGAAGGGCGGGGGAATTGAACCCGGCTCGACTGCACCAGGCTGGCTGCGCACAAGGCAAATGCCCTACCACTGTGCTATCACTCCAGCCCTGACGAGGACTCACTCACGTGTTTATCCTTTCCTCAGGAGCCCCCTGGTGCTGCCCATTGCCAAGCAGGACAGTTTGCTGGAGAAAGACATTATGTTCAAAGATGCAACAAAAGGTGTCTGCAGCCGGCCGGCTCAGGGCAGTGCTCCCGACATCACCACGGCGACAGTCCCCAGCACACCTGAGCAGGTAACACAGCGACTCCATGCCCCCTCTCCCCCTCAACACACACACACACATACACACACACACACACACACACACACACACACTCAGCCTTTTCAAAGCAGACTCGCTGAGTCCCTTCAGAGAAGAGTGAGCAGAAGCCCGTTTGGTCTAAAATTCACATTTTAAGTTATATTTTACACCTACTAGGAACAAACCTAAGTGCTATTGTGCTTCAGAAGGACCTTACACCTGGTGTAGCAGGAGTGCAAGCTTGGCCAAGACGCTAAGCCCTGAATATTTCCAATAACATCTTAGTCACCATCATGGTTATTATGTAGTTTGTATTTCTCATTTTCTTCAATATCTAAATATTTCGTGTATGTTGAAGGAAGATAAACCAATTGCTGAGTCATTTATCCTTGAAAGCAACTGGTAAGGGGATATGAGTGGTAGAGCTAGCCAGGACTGCCCCTAAAGTAACTCTGATGTTTTCTCTGTGTGTGTGTGTGTGTGTGTGTGGTGTGTATCCATGATTGCGTGTGTGAGTGTGCTTTATGTGAATATACCTGTGTCCCAACATCCAATTTATGGAAAATCACGTGAACTAACTCGAAACTATTAGAAATGAGTATATGTTCTGTGAATCCCAAAGAAATAAATGATTTTACGCTTCATGTTTTACAGCTGGCAGAGAAGCAATTTTACAAATGTCAGTGTCGTACTTGCAAATGCCTTGTTTCAGTGTATGGGATTTTAAATGTTTTTAGCACCTTTAGCTAGATTTTCTAAAGACTGTCTTCAAAATATATATATATATATATATATAATTTAAAAAAAAAACCCTTTTAAATTGGGTTGTTCTAAAAAAAACCCAAATAGCAAAAGTTTGAAATGCTGTTACATTTTTGTGGGCGTGTTAGTGAGCTCAGGCTGCCTTAAGAAAATACCCATAGAACTGGGGCAAGGGCGGGTGGCAGAGACTTGAACACCAGGCATTGCTTCCCACACTTCCGGAAGCTGGAGTTCAAGACTGAGCACTTGCTGCTGATTCCAGTTGGGATGGAAGTCACGTATATGGCACCCTTCCCTGGTAGGGAGAGGGGAGAGAGCACACTTCCTGTGTCCCCTGTGGACCCCAATCCTTGGTCCCAGTGAATCTAGCCCCACCCCTCATCTCTGCTCCTATTTCCAAATTTCCCAGATGCGGTGGTGCTGTGGGCATGGCACCATGACATGGTCCAGCCGGGCCACCGGTTACTAGAATGTTATGTCAACTTTAGTCCGGTTTGTTTGTTTATTTGTTTGTTTGTTTGGGGGCTGCCTCTAGCTGTGCTCAGGATTCATTCCTGACTCAGTGCTCAGTGCTCACTCCTGGCAGTGCTTGGGAATCATTCCTGGAAGTGCTTGGGATGACTCCTGGATCTGTGCTCAGGGATCACTCCTGGCAGTGCTCAGGAATCACTCCTGGCAGTGCTCTGGGGAATCACATGGGGCGGAGGGTCAATCCTAGGTCAGCTGAGTCCAAGTCAGTCGCCTTAACCCTCATACTTTGTCTCTGGCCCCTAAGCAAATTTCTTACTCAGCTTTAAGTGTCTCTTATTCTGTCTGCCACCTGGTCCATGTTTCTGGGTCACAGTAGAGCCTCGCCCTGGGCTTCTGCTGCTGCCAGCCACCAGGCTGGGTGGGAAGAGCAGAGAAGCAACCGTGGAGTGGCCGGAATGAGCCCAGGGTGGCACGAGCCTTTGCAGGGCGGTGGGAGGTAGGTCGGGGCAGACACCCAACACGAGGACAAACGCCAGCCAGAGTCACTCTCTGTCGACCTGGGTGCAGGCGCCACTGTGGTTCGTCCTCCGGGACGAAGGGCCCGTCTGAGGAGGTGGCAGCCTGGGAGCGCCCGTGTGCACCTCACAGCTCACTGCAAGCCAAATGCCCCAGGGAAACAGCGGAGACGTGTTGGCAGGGCCAGGTTGGCATGACTCTCTCCTCCAAAGATTGCTGGCTTCTCCCTCTGTGTCAACGTGGAGAAGCCGCTGCCCTGAGCTTCCAGGGACCTGGTCTTGGAGATGAGGCGGTTTGATGCCGGCACGTTCATTATCTCCCCAGGAGCCGGTCACACTGACAAGGCCATGGCTGTGGTGCACCAGTGACCTCCCCACACAGTGGCCGTTCACACCATCTCGCATTTGTAAAAAATGCAGGTCTTCTTCTGTGGTCACTGTGTGCTTGAGTCTGTGTGGTTTGCTTTAACGCTTTAGGGTTGGAACTCATCGGTATGAACACGCTCATAATATCACTGGGAATGCAGAATATTTTTTTAATAACACATTTGAACCATTATTTTTATTTACTTATTTCTTACCAACCATTATTTTTTTCCTTAAATTTTTATTAGTGAAACACTACTATGAGGTACAGTTGTAGACTTACAAATTTTCGTGCTTGGGTTTCAGTTATACACTGATCTAGTACCCATCCCTCCACCAGTTCCCGTTCTCCACCACCAATGATCCCAGTAGCCCTCCCACCCCCAATCCCCCCCATCCCACCCTGCCTCTGTGGCAGGGCACTCCCTTTTGTTCTCTCTCTCCTTTTGAGTTCTGTGGTTTGCAAAAGAGGCATTGAGTGGCAGTCTTGTTGGGACTATAGTCTACTCTCATCACGCAGGATATTTTAAGCCTCTCCCACACACCTCGTTTCTCCTCTCTCCTGCCCTGGCTCATTGTCCTCTAGTCTCCCACCCGCTTTCACTCCCTGCAGGTCATTGTTAGAGCTGACCCAGTGTCAGCTGGCCACATGGCAACATGCTTCTCTGCTTTTCATCCCTCCAAGCATGAATGGACAGCCTCTTCCTCCCCCCTCATGCTTCTAGGAGTTTCTTTATGTTTTGTTTCAGTTGCTTCCCCCCATGATCTTTTTGTTTTGTTTTTAAATTTTTATTAGTGAAACACCATGAGGTACAGTTGTAGACTTACAAATTTTTGTGCTTGGGTTTCAGTTATACAATGATCCAACACCCATCCCTCCGCCAGTGCCGATTCTCCATCATTTACATTTAAAAAAAAAATTTGTTAGTGAAACACCATGAGATACAGTTGTAGATTTACAGATTTTGTGCTTGGGTTTCAATTGTACAATGATCAAACACCCATCCCTCCCCCGGTGCCCATTTTCCACCACCACGGGTCCCAGTATCCTCCCGTCCCCCAATGATCTTTTATCTCCTGCCCCTGAATAAACCGCACAGTGTTTGGTCTTTCTCTGCCTGCCCCATTCTCTCCCACCATCCTGCTTTCCTTCTTTCTTTCCTCCCCCCTTCCTCCATCTCATCTTTCCTTTGAGTATGTATCCAAATTTAAGTCAAGTCCGAAACCCAGAGCTTTTAATTCTAGTCTGCGAGATGTTTGAGCCCTGGGGATAGAAGCGGGGGTGGGGGGTGTCTCCCCTGTTCTGCTGGACCCTGGAGCCCTGCCCGAGAGGTCCCCCTGCCAGGAGCTCGTCTGGGAAATGGGCAGGGTGCTGGCCCCATGAGGGTGTGGCAAAGGGGACAAAGGTCACAGCTCTACCCATGGTTCCACTTGGTAGGTACCAGGAGACTCAGCCAGGACCTCTCCTGTCATGCTCACGTGGGCCAGCAGTGTGCCCGGTTCTGTCCGCATGTTGAAGCCCCTGCTGGCCGCCGTGCCCACCCTCAATCCAGGCTGCCCCAGGACACCAGCCGGTTTTCACCTGCAGAGGTCAAAGGGGGATCATCGTAGGAGCAGTCAAACAGTCACCAGTTTTGGTGACTGTCCTCTTCAGCCGCGGCTCCTGCCTTTCCTCACCAGACAGACACTTATTTGGATTCAGACCGTGCCCCTCACAGTGCCAAGGGTCTATCCTCCGTGGTTCGGGATCTCTAGTGCCCACAGCTGCCCGCTGCTCCTCGGCCTCCGTGACCGTGGTGATGCCTGGCAGAGGGCAGATGTCCGCAGCCCCATCTGGCATGCTCTGTCACAGCACCCGCAGCTAAATCCAGGGACAAGGCGACGGTGCCCCAGGAGCTTCCAACAGATTGGCACGAGGGCCAGGCCATGAGCTGCAGGATGCAGGCTGATGGCTGGGGACAGACCTTGCCACCTGCCCCTCCTGGAGAGCCTCTGCTTTCATCCTGGACACACATGACCCATGTCCTGGGGTGCGGTTGGGAGGGTCCCTAATAAGACAGGACGAGGCAGGGGGTGCTGTCAGGCCGCACTGACAGAGGACGCCTTCCGTGACTTGAGCTCATCTCAGACCGTCAGTGAACCCACTCAGTTCACCCCGACCTTCCACCTGGTGGCTGTTCTGCTGTGTTCTCGCTCTGCCCTGATGTGTTGTGGATCAATACCCGCAGTGATACATTTTCCTAAAACCCACCTGGCCAGTCCCTGAAAGCAGTCAATTTTGGCCCAAAGCAAGAGGATGGGGGGAGGGCACTTGGCTTGCACGCAACCAACCTGCGTTCCATCCCCAGTGCCCCTGCCAGGAGTCAGCCCTGAGCACAGAGTCAGGAGTCAGCCTTAAGCACAGAGTTAGGAGTGAGCCCTAAGCACAGAGCCAGGAGTGAGCCCTGAGCACAGAGCCACGAGTGAGCCCCAAGAACAGAGCCAGGAGTCAGCCCTGAGCACAGAGCCAGGAGTCAACCCTGAGCACAGAGCTGGGAGTTAGCCTCAAACACAGAGCCGGGAGTGATTCCTTACATAGAGCCAGGAGTGAGCTCTGAGCACAGACCAGGAGTCAGCCTTGAACACAGAGCCAGGAGTGAGCCCTGAGCACAGAGCCAGGAATGAGCCCTGAGCATGGAGTCAGGAATCAGCTCCAAGCAGAGAGCCAGGAGTCAGCCCTGGACTGAGACTAAGCTCTGAGTACAGCTAGGTGCTGGTCCAAAGCACAAACACACGAAAGTAGCTGTGGTGTTGAGATGGGTCCCCCGAGCTGCCTATCTGTGCTGTATTTATGAGAACACTGCTTCCAGAGCATAAAGCCGTGCACAAGCCTTCGCTTCCTGTCTCCCATCTACTCGTCACGGGCATCACATACTTCCGCAGTCCTGGTACTGATGGGTCTTTCTGATCCCTTTGCTAAGTGGCTTCTCAGCGCTGCCTTCCCCATCAGTGAGGCAGGGATTCTTGCCGCGATGTCTAGCGCTTCACTCGCCACAGCTCGTGACTGCGAATTCTTTGCCGTCTCCCCGTTTTTACTGCCAGCCCAATATTCTCCCTACCCCGTGCCGCTGGGCAGCTGCAGATGAGCACTCAGGAGCAGCCACTGTCACGGGCTTGCAGGGACAAATGTGCATCTTTGGTCCATGCTATTCGTGACCTTTCAGATATGCTCTTAAGAATTCACAATGACTACTCAGACTTGTGGTTATGAGGAATTAAATTATCTTTGTGCAACTCATTACTTTGGAAGAAAGAGATGTCGTGTCCTTGAGTTTCCCCATTGGAGATGAGTGTTTTGGGAGATTTGTATGATAATTTGCTGAAAACGTTTGTTTTACTTCTTGCATCATTAGAATTCGGGGCCTCAGATCCTCTGGCTCGTGTCACCTGGAGCTCCGTGAGTGTCTGTCTGTACTCAGGGATCACTCATTCTCATATGTGCATATCTACACACGAATAGTAGTGTGTGTCTAAACACATATATTTACTTTCAGGGGAGGCATGTCTGTGCATGAGTTTTTATATGTTTAAGTAATGCTTTAATAGCATTAGAAAGAAAGGAAGTTCATTTACAGCTATCATCCTTGAACTGGATGAAAGCTCCCTTTTTGTACATCTCTCTATACAGACATTTCCCAGTGATCTTTCCCTTACAGAAAATATACTTAACCATTGGAACCTATTTCTAAATTTCTTTTACCTCTGAGATTGAACATTTTGGCTTATAGTTTTGTTGTCCAGCAGTATAAGTCAGCTTGACCCTTATCCATAGTAGTCCTAAGTAACAGAGCAAAGGCACATTACAGGCACAGCTGAGCAGAACTGCTCCCGTCTCTCAGGACATCTGTGTCCATCTGGCCCTCTCCTCACATGCCTCCCAGACCTTGCTCTGAGGGGAATCCAATTGTATCACGCTCACCTTTCTCCTTGGGTCCTGGCTTAGCAACGAGAAGCTCTCCCACGAACACAGGCGACTAACATATAGCTGATAAAGTATAATATTTAAATTCAGTTCATTTTGCATGGACACAAAATATTATACTATGCATTAAAAATACATTAATAAAATCATAAATATAATTTAATGTATTTATATTTGCTTGAGCGGGCCCAGTAATGTCTCCATTTTGAGATTTGTTGTTACTGTGTTTGGCATATTGAATATATCACGGGGAGTTTGCCAGGCTTTGCCGTGCAGGCAAGATAAGTAACACTAATCCAGATAATACAAATAGATTTTCTGATCCCAGAAATTTACTGTTGAGTTGATAAGAATCCTCTCGTCCTTTGCCTCTCAGTGGTGCACATACACCCACCAGAGCTGTTGCATTGACCGTATCCTGTTTAGTTAATTAAAAATCACCTTTTTCCAATTTGCAAGTGATAGGCTTTTATCTAGTGAAATAATCCAAATTTGTGGAGTTTGCACTATCACTAATTATTAAATAGATTAAGAGTGGGTTTTTTTTTTATTTTTAAAAATTATTTTAGGTACCATGATTTACCGCCCTGATACCGGAAGGGTTCTGTGCCTAAAGCCTCCAGCCCCGCCCTGTCTCCATTCAGGTGGGGAGGAGGGATTCTAATTGGATCTTGGATGTTTGGGCCATTCTGTTAGACACACCTTGGCCCCACATATGTCTTTCCTTTCGGCAGCAGCCCGGACCCAAGTTTGATTCCTGGCTTCCTCAGAGTCATCTCTGCGCACAGAGCCAGGAATAATCCCTGAGCGCAGAGAAGGAGTCAACCCTGAGCAAAGAGCCAGGGGTCATCCCTGAGCACCGAGCCAGGAGTCAGCCCTGAGCACAGAGCTGGGAGTGAGCCCCAAGCCCAGAGCCAGGAGTGAGCCCTGAGCGAAGAGCTGAGAGTCAGCCCTGAGCACAAAGCTGGGAGTGAACAATGAGCTCAGAACCAGGAGTCAGCTCTGAGCACAGAGCCAGAATGAGCCCTGATCACCACCACCAGGTCTAGTCCAAAAACAAAAACAACACAAACAAAAACTCTCCAACCCTAGTTCTGGAGACTCCCTTTAAATGTGCTCTCCCTTTCCTGGATGCAGACACTAAGCTCAGGGCACAGCTCTCTTCCCATGCCAGCATCAGATGAGAAGTCTGGCCTTAGCCTCAGGAACTGCAAACACACAAGCTTCTCTGAAGCTTGTCTTAAGAAGCACAGCTCAGTGCAGACCTGCATGAGTGGGGCTCAGCGTCTAATGCTGGAATGATTGGGATCAACTTGTGTATGTGTGTGTGTGTGTGTGTCTATGTCAGTGTGTGCATGTGTGTGTCTGTGTGTGTGCACGCACGTGTGTAACAGTGTGAGTGTGAATGTTGTGTGCACCATCCTGGCTTGCAGACAGAAGTGGCCATCTGAATCGCTTCTGTGACTGGTGACTTCGTGAGTGGGCGCCGTCTCCTACTGAGACTCTTCGCCCTGTGGCCTTCAGCCCTGTAATAGGCCACTGGCAGCAGCACAGGAGGGTGAGGAGAGCTGGTGGAAAAAGCAATTTGAGTCAATCTCTTGTTTCCTCCCAGGCCAAGCTGATGCCTCCCGCTCCCAACGACAACCTGGCCACCCTCAGCGAGCTGACGGATGCCAGCCTGCTCTACGAGATCCAGAAGCGCTTTGGGAACAACCAGATCTACGTAAGCACCCTCTACAGCGCCTTTGCTCTGTGTTTATCTCGCTGCAAGGGGTGGCCTCCAAGCTGCAAACGTGGCAGACAATGGGCTGGTCATTCCTTCCAGCGGACAGCTCACTTCGGGGGGATTTCCAAGTCCAAGTTTCTGCTTCTACCTCCGTTTTGGAAGCACATTCAGATTCAAATTTCAGTGCTGCTAAGTGAAAGTTAATGTCTTTTTTTTCCCTTAAATATTTGGATGGTTATACCCCTTTATTGAGTTTTAGTTTTGCTTTTGGAAGAGATTGCCACTCAATGCCTCTTTTGCAAACCACAACACCCAAAAGGAGAGAAAGAACAAAAGGGAATGCCCTGCTACAGAGGCAGGGTGGGATGGGGAGGATGGGGGGTGGGAGGGATATTGGGATCCGTAGTGGTGGGAAATGGACACTGGTGGGGGGATGGGTATTTGATCATTGTATAATTGAAAGTTAATGTCTTGAGGTTAGACACCAACACCCACTGACATTAAACCCAGAGGTCCTGATTGCAGGGGAAATCTTGCGGGAACAGCTGGTTATGCAAATCGCTTCTAAATATGCTTTTATCTACTCTCAGAAAACAGGACATGAGATGCGGCTATGTAGGGAAAGTTTATCTATTTGCATGAAAGATAACAGTCCTTCCTCTAAATTATCAGGAAGTCTCTGCGAAGTAAATCATTTTTACACTGATTTGAAAAAAAAAGGTGCGTGCATAGAAATATAGGACTCAGATGACAAACAGCATGGGACATTGAGTTGCTGGGATTCTAACCTTAGTTCTCTGTGATATTTCTTTCAATACTGGTGATAATGGGCTGGAGCGATAGCACAGCGGGTAGGGCGTTTGCCTTGCATGTGGCCCACTCAGCCGACCCGAATTTGATTCCTCCGCCCCTCTCGGAGAGACCGGCAGGCTACCGAGAGTATCTCACCCGCACGGCAAAGCCTGGCAAGCTACCCATGACATATTCAATATGCCAAACACAGTAACAACAAGTCTCACGATGGAGACATTACTGGACCTGCTCGAACAAATTGATGAACAACGTGAGGACAGTACTACTGGTGATAATGTAGATACCATATAATCCCCCCTCTCTCCCTCTGTCCCTCCTTCTCCTCCCCTCTTTCACTCTCTCTCCCCCTTGTCTCTCTTTCTCTCCCTCCTTCTCAGTCTCAATTGCCTCTTGATTTTGTTATATTTGACACAGAGGAATTCAATCAGTATGTCTATAGAGAAATCCAATTCTAGATAACACTATTTTCCCCCGGTCTACTGAGAAATTGATTAAGTCATTTTCATGTAAATGTGAAGTTGGCGATTTCGTTACAAGTAATAAATTGTCAGGTGCTGATTAGCCTATGAAAATTCAATATCGCCTCTTAATGCTTGGATAAACTGTCAGCCACTGTAAATACACTTACAATTAAATGCCACTCGGAGTGAATGGAAGTGAGCCGTCAGCATCCGTGCTCGCTGTATGACTAGTCTCCGTGCCCTGGACTGGGGCTGACTCCTCATCTCCTCGCTCTGTCTGTCCCAGGGCTGTGTTGCTTTCCGCCCTCTTCCTCTTCCTCCTCCTCTGTTTATGTCCAGAAACCCACAGCTTGGATTCTTTTGCATTCGCTTCTTTCCCTCCTGCTTTTAGCTGTCTTGTGGTTTTTTTCTCTTTGGAGAGTGGCCTCCTTCCACGGAGCTCCGGGGCTCTGGGCTCATTCCTGGTGATTTTCAACCAGCGGGCCAGGGTTTCAGTGAGGTAACAAGATGTGGTGCTGGCCAGGTGCCGTGACCTGACCCTGTGCCGTGCTTGGGACCCCCAGCCCGCCCTAGCCATGCTGAGACTCCAGTAGGGGCTGTCCACACGCCGGGCAGGAGCTCTAACCCCCATGCTGCCTTTTCCCCCTTCACAGAGAGTCTTGTTTGTTTTTGCTTTTGCTTTTTGGGTCACACCTGGCGAAGCACAGGGGTTATTCCTGGCTCTGCACTCAGGAATTACCCTGGCAGTGCTCAGAGGACCATCTGGGATGCTGGGAATCAAACCTGGGTTGGCCACATGCAAGGCAAATGCTCTACCCGCTGTGCTATTGCTCCAGCCCCACACAGAGAGTCTTGTGGGTTTGTTTTCATTGAATCACTGTGAGATACAGAGTAACAAGTTGTTCAAGACTTGAGTTTCAGTCATACCATGTTCCAACACTGCCCCACACCAGAGTATGTTTCCCACCACCAATGTGCCCCGTTTTCCCCCTCCCTCCCGTTTTCATTTTAGACAGGGCAGTTTCCAGTTGCTGCTGAAAGGTAATTGTGCGTATCACTTACCCCCTTGTCCAGAGTGACCATTTCCAACTCTCACTGTCAGAGCTGCCCCTTCTCCATCCTCACTGCCCTCCCCGCCCCTCCCCTCCCCTGGTGACGAGCTTCCTAGCACGGGCCAGACCTCCTTGGTCCTTGTTTCTACTGTCTTCGGGTATTATTCACACACACACTCTGTGTGTGTGTGTGTGTGTGTGTGTGTGTGTGTGTCCCTCTCCCTCGGACTCATTTCACTCAGCATGTTACTCTCCATGTTCATCCATGTGTGAGAAAATGTCATGACTCATTATTCCTAACAGCTGTGTAGTATTCCATTGGGTAGATTCACCATAGTGTCCTTATCCCATCATCTGTTCCGGGCATTTGGGTTATGTCCAGATTCTGAGTGTTGTGACTGGAGCGATAGCACAGCGGGCAAGGCATTTGCCTTCCACGCAGCTGACATGACTGACTCAAGTTCAATTCCTCCTCCAGGTTCAATTTCTCCACCCCTCTTGGAGAGCCCGGCAAGCTACTGAGGGTATCTTGTCTGCACTGCAAAGCCTGGCGAGCTACCCGTCAGGTATTCGATGTGCCAAACACAGTAACAACAAGTCTCACAATGAAGATATTACTGGGCCTGCTCGAGCAAATCGATGAACAATGGGAGGACAGTGACAGTGACAGTGACAGTGACTAGTGCTGCAATGAACTAGAATGCACATTGTTTTCCAGAAGGGTTGGCCCAATCAGCGTCCCTGCCAAAAGTGATGAGAGTCCCTTTCTCCCTGCATCTGTGCCAGCCTGGCTCTTCTTTGTTGATGTGTGCCAGTCTCTGGCATGAGATGCTTATTGCATTGTTGTTTTGATTTGCCTCTCCCTGCTAATTAGTGACACCAAGCACTTGTTCTTGTGCCTTTTGGCCGCTTGTATTTCTTCTTTGAGGACTCTTCTGTTACCCCATCCTGAGATGAGGAAAAGAGATGAGCAGGCATCTCCAGCAGCCCCGAGCCCACCTCTGCCCCTGCCAGCAGCCGCCTTCCTTCCATCCCCACCAGTTTCCTACACAGGAGAGCGTTTCCTTCTCTCACTCTGATTTCAGAGTGAACAGTGGCTTTGTTGAAATGAGCAGCTGTGCTCTGGAAACACCCAGTCTCCAGACACCCCCGAGACTCACCACTTTTTTTCGCCAGTCCTTCCACTGGCCTCTGAACCCTGCTGGGGGCCCCTGTGATCCAGTGACCTCTGGGCCTTTCTCTAGCCTGGTCCCTTCTGCACCCCTGAAATACCTGCATAGCTTTACAAACTTCTCTAAGACGTCATTGGAGGCCCCTCTGCATCTGAGCATGAACGTCACCCCCCCCCGGCCCCCCAGCCTAGGGTCTGGGTGGTAAGACACCGACAGGATGGACTTGCCGACTAGGATTCTCCCTACCCTTCTCCCCGCCCCCCCTCATGCTTTTGAGCATCAGTAGCAAACACTTTCCGTTATCCTGATCTCGTGATTTAAAGTAGCAGGATAATCATGTATCCTGTTACTTCCTTTACAGAGGCCATCTGCGTAGATGTTACACTGTGTCCATGCCGCTTTCTCTCCTTCTATGGACAGTTCCCTGCTTTGCTGAATTTCCTACAGAATAGAAAAGTTTCCCCGACTGTATGAAGCCAGAATTTGTCTTTTGTTTACGAGAAACACCAAGTAGCAGAGCTGTCGCGGTGTGGTTTTGTGCTGAGGGCCCTGACTCATGATACTGGACACTGGGCACTTTAAACACTGTTGTGTGAGCATGCAGTGCCTTGGGGGTGCCCAGGGGCCAGGAAGCAGTGCACTGTCATTTCTCACCTTCCATGAGAGGGACAGTTGAGACTCTCTTAGAGCAACGGGACACTTGAGTTTCCATCGGTTGTGTCTCGTAAGGACCTGTGCGTGTATTCTGGGTTTGTTCTTTCCAGTGCCGTATCTTTTCCAAGGATTAATTTATGTTGCCGGAAGTACTCTGATGGGTCAGAAGGAAAAGTGAGCGTAGCTTCCCTGAACGCACCAGCAAGAGTGTCCTAGGAGTTTCGGATGGACACAGTGTAGCAGCTTAGCTTCTGGCCCCCAGCCCCAACCAGCACCCACCTTGCCCTTTCTACCCACGTTCATGGAGACCCCCTCCTTCCACATGTGCGGACAAAGTTCTTTGTAAGATTATTGGTGCTCATTGTTCATCCCACGTCCTGTACTCGGTTTTATCGCAAATCTCATCATCCCGGCTTTCAAAATACCACAGAATACAGCCCCACCCCCATCAGAGACCTCCGAGCGAAGCTAAAATGTTCCACGTGAATTAATTTTTTAACTAGGATTTTCATATCTTTTACACCAGCCGTGCGGGACCCAGAATAGGAGCTTTCAAACTGTAAATTGCACTTGGAGCTAAGTAGATGACTCTCCCCTTGGATATTAGGTTGGGAAGATTTCCTGCATTCTCTGGCTGTAGAAAGCCCCTAAACCATCACATAGAAAATGGATTGCAGGTGATGAGACATTCACTTGCTGGAAAATATGGAGAATGAAGGCATTGCATTTCCTGGTAATTATTGTCAGCACTACAGAGAGAATAGGGTGTGCAATCAGAATCATTCATGAATGGCAGAGAAGAATGGAGGCTATATTATCCTTTGAACATGCCAGTAGAACTCGAGACTCATAAAGAAAAGACAGAGGAAGGAAACACAGGAAGTCCCCAACATCTGGTGAGCCAGGCACCGAGCCAGACTTCTCCTGGCCACTTTATGACTGAGTATTCCTCTCCAGGGAACCCAGTTGGATTGGGGCGAGTCTTGCTTTTAAGAGCCTGACCTCGATGATCCGTATCAGGAGCTGAAATCTCTCACTTCAGGGATATTTGAAACTAAGTAGATGGCCAAATTTCCTCTTTAGACCTTTTTTTATTTTTTATTTATTTATTTTTTTAGTGAATCACCATGAGGTACAGTTACAGACTTACAAACTTCTCTTTTTTTTCAATTTTTATTAGTGAAACACCATGAGGTACAGTTGTAGACTTACAAATTTTTGTGCTTGGGTTTCAGTTATACAACGATCCAGTACCCATCCCTCCACCAGTGCCCATTCTCCACCACCACTGATCCCAGTATCCCTCCCACCCCCCATCCTCTGTGGCAGGGTATTCCCTTTTGTTCTCTCTCTCCTTTTGAGTGCTGTGGTTTGCAAAAGAGGCATTGAGTGGCAATCGTTTGGCCTATAGTCTACTTTCAGCATGCATCTCCCATCCTGGGAGGATCCTCAAAACACCCTTTATTTGGTGCTCCCTTCTCTATCTGAGCTCCCTTTTCCCCTAGCATGTGAGGCCAGCTTCCAAGCCGTGGAGTAAACCTCCTTCTCCTTATCTCTATAATCCTTGGGTGTTAAGTCTCCCATTCTGTTACTTTATATTCCACAAATGAGTGCAATCTTTCTATGTCTGTCCCTCTCTTTCTGGCATATATAAGAATCATCAGAGTACCAGAAGAATCATCAGAGTACTTAGCATATGTAACTGGCCTCCAAGCCATGGAGCAAAACTCCTGGTACTAATCTCGGCCACTCTTGGGTGTTAGTCTCCTATTTTGTTACTTTATGTTCCCCAGATGAATGCAATGAAGTCATGAAATTTACATACAAGTGGTACTACATGGAAAGTATCATGTTAAGCGAAATGAGTCAGAAAGAGAGGGGTAGACATAGACTTAAAAACTTCTGTGCTTGCATTTCAGTCATACAGTGGTTGAGTACCCATCCCTCCACCAGTGCCCATTCTCCACCACCAATGTTCCCAGCATCCTTCCCACCCACCCCCTGCCTCACCCCCACCCCCGCACCTCCTCTGTGGCAGACACATTCCCTTTTGCTCTCTCTCTCTCCTTTTGGGTGTTGTGTTTTACAATAGAGGTATTAAGTGGCCATCATATTCAGTCTATAGTCTACTTTCAGCACGCATCTCCCATCCCGAATGAGCCCTCCTAGCACCCGTTACTTGGTAGTCCCTTCTCTATCTGAGCTGCCTTTTCCCCCAGCATGTGAGGCTGGCTTCCAAGCTGTGGAGCCATCCTCCTGGTCCTTACCTCTACTATCCTTGGGTGTTAGTCTCCCATTCTGTTACTTTACATTCCACAAATGAGTCCAGCAGCTTTTGTTAACTTTAAAACCATCTATGCTTTAACTTGGGGAGACACAGCCAGCAGTGCTCTTGACTCTGTGCTCAGGGATTATGCCAGGCAGGGCTCAGGGATATGTGCACTGTATGTGCTGCCAGGGAACAAACCCAAGTCAGCCGCATGCAAGTCAAGTGCCTTACCCACTGGACTGTTTCTGTGGCCCCTGCCTCTTACTTTCAAATGCCTGGTGGTGCTCAGGGGACCACCATATGGGATGCTGGGAATCAAACTCGGGTCAGCTGCGTGCAAGGCAAACCCCCTACCCGCTGTGCTATCGCCCCAGCCCCCAATTTCAGAATTTAAAAAAATGATTTACATGACCTATTTTGTAGCATTATAAATGACAAATGTTGATTTTCTCATCTGAAATTAAACTTGCATTAGAGCATAGAACCTATTTGGTTGAAATGTTTTATCTGTTGGATTATTACTGCATTCAACCTGCCAGTGTTTGTTCAGGATTTTAAATTGCATTTTAGCAAGAGATAGCAACGTGTAATTGTACCTTGTTACTGTATGCTAGTTTGATTTTTTAACATCAAACTTATATAAGGCCTCTGAATATACATATATGTGTGCCTGTACATATATATGTGTATGTGTGTTTGTATATATATATATATATATGTATGTATAAAGATTTGAACTTGGGGACTCAGTGACTCCAAGTGTGTCTTTCTATGTCTCCCTGTATAGAGTCTGCAGTGAGGTGCTGTTTGGGATGTTGCTGGTTTGTAGCATCTCTGCAGTGAGGTCTTATTTGGGATGTTGCTAGTTTGTAGCATCTCTGCAGTGAGGTCCTATTTGGGATGTTGCTAGTTTGTAGCGTCTCTGCAGTGAGGTCCTATTTGGGATGTTGCTAGTTTGTA
This sequence comes from Sorex fumeus, assembly GCF_029834395.1. Classification (NCBI taxonomy): domain Eukaryota; kingdom Metazoa; phylum Chordata; class Mammalia; order Eulipotyphla; family Soricidae; genus Sorex; species Sorex fumeus. Next base: position 21,549,405 of record NW_026606065.1, on the reverse strand, counting down.
GCGTCTCTGCAGTGAGGTCCTATTTGGGATGTTGCTAGTTTGTAGCGTCTCTGCAGTGAGGTCCTATTTGGGATGTTGCTAGTTTGTAGCGTCTCTGCAGTGAGGTCCTATTTGGGATGTTGCTAGTTTGTAGCGTCTCTGCAGTGAGGTCCTATTTGGGATGTTGCTAGTTTGTAGCGTCTCTGCAGTGAGGTCCTATTTGGGATGTTGCTAGTTTGTAGCGTCTCGGCAGTGAGATCCTATTTGGGATGTTGCTAGTTTGTAGCGTCTCTCCAGTGAGGTCCTATTTGGGATGTTGCTGGTTTGTAGCATCTCTGCAGTGAGGGCTATTTGGAATGTTGCTCCTTAGTTTCTCTGTGACCTTCCTTGGCCTTCAGGTTCTTCCATTTTGATAGATTTTTCAAAAGCTCACCTTTGGTTTTGGTTTTATAGTCTATTTATTTTTGCTCGAATATTGGTGATGATTTTTATGTAGTTTTTAAGTTTCTTGAAAATGGACACTTATATCATTAATTATAAGATTTTGGGGTGTTTTATTTTTCATAACATGACTTGCAGGAGATAATTTTCATACCAAGTGTGCGTTCAGCTGTATCTCATAAATGATATGATGGAACCAGACTATTTTTTTCTTATTATGCAATTCTCCAAATGCCTTTTCATTCATACTTGCTTGTATTCTCTTATATGCATTCTCCGTCCCTCTCAGAGAGACCAGCAAGCTACTGAGAGTATCCCACCTGCACGGCAGAGCCTGGCTAGCTCCCCGTGGCATATTCGATGTGCCAAAAACAGTAACAATAACGGCTCTCATTCCCCTGATCCTGAAAGAGCCTTCAATAAGGCACCGTTGGAAAGGACAAGTAAGGAGAGGCTGCAAAAATCTCAGGGCTGGGATAAATGGAGACATTACTGGCACCCACTGGAGCAAATCGATGAACAACAGGATGACAGTGATACAGTGATACAATGATGCAATTCTCCAAATGCCTTTTCTTTGCTGTGTGCATGTGCGTGTGCGTGCATGTGTGTATGTGTGTGGGGGCCTGGGAATGGACTCCAGGTCACATACATGCAGAGCATGTGTTCCACATTGATCCACATTCCTGCTCCCCAAATTCCTAATAAATACATTTTTTCCCTAGAAAAGATATTTTCTGATTTGCATTGTGACTCCCTCACAGGTCGTTTGCTAATAGTATATGTTTTCAAACATTTGGTGATTTTCTAGGCATCTGCTACTGATTTACCGCTTAATTCTGCCATTATCAGAGAACATGATAGCACAGCGGGTAGGGCGTTTGCCTTGCATGTGGCCTACATGGTCGACCCAGGTTCGATTCCTCCACCCCTCTCGGAGAGCCCGGCAAGCTACCGAGAGTATCTCACCCGCACGGCAGAGCCTGGCAAGCTACCCGTGATGTATTCGATACGCCAAACACAGTAACAAGTGTCACAATGGAGACGTTACTGGGCCTGCTCGAGCAAATCGATGAACAACGGGAGAACCGTGACCCGTAACTGTGATACATCATATGGCTCAGCTCTTTGACAGGGAATAAATTTGGTCTGTGCTCACTTTAGAGGAATGTATGTTCTGTGGTTTTGGCTAGCAGCAGCATTCTTTCAAAGTTAGTTTGTTGGGCCAGAGAAATAGTACAGGCCTTATCCCTTTCATGCAACCCAACTCCTGTTTAATTCAATCCCGGCACTATGTACAGTCCCCTGAGTATCTCCGGGAGGGAGCCCTGAGCACAGGAGCGGGAGTCAGCCCATAGCACAAACCAACCGAATAAAGTTTATTATCAACTTGATCATTTGTTCTTTCAAATTTTTCTTTATAATTCCTTATATAGCTTACTCAGAAAAAAAGTTTAAATTTCCTCAAATCCTTATCAATTTCTGTTTTCTTCTGCATATAAGTGTACACACATATAATTTTAAACTGCCTTTGTTTCTTAATGTGTTTCTCATTTTTCATAGTGAAATATCTTTTTTAATCATAAATACTGCTTTAAGACAGGAGTGGGGACATCAGCCAGTGGGCCTTATCCCTTGACACAACAGGCCAGACGCATCTCCTTGGCTGCCGACAGACTGTCTGCCTGAACCACGTGGTCTAGGAATCACTGTCACTGTCCTCCCGTTGTTCATTGATTTGCTTGAGCGGGTCCAGTAACATCTCCATTATGACAATTGTTACTGTATTTGGCATATCGAATACGGCACGAGCAGCTTGCCAGGCTTTGCCGTGCGGGCGAAATCCTCTTGGCTGCTTGCCAGGCTCTCCAAGAGGGGCGGAGGAATCGAACTCGAGTCGGCTATGTTGGCCGCTTGCAAGGCAAATGCCCTTCCTGCTATGCTGTCACTCCAGCCTGGATCTAGGAATAATTTTATAAATATCCAAATGGGCCTGCACAGAATACGGGGTCCCATAGTTTTCTGAGTTGAAATTACTAAGCCATCTTTTTACCTTTTCTTTTTTTGGTCTTACTACTGTTTGCCTATACGGCTTGATTTGTTCTTTTAATTCAGATGATCTCAGTCTTCATATTTAAAGTATTTTTTAAGTCATATGTAATATTTTTTGTTCATGATCTTTGTTTTTTTTAGCAGACTATGTGACTCCCTTCCATTTTCTGTAGTTATTAATACGCTTGACTTTCACTCTAACATTTTAGCATCGATTTCTTCCTCTCTGTGTGTATATAGCCCACCACTTTCTTTTGAAATTAAAAAGTGTTTTGATTTCTGTGCTTTATTTACTGTAGGAATTTCATTTTTGTTCTATGGCAACATCAAAATAATTACTCCATTTTCTTCCTCTGCTGTTTTTTCGTATGTAATATTTTATATATTATAATTCAACCGGTTCTCCAAAACTTTAAAAATTCTTAAGGTTTGCTATTTTTACTCTTTATCTAACAATGGGATAAGTCAGTAACTTTGTTTGAATTTGACTTTTTATCTTTATGTATTTAAAAACAATGTCGAAAATATGGCTTTTACTTAGAATTTCCATAGTGACTTAAAAATCAGTTCTATTTTAAAGTTGCCACTTATATATTTCATAAACTAATTATATACTTTCTTTACAGACTTTTATTGGGGATATCCTCTTGCTCGTTAATCCATTCAAGGACCTTCAGATTTATTCTACTGTGGTGAGTATAAATTTTAAAATATCCTTTAGTATTGCCTGAGTAAAACTCATCAGACACATCTATTTGTATGACAGGGATGATTATGAGGGAAAACCAAATATTGTCAAATTATGTCTAGGAAATTCTAATGCAATGGAAATTTATGTAATGCTGATTTTAATTCACTCTGATATTGAAAGGGAACCTTCTTTCATCAAAATATTTCTGTGCAGTTGTAATGTGTAATTCTGTGATCACAGTCCTAGAAGATTCTGAGCTGTCGTCTCCTGTGGCTGTGTTTGCCCTCGGTCCCTGTCTCAGTTAAGATGAGTCTGTGCAGTGTCGTTATTTGAACACACAACCTCTGCAGAAGCCCGTGGAATGGAAGCTGTGTAAATAAGAAGGAACAGTATTGAATTTACACTTTCCTCAAATGGCTTTGCAGCTTTCATGATCATACTCTCAAAATTAAGAGAAATTGCCCTTGAAGAATGACTGCAGGGAGTTGAAACCACAGCACAAAGGTTTCTGAGAGGCTGGATGGAGCCTTATATCTTGCAAATCATCCTGTCTGGCTGAATTGGCTCCAACAGGGAACCAGCGCCTGGCTAGGGACAGTGGTCCAGCCAGGGAAGGGCCCCTGCTTTATGTTCTATGCGCTACGTTCCTGACCCCGGGATAGCTGGGAAGGGGAGGAGCCAGGACAGACCCCACACCCCCAGGACAGCCCTAAGAATTCCTCAGCAACCCAGACACAGAGACCCGCTTCCCTCTCCCGCCCTCTTCTCGCCAACTACCTGAGTCGCCAACCACTTGCATCTGAGGCCTTAGAGGGAGGCAGCTCCCCTGGTCCACCAGCCCCGCCCAGCACGCCATCAGGGCCTGGGGCGGGACAATGCTCTGGCACCAGCCTTCATCCCTCTGGCATTGTCATCCCTTTTCTAGAAATGTATTCATTTTACTAATTTCAAGGCAAAGATATTGATTTTTAACTATTACACGTTCTCTGTACAATTAATATGTTTTTAAATCTTGCTTCCTTATTTCTCCCTTCTTTGAATTTAATAGTCACTTCTGCTTTACAGTAAAATCGTTTTTCTGTCTCTCATAAATATTATTGGCTTTTTAAAACTTTATCATTATTTTTCTTCTTGGGTCACACCCAGTGAGGCAGGTTACTCCTGGCCCATGCACTCATGAATTACTCCTGGCAGTACTGGGGGACCATATGAGATGCTGGGAATCAAAACCGGGTCGACCGC